>NW_024543064.1:49257500-50595000 GCF_018167655.1 Microtus oregoni
ATCATGCCTCAGCCAGGCCCTCTGGCTCAGGTCTGCTTTCCCGCTACTCTGAGAGGATCACAAGTACAAGGACACCTGGGAAACTAGCAAGACCTGTCTTGAAATGAAAGGTGAAAGAAGGGGGCGGGGCTTGGTCTGTAGCTCAGGGAGAGCCATGGCTTCTTTGAGGTCCTGGATTTGATACCCAGTACCACACAGAAAGCATTTAATGGTCAAGAGAGCATACAGAACAGGGGCAACAGTGATGTAGTATGCCTGCCATCTTACTAGTATTGGAATTTGAAGTCAGTGTCGTGCAATCCTTTTCTGGGAGTAATCATGTCTTAATCCTGTAACCTTAGTAACGAGGTAACTTCTCCAGGTCCCCAAAGCCTTCTCTGGCGTTCATATCCATCTTTCCAGGTGTGTGTGAGAATTAAATCTAAAGAGTGATTTAAAGATCGTATCCATCAGTATTCTCCAAAATGCGGCATAAGGCATTAACGAAACTATATAATGACACTTGGTAATCATTAGCAAATGTTTGAGAAATTATATTGACAAAATATAAAACATCACCACATTCCTGTGCATATACAAACAGCAAGGTGAGGCCGGAGAGATGGTCCAGAGGTTAAGAGTGTTTGCCGCCCTGTAGAGGGGACCTGGATCATTTTCTAGCACCTACACCGCAGCCCCCAACCACCTGTAACTGAATAGCCTCTTCTGGCCTCTGTAGGCATCGGTCATGCACAAAATGCATGTACAAACATGCAGGCAAGCACCCATACACATAAAATGAACTACAAATAAATCTATATTTAAAATATAGCTTTGTCAAGCAAGGGATCAATAGCTAGTGTGTTGATTTTAGTGAGTTTTCATATTCTAATTTAGTAAAATAATTTTAAACAAATAAGAGAGACCACCTATGCCTATTCTTCATACATACCTGGCAAGTGTCTAGTACTTAACAACTGCTTGGCATATTTGTTCAAGGAATTGTGTATAATTCTCAGGAAGATCTCTTATTCCCTCTTTTCCCATGAAAAGAGGAGGAGAGAAAGAGAGAGGGGAGGAGATAGAAGGAGAGGGGAGGGGAAGAGACAGACTGATAGACAGAGACACAGTGGGACAGAGACAGAAAAACGGGAATAGAAATGGACCCCGGGACGTAATGATCTGGACTGGTCCAACTATGCCAGGGAAGAACGCACAGTGTACTCACTTCAAATGGCGTGCCCCGAGTGAAATGTTCCCTTCTTCCACTCCTTCACTACAGCAGGCATTCCTAATGGAGCATAGCAGCTTCCCTGCTAATCCTACACAAAGCCCCTCCAGAGTTCTGGAGTAACTTCCTCCAAGCAACTCCCATTAACCTATCAGAATCGATACACTTGGAGATGAGATCTCAAAGCTCTTCTCTGGGACTGACCACTCTGATGGAACCCTTACCTGTGGGACCTGAATGGGTTACTCAGAGACTCTGAACGCCCTCAGATGCCTTAATGAATAATCTGGTACTATTGTTCAGAATGAGTTAAATCAGTCTTGTCCCTGGAAGGATTGAAACAAAATTATCCTAAAAAAGGTCTAAGTCCTATTACTGGCTTATTCTGCCTCCACGGGAATAAAATAACAAGAGCTCTGAAACAAACGGCTGTGTGTCCAGAGCCTTAAAGAAACCCTGACTTCAAGCCGGTCATTAAAGAAATTGGGAAACCTCTTTCGCTTACAACCAAAGCAGGTCACGTGAGCATATTTAAGCATTTTAAAATGGACACATAGCATACCAGCTTTTTGAAACAGACGTTTTTGTAACTATCGATTATGTCATACTTGAGGTGACCGCACGTGTTAAAGTTTTAGAAAATGTAATACTATTGAGCCCCTGAGCTGATTAAAATTAAAGCCAAACCTTTCCGTTAATGTATATGATAAAGAAAACAGCGAAAAGGGAAATCAAAAGCCACCTGATGGTTATATTGACCTGGCTTCATACCGTATCACTTTAAATGTCATTACTCACAGTTCTGAATTTCTTCACAATGTCTGATTAGGTGTCTACTGATAGAATTTTCTTTTAAAGTTTACTGAAAACTTTTATTGTAATCAAAAAGTGACATTACGGGGCTGTAATGAGTTCAGCAAATCATTCTGCTGATATTTCTGAACTGATACCAGCCTTTGCCAGGCAATTAAAAAAAAATTCAAATGTGGAAATTTCACAGTACAGTAAACTCCACCCCAACTAATTAATGGTGGTTAAAAATAATAGGCCCTAGCAAAACCTCTCATGTTCCATGGTCACAACTGACAATTCTGTACAAAAGTTCGTTATAAAGCTCTGATGTAAAAACGAAATAATCAAGAAGCAAATAGTTTAAGTGTAACACAGGGTATTCCATTTATTATTTACAAGGCTGGGATTTCTTTGCACTATAACAGAGTTTAATACAGATGACTTAGCAATTAAGTCAATTAAAACATTTGTCCTTCACAGAGGAAGAGAGTCCTTTCTTCTTGCTAGCTCACGTCACTCATCTCTTCGCTGGAGCCGGAATATTCTCCGCTGTCATAGTCTGTTTTCTTGTCTCTACCAGGAGTAAAGTCTTTATTTGAGGAACCACGAATGAATTCACGCTTATCTGAAGTCCTGGTCTCTTTGAAAGACTGAGACAGGTTCTTACAATTTCCTCGTTCATTCAGACGGTCCATGGTGCTCTCCTTCTCTGGATGGGCACTGTCGGGGATTTCCTTCTCTAACACTGAGTGGTCCCTGTCTTTTGTTTTCCCCTTCTCACTGGACGCAAGAGCCTTTTGAGCTTTTGGCCGCATGCTATGTCATTTTGTGGCTCACCTCCTTGGTGAGCTTCTGGATTTTCTGACTGCAATTCTTCCTCAGTGTCCTTGACTGTACCTGAGGGCCTTACAGTAACATTTTTCATAGTACTAGATGGTTTCCCTACACTCTGTATCGGTTGTGTGGATTTAATGTCTTTTTCAGATGCAAAGTCATCTCTATCCCATTCGGACTGAGGAACCCGGATCCTAATTATAACATCTCCAGCAGGAGCTGTATTATCAATATCATATTCCTCCATGGTCTTAATGACTTTCCTTCTTGGCTGTAGCAGACCCATGACTTTTCCGTTTGGTTTTGTCAAATTTAACTTCTGTCTTATCTTTTTCTCCCTTGTCTGTTTCAGACACTGATTTGGAACTGGTAGATTCTGCCTCCATCGGTTCACCCCTAACCCGTGTGGCATCATCTCTACGTGGGAGAACAAACAGTGTATCTCTCTTCGTGTCATCGACGCCTGACGACTCCCTGGATTTCCTGGGCGTGTCTAACAGTTTGGGGTTCTGTAAGCTCTCCCTCTCCTCCCTCTTTCTTTGTTTTCTGTGTTTCTTATGCTTGTTTTCTTTATTGTCTCCTGGAATGGAATCACTCTCCTTCTCTTCTGATTTGACATTATCTTTCTGATTGTGACTATCTCTTGTTGAAAGCTTTTCTGGATAGCCGCCACCTACATTTCTATTTCTATGACTTTGTCCAGCAGCATAGTCTTCTCTGCGTCCTCTTATGAAGGGTGAATTTCTGATATGAAGAGGTGTCTCTGGAGGGAGGTGCTCTCTGTTAGCTCCCACAGCATACCCTTTGTAGTTCTGTTCGTATCTCTCCCATTCCTGGTGGCGTTCTTTCTCAAATGGGTCTCTAAAGTCAACACTCCATCTGTAATAGTCTTTGGTGTCATAAGGGGGTAGAACTTCTCGGTATCTATTAAAATACCCATGCTTTATTTCCCCTCGAGATACATTACGTTCAGTGGGAGACTGTCCCCTAAATGCTTGAGGAGATCTTGGCCGTGAATGGTAACATCTATATTGAGGTGACCTTGACCTAGATCGGTGATAGCCACGAGATCGGGACCGTGAGCGGTCATTACGGCTCTTGTCTCTGCCTCTCCTGGGGTACGGAGGTGATCGTGAATAGGAGCTAGAATGCACGCGGCTGAAGGATCGAGAGTAAGAGCAGGACCGTGTGGAGACAGATCTTGACTTGGAGTAACTGTGTGAGTTTCTGGAAGATGAGCGCCTATGCGCCTTTTGAATCTCTTTGTATTCCACCAATTCCTTAGCAAAATTATTTGCCAGCTCTAGCTTGGAATTTTCCTTTTCCTCTTCCCTTAGTTGTCGTTGCACTCTATAGAATTCTTCCCTGGACAAGGGTAGTGCTTGCGTTGTAGGGATGATATTTGAATGAGCAGTCTGAAATCCTGGCGACACCCCATGTATATTGGCAGGAGCTGGTGAAAACCCTGGAGGAGGGACACTGTATCCTGCAGGAGGGGGCAGGCCAGGAGGAAATTGAAGAGAGTACTGTGGGGGAGGTACACATGAAGGAAGAGGCCACATATGGGGAGGCGGTGGATCCAAAGGAGGTGGTGAACCAGGCACAGCAACTGGTGTTGCTGGCAGTGATGGGCCTTGAGTCCTCTGTGAGCTTTCGCTGTGCTGTCCTGGTGATGCTATCGTGGGAAGCGGTGGAGGTAACTGTGTCTGTAGACGTTTCGTATAGCCAGTTTTATTTTTGAAGTTATTAACGGCCTGCCGTAAAAACTTGTTAGCAACTAAAGCATCAGGAGAAACATCGTCCTGATGGCATGCTGGACACGTATGTTCATCTGATTCCAGGAGTGCTGTCCTAATACATTCGTCACAGTAGCTGTTTCCACAACAAGGGATGATAGCAGCATCAGTCATAATGTCCTTGCAGATGAGGCACATGAGCTCATCTGGGATAGCATCGTCTTCTTCTAAAGATGATGATGGTTCCTCTGGTAAGAAGGGTGGTTTCTGTTTCTTCCCGATCGCATAGGCCTCTGCATCTATCATCGGGATTGCGTATTTGCCAGTGTTCATAAGCATTACCCCTTTCATGTTAGGGTCTTTCACTTCCATCATGAAGCTTCGAGGGATTCCAGAGCTCTTTCTGAGTCTACGGCCAAAGTTCTGATACCTGTTTGTTGCCCAATTCTTATTGTAATGACCAGGTTTATCACGATGGAAACGGATGTGAGACGGAAGGCGCGGATGAAGAGGTTTCTTCACGTAATTGATTGGGCTGTACATCTGGCTAGATTGCAACATCATTGCTTTAATTTTATCTTCCTCAGAAGCATTGGTTTCAGCCAGATTGGCAACTTGACTTATCACAGATGTCTTCCTTGTGGAACAAACACCCACAATAGGAATTCTTCTCACAATTACAGAAGAGTTCTCAGGAATTAGCGCATTATCGGTATATTCTTCTTTCGTCTGCTCGCTGGTGATCTGAAGATCATTATTGGTAGCTTTCAGCTTTTCTTTCCCCATAATCCGCTTCTTTAAGTCACAGAGGGAGATATGGGGCCCATCAAAGATGATGATTTCGTAGTTGAGTTTAGAGGCAAATTTATAGTGCACGCAGGGCATTGTGGCAGAGGCTTCTGCGTGCTAGGCACCTTGGTAACCGCTGACGTTTGCAGCTCAGGGACCGAGTTGACAGGGTCTGAAGTTAGCCCCTGGGGCTCTGATGTAATTCGTCTCTTCAAAGACGCTCTGCCTCAGACCGAAATGGGGCAAGATCCTGTCTTCAAGAATCCTCAAACTCCACTCTAGCTAACAGAAATATGTTTAAGTCATAACTGCTAAGCAATCCAAGAGCGCAACACTAATAAAACACATGAATTCTGATAGTCTTAATAAATGAAACCTGGAGTCAGACGTTAGAGGGTTAAAAGCTGAAGGATCAGAGAAGCAGTGTGGACAGCCAGGAGAGGAACGTTTACCTCTACCGACGCTCAGACCCAAAGAGCAATTCTGTCCTCAGATCGACTTCTCCTCGGACTTCTCTTCGGACTGGAGCGGCAATCCTCAGACAGCAACGCTCTCCACCAAACTTCTGACTGCAATGAACCCCTGCCTCCTCTGGCATTATATACTCTCTGCCCAGCCACTCCCTGACTCCACCTCCCTAGGGTGGGGATTGAAAGTGTGAAATCCCCAGGGTGGGGATTAAAGGTGTGAAATCCCCAGGGTGGCCTTAAACTCACAGAGATCCCTCTGCCTCTGCTGGGATTAGAGGGGATTAAAAGTGTGTGCCACTCCTTGGCCTCTAGTGGCTTAACTCTGCACTGTGATTTTTCAGGCAGGTTTTATTTGTTAAAACATAAACAAAATACCACTACACACTACTGCCCACCATTTTTTGCCTAATTTTCTTGAGGCTTATTTGTCCATCCTATTACTGAAAAGACATGAAACACAAATGATGCTAAGGATACAGAAGATCTAGCACTGAGATCCGACGGCCATCCTTGTTTTATTCTCTGGGGTTTCTGATATTTGCTTTCCCTGTGTCTCTTTATGCGGCACAATCCCTGGATAAGCCACACTACTGTCTGGCTAAAAGCCTTTCTCTCATCAGATACCAACACATTGACTACAGCACTGGGGAACGTCCCTAAGCAAAGTTCATGCATCTACACATGGCCATACCAGATGGGACTAGACTGCCACCATCAAAGTGCCTGTGTGGTTGGTTTATATATTATTTAGCCACCCATCTGATCTCCAACGACAGCCTCGCTGACACGGTCTGACCTAGGTTGACAATCTGGATAGAAATTGTAGGGTTGGCTGTTCACTGGCTGTGACTTTTACCAGCACTGCTTTTGGGCCTCAAATCAATTCTCTCTGTTTACAGACCATTTCACAGCCCTTTACCTGCGACATCACCGGTGTCAGCCTCATAAATACTTAGGTGTATATAATGCTTGAATTAGCATAATAGTCTAGGCTCAAAGCTCTTAGCCCAAAGAAGGACACATCAACACGCTCTCCTCACTTAAGCAATTAAGAGCCATTATGCTGCTTCAGTGGAAATATCATCAAGGTTAAAGACAATCCCAAACAGCCCTCTCACCTTTTTATTCTAAGTCTAACAAATGAGCCATAGAAATTGAAATGTTAGTAAACAGTCCTACTTGCAAGCTCTTTCTGGACCATGCTTAATCAGATCCTCAGCCAGCAGGCATTTGCAATGGACTTAGAAACGCGCATATTTAAATTGGTCATTCAGTGCAAGAAAATCGAGTTTACTGGTTCGATTTCAAAGTCACAGTGGCTACTAATGTATCTTTGGTCAGATTTAAAATTTTCTCGGTGTATAAGTTGCATAAAAATATCCCTGCACTATATCCCTGGAAACAATAGCTATATTTCTAAACATGATAATGGTGTAACTATTAAACGATTGTTGTGTGTATGTGTGTGTGTGCGCGCACGCACACGCGAGCGCCCACAAAGCAGTCAAAAGACAACCCTTAGGAGGTAGTTCTCACCTTTCCCATGACTTCTGGTGATCAGGCTGTTAGGCTTGCTCAGCAAGCACCCTTGCCCAGTGAGCCACCTCACTACTCCTGTTTGGAGTTTTGAACAAAGGGATGTCAGCCAAGTCTTTCGGCATTGTGTTCCTCTAATACTCTCTTTTAAAAATGGCATTACTGAAATATAGTTTATATCTAATGTTCAATTTTAAGCACACAGGTTGTTGAGTTTTGGGCAATGTGCACAGCCGAGGAATTACTATTCTAGACAATACGTTCTAACCATCATTCTAAAAACCTTTCCCTGCCCGTGGCGCCGCCTTTGACCACTACCTTTACCTTCTCTGGGACTTCAGATAACTGGAACCATATAGCACCTGGTCCTGCGTACTTGGCTTCTGTGTTTCTTTCTGTACTTTTTGTTTCTCTGAACGCTGGCTGTAGAAAGCAATGCTGTGGGAAACACAAGCTGGATGGACGCGACCATGGGGCTCCCTACTGAAATTCCCTGGGCTGTAGTTAGCTTTTCTGTAGAAGGGAAGACTCCACGGAGTCGCAAGGGCTGAATAAAGCAATGACTACGTCCTTGCATAAGGCATCTAGATAATACTCCAAGGCTGTTCGTTCCTTAGACCGGCCATGCTCTGTCCGGCTGTTCAACCCATTTGCCAGCTGCTCCTCGCAACACTCACTACTATGACTGATTCCAATGACTGCCACAGGCCTGGGGAACTTCTTTAGGTGTGGCAATACCGTGTAACTTGATTGTAATGGTGATTTATACAACTGTATACATTTGTCAAAAATAATCAACTATGTGCTGAATGAAAAGTTTATTTTTATCTCTGCCAAAGCAAAATTCTTTGGTTTTTACCAACACCTTTTTTTTTACATGTTCTTCCCACCCCACCCCCACCCCCCGGAGACAGGGTTTCTCTGTGTAGCCATGGCTGTCCTGAAACTAGCTCTGTAGACCAGGCTGGCCTCAAATTCACAAAGATCTGCCTGCCTCTGCCTCCTGGGTGCTGAGATTAAAGACCTGCACCACTGTCGGGCTCTGTATTGCCCGTTATTACAAGAAAGGAGCTATTTAAGGTCTGTAAGCCGAAAGCCATAGCTTTAGCCTTGGCCTTAAGCAACCAGTGCTGGGCCCAGGGAAGATGACTTGTCCTGAGAATCCTTTTTCACATACCTTGCTGGTCTCTCCCAGAACTGACCCTAGATGATCATGAGACTGCAATGACCCATAGTTTGGAACTAAAAGGTTTTTTGAAACACAAGAAATGTATGTGGAATGACCTGGGAGACTGGCCTTAATGATTCAATCATTAGATTAAAGGAAGTTGCCACATCTACCACACAAAATTGTCTAACGTGGCCTACAAAATACACTTAATAGGGGCCAAAGAGATGACTCTGTATAAATATGGCTGTCGCCAAGCCTGGTGACTTGGGTTCCATCCTGAGAGCTCACACGATAGGCGACAATGTGCCATAGCTTTTGCACTCACACACACACACACACACACACACACACGTGCACACACAAACAAATATCAAGCCCTTTAAAACGTAATAGTAGAGAGAGGTAAATATAAATAAGCTTTATTTCTTTTGAAATTCAAAAAGCTGAACCTTCCATTTTTCAAAACTACAAAAGAAAAATCTGATTTTTTTTATGCTTTTCAGGTTATGGTATGAAAAAAAAAGAGAGTAGTAGGTCTAGCCAACGTGAAATATCTAACTATTCGATGATCCATCGCGTTCCCTCCTGCAGCTGTATAACAAGGCTCATAAAAGGAGCCGGTGGCAGAAGAAAGGTCTTCCTCGCTATGACAAGTGTTCCGGCAGAAGATTGTCATCAAAGCATCTCGGCTATCCTAGTAGTGAAGTCAAAGCCTACAATAAGAGCGGGAGCCTATGAGCAGCCAGCTTCTAATTTTATTCCGCCCGCTCGGACTACGCTAAGAGGAGAAAAATGACAAATAGCCGCCGAGATTTTCTTGACATCGTGCTTAACTGAAATTTCAAAATAAATCAGCCGGGCTCATTTTTTAAAGACTTACAACTAAATTATCATTGGGGTCGTTTTGTTTGGTTCCTGACTGGGTTTCTGAGGGACCAGTGGTGAGATGCGCCGAGATCTGAAAATGGGTCACAGTGCGCAAACATTGCAGTTTGGTTTGATTTAGTCTAACTCCTGTGTAATAACTTTCTTTGAAGTGTGGGTTGAGGAGCAGGTTAGGAGCCCGAGGCCACAAGCTCATCTTGTGCTTGTTACAACTCGGATGCCCTGCAGTCCCTGTACTATATATCAGAGGCTTGGCACTGGAGTCCCTGGGCTCATCAAGTGTGGAGCCCTCATTCCCTGCACAGCAGAGCTGTTGAGATACAAACAACAACATGGCTGTGTTTGCTTGGGAAATCCTGCTCCTTACAGGAAACAGGCGGGGCCTGGAGGAGCCTGTGAGCCAGAGGAAGCCGTGGAAAAGTGGTTAAAAATAATAATCCACCTCGTAGACACGCCGGTGATTTCTCCGATCTTGAGAAAGGCAGGACCTGTTTTCCGAGCGTGACCAGGCCACTCTCCTTCCCAAGCACCAGAGCGGTGGCTTCCAGGTAGCTCCTCTGACAAGAGGGGCTCTCAAGTGCCCTGATCCTCTCTGGTCTCGCATTTTCATCGGCAAAATGGAGGATTCTGCCAAGCCATCTCTCAGGCCTCATCCTTACTATCAAATTAGAACCTTCTGATCCTGTGACGGCCTTGAACCCACCTCTGAATCAATGAGTATAAGGTCTGCAGTGAAAACTCTGTGTGAAAAGGCAATAGTCCGAAGAGAAGTCATTGAGGCGGGATGTTTTTAGGGAAAAGACTCCTGGCCAAGGGCAGGGAGAGGGGTTGTTCTCCAACTCCTAACTCCAAGAAAGGCTAAAATGAAGGCAGAGACAGAAGTCATCTTAAGTCGTGTAAGGCTGCTAGTTGAAGTCAGGGATACTGTTAAGAGGGCAAGACTCTGGGTATTAAGTACTGACTGTGTATCTGCCTTCGAGCAGGGCTCTGACTTATATTTCACATTGTCTTTTGGCCAGGGCTTGAAAAGTTATAAAATCAACAGGGCCTATCACATGAGTATATTTTTATATATACACACACATACACACACATGCATGCATGCATGCACGCACGCACACATGCATATACACTTCATTTGGTGGCGTATGATAAGAGAACTGCATTTTGGGGGATGGAGGCTTACTCATCCTAATACAGCATCAGCTGGTAAAAGGGAAATTATATGCTCAGTGTAAAATGGTATCATTAACAACGTGAGAATGAAGTAGCAAACCTAAAATATATCTAAATCAGCCACAACAGTCATGGCAGAGGCTGAAGGGCAAGAGACCATGGCAGAAGCTGGAGCAGAGCACATGATCAAAGCGCTTGAACTACCCTCATGCTGTGGGACAATGGTCTTGTGTAGTTTTAATAAAACATTGATTGGCCAGTAGCCAGGCAGAAAGTAGGGGCAAGGCAACCATAACAGAAGAATTCTGGGAATAAGAAAGTGTCAATCTGCAGTCGTTATCCAGAGACAGAGGAAGCAAGATGAGAATGCCTCGATGATAAAAGGTATCAAGCCACGTGGCTACCACAGAGAAGAATTATAGGTCAATGTAAGTTATAAGAGTTAATAAGAAACCTGAACAAATAGGCCAACCAGTTTATAATTAATGTAGAACTTTATATGTTTCTTTGGGACTGAATGACTGTGGGATTGGGTGGGACAGAAACCTCAATCAACAAATGTCACCTATGTGGACAACTAAATCCACTTAAAACCTGAGAGAGTTTGGAAAGGAATTCTAGACACAAAAACAACAGAATTAAACATGGCTTCTTGGTAGCAGCATTTCTCAGGTGAGCTCTGTTTGCTAGAGATAAGCACATCTCATTTAAGAGAGGCTTCCTGACTCAGCTTTAGCTGAAAAAAACCTTGCAGCTCTTTTTTTTTCATTTATGGGCATTTATTTGAAATAAACATTCTACACAGACAAAAAGTTGTATGGCTGTAGGAGAGGGCTAGGGTAAAAGTTTTCTATTTATTTATTTATTTATTTATTAAAGATTTCTGTCTCTTCCCCGCCACTGCCTCCCATTTCCCTCTCCCTCCCCCAATCAAGTCCCCCTCCCTTGTCAGCCCAAAGAGCAACCAGGGTTCCCTGCCCTGTGGGAAGTCCAAGGACCACCCACCTCCTTCCAGGTCTAGTAAGGTGAGCATCCAAACTGCCTAGGCTTTCACAAAGCCAGTATGTGCAGTAGGATCAAAAACCCATTGCCATTGTTCTTGAGTTCTCAGTAGTCCTTACAGCTCTTTTAAGAGGCCCTACCACCAAACACGTAAATGGTGTTGATGAATAGCAGACAGCATGCTTCTTGGTGGTGGCAGGGACCTTGAAACTCCATAGAGTTCTGGCAATGAACATGACTCTGGCCAATACCTCCACCATGAAGCTAAGCTCTCAGAAAGCTAAGGAATGGGGTAGATCCAGCCATCAAAGCCATGACTTTAATTCTAGCCATATCACTTAGCAAATAAAAGACTCATGTGATCAGAAAAAGAGAGATATACAGTAGAGATAGATTCAGATGAAAAAAACCTCTAAATGGTTTAGAGTATGTTTAAAAATATATGCTGGCTTGGAAGAGAAAAGAAAAAGGATAAAGTTCTTAAAATAAAAAAAAAAGAAAATAGTTGGGTGTGGTGGCATACACCCTTTAATCCCAACACTTAGAGGCAGGCAGATCCCTGTGAGTTTAGGGTGGGGTGGCACACACCTTTAATCCTAGCACTTGGGAGGCAGAGGCAGGCAGATCTCTGTGAGTTCCAGGACAGCCAAAGATATACAGAGAAACCCTGTTCTCAAAAAACCAAAAATTAAAAATAAAAATAAAAGAAATAGAGTTTAAAATAAAGCCATGGAAAGATGAAAAATATACAGAGAGTCTGGATACTGTTTGTTATTGTGTTGTCTTTAAATTGTTTGATGACTGAGGAAGGAACAACAGCTGCTAAAAGACATTTGATAACAAAGGTGCTGGATTAATACAACATATATACTTTAAAAAATGTTTTGACTTCAAAATTTAAGTCAAAGGATAACATTACTTTGGAGAAGAGGTTTTGCTTTTGTTTCCACAAAAAAATGAGAAGCTGTGGATTTATTCTTGATTAAGAAAAATCAGGTTTGATTAAGGAAAACCTGCTGAAGAATCTCCAATAGGAGAGGATGGCCCAGATGATCCAACATTTCAGAAGACCTCTGTTGGAGTTTCCTCTGAGTTCTACATCCAGGACAGCCTCAAGACTGTTAGCTGAGATGGTCAAGCCTCACAGAATATTCCAGTCAGTACTTGACCATAATTCTAAATTGTCTTTAGGTTCCCATAAGATTGTCAGTGCCCCCAATCAGCAAGAAGTATCCTGGAAAACTATGCCCACATTCCCAAAAAAATGGATTATGGATGTTTGCCTTTGTTTAAAGTATTGGTTACAATTGTTATGGATAATGGTCAGGAAGAAAGCTAAACAAAGGAGATTAAATTCAGAGTTTTTGTTTTGAAAAGATAAAAAAAAGGTGGGGGAGTGCCATTGTCTTGTACCCTGTAAAGATTTGTCTGTTTTATTGGTTTAATAAAATGCTGGTTGGCCAGGAGCCAGGCAGGAAATATAGGTGGGGTGACCAGAATATGAGAATTCTGGGAAGAGAAAGGTTCAGTCTGCAGTTGTCATCTAGACACAGAGGAAGATGAGACTGTTTCACTGATAAAATGTACCAAGCCACATGGCTAACACAGACAAGAATTATGAGTTAATGTAACTTATAATAGTTAATAAGAAGCCTGAGATAATAGGGAAACTAGTTTACAATTAATGTAGAGCTGTGTGTCTCTTTGGGACTGAATGGCTGCGGGACTGGGTGGGACAGAAACCACTCCCAACACACAGTCATTTCAGAAAGCACAATTATTATAGAGCCATGCTCCTTCTTTTATAGCCCCCTCCCCAACTGACCACATAGACCGTGCCAGCTCTTGATGCATAGAAAACCTAGAGCCTCATGTTCTATGACTTCTCAATGTGTACCCACCCCACTAACACATACATACACACACACACACACACACACACACACACACACACACACCTTGTGCTTCTAGAATGCCAATTTATGGGAAATTTTCTGCACATGGTATACTGGGACAAATCTCTTCCTTCCTCTCTCTCTCTCTCTCTCTCTCTCTTTCTCTCTCTTTCTTGAGTCAGGATCTCACTATGTAGCTCTGACTGTCCTTGACTTGTCCTTCAGGCTGGCCTTGAACTCACAGAGGCCTCTGCCTCCTGAGTTCTGAGACTAAAAGTGTACACCACAAGCCCAGCTACATCTTTCCTTCCAAATATTATCCTCACTGTTTAAAATGCCTTTGCCTTCTCTGGCTTCAACCTTGCAAAGTGGGTTATGTCAGGGGGAATCCTATTTTATATTTTCAGATAATAACTTTGTCTGGGCATGCCTTTTTTATAAATAAGTTTATTTAAAGACAACAACAAAAACTACATAACCTCCACCATCTTCCAGAGTTCATTTTTTCCTTCCTATTTGGCACCTCTGTGACTTTCTACATGGCTCTATTGTAGCATGTATATTCTTCTGAAATTCAGTTACCCATCTCAGACTTCTTCACTGTTCTTGGGGTCCAGACGCTATCTGCTAGGCAACTGGGGAGCTCCTGCAGCTAGCCGGTGGTGCCAGGGTGCATCCAAGCTGGAGTTCTTCCCTTGGGAGTGGCTGCTGTAAAGATGAGCCTCACAGATGTGAGCCTGAAGGAAATCATCACAGATGATAGCACAGAAGAGGGAAAAAAAAACACTAAGCACAGAATCCAGAGCACCTCACGCTTACAGAGTGATGGGAAAAGTGAAGATGAGGAGGAAAGCCAGGAATCAGGGTAGCTCAGAAGCCAGGTAGTGTGGAAGGAAGAGGAATGAAGAAATGCAGCCTTAATGGGCCAAGTAAAAACAAAACAAACAACACCAACTAAGAATTGACCATTGCACGTAATCTACACAGAAGCACAAGAAGCAGGCAGACACGAAGAGTAGGGTCTCATTTAGAATTCCTAACAAGTCTTCACGACCAATGCAGACTATTTCCTAGAGAGAAAAGAAAGGTAGAGGGGGACAAACAGTTTGCACAGAACACATATCAAGGGCCTGCCTGACAGGGTTGTGTATTTCCAAAGTGCACACTGCCTGGGAAAATAAGAAAAACTGGTAGAAACCTTTTACAGGAAGTCAGCTGGAGGGGAGGGAGCAGCCTGGGATGTTTCTAACCTATTGTACCAGAGCGCTAGCAGCCCCCATTCTCACAGCACAGTCTGCTGTATAGCTTGTTCCAGGGGACATTTGCAAGTTCTTACAGGACTTTATGCCCACAGTGCACGGTATGCATGACTGCCTCAGTTGCAGGGACTATAATGACTGACTGGGGATACAAGCACATGCCTCCAAATGTGTCCGTCAGCTCTGAAGTACAGCTTGGTCTTGAGGACATGTGCCTAATGTTTTGTTCTGAACAAATGTCTAATATGCAGGTTTAATGTGGTCATGTATCTTGTCAGTTGGGGAGGGAGTCTGTGTTCTACTACCAAGGCACTAGGTTCTCCTTCTTTTTCAGTAATTTTAAGCTGGGTATGATGGCATGCACTGTAATGCCAGCATTAGGTAGCTGAGAAAAGAGGATTCTAAGTTCATGTCTGCCATAAGCTAGAGAGTTCCAGACCAGCCTGGGCTACATAGTGAGGCCATCTTCCAACCTAGAAAAAGATATTGCTTCTTCCCTCGGTGTTGAAGGATAATACAGTTCTTATATTCACATCATAAGACAAAAGCTTCCCCAAATAACTCTAATTTTAAAGGAATGCTTAGATCTGGAGTAGTAGAGAACTGTTGGGAATGAGCAATCGGATGAATACCAAACAAACAAACAAACAAAAAATCAGCAAAGATCAGAACCATGACCCAGATGGAGCAGTGACTAATTCTGAGAAAGAAAGGATACTGAGAGTAATTTTAGAAATCAACTCTAAACAGAGAACTCTTAACAGAAGCACATCTCATTTAAGAGAGGCTTCCTGACTCAGCTTTAGCTGAAAAAACCTTGCAGCTCTTTTAAGAGGCCCCACCACAAAACACTTACAGGTGTTGATGGATAGCAGACAGCATGCTTCTTGGTGGTGGCAGGGACCTTGAAACTCCATAGAGTTCTGGCAATGAACATGGCTCTGGCCAATACCTCCACCATGAAGCTAGGCTCTCAGAAAGCTAAGGAATGGGGTAGATCCAGCCATCAAAGCCATGACTTTAATTCTAGCCATATCACTTAGCAAATAAAAGACTCATGTGATCAGAAAAAGAGAGATATACAGTAGAGATAGATTCAGATTTTTTTAAAAAAAAAACCTCTAAATGGTTTAGAGTATGTTTAAAAATATATGCTGGCTTGGGAGAGAAAAGAAAAAGGATATAGTCCTTAAAATAAAAAAGAAAGAGATAGAAAGTAGTTGGGTGTGGTGGCACACACCTTTAATCCCAACACTTGGGAGACAGAGGCAGGTGGATCTCTGTGAGTTCAAGGACAACCTGATCTGCAGAGTGAGTGCCAGGACAGTCAAGGATACACAGAGAAACCCTATTCTCAAAAAACCAAAAATTAAAAATAAAAATAAAAGAAATAGAGTTTAAAATAAAGCCATGGAAAGATGAAAAATATACAGAGAGTCTGGATACTGTTTGTTATTGTGTTGTCTTTAAATGGTTTGATGACTGAGGAAGGAACAACAGCTGCTAAAAGACATTTGATAACAAATGCCGCTGGATTAATACAACATATATATTTTTTAAAAATGCTTTGACTTTAAAATTTAAGTCAAAGGATAACATTACTTTGGAGAAGAGGTTTTGCTTTTGTTTCCACAAAAAAAAAAAAATAGAAGCTGTGGGTTCATTCTGGATTAAGAAAAATAAGGTTTGATTAAGGAAAACCTGCTGAAGAATCTCCAATAGGAGAGGATGGCCCAGATGATCCAACATTTCAGAAGACCTCTGTTGGAGTTTCCTCTGAGTTCTACATCCAGGATAGCCTCAAGACTGTTAGCTGAGATGGTCAAGCCTCACAGAATATTCCAGTCAGTACTTGACCATAATCCTAAATTGTCTTTAGGTTCCCATAAGATTATCAGTGCCCCCAATCAGTAGGAATTAGCCTAGAAAACTATGTTCACATTCTCAAAACAATGGATTATGAATGTTTGTCTTTTGGAGTATTGGTTACACGTTGCTATGGATACTAGTCAGGAAGAAAGCTAGACAAAGGAGATTAGATTCAGAGCTTTTGTTTTGAAAGGAAAGGAGGAAGTGCTGTGGAACATTGGTTTTGTATCCTGTAAAGATTTGTACATTGGTTTTGTATCCTGTAAAGATTTGTCTGTTGTATTGATTTAATAAAATACTGATTGGCCAGGAGCCAGGCAGGAAGTATAGGCAAGGCAATGAGAACAGGAGAATTCTGGGAAGAGGGAAGGTTCAGTCTGCAGTCATCATTCAGACACAGAGGAAACCAGATGAGAATGCCTCTCTGATAAAAGGTACCAAGTCATGTGACTAACACAGACAAGAATTATGGGCTAATGTAAGCTATAAGAGTTAATAAGAAGCCTGAGCTAATAGGCCAACCAGTTTATGGTTAATGTAGACCTCTATGTGTTTCTTAGGGACTGAACAACTGCAGGACTGTGCAGGACAGAAACCTCTGTCAACAGTCAAGATAACTGAAAACCAGAAGAATTCTTTGCAACTTGTGGGTCACAACACCATGGTCCTTATTCAATTCTCCTTTTGTTCCAGGTCATAGCCAAGACTCACCTCAACACCTCTCTTTATGACAAATGATGGCTAAAAGCAAATAAAAGTGTGGGTTCAGACATTAACAGCCTGCCATGTGGTCACAGGGGAAAAGAAAAAGGGTTAGTGGATGAGTCTTTCGGGGTCTGCCTTCCTTAAATTTCTTTTCCCTCAATTACTCAGAAATTAACATCAATCTTTACATCTACCTGGGGCTCATCTCAAGTTCAGGCCAATCACATCATACTCTCCTGCACATAGACGCACCACAAACGACATTTCTTGGGTTAGTTGTCCTCCCTGCTCCACTGTGCCACAGATCTGCTTGTTAGACACAAACTAGCCAATTTATCACCACATATATGTATATTCAGTTTCTCCTCATTCCTTTTTAGCCAGGATATGGGTGGGAGGGGACAGAAAAAAAAAGTATAGTCCCTAACGATGTAATAACATGATCCCTCAGGCAGCCTTTTAACCAGTTCTTTAAAGCCTGGAAAGAAATACTGACCAACAAAAGAAAGACTCCAGTCGGAAGACCAGGAGCATATAAGGCTGTGTCCCACTGACTGATGCAAAAGCCTGGGGTAGTTTGTGGACAGTGCAATGCTACATCCTCTAAGCATCTCCTCTCTTTTTGATCAAGCTTTGAATACAGCAAGGGCACAGACCGGGTGGTTTATAGTCTGCCCACAGTTAGCAGGTAATGCCACGGCTACCGTGAAAAGGCTAGTTTCCCCACCACCTCGCCAGCAGTACACGGATTACATGGATGGAAATAGGGATCTTGTGTGTGTGTGTGTCTGTGTGTGTGTGTGCGCGCGCGCGCGCGCGCGAGCACAGCACAGAACTTACACCTAATCGCGTTGCTATCCTAGGCACCTATTAAATATGATTGAAACAACACCCATTGGAAGTCTTAAAACCTGAACCACCAGTTTTACTTCTAAAATAAAGTAAACTGCCAAAAGTTGTGAGAAAAGTGGCAATTGATATTTTTAAGCAGTATAGTTGGAATTTCCCTGTAGCAGGAGACAAAGGAATTCTCACCTAGGTAAGTGGAAGAGCACCAATAAATTTAAGGTAGCTTACGCAAGTTAGCACTAATGAATGTCATTCTCTGTTTTGCCATGAGAAAAGAGCTTTCTGCTGCTAACGGAGACGGATTCGGATTATGAATAGCTGTAGTGATTTGCAAAGATGGCTCCAGAGAGGAAGAATGAGACTCCATATACTCATGGCACTGGAGGGTTCTGCCCTTTTTGTTGAAAATTAATTTGTCCTGTGGGTTATTGGATTCTAGCTCAGCCAATGTATATTGCTCAGTCATCACAAATTTACTTAAAATTTAGTGTAGCTGAAGTTCATTCAACAAGACAAAAGTCTACCGTCGAAAGCTTCTAAAAATCTTCTTTTAAAAGGTGCCTAACACTGTAATTGAAAGTGCTGGTGTCTAAGTAGATTCACATAATGTTTTGCAGGTATCAATAAATACTATATTACAGTGCTCGAAATGGATTTTTCTCTTGTTTTCCAAGAGAAAGCAGATAGGGAGAATTTATTATCCGCCAGTAAGGGGGCTTTTGGTTGAAGGGTCCACATTCTGAAAAGACATAAATCCCTGAACTGGGGTTCGATTCTGTAGTATGTATGTGTCGTGATATTTCATTTGCTCTCGTAATTTTAAACTTTAAAACAAATGTTTTGAAAGCAAACAGGTGGTGTGACTTCTGCAGCCCCCAAACCCTGAAGACGCCGCCGGTGAGAAAACACTGACAGCGCTGACACTCGGTTCCCTGCTTGGTCAGTTCTCTGCAGACAACCACCTCTGGCTTCCGGTGCAGGGGCCAAGACGCCCAGGGTCACGGGCGCCATACTTCAGGCAGCACTGTGAAAGGACAGACTCCCCAACGAACAAAAGAGTGGAGAGGTGGAGATTGCTCAAAAGAAGCTACTGTGAGAAGATGAAAAAAAAAATGGCATTTAAAGAAGAAATCACGAGAAATAGCTTTTATTCATTCTTCTTATTAAGGTGATTTTCCTTCGTATCATCTTAGTTTCTTATTTTTACACGTTTAGCTATCCTTAGTACATAAAACACACATAGATGTGTTTGATAGTCTCCCCCCCCCCTTAAAAATTTAGATAAATGTCAAAACTTATTCAGTAGTTAACATCACACCAGAGAACCTTGACCGTAATGAAGGCCATGGGGGTTGCTCCTAATTAAATTAATGAGACACAGGCGGCAACAAACATTGTTTGTGCATCTTGTTCACAGATGAAGGAGCACTAGGTCACAGGACTGTTTCCAGCTAAGTGTCGCGGCGGAGGATCATTAAGAGCTACACCCAGCTGATAGGAACCTTAGTCTGTGTCCTCTCGATAAGACAAGAAAGCAAACGCTACTCAGGGCAACCTGAACCAGAAGGGGTAAGGACTTCGCTTCATTCCTAAATCATGGCCTGTGGCCGACTACACAACTGATGGACTCTAAGGAGAGCAGCTCAGTGCCTGAGGTAGAGCTGCACGAAGTGAGATCAAGCGCTAAGCTAAGCTGATCGCAAATGCAGTGACCGGAAGTGTTGCATCCAAGAGCCGCTTCCGGACCTACCTTTGCACTTTTGAGTAGGATTCCTTCTTCCTCTTAAGATTTGCGGGTCTTGCAACAGAAACACATCTTAGATCTTTTTTATTTGATCTTTGATTTTCCAGATTACAGGTGATTCTGATCATGCTTCTGATTGGCATAATCTGGAATTGCAGATGATACCAATTTTTTTTTAAGTGTTAAACGTGAACTTGCAGGTAAAATGAAAATGACTGAGCATGTCAAGTGTGGTGGGGGGGCATCTGCATACAGCCCAGCCACCTACCTGATCTGTACATGCCAAGTGGGGGGGGGGGGGAGGATCTGCATACAGCCCAACCACCTACCTGATCTGTTACTGATACTGATCTCTTGGCCCTACCCTGTGTCAGTCAGGTGCAATCTGAACATCCTTAACCAGGAATTAAAACTCTCCGTGCTGCTGCTACTTTAATTGATTGATGCTAAGAGTTTGGCAAATAGAGCCTAACCCTTGATCAGAGAGCGTCTTTAACCAAGCCTTCTCTTTCAAAGCAGCACCCTGGATTGAAACTGGCAGAGCACATTTTTAGCTTTCCAGCAGCTCTGTCACTCTGCAAGGAATGCGCCTGCCACTTCACAGGATAGCTCGGGCTGAAAGACATGTACTTTGAATCAGAGAATCAATAGAACACTTAATGGACAATTAGGAGAACAGCTGTAGGGCTGTCAGGGCCCCATCTGTACACAGCTCCAACGGCGAGCCTGGACAGGGCAGGGAGACAGCACATACGGCTCCAGGGCACCGGCCCTGGGACAAAGCTCCCCTCTCAGCTCTCATTATTGTGAATATAGTGTTCTTTTTCATTACAAATTTTAACATGTGTAGAAAATTATGGAAATTGCTTAAGCCATTTGTCAACTTACATCATGTGAATTGATCAATAAATTTCACTACTTCGTTGTTAATGTAGATAAATTTTGGCATTTAATTAAGCCGGAGTGAGAATGTGGCCACTTTTCATTTCACCAGATGCGTTTGCAATACAGAACTACCGGGGTAAATACAACCCAATCATGGATTATCGCTAAATATTTATAGACAATGTAGCAATTCCGAAAAGAGACACCAAAGATTTCTACAATGAAACAATTACTGTGTGCAAAATCTGAACTGAGAGCTGATGGCGTCTATAGCAGCTGTGAACAGAATCTCAACATTGTAATGCCACAGAATGGCTTATGTTTCCTCTACGATGCTGCCTCTACCGTAAATTTATCTCCGCAGAGATAATTTCAAATTCTCCTCACAGAATGAACCTAAATATTAAAAGACAGTTCTCTAAGTTTGTAGAAATGGATTAAAATTTTCATGTGAAAATAAGCCAATCCTTTTAGATGTCCATTAGTACGCTTATTTGAACATGAACTGGAGTTTTACTAAAGAGAAGGGACGTCTCAGGATGCTGATTTCTTGAATACGAACATGATTTTGGTTACAAGCCTGGTCGAAAGGACACTGGGGGGTGCTAAATGGAGACAAGATGCCAGACAATGGAAATGGCAGAGTGAACTTTTTAGACTTCCTCCATATGGCCTGAGGGGCCCCAAGATGAAATCCTGCTCCGGACCGCCAGAAGCCCCATAGCCTTAACCCTCCGTGGCAGCGTCTGACATGATGAACTGCTGTATCTTATTTGAAGGGGGCAGGCGCCTCTTGGTGATTCTGCTGCTGCCTTCAGGGAAAGGGGGATTGAGAATCACATCGCTGTCTTTACAGTGCAATCCACCCCATAGTGCTGTTCCCACCATTGTCTGTGGGCTTTTGGCAGGAGGCTTGGCTGGCTACGTGCTGACTGCATTTTCAGAGAAGCCAGCATGGTGCCTGTGTATAAATCCTTTGTAAGTATTTACAAAAAAAAAAAAAAAGTTTAGGGAATTCAAAGCTGATCCCTCATTCTTGCTTTTACAATGCCTCCATGTCAAATTGGCCATCACGGTTCGGGCAGTTTGGCACTTTCTGTTGTTTTGGCAGAGCAAGACCTGGTCGGAGATGACTCTAAATTCAGACTCTGATAGAGAAATGAGAATTAAGCAGCCAAGGAAAAAATGGATAGGGTCTTTTCGCAGAACGAAATTACCCATCTCAATTCCCAGCCAAAATTCTTTTTCTGGCACAATCATGTGTTCCTGTTTCTTTTTATTCTGAAATTTAAATTGTCTAGGACTTGAGACTCAATTTTATACGCCAGACAGGTGAAGAGAAGGGAAACTCTATCTCAGCTTTAGTGCAGGTCACCTCTGACATCCGGGCTTCCTGAAGCCGTAATCCTAGGGGTTTGGCTTGTTCCTGAGTCATGCATGTCTGAGACTTTGAGGGAAACGGGAAATGCTCTTGTTTCTGCTAAAGAGATCTTAGCATTTGTTGAGTATTTTATGTGGAAAAGTTAAGAAAGTTAAAACGTGCCAGGCAGTAGTGGCTCACGCCTTTAATCCCAGCCCTTGGGTCTCTGAGTTCAAGGCCAAGGCCAGCCTGGTCTACTGAGTGAGTTTCAGGACAACCAGGGCTACATCGAGAAACCCTGTGTTGAAAAACAAAAACAAAACAAACAAACACGTGCACGCACGCGCACGCACACACACACACACACACACACACACACAAAACCAAAAAAAAAGTTTAAACATTGGCTGTAAAACAAAACTTAAGATCCCTAAAAACCGAGATTGTGGTGGACTAAAGATGGCCGCTTCTGCCATCAGGAAATGCCATTTCTTCCTCTACACCTGAGTCTAGGCTCGTCTTCAAATTTGTTTTCCCAAACTGTTTTATAGCAAAAGAGACCTTATGTCTAGCCTATCCCAAACCTTTAAAATGCTCGGAAGCTACTGTTTTGGCATTGTTCAGAGTCCACTGCCAAGCCGTAGGAACACTCGGTTAGACTACCTACTGAGGAGGGAGGGGCACTGGAGAAAGCCCCGAATGATGAAAGACCATTTTGCGATCTCAAGCACCCACATCCCCAACTGGATGAGTGGCCACTGCATCACCGAATACCACAGAGGAACCTCACAGCTGAGTCCAACCAGACCACAGAACCATGAAGGGTAGCGAATCCTTCTAAAGAACACTCACAAACTGATACACTCCTTGAATAATGCCCAATATAGTTACAACTATTGTGTTTGGAAATTATGCAATATGTTATACTTTATTTTAATTTATTTCAAAAATACAGATATCCTAACACTGTCATGGATGTTTAATAAAGAATCAAAACTACGTTGGGGGAGATTTGTTTCACGGCAAACCATAACTGAAACTCCCATTCTTTCTCAAATTCATAATCCCTTTGAAAGTGTGGCAGTTGGAAATCAATCCCACATTCCTATGCCTCTTGCGATAGGAAAGAACAAAAACAGGAAGTGAAGATGTTAACTGGAAGGGGGAGGGTAGAAATCTTTCTGAAGAGATGCATAGGTTGATTCTGCCTTCTCTGGGCTCCCCATAGCTCTCCACGCCAACTCCGCATCAATGTTCCAACTGAACACCAGAAGTGAAGCCGTTTCTGAGACAAGAACGCCAGCCACATTTAGGAATGGAGACTTGTAATGAATGACCCAATTTACTGAGAGAGAGAGAGAGAGAGAGAGAGAGAGAGAGAGAGAGAAGGCTTCTGATACCAGCAAATGGGAAGTTGTTTGTGCTGATTATATTAAAACTGCCAAACAAAAACTAAAACCTTTTTTAAAGATCATGGTTTTCATTTTACATGTATTAGTGCTTGGCCTACATGTGTGTATGTGCCCACCTGGTGCCTGCAGAGACTACAGCACCGGAGTCCCTGGAAGTGGAGTTGCAGATGGTTGTAAGCCACCATGGTGAGTGCTGGAAACCAAGCCTGGGTCTTCTGCAAGAACAGCAAGTGCTCTTAACCACTGAGCCATCTCTCCAGCCCCAGAAACCAAATTTATTACAATAAATTTTCTGTGAGCTAAATGAACAAATTAGACCATTACTGTGGGACAATTGTCTTGTACCCTGTCGCTTATATTGTATTGTTTTAATAAAATGCTGATTGGTCAGTAGCCAGGCAGGAAGTATAGGTGGGTGACCAGGCAGTAGAGGTGGGGCGATGAGAACAGGAGAATTCTGGGAAGAGGAAAGGGTCAGTTTGCAGTCATCATTCAGACACAGAGGAAGCAAGATGGGACTGCCTTGCTGATAAAAGGTACCAAGTCATGTGACTAACACAGACAAAAATTATGGGTTAAGATGAAAGATATAAGAGTTAATAAGAAGCCTGAGCTAATTAGGCCAATCAGTTTATAATTAATGTAGACCTCTGTGTGTTTCCTTGGGACTGAAAGGCTGCGGGACCAGGCAGGACAGAAACCTCTGTAAACAGACCATAACACTGTCATACACAGGTGTGCGACCTCAGCAAGTAACTTTACTTGTTGGGACCTCATTGGACTGATTACATTTTAAAAGTCCTTTCAAACTCTGCCGCCTTTCAAAGACACGCCATTGTTTTCCAGGTGGCCCTAATTAATCCCTTATTGCAATCACCTTAGTACTAACCCCAAATTCCTTCTCTGTTGCCCAAAGGCAGAAATGAGTCCATCCTTAATCTAATAATTTAGCTCTAATAATCTAATATTCAAAAGCTGAGGTGACCGTGTAAGACACTTCCTCTGAGAAAGTGCGATCACGACCCCTTTTCACTCCGCTGCACTACAAGCACATTAAGAACTGCGAGCATTTGTCTCTCCCGGGAGGTCCCTAAAAGTTCATGGCAAGTTAGTAGGCATTTTTGCCCCATGGGAAAGACCTGAGGGGACCTGAAAAGAGTGATGGCTTCATAACTCACTCTTTCCCGTGTCATGTCTGACATCGAAAATGCTGACACTGGAAGTGACTTTGAATTTCAGGGGTGTCTCTGCAAAACATTGGAAATACTCACCTGTATCTAAAAGAGTAACAAAACAGTTCATTGATTCCAAACCCCACCCACACAGCCAGCTTGGCGGTTTCAGGCACCAATGGAGTCACCCGCTGTGGAATGAATGTGTTTCTCACCAGCCAGGAACTCTTGGGCACTCTTCTTCACCTACACCTTCATGGTCTTCCCTGGGAAGTATAGGTTTCTGTGTGCAGCGTAACACGACTCAGTGCGTGCAGAGGGCTTAGGGAGTAAGCACACAATACAGTGCCCAGAACAGCAAACACTGAACGAGTTATACAATTATGTAATTAGCCATACAATTAAACAATTAGGATGGATTCACCAGAGCAAGAGCTCTGACTGTTTCCATTTTCTTTCTCAGGCACACAGATGTGATGTCTAAAGAAAGACTCTTAATCTGGCCGTCGTCTCCAGACTCTCGCCATGACAGTGTTAACACTGTTTAGCTCATAGAAATCACTTGGTTTGAGTTTTGTATCCTTTCACCTCAGCTAACAAGAAATAAGCCACCTTTAAAATAAAAGTCTATCTGCCACTACAAGGGTTCTGACAGTGAATTAAATCTTCTGAGCCGACTTAAAGACATTCATGGCACCTGTGGAACAGGAGACTTGGAAAGAGAGTAGCTCTGGAAGCTGGACTTGTCAAAGCTACTGCCTTCACAGCTAGCTCTGTAAAAGTTCTCTTGGGAACCCAAAGACCTTGGGATTGAAGAGACCCTGTGGAGCTGTAACTCAGTTTGACAAGGCGTACGACTGAGACAGGCTCCAGACACCTTGCTCCTGGTCAGTCAGTGACCAAATAAAACTCAGAATGCACACGATCCAAAGTCCATACATTATTCATTTTTTTGTTTGGTTGGGCTTTGTTTGTTGTTTGTTTGTTTGTTTGTTTGTTTTTCGAGGCAGTGTTTCTCTGTGCAGCTTTGGAGCCTGTCATGGAACTCGTTTTGTAGCCCAGGCTGGCCTCAAACTCACAGAGATCACCTGTCTCTGCCTCCTGAGTGCTGGGACTAAAGGCGTGTGCCACCACTGCCTGGCATTCATCATTACTGTACTTAAACTGAGAGAAATTGTGGTCAGGGGCATGAAGCAGTTTCAGAAAACAAGATGTATAATACATATCTCAAGCCTTCTTCAGGGAATTCGTTGATTTTGCAACACAAGATCAATGACCAAAGCCCCACAATCGTGGCCAGCGACACACTGCTGCCGTGATGAGGGCATACCTCCGGTTCCCTTCCATATGATCGCACCTAGAGCCCTGAGGACATCAACAAGGGTCCTGCTCCGGCTCTAAACTTGTGGCCAGTGACTCATCCCCAGCCAAACGAGCCACTCCGTTCGCTCTCTCAACACAGTAACACAAAACCAAACAAAAGCATACACGCTCCAAAATAAAACTACCGCAGAGCAGACTTTATAGAATTTTAATTGCTATCATTGTAATTAGCACAGCTATTAGCAAAGTTAAAGGCAATGAAGACGCAAATAAGATCAGGCCTACAAGAAAAAAAAAAAACAGAGAGCACTGAGAAAATCTGCAGGAAGGATGCTGGGCCACCCACAGTACTGGTCTGATAAGAGCATGTGTATGACATGAATTCATATCAGAGCAGTACTGACTTCATCACCTTTTCCCACTCTGATTTCTGCAAGCAGCAAGACGGGAAACAGAAAGGGCCGTTTCTAGCATCACTGCAGGCCTCATCTGAGTGGAAACTTTGTGTCTTTGTTCTTGTCCTGAGGCTGTGTGTACTGAGTGAGCTATGGTCTTCCAGAAAATTCAGAGTCCTCACCTTTGGTGTGCTTGTGGTCTTGATGAATGTGTGAGATTCTAAAAGATGCTCTACCAAAGGCAAACAATTATAACCGCTTCAGGGTTTCCTTTATGGCATGAAGAATATATCCTTTATTTGGTGCCAGACAGAGTCACCAGAACCATCAAGGTCTGTCTGTAGCTTGGGAAGAAGCTGATTTGAATAAAAGATGCGAGTCCGGTTCCATTTCCAGAGCATATGAAATAATCTTAATAGATCACAGAGAGCCAAATGTGAGCTCTTCAGAACTTGATATGTATACAGGCATTAAAATGTATATTAGAAGTATATTAATACAACTCTATTTCAACACATTTAATTCTTAAATGCTACATATACTTGTCTAATCTCCCATTTGAAAAGTAGAAAAGGTTAGATTATAACATCAGGTTAGCTCTCTTTGAAGCAGGTGATAATGAAGTTGATTCACTGTTGCAATTACTGTCAAATCCCCTTAATTACCAGAGACTTTATAGCGGCTTCATTACACGTCTGCTATAATGCATTGTGGCCCTAAGGAGAGGTGTCGCAGGAAATTCTGCATAGCATGGATAATTCTAACCCGAGGTTGCAGCTTCCAGCAAAAGCTCCCACACTGAATTTATCTTTTTTTGACATTTCTTCCTGTTACTCCAGCAGTTAAACAGAGGTAACATCACTAAAACATCCACCAAACTTTGAAAGTTAGAATTGATTTCTCCACAGCCATTTAAAACAAAACAGAGGGGGGGAGGGGAGGGAGAGAGAAAGACAGGGAGAAAGGATCAATTAGCCATTACTTATTACCCAAAAATCGTTCTATTATTTTAATGATGAGTTCAGATGGTGTCATTCAAGCAGACATCAAATCTACGTACCTAAATCAGACCTGTGCCTCGTGTCCCTTCTTCTTGTGGATATTTTTTTTTTTTTAAAGAGAAAGGCCAAAATGACAACTAAATCTCTAACAGATAACCTTGAAGAGATTTTCTTTTATTTACTAGTGATTTTACCGGCTGATTTCTGGAGAAAATAACTATTAAAAAATACAAACTTCACTTCAAAGTTTTCCTAGGGCTGCTTGCATTCACTGGGAAAATCTTTACAAACCTTTGCCTGTGCATTGAACAAGTTCAAAACAGACAATGGAACGCCACGCACAGATCCTTTCTTTAAGCAAGGATTAAAGAATCAAGGAATGCTCAGCACAGAATCGTTCAGAGTCAGAAGGGGCCTCAGTGGTGATGACACTGTCGGCATCTGCGTTAACAGCTAAGGGCCTGGCTTTGTACAGCAATACAGTTATTAAATTTCTCCAGAGACCATGACTCATTAATCAAATATTCATACATCTCTGTAAATACAAGCTGAAACAGAGAATACACTCAGAGCTGGGCATCCCAACACAAGTGCTCTTTCATGTACCACTGACAAAATCCTGAGAACATGTGGTCATGTTTTGCATTTCTGATGTACTATGTGCGCTTCAATACTTCATTTCCTAAAAACAGAACACAAATGCTCTTACTCATTGCAAGTGTTAGACGGGCACAATTAAAATGACTCCACTATTGCTTCATAACATCTTTTTTTAAACAAGGACAGTGAATTGGTCCCTCTGTTCTTTGTTTACCATCAAACGAGTAATTTTTTCCCAGGCGGATGAAGAAACCCAGGGCCATGCTCCTATTAATACAAGAATTTGTATTAGCATGAAAACAACAAATTGCTACTTAAACTAGGAAGGCTAAAGAACTTAACATATTAGCAGACATGAACTTGCTATATTTTGCAAAGCCCTGGGTCTGTTTTGTGCCACTGGGTGTTTCCCCCACTTTGTACAGTAACAAAAGGTCTTTGCAATTCACTGTGTCTGGAAAATTGGGGTCTGAGAGGCAGCCAAAGAAGAGAAAGCACAAATGTTTCCTCACAAGGCTGCTAGGACCAGGCTCTTCACCTCAGGGTGGGCAAGATAAGCCATGGAAAAGGGAAGAAAGAAAGGAATATGTAACATAAATGTCCCCCTGAGCACATAATTTGCTTTCTCAAAAGAGGGACTGGATTCTCAGTGTTCCCTAAAGAGAAGCAATTCCGTCAAGTGCACCTCATCCCCTCCATCCATGCCCTTCACACTGCCTGCATCTTTAACCCAGAATTCGTCCTGAGCTTACACCCAAGACTTTCTTTCCTCCACCCCATCCTCTCTTTGCCCTATCTGGCCCCACCCTCCTCCACTACCTATATGCCACTTTCTCTAGATTTCCCCTCTGTCCTTCAGAACATCTAACTCTCAGTACGGTGCAGGAACACCTAGAATCAGTTGTGGAATCTGGAGTAGGTTAAATCCCAGATCTGCAAATAACCAAGCATTTGACCCTCAAATTTTATTTATTTATTTATTTATTTATTTATTTGGTCTGTAAAAATGGGAGATGATGAAGAGCTCTGCCTCCCAGGGGTTTTGTGATGAATGAACTCTGTGTGTGTTTTATAATATGTGGTATGCGGCAGTCACTGCCATGCACACCATCACGGTGGTCCCTCACACTCTACCTCTTCACGCTGACTCCAGTTTTCTTTTTTTTTTCTTTTTTTTTTTTTACTGTGTTCAGCTTTTTTTTTCGGATATATCTTTTTTTTTTATTTATTTAAGGATTTCGGCCTCCTCCCCGCCACCGCCTCCCATTTCCCTCCCCCTCCCCCGATCAAATCCCCCTCCCTCATCAGCTCGAAGAGCAATCAGGGTTCCCTGACCTGTGAGAAGCCCAAGGACCGCCTACCTCTATCCAGGTCTAGTAAGGCAAGCATCCAAACTGCCTAGGCTCCCACAAAGCCAGTATGTGCAGTAGGATCAAAAACCCACTGCCATTGTTGATGAATCCAAAGACAAACATATAGTCATCCTCCTGAATATTAACCTTCATCAGGCGATGAAATGAGACAGAGACAGAGACCCACATTGAAGCACCAGACAGAAATCTCAAGGTCCAAATCAGGAGCAGAAGGAGAGGGAGCAGGAGCAAGGAACTCAGGACCACGAGGGGTGCACCCACACACTGAGACAATGGGGATGTTCTATCGGGAACCCACCAAGGCCAGCTGGCCTGGGTCTGAAAAAGCATAGGATAAAACCGGACTAGCTGAACATAGCGGACAATGAGGACTACTGAGAACTCCAGTTTTCTTTTGTCTGAGGATACTAACTCTCTCTCTCATGCATCCAACGGGCTCCTCTTGTGTTTGCGTTCCTCTGGTGAGCACAACTCTGCACGTCCATTTCCAGATACTGGCTCCACCGTATCTGTGCCCTTTCCCATGGAGCTCATGCCATCTGGATCTAGACTCCAGCCTGAATTCTGCTCTTCCTATCATTTTCAATGGCTTCTACTTCTCAAAACTTCCTTATGTTAAATCCTTTCCGAGTGTGGTAAAACATGGGATATCCCAGGAAACATTTAAGTTCAAATGAAAAACAAATGAATGATTAAGAGGAAATTACTAAAATATTTTTGAAATGTGATGTATAGTAAAATATCTGCTTCTTTATCAACACATTAATAAGTCTAAGCAGCAAACCCTATCAGAATTTCAAAGATCTGTAATTATTTCATGACATCTGTATTAACTATGATACGAAAACATCTGGTTCCTGTTGGCTATTGGCCCCACATTGGGCTCCATTTTGTCAGGGTCCAGCCTCAACAAAAATACCTTTCTCCAGAGCAGAGGTGTTGAAATTTAGAAATATAGTAAAGAATATGAAGACACGAATGAAAATAATAAAACAGAGAAATATATAGGATAGTATCAGGAGGGAATTTTTCACTGGGTACTGAAAATTTGCCCACGTTTAACTTCCAACTGCTTAAAATACCCCTGACCCCAAAAGGTAGGAGTAAGACAAAAAAATGCATTAACATGATACAAGGAAATGAACATAGCAATTGAAAGTCACAGGCTACATTCATAGTTAAACATTCTGTTACTAGGACAAAACAAGTCACGCTTACACCCTAGACCAAAACATTCTGTAGGCAAACCACTGAACATTTGACTGTTTTTGTTCACAGAACTCAGATTGCCAGTGAGGTATTCAGTCTGCTGTTGAAATGTTGAGAGAACCTGAGAACTGAGACCTCGATTTTTCCCTCTGGAGAAACTTATTTCAAGGAGTGACTACATCTCCTCTTCAGATGTGAGAGGGTAGCCTAAGGGTTTTCTCTGCTGCTCAGAGACTGGGACAGTTGCTTAAACAGCAGCATTGCATTTGGACTCTCACTCATTCCAAAATCTTTTCTTGTCTTTTGGTTAGAATGGATTTAAGAGAATCATGATTTGCTAAGTCGTGTTTCTGGTATTACCTTGTTAAATCATGTTATGGTATTGACCTGTTAATGCTTTGGTTCACTATAAGATGTTAGTGATTAGAAAATGTTAAGAACTTGTCTAAGAAAAGTTTGACACTAGCCAGGAATTCCTGAGTTTTACACGTGAGTTTGATACAGCTGAATGCTCTAACCGACTCAAAAGTGAGCATTCCCAACCCTGGTGATCCTCCACCCCTTTAATAAGGAGATATATTAGCCACTGAAGTATACACAGCACCAAGTATTATCTGCTTGCTTACCACTAGCTAATTGCTGATGAACTCTCTTGACAGAAACTTGGCTCAGACACAGAGTCCAGTACTTTCTCCTTTAATCCTTTGCTTACCGAGGTTGGCAATCAAGGACAGGTTTTGATCCTTTTCCCCCCAGGCACCTAAGGCCAGGACTTGCATGGTTAGAATGCATGTTCCGAAGATGAGTAAATCTGGGAAATGGAAAAGTGTTCAACCCAAGGCAGGCACGATCATCTGTCTTGTTGCAGAAGCACAGGTTTTATTAAAATTAATTTAAAAAAGGGGGGGGGAGGAATTGTGGAGACCCCAAAAGGCCAAAGTTCAGAGAGCTGGAACTTGTTTCTAGGTCCTTCAAGGTTATTATGCATCTACCTCAAAACAAAGGTCCCCGTCTAGTTGAAAATCAGAGTTCTGCTCTCTCAAGTTTATTGTCAACAGGTGTGGCTAATTGCCAGGACCTTGTGCTCCAGGAATAGAGAAGTAGATCTGTTCCTACCTAAAACAAAAGTCTAAAGATCCAACTAAGTTCCAGCTCCCTTTATGGAAATAACTTGGGATTCCACCCAGGGAGTGGTTTGCCTACAGAACATTTTAGTTTAACTATGAATGTAGCCTGTGACTTTCAATTGATATGTTCTTTTCCTTGTACCATATTAATGCAGTCTTTTGTCTTACTCCTACCTTTTGGGGTAAAGGGTATTTTAAGCAATTGGAAATTAAATGTGGGTGAATTTTCAGTACTCACTAGAATTCCCTCCCCATACTATCCTATATGTTTCTCTCTTTTATTATTTCCGTTCGCATCTTCATATTCTTTACTATATTTCTAAATTTCCACGCCCCCACTCTGGAAAATGGTATTTTTGTAAGGGACTGGCCCCCGACAGGTTCCCATCTATGACAAGGTTATTATCATGACTGATAACACTGTACTTTGCTTCCTACATTACTAACAAAAACTTCACAAGATAAAAATAAAAGAAATTCTATGCTTAAATTGCATGTTAGTGGAAACAGAGATTCAAGCTTCCCCATCCAAGTTCACAGATCTCTGATTCAGAGGTTCATCAGGTTAAGAATAGAATGCAGTAAGTGGCCTGCCTGTTCTTTCTTAGCCCTGTATAAATTCAGTACATACCTACACAGAAACTGCAGATGTATATACCTCAGTAAAACAGACCCCATGGAGAAGGGCTTGAAGAATCTTCTGGTTTTAAGCTTTCATGGATTAAAATGTAATGGTCTGTCTTATCCCTTTAAGAGATAAGCCTTGCCCATGCCCTCCTCCATCCAGTGAGGCAAGAGGATCTTCCTTCCACTTCCAGCCTGAGCTCTCTTTTCCATCTCTCTCCCAAAGAGGTAGTATCTTCTCTCCTCCTCTCCTCTCTTCTCTCTCTCTCTCTCTCTCTCTCTCTCTTTCCTCATCCACCTTCTCCTCTTCCCTTTTCCCTTTCCCCTCCATAACCCACTAAATAAATATCCCCTTTCTCTGCACGACCTGCCTCCCTGTCTCTGTCTTTGTCTCTCATCCACTGCATCTCCTCATGGGACAGGCCTCTCACCTGCTACCTCCCACCCAGTGGGAGACCGGCTGCCCTCGTGGTCTCCCACCTGCCGCTGCCCTAAACCTAACACACTGCAGCCTCTTGGGGAGCTGTGCTGCATCATTTCACCATGACATAAAGTGTAAAGACTAAACCTCCATTCTGATTTATATCATGTTCTTCCTTCACAATGTCCCTCCTTTTGTGTCTTCTTCCAGGCACCCACTTAAGTGCATGGCTCCAACCCAAGCCTCCCAGGCCTCAGCCATCTGGCTTCCACACACTTTAATCCTCTTACTCGCTCTCCTCTGCATATCACTGCCATGTTCCAAGCATCTCTCTTAACGCCTGCAATGGATCTCCTAGCCAGTGTCAAAGCCAGACACATGCACCTCAAAAACTCCTATGGGATGGGTCCTTTCCCAGCCCCACTTCCATTTAGAACACATGCCTCTGGACCCCAACTCTGCGTATTTATACTACTTTTTAAAAAGATTTTATTTTTGTTTAATTGTGTGTATTTTGTGGGGGAAGGGTTTGTGCATGTGGGTGCAGTGATCATGGAGGCCAAAAGAGGGCATCAGATCCCAGAACCAGAGCTACAAGCTGTTGTTAACTACCTGTCAATGTGGGTGCTGGGAGCCAGACTCTGGTCCTATGGGAGAGTGTTGGGCACTCTTAACTGCAGAGCCATGGTCTCTAGCCATGAGCTGATAACTAACTCATCTCTGCATACATATAACTATATCAGATTCCCAGATTCTTCATCTCAAACACCACCCCTCCCATCTACTCCTGTAACACATGTTAGCTTGTTTGGGACAAAACATCATTTTACCTTGTAGAATTTCTAATGTGCCTTTTCAGGGGGTCAATTGTATGTTAAAGTTTTATGTGTCTACTCTCCACTCTTAAGTAAATTTCTAATGCTTATAGTCCAACACCAGTTCAAACAAATCTCTTAGAGCCTTTTCACACTTAAGAGAGACATTAAGGACCGCCAACAGCGTGGTTAGCGCTTATTGATCAGCGTGGCCAGGCACGTCCCCCACGGAAAGCCGGCACACCCCTTGCTATCCCTACGTCTGTAGTTGGTATTATCCCTCACGGCCATGTTTCTACTAGGGATGAAGTGACTGCTGAAGGAGCCAGTGTGACGTCAGGTCACTCTGTCATCTCTATTGCGGAATGATGAAAGTTTGGCAAAAAAAAAAAAAAAAGTCAAATGCATTTTTCCCCTAAACATGGAGATTACCTTTTTGAAAAATAAATCAAACCAATAGCGCTAAGTAAACAAAACAGCATCATAAAAGCTGGTTCTGGGGAATGCCCTGGCAGCGTAAGCTACCAGAATGTGGGGTCCTTGTGCAGTCCGTTTTACTTTCTAAGCATCTACCTTCCATGCTTGGGATCAATTTTATGTCATGAAAAAGTTTAGTAATATCACATGTTTTAAAATGAATACTGAAAAATGAGGAAATTTTGGCAGAAACTGACAAAATCCTAAACTATGAAGATACAAGGATCAAGAATTGTCAAGGCAGCTGGGTGTGGAGGGAATCCCTAAACTCACAGCACACAACTAAAGCAGAGACAGCATATATTCCCTTGGCATGTTCTAGACCATTATAAGTTACATAGTGAGACAAGAGGCAGACAGGGCAGAGGAGAAGAAAAAAGAGAGACCGCAGGAAGAGGAAGACATTCAAACAATAGAGGAAACAAGAAAGAACATGGCAATCTTGAAAGAGAAAGAAGCTGGAGAACTGACTTTCCCCTCTCAAATTTTCTAGAAAAGTTACAGTAAAGAACACAGAATGGGCTTGAGAATACAGAACCAGAGGTACAGATCAGTGATGCCGTGTGTGGTTAGCACAGTCAAGGCCCTGGGTTCAATGCTTCCTCCGACTCTAACCCCTCCCCTACTCCCATCATCCTCCAGAACTCAGCCGAGGCTCAAAAACCAAATCCTGACATTCATGGTCAGCTGATTTTCAGCAGGACTGCAAACACCACGCAACAGGACAAGAAGCAGTCTTTTCAACACTGGCGCTCAGACAGCTGGATAGCCGCAGGCACCAGGATGAAACCAGATATCTATTTCATAGCATAGACAGAAATCAGCTCGAAATGAATAAAATATAAGAACTAAAATTACAAAACTCTTAGAAAGAAGTATAGGATCCATTCTTTTATCATACATCAAGCAATGGCTTCTTAAATATGACACTGAGAGCATAAACAACCAGAGGGCAAGACAGAAAACAGAAATTTGACTTGGGTTAAAATTAGAACCACTTTGTGCTCTTCCTCCACCATGCCCTCCCTCCATTTGGTTCTTTGACACAGGACCCAAAACAATGGGGCCAACTGTCTATGAACAGGAAGCTTTATCACAAAAATAAGACAATCCACAGATGGGGGAAATGCCAAGAAATCATATGACTGACAAATACCTTAGATCCAGAACATGGAAAGAGTGCTTACAACTCAATAATATAAAGACAAATGTCCCAGCTTCTGGAGTGTCTTAGGTAGGGTTTCTATCACTGTGATGAGACACCATGACCAAAAAGCAGACTAGGGAGGAAAGGGTTTGTTTATTCAGCTCACACTTCCACACTGCTGTTCATCACCCAAGAAGTCAGGACAGGAACTCAAGCAGGGCAGGATCCTGGAGTCAGGCACTGATGCAGAAGCCATGGAGGGAAACTGCTTACTGGTTTGTTCATCATGGCTTGCTCAGCCTGTTCTTATAGAACCCAGAACCACCAGCCCAGGGATGACACCACCCACCATGGGCTGGGCCCTCTCTCACTGACCACTATTTGAGAAAATGTCTTACAGTTGGATCTCATGGAGGCTTTTCCTCAACTGGGGTTTCTTCCTCTCTGATGACTCTAGCTTGTGTCAAGTTGACACATAAGACCAGTTAGTACAGTGGAGGATGGAAGCTGAAAAGCATATGGGGAAAAGCCCAATGCTGTCACTAGCTGGGAAAATCACTGTGAGCAAGGAAGAGCAAAAGCTGGAAGCACCCCTCCCTCAGCACTGCTATAGAACTATAAAAAGGTGTAGCCACCTTGGAAAACAGTCTGGAAGTTCTTCAAATAGTTAAACAGAAAGTTTCCCACATAACTAGCAAGTTCAACTCCTAAACACATAACCAGGAGAATCAAAAATACACACCCATATAAAATCAAGGACATGGCTGGCAACAGCACCTTTTTCATAGAGGCCAAAACATATAAATAATGCAAATGCCCATCAATTTATAAACAAATGAAATGTGGTTTCTCAATCTACTAGAATATTATTCAATCATAAAAAGAGCGAAGTACACAGTCATATAAAAAAAAAGTCATGCAAGGCCCGGTGGTGGTGGCGCACATCTTTAATCCCAGCACTTGGGAGGCAGAGGCAGGTGGATCTCTAAGAGTTTAAGGCCAGCCTGGTCTACAGAGAGAGTTCCAGGTCAGCTAGGGATGTTACACAGAGAAACCCTGTCCTGAAAAACATAAACAAACAAAACGCCTTTAAAAAGAGGTCATGATAAATAAAGAAATCAGAAGCAAAGCCCAGAAGAGGCAAATCATATAAAGTAAATCAAGGGCTGGAAGTAAGAAGCAAAGGCACAGAGACCAGAGTACGGTTAGCAAGAACAGAACACCTTTTCAGGATAATGAACACACACTGGCATGTCACAATGCTAATCCTTACACAGCTCTATGATGACTGTAACAAACCAGCGGACGAGCAGATGGCTTAGTGGCCACCAGGCTGACTACCTGAGTTTGAGCCCTAGAACTCACAAGATGGAAGGGAAGAACTAACTCTTTCAAGTTGTCCTCTGACTTCCATACATGCCCAGTGGTACTCACACGGTCACAAATACAGGTAGGCGCACACACACACACACACACACACACACACACACATAGAAAAAAACTTTAAACCAACTTACAAAAAGGATGAGTGTCAAAACGTGAATCTCAACAATGCTGTAGTTTAAAGCAGGCACGGTGTCTCATGCCTTCAATTCCGGCACATAGGAGGCAGAGACAGGCAGATCTGCGAGCCTTGTAGGCTGACCTACCCTACACAGCCAGTTCCAAGTCAGTCAGGGCTACATAGTGAGAGCCTGCCTTAGAAGCAAGAGACAGGGGTGGGTGGCGGCGGCTGCTGTTTAAAAAAGAAATCCAACGGTGAGCCATGAGGTGTATTTCACATCATTGTGATCACCTTTGGTTGGGTTAAGTGGCCCCATAGGCCAAGGGTGAATTAAAGGCTAGGCCCCAGCCACCACTGGGAGATAGCGGAAGCTTCAGGAGGTGAGGTCTAGTGGAGAGAAATTACCCTTGAAGGGGATAATGTGACCTGTCCCTCCCTCCTCTCTTCTCCTACTGTGCTGACATGCTTACACAGGTCAACTGACCATGGATAGAAACCTCACAAACTATGAGCTAAAATAGCCTTCCCATTTTTTAAGTGAATTATACAGGTATTTTGCTGCAGCAATAAATTACTAACTCAAATGGCTACAATACATAGACTTGTCTGGGGCTTAGATGCACAAGAGATACATAGTCCTGCACCCCTCCATTACCTTAAATAACAGACTACACCATTCTGGGATTTTACTACCAGTGATTTTGTAACTATGTCATGAAGGCAGAAAAATAAAAGTGATAAAAACTACTGGTAAGAAATGCAGATCTCATAAATTTAATTAATATACAGACAGAAATAATCAGCCTCTGTGATATCCTCAGGCAAATGTCTATTTTAAGGTGGACAAGTATACGTTCTATTGTACAAAAGAATAAGAAAATGAGTTACAGCTATAGCAAGATCATGTCAAGCCTATATGATTAAAAATAATTTGAGCTTTAAATATTTTTAAATATTTTAAATTCCCTTTTATAATATTTTAAATCTTCTTAAACTATTATTTTAAAACATGTATTATTCAGTCCCTTCAGATTCAACTATGTAAAGTCTTTATAGGAACAAGTTATAAGCGAAAATAGGAGTGTCTCTTGGTGTAGACTTGGCAAGTAGCCGTAAGGGTTATAGCTAAAAAGCCGTCCCAGGCCATAGGTCACGGGTCACTAGAATGAACACTACATAAGCCAGAGGCTAAGATAACACTGCTTCGTAAATAAAAACATAAAATGCTGAATTGTGGTGGCCCTCTTCACCAAGAAGAAACAGATTAATCAAATAAAAAGCCAAATTCAATCAACTGAACATGTTTCAAGGGCTCTTATAGACATGACCTACAGAAAGGTGAAAGCAACGTTTTAAGGCAGCAAGGGGTGGGTATATTTTGTCTTGGATATCTATTAAATACAGTAGATAATTTAAATGTACATGTGTAGCATCATCACACTAAAACCCGTTCTAATTACTCCTGACAGCGGGATTTCCTAACCAGACCTAATCTCCACGTATTCATTTGCTGTATTTTAAAGCAAGCAAGCTGATGGGAACATCACCAAATGAAAAGCTGTATGTAAACACACTGCACAAGTCGGGGAGTGGGGAGTGGGGATCCTCTACCTAGTGCCTCTGGAGCTGCCCAATGTGGCTTTGGGAGGAAGAGATATGCTTTTACTGTAAGGAAAAACAAGAATCCCTTATTTCCAGAAAACTGTTTTTCTCATGCATTCTTTGTTGGGGGAGAGGGTGTGGCAGTATGGGGGACTGCCTACACCCATGCTATATGGGGGATGCTTACACCCATGCGGTATGGGGGACTGCCTACACCCATAAGGTATGGGGGGACTCTTACACCCACATGGTACGGGGGATGCCTATACCCATGCAGTATGGGAGAATGCCTATACCCATGTGGTATGGGCGATGTTTACATCCACGTGGTATGGGGGATGCCTACACCCATGTAGTATGGAGGATGCTGACACCCATGAAGTATGTGAGACTGCCTACACCCATGAAGTATGGGGATTGCCTACATCCATGTGGTATGGGGAATGCTTACACCCACGCGGTATGGGGGATGCCTACACACCCATGTACTCATGTGCAAAGGCCACAGGAGGACCTTAGGTGTTCTTCTCTATCACTATCAGCCATATTCTCTTGGAACTTGCCATCTTGGCAAGACAGCAAGTCCCAACAATCCCATCTCCGCCTCCAGCAGTGCAAGGGTTACAGAAGTACATAGAAACACCCTCCTTTCACAGGTTCTGGGGTACAAACTCTGGTCCCCATGACTGTACAACAAGCACTCCTGCCCACTGAGCCAGCTCCCCGCATCTTCTATCATGACGTCTTCATGTCTAGTGTCTCTCACCAATACTTTAAACGTAGTTTCTTCTTCTCGTGTCTGCTTCAATAATAACACACTTAGTGATTTTATTTTTATAAATTGTTTCTTCGTTATTTACCTGCCCTTCCTCTTGTTTCCTGGTTTTAGAAAATCCTTTATGGCTGTCTCTTTTTCCTTTAATGCTTGTACCTGAACATATAGGCAAAAACACTTATATGTCAAATACAGCTTTTGAAGGTGATCTCTAACGAACGGGAAAGCTGGGCTGCCGCGTGCTGACTGGAACACAGCACTTTCCGGCACAGACGAATAGAGGCTAACTAGAGATCACCAAAAAGGAGGTTTCTGACCCCAAATTGGATGGATTACACAGGGAAGTCACTTTGTTGCTTTCTGTTTTAATGTCAGCTTCTCTGGGGTTAGAATTAGCATATAAAGTTGTGTTTGCCGCAGACAGCGTCAACTTCTAAGGTGGACAGATCCCAGAATGATCTGGGTTAGTAAATTTCTAAGATTATCTCCTCATTAATACAGGTTAATGGGGTTGGTTTGATGTAATACCAGGAAAATTAATACCTCTGGGAAATTTTTGGAAATATCCACACTATAAAGGATCTTTTCATTTATTAATCCATTTATTCAGTAAAGAATGACTTTTAAACTTGCCTGCTGGTGGCAAATAAAAAATCAATTTACAACATCAAGCCTTATAAAGAAGACAAAGGACCTGTGTTTAAAATTTCTATCAAAACTTGTACAAAGTGATTTCTGAAACGTTCCTGGTAAGGTCTGGTATATTTAATAGGAGACTCCCCTCCACCAGGCCTCTAAAAAGTGCTCATTTTAGAACCTGCCTTCGGAGGGAGCACTTGGAAGCATCCCTGACCTTGCTTCTGGGCTTTGGGGCTGGAAGGGAGTACTCTGAAGCATCCCTGATCCTACTTCGGCTCACAGAACTTAAAGTCTGTGTTCAAAGCAGAAATGCTTCTATCCTGACCTAATGGTAGAGTCCAGCACTGCTTCCCGAGTGAGAGAGTAACCTAGCCTCAGCTGGTCCTCAGATGAAGGTGCCTCGGTAAATAACCAAGATAAACCCATCACTCTTAACTTCCACCCATACATTCATTCACCCCTACACATTACTAAATATGTTTTAGATGCATATTATTATGCTAAAAGTTCCTGATTCTAGATAGTTATTGCCAGTCAGGTAGATTTGCTGTGAGTACACACTATTCCGAAGCAGCACTTTAGATAGACTTAAAGAGTTGCTACCTCCTCCCTTCTCACCACTGTCCAGGTAGAATGTTGTCTCGCTCCAAGATTCTCCTTTAATATTATCTTTTGAAGAGTTAGGGAAGTACAGAGGTTCTTCTGTAACTACACGCTTTTATAGAGTTCTTATGCAGAAACACTTAGAGTCAGTACTGATCCACAGGACGGTCTAAGGGCGCATGAGCTGCGTCTACCATCCAATCCTACGGTGTCTGAGACGCAGGCAATACGCAGCGCATAAAACCTGGCATATTCTTGGCTTCTCATTCTTATACTGCCTTGACATTCTAGGAAAATTAGTATCGAACTTAATTTGTCCAGATTTATCTAGGGCAAAGGGAAAATTTAGATTTTAGACTGCTTCAATTCAATAAACCATTCTCAATGGGAAATGTCAAACCTGTTTTTAGTCTTCAGGCTTACTGAAGCTGTGTCCCACCCTCTTTTTGGCTTTTCATGCAACTGTAAACACAGGGGTTCTCTGATATAGACTAGCAATGGCTACAGGATACAAACTGTTACATCGTTATAGGTCACCATTCCACAAGGAAACACAGAGGCTTCATAAAACAGCTAAAGCTTTGCTTCCCAAGCAACATTATCTCCACTCATCAGAAGCAAAGAGAATTCATCTGAGATAATGATTTTTTCAATAAGAGAATTAAAATAATCCAAACATCAAAACCAAAACAAAAGCATTTTATGTTCTCACATGTTTATTAAAGTATTTATTTTATAATCCTGGCATATTTTTATATCACAAATTTGTCTTTAAGTAAACTCTCAACACACTTAAGGCAGATTTAACCTGTAAACAGTCTTAACCTCTAAACACCATGGCAACACTTTAAACAAACAGCAAAATCAAAAACATCCATATCGTTCTTGCTATTCATCTTTAGACTTAAAAATTGGGTAATACATTAGATTTCCACAAAAGTTCACTTTTTTTTTTAACCACTCTTTAAAAAAATTTCCACCTCCTCCCAGCCTCCCATTTCCCTCCCCCTCCTCCCACTCCTCTCCCCCTCCCCTACTTCTCTCTCCCTCCCTCTCCAGTCCAAAGAGCAGTCAGGGTTCCCTGCCCTGTGGAAAGTCCAAGGTTCTCCCCACTCCATCCAGGTCTAGGAAGGTGAGCATCCAAACTGGCTAGGCTCCCACAAAGCCAGAACATGAAGTAGGATCAAAACCCAGTGCCATTGTATACCCAAGAGATGCCCTAACATACTACAAAAGTTCACTTTTAAGATAGGAAACAATTTCCTTTATCTAATTAAAATAAATATAGATACAACTAAAAACTTAACTTTTAAATACATGGGGGAAATTTACACTTTAGGACAGCTCAGAGGTAGAACACCTGCCTAGCATGTACAAGGCCCTGGGCTCGATCCCCAGGATTGGAAAAAAAAGCAAAGAAAGAAAAGAAAAGACAATGCTTTATATTCATTCTTCACTGCTCTGCACAAGCATAAGGAGTAGCTACTATAAAACCATGTTGTTAAGTATTGCCATAAACTCCTGCTTACATGATTTGACGCGTCCATTTAGTTATCCAGATACACAAATCCAAAGCACCCTCTGGTTCCGTTAACAGCAGGAGCCTGGGTAGTTCTGAAGATCCAGTCTCTGGTCTCTTGTCATTAACACCAAGCAAGGCTTTAAAAATTAGTTTGGTGATCCCAATCTTTGAGGGAACCTGTATCACAAAACCTCCAGGGGACCAACGGGCTCAGGTAGAAGATGCTGGGGACCAAAAGGCTTATGGTTAAGGTAGTGTTTCGTCAGCATGTCTTTGGGAAGTAGGAATGCAACCGGAACCACTGTTATTTATCACTCGAAAGCAAGGCCATCAAGTGATTTCTTTCAGAAAAAATCCTTTCACGTTTGGGTGTTTTCAAATGCGCACTGTTAGAAGGACGGTGCACAGTTAGGATTGGACGGCAGAGGATCTCGTGCCTGCTTGTTACTCTCCGTGGCCCTCCTGTGGTCAAGTGCTTCTCAGAAACACGAATGCACTCGTCTTTAAAGCAAGACAAACTCTTCTGTGCTAAATCTTTTGAATTTTTTCTTTTCGTCCTCTGAGAAAAGGTCTTCTTCACTGGCTGCAGTAGATGTAAAATCAAAGTCTCTGGAATGGCCGTTCACAAAAGTAAACAATGGGTATTTCTCCTTAGAGGAAATTTTCAACATCTGCAAGAGACAGCACAACGAATCACACACTGGAGGCAACTGCGCATAGTAGGGCCACACGACAAAACTAAACATTTCAGCCCCGGCTTTGTCTTGTACATGTCTCTCCCTTACACTCACCCAGTGCTATTGTTTTAACCGTCCTGCCTACAGGGTTAAAGAGGATCAGTTTACCCATAAAAATACAAGCTAGATCGCCGGGTTCTTCCACCCCAAGGTCTCCCACAGCCTTCTAGCCCCATTATTTTGCAGTCATGCTGAAGAACTAGCTCAAATGTATCTTCTTTTAGCTAGCAGGCAGAACGTGACAAAACTGCGGTGAACTGTTGTGAAAATGGTTTGCTGAGGTAAGGCACACAAAAACAATGCGACACCAAGTCAGATTCAGATGGCGCGGTACGGGCTCAGTTCTGCAACTACCTCAAGGTGGCCTTAAAAATCACTCACCCTCATCATCTATGCCACAGCCAAAGTTAGTCAACCTCCCTAGGAGAGAACTGTTTTTAAAAGACTGAAAGCAAGAATACAAAGCTCTTTTAAAAACTCAGTTTGAGGGCCAATGAGATGGCTCAGTGGGTAAAGATGTTTGCCACCAAGCCTGACAACCCGAGCTCAGTCAATGGCCGACACCCACAGGGTGGAGAGAATTAATTCCCACAGGTGTCCTCGGACTTCTACTTGTAAAAAATGGCACACACATTTTAAAAATGTAATAAAAAATTAAAAAATAAGTTTGGTATTTTCAAAGATTCCTATACCAACAATTGTGACTGAAATGTTTCTGCTTTGATACAGTCAACATGGAACAATGACCTCTTGTACAGCAATAACACAGTGCCTCCTTACCAAAAAAAAAAAAAAAGAAGAAGCAGCCCCTACAATCTTGTGGGAAACGCGCAAGTATTACAAAATAAATGTTTATACGTTGCAGATTCAAGTATACTTTGAACAATTTTAAATCTTCTGTTAAACAAAATTCTAGTAACATGTAAATAATGTTCATAAAAATGAATAGAAAACCTTCTCTGAAGAATATTTGAACAGAAAATTTTCTTTCTCTTTTTTCGCTCTTGAGATAAGATGGCCCAGACTGGCCTCAACCTCATAACAGCCCTGTCTCCAGAATACTGGGATTACAGGCATGTACCAGCAGACCCAGAAGAAACCAAGTTTTGTTGCCAATAAATGCCATTAAAATTCTGAAAAGTTCAAGTTACACAGCAAAGGCTGAGAGAATACCAACTGTACATAGACACATCACCAGTCGTCAGTTAAATATGGTTTGTTATTACCTGTAGATTTATCACACACACACACACACACACACACACACACACACACACTTGTAAGCTCTCTCGAAACATGGCTTAAATAGGGAGCTCTGGCAAAAGAGACAATGTAAAAAACATTTCAATGAGACATTTAGCATAAAACACATTTTTTGTTGCATGGAAACAAACCCTGTTAAAACAGCCAAGTACTAAAACAGAGGTGATGACAGCAGATCCTGTAATTCATAGCAGGCTTCTAATTTATACTTTGCTCTAGTTTATTTGATTTGCATCCTACAAAAAATGAGGAGAAGGACAAAAATATGGAAAATAAAGAACAAGAGGCGGAAAGGATTGGCATCTGAGGACTCATCCTCCACCAGCCAACAGCTGGGAAACACGCCAGACCTGCCTGTCACTTTATATCCATTCCGTGTCACTTGTGAAGTCTGGTATCTGATGGGCAAGCGTCCATATTACATTGTTCTCAGATCAACACGGCACGGCTAACCTTAGAATCGTCACCTTTCCTTCCAAGATCAGAAAGGAGACTTTTGGGTTTGTTGGCTATGGCCAAGATGCTCATCGATCATCAGATTTAAATCTGCACCACAGAGAAAACGTCAGAAAGAAAACTTTTACCCTTTATAAAGTGCGTTTACCCTCCTGCAATCTAAGCCTCCTACACAAAAAAAAAAAACATGTCGGTTCCAGCTTTGAGAACTAGCAATGGCACAATCTCTCTGAGTTTATCTACAGTAAGATTAAAGGCTCTCAAATGAGAAATATATTAAAGGTTTATCCAGGGAGCTGGGGAAACAGCTCAGGGTTAAGAACACTGACTGCTTTCCCAGAGGACCAGGATCCAATTCCTAGCACCCACATGGTAGCTCATGACCATCTCAAACTCCAGGTCCAGGAGATCCGACGCCTTCTTTCTGCCCTCCGTGGACATACATGTGGGAAACACCCATACATAAAATTAAAAATAAAGGTTTATCCAAGTTAGTTAAAATGCAGTGTCCACATAAACCCTTCAGCAGAGGGCTGGAGAGGGGACTCAGCAGTTAGGAGCACTGGCTGCTCTTGAGAGGACAGAGATCAGACTCAGCGCCCACGTGGCATCTTCAACTGCCTATATAACTCAGCTATCACAGGATCCAACCCTTTCACCTCCATAGGTACCAGGAACACATGTAATGCACATACATTCCTGCAGGCGAACACTCATATACATAAAATAAATACACTTATGTAAACCCTGCATCTGTATGTCTACAGCAGTTCTCTTTGTATTGTCAAAACTTGAAGGTAATCACGATGCTGTTGTTGTTTTTTTAATGAGAGAACAAATAAATTGTGGTAATCCAAAAAACAGAATGCTAGTCTGTGATGGAAAGAAGTAAGCTTTCAAAACACACGTGAAAACTTCAAGTGCATATCACCACACGGAGAAGGTCAGTCCAAGGAGACTACGTACTGCATGGCCTCGGCTGGAGGACATTTTGGAAAAGGCAAATGATGGGCACAGTAAAAAGCTCGGTGTCTAGGAGGACAGAGGCTGATCAGGCAGAGCAGAGAGGGTTCTGACAGTTAAGCTATTGTTTATGATATTATAATGACATGTGTCTCAATATGTCTGTCAAAAGCCACAGAATATACAGCACACAGTGTAAATCTTAAGACTCTGGATTTGGGACAATAGCAACGTGTCAATCTGAGTGCCTTGGCTGTAACAGACACACTGCCCTGCTGTGGAAGACTGATGGTGGGGAGGAAGGTCTGGGGGGAACTTTCCCGCTCAGTTTTGTTGTGAAGCTAAAGGTAAACGCTCAAGATTATCCAGCCTATTAAAACATTCTGGGGGGGGGAGTGGCAGGAGGGAATGGGGGGAGAGGAAGGAAGGGAAACTGAAGTTGGGATGCAAAACAAATGAATAAATTTAATTAATAAAAAAGAAAACTATGCACTATACCGGACAGTTACCTAGAAGATGAAGCTAAATGAAACCCGATCAACAACATGCTATGGAAAGTGAGTCATCATTTCAAGACAAATGAAAACCAAAGGAGGCTCTGTAAGTTGTCTAGTTCATTCTCGCTTCTAAACAGACGAATTCAAGCACTCAAATGATCACGCGGCCAGAGAATATGAGTACCACATCAGCGGTTCATCATGGATACACGCAGCTCCAAACACCTGCCCACATACCTCCCAGATACTTCCCGTAGCTAAGGGCAGCGCAGAAAGACAGCTTTAAAAATACAAAGTACTGATTTGAAAAACCGAGGGCTGGGCAGATGGCTCAGGGAGGAAGAACACTTGCTGCTCCTCCAGGGACCCAAGTTTGGTTCCCAGCACTCACATCAGGTGGCTCACAACCACGGGTAACTCCAGCTCCAGGGGAGCCAATGTCCTCTTCTGGTCTCAGTGTGCACCCACACAGACAAACACAGGTACATAAATAAAAATAGAAATACATCTTAAGGAAATTGGTTTTTTTTAAAAAAAAGAAAGAAAGAAAGAAAGAAAGAAAGAGAAGTCTGGTATTCTTTTTTAATTGGAACACTGACAATTTTGTCAAAATTTTGGGATTTTCCAAAGTAGATAATACAAAATCTACATTTAAAAATTCCAAATTAGGTTATCTATGTGAGACAATATATCACTAATTTAATACTATTCCAAGTTAAATACAACATCAATTATTTAATTATTTAGGGAACTGTTTACTGTATGTCTTTTTAAGGTTTGTATTTATATGTGTGTGCTTGCACATACACATGCATATGCCACGTGTGTGCAAGTGCTGCTGACGGGCAGGAGAGGGCACTGGATCCCCTGGAGCTGGAGTTACCAGGAGTTGTGAGCTTCCCGATGTGGGTTCTGGGAACTGAACTCGGCTTCTCTGGAAGAGCAGAAGCACCCTTAACTGCTGAGCCACCTCTCCAGGCCCCAATGTTCGTTATATAATCTTTTACAAGCTTTATTACATACGTGTGAAGGCACCTGTGGGGTGAGAGGACAGTTTTCTGGAGTCGACTCTTTCCTTCAGCTGTGTGGTACCAAGAACAGAATCGACATCACCAGGGCTTCTCGGAGATGCCCTCACCTGCTGAGCCATCTCCCTGCCCTACTGTATATCTTTAAACAGAATATAAAGCTATTTATAAAACTTAACCTAAAGCACATTAAAATAATTGTATGCCTTTTGAAGGCTGGAAGAAATACATTGAAAATATTAACATTTGTCTCTAGAGTGGAAAATTAACAATTGGCTTTTTTCCTGTTGGAATATATAACATATATATGTATGTATGTATGTATGTATGTATGTATTTTTTCCTAAACTTTTAAATACATATTTTTCATGTTAAGAAAATAGCATTTTTAAATTTTTAAGATAAATTAATTTACTACAGCATAATTGATTTCCAAAAAGGGGTAGGGAGGTTGCTCTTCAACTTTAGACAAGTTTAAATTCTATTCTGTTTTTACAGCATAGCCAAATACATGCTGAAGCTGCTTTATTACCTGAAAAGCAAGTCATAGATTCCTTTACAGGAAAGAAATATGATCATACTTTTATCTATGCACTGGGCGGACAGGCTTCAGAATTTAGAAAGAAAAAAATCTAGAAGACAGGGGTGGAGTAATTTATTTCATCATAAAGCTAGTTAGAAGAACAGAGGTAAAACAAGGGATGATCTCTTTCCTCATGCCAAAGTCCATTCCACTATGGCCTCCCAGTAAACATGGCAATCACTACAGTTGGCAGCAGTCTGCTGAGACTGTCCGTAATAGCTGCACTGGGCGTGCTGGCCACATTCCAAAGTCGGCCAAAAGCATGAGAAATAAAAGAATTGTGAAAATCACCTTGAAAGGCCTTTCAATTGTTTAAAGCATGGCAGTCATAATCTTATATACACACTTGTTCGGTGACATGTGCAAATGTACAATACAGACTAACGTATACCATAAGTCAGAAATGATAGCACACACCCATAAGTGTGGCACACTCCCAAGTACTTGGGATGATCAAGAGTTAGATGCCAGCCTAGACTGACTCTATCAGGATACTGTCTTAAAATACCAAAACTAAAACTAAGTATGTATACACACACATACATACACATACACACACACACACACACACACACACACACACACACACACACACATTAAAGAGTGCCGAGAAGATGGTTCAGCGGTTAAGAGCACCAGCTGCTCCTACAGAGGTCCCAGGTTTGATTCCCATCTGTAATTCCTGACACCCTCTTCTGGCTGCTATGGGCAGCAGGCACACACATGAGACACAGACAAACACAGGTGACAAGCCCACACACATGAAATCAGATGCACACGTGGAGATGTCCCTTTGCTACTACAGAGCCGTGTGGTGGAACTAAAGATGCAGGTGCTGTCAGCCCTCTTATGCCCCCCTCACTGCTCACCCTTAAATCCAGCCGCACTTCTCCCTCTCAAATAAACACCCTATAATGTTCTTATTCTTGCCTTATTTCTATGATGACCAACACTGAGTATTTCTTTCTTAAATGGTTTCTTTTGGTTTTGTAATGTTATCTTCCCGGTGTTTTCAGAATGATCTTTCATCCCTTCCTTTACTCACTGTCTCTGTGTATTTCCACATCCCCAAATACAGATATAAAATAAACGCTTCACCTCTCCTACACATTAGCTCATCCTATATTCGCCCCCTTAAAATATTACCTGCTCTCAGTTTCAACTATTTCTCTACTAAGCATTATCGTCACCCGACCATATGCAGCCGAGGCGAGTGAAGACTCCAGGATCAGGTGACTTCTTTAAGGCTGTATGGCTAGAAGGGACGGACACAGCCAGGTTTTGATCGCCGGCAGCTTAATTCTAACATGACTACTATGCTACACAGCATACAACAAGGAGGGCCTATTGCAACATCGGATCAAATCAATCCTAACAAAATAGAACAAGTTCTTCCTCCCCAGATTATTCCCTTCCAGAATTCCCTGTTAACAGTGAGACCTTTATATGAATTAGTAGTTGAGCTGTTGTAAGCAACAAAGACAAAAACAAAACAAAACAAAGACAATTAATAAAGGTAACAAGAAGTCTTTTTTTAAAGCTTGCATTGTTTAGCAGACATCAAAAGACAGTTTCTATAATTCTCTGACCTTGCTCTCCCAATTACAGAAGATTACTAACATCCCATAGGTTTAGTTTGCCTTCAAGGGAGGGGCAGGGGGATGTGAGCGTGACAACGTTGCACACAGATCCCATTTCATCAGCAAAACATCCCCCAAACTCCTGGTCCACGCCCACCCATGCTTCACTGCTCAAACTGTATCCAGACTGAGACCCTAGTAACATGAGTAGAAGGGCGTATTATCATCACGGATACAATCAGGATTCTCCTTGAAAAAAAGGAAGCAAGATGGGGATTAAACAATTACCCAGTGGAATTTGTGTGCCATTCACAAATGAGAAGCGTGGTAAAAAATAAGCAAGGCCATGTGCTAAGGACGTCTTCAGGCTCTGTGGTCAGAAGCGGCCAGGCTGAGGCTGAGACCCAAATGACACGAAGCAGGCCCTGTTGGCAGAGGAGCCAGAGGGATTGAAGACTGTGGATGCCCGCATCCTCAGCACATCTGAGCAGACAGATGAGAGAAGACAGGAAAGCAAGGCCCTTGAGGGCAGATCTCGGGTCCTGACAAATCGGATGAAAGGTGGTTTGGGTTTCATTGCTTGCTTAAACACTCGATTGATAACCACTCTAGCACAAACTTCTCACAACGTTCTTCAGAGAGCTTCTACCCACAGTGCTGGCTAGTCCTTCCTCACACTTCTTTCCTGATTGCACGGGAGCAGTCCGCCCAGATTCTCCTGACGCTACCTCAGACCACACTGACGGCGCCTCTCAGACCCACAGACTTGCCCAGTACGGTGTACAGGTGACTAACATTAACTGTGGCACTGGGCAGACTCTGTTCAGAGCCAGATACCTGTGAATTGTGTGGGCCTGAGCAAGTTACCTGACCAGACTGTCTTACCTCACTTAGCTAGAGATAGGTAAATGCCAGAGATGCTAGCATCTACCCCAGAGAGTTGCTGTACAGACTGACAGTTAATATATTTAAATTCTTACAAGACTGTCTGGTGTCTAATGTGTTGGTTTTATCACTGATATTGCTGTTATCATAATATTAATCTTCTGGCATTTATTAAACATACAGAGTCATTTATTGTTAATGTCTACTCTTGTCTTCCTAATGAAACTCAAAACCACTGAAGATTACATAAGAATCAAGAGTCCTTATCACTGGATTCCAGAAGGAAAAGGGTATAATTGGAGAATGTAGAGCTAGAAAGAGCATCTTTGGGAAATATTATAAACATGTGCCTAAAACACAAGAGCGATTTCACAGAGGTGAAACTGTGATGGACTCAGGAAGCCATAACAGGAATCTTGTTCCAAGACAAGAAAGCAAACTCTCTCCCTCTGTGACTACTGAGGACAAGGCCTACAGAGGCAAGTTCCAACCCAACGTAAGACAAACAACAAAAAGCAAGCCGCTTTTCAACAGCAGGATTTACCTGACAATCGAAAAGACTTTCGGGAATGTGTGTTCTCTGTGCAACTAGGAACAGAGCTGGTCTGCCGCGGGAAGGTGGGTTCACGTGTAAGCGGGAGACTGAGACGAAAGAGCACAGTCTTGAGGTGTGGCAAGGGGCGTGGCTTGGCACTGCCTCTTCGTCTTCTAGGTGCCCATGTCTTCTGAAGACATTCATTTTATGTGTATGCGAGTTGGCCTGCTTGTAAGCCTGCGCCCCGCATATATACCCGGTGTACATAGAGGCACAGCGTATCAGAGCAGTTAGGCTGTAGCAATTAGAATTCAAAACTGAGAACTTCCTAAGAAAGGTGTTCTCATTGAGGGGACAATCAAACATGTCAGCAGCAGTTCCCTACAGGACACAGAGCTGCAGATGAATAGGTGAACATATACCAGACTTCCTACATAGCTCGACCATGGAACTCGTTGAGAACGGCTGAGAAAAGCTTTCAACAAGGTCTCTTCCTCTCAACAAACACCTACTGGCCTGTAGAATGGGACAGGCAAGTCTAAGTAAGCATTGGTGATTCAGCAATGAACTCAGCCCATTTCCTTAACTTGGCCAAGGTGGCATTGCTGTGGAAAAGACACGTGTGTGCCCGAAGCAGCAGAACACACACAGACGCGTTACACACGTGTAAAATGAACGATAGTAAGTGTGCTAAGGAGACAAAACAGGGAGGGGCTGCTACAGGCAGATGGCTAGGAGTCTAAGCAGAGAACATGAACGCAGACCTGGAAGACGCAAAGGAGGGAACACAGGTGTCTCTGTCAGAAGAGAATTCTACATACAAAGAGAACCCCATGAACAAGCAGAGGCTCAGTTAGCGGTGGCTGGACAAGGGCTGGGAGAAAAGGGTAGAAGGTGAGGTCGGGGCCTGATGAGGAGGAAGCAGGGATTGCTCTCAGGCCCCATGAAGCCACATGGGTTGGTACACATTTGGGCTTTGACACCGAGTGGGTTGGAAAGAAACTATAAAGGTATGAATGAGAAGTTATTAGCACAAGCTTAATCACATTTTTAATTTAACTTATTTTATTCCTTTATGAGTATGGGTATTCTGCCTGTGTGTCTGTCTGTGCACTACATTTGTGCAGTAGCCATGGCGGCCAGAACACAGCATCAGATCCCTTGGAACTAGACAGAGGGTTATGAGCTACCACAGGGGAGTGAAGAATCAAAGCCAGGGCCTCTATAAGAGCAGCCAGTGCTCTTAACCACTGAGCCATCTCTCCGCTTTAAATGAAATGACTGTGGCACCTACGCTGCAGCAGACTGGAGGTGTGGCACGGTGACTGTTAAGAAACAGGAAGATGTCACGATGGGCCAGCATGATGAGAGGGGACAGAAGTGACCACTCCATGCCTGGTCAGGAGAGATGGGAGGAGTTCCCTATGCTGCAGACGTAGGCGTGAGGTGGAGAAAGACCCAGCTTGAGGCAGGGCCCATGGAATGGCTCACCCACTTCTTTCCCATTTGCTGTGCTCTACCGTCGTGCTTTTATAACTTACTTTAGTGGCCACTCGCCTTGGGATGGATATTAAATAAAATGCAACAGGTCTTTTTCTATACATAGTGCCTGTGGCAAAATTCTAGTGAAATAAAAAATAAAAATAATTTTATGATTTTTAAAATCGATCTTTTCATTTTATAGTCAAGTCATACAGCTTTAAAAAATAGCTAAAAGCCACTTTATAAATATCATTGTTAGGAGAGCCCAATGAAACAGTGTGTGTCAAAATAACTCTACCACTAAGAGCAATCATAAGGAATTAATAAATAGATTTAAAAAAAAAAAAGCCTTGTTGAAAAGCTTTGAAAGCAATGAGATGAGCGTATCTATGGAGTGAGAACCCTGACAAGGGAAGGGGATTAGTCAGGAGACGCCAGGGGCCAGGAAACAAGGGGAGGAAAATACCTCCAAGACAATTCATTTCCAAGGCCACTAGGTGGGGCTGGGCACAGCAGGCTTCCACGACAGGGTGGGAGAAATCTCTCTGGCCTACTTAGTACAGTGATGCAGTAGATATCACAGTAAGTGATGGGAGTTAGATGCCAGTAAAGGGACAAACTAAAACCATGTGCCAGCCACTGAAATTCAGTAAGAATACCATATTCTGTGTCACCTGCTGTAAGACACCAGACAAATGTGGGGGACCTCAAAATTCTGAGGAAACAGGAGGCAAACCTGCCCCGTGGGCACAAGCTGAAAAATTATCAAAGATGTCCCGTTTTCTGTTTTTGTTTTAAGCAGGTCTAGTCATCTTTAAAACTACACGCTCATGTGAGAGCCAGGGAGGACGGAGAACTTCTCTAGATTGAGTGGATTTGAGACACAGCTGCCGCGCACGGCTGTCAACCGGTCACTCAGCCACACCAGGCCAAACCGTGCCTTCTAGAGCTCAGGCTCTAACATGATAAACTGTGTCACTTCCCTGACAGTGACCGCTGAACTGAGCTGATGCAGGAGAGTGTCCTTGTTTGTAAGAACTGCACACTCAATTATGAGGTATTATGCTAGCAATTACTCTCAGACAGTTCCAACACGAAGGTAGCTGTATTATATTCTCAACTCTTCTTTAAGATTTCAAATTGTTTCTGTTAAATGGAGGCAAAATAAAGATGAAAACAAAAGCAGTATATTTTTTTCACCAATAAACAGCACGGAAAGAAATAACCATGAAAGCAATTAAGAAAGACCCCAGAAGAAAGCAGCGTGAGACAGGAAGGAACAAGGGCATCGGGAAGGGTGACACTCGCTACAACACAAGGAATCCAGCACCCTCCAAGATGCAAACTGGGGACAGCAAAGCCCAGAAACAGAGCATGAGGCAGGAAATATTTATTACAGAGACAGGGGACGCAATTATATCATGGTAGATGATCCAGTTGGGCCAGGCGAGGTGGTGCAGGCCTGTTATCCCAATACTTGCGATGCAGAAACAGGAGGATCTGGAATTTGGGCCATCAAGATAGCTGGCGGGTAAAGGGGGCTGCTGCCATGTCTGGCAGCCTGAGGAAGACTGTGGGAATCCATGTGGCGGAAGGAGAGCTGACTCCCTCAAGCTGTCTTCTGATCTACACATGTACACTCACACACACACACACACACACACACACACACACACACACACAAATGATAATTTTTTTTAAATAGAAAGAATAAGTCCAGCCTCAGCTACATAGTTTTCAAGACCACAGGTTTTGTCTCAAAAAAAAAAAAAAAAAAAAAAACAATCCAGGGGCTGAAGAGGTGGCTTGGTGTTTAGAGCACTAATTGCTCTTCCAGAGGACCCAGGTTTGATTCCCAACACCCACACGGTGGCTCACAACCATCTGTAACTCCAGTTCCAGAGGATCTGATGCCCTCTTCAGACTGCCTTGAGTACTATGCACATCTGTGGGGCACAGACATCATGCAGGCAAAATAGTCACACATAGAATAGGACAAATAAATCTAATAAAACTCTTAAATAAATCAATAGATTTTTTTTCTTTTGGTTTTTCAAAACAGGGTTTCTTTGTAGCTTTGGAACCTGTCCTGGGACTAGCTCTTGTAGGCCAGGCTGGCCTCTAACTCACACAGATCTGCCTGCCTCTGCTTCCAGAGTGCTGGGATTAAAGGCGTGAGCCACCACCGACCCCACACTAATAGAAAACTTTTAATCAATCAGTAGATTCCATTGAAGAATAAGGCCTAATAATCCTAAATTTGTACATAATTAATGATAGTGCCACAAAATATATTAAATAAAGAGGAACCAAATAAAAAGAAGAAACGGAGAATTATATACCCCAGGTGGAAAGTTATCCCACAATCTAACTCAGGCTGTGAGGCCCGGCAGCGGCCCCCTTACCCACTGATCCTCTTGCTCCTACACCCACACCACTCAGCGCTGTGGCAAACATCTGGCAGAAGCCGTGTAGGACTGATCTGGGCTCATGGTTTCAGGATTCGGTCCATCCTGGCAGGGAACCAGGGAGGGAGGAGCAGCTCTGCTCCTGGAGGCATAGGTATGAGGAAGAATGGGCACAGAAACAGCACCAGACTATAACCCCCAGAGAAGCCTCCTCACTAGCAGGGTCTCACGCCCTAAAGCTTCTCCAACCTCTGCCATTAATGATGTCACCAGCTGAGGATCAGGTGTCCAAACACATGAGCCTGTGGGGAACATCTTGGATTAGAACCATGACAATCACTTATCTTTCCAGAAATTAAAAAGCATGTAGGAAAATAAAGGACATAAAAAAATGTAAGGGAGGGACAACGGATGGGAGGAAGGGATAACGGCAAAGAGACCAGAGACAGAGCTAGAGAGAGTGACTCCATAAGTCTTAGGAAGCCGGCAGCTGCTGTGTCTGCATTCCAGAAAACCTGACTGTGCAAAGGGACTGGGTTTTTAGTTCCTGTTAGGACAAGAAGAGGAGAAGATAGGTTATATCAGTGGGTGTGACCACATGGGCTCAGGAGCTCTGAGTTCTGCAGGAATGGGAGGCGTAAAGCATTCGAATATTTCTTGAGTAGGTGGCCGACTGTATTAATGACCCGCTTTCTCATCTAGTCCTCTAGGCCTGCTTCTGTTCTCTCTTTCCCTTGATCTAAGTGTGAGTGTCTGCTTGATATTGCTGATTCTTCAGAGACATCCCCACACCAAGTCCTTCCTCTCCAACCTCACGCCTTTGGTTCTCAGCCAGGAATCCTTGAAAGGGGCATTACAAATCAATGAAGAAAGGCTACACTTGACAAATGATGCCAGGCCAACCATTTATCTGTGTAGGGAAAACATGGAAGTTCCTAAGTTTAGAGCAGGAGCAGGAAAGTTCTGGAAGAAGTCAGTATGTTTGTAATCTTTGGTTAGTAAACATTCTGTTGATGCAAAATTTAAAAAAACATAAAAAACAGTTATTTGGAATCTTAAAATTAAAGATAGATTAACAAGTAAAATAGTAGCCTGGCAGAATTACTTACCAAATATAAAGCCATCAAAGCCTTCCCTCATAAGTAGCCCTCATGAAGAATGGGGAAAGAAAAGGAGCCATAAATGCACAAAAGATGAACCAAATGGGCCAATTAACCCTGACAGGATGTTTAACCTCACTATCAGTCAGAGAAACACAGACTAAAACCCCAAACAGACACCACTTCTACCCAATAGACTGACTAAAATTACGGGTCAGATAGTTTCCTGCGTCATCATGCAAGGCGCTGGGAATTCTTGCATTCAGTTCCTTCGGATTCTATCGGACAGCATGTGGCAAACATGGATCCATGCATCCCTGTGCCCAGCACTTCGACTCTGATGTACACAGTATGTCTAATGCAATCCTAAAGGGATCAGATGGGCACGAGAATATTCTCTAGTGCCAGGTGGTGTGCGCCTTTAATCCCAGGACTTGGGAAGCAGAGGCAGGCAGATCTCTGTGAGTTCAAGGCCAGCCTGGTCTCAAAAGCAAGTTCCAGGACTGCCAGGACTACACAAGAAAATGTTGTCTCATAAACAAACAAACAAAAAAAAAAACAAAAACAGAAATAAGCAATTTTAGGATCTTAGAAACAAGCTAAATGACTATCAATGAAAGAAAGCCTGAGAGGTTTGACCGCATACGGAGTAGTATATGATGTGTGCAGATGTGTAGAGCACAGGTGTGACGGGCTGATCCAGGATGACGTTACCAGTACCCACAAGAAGAGGAAGCAACTGGGAAAGAGCCGCATCCATTGGATGCATAGCCAATTATATTATATGTGTAATTTTTCACAGTGGTAGAATACATGCATTTTTCTTCATATGTCTATATGCCTGAAATTTAAATTTTAATGTCACAAAACACATTATTAATGTGCTGCTTCGGCCTGGGATTCATGCTTCTCTGCAATGTTGTGTCAATGAACTTTCCAGGGTCACTCAGCCTGCGCTGATTCCTAAGCCACAGGCAGTCTACACGGCCTTCGCTGCTTTTCTGTGTTGCCTCAGTGTGACTGATGAACACTCTTCATCATTTATAACTTAAACAACTTTGTAAAATAAATGAAAATGGGAAATCGTAAGTTTACTCTACCCCCATGTTTTCCACTATGAAGAGAAATAAAGATATGTATTAAATGTCTTAGTGACACCTGAAGATATCAAGTATTCCACCCTGGCTTGACTCACAAGCAGTTCTCCAACTCTGGTGTAAAGATTGCTTTGTTAGAAACTGAAATCACCAGGCCACACCCTTTGGGGTTCTGGCTCAGGTCATCAGGGGACAGACATCCTGTCTTTTAAGTGCTAGAAATCCACCAGAGTGGGCCCCTCTCTGGCTGTGCACCACAACCGCTTCTCTTGGCCTTCCCTCTGACTAGTCCCTTTAAGTACTGTGCCTCTCACTAAGCAATGGAAATATGCATACACTTTCAGGTTCAGCTTAAATATCACCATCACAATAAAATACTTTGACTTGGATGTGCCATCTCTCTGGGCTCAACTTGCTTCTTTTCTCATCAATTTATTTCTAGTTTCATATGGACGCTTATCATATTCAATGTAATATATATGTCTGCTTGTCGTATTCCCCCTCCTTAAGCATAAATGTTACTTGAGGCTACAAGCTTTATGTCTCATTCAAAGCAGGAATTCCATCTTGGTCCCGTTGTGCTTTGTATACAGTAGCTGCATACGTACCTGACAAAATGAACTCCGTCCAATAATTAGCTTAACAATTTTTATTAACATTTTTCAATCACACAGCATAAGGAGACTATTCGCCCACAGAACATGACAAATTAAACATGACATTCTAGACTGCCTAGCTTAATTTTCAAAGTGAGAAAACAGAAAATAAATCCTATTAGAAAAGAAACATGGAAAATAATTACGTTGACTAAAAATGCCAAATTCTGGTTTGGGGATGTGTGTGCTTAACTTAGAACTGCCCAACTAACAGTAACTGACAAAGTGAGGTTTGGGCACTACTGAAAAGCATTCTCTTAAGAAAGCAGTGAACTGGGTCTTAAAAACTCTTGGTACAACAAGAAAACAAGGCAGCACAGTCCCCCTTTGCCTTAGCACTGCACAGTCTCCAATACATCAGCAATAATTCTAATCACTTTTCTGGTAAAGGAAACCATAATTACTATTTTTAATCAGAAAGGTCAAAATGCAACTCCTCTGTAAATGCTTCATTTTGCCACAGGAGTAGACTGTGCTCCTCTTTCAGACAGAAAGTAAGCTAATGAAAACAGAGAAATACACCTTGATGTAGGAACCATTCATCAATATCAACATCTATCATTGGATCGCCTAGATTTATATATTTTAGCACATGCATGGTATTTTATAAAGACAAAGGACTATCAAACCAGAATATACCCCGTCAATCCTGACTTCCAGGAAGGAGGCGATGGGAACCCCACGTTTTGCTCTGTTCACTGGCCTCCTATTACCAGGAGGAGCGAGCAGGTGAAGACTGTGGGCAGGACGGAGGCAGGGCTCCGGATCGCAATATCTCCTTGCTCGTTTTTCTCTCACGCTCCTGTTCAATTTCCTGTTCTTCTTGGCAGGTCAAGTAAACTAAAATTCTCATTTGAGACTTTGTACTTAATGCTATTTTTACATTGTGGAAGTAAAATACCTACTTTCCTGAAGGAATAAATTCAACTCGACGCTAAACAGTACTAAAACCCCTAGTCCATCTGGGCACACGTTCTGAGCGCCTTGCGGTGAGTCCAGTGCTGCTCTGACTTACCACGAAAGGACAGGCTACATAGCTGCTGATAAAGACACCCGTCCAGCTACTCTGGCTTCTTGGGCAGCTAATCTTATCTCTTTCCCAAAGTACCAAATCCTGGGGGCATTAAAGCTGTGTCTGTGTTTCAGGAGTACTCACGCACCTAAAACAGCCACCAGTTTAAATGCAAAAAGAAGATGCGTAACTACTTCAAAGAGCCATTAGGTAGACAGACCAGACAAGACGCAGCTATGAAAAGGTAACAACAACACTTTGATAAAGCAGTTCTAGGAAACGCAAAAATATCATTTCTCTTTAAAAATAAATAAATAAAAGGAGCACTTGGAGTAAAGAGAAATGAAATTTGACTTGATCAAATACTTCATTAATTTTTTCTTCTACCCCTAAGGGAGTGCCCTTTAAAACCCTCTTCAAATGGGATGTAACCTAACTGCTTGCCCAGGGACAGAGCTGGCACGATTTTTGTTTCAACATTGCCACCTAGTGGACAACACTTTCAACTAGTCGCTGGAACCTTGTCTCAAATACTGGCTCCCCAAAGTTAGCAACATTCAAAGAGGATTTTACAAACATAAAACAGTTTACATTTATTGTTATAGAATATAAATCAGGTAATTTACAGGCATTAAACGCCATGCTTTTAACACGGTACCTTGGTGATTTCTTCAGATGCTCGTTCAAAGTCCTGGACATTTCGACAATAAAATCCTATCGTACAACTAGGATCCATCTTCCGAAATGACATCTTCTTAGGAGAAGGACAATGGAATGTCTGTAATGTTTAGAATAGTTCGGGATTAATTTATCTTTACTTGATGGACTGAAGTAAATACTTTTTCTGAAAACTATAAATATATTTTCCAAGGAGCAGCTTACATCCCATTCTCTTAGGACATAAAACACAAGAACCAGGATGGTGCATATTTAACCAAACCTTCATCCTATGTTACCTACGCTGTTTATCAAGTGTGGGATACATTTCTGACACTTGAAGAAAAGAAGAAACACAAGTCACCAAAGTTGGCCTGTGTAGTCTAGTCTAGAACCCTGTCAGCCAGCATCTTTGTGAGACTGAGCTATTTACTGTTTATAAATAAATACTCATAGCAGTTTTAGCCATATAGTCAAAGCTAAAAATGAGCCAAATATCCATAAACAGGGACTGAATTAAAATTCCTAGCTGGAGAGATGGCTTGGTAGCTGTTACAAACACTAGCTACTGTTGCAGAGGACCCAGTGCCTACAAGATGGCTTACAACTGCCTGTAACTCCAGTGCTAAGGGATCCAATGCCCCCTTCTGGCCTCCATGGGCACTGCACACATGATGCACACACTCAAATATCTAATATAAGTCTTTTTTAAGATGTAAAAATTTACTTCGAATTAAAATGAAACAAATACCATGCATATGGCCATGGGTGAATGAAATTCCTTTTTAATCTCGCTGTACACATGGATAAATGAAGGTTCTTTCTAAAGCTCAAAACTCCTTTATTATTCTTACATCTAACACACAGACTCATAGTAAATGTCCTATATTGACATAGTCAACTTCAGAGGTTTTGTTTGATTTCGTTGTTGTTGTTGTTTTGCTCATTTGGTTGTTGAGACAGGCTTTCAGTGTATCACTCTGGCTGGCCTGTGTAGGCCAAGGTGGCTTCCTCCTCACAGGAACCCACCTGCCTCTGCCTCCTGAGTGTGAAATTATTGGCACATAATTGAATAGTCTTCCAATTTTCTTTTCTATTGTTTTATAGTCTTGTTCATTCCCATATAGAACATGATACAAGGGGGGTGAAATTCACTCATTCATGAGGGGCTCTAAAAAATGTACATTCTGAGCAGGCCAACTGTGTGTTAGATTCAAATCCAACACCTCAGTAAACATACACCAACCCTTGACTTGCACAAAAAGCTTAGTTAACACTCTTTTCAATTAGTGGAGTCTAACCTAGCTACCCCAGATCTTCCAGGTACTAGCCAATACAAGCTCTGTCTCATTGGACTTTCGCTAATATAGTTACAATTATTTTATTTTAATGAACAGGAAGGCTAGGTAAACTGTTAACTGTGATATGGAGGAGTGGACGGGGTGCAAGGCATAGCTCTAGGTCATACTTATGAGAAGATCTTTTACACGCATGGTCTAAAATTATTTGTCCAAACTTTGAAAATCAGTAACAAGAACTGATTCTTCAGGTTTTCCTACCTGATAGGAAGAGAGTCAGAAAGACTGTGAGAGGTGCAACCACATACGTCTAGCTCTCCTTGGTACAAAGCGGTGACTAAGGTGTTTCCAGCACCAGCAACTGTGGCAGTGTGAGTCTCACCGCAATCACCATAGATAAGAACCACAAAGCTAAACTATAACTTGCTATCTACAAAGAACTTGCTAATTACCCCCAGAGCACAGATACGGATCTCTGGTTGTCACTGCTGCTGCTTGAGGAGCAGGGCCCTCCTGGCAGCTAGCACTAGCGCTGTCCCTAAGCTGAGGTCAGGCTGCTTTGTTCTCCCCAGGTTCTGAGGTCAAACCATTAACTTAAATTCTGAATCTTTTCTATTTATTACAACGTAAGTTCACCTTTTAAATATTTTCTGAAGTGGTATTGCTAGGCCATGCTCCTTTTATGGTAATTCTTTAAGCTATGCATGTATGACTTAATATTAAAATTCTAGTGTCTGGTAATAGCAGCCTCTACCTCATATACACATTTTAGGGAATAATAACTATGGATAGTTTCTTCTGTGACAATGAAATATATTTCTGGGGGGAAAAAAGAGTCAACTCCTATTTATTTCATTTTTTAATGCATCATTTAGTCATTGCCTGAACAAATAACTATTAGGCACCTAATGCAAGACATGATTAGATGTTTAATTATGTAATTCATTTCTTGAGGGAGACACTGTGGGTTCATACTCTATATATGCATTAAGAATGGTAATTGTTAAAAAAAAAAAAGAATGGTAATTGTTTGGCATAATGCATTTTATTACCTAAGTATGGGAACAATACCGGGACAGCAGCTTTCAGGCTTGCCTACACGATTCTGGACCTTGGGATGAAGCTTCCTGAGCAGTCAGAGAACAAGCTGTCCACTAGCTACAGTTCGCATGCGCGAGTCATGAAGAAAGCCCTTCCCTGGCAGAGTCACCCACACCCTTGTCCATCTGTCCACTATTCCCTTGTCCATCTGTCCACTACTCCCTTGTCCATCTGTCCACCATCTTTCTTAACTTATTGGTGGTGGCTGAAACAGTTGCCACTGCATGATCCTCCCAGGGTCTGAAGTCTGGAGCTGGAACTGACTCACATGCCCAGGAACAGGGCTTTTCTGACCTTTAAGAATGTAGTATTTGCCAGGGGTGGTGGCAAACGCCTCTAACTCCAACCCTTGGCAGTCAGTGGATCTCTGAGTTCAAGGCTAGCCTGGTCTACAAAGTGAGTTTTAGACCAGCCATAGTTATATAGTGAGACCCCCATTTCAAAAATAATAAAAAAATAAAATAAAAACAGTATTTTTAATAAACAGAATAGTATTTTTAAGAAATATATACTGTGGTCTATAATTCTGGAAGTATATGAAATAAGGATTCACAGTGTCTAAATTAAGAAACTTCAGTTCATTAATAATACATATGTACTATTGTGCTGGTTTGCTTTCTGTTGCCTGACATCAGCAGAACCAAAAGTAACTTGGAAAGGCATTGATTTCAGCTCACAGGTCACAGTCCATGCATGAAGGAAGCCAGGGCATGAGCTCAAGGCAGGAACTAACAGACCAAAGCACAGAGGAATGCTGCTACTGCTCATCCCCAGCTTCTGCTAACTCTCCTGCACTGCCCAGGACCACTGCCTAGGGAGGGCACCACACACGGTGGGTGGGGCCTAGAGGTGGCACCACATACGGTGGGCGGGGCCTAGAGGTGGTACCACACATGGTGGGTGGGGCCTAGAGGTGGTACCACACATGGTGGGTGGGGCCTAGGGGTGGTACCACATATGGTGGGCGGGGCCTAGAGGTGGTACCACACAGTGGGCGGGGCCTAGGGTGGTACAACACGCGGTTGGTGGGGCCTAGAGGTGGTACCACACAGTGGGCGGGGCCTATGGGTGGTACCACACAGTGGGTGGGGCCTATGGGTGGTACCACACAGTGGGCGCGGCCTATGAGTGGTACCACACAGTGGGCAGGGCCTAAAGGTGGTACCACACACAGTGGGTGGGTGATGGAGGAAGGTCATTGGTTAAATAAAAAGAAACTGCTTGGCCCTCATTGGTTAGAAGATAGGTGGGAGGAGTAAACAGAACAGAACGCTGGGAGGAAGAGGAAGTGAGCTCAGACTCCACAGCTCTCCTCTTGGGAGCAGATGCCTCAGAGAGATGCCATGCTCCCAGCTCCCCAGGCAGACGCACGCGATGAAGCTCCGACCCAGGATAGACATAGGCTAGAATCTTCCCGGTAAGCGCACCTAGGGGCGCTACACAGATGATTAGAAATGGGCTAAATTAATATGTGAGAATTAGCCTAGAAGAGGCTAGATAGAAATGGGCCAAGCAGTGATTAAATGAATACAGTTTGTGTGTTATTATTTCGGGCATAAGCTAGCCAGGCAGCCAGGGTGCTGGGGACGCAGCCCCGCCGCTCTTATTACTACAGGTGGGGCCTTCCCACATCAATCAGCAATCAAGAAAATACCCACAGCCATGCTGGCAAGCCAACTGAGTTAGCCAATGCCCCCAACTTGACTCCTTCAGGTAACTCTGAGCTGAGAGGACTAGGAGAAACATTGTATATACATTTCGTGTGTACGCAGATACACATGGGCACATAAAATTACAATTGTAAGACATGCATGAGCACATATGTATAAATACATGAATACACACACACACGTATCATACTCCTTCCATTCCAACCACTAAAATTCTGTCTTATTCAGGTAACTGACGTTGAAAACCGGCAACTGAACCTGTACTCACCTCTAAGGTCCTCACGTTCCTCTCATTCTCTTCTAGTTTCTCACTGACTTTTCACCACCTTTCCTCTAAGGTTGCTGAACTGCTCCTCTGAACCCCACTCTCTCCCTGAAAATCACACCGTGGCGCTTTATACATTAAAAGCTGCCCTCAGTTAGGTGTGGTGATGCACACCTTCAGTCCGGTTCCTGACAGGGGGCATATATCCTAACATATTTGTGAGATAATATCACAAAGATGAAAATTAATATAAAGACATAACAAAAACGTTTAGAGATACATGGAAAAGTTCAAGAGAGGCCTACAGACTTTCATCTAGAAACTCAACAAATGATAGTTCAGAAAAAAAGTTTAGTTTCAAAAGGTTCAAAGTTCAACTCTAAAAATGTAAGAAATCAACATGTAAGAATAATAGCAAAAGATATATTTAAATATCTTCTTTAATCTTAAGGTGCAGGTATCCTATTTAAAATTTCACAATCCTGTTAGATTTAGATCACTCACTTAAAATCTCATGGCTATAATTATTTACATGGAGCCAGATGAAAAGGTTTGCGATTTTAATTTCCTCATCTATAAAAAAAGAGTCTGCAAAAGTGATTCTAACAAAGTATAAGAGAGGCTTTATGATGTGGGATTCCCCTCTGTACGCTGTGAATAGGTTTTATCACCACTGGCTAATAATAAAGGCTCTGCTTTGGCCTATGGCAGGGCGGAATATAGGCACGGTCTCTGCAGCTTTAGAGATTTAGGCCAGTGGTAGAGCTCTCGCCTAGCAAGGGTGAGGCCCTAGCCATCTTAAGCCCAGCTGCCCAGCAGACCTCTTTCTGCTGTTCACACACAGCGTCCTGTGAAGGGGGGAACACAGCTGAGGCATTAACTTACAAAAGAGGCTAGGTCACTTGAAAACACATTTTTCTAATCCACACTTTAATCTTGCAGTTTGTTTTCATATCTACACCTCTTTGAAAACTCTTAGGCATTAATATTAATATTAGCTCAAAAGGTATTTCTAAAACACAGCGTTTAGCACACTTCCCACTGACCCTTCCTTTACTATTGGTGCTCTTGCCATCCGTGATCAAACCGTTCTAATCCATAAAAGCATCAATTAAGAAAAGCCAAGTAAGATGATATAATAGTTATCTGTCTCACTTAGGAACTCAAATGTTTCTGACTTAAAATATTGGATGACAAAATGACCACCTATAGGGAAAGCAGAATCTATGAAAACGGGCTTCAGCGATGGCTAGGAATCCAAACGAGCCCCTGAAAATCTAAGCAGGATGGAGGCTCACGGAGCCAGTCGGCTGTCCTCTGGGAAACTGTCCTTTTGCCCCCCACTCCAGGACAGACCTAACACTATGAATTCTTCTGCTTATACACTACTTAGTTATCTGGCTACAAAAACTACTCAGAGATTCGGGCGTTCGTTTCAGTACAATCAAGGGATCTAACAAGTTGGAGATGGACATAAGTGAAGATGGCAAACCATAAATTAAAATTCAGCTGCCAAGCACTGAGCTTTTGACCGAAGCTGACGGGTTTTATAAGCTGGCAATGTGACTGTGATTCTAGAAAAGCTCGGCCATCTCACACACCCCTAAAGATGAGCCCGCTTCACACGGGAAGGAAACAATACCGACTCTCCATGTACAGTACCTCGAGAGGGAAATCCTTTATGCTGACATCTACAAAAGGCTGGCAGTAATGAGGATCCATGTAAATCAAACTGTCATCTACAAGGACAAAACAGAAGACAAGTAATTCACAAAACACCTTATTATGACACTGCTTACAATCCAATTTCTATGTAGAGCAGCTGAAAAAAGTCGAGGTGTAACAGCCTGCCAGCCTGCCACTCTCTGACAGAAACGCGGGGCTGCGCAGCATAGATTAACTTTGCATAATCAAATATGCTTGTATAAGCAGAATTTTATAAAGCGATGAGACTGTCATTTAATTTTTGGTGATAAAATTACTTTCACAAACACACAATTATATTCTACAGTTTGCATATGAAAAATGCATTGCCGTCTTTGTTCTGACAGCAAGAACATATTGCTTGTCATTTCATCACCAGCGAGCACCACTAAAGAAACGGCAAAAGGTAAATATGTAAATAGCAACCGCCAGAACGTGGCAGCGGTGTTTTCTGGAATTCGGGGAGACCAATAAATTAGGCTTTGTTTATGCAGTACCAGAAATTAACCACACATCTTAGGAATCCAATTACGGCGTGGATCAAACGACAAGGCAGCAGCTGAGGAAGGACTGACAGCCATAGGAGGTCCCCACTGGGTTCTGTTAACCATCACGTTTCCAAACGATCTCGTATTAACTTTCCACTCTTAAAAGAAAACAATAAAGAAACATCATACTTAGCCACTAACCTTGAAATCCAGCAAAGTAATACGACTGTTTAGGTTTGCCGCCAATAATACCTACACAGTATTCAAGGCTTAACACACCCTGTCAGAGGAAATGAAGAGATTTAGGTCAGGTGGGAAGCGTTGACAGTCGGAAGCAGCCGAGTCTGTACTGCCCATGTTAGAAGCACCCCAACTTCTCCCCAACAGTTACTACTTTTTTACATTTGCTCTGTGTCCTGGAGTCCTTGTCTTCCAAAACTGGCTCCCCTTTCCTTTAAACCACTCAGCATTAATTCAGAGCATGTTGCTCAACAATACAGACAAGCTACAATGTGCCACAGGGAAAATAAATAACATCACAAAGCAAAAATGTCCTGCCAAAGTGAGCTACTAGTTCTTCTCTTAGGAAGAGCATTCTCTTCGATCTAGACCTGTGGTTCCCAACTTGTGGGCTGAGACCCCTTGGGAATCAAACGACTCTTTCACCTTCACCTAAGACCATCCTGGGGGGGAGTGGGAGGGAAATGGGAGGAGGGGAGGAGGTGGAAATTTTTAATTAATAAATAAATAAAGACCATCCTGCATATCAGATATTTACATTACGGTTCATAGCTCTAGCAAAATTGCAGTTATGAAGTAGCAACGAAAATAATTTTATGGTTGGGGTCACCACATGTGGAACTTTATTAAAGGGTCTCAGCCCCCATGTTCACAGTGTACAGCTCACGACTGTTTACTACAATGCAAAAGCTGTTCACGTTCATCGGAAACCACACCTGGAGGTGAATGCAGCGGCAGATGTACACAATCCTAGTAGTCAAGAGGCTGAGGCAGGATTACCAGTTCAAAGCTAGCCTGGGCTACAGTGCAAAACTTTAGTCACAAGCAACAAAAACAAACAAACAAACAAAAAACACAATTTGGATCTTGAATTTTGATCTTTTCTGAGCTAATAATATAAAAACGCAGTATTGTCTTCTGAGGTGAAGTAGTAGCAGGGAGTGACCCGCAGCTTCCCATCAGCCAACCATGAAGGTAAACAACGGACAGTCTACAGCTGTGAGGCTCTTTCTTCTGAGAGTGCCACAGCCTTGCAGACCAGCTGCGGTCACTCGAATGCCACCCTCACAAGCTCCTCTTCACACTCCCTATCAGAAGGCAGAGGGAAGGGCAGCAGACTCTAACTGGAGATTCCAGCTGTTTTTCCTTCCTGTCCCCTCGGGACCCATGTCCTAGCTGTGAGTGCGCAGGTGGAAAGCTGGCTAGAAGTGGACTCTGGTGGCACAGATTTGTAAGTCACCGTGCAGTGCACACGAGGGTAAGGATCTGCGATGACTAAGCTGCCCAACTCACAATGCTCCTGTAAGGAACCCAAGTACTCTCAACCCTTCACCAACCGCACTTCAAATGGAATTGTTTCTTTGGTCTGCCGGTGTCTACTGCACATGTCCCCAAGAAAGTACGCAATGTTGCTAAAGCTATAATGCCTGACAGGTATTTAGGCTTGGGGTCATGCCATGACATCCAGAGTGAGGAAGACCTGGAAACTCAGGGGCCACTCAGCCACTGCCTCATTGGGAAGGAGCAAGCAGCCAGGAGGCCAGGGCCATGCTTGGAGGCATGTATCCCCACGGGGCCAGCTTCCACAAGCACCATCCCGAGGACTCTGGGAGAGCTGGGATGAGGCATTACCACTTAAAGAGGAGCCAGCACTGCTGCCTAACTGTCACCCTGGATAAACTGCAGATACTGGTCAGCGAGCAGACAAGGGTCAACACTGCAAAGAACAAGACAGAGCTGTGCCCGTCGTTCCTGTGTGTGGTGGGGCTAATACAGAGGTCTGGGGAAGGAAAGGCTCCCTGGGCAGCCTGTCCTCACGAAGGTCAAAAAAATAAATAAAAGCAGAGAATCAAGGAGGCTAGGGGGTTGGAGGTGCCTGTGTCCTGGCACATCTCCCTGGTGTTCTGAGTGTAGGCGCTTTGGTGGAATTTCTCATTGCTATACACTCTTGTCTGTAAGTTGGGGACAACCTGCCTAACGGGTCCTGGGAAGATGTGAGGAGTAGACCCTGCTGCCAACAGTCACGGTATGTGGTAGGTAGACATATCCATCTCTCACAATCTCAAACACTTCAGAATGTGTGTATACACAAAGTGGATTAGCTTCCACAAAGCAATTGCAGATTCATAGGCCCCTATATGTATGCATGAATCTTGATATTCAAAGCATTAATGATAACGCTTTTAGTGCAGAATGTATCTCATAGAGAAAATAAATCCTGAAGACCAGGAAAAAAAATTAAAGCGTATTTTGAAGCAACAATAACTTGCAAAGGTTTCGCCAGAACGTTGAGACTGTAGACTAAGGAGCACCTGTTGGAATAATTAATCCCAATTGTTATCCTGATTGGGATTTGTTTGTCATTTTGGTTTTTTTGTTTTTTGGTCAAGCTTTTCTCAATAGACTGTGACCCAGGATATATAAACCGGATAAACCCTTTCCTCCCCAAGCGGCTCTTGGTCAAGCTGTTTCATCACAGCTACAACAATCCTCAGACAGCTGTCAATCTGACAGAACTTAAATCACCTAGGAGACACAATTCTGGGCATATCTGTGAGGACATCTCCAGAGAGGCTTAACTGACATGGGAAGACAATCCTAAATACGGACAGTACCATTCTATGGGTTGGGGGCCCCAACTGAATAAAGGAAAGATCGCAAGCAAAGCACAAGCGTTCATCTCTCTCCAGGTCCCTGACTGCACTGAGGCAGGTAACCAACACATTTGGGCATGGACACTGTTCTTTTTCCTTTAGCAAGTTAACCAAATCAGAGAATACGTTTTCTAGTATAATCTGTGTCCTTAAAAATAATATGTGGTCACTGGGAAAAAAAGAAAGAAAAAAAAAACAAATGTACACAAACACACACAAAGAATACCCAAAGATCATTTCTAATTTTTTTTCATTTTTGAGACAGTGTCTCACACTGTCCAGGACAACCTCAGCTTACTAAGTAGTTGAGAAGCTGAGAATGACCCTGAACTAACCTCCCACAGGCTGGTATTGCAGGTGTGTGCCACAACATCTAGCTTAGAGCTCGTTATTATTAAAATTTGGGGGAGTATCTTCTTGGCATCTGACAATATTACATATACAAATTTACTAGCACAATTTTATATGTGGCTAAATACTGTATATACTACCTTTTCCTTCTTTTGAATTTTTTTAAATCTATATGTGTATGTGTGTGTGCGAGAGAGAGAGAGAGAGACAGAGAGAGAGAGAGAGAGAGAGAGAGAGAGAGAGTTTATAGATACTATATGGATGTAGGCACCTACAAAAGCCAGAGGGCAATGATTCCCATGTGGCTGAAGTTACAGAGTGTGTGAGCACCTAATGTGGGTGCTGGGAACTGAACCTGGGTCCCCTGCAAGAACAGTAAGTGTTCTTAACCACTGAGCCATCTTCCCAGCCCAATGCTACTTTATCTTTTTGGTGCTCATTTTGCCAGGAACATTTTTTCGTATCAGTAAATACATATATCACTTTGATAACTAATGGTTATGTTTTATGCTCATAAACCCTCAGGAATATTTGAATTGTTCTAAGTTCTTTGTGTTATAAATAACCCCTTTGTTACAATTCGAATGTGTTCATTTCCTCTAAAATCTACATGCTAGAAACTTAATCCACAGCTAAACAACGGTAAAAGTTAAGATCTTTGGGGAACACTTGGATCCTGATGGCTCCACCCTTCTGAATGGATTAATAGTCCTCTAAAATGGGCCTGAGGGAATGGATACCTCTGTCCTGCTTTTCTGCAGAAGACCCTTCAGCAGCAGCTGGTCCCTGACCCTGAATGAGGTATCCAGAATATAAGAGAATGGATCTCTGTTCTTTATGAATCATCCAATCTCAAGTGTTTCACTGCAGGAGCACAACGCAGACTAAACCAGCCTCCGAAGAACAAGCTCGTGGGGCTGGAGAGAGGGCTCAGCAGTTAAGGGCTGGAGAGAAGGCTCAGTGGTTAAGGGCTGGAGAACGGGCTCGGCGGTTAAGGGCTGGAGAGATGGCTCAATGGTTAAGGGCTGGAGAGAGGGCTCAGTTGTTAAGGGCATTTGCTGCTCTTGCAGAGGATCCAGGTTCAGTTTCCAGCACCCATGTGGTGGCTCACAACTCTCTTTAACTCCAATTCCATGGGTTCTGCCACCCTCCTTGGGCACCACACACACACACACACACACACACACACACAGTGCACACATATACACACTGGCAAAATATTCATACGGATAAAAATAAAAATAATTAAATCTTTAAAAAAGAAAGCCTTAAATAATTACGATCTTGAAAAAAAATATCAGAGGTGGTTTATTAAGAAAAGCAGCAACTGATAAAGAACAAATAAAACAAACATTAAACTCTTTGCTAACCTTAGCTGCCTTGAACCAACTAACAAATACAGATGATGCCTGCCCTATGGAAACAATCATTTAACAGTAATAGGGGCCGGGCGGTGGTGGCGCACGCCTTTAATCCCAGCACTCGGGAGGCAGAAGCAGGTGGATCTCTGTGAGTTCGAGGCCAGCCTGGTCTACAAGAGCTAGTTCCAGGACAGGAACCAAAAGCTACGAAGAAACCCTGTCTTGAAAATCCAAAAAAAAAAAAAAAACAGTAATAGGGTTTCTTAACAGTAAGGTTTCTGTTCCGTTCTCTTTAAATAAAAACTCAGCTTCACAAGGCAACCCAGTCAGCGGAATGAAATGTGTATGTCCTGTGGACAAATGAGGAAGTGAAAGTCCCAAGTCTCCCCCAGCTGAGAAAAGAAAGAGACCTATGTATACCCCAAGAGTGTGGCCACGGAAAGGAGACTCAGTTCGGGCGTCTGTATTTCCTCTGCTTCAGACTGGACCCCACAATACACACCTAGGCCTGGGGGCTGGAACGCCACAACGTGCGAAAAAGGGGCTGCATCTTTAGAAACTTTAAACACTTCTCAGTTCCTCAGAGTGCTTCTCCGCGTTTGCTAGTGTGAGGAATTACCAAGTTGTATCCACAAAGCAATCGATAAAACTGAAGCTAATCCACTGAAAAGCGAAGTCCTAATGCGTCTCGTGGAAGGAAGAACTTTGAGTTCTCCTCATTTCAGCTCCCTACAGAAATAAAACTGAGTGAGCTTCCTGTGGTGAGGAACTTTAAGGCACACAGCAAACATCTTTCTCAGGAATGCGCTAAGACTCTGGGTCAGTGCTACCTCTAAGACACTGTGGGAGGACCTGGAACAATACATTGAAAACACATAGCTATATGCTGCATGTTAGACTAGACTGTACTTTGGTTTGGGGGAGAGGTAGAACTGCTAACCACATATACAAAAAGAGGAGTAGAGAAGATAGAGAGAGAAGGAGGGGGGTCCAATAGCGGCCTTTCTCAGGGGGCTTTAGGACATGCTGACCCTTCACTTTCAGGTGGGGAGACCTTTATCAGCCCCCCTCTGGCTGAGTATAACACCTGTCATAAAATTCTCACACAACCACTTCAGGTATTTTTATCTGATAATGTTTCAACCCTCAAAAGGGCTCTCATTTTAGGGGACTACAATGTAAACCCAACTAGCATACACATTCAAGGAAACACTATGGTTCGAAACTCTTTATTGGGGGATTTTACAGCAACAAAATGACGGTCTTCTCTCCAGTTCAATATTTGAACTTGAACATACCACTTGATTTCCCTGGGCCCTTTCCGGTTTACAAAGACAAAGTGCCTGCCTGCTGTGAGGGCAAAGGAGATGGATTACACCAGAAAGGACAACACAAATGAGTTGGCAAATACTGGTCACAGGACTCCCACTTGCCGGGTACCGAGGAGATCACAGAAAGAAAGAGCTCAACTACTGGTGTTCCACCCGTTCAGACTCCAGGGCATCGGGCAGTGACGTGTGCCATCAGCACTATCAACAGCAGAGCCCTCTGCCAGATGAAACACACCTGGAAGGCCCTGGCAGCTTCTTCCACCAAGAAAAGGTTTTGGCTCAAGGAGCCGGTATCGTTTGAATGTGAACTGTCCTCACAGGCTCAAATGTTTAAACGCTTGGTTCTCAGCCAGTTTGTTAGGGAAAGCACTGGAAGCTTTGGGAAGGGGGAGTGGCTGCTAGAAGTGGGGAACCTAGCCACAGGCCTCTGAGGGTTATAGCCTGGCCTCATTTCCATTTTGAACAGCCTGTTTCCTGATCCTCCAAGATGCAAAAAGGCCTCCTCATGCCCCTACCACAATGGGCCAGCAGCGAATCGCAACACCGTGCCTTCCTTGCCTTAACCTCCCAACCAGGGGCACCCAACCTGTTGACTTCTCAGGACCACACAGGTGAAGAGCAGTCACAGCTCATGCATTCACTACACAAACACTAACAATAGCTGGTGAGCAAGAGAAGGCATGCATGTGACTTTCACACCGTCTGCCCGCAGGTGCACACAGGTCCTCACGCTACAACCCCGAGTGTGTAGCACTCCACTGGGATGGTCTCTATGAATCACTGAGCAGCTGCGAAGTGTGCAGTTGTGGGTCAAGAAAATGAACACACCAAAGCAATACGACTTCATGGATTTTCTAAAATACATTTATATATAGAAAGAAGAGGTGGCAACATAAACTTGCAGGGTCCTTGGTGTTGTGTTTGTGAAACTAATGTGCAGTAGCTGGTGGCCGGAGGTAATGGCGCTTCTCTGTGCCTGGCTGGGGGTTTCAGTCCTAGCCTGACTCCAGCTGCTCACAAATGAGCATGATGCAAAAAGCGACAGCAAGGATAAGGTGTGAGGGGAAGCCGGCAATGTTTGTCTCTGGAAGACAGAGTCCTCTGCAGGACTTGTCAAGATGCATCGACCTCTTTAAGGTGAATGCGAGGGTGCAGCGCCAGTTGTCCCATCTGGAAATAGGCAGGTAACATATTTATGGCAACTAAAATTGGAAACACGAACATTATTTTCCCAAAACTTCTTGAAATGTGTTTTCAAGTTCTTATGTCACATACTGCTGGGTCTCTCCCGGGTTGTGGTTTGGCTGGTGTGCTGAAATGTGTGATAGTGTCTGAAGAGCCTGAACTTGATTGAACTGCCACATTTTTTTTTTATGGTTGTTGTTTTATATTTTTTCAAGGCAAGGTTTCTCTGTGGCTTGGGCTTAATGTGGGATTCCCCTCTGTATGCTATGAATACCATTGGTTAATAAAGAAACTGTCTTGGGCCTGTGCAGGGAGTAGAGGTAGGCGGAAAAAACTAAGCTGAATGCTGGGAGACAGAAGGTGGAGTCAGAGAGAAGCCATGGAGACGCTGGAGATAGACGCCAGTTGGAATCTTGCCTGTAAGCCACAGCCACGTGGCAATATATGGATTAATAGAAATGGGTTAGATTAATATGTAAGAGTTAGTCAATAAGAAGCTAGAGCTAATGGGCCAAGCAGTGATTTAAATAATACAGTTATTGTGTGATTATTTCGGGGCTAAGTGGCCTTCTTCCAACATGGGCTTCCTGGAACTTGCTTTGTAGACCAGGCTGGCCTCGAACTCATGGAGATTTGCCTGCCTCTGCCTCCTGAGTGCTGGGATTAAAGGTGTGTGCCACCACTGCCCAGTGAACTACTACAATTTTAGTTGCACTTAAAATGAGATGATGTGAAACACTGTGTTGATAAACTTGAAGACACATGTTTAATGATTTAAAGGATTGGTTAAATCCACTAAAAAAAGAATAATGCTACATCTGTAAGCCAGTTTTCACTGTCAACTTTAGATACAAATTTTGGTTTTGATATCAGAAAGGAGTTGATACATGTTGTAAATCATAAAATCTTCTCAACGTCTGACCTTGACTTAGCCTCTTACTTCCAAAAAGGTTACTGATGTAGCCACAGTTAACATTATCATTTTTAAGGAATTCGTGCAACTAGTGAGGATTAAACTTCTTGATCCTTAGTGAAATTCAGTCCTAATGAAGATTTTCATGATGTTATTCAATCTTAATGGTGTGCACACATATTTTCTTGATGTATTGTGTGATACTTCATTCAGCACAAATTCTGGGCAGTGGCGACATCATCTTCTGTGAATTGTACAAACCCCTCTCTTCTACCTACCATTATGAGTACCTCTGATAAAGGCCATAAATACAGCGACAAAGAACAGCTTTGTTTTTTACTGCTTTATAGAAACTTCTTGATTTAGTTGTGCCTTTTAAGGGCACTAAAGAAGCCATGTCTTCAGTGACTTTAATTCATCACCAACACCACTAAAAGCAGCAAGTTAGGATATACCTGCAGCTGAGCTGTTGCCTAGTACCAATGTAAGAAACTTAAAACTAGGGGCTCTTCTCTTCAACCTTCTTTCAGAGAATTTTAACAATTTCTCCACTTTACATGGTTATAGTCAGGCGAGACAAACTGACTTTAGAAATACCCCTTTTCTCAAAGCATAAAATGTTATACCTGCCACACTCTACATGCCTCACTTAATAAACTAGCCACCAGTAAATGGTTTTGATTTTTTGCTATTAAATATGCTGCCACAAAACTAGCTTTTACAATAGCATCTGTCCAAATCGTAACTTTCAGAAACAATTTTGTTGAGACCAGTCTTTTGTTCAGCTCCACTATTTTGTCCTTCCGACACAATGCCAATACACATCGGATCTGACAGCATGTATTACATATAATGGCTTTTTAAATTACAGTCTTTGGAAACTTACACCAATTCCTTACAAGCTAGGCAGGCTCCCTTACTATTTACCTCAACAGAAAACTAGCCATCTGGCCGTTTTGCATTGAACCATCTTCCACCAGCCATAATTTTTCTTCTCTGGGGCTTCTCTTCTCCTCCCTCACTCCAGAAGTACATGAGTGTGTGAGTGTGTGTGCATGTGTGTGTGCGTGCACGTGGAAGCCAGAGAATGACAGTATCTTCCTCAGTTGCTCTCCACCCTATTTCTTGAGACAGGGTCTCTAGCTAGACCTTCTACTCACTGGCTGGCCCGGCTGGCCAACAAGCCCTAGAGACCTTATCCTCCTGCCTCTACATCCCCAGCACTGGGATTGGGGAACATGCTACCATGCCCACCTGCTGTGGGCAAGTGGGGCTCAAATCCAGATCCTCATGGGACTTTACCAGCTAAGTCGTCTCCTAGGCCCAGTTCTGCTTTCCTTTGAGACCCTGCATAAGACCCATGCTAGGATTAAAACACAGTAACGCATAAGGGACTACATTTACTTTCACTGTGAGAATTAATGGATAGGAAAGTGGAAAGCGGGGTGGGGTCCTTCTGGATCCCAGCTGCTAATGTAGTGCAATGGGAAGCCAATTGCAAAGCACAGTAGGCAACACAGGAAACACAGCTGAGGTGTGGATGCAACCCTAATAATCAAGTAAGAATACTATCTTCAAAACAGCATTAAACGCCTACCATCTGTGATGGTGGCTAACGCATTATGGGTGATTGCTGTGTTTCACTCTTCGAGCCACCATGAGCACATGTAAGGTCTGGTGCTATAATTGGACTCTCTGTACTTGGAAGATAACACACTGGAAGACACATATGCATACAAGTAGAAGAACATATACATACCTGTTCTGCATTACACTACAACACAGCATCGTCACCACCAAAGTGCACACTATAGTGATAGACCATGCAATATAGTTACCAAAGCAACAAGAAAAGGCACACACACACACACACACACAAGAAAAATCATATAATGTCTTAAGTGAGCTCGCAGTTTTGTGAAGATTAGCATTCATAGCTATCCTGAGCTACATGTCCCCTGCAGGCTAAGGACTGAACGCCTCTGTACTGTGAGTCAAAACAAACTTTACCTTCCCAAAGTTCATTCTGCCAAGTATTTCATCACAGCAAGAAAGAAGGTCACTTTACTAAAGCTGAAAGTATTGTTAAAGCTATAGATAGACTTAACCAGCTACTTCAAAACTAAATGTCTTAGTGCCTAAAACAAGACAATGCATCTAACCATACAGTTTCTTTTGGTTCAAGAAACATAACTATGTGCTGAGGAATCAAACAGAGCTTTAATTGATTCATAAGAAAGGGAAGTTACTTCCGTCTACTTAAACAATTCCTCACCGGCATCATGGTACCACGATAACAAGCGATGAAATACAGTAGTCATTTTAAAGTTTGTTTTAATAGTTAATTTGACATGTTAGCTTCATGAATAACTAAGCAAATATCTTTGAATAAGAAAAGGATACTGGAGGAGCAGCCACATCACAAACCTCAGTTGCACACCGCACCAAGACTCACAGGGTGCCCACTCTGTCACAGAAAGATGCCGTTCTTCAGACTCGTGTGCTGTCCTAAGGCTGAAATTTACAACCCCTGGTGCCAAACTTCACAATGTATAAGTGTAGGATCGTCATGACTTACTCGTGGAGGAGAGTTTTTATGTTAAGTACTACTGCTGTCTTGAAAACAAAAGCACTTCTTACCTTCACAAACTCCAGATAGTCAGTGTTGGTTCTTTCTCCACCAAGTCTAACAGGAACTAAGATAATAACAGCCTTGTCCCTGGCGTCCCCAGAGGTCACAGAGTCGGTCTGCTTATCAATTACATCAGAATTGTAAACTGGGAGAAACATAATGAACATGTATGTATTACACATTATAAAAGCAGCTGTCAACACTCTTACTCTGGCCCCCCTCCTCCACTGGTTGGTCATCTGGTGTCTGGTACCACTACCAAAGGACCAACAAGCTCCAAATGCCAAGTACATGGCCCCTAGAAATTCAATAGTAACAAAACACAAATATTGAAGTATTGATCTCCCTGAACATATGCTCTATCAGGAAGACTAACAATAAAAAGGAAAAGCGTAAGTCAGAAAGTGTTTGACTTGATTAGATGCCAAATACAGGCCAGTGGGATGGCTAAGCAAGAAGGTGCTTTGAGCCGGGCGGTGGTGGCGCACGCCTTTAATTCCAGCACTCAGGAGGCAGAGGCAGGCGGATCTCTGTGAGTTCGAGGCCAGCCTGGTCTACAAGAGCTAGAAACAGAACAGGTCCCAAAGTTACAGAGAAACCCTATCTCAAAAACAAAGAAAAAGCCATACAATATAAACCAGGAAGAGATGAGCAATGCACACACGAAGGGTGTGAGCCAACACAACACACGGCTAGAATTCCACATACTCCATACCTGTGCAGTCCTGAGCAACATAAATAGTTAGTCCTTGTAAGTCAGGGTGTCTTGCTTCTTCTACTGCTTTTCTAGAAAAATGATAAACATCCTTAAAATTCTAGTCAAAATTTCCTGATGGCACCTAAGGATTTAGTTTAAAAAGAAAAACAATCCATTGCTTCCCAGCCCTTCCTATGTGACCTGTATGTCTGCTGTCCAAGTTATCATCTGAATGGGGCCAGAAACCGGCTGCGTTTTCCAAGGCGAACATCACACTAGACACTCTAAATGAAGTTACAAACCATGCCTTCAGAACCTGTGCTATGAAACGTATCTCCCAGCCATATACAGACTTCCTTCTTCATCAGCTCCCTGGCTACCCAAGGCTTTCTAAGCAGGGAGTCACATGTACTCAAGGTTTGCTTCACGGTCAGACATTCAGTACAAAGAACGCATATTGCACTGGTCTCCAACTACAACTATCCACGTTTTTTTTTCTTTTTTTTCTTCTTCTTCTTTCTTCAAGCAACAGCTTGGCTTCCTCACACCAATCAGAACTCAGCTGAGGGGCTAGGATGTAGTTCGGTGTTAGAGAGCTGGCACAGTGTCCTGAGGTCCTGAGTTTCATACCCAGTGCCACAGGGCAGGGAAGGAAGAAGAAAAAATTCATTTGATCTGAGCAAATGAATTTCCTAATTTAAAGTGTCAGAATTCTGTAAGCAAAACTGCAAACTGGGAAGCCCCTGTGGGCAAGAGTGTTCTCAATGGCAGGTGCTGTGACGAAACCCCAACATCTGCAAAGAGGACTCACACAGATGTGGCAAGTAAAATATTTTATTTGCCTATCTCCTTACTTCTGCATAACCTTAAATGTTCCACTATGTAGGCTCCTGTATACTAGTGAAGAAGAAACACCAGATAACGATGGCCAAACTCAACCTGTAGCCTGGATTTTTAGACTATAAGCTAAGAACGGTTTTGACAATTTCAAATATAGAAAGAGAAAGAAGAATGGAAAACGGAAGCCACAGGGCCTGCAAAGCCCCAGATATTTGCCATCTGCCACTGGAGGAAGGACACACAGAGCCTGGGGACCTCTTAGAGGCTGGAGACAATGTGCTCTCCTAAGTGTCGGCTTCGCTGCTTACCACTCATATGACTCTGAAATGTGCATGGAAATGTTGAAATAATAATTTTAGCTCTAGACATCTCACTAGCCATCAATAAACGTTACAATATAATAATAATAATAATAATACAGCCTCCAGGTTGAAAGAGCTGGTAGCTTTTAGAACATGCATTGAATAATCTCATGAGAACCTAGGTAGAACGAGATCCTGTATATCGGCATCTAAAAGCAAGAAAAGAAAACTCTGTCCATAGTAAATGTAACTGTAGTCCCATGTCTTGACTCCCCATTAGCAAAGGACAGCAGAGGGTTCTCATGCAGCTGGTCTTTAAGGGCTTCAGCTGTCTGCACTCACTGTCAAAGCTGGTATTTCTAAGACAGAAGGGATAGAAACAACGATACCTTAAAATGTGAGCAACCACGGCTGGCCCGTACCAATCTCCAGCCTTTTTCCCAGACTTCTTGCCGAACTCTATGAGTCGATGTAAGCCAAAGACAGACACAGGGGAGTCTCCAAACCAAGAAACAATTTTCCTGTGACAAATCTCGTTCTGCGCTGCAAGGTCGTCAGGATGCTTCCTGATCGTTTCCTTCAGAGAAACTGCTGGAGTTCTGAGCTCCCTTTCCCCTGAAAGCGAGGCTTCAAGTGATGCGGTAAACTTTTTGACGGTGTTGGAAGTCCACGAGTCAGAGTCTGAGTTCTCAATATGCAGTGCGTCAGGCCAGGTCCAAGCTATAGCATCAAAAACATACACATGCACATGTATAACAACACGCACAACACATACTCCTAAATATACACATGCACACATATAACAACACGCACAACACATACTCCTAAATAGGCAAGAATGGAAATATAACCTGTTCACTGCATATAGTGTATGTATATGAACACTTGGTAAAAGTTGCCTTGAAAGAGGAAAAAAAGTATGTCAGACACAAAGGTGCACACCTTTAATCACAGTACTTAGGAGGCTAAGAAAAACTGACCTCTGTAAGTTCAAGGCCAGCATGATATACACAGTGAGATCCTGTTTCAAAAAAAGAAAGAAAAGAAGAAAGAAGGGAGGGAGGGAGGAAAGGGGGTAGGGGGAAGGAACGGAGGAAAAAGAAGAAAGAAAGGAAGGGAGGGAGGGAGGGAGGGAGGGAGGGAGGGAGGGAGGGTAAAGGAAGGGAAGGGAAGGGAAAGGAAAGAAAAAGAAGAGAAAAGAAAAGAAAAGAAAAGCATGGTAACTCCAGGACTTGCTAGGCTGAGGCAGGACAACTTGGGCATTTGAAGCCAGCCTCGCCTACACAGGGAGAACCTGCTTTGAGAAAAAACAGGAACAGTGAGATGGAGGTAGAGCTTTGTGTTTGCCTAACATGCTCAAAGTCCTGGAATTCATCCCCAGTACTGAAGAAAAAATAAAAAGACAGCAGGAAAAAAAAGAGGAAGGAGGAAGAAAAGAGAAAGAATGGGAAGGGTGAGCCAGGCGATGGTGGCGCACGCCTTTAATCCCAGCACTTGGGAGGCAGAGGTAGACGGATCTCTGTGAGTTCGAGACCAGCCTGGTCTAGAGCGCTAGTTCCAGGACAGGCTCCAAAGCCACAGAGAAACCCTGTCTCGAAAAACCAAAAAAAAAAAAAAAGAATGGGAAGGGTGGTGGCAGCAGTGCTCGGGAGGCCCAGGCGCAGCATGGCAGGAAGGCATTCTGGACCAGACTGAGCCAAACAGCAAGACATGCTTATGAAACAAAAGAATAAGCATATGAGCGACAAGAATATGGTGACGTCGATGATATATTTGAACGACTCTGTAACGTCTAAATGTTCTAAACTGGGGACACACTACATGTAATTAAGGGAAAGCCACAAAAAAGAAAGGCTGAAAACGGAGAGCTGCTGAACTCAGGTACAAACGGGCACTCTTTCAATAACAAAGAAACCTGTACTCCACCGACACAGGTCTAGACTGGGCTTCTCAAAGGTACAAGAAAAAAGAAAACACTTATTAACTTTTATAGTACTCTGAGTAGTTATCTTAAGACAGGAGATTAGTTTTGATTACCTGTTTTAAAGAAGAGGAGGAGGCAGAAGAGGAGGAGGAAGAGGAGGAAGAGAAGGATGAGGAAGAGGAAGAAGAGGAGGAGGGAGAGGGGGAGGAGGAGGGAGAGGAGGAGGAGGAGCAGGAGGAGGAGGAAGAGAAAGAGGAAGAGGAAGAAAAAAAGAAGAGAAGGAGAAGACGATTGAAATTTTTACTTTTCTTTAAAATATTTCCCTGGTCCCTTCCTTCAGAACACCATGATGCTTTGTTACAGAATAGCTTCAGTTAGAGAATAATAGTTTTCTAGTAAATTAAAAGTTAATGAATAAATCCAGGAAAGCTATAAGATCTAAACACAGCAAATATCACCATTATTTTACTGTTTTTAATAATGCAGCAATCTTCAAACGTTAAACATTATTTGTAAATTAACGAAACAGATCATTTTGAATCTAGATTAAGTCACAAGTTCAAAGATATGTTCAGGAACAAACATTCCCATCCCTGCTCATGAGTACACAGGACCACAAACAAATAGGCCCCTAAAACTGGTCTGAACTGAGTCTTACTTAGCTGTGTTTAGGGCACACTTCTGGCACATGACCAGGACCCTGAGTTCAATCTCCAACATACAAACATTTTAAAAATTTAAAAAAAAAAAAAAAAGGGCTGGAGAGATGGCTCAGAGGATAAGAGCACTTCCAGAGGTCCTGAGTTCAATTCCCAGCAACCACATGGTGGCTCACAACCATCTGTATTGAGATCTGGCACCCTCCTCTGGCGTGCGGGCAGAATGTTGTATACATAATAAATAAATAAATCTAAAAAAAAATTTTAAAAAAAAAAATTAAAAAAAAATTCCTCGTATCTGTCACACTACTCATTAACTTTTTTGCTAAGTGACATCAATCATCTACAGAAGAGTTAATAGCACAGGGATATTGTCTAACAATTTAAAGAAATCCGATATTTAATAGTGTCTAGAGATAAGAACCTAACGTGGTAAAAACAAAACCCTCTTACAAATATATACATTATTTGAAAAAAAACTGATAGGAAAAATGACACTAGAAAGTAAATACAAGTAAGCTGTCAATGGCAAAGAATATCAATGAGATTTCTGAGGGTTGAAAAGTCTAAGCACAGGGGCTGGAGGACGGATCAGCAGCCAAGAGTGTTGCTGCTCCTGCAGAGGACAAAGGTTCTGTCCCCAGCACCTATGCCGGACAGCTCATAAGCGCCTGTAACCCCAGCTCCAGAGGATCTGCCATCTTCTTCTGGCCTCCACACATTTATTTATTTTAATAGATCGTTTTAAAGCTCTAAACATAATGTTCTTATTAAGAGTATACCTAAATTTTTAATATAAAGAATTATGGCCAGGTATGGTGGCACATGCTCAACACTTGAGAGACAGAGGCAGGTGGATCTCTGTGAATCCAAGGTCAGCCTACTCTTCACATTGGATTCCAGGTCAGTTAGGGCTAAACAGTGAGATGGCCATGATGTATGCACGGTTCTGAAAGGAGAGTCAGGAGCATGTGTGTAAGATGGTCAGCTCAGCTCAATCCAAATACAGAAGGCAGATCAGCTCTTAGGATTAACCTCAGCATGTTCTACACAAGCTGTTGATCACAGTCAGGACAGCAGCAGCCGGAAATAGAGACTTGGTTTACCTCTACCGAGAAAGTGTAGTATGAGCCCTTGAGCCAAGAGCATCTGGCCAGTCCTCAGCGTACAGCCCCAGCCACAGTCTGTCGTCAAGGCTGAGGCTTCTATTTGAGGAAATTCTTCCCTGTAGGTCAGCCAAATTCTAGAAATGAAATCCTTACGAAATTCCTCCACATTTCCTGCAATCACATGCTCTTCAATGGTACATCCTGATCTTGGAGGCAACATCTTGTCTTCATCTACAGAATTTTTAAAAACGCAAGTTATATAGTATAAAGACAGTTAAAGAAGCAAGTATAATGGTAATATCGTCAGTTTTGTTATAAATCACAGAACAACCTTTCTGATCTTTTTTGTTCATTTAAAAGGAATACAAGCTTTTCACTGTCTAATCAAATGAGAATGAACCCTGAGGTGTTTGTGCGCTGCGGGAAAGCAATCCAAGGATTAACAGCAATGCTGCTCCTAACAGTGACCATCTGACACCCTCGTAAAACCACTCTTGGATGAGAGGGCAATGTAAAATATCTTTCTTTTTACCTCCGATGGCCCAAGACACACATATTACAGCTCTGGGAAATGTGACTTAAAAATAACAAGTCATGACTTGATGGAGGAAGGTCATTGGCTAATAAAGAAACTGCCTTGGCCCATTTTATTGGTTAGAACATAGGTGGGTGGAGTAAACAGAACAGAATGCTGGGAGGAAGAGGAAGTGAGCTCAGAGAGGCCATGCTCCCCTCTCCCGGGCAGACACGATGAAGCAAGCCGCCAGGTCAGACATGCTGAATCTTTCCCGGTAAGACCGGTGCTACACAGTTTATTAGAGATGGGTTGATCGGGATATCAGAATTAGCCAGTAAGGGCTAGAGCTAATGGGCTCTAGTGTTTAAATGGGCTCAGTGTTTAAATGAATACAATTTGTGTGTTGTTATTTCGGGGCATAAGCTAGCAGGCGGCCGGGGTGCTGGGGACGCAGCCCCGCCGCTCCTATTACTACAATGACTTGTCAATATGCAAAAAATATGTACAGTCATATGACTTAATACTTGAAAAGTGTGCATTGTATTGACATGAATATTTATACTCAAATTATAAAGTCAAAACCAATAAGCTATGGAGTAAGAATATAAAAGTTCTTAAAACACAAATGTCCTCTTAGGTTCACATATAATTTTTCAGATTTCTTGCCACCCACACGTATCATTTTAAAGGTCTTGACAGACTGATTACCTCTAGCACAATTACTATGAAAAAGCCATTGTTTGCCCAATACTTTACAAAACTCTATACTTGAAATGAGCTGACATCAACCTTACCTTTTACCTGCAGCTGGAGACCCTGCTTAGCATTAGTAGATTCTGATAGGTATTAGTGCTGGCTGGCTTGGATGTGTACAAGCTACACCTCTCAATTCCAAATTCAACATCCAAAGTAGGATGTTAAAGACTGAGAGTTTCACAATGCACTCTCTCTTCCTGCACCCATCCCTTGCCTTCAGTTCACTGTAAAAAATTCCCATCGCTTTAACGTCATACATATTCCGCAGATGATAATAAACAATGAATGCCAGGCCTCTGTTGACATGATTCTCTCTCAGTATTATATAGAACTTGAAGTTAGTTACAAATAAAAGTGCCTGGAAATTAAACATGGCACTACAGTATGTCTAAATATGCCACTTTTGACATTCAGATTTGTTTTAAATGTGACGCAATAGTTCCTGATTCTCATGTCTCATCCTACAAACACAGAGCTCCAATCTCCTCTCAAGAAGTAACTCATTCTTCACCTTCTTCAGACCGGGTCAACACTAAATACTACGGAGAAACATCAGCACTAAATAGCCCCAAGAGCTTGAAGAAGGGGAAATGCTTCAAAAACCACACAATAAAAGGTGGGGGAAGGAAGCAAACAAATTGAATAAAATAGTTAATAATACTGGAGGTCTGATCGAACTGATTACACAATGCTAAGAAATACAAGAGCTACAAAACCTACATAAATAGATGGAGACTGAAGGATACACCAGAGGGTCACTCCACTGCAACACAATTTAAGAAGAAAGCACAGGGGAATTACGCATGAGGGGAAAGTCTAGAGGGGGAAGAGGAAAAAACAAGAGCAGGGAATGGGATATATGCGCCATGAAAGCAGTAGGGAGAATGAAGCCCACCCACAAGAGGGGGAAATGAAGGAGGTGGAAAGGCAAGCAGGGAAGAAAGTTCTGGAAGGAGGCGGCACCAACAAGGCCTGATTGATTCATGTGAATTTCAGTATCGTAGAGAGGTGGGATGTGACTAGTGGACAGACCCTTGGGGACGTCATCGAGGTGACCATTTCTTTTCTTTATTATCACACGCTAAAGTTACCACAGAACTTAACAAAGAATACAAGCACATCAACACAAGTGATGTTTAGTACTTAAAGAATCAAAGTCCAAAATATGAGGGTTGCAGTGAGAAGATGCTGTGCTCCTTATCCTCAAGGGATGCACAAGGACCACACCATACAGTAACACATTACGTCATACAAAAGGGTAGGTGGTTAACAGGTCAAATCAGTTTAATCCGGAAATTTAGCAATGAATTTCTTCAAAGATTTTTTTTTTAGTGCTTTACATGTTTATCACTTACCTTCATATTTAAAATGATAACACTTTCCAAGTAATAAAACAGGTGAATTTCTACTAAAATACGTCTTTGTTTTCAATACCCAACCTGCATGGAGAGAAAGAAGGCTCTGGCGTTAAGGTTTCAAGGAAACAACCCTACAGTGTTTCTTTCCTCCTAATTGACTTCAAGTCATGGTTATACTATGAATATACATTTTTAGAAGTTACAAGTATTTAAGACAATGAACTAACATTAGAGGCTATTTTTTCTAGTTTTAATAAATTGTGGTTTCTTTTAACCAAAATCTACCACTTAAGAAACACAGAAGACAAAGAAAAGGATCCCAGTGCTCCTCTGGTACAAACTGAAAAGGTGGGAACTCCGGTTTCCCTCACATGGCTTCCGTTCCTCAAGTAAGCAAAGATTATCAACTTTTTAAGTTGTCTTCAACCTTAGATACTCTTTAAATATGTATTTATTTGCTTATTTTATGTATGAGTGCTCTATCTGTATATATGCCTTTATGCCAGAAGAGGGCATCAGACCCCTGTGAGATGATTGTGAACCACCATGTGGTTGCTGGAAATCGAACTCAGGATCTCTGGAAGAGCAGCCAGGACTCTAACCTGCTAAGCCATCTCTCCAGGCCCTAGCTCAGATATTTTAAAGGTGTGAAGTACTTGAAAATTCCTGGAGAGAAACTTAAGGAGAGCACAGTAGACTAGCACGCCTGGTGAAACCGCTCTCTGATGTAGCGGTCTAGATGTCCATGAGTGCACAGACATCCTCAGCTGAGCTCAATCTCCTGTCCTAAACTCCACCTGGAGTCACGAACTCTAACTCTCGGGCACTCTCCTCGTCGTCTGTCAGCAGTGGGAGAGGGGTGTCCTCACTGGCATCCACGGTGGCATTAACCACTCTGGATCTCCCGCGGAAAGCAGCGGTCCTCTACAGTACTGAGCACGGCCAAGGCTATGAAACTAAGGGCTGGGCTTGAACACGCCACAGCGGCACGTGCCAGTAACTGCTGGACTCGGGACGCTGAGGCAAGAGAAACAAATTTGAGGCCATCTTGGTCTACACAGAGAGACCCTCTCCAGAAAGAAAGCAGAGGGAATGGTTTTTTAAACACAAGGACATAAATAAACAAAGTTGACAGACATGGGTCTAATACGCTATCTGTCTTTACATTTAACAGTTGATAACAAAAGTTTAAAACTAGTGGTTTTTATGGGAGTGCTCCCTTAAAGCACTTTATGCAAATAATGAAAAATATGTATTAAAATCATGATGATACAAGAAAGGCTCTAAGCTGGACAAGATAGAATGGGACATCAGACAAACTAACCGGCCTTCATTGGGCTTCACTTGGGTTACTGTGAGGTGTCAAAAATAGCTTCCCTGCTCATGGTCTTTCCCCTTCTCAAAATGTCACTGCCAACTGAAACTCGCAGTGGCTCAGCCTTAGATAGATAATTTTTCTGTTCAAAAGCATCCTTCTGATGACCCAGTGAGACAGGCCAGTGAGATGGGCCAGTGAGAAGCCTGAGTTCAAGCCCAGACCCACATGGTGAAAGGAGACAACCAAGTCTACAGCTGTCCTCTGACTTCCACATGTACATCATGACACATGCGCACACACACATGCGCACACACACATACACACACATGCGCACACACACATATACACACACACACACACACACACACACAAATCAAAAAATCAAACAGTGGCTAGAGAAACAGCTCAGAGGTTAAGAGCAGTTGCTATTCCTGCGGAGGGCCCAAGTTTAATTTCTTGATCCCATGGCAGGTGGCTCTCAACTGCCTGTTACCCCAGTTCCTGGGGGTCCATTGCCCTCTTCCGGCCTTCACATGCACAGAGCCACACTCAGACACACATGTGTACACATAATTAAAAATATACAAGTTAAAAATAAGTAACAATTTAAAAACACCCTATTAGCAGATTTAGCATGCACGCGAACTTCTCGGACTCACTTAAGATTTTGCATAAAGTGATACAAGTCGGAGCCCTAGTTCCACATCTCCTGGGTTACAACGAGACAGAACAAAGCCGTAAGCTGACGCTGTGGGGCTGGAGAGACGGATCGGCAGTAAAGGGCTGGCACAAAGACCTCAGTTTGGATCTCCAGCTCCCACAGAAAAAGTCAATGCAGAGACATGTATCTATATCCCAGAGGTGGGAGGTGGAAACGGGGTCACCAGGGCTTCCCGGGCAGTCTCAGCAACTGTTGAGCTCCAGGTTCAGTGACAGACCCTCTGTTAAAAATTAAGGCAGAAAGTGACTGAAGAAGGCACCTGATATCTGGCCTCTGTCCACACGTATGTGTGCAGGCACACACACACACAAAGCATGTATACATGAACACAAAATAAAGTGTAATTGGGAGGGTGAAAATGGGGCTTATAGCTGCAAATAAGGTAGGTGCTGAGAAGCAGCCATGATTGCTAAGAGAACCTCCAGGAAAGAGCCCCAAAGGCATAGCACCGCCCATCAAGGGCTCCACCATTTGAAAAAAAAAAGAAATCCATTTGAAAGGAAAGAACCTAAATTGAGAACACCACTAAATGTGATTCCCTTCTTGAAAGCAGGCATCAAAGCACGCATAAGCCACTACAGCTTCAGTCCAAGTGGGCCAGGCTGTGGCTCAAACTGGCAGAAGAACTTGGCAGAATTATCCACACAGTACTGACTTTTCAGGCAAGAAAGATGCAAGAATGAGGACACTATGGAGACTTGTACCAGGTCCCAGGAAGCTACAGAAGCCAGGTAATGTATGTCCGGGTCAGAGTCCCTGACCGAAGACCCAGGGAGGCCATTATAGGAAACTGTGATGATGAAGCCTCAGTTGCAATAGAAATCCCAGGATGCTAAGAGCCAGGACCACTTCCATCAGGGAAAGCTATTGGTGTGGAGTGGAGCCAGCTGCAGAGAAAAGCTATGCGTGCTGCAGGAGGCGGAGCTAGAGGAGTGGAACCAAGCACGTTAGAACCTAGATGATACCATCCTAGGCGCTGACGCCAGGCACGGTGCTGCAGGATTTGGCATCTGTCCTGCTGGGCTTCGACGTGGCTTAGATCTGATGGTTCCTTTTATGCCTACATGCCTCCCTTCTGGAATATAATGTCATTTTGTGTCACTGTGCATCAGAACGATATAATTTGTTTGTAGGCTATGTTTGTTTACAAGTTCACAGTTAAAAGACTGCCTTAAATCTCAAAACAGACTTTGGAATTTTGAACGGTGTTGGGACTGTCAAAGACTGCAGGTACATCTAGAGACGGACTAAAATGCATTTTGCATTAGTGAGATGAAAAAGAGACTTTAGGATTCAGGGGTGGAATATTATGATTTAAATGGATTTGTTTGGGTGTCAAGTTGACAAGAGAGGGAATTGTGATGGTTAATTTTTAATGTCAGCTTGACTAAATGTAGAATTACCGTGTGTGTGTGTGTGTGTGTGTGTGTGTGTGTGTGTGTGTTCCTAGAAACATTTCACTGGGGGGGAAGAGGTACCCTAAATGTTGGTAACACTGTTTTGAGAGGCAGTCCCAGACTTAACCAAAGGGAGAATGTACGGGACACACCAAGCACACACTGGTCTCCCTCTGCCCCTGACACAGATCACACCAAGCGCACAGTGGTCTCACTCTGCCCCCTGACACAGATCACACCAAGCACACAGTGGTCTCACTCTGCTCCCTGACACAGATCACACCAAGCACACAGTGGTCTCACTCTGCCCCCTGACACAGATCACACCAAGCGCACACTGGTCTCACTCTGCTCCCTTACACAGATCACACCAAGCGCACACTGGTCTCACTCTGCTCCCTTACACAGATCACACCAAGCGCACACTGGTCTCACTCTGCCCCCTTACACAGATCACACCAAGCACACACTGGTCTCACTCTGCCCCCTTACACAGATCACACCAAGCGCACACTGGTCTCACTCTGCCCCCTTACACAGATCACACCAAGCGCACACTGGTCTCACTCTGCTCCCTGACACAGATCACACCAAGCGCACACTGGTCTCACTCTGCTCCCTGACACAGATCACACCAAGCGCACACTGGTCTCACTCTGCTCCCTTACACAGATCACACCAAGCGCACACTGGTCTCACTCTGCTCCCTGACACAGATCACACCAAGCGCACACTGGTCTCACTCTGCTCCCTGACACAGATCACACCAAGCGCACACTGGTCTCACTCTGCCCCCTGACAGAGGTGCAGCGTGACTGATGCCATGTCACACTTTCTAGAGTGTACTCTAGGCTGTGAGCCTGACAAAACCCTCCTCACCCACGGTCCTCTTGTGAGCCATTGTTCAAACCAACTAGGCAAGCACTAAAACACAGTTCAGTCTAAGGGCTTCTCCCTCCCTGGGGCTTCATCATCCCCAACAATCCGATTGGATTGGATTGTTTGGATTTTGCTTGCCAAGAAAATGCTAAAAGTCAAGTCCAGGGGCTTCACCAAGAAGAAAGGCACACACCTTGGTGAATAAACTTGACACCAGCTATTTTACCAATTCTGTTTACTTCCTGGTTTACATATCAAACTACCTGAAATTAAATTCAAAGAACTTTAGAATTTTTTATAACCTGGGAAAATTCATATGCACATAGCCATGAGAATATCAAAATAGTCTACCAAATTAGAAAAAAAGTGAGTTTCATGATACAAATTCACTTCAGTTTCCCTGTCTCTGTCTCTCTCTCTCTCTCTCTCTCTCTCTCTCTCTCTCTCTCTGAGACAGGGTCTCATATACAGTCCTCACTGGGCTGAACTCACTATGTAGAGTAGGCTGTCCTTGAACTCTATCCAGAACGCTGGGATTACAGATCATGCCCACACTTCTGTACGGTACATTTGATTCTCGCTTCTCTAAGCGATGTTCACGATTATATCCCACTTTCTTCAGGAAGTCTCATCAGCACTGTTTATATTCCGTTCACATCCCATGATCATTCCAGACACAGTAAAGTGTTTCCTTCTCTAGCAGGCTTGCAACATCCTTAAATCACAATACTTACTGTATTTCATGTTGTTCCAAGCAGACATAAATTTAGATTTTAGCTTGTCAACTTCATCTGTTCCTGAAGCCTCCATATTCAAATTCTAAAGAAAAAGCCATCACTCGATTCCATTCTGATATAAAATTCAATGCCCTAAAAGAAAAACAATAAGGCAAATAAGTAATCAACACATATTGCTAAAGTTACTTAAATTAAATTAAATGTAATTTAAACTGAAATAAGCCAAACAAGCTGAGGCTGTAGGCTCAGTTGGTGGAGTGTCCGCCTCGCAGGCACAAAGCCCTAGGTACAGTTCCAGGCACCACATAAACTAGGCACTGTGGCCCAGTCTGTGATCCGAGCATTCTGGAGGAAGAGGCAGGAGGAGCAGAAGTTCAATTTCATCTTCAGCTGCACAGTGAGTTCAAATCTGAGACTAGTCTGAGCTATAATAGCCTTGTCTTAAAAAAAAAAGAAAGAAAAATATTTTTTTCATTTACAGAGCTTATCTAGATATGATAGTCTATAAATAATTAACTACATAAAGCATATAACAAACTATACAAAACAAAATTATCACATAACTAAATAATAATCCTCAATAGCTCACAACTGAATATAACAAAGTAGCTGAAAAGCATAGCTCAGCTTTAATGCTTGCAAGAACACTTAGACATGCTCATTGGAAACCTTACGAAAACGTTGGCTGTCTTCAGAATGGCAATCAGCATTCTATTTATAGTATATATTCTATTTATAGTAAATAAAAGCTACTAATTACACATCATAGCTCTAGGGTAGAAGGAAGCATTTTAAAAGTTAATGTGTCAACAGAACAAGAACTCCCAGAGTGTGACTTTGCAGTAAAGCTAAAGGGTTAAAGGAGTGGGGTGCACAGGTCCTGAAGATCACAATTCCGTGGGGTTTGGTTAGTTTAATTCTAACAGCGTCTGGAGGAGAGACTGAGAAAGGCTGCTACAGCTTCTCAGAAAGGAGAAGAAAACCGTATCCCAATGGTGGAAGTCAGCAACAAAACATGTCAATAATACTTTACTTGGAAATCTCTAAAAATAAACTTCTACCTTAGCAATTCATTTTTATTATTTAAATTGTTGATACCTAGCCAGGCAGTGGTGGCACATGTCTTTAATTCCAGCATTCAGGAGGCAGAGGCAGAAGGATCTCTGTAAGTCTGAGGTCAGTCTGGTCTACAAAGCGAGTTTTAGGACAACCAGAGCTATTACGCAGAGAAACCCTGTCTCGGGGAAAAAAAAGAATTGTTTATACCCATATGACTTCTTAAAACGAATAACCCTCTTGTTTCAGCTTCATCTGGGATTACAGGCACAAGCTGAAACCTTTACCTAAGTCTCTTAAAACATAAAATTAGGGCCAGTGAGGAGGCTCCGCAGGTAAAAGGTGTTTGCTACCAAGCCTGACAACTTGACTTGGATTCCCGGAATCCCCATGGTTGGGGAATAAAAATAACTTCTGAAAGTTTTCCTGTGACCTCTCTCTCTCTCTCTCTCTCTCTCTCTCTCTCTCTCTCTCTCTCTCTCTCACACACACACACACACACACACACACACACACAGCCAGCACCTTGCTGACTTTGAAACCTGGTAAAATGAATCAGTCATCTTTGAAACTGAAAAACATGATCCTGACAGTAAAATTACAAAATCTTCAGCTTCAAATAAACAAAGGCAAGGTGTGAAGAACCTCTGGAGACACGTCCACACATTCCACGATCGGGGCCTAGGCTGGAGCCATGCGTGGCACCTAATGTGCAAGAGTCTGTCGTCGAGTAGATGTGACCAGCCACGGTTTCCTGCACTCCGGGAGAACAGGGCCTGGTGGTATACTACCAGCCTGATCAATATAGTGATGTCTAGGATAACTAGGACTTACATAGGCCCTGTCTAAAAAAGAAAGAAAGAGAGAGAGAGAGAGAAAGAAAGAAAGAAAGAAAGAGGGCTGGAGAGATGGCTCAGAGGTTAAGAGCTTCGCCTGCTCTACCAAAGATCCCGAGTTGAAGCCGGGCGGTGGTGGCGCACGCCTTTAATCCCAGCACTCGGGAGGCAGAGGCAGGTGGATCTCTGTGAGTTCGAGACCAGCCTGGTCTACAGAGCTAGTTCCAGGACAGGCTCCAAAGCCACAGAGAAACCCTGTCTCCAAAAACCAAAAAAAAAAAGATCCCGAGTTGAATTCCCAGCAACCACACGGTGGCTCACAACCATCTGTAATGGGGTCCGGTGCCCTCTTCTGGCCTGCAGGCATAAACACAGACAGAATATTGTATACCTAATAAATAAATAAATATTTAAAGAAAGAAAGAAAGAAAGAAAGAAAGAAAGAGGGAGAGAGAGAGAGAGAAGAAAAACTGAAAATAGTAATAATGGATTGGGGAAAATCTAGGTTTCAAATAAAATCAAGAACAATCAAACCTGGGGGGACTTGATCGGGGGAGGGGGAGGGAAATGGGAAGCGGTTGTGGGGACGAGGCAGAAATTCTTAATAAATAAATAAATTAAAATAAAAAAAAAAAAAAAAAAAAAAAAAGAACAATCAAACCTAAACACTATGTACATAAACGTTGTGTTTTGCTCAGAAGTGTATTTAAAAGTCATCCTGCTGAAAATTTCCCACGTTTTCCTTGGAAGAACCAGGGAAGAACCAGAATAGTAGAAGCTGACCCATAACTAGCATTCTGTACTTAAGGACCTTCATTGACTTCTCACTAATTGTTCTTAAGTCTGCACTAGCATGTTTTAAATCTTGCATTCACATACACATACACACACACACACACACACACACACACCAAGAAGGAAAAAAAAAGTCAGGCAGTGATGGCACACACCTTTAATCCCAGTCCCGGGGGGGTGGGGGGTGGGGGCAGGCAGATCTCTGTGAGTTCGAGGCCAGCCTGGTTTATAGAGTTCCAGGACAGGCTCCAAAGCTATACAAAGAAATCCTGTCTCGAAACCCCCCTCAAAAAATTGCATTTCATACCATTAGAAATAAGTTTATCTTCCCAAATAAAATAGAATATGGTCAGAACATAAGAAAATATTATAGTGGAACACAGATCATTTTTAAAGTAAAAATATTTAAATGTGCTTCCTTCTTAAAATGCTCCTGCTAAGACTAACTGAACAAATAATTTGTTTTCATATACAAAAAAAGTCCCAGTTTCTAAATCTAACCCTTCTGTGTCAGTTGGCCTTAAAAGTCCACCACTGCCATCCCAGCAGGCCTGGTCCCTGGTCTGCAGAGTGTACCTATCCATTCCCAGGAGGCCTGGTCTCTGATCTGCACTGCAGAGTGTACCTATCCATCCCAGCAGGCCTGGTCCTGATGTGCAGAGTGTACCTATACATCACATAGGCCTGGTCCCTGATCTGCAGAATGTACCTATCCATCCCAGCAGGCCTGGTCCCTGATCTGCAGAGTGTACCTATCCATGGGTCAGCCCCTGTGTGACCTGAGATCATGACTATTTTTCTGTTGTTTTCTTATGCACTAAAATATGCACATATGTAATAGTTTCATAAGACCAAAATCAAGGTAATAAATGTGTCTGTCACCTCCAAAAACATTCTCCTAATCCCCTCTTACAAAGTACAAGACTTGACAGCTACTCTTTTTTTCTTTCTCAGCATTTTATTTGATTATTTTTCTTAAAATAGTCCAGTCAGGAGTTGCAGAGCTGGCTCAGCAGTTAAAAGCACTGTCTGCTCTTATTGAGCAATTCCCAGAACCCACACAGTGTAGCTCACAACTGTCTGTAGCAGGGTTCCAGGGGATCTAACACCATCTCCTGGCCTCCACATGGTACCTTCCATACACACAGGCAAGACACTCATACACATAATTAAAATAAATAAATCTTAAACAAAAACCAAAAGTTTAATAGCCCTGTCTCTGGGAAGGCCTCTCTTTCATGCTCTGTCTCTCTCTCTCTCTCTCTCTGTCTCTCTGTCTCTCTGTCTCTCTCTCCTCTCATGCTCTGTTTCATGCTCTGTCCTCTCTCTGTCTCTTGTCTCCCTCTCTCTCTCGTGCTCTCTCTAATGCTGTCTCTCCGTCTCTGTCTCTCTCTCGTGCTCTGTCTCTCTATGTCTCTTCTCTCTCTGTCTCTGTCTGTCTCTCCCTCTCTCGTGCTCTATCTCTCTATGTCTCTTCTCTCTGTGTGTCTGTTTCTCTCTCTCGTGCTCTCTCTATCATTTAGGCAGCTTTCGTCCAGGTTTACCTGGGGTCACAGCAGTGGTTCCTTTCTAGAGATTCCATCACCAGGCACTCACACAGATGGAGACAATGGAATCCAGCTTTTGTGGCCACTGTTTCTCCAGAAGCACCTTCATGGCTTTACAGCGAAGACACTACCGAGTTTCTAGACAGTCAGTCAGATTCAGCTACTCAGTCATGTAGACACCACCTCCTTAATTAAACTCCCATGACAGCTTTGACTAAAGAAAATTACACAGAGATCTCTTTTGTTAATTCACTAACTTAGTTTCACTTTAAATATAAGGGTGGGCGAGGCCAGTGAGGTAGCTGAGTACAAGTGCTTGCTGGGCAAACCTGCAGGCCTGATCCCCAGGCCCCATGGCCAACTTCCCAAAGCTTTCTTCTGACCTCTACAAACAAGTCACAGCACACACACACACACACACACACACACACACACACATGCACTCTCAAAACATACCCCCCTCTTTCTCTCTCTCTCACACACACAGACATAGAGACACACAAACACACACACATACCTGATCTCTCAATACATACATCTCATACACACACACACACACACACACACATGCATGCACACACACACACATACACACACACACCTGGTCTCTTGATACATACATCTCATACACACGAGCGCACACACACAAAATAACAACATATAAATATACCATGTTTATGTTATGTAATATGTATTATATAATTTTTAAAGAGAAGTACTGAATATTTGTCTCACTATAAAATTCTGCACTCCCCTCACTATTTCCATTTCTCTTTCCGGAAACATTCATAAGTCTTATCTGCTTCAAGATAGTCACAATACGGAATCCAGACTAACTAGAAACTTGCCACCCTCCTTCTTCGACCTCCTGAGTACCAGGAGGACAGGCCTGTGCTACCTTGCCCAGCCAGGGTTTTAAAAGTTAATTAATTACAGCAAATTTGTGTAAGCTTCAAGGCAAGTTACATGCAGCTAGAGCTTCTGCCTCTCTGGAGGTTGAGACAGAAAGGGCCACATGGGCTAGTAGACAGAGGCTAGCCAACTGTCTCTCTTAGGGCAGCCAACCAGCTCCCAAATAAAAATTCCAAATGCAAATGGTACCCCGCATTGGGTGCCAAATGCAGCAGGCTATCTCAGACCCCCAGTCCCCAGATCACAACACAGAGACTTATTATTAGCTATGAATGTGCAGCCTTATCTTATGCTTGTCCCCTAGCTCTTATAACTTACATTAACCAGTTTCTCTTCATCTACGTTTTGCCTCAGGGCCATTTACCTTCCTTTCATTCTTTATGCCCTACTTTCCTGCTTCCTCTGTGTGACGGGCTGACTGGCCCCAGGCAGCTCCTTCTCTTTCTCCCTCATTCTCTCTAGAGGCTAGATTCCTGCTCTAACTCTCTGAGCTCCCAGGTTTTTAACCTAGCCTTTGAATCTTGAGCTATATTAGAGAGATAAAGAGTTAGTTAAAGCTACCCTTAGTGCAGCAACAGAGCCATTGTCTGGGGACCAGAATCCCCAGACTACACAGTCCCAGCAGCTGGGCTGCAGTAGTTTAAAGTGGAGCCACTGTGATGAAGGCCAAGCAGCAGTACAGAAAGGCTGTGACCACTGTGACCACATGACTGTGGACAGGTGTTTCCAGACGGGAGGGTTTCTACTGGGGACACAATGGGAGGCAGCCATCCCACTTGATTTAACACTTTTGTTTTCTCAGTCTTCCTACTGATATCAGAGACAGATGGCTACTTTGCCAAACTTGTCCCCAGCTTACTCCAGTCACATGTGGCTAGGCAACTGATGTGGGCAACAAACTGGGGTTAGCCACGATCACACCACTTCCGGACCCATACTGTCTCACCCATCCCTGCCTTCAGGATGGACAGAACTCAAGATCAATATCAGATAGACAACTACTTTAAAAAGAGCCTGACTTGGTTTCTCAGGAAATTGGGAATTGATCTACTTCAGCACCCAGCTAGAACCACTCTTGGGCATATCCACAAAAGATGCTCAATCATACCCAAGGACACTTGCTCAATTGAGTTCATACCAGTTTTATTCATAATAACCATGGTGTGGAATATTTGTTTAACTATGTAAAGATATGGTGCTGTTTTACCTTGCCTGCCTAAGGTACCTGATTGGTCTAATAAAAAGCTAAACAGCCAATAGCTAGGCAGTAGAGGGATGGGCGGGACTGGCAGGCAGAGAGAATTAAGTAAGAGGAGGAATCTAGGTTCTAGCAAAAACAAGGGAGAAAGAGAGGGAGACCAGCCAGCCAGGCAACCGCCAGACAGACAGATACAGAGTAAGCAGGGCAGTAGTACCTACAGAAGGAAAGAAAGGTGAAAAGCCTAAGGTAGAACACAGATAAAGAGAAACAGGTTAAAATAATTTCTAGGAGTTAGTGGGACAAGCCTAAGCTAAGGCTGAGCATTCATAACCAATAAGAAGTCTCCATGCCATGATTTGGTCCTGGTCATCTGGAAAACCTGCTGTACTGGACTACTCAGCAAACCTTGATTTAAAGAAGAGGAAAATTATTCCATTGGCTTAGAGGGTCTAGGTAATAGCCATTTCCCAGTGTATTTCAATCCCCCTAGTATCTAAACCTCCGGGCCTGACTGGCCCTATGATCAGACCGACTTTTATTTTATGCAAATTCAGCATGGAAAAACATCAACATAACAAACCTCAAACTACCAGATTTCTTCTTAGAAGCATGGTTTCTTTCTTTTTTGTTTGTCTGTTTTTTAGAGTTTAAATGGTATGGTTATCAGTAAATCCTTTTTCAAATAGATATCTTTAATACCTGCTACAACTGATCCATCCTCTCTACATATCTGCTCACTACTTACATTCTGACAGATCCTTTTGTTGTTTTTTTAGGCATGTTTGTCTGTTTGCTTGTTTGTTTGGAAACAGACTCTCTCTTATGTAGCCCGGCTATCCTCAAACTCACAGAGATCTACCTGTCCCTGCTTCCCAGTACTGGGATGAAAGACATGCCACCACACCTGGTGACAATTCCATTTTCAATTAGAGGATAATCACATGAAAAAGGAGAGAACTCGGACTGTACTTCAGTGAATACAGATTAAGGGGGCGAGCGAGATGGAGTTCACTCTTAAACGTTACTGTTAATGATGTGTAACGCGGAGTGATGACTAAGCAGAGTTCTTCCGGAAAATGGTCTTTTTCAGAGTAATCTTTCTGTCCGTAACTACGAATTAGGATAGTTATAAATTACAAACTAATAAGTAAAAGGGTTATTCAAGTCAAGGTCCTTGAAGACCAGGTGAAGGTATTCAGGTCTCCCATCCAGCAATAGATGGAATATTTTATCCACTGAGGATTTAAGGCAGAATGCTGCAGACAGAATCATAGGGAAAGACAATACAAAACAGATCTTGGTCACGGTGTACAAATGCATATGCCTGGATTCCTTCCTTAACTGGTATTCTGTAGAAAAATGAAATAGAAAAATTGCTTCAGAATTCTTAAATTTTACTTATTAATATTGTGGGGAAGGAGAAGGAGACAAGGAGAGGAGAGAGGGAGAGGTAAGGGGATGCACTGTGTAGGGGGAGGTCCCAGGAGGACTTTGGGGAGTCAGTTCTTGGTGGGCTCTGGGATCACTCAGATCGGGTTTCCACCTCACCAGCTCTCAGCTTGAATTTTACGTGCTTTTTGCTACGCCAGTAAATAAAATGAATAGTAAAGTCTACTCTAAGTTTTTCATTCATTATCACCCTTCGTATGCTTGCACTTAAAGCTGTTTTATTTTAATTATTCTGCAGGGAATGGGGAGTGTGCACACACATATGTGCAGAGTGAGAGCCGGTGGAGGCCAGAGGCATCAGATCCTCCTGCAGCTGGAGTTTCAGGCAATTGTGAGCTCTCCAGTGTAGGTGGTGGGGCTGTCCGTGAGTCCTCTGAGAGATCAGGACATACTTTAACTCTCGCGCCCTCTCTTTAGTCCCTACATGCCTATATTTTTATTAAAAATCAGTCCCTTGGGGCTGGAGAGATGGCTCAGTGGTTAAGAGCATTGCCTGCTCTTCCAAAGGTCCTGAGTTCAATTCCCAGCAACCACATGGTGGCTCACAACCATCTGTAAAGACGTCTGGCGCCCTCATCTGGCCTTCAGGCATACAGACAGAATATTGTATACATAATAAATAAATATTTAAAAAAAAAATCAGTCCCTTATCAGCGATCACCTATGCTCGCTAATATCTCTCCATGTCAGCTCTATATTCATGCGCTGCACTCACTTCTGCTCCCTCCTCCGCCTGCCACTCATTTATTGTCATGCACTAAACTTATACTCTAGAAAATGCAAACCCTCCTTAAATACCATCGGGGAATCCGGCACACTTAGCATAAAAGAGGCCGGGGTGCTAACAGTTACACTGGCTGTCTCCTCTTAGAGCTCCTGGTCAAGCTGAGGGCACTAAGACAAAGAAAGAAAAACAATTCCAACACAAACAGGGACACAAGTCAGGGAGGACATGTATTCTCTGAACAAGGCTAGAAAACAATGGAGGACCAAGAGCAAAAAGAACGGTATAATAGTTTTGCCCCAAGAATGCTCCTAAACATTTTGAAGGCTCCTCAGGGTCATATTCTCCACTTAAAAACAGTATGTTGATACACAGTTATTTCATAATGATGCCCTAAATAAAATGGAACACTCAAACATTATCTTAAAACCAAAAGCTAGAGAGGAGTCTAAGTACCGGGCAGACACACATTTCCTTCATACCTGCCTTGTGACCCAAGTGCACAGCTGTGTTGAGTGGTACATTACATCTCACAGGCTGTGTAAACCATCACCATAACCACCCTGCATGGGCCTCAAGGGTTAAATGAACCTCATGATTATTTGACGACTGTTGTAAGAATTACTATTGAGGAGGTTGAAGAGATAGCTCGGTGATTAAGAGTACTTGATGTTCTCGCAGAGGACCCAAGTTTAGCTCCCAGCACCCATACTGGGAAGCTCACAACCACCTGTCACTCAAGTTCCAGAGGATCCAACACCCTCTCCTGGCTTCTTCAGGCGCATGCATGTGGTACACATACAAACAAGCAGACACACATATACACATAAAATAAAGACTTTTAAAGGGGTTAATATCTGGACTATCTAGATAGCACCTGTATTGTCTTGATTTTATCTCTAATATATATATATATATACATATATATATAATACTCTAATATATGTATAATATATATATTATTTACTACATTTTGATAAATGTTATATCTCAGTAGCTTCTGATCAATTCAAGTCAACCAAAAATATATAGAGATTTCATACTTTTAAGTGAAATGTGCCAAGCTGTTAAATATTGAGTCTATACACAAAAATTAACATTGTAAGAACTGAAGCTTACTTGACTCTCCAGACTGAAAAGGAATTACAGAACATCTACTAACCAGGCGGCATTAAAATCATGAGTAGATCTTGATCACTGGACCTGTGTGTCCTGTACGATACACTCCAAACCATCAGTGACTTCTCTTAACCAACAATGTTTGATAGAGAGGAGTCATAGAAGAAAATGTGGAAGTAAAAAGGGTTTTAAATAGATTCCATCCAAATTGCGAAAACCCCAATCTGCGCTCTGGTTCACACATGCCCATCACAAACCATTACCCTAATCAAGGACCCAGCCTGAACCCACAGGATGAGAGCTCTTTTGCAACACTCTTGCCAACCACACTTCCTCAGCCTCTAGCTGGACACTTCCAGAACAAGGGTGTCAGTACTGTGGTAAGCCCAAAGTACCAGTTAGAACTTTAAAAGCCTGATAATGTTTTAAACTGTTCATTCTCCGGGGAACTGTTCTGGAGAATCCATGTTAACTTCTGGGTATGTGCTCATGTTTAACAACTACATTTCCTTGAAAAGATGGTATATGAAGGGCTGGGAAGATGGTTCCATCCATAAAGCCTGGCAAGGAAGAGAACTTCCGTTCAACCTCCAGAAGCCCTGTGATACGGAACCAAAATTCTTCCCTATGATTTCCAATAACCAGCTGTGCTTGGTGCTTAGAAACTAATCCTTTAATTTTAAATCCCATCTGGTGTGCATGTGTGCGTGCATGTGTTGTGTGCATGTATATGTGCACGCATGCATGCGTGCGTGTGTGTGTGTGTGTGTGTGTGTGTGCGTGTGTGTGTGTGTGTGTGTGTGTGTGTGTGTATGTACATGCTTTGGGTTGTTATTGTTTTTGTTTGGTTTGGGCTTTTTTGCTGTTGGTGGTGGTGCTGGTGCTGGTTTTTTGAGACAGGGTCTCTCTATGTAATCCTGGCTGTCCTGAAACTCGATATGCAGACCAGACTGGCCTCCAGCTCACAAGATTTGCACCTACCTCTGCCCCCCAGTGATAGAACTAATAGTATAGGCCTCCACACCTGGCCCCCAGAAGATATTTTAAAACATCTCTCTAATCCCCTCCAGTCTTCTCTTTTCCATATAAACTAGCAATAATAATAGATGAGCAATAATGAGGACCTTACCATGGTACTGGTAAGGGCTTGGAAAGGGGATACCTGCAGAAAGCTCAAACAGTGGGATCGGCAACATGGCAAGAACGTGTCACGCAGGTATACGCACACAAGATAGAGTCCTAAATAATTCAGTAGTTTGAAATGTGGCATCTAGGAGGACAATGGTCACATCAACAGAAACAAGGAAACTAAATGGAGAAGCTAAATTAAAAACAAAATCTAGTGAGGGACTGGACAGGGCTCAAGGGTTAAGAGCACTGCCTGCTCTTGCAGAGGACCCACATGGCAGCTCACAACCATCTGTAACTCTAATCCCAGGGATCCAACACCATATTTCGACCTCCATAGGCCAGGCATACATGTGGTACACAGAAACACATGCAGGCAAAATACCTATCCCCAAAAGGGAGGGAGGGAGGGAGGGAGGGAGGGAGGGAGGAGTTTTTAAAGTGAAATTAGACAGTGAGTTTGAAGTTTGTAACAAGAGTGGTTAAACTCTTTCCCTAGTCAACTTTCATTAGTCACTTTTGCCAAGAAAAACTTTACCGGCGTTAAAGGTAGTAACTATGTACCATTTAAACACAAAATATCATGCTCCTTCTCCAAGGCACTAAGAGAGCTAAAGCAAGCCATGAAACTCAGTCCCTGCCTTCATCCACCTTATATGCTAACGGCACACCACTGAACAGTCATGTATCACAACACAGATACAAAGTATGACAGGTGAAGCTTAGTTCCCCTTCCCGGTGAGGGCGTTACACACAAACGGTATTACAAGGCCAACACAGTTACAACTGTGCTGTTCAGACACAAAGACCAAGGACACACAAATGCATCTTTCTATTCTGAACATAATGCAGGGAACACTACAGAGAACACTCAGAAACTAGTTAGTGTTCTCAACAATTGTATCTATTGTTGAAAGAGTAATGGCTAAGTTAGATCACCACCCCAAAGAAGAGCACTGTTTACAACAGACACCAACACAATCACTCTGACTTACAAACAGAAATTGTCTGGGTTTTTTGGGTTTTGGTTTATTTTTTAGTCATTCTTAATTTTAAATAATATTACAGCAGTTGGAAAATATACCCACAACCTTTAACCCTTACAAAGGTTAAAAAGAAAAAACCTGTAAACTACACATTCTTCAGCAGACATAAGCCCGAGTTCTCTGAAACTACACACTATGACAAGGTTTACATTATCATGTCTACTATAGTAGTTTTATGGCTGACTGATTTTATAATCTATTAAAAAGTAGTTTGCTAAATTGATAACATAACCACATGGGGAAAAAAGTATTTCAAATAATTTTGAATACAATATCTTTAGTGAAATATACTCTAAGGCTGTAAAATGGCCAAGTAATTTTTATCTGGTAGATTTGTTGTTGGGCACAATTAAGAACTAGTAATCTTTTTTTTTGGTTTTTCGAGACAGGGTTTCTCTGTGGTTTTGGAGCCTGTCCTGGAACTAGCTCTTGTAGACCAGGCTGGTCTTGAACTCACAGAGATCCGCCTGCCTCTGCCTCCCGAGTGCTGGGATTAAAGGCGTGCGCCACCACCGCCCGGCAAGAACTAGTAATCTTAAAAGCTTGTGTGTGTTATAGGATAGAATGGGTAAGTAGATATGTTGATATGGTTGAGAATCTCAATTCTCCCTGTGGTTAAAAAAAATAGAGAAAGAGATGAATTGGAGACGTGAAGAGAACCCTTCAACGCTGAGCTTGAACAGAAAGTGTTCTTTGATATGGTTTCTTTTCTTAAAAGCACACATGGGTGGCTGGGTAGGACCTACTTAAAATGTTTAGAAACAAAAATACCCAGTAGGTCTTGCCTAGGTCTTGGTTCCTAAGCATCATCTCACAGTAAACAAAGCAGGCTGTAGGGTGAAATGGCTGATTCAGATCTCCAGCAGACACTGTACCAAATGAGCACTGAGCGTCTCACAGCAGGGATGTATGGGAAAGCACTCAACAACTGATGGGAATACCCATGGGAAAGAGGAACCAGCTGAGCGATCACCACTGACCAACCTGAGATAACTTATCATCAAAAGAACACAAAACAAAAGGATGATGGGGCTAGAGAGACGGCTGGTTGTTTAAGAGCACTGATTGCTCTTCCAGAGGACCAGGCTGGATTCCCATCACCTACATGGTGGCTCACAACCACCTGTGACTGCAGTGTCAGGACCTCACACTCTCTTCTGGCCGTGAAGGACACTGCATGCACAAGGACAAAGACAGACATGCAAGCAAAACACCTATACACATAAAATTAAAAAATAAGTTCATCTAAAAGGAGAATGATGGTAGCATATTATAACACACAGAAAAAAAAATAAAAATTAAGAATTCTTAGGTACATAGTACTGAGGAAAAAAAGGAAGAACGCAGAGTGTGGCATCCCTTGACTACAATCCCAGCATTCAGTAGGCTGCTGTGGCTGAAGACTACACACTAAAGGACAGTGAGGGAAAGACAGGCTGTCACCAGGATGGGAAATGTCTCCTTTAAGAGGATGCCAGAGAACGAAAGGGACTAACAGACAGAAATACTGCCGAGACAGACAGCAGCACAAAGACTGACTCGGGCAAGAACTGTGAATGGCTACCAAACCATACAAAACAGCCAGGCAATAGAACAGCCACACGGCTTCCAAGAATCACCTCACGGAGCAATTATTAAATGCAAACAGAAACGTTAAAGTACTATAGTATACTAATGGTGGCGTGGTTGTGGGAAAACGAGCTAATGATTAAAACCTGCATGAGGAAGTACTTGGAGCGATGCGTCACAACGGCTTCATCTTACCTTCAACTAGCTCAGTAAGAAAAAGGTGTCTATGTGTGTTTAGAGCGCATCCACAGTAACCAACAGAAGCTCAAACGAGGGCTAGTGCTGAGGGCTAGCGATCTAAGTTTGGGCTGGAAGAAAAGGTGGAAACTGACCAGAGAGCAGTTGACCTCAGAGCAGCTTAACTACTTCCTCCTCTACCCGTACAGGCTAACAGGAATGCAACATTCTAAAGTTCACTAAGATTAAAGAAAGAAGTGATAATTCTAACAACTGATAAGTAACCACTGCCAACTAACTCTGTGTGTGTTCTGATCCACCTGGAGTCTCCCAGACTCGCCTGAGGACTCTGTGCTAACTCATCCCGGGACCACAACGACCACAACAAGCTAAGCTAGATGATGTTTTCTCCCAAACCAAACACAGCTATCAGGCAATACAACTAAAGCACTGTTACCCAAGTCAGATGACCTCAGAGTCCGCTTCCTAACTACAGTCACGGGAACTTCGCACCACGGAGGGACGCTGGGGAGCCTGCGCACGCGCACTGTCTCTTCTGATCCTCCTGACAAGGATAAAGTGAGTTCTCCCATTCTCAGAGTCTACGTTGCTTTGCACAACTCTGTGTGTCTGTATTCCAGAAAGTAACAAGGCACCCTGAATTCAGACGTCCTGACTTCAGAGTCCAGCTACTTGGTCATAGACTCTAATTATTACCACTGTGAAATACGAAATCTAAACTGACTGTACTGACTCAGTACCCATCAGAAATCACACAAGTGAGGGAAGCCAAAGGAAAGTAGAATGTCTGCATTCCTCTATGTACATTTGTATTAATATAGGAGCCAAGTAAGCAAAGTTAGAATTTAGCCAGATGCCCTATTTACTGCCAAATCTCGAGCCAAAAAAAAAAAAAAAAAAACAAAACAAAACAAAAAAACTAAAATGTTATTTAATAAAGTATCACTCAGTGTCTTAATTAGGGTTTTATTGCTATAAAGAAACACCATGACCACGCAACTTTTGTAAAGGGAAACATTATATATCGGGGCCGGTTTACATCCAGAGGTTTTATACATTATCATCATGGTAGGAAGCATGACGGCACACGGGCAGACGTGGTGCCGGAGAGAGAGGTAGCTGCGAGTTCTACATTTGGATCCACAGGCAACAGGCAGAGAGGGAAACACTGGTCCTGGCTTGAGCATTTGAAGTCTCAAAGCCCACCCCCAATGACACACTTCCTCCAACAAGGCCACAGCTACTCTAAAGGCCACACGTCCTACTCCTTTCAAATGATGCCGCTTTCTAGGAGCCTACGGGAGAGATCATTTCCATTCACACCGCCACACTCAGCTACACTGTCGTGAACAGTTTCATAGTCACATGTAGACTCAGAAGAGATGCCAACACATTTTCAGATGCTCTCACTTACAGCTCCACCCCTCTGCATTCAAGAATAAAAACCCACCGAAAGAATCTGAGTGATAGTCCATTATTCAAATATAAGGAACTCAAGAGGCAGAGGCAGGTGGATCTCCATGGGTTTGAGGCCATTCTGGTCTACACAGTGAGTTCCAGGCCTGACTACATAATGACATACTGTCTTATATACAAACACACACACATTAAAGTAATGATACACAAGAAAAATATAAATTTTATATATTAATATAAATTAATTATAAATTAATAACATAATTAATAATGAAAATTAATCTTTACTAGCACTGCCACAACAAAAATACTAATAAAAAGGTTTAGCCCTGGAAACCTGATCTTTAAATGTTCTCTGTCTCAAAGCATGCAGCACAACCCATCCAGCTATAAGACCTTTGTCTCTTAACTACCTGGGTGGTCGCATCTTCTCCCTCGCCTCTCACTTCCGTCCACTTCTGCCTCTACCGCCACCTCCTCCAAACAGTCTCACCCCACATGTTGGGTTCTACCACTCTCCCGGCTTCACTCTTCCCCTCTACATTTCTTCCTCGGAAAAAAAGAGCATCAAGTCCTTTTGTAATAGCATTTGACACAGCTGACTTCAAATTTGACTACCTGCTATAGATCTGCCTTCTCTAGTACACAGAAAAGTCTACTGTAATGGACTGTTTTACTCCCTGTGCTGGCTGGTTTGATGACAACTTGATACAAGCTAGAGCTACCTGAAAGGAGGGAATCTCAATTGAGAAAATGCCCTCCATAAAATCCAGCTGTAGGTCATTTCTTAATTAGAGATCAAGGGAGGAGGGCCTAGCCCTTTGCGGGTTGTGCCATCCCTGGCTGTCGTCCTGGGTTTTAAAAGACAGCAGGCTGAGCAAGTCATGATGAGCAAGCCACCTGCATCCCTCTGCATCTGCATCAGTTCCTGCCTTTAGGCTCCTGCCCTGTTTGAGTCCCTGTCCTGACTTCCTTTAATGATGAACTACAATGTAGATGTGTAAGCCACGCAAACCCTTTCCTCCAATATTGCTTTTGGTCATGGTATTTCATCACAGCAACAGAAACCCTGACAAGGACACTCGCTACTTTATCTGTGGGACCTACAGGAATCCCTAGTTAACAAATAAAAGTTACACGTGAGGTAAAGATTACAAATGGACTCATAAACAATCCTAAAAATAAAAATTAGTTATAAGACTCAATTGGCAACATGAGGAGTACCTACTGACATAAATTCTATTAACAGAATTTTGCAACTTACTCTGAAACTGAAATACATCATATAGTTGACAATTTTGGCCTGTTTAACTGGCAGTAACTCATAAGATAGTAGTGAATTTTGAAAGGTTTTTAATCCTATGATTTGATTAAAAAAAAAAAAGACAGGTGTATCTACAGGTCATCTACCTGCTCTGCTTCCTTCAAACCTAACAGCTCTCTAAGCTATGAGCCCACACCACAGATCATAGCAAAAACCTGCCAAGGGTTCCTTCACTAACGGCGCTCAAACCCCTTCCATTCTTAAACTCAGGATCTATGAAACTCAGTTGCTTCAGTCTGAAGTGACCATCGGTTCAGCCAAAAGCTTTTCTTCCAACGCAGGCATTGTATACCTGCTAAGAGCACTACTCTGCCCACACAGAACCGTCCACGAGTGTCTTCCTAATCCTGAGCCTCCACAGTTCAGCTTCAGGAACCTGTGGTTCACTTTGTGCTTCCCCCTGGAACTGCTTTCCTCACACCATAGAAGGTACAGAGGAAATCACATCAGGCGGTGATAGGTGATAGGCAGACGATAAACACATATAAAATAGGTACATGGAAGTACAGATAGATGATAGATGATAAGCACAGATGAATAGGTATAAAATAGATAGATATGGGCAGATATAAAATGGCTGCTTTGCACATATTTACCGAGTTAACGCTCTATGCACTCCAAGATAAAGAACAAATCTTTGCCCCTTTAGTGTATCAGGAAGCATCAAAAAGAACTGGACTTAAACTCTCCGAGTGTTAGTGTCCTCATTTGCAAAAATATCAATAATAACTGCTCACTGAGTTCACATAATGTGGAGACGATGTTTTGAAATTATATAGTACAGAGATGAGTCCTGAAAGCAGGGCGTTCTGATCAACAAATGCCATGATTTCTTTAAACAGGAAGAATCCAATAAATGCGTAGGAAATGACTAAAATCTCAGGAAAAGGTCATCTTGAAACTCAAAACTCTCAGAAAAAAAAATATATATATAATAGTTATGTAACTTCTTACCTTTTTTTCCAATAAAGAATTCCATGAATAATTAATTCTGAAAATAAAAATGTTGGGTTTTGTTTGTCTGAAGAGGTCATATGTTTGTTGGGTGGTTTAGGATTTTTTTGTTTGTTATGTTTTTTGGGACAGACCCACTGTATGGCCCAAGCTGACCTAGAACAAACTTAGGCACCCTAGCCTGGCCTCAAACTTACAGAACTCCTCCTGCATCAGCCTTCTGAGCACTGGAATTATAGGCATGCGCCAATTCTAAAATATTATACATTTATAGTCTTAACCATAGCCGAAAACATTTCAGATTAATTAGGAATATTCCCAACCTGGAAGGGTATGTTTCAATTTTGCTGATAGTTACATATTGTATCCCTTAAAGAATGACACAGGACATACGCCTCTAAACCCAGCACTCTGACCCTGAAATGGGAAGACAGATGGAGGAGCCAGCCCAGGCAGCATGGTGAGACTGTTTTTCAAAAAGAAAGAAAACTACCTATCAGAAATTCTGTAACACAGTAATTATAAGGGGAGCCGCAAAAGTCACTTAAATTGCAGGGTTCCCAGAAAACAAGAGACAAAATATCTGGGTAGCATTAGCACATAGCAATACAAAAATGTTGACCCAAGCTATCAGACTACACAGAACAAGAAAAGCTTCCAAACAGTTTTCAGTACATCTTCATCCAAGCTAGAGAGTTGGCTCAGTGGCTAAGAGCACTGGCTATTCTTGTAGAGGACCTCAGTTGGATTCCCAGCACCCACATGGGGGCTCACAACCATCTGTAACTCCAGTCCCAAGGGTTCTGACGCCCTCTTCTGACTTAAAGGGGCACCAGGCATACACATGGTGAACAGACACATGTAGAAAACACACAAAGAAATAAAAAATATTCTTTTTAAATATGTATGCATCCCATTTTATAGAAACAGCATCAATTAAGTGGCCTCTAGCCTCTTTTTACTAAATTATACAGTCCCTCACATTGCCCAGTTTTTAACTTCAGTTCTCAAAATCTTACGGCAGGTGAACCAGTCAATTAGCTATTGACATTGGACTAATTAGGACTCTTCCCTGTCTGGGCTTTAAAATTTGAAACTCAGAAAATACAGAGACTATACATTTCAAAAGTCTTTCCAGCCCCTCTGGGTACTTTCCAAGACTCATAAACTATAAATTACAAGCAGCTGGCAGGAAAGATCACTCCTTTATGTCAGGTGACACAAAATTAATCCAAAACTGCAAGGGAATGCCGGGTCAGAAACGGTAAACAGAAGAAAATCCCCACCTAAGTAATTCAAATATTAAAAAGCCATAAGGCGATGTATTCTTAACTCCAAGGAAGCAATGAACTCCATGTGGGAAAGCAATCACTAAGAAACAAAAATGTAAGACAAAGAAACCCTGAGAAACATAAACTCAAGCAAAGTCATGGTGAGCGAGTCATCACCTAGAAGATTGGTATAGTGAGTTACCAACTTCAAAAAGCCTCGTGTGAGAGTGAGAAACGCCAAACTAGTGAAGTCAGCAGAGAGTGGTACAGATCGGAGTTACAAACACCCCCAAAGGGGTAATGGGGCTATAGACGGGCAGATTGAGATCTAACATTTCACACTCGCACTTTTTTCTTTTAAATGGAAAGAAAATGGGGAAGTAAGACCAGTGGCTTTAAGGAAGAGTCAGTGGGATGAGGTGGCTAGGGAATAAAACAGCTCCTGGTCTGGCCAAGAAGGACAGAACAGCTGGCCAGTGGAAGGCTTACAGTTCAAAGAGCGAGGGGGAACTGGGAGATGACCCGCAAGAGAAAGAAGAATCGAAAGAAGCTCCAACACCCTCCAGGAACCCAGACAGTTAGTTGGCCAGGGTCTGCACCACGGGCAGGGCCCCGGAGAACAAGCCATTCGGAGACTACAAATACCAAGCTCCAACCTTCTCCACTCCGCCAGACTCAAGCCGACTCCTCGGCGACACAGGACTGGATAACAGTACAGCTGCACAGGAGTTCCCACACCAGGGCACGCTCCGGCTCCAGCAGCCGGCGAGCAGCGCGTATGCTCCGCGGGACGTACCGGGCAGGGCCCTGTGCGGCCACCGTAGTACTGGACGCCGACGCCTCCGCAGGCCGCGATCCTGCCGGCAGCCTTGTCCCAGGCTCTAAGTACCCGGGCTGCAAGCTCAGGGCTCAGAGTTGTGCATCTGTGAGCGGCAGCCCCGTGTTAGGATCTACAGCTGTCCCCCACAGCTGTAACTGCTGTATTTAAGCTACCAGCTGTCGCGCACCGCGAGCGTCTGCGGCCTCGGGACTACAAGATCCAGCATGCATAGAGCTCTGGGTCCTTATGACCAAACCTTCTTGGATAAAAATACTCAGATCTCTACACCAAGGCAAATTGTGGTTAGAGGTGCAGATTATATCCTGGTGGAGCATCTAGGGACGTGTGCGTTGTTTTCACTTTCAGATTCTTGTCAGGGATTGAAATACAGGATCTTGCTCTTAAGAAATGTGGAGAGAAATACCAAATAATGACAAAATGTAATTCTACTAATATGTCGTTTTCAGTAACGCAGACTGTTGGAGCAATGCAAAAGAAATAAGAGTAGGAACTAGAAGGGAGGGGGGGGGGGGTCTTTGCTAGCCAATAGCTGGACCGCAAGAGAAAGAAGGGAAAACATACAAAATATGTTCTGTTTTTAACTGTGTTACACGATTATAATTCGATAATGTTTGGTTTTAAGACAGACTCTCGCAATTCAACCAAGCTCGCCCAGAACTTGTGATCTTTTCTCAGCCCTCTAGTGCTGGAATAAGAGACCTGTACTATGACACTGGGAAAATTATTTTAAATGTTCTTCTCATGAAAACAGCTACCTGGAGTTATTGGATTGATATATTCACCATTTACATGGGACAGTCAAATAATCACTGGAGGGGTGTGGCAAGACAACCAATGGAAGATTTATTAGCATAGATAACTAAGTATCTGCTCCCTTATCTACTTGGATAGTTTATTTCCTATTTTGAGATGCCGAACACTTTCTGATGACTTAGAGGAGGTAGCATGTCTGTATCTCACAAGCTATCCCGAGGCCTTTTATAACTTCTGTAGGGACTTGTATGAGGGTTCTCTAAAGGAACAGAACTGATAGAATGAATATATACAGGAAGGGGATTTATTAGACTGAATGAAGTCCGGGCAACAATGGCAGTCTCATGCTGGAAAGGCAAAGACTCTAGTAGTTGCTAAATCCGTGAGGCTGAAGGTCTCAGCAAGCCCAGTGTAGCACTGGAGTCCTGGGAGATTCTTGGAGGGCTGTCTTCATTGGAATCCCAAAGAGGCTGGATTCAGTACTGGCAGCAACAGGACAAATGAATTTGCCAGGGAAAGTGGGGCCAAATGGACATGAAGCAGTTCCTTTTTCCGTGTCTTTTTATGTAGACTGCCACCAGAAATTGTGATCCAGTCGTACAGTGGGTCTTGCTGCTTCAAATAATCTGATTAAGGAAATTCCTCACTATAGTGCCCAGAAGCTTTAGTCTGAATTAATTCCAGATGTAGTCAAACTGACCACCAAGATTAGCCATCAATTTGTATTACCAGAATGACTGTTTTTTTTAATTTTTCTGAATACTATATTAACAAGCCATTAGAATCAGTGCTTGGGTTTGTATGGTAGCTATACAGAACAATGATCTATTATGTGTATACTGCAAGCATAGGTTTTCTGCAGATTTATAGTAAAACAAACTAATTGGTTAGAAAAGGAAATGAGAATGCCTTTCGTTTTTACAGTTCCACATAGGAGCCACGGAGGGGCCTTATATTCTCCAACACTGGCGTGGAATCAGCTGCCATAGAAACTGCTTTCCAACTCCTGTGTGCTAAATTATGCAGCACAAGCAAGTAAATATTTAAAATCTATAATCACGGAAAACAGTCTGCTGCTTTTCATACTCATGCACCAAACGGGGACCACAGTGGGAGAGAACGTTTCCAGCAATGATCTGATGGGAAGGTTGATGAACTATGGTTGGGAGAAGTGGGATTCATTGGTGTTTGTAGGAAATAAACACTAAGTTGCTCCCACTTCACAGTGATGTTAAGGAAGCTTTGTAAATACGCGGCATTTCTGGAAGACACATTTCTAAAGCAGTTCCCATGATCAATTGTGTAAATGAACATGGCACAGAGGTTTAAAAGGACATAATTTATGTAACAGTGATGGAGGAAGGTCATTGGCTAATAAAGGAACTGCCTTGGCCAATTTTATTGGTTAGAAGATAGGTGGGAGGAGTAAACAGAACAGAACGCTGGGAGGAAGAGGAAGTGAGCTGAGACTTGACAGCTCTGCTCACTGGAGCAGAGACACCATGCCCCGCTCCCAGGCAGACACATGCCATGAAGCTCCGACCCAGGATGGACTAGGCTAGAATCTTCCTGGTAAGACCGATTCTCACAGATTATTAGAGATGGGTTGATCGGGATATCAGAATTAGCCAGTAAGGGCTAGAGCTAAAGGGCCAAGCAGTGTTTAAAAGAATACAGTTTCCGTGTAATTATTTCCAGTATAAAGCTAGCCGGGTGGTGGGAAGCAGCCCCGCCGCTCCTATTACTACATAACAGACTGCTTTTTAGAGGTTCCTAGGGCTGCAGCATTCGGCACAAGTTTCCTGCAAATGTCTTTATCTAATTCACCCAGTTGCCATATACACAAGAGTTAAACTGGACAGACTGTTGGTTTCAGTTCAGCAGATTAGGGACAACGCACCATTAGCTGTTCCTGAAGCAGGGTTAGTTTTGATAACTAGGAGAAATTTCAAGGGGGAAGGACAAAAATGAGAGCTTCTTCTCTTAGAAAGTTAAACAAAAAGTGTATATAACTTTGAACAAATAATCACTTAAACGTTTGTTAAATTATAACTCTTTATTAGCTGATCTACCTTCTAAAAGGCAAGGATTGCCTTTTGAACTTCTCTGGCTAGCTAGACTAGTCATACTGGAAAGCTCTGGGGTTGGTGAAAGACCCTGCCTAAATAAATAAAATGGAGAGCGGATGAGAAGACTCTAGATGTCAAATTCAGGCCTCCACACATGTGGGCACACATGAGTAGGTACATTCTCACACACACACATGTGAACATGCATACACATATGCATACATTCAAGAAAAGAAAGAATAGAAGGACCAGACCTCAATATAATAGTTTACATGCAACAAATACATCACCAACAGAATATCAACTTGGAAAAGCTAAGTGTTTCTTCTAAAATGAGGAATGAGATAAGGATGCTCACGCTCTCAACTCTTATCAACCCAGGACTTTAATTCTCTGCCAGACTAATAAGGCAAGAGAGAGAAAGAAAAGGGCTTCAAATGAGAAAGTAAGAACACACACTATTCATGGGATAAAACCAGACTTGCTGAATATAGCGGACAATGAGGACTACTGAGAACTCAAGAACAATGGCAATGGGTTTTTATCCTACTGCATGTACTGGCTTTGGGGGAGCCTAGGCAGTTTGGATGCTCACCTTACTAGACCTGGATGGAGGTGGGTGGTCCTTGGACTTCCCACACGTCAGGGAACCCGGATTGCTCTTTGGGCTGATGAGGGAGGGGGACTTGATCGGGGGAGGGGGAGGGAAATGGGAGGCGGTGGCGGGGAGGAGGCAGAAATCATAAATAAATAAATAAATAGGACGCAAGCTATTCCTACTTGTAGACAGTATGATCATATATCTAAAGATTCTATCTGCAAGCGCCTAAGTCTAGTAATGGCTTTCAATAAGGTGGAAGGGTACAAAGTTGATGTGCAGAAATAAATTGCTGTTTTCTATAGCAGGAGGCATGCTAAGGAAGGAACCAGGAAAACACATTCACAATAGCTCTCAGGGAACAAAATGAAATACTCAGGAATAAAAATGCATCAGCTTAGGACTAGTCCATAACTTGTCCTCTGAGCTCCATGTGTGTCCCCTGGCATGCACACAGACATGTATACCTCAAAATAATAAATAAGATCTAACAAAAAAGTTAAATACTTCTACAGTGAAAACTTTAGAATACTGAAGAAAGAAGTTGAAGAAGGCATTAGAAAATAAAAGTACCACGCATGTTCATGGACAGATAGAAAATTGTGAATAATTCCATATGAACAAAAGCAATCTAGAGATTCAGTATGATCCCATTCAATGTCTCATTGATATTCTTTGCGAAACTAGAAACAAATCTTAAAATTGACATGGAGGTGCAAAGACCCCCAAGTAGACAAAACAATCCTAAGGAAAAATATGCATTCCCAGAGACATCATGATACTAAATTTCAAATTATACCATAGAGCCACAGGAACAAAAGCCGCATGATATTGGCATAAAAACAGATGCAGAGACCAGCAGAATAGGAGACCCACAAATAAAGCCATGTAGCTATGAGTGGGACTCCCATAGTTCAGGAAGTAGTAGTAAAAAAATTACAAGTGATGTATCTGGCTTTTTCTATGGGGCCACTAGCCAACTCCCAAACCATGACATAGAGACTTACTGGTTTTAAATGCTTGGTCTTAGTTCATTTCTGACTAGCTCTTTTAACTTAAATTAACCTATTTCTCTTTATCTACTGTTATAGAATATTCCAATATACTGAGTAAATATATGTCTCTGTAGTTGGTTTAATAAAAAACTAAATAGTCAATAGCTAAACAGGATTTTCAGGGCAGAGAGAACATTGGGAAGAAGAAGGACAGAGATGCCAGGAGTTACCAGCAGACAAGAAGAAACAAGACATGCAGGAAAGGTAACAAGCCATGAATCACGGGGCAGCACATAAATTACCAGAAATGGGTTAATTTAAGTTATAAGAGCTAGTTAGGAACAAGCCTAAGTTACCAGCAGAGCTTTCATAATTAATATTAAGCCTCTGTGTAGATTTTTGTGAGCTGACGGCTGAAAGAAATATTCATCAACAAATGGTGCCCAACATGGGGCACATATTTCCACTTAAGATCTGAGAAAGCTTTTTAAAAAGTTTCAAACACACAAAAAATGGAGCCAAGCATGGTCATGGTACAGAAAGACATTTGCTGGCCGCTGCCTGCGGGCTTGAGCTGCCAGCATGAGCCCTGTCAGCACAACATGAGCTGAGCTGTACATTGGTTTAAAATTTTGTTCATGCAGACAGAAAAGACTACAGATATGTAGCAAAGCAGATTCAAACAAGAAAAAAAACCTCTAAACACATTACAGTGTATTTGAAAATGTGTGTAATCTTAAGAAAAAAGAAAAAGGATATAGACAGTAATAGAAAAAATGGATAGTTTAAAAATAATAAAGTGAAGTCTTTGAAGAGAGAAGTACAGTGATATAAAAATAAGTCATATAGAGATGAAAATGCACAGGGGGTCTGGATCCTTTATGGCGTTGCATTGACTTTAAATTTTTTAATTGCTGATGAGCAAACAATACCTGCTAAGAGACATCATATTATGAAAATTACTAAATTAAACCAACCTGTATATTTTTAAATATCTTAACTTCAAAATAAAAGTCAAAAAATTATTATGTTGGGGAAAAGGTTATGCTTTTTTTTCCCACAGAAAACAAAAGGCTGTGAATTCGTTCAAGGTTAAAGAGGATCAAGTTTGATTGGGGGAGACCCCCTGAAAATGCTGACTACAGACATAAAGAAATAAACCTAAAAGAAAGACAAGACAGGTTGCATATATTTTACCTGTTCAAACATAAAATTAAAAAAAGATCATCTTTGGCTGGTTTGTGTACAATACATAGCCCATGTGTGTGTTACTGCAGATATGTATGTTAACTTTGAAAGTTTATGTTTTCAGTGCAATGGGACCAGGCACCAAAGAAAATGGGTAGCCAGCTGATCCAGGCTCTCATAGTGCCTCTGCTGCAGCTTCCTCAGAGTTCTGAATCCAGAACAGCTTCAAAGCTGCTGAGATGGTCCAGCCTCATAGACTATTCTAGCCAGGACTTAACCATTATCCTAATTTTTTTCAGGGTCCCCCAAAGATGACAGTGCCCCCAAACAACAGGAAGTAGTCTAGAAATCACAGTGACCACATTCCCAAGAAGTGGGGTGTAAGTTGGTTTTGGTCATTTGGTGTACTATGGATGTCTGTCATTGTTTAGGGGTCAGTTACATACAAGTTGTTCTTAGCCATGGTCAAAAAAAACCTGAACAAAGGAGACTAGATGTAAGGATCTCTTTCTGAAAGAAAAAAAAGAGAATATAATGTAGAAATGATGGGATAAAAAGGTAGATTGTTGAATCTAGTTTTTTTTTTTTTTTTGGTTTTTTGAGATAGGGTTTCTCTGTGGCTTTGGAGCCTGTCCTGGAACTAGCTCTGTAGACCAGGCTGGTCTCGAACTCACAGAGATCCGCCTGCCTCTGCCTCCCGAGTGCTGGGATTAAAGGCGTGCGCCACCACCGCCCGGCCCTTGAATCTAGTTTTAAACAACAACTAATCTTAAATATTTTACATTGGCATGGCTTTTTGTATAGTGATACAAATTTAAGGTTATCTTTGTTTTACTGTATTATATGTTTTTATTTCTTATTTAAGGTATTATACTTATGCAGCTCATTTAAAAATGTAAAGTTTTAGTCCTTAAAAGCTATTTAGGATAATAAAAAATAAAGGCTAGTAGTCATCTTATAACAATCAAACTTGTAGTCTTGTTAGGGATGTTTTCAAGGTCATACAGAAATATATTATTGATAGATATGTGATCTTTAAATGCTTTAGAGACTTACAGAATATGGCCCTTTAATGTTTTAATAATGGGGCTTTTCATGACAGTGAGACATATCTCTCTGCTCCTGGCAGTACCAATCTACTTCACAAAATGAGGATAGACATTGAAGAGTCTCCATACGGAGTCTGCTTTCTTTGTCTCACTGTCTAGCTCAGGCTGCCATCAAATGCAAGATCCTCCTGCCTCGGCCTCACAAAGGCTGGAATTACCAGTGTGAATGACTTCACCTGCTTTTTATTTTATTACTTTATTTTCTTTTTTTAAATTTATTTATTTATTATGTCTACAGTGTTCTGACTGCAGGCCAGAAGAGGGCACCAGATCTCATTACAGATGGTTGTAAGCCACCACATGGTTGCTGGGAATTGAACTCAGGACCTCTGGGAGAGCAGCCAGTGCTCTTAACCTCTGAGCTATCTCTCCAGCCCCTATTACTTTATTTTCCATGAGAGAGATATGGGCTGTAGAGAGATGGCTCGGCTGTTAAGAGTGCTGGCTGCTCTTGTGGAGGGCTTGGATCCAGTTCTCAGCATTCACACGACAGTTTTCAACAGTCTGTAACTCTAGTTCCCAGGGATCTGATGCCTCCTCTAACTTCTTCATGCATCAAACATACATGTTACACATAAATACAAGCAGGTAAATATTCATACACAATTAATTAAGTGAGATAGTGGCATAAGAATCCCCACATACATTTACAGAAGGCTGGTTTTCAAAGATCCTGGTTTATTAATGTGGCTCACAAAACTTATCACGGGGCTTTCCATTTGTATTGAACTATAAAAAAAACTTCAAATATTAATTTCTGAAAGTATGGTTTTTATCCCTTTAATCTTTTGCTACCTTTTTAATTACTAAACAAAAGAATTGGTCTGTTATTTTAATAACTAGCAGAAAAATCTGCCATTGATCATTTTGGGTAGGGATGTGACATGTAGAAATCTGAAAACTTCATTTTCATACATGTATATATTGCTCATATCCCTCTATGTTACTTGTGTTGTTTTCTTCCCCTTGGCCCTCTCTCCAAAGAGTCCCACTTCTGCTTTCATGTCTTATATATGTATATATGTATACATATATATACATACATACGTGTGTGCGTATATATACATTTTGATTTCTGAAAGAAATCACACAATATGTGTCTCCTTTTAAATCACTCTCCCTTGTTCCTCACTCCCACTATCCTCCAAAACCCCAAATACTGACCTTTCTATTTCTATGTAGTTTTTAACCTAAGCTCCACACAGGAGAAGAAACATGCAAATTTATATTTCTGAGTCTGGCTTATTTTGCTTAACACTGTGACCTCTAGTTCCATACGTTTTCCTAAAAATAGCATACTTTCACTTTTCTCTACATCTGAGTAAGAGTTGACTTTAGGTGCTGAAGACGCGCCTCCATGCGACTCAGAAGTTAAGAGCCCTGGCTGCTCTTGCGAAGGATCTACACTGTAGCTTACAACCCTCTGTGACTCCAGGTCCAGGGCATCAGACCCCTCCTTCAGGAATCTTTGGACACTGCATGCACATGCAGGCAAAACACTCATACGCCGAAGATAAAATAAATAAATCCATGTTTGATATCTGCTATAGACAAGACTGTTATGGTAATCTTATGAACTAAAACTACTGTAATTAACTAACATTTTAGAATTAATAAAACCATTAGTTAAATAAGACCAACACTATTTTCAGATATGGACAGTAGCACTAAACAGTATAAAACTTATTTGCATAGGTTGCTTTTTCATATTAATGTATAGTAGTATGCTGATGATTGACATCGGGCTCATTAAGACAGTAAATAACATCCCCAGAACAGCTTCCCTCAGCTCTCTCTCAACCTTTAGCATCACCCTGGCTCTCTCCTTTCCATCACATTAAATATTTAAATGAATTATTGTCCTTTACTACCTGTCTATTTTTTAATTTTTTTAAAGGATTTATTTGTTTTATTTCACGGATACGAGTGCTGTGCCTGCAAGTGCACACATGTACCACATGTGTGCCTGGTAACTGCAGAGCTCGCTCAGAAGAAGGAATTGGAGCCCCTGGAGCTGGAGTTACGGATGCTCTGAGCTGCCATGTGGGTGCTGGGATGTCAACCCCTGTCCTCTGCAAGAGCAGCCAGTGCTGAGCTAGCTCTCCAGTTCCCAACCATCTATATTTCTTCACAATTTAGTTTCTCATTAAAATTCATGGACGAACTTTTCAGTTCCTATGCCTAGCAACGAGGCGTTGTTTATTGAGAAGGTATTCACCCTTTCAAACCTACCAGGCTGAAGATCAGAAGTAAGCTTAGTAACAGCACTAACATTACCATCTCTAAAATTGTATGTTTTTAAATATAACTTTCATCATAGTAAGGCTCAACATTAATAACATCAAGTGGGAGCTCCCAGGTCGCGCGCACGACTCTCCTGAATGCTCTCCAGGGTGTGTGCAGGAACCTCTGCGCTCTTCCTCTACGGCACGCCGACTGCCAGAAACAAGCCATGTCTATTCTCAAGGTCCACGCCCGAGAGATCTTTGACTCCCGTGGGAATCCCACTGTTGAGGTTGATCTCTACACCTCAAAAGGTCTCTTCCGGGCTGCCGTGCCCAGCGGTGCCTCCACTGGCATCTATGAGGCCCTGGAACTCCGTGACAATGATAAGACCCGCTACTTGGGGAAGGGTGTCTCAAAGACTGTTGAGCACATCAATAAAACTATCGCACCTGCTCTGGTTAGCAAGAAACTGAATGTGGTGGAGCAGGAGAAGATCGACAAGCTGATGATCGAGATGGACGGCACCGAGAATAAATCCAAATTCGGTGCCAATGCCATCCTGGGAGTGTCCCTGGCTGTCTGCAAAGCTGGTGCTGCAGAAAAGGGGGTGTCCCTCTACCGCCACATCGCTGACTTGGCTGGCAACACTGAAGTCATCCTGCCAGTCCCAGCTTTCAGTGTGATCAACGGCGGGTCTCACGCTGGCAACAAGCTGGCCATGCAGGAGTTCATGATCCTCCCTGTGGGGGCGACCAGTTTCCACGAAGCCATGCGCATCGGAGCAGAGGTTTATCACAACCTGAAGAATGTCATCAAGGAGAAATATGGGAAGGACGCCACCAATGTGGGTGACGAGGGCAGGTTTGCGCCTAACATCCTGGAGAACAAAGAAGCTCTGGAGCTGCTGAAGAACGCAATTGGAAAGGCTGGCTACACTGAACAGGTTGTCATTGGCATGGACGTGGCCGCCTCTGAGTTCTTCAGGTCCGGGAAGAATGACCTGGACTTCAAGTCTCCTGATGACGCCAGCAGGTACATCACCCCTGACCAGCTGGCTGACCTGTACAAGTCCTTCATCCGGGAGTATCCAGTGGTGTCCATCGAGGACCCCTTTGACCAGGATGACTGGGAAGCCTGGAAGAAGTTCACAGCCAGCTCAGATATCCAGGTGGTTGGGGACGATCTCACAGTGACCAACCCTAAGAGGATTGCCAAGGCTGTCAGTGAGAAGTCCTGCAACTGCCTCCTGCTCAAAGTGAACCAGATTGGCTCCATGACCGAGTCTCTGCAGGCGTGTAAGCTGGCCCAGTCCAATGGTTGGGGCGTCATGGTGTCCCATCGCTCTGGGGAGACTGAGGATACTTTCATCGCTGACCTGGTAGTGGGGCTCTGCACTGGGCAGATCAAGACTGGTGCCCCTTGCCGATCCGAGCGCCTGGCCAAGTACAACCAGATTCTTAGAATCGAGGAAGAGCTGGGCAGCAAGACAAAGTTTGCCGGCAGGTGCTTCAGGAACCCCCTGGCCAAGTAAAGTGGATGCAGATCCCTGGAGCCACCAGCTGCTTAGACCCCGTCCCTGACGTCATCAAGGCGGCTCAAGGCCGGCCCAGTGCTTGCGCCTCCCATGCCACTGCTTCCTTAGTCGTCTTCAGTCCGCCCAACCACCTGGAGGCCTGCGGGGAACCCCAGCTTTGTAATCATGTGACTGGTCCGAATCATTGTCACCTCACTTCCAAGCTAGTGTCTGGAGCCCAATGTAATCTCTAGGGTGGCCACAGGAAAGATCCTTGCCCCAGCGGTTCTACATGCAGAATAAAAGCCTCAGTGACCCATAAAAAAAAATAAATAAATAACATCAAGTGGCCCTTTGGAATTTTCCTCAATCTTATAGTGGGGCTAGCCTAGGGTTCAACTGATGCACTACCGACATTAGGTGTTTTTCCTTGTCCTACAAACCCACTGAATTCTGAACCTTCAAACATCAAAAATAATGCAGGAAGAGGAAGAGGGGGAGTAGGATGAGGCTCAGTAGCAGAGCCCTTGCCTGTCATGTACACAGTTCTGGGCAAAATCCCCCACACAGGAAGAAACAGGCAAACAGTTTTTTGACCCAGGGGAATCTGAAAAGGGGGCATACTGTAGTATAGAATAAATAAATGATTGTTTATGGGAAGTGTCTGATTTGCTTTCTATGGAAACTAAATGTAAGGTATTAAAGTAGCATGAATTTTTTAAAATAATGTTTATAAATAGCTTATAATAACATAGAAATGTGCTTTAAGTTGTCAGGATATGCAAAAATAACTAGATGAAAATTAATACATATAAAGCAATCATTTCTCAGTAGAGCCAAGCACCAGCTTTCTTGATTTTTGTATTTCCATCTGTGACTGGGAGGTATTCATGAGCTACCATGCATTTAAAATAGATGGATATAGCAAGTAGTCTGCAAAAATGGCTCTGGTGATGCTCACATCCTTGCAAGGTGCATTCACTTCCCCTTGAACATGAGTTGGGCCTTGTGGATAACGTCCAACTACTAGGATATAGAAAAGGTGCTGGCTACATAAAACCATGGCTTCTATCCGGATGACCAACTCTCTGTGGAGCAAGCTGCTAGTGTTGGAGAAGTCCTATAGCAATGAACTGAGGGTGGGTATGGCCAAAAGCCAAGGAGGAACTAAAACTCTCGGCCCAACCACCTCAAGGAACTGAATCCTGTAAACAACTGACTAGCATGGACGTGCAGCCTTCCCGTGCCTGCGCCTTTACATGAGAGCAAAGGCCTTGGCAGACACATTGACTTAGCCTTGTCAAAAACCACAAAGCAGAGGCCACACCCAGATTACAATGAAAAGTTATGAAATAACAAAGAGTTGAGGAAGTTGCTATACAGAATATATAACTGACAGTGTGGCTGAAATATTTATGTTACTAAGTAGTACATACACATAACATATACATATATGTATATATGGGTAGCATGAATGATAAAAATCCAGAAACAGATATTGAGGTTCAACGTGAAGATCAGAAAAGCAAAGCAACCAAGCCACTGGAGAGTTCTTACCTCTAAGAAATTTTCATACTGAAAATGAGTGAGTTCCTGTCTCAACCTGCCTTATATTCCTCTCTAGTGCTAGGATTAAAGGTGGGCACCCAGTTTCTATGGCTAACTAGTGTGGCTGCTGGGATTAAAAGTGTGTGCCACCACGGCCTGGCCTGTATGGCTGACTAGTGTGACTGTTTGCACTGATCTTCAGGCAAACTATATTTATTAAAACACAAGTAATATACAACTATATTTCCCCTTTTGTCTAAAATAAAAAGAAGGCTATAACTTATATAAGAAAAACTATATACAATAAGTACAATAACTATATGCAATATATGGTTTGTTTCTAAGATTAGGAGAATATTGAACTGAGTTTTCCATTGCTGTAACAAATCACATCCCAAGTTTATTTCTATGTTAGCCACGTATGGTTTTACTGTTCCTCTCTGTCCTTCTAGCCCTATACATTTGACCCATTTCATGCTCTGCTTTACCTGAGATAAAGTTCCTAGCCATGTATCATCATGGTCATGAGATTCGATATTAATTGTATCTTGAATCCATTTCTTCAAAGGTGTTGACCTTACCTTTGATGACCTAGTCATTGTTTTGCATACAGAACTGGCATTCTCAAAAGCCAAAAAGTCTATTATTATTTGTCTAGCTTCCAAATTTGTTATCATCCTATTTACTGCTGAAGTCATTCTTTGTAAGAAATCCATAAAGTCTTCCTTTGGACCTTGTATAACTTTAGTAAATGACTTAATTTCTTTCCTATTTCTCCAATTCTGTCCCAAGCATTCAAAGCTTCTGCCTGGCATAAATTCAGGATGTGGTCATCATATACAGCCTGCCTTTTTATAGCAGCATTGTCTCCTTCTCCAAGAATTTGATCTTGGGAAATTTCCCTACCTCTCACTTTACTCCATGGTTCAATAATCTTAGCCTCCTGTCTACTCCATTGTAATTGTGGACCAGGCTCTAAAACAGCTTTAACCAACTCTATCCAGTCATTAGGGATAATTCTATTGCAAACTGACCACGAGTTTAACATTTGCTTCACAAAAGGTGTGTGCATGCCATATGAGACTATTGCTTCCTTGAATCTTCTTAAATCTAACTAACAGTGGCATAGGAGTTCAGTTAGCTGTAACAACGCCTCTCTCATTTGGCAATTCCTGTAAGGTTACTGGATATATTAAGGTTGGTTGTTTGAAAAATCTCAGGCTGTTCTAATTCCTCTGTCTAGATTTGAGTATCTATGAGATCTAATTTACTAGGTTTTTCTATGTCCTGTATCTTAGCACTCAGATTAACCATCTTTTTAGTGATAAAACAAAATGATAAAGCTGATGATGTTTATTATTGACATTACATAAATCCCATCTAAATTAGATAACCTCTCATTTAATCATTCTATTTTCAAACCGTCTAGCATGTTATCATACAAAGACCCAAATTTCTCCATTGTAATTGTTTTGCCCATTTTTTTAATGTGGGAAAAACTCTCTCTTTTAACTAATTCCTCCCTTTAAGAATTCCCTACTGTCTTCCAAATCTGCTAATGATGGTGATGAAGATGTGCGGCTGATTGCTGTTGCATGGATCAGTAAAGGCCTGACTGGATTTCAAGGCAGCTACCAAGTTTGGCAGCAGCCCAAGAAGGGGGTTGAGGGAGAAGCCACAACCCATGGTGGAGAGAGAGAGAGAGAGAGAGAGAGAGAGAGAGAGAGAGAACTGACTGTCTGAAAAATGCACAGGAGATTTCTCAGAAAAAGCACATGAGGGGGGGGGGGGGGTTGCTACCTGAAGGCATAACCAGCCAGTCTAGGGTGGATGAGTCCTGTGGTGTTTGGAGCCCAGGTGCTTCTGGAGTTTGGGTGGCAGCTGGAGACTGTTTCAGAGAGGTTACAACAGGAAAATCTCAAACTCACTCAGAAGCTTGGGGGAAAAAGAAAAGAAAGCCTTGCTGGATGGGACTGGAGCCCCACCTGCAGTGGCTAAAGTCATAGGCAAATGACTTTTTCATGAATTTGTACCCCAAATATTGGGCGCCAAATGTAGCACAAATACAAATAATGAAAATCCAGAGACAGATATTGGGGTTCAACCTGAAGGTCACAAAAGCAAAGCAGCCAAGCCACTAGAGAGTTCTTACCTCTATGAAATTTTCAGACTGAAAGAGAGTGAATTCCTGTCTCATCCCTCCTTCTATTCCTCTGTAGTGCTGAGATTAAAGGCGTGCACCACCCCCACCTGGCCTGTATGGCTTAAAAGTGTGGTTGTTTTATACTGATCTTCAGGCAAGCTTTATTTATTAAAACACTGGATAAGGAAAATGTGGTACATTTACACAATGGAGAACTACAGAGCAGAAAACAAATAATGACATCCTGAATTTTGCAGGCAAGTGGATGGAGCTAGAAAACATCATATTGAGTGAGGTAACCCAGACACAGAAAGACAATTATCATATGTACTCAACAATTAAACGCACATGCACCTGGGTTCAATTCCTAGCACCAACATAGTGGTTCACAAACATCTGTAATTCCAGTTCCAGGGGATCCAATACCCTCTTCTGATCTCTGTGAGCACCAGGCATCAAATAGTATACATATATGAATATAATCAAAACATTCACACATAAAATAGAAAGTGGATAAATTTAATAAAAAATTAAAAATAATTTAGCATTTAAGAAAAGACTGCAGCCGGGTGGTGGTGGCGCACGCCTTTAATCCCAGCACTCGGGAGGCAGAGGCAGGCGGATCTCTGTGAGTTCGAGACCAGCCTGGTCTACAGAGCTAGTTTCAGGACAGGCTCCAAAAAGCCACAGAGAAACCCTGTCTCGAAAAAACAAAAAAACAAAACAAAAAAACCAAAACAAAAGACTGCAGAATAACAGATGGGCTGAGGTTGTACAATATTAAGTGAGGTAAGTCACCTTTTCTTCATATACCCTATACTGTATATATATGTGTGTGTGTATACATATACATATATATACATATATATACATATATACATATATATACATACATACAGGTGATAAGGGAGGACTGAATGCAACCAAAGGACACATGAGTCATCCAAGAGGATAAAAGTGAATTGATTTTCCAATTTTAACTCTCTCACAGATTTTTCTATCTCTATCAAAGAGACATTTCCAAGAATGAGTCTACATGTTATACATCATGTCTGACATAGTAATGACACCTTCTTTGATAATGAAGCTTTGTGCTATGCTTCCAAGGATCAAGCTTCTCCAGTAGTTTTGCTCAGTCTCATTTATTGCTACTGCAGGCTTAAGAATCTAATGAATTAAACATATTTCAGCCAGTGGCCAGTAGATGGCGATCGTGACTTGCTATCTCTGATTGTCAGTTCCTTCTTACACTTTTACATGTTAAATCAACACTATTTTGTAATAAGGGGTAGATCTACTTCTGCAGGAATTATGGAATGAGTTAGCATATATTCTAGAAAGACTTTAACATCCACAGTTACAAATTCATTTATTGAGGAATCCGTTCTGTCAAAAGTTCTGTTTTTAAAGTTGTTAATTTTAAATAGCAAATAAAATATCGGAGACTATTTTTATCTGGAACCTGAAATTTCAATTATTTCATCTTCCAAAAATAAATGAAGTGTGTGTGTGTGTGTGTGTGTGTGTGTGTGTGTGTGTGCGTGCGTGGCAAGCATATCTATCACCCAGCTCTTGGTGTTTCAAGACAGGTTTTCACTATGTAGCTCAGCTTGCCCTTAGCTACATAGCCCAGGCTGACCTCAGACATCCTCTGCCATCCTGGTTCCAATTACAAGCTCTGGAATTATAGCTGTATGCCACCAAACCTAATTCTTTTTCAATGTTTAATGGACAATAATTTCTAGGATTTTGTTTTGGTTTTTTTTTTAATCGTCAGATTTCTTTATAATAACTTTAGACCTAACTGATTCTTATCATTTTCTTTATACTATAAAGCTCTGTGATAATTTACAAAAATAAAAAGACTGTGATAAAACACCATAACCAAAAGCAACTTGAGGGGAAAAGGGTTTATTTGGTTTATATATCCTGAATCACAGTCCAATGAGGGAAACCAAGGCAGGAACTCAAACAGGGCAGGAACTTAGAGGTAGGAGCTGGTGCAGAGGCCATGGAGGGAAGCTGCTCACTGACTTGCTCATATGGCTTGGTCAGCGTGCTTTCTCATAAAACCCAGGACCACCAGCCCAGCGCTGGCACTGCCCACACTGGGCTGAGCCCTCCCACATCAATCACTAATTAAGAAAATGCCCTGTAGGCTTTCCTATAGCCCAATCTTATGGAGACATTTCCTCAACTAAGATTCCCTCCTCTCAGATGACTCTAACGTGTGTCTAGTTGGCATAAAACTAGTACACACCGCCTTAAAAACAAGAAAACCCTAACCAATTTGTCCAGAGAACTTTCTGCTCCTATATCACTTGGCCTTTATTTTAGTACATGGCCCATTGTGGCCTTCATTGGTTTTCCTGCTCACGCCTCAGTCATTGGGAATCATACACCACTTACCAAGACACCTGTGGCTATAGCAGGTACAGCCACATATGCCAATTTGTACCGTGGCGTGTTTCTGACAACTTCTAGGACTTATTTTCTCAAACGGAGTCTCTATGTCTCTAGGCATGACTGCCGTTGCAGATGGATCCCGTTCCAGGCTGTAGAGAGCTGCGTGGAGCCACACCTGATGGCGCTGGCTTCCGCCCTCTGCGATCCCCGAAAGCGAGTGCTCTCTGTGATAATCAACTCCTATGGCTAAGGCCTGATTCATGCTATTATCACACAATGATTGTCAGCTGCTTGCATATGCGTGGACCTATGGGCAGTGCCCACCTGGCACCCGGGGTTGGCGGCCTGTGCCTTTTTAAGGGCTGGGAGAGGTTTGCCTGAGGAGAGAGAGAAAATGAGAGAGATACAATTGTTTTTTTGTTTTTTTTTTTTTTTTTGGTTTTTCAAGACAGGGTTTCTCTGTGGCTTTGGAGCCTGTCCTGGAACTAGCTCTGTAGACCAGGCTGGTCTCGAACTCACAGAGATCCACCTGCCAGAGATACAGTTGTTAAAAAAAGGTCCTGAAAAAAACTGCTAGCAGGAAAAGCTCCGGTGTCGCGTCATTCTTGCTGGTCGAGGTGGACGTGACACCAGGCCAGTCCACAAAGATCAGACTTTTCACTAGCTTTGCACACATTTGTGCACACTCAGAAAAGGGTCTCGGGGCACAGTGCAAATCACTTGGTCTTTCGCTGTCTGCAGCAGTCTTTTGTTCCCCCCACCATTTCTTCTGGTGGATGGGGGACTGAGACGGAGGCTGGGAGGTGAATTTGATCATCTTTTCCATAAAAGTTCTGCCAAGAATCGGACCCTCTAGATCGTTGGACCCCTCAACGTTATTCCACAGGCGGCTCTAAATCTTGTATGTCCCTTAAAACACCCGACAGGTGTTCAGGCCCTTGTATCTCTTTCTTCGGTCTTTGGGCGCAGGCTGCCTTCAAGGAGGCGGCACAGCACTGAGTGAGGTGCCAGGACAATTCACACAGGGCGTCTGGACTTGACGCCAGTAAGCAATCCCAAGAGCTGAGGAAATCGTGCCTGATACTCAAGGTTCCAACTGGCTGGTATACCACTAAATCCATTTCACATTGGCTTTTAAAGAAGAAAATGAGATCCTAGTAGAATTAGACTGGAAAGAAACACCAACACCAACATCACTGGAGCCTGTTAGTTCCACCATGGAATTCTTAATCCCGTGAGCCGGCAGATTCCATTTTCTGCTTAGACCGTCTGAGACTGTGTTTCTGTCCCTTGCAGCTGAGACTCCTGATTAGCAATGCAAACTGTCTGAAGAAGCAAAACCATTGTTTTCTGCTTTCAACATTCAGCATAATGTTAGTGTTACTGTCTATTTGTTTATCCATCTCTCTGAGTAATTGTAAATCCTTCAACGACCATCCTCCATCCATCGCATCTCATACATCTATAGCAATGTGGATATGAGGAAGACAATGAGGAAGTACTTGCTAAATTAGTAAGAAAATGCAAACTGATAAACTGTACCAGGCTTCTTCTTTGGAACTACCAACCAGCTCCCAAATTATGACATGGAGACTTCTTATTAGTTATGAATGTTTGGCCTAGTTTAGGCCCATTTCTGGCTAGCTCTTTTAACTTAAATTAACCTGTTTCTCTTTATATACTTTTTGCATTGGGGCTTTTTTCCTTCCTTCCTTCCTTCCTTCCTTCCTTCTTTCCTCCCTTCCTTCCTTCTCTCCCTTCTTCCTTCCTTCCTTCCTTCCTTCCGTCCCTCCCTTCCTCCCTCCCTCCTTCCTTCCTTCCTTCCTTCCTTCCTTCCTTCCTTCTGTATGTCTTACTTTCCTGTTTCCTCCAGTGTCTGACTGATTGACAACTGTCTGGCTTCTGGCCCTGGGCACACACAGTGTCCCTCTCTTTATCCCTCATTCTCTTCTCCTTCTTCTCCTCTCTTGAGCCTAGATTCCTCCTTCTATTTATTCTCTCTGCCTTCCAGCCCCACTTATCTCTCTCCTGCCGAGCTATTGGCCATTTAGCTTTTTAATTAGACCAATCAGTTGCCTTAAGTAGGCAAGGTGAAACAAATGTAACAACACATCTTTTCATAATTAAACAATTGCAGCAGAAATAAATGTAACCCACCCTCATATAGTTAAAGTAATATTCTTCAGCATAAACAAATGTAACACATCTTTACATAGTTAAATATTCCACAACAATAAACAGGGCAGGGACATAGCTGTGAAGTTTACAGAAACTGAGAAAAATACAGTTCAAAATTGACTTCACAGACACAGTAGTTTGGTTCTCAGACTTCACATTTATTCTCTTAGCCCTATAAAAATTATAATTCAAACTGGGCAGTGGTGGCTCACACCTTTAAACCCAGTACTTGGGAGGTAGAAGCAGGTAGATCTCTGTGATTTCGAGGCCAGCCTGATCTACAGAGCTGGACAGCCAAGGCTATGCAAAGAAATCCTGTCTCAAAAAAAAAATGTGATTCAACCTAACATACTCAGACTCCTTTTGTTCCTCTCTCTCTCTCTCTCTCTCTCTCTCTCTCTCTCTCTCTCTCTCTCTCTCTCTCTCCTGTTGTGCCCAGATTGCGACCCCCAGAGAAACCACCAGAAACCAGAAAAGTCCAGACTGCAACAGCAGGTTTATTGTTATTATTAGCATAAAGTGAGTTAGCACGGAACTCATCTCCAGCACTCATTGCAGTGAGGCAGGGAGGAGTTAGAGTTCTTTTGTGGGGTTAGCTTTTTAAAAGCAAAAACTACAAGCCCTTCAGGGCAGACAGGGGTTTTGGAGCAATTTTTGTTTTTACTTTTTGAAGGTGTTTGCTTTTTCCCATCCTGATTTGTCAGCTTGTTTTGTCTTTAGAATCAGGTTACGCTGTCCCTGAGTTGGGGCATCTCGTGGTTTATCAGACACCACCAGATGGTCAGGCGTCCTGACTCTTGTGCCGCAGAATTTCCCAAGAAGAGAGGCGGGGTGGGGGGATGGGGGGCACCATCAGCTCTGGGAACATGAAGCTAGTCTGGGGTTTTTGATTTTAAAACACTCTGCCATGAAATTCTTTTGAGAATAAGGGATGAGGGTCTCTCTCTCCCTCTCTCTCTCACTGTGAGTTTAGAGGATCTCTGTCTCCCCTCCCTCCCTCCCTCCCTCCCTCCCTCCCTCTCTGGCTGTGAGTTTAGAGGCAGAAAGTGCGCTGTTGTTTCTCTGTTTCTCTTCTTTGGCTTTTCTGTTGTCACTAAAGCTATGACCACCCATAGTTTTCATTCTCCTTTGTTCTCGGTACACAAAAGAACACCTTCTGGAGTATGAAGTGATCTTCCCAGAAGCCCTCGGCATCTACTTTTTTGTGTGTCTAATTCGTCTAAAAAGATTTAAAAGATCAAGAGAAGAGGTAAATTCACTAAATGTTGGCAAATTGACTAAGTCAGTGAACCCACTGAGGACAGTCTCACCAGGAACCTCTCTGGAAGTGAGTCTTCACACAATGAGCATTTATGGAATTGACAGAAGAAGGATCAAATATAGATTCAGAACAGGAAACATAACACCCACTACCAAAATCAACACTGGAGTCAAAGCCAAGTGTTTTGATATAAGTCCAGCAAGAGATGGCCAAGCCGAGGGCAAGAAGACAGTGAAGTCCAGAGCCGTGGACAGACCCAAATGGTGGTGGATGGTGCTGGATGCCTACCTAGTTGCCTAGAAAGCTTAAAAAGTGGGGAACAATCACAAATGACTCCAAAACGGAAGTTTTCTCTGCCAGGATGCCTGCCATGGTTAGCCTACATGTTTTCAAATTACTAGCCCTGGGTTTTTACAGTGTTGGGTAAGCTAACCTGAGGAGCTTACTCTGGTTCCTCTGGGGGCTCCTTGGTGCCCTGCTATGATGCACTGCTTTTCCCCGCCCCACTCCTCCAAACATCGAGTTCACTTCTATATTCGCATCTTCATCCTCTGACCTTGGCTGTTTGACTTAGCACAAAGCATTGGTGAATCCATTCAAGTTTGAAATCATTTCAAAGCAGTTTTGAAGTGTTGGAAACTGACCCACTTAGAATTGTATACCTACCTGGGATGACTGCCATAGTGACAATTTCCCTAAGGCCCTTTCGGCTCAGCAATCCCAGATGTCAGTTTAAACAGCTCCCTCTTTTAACCACCGTGGTTCATTCATATGGTTTTTTAAGGGGGGGGGGCGGGACACATATAGTTCCTTTCTAAATATTTCCTTATTTGAAACTGAGGAAAGGCAGTCACAGGCTAGGGGTATAAGTTAGCAACAGAACACTTGTCCAGAATGTGTGAGGCCTTGCGCTCTATTTCCTGCATTAGTACATACTTATACAAACCTAAGATCAAGCCAGCTGAAATCCCAGTTTCTCAGTTAGGGGTTCTATTGCTGGGAAGAGACACCATGACCATGGCAATTCGTGTGTGTGTGTGTGTGTGTGTGTGTGTGTGTGTGTATGATATATATCATATATATCATTCATTTAGTCTATTATCATCATGGCGGGAAACACGGCATCATGCAGGCAGACATAGTGCTAGAGGAGCTGAGAGTTCTGCATCCAGATCAGCAGGCAGCAGGAGGAGAGAGTGAGTGAGCCACTAGGCCTGGCTTGAGCTTCTGAGACTTCAAAGCCCATCCCCTAGTGACACACTTCCTCCAACAAGGCCACACCTCCTAATAGCACTCCTCCCTACGGACCTAGGGAGGCCATCTTATTCATACCACCACACCCAGCAGGGATAAAAGAGGAGCTTGTGAAGCCCTATCCCGGTCTGAGGAGCTTTGATAGTTGATGTCTACATGGGGCTGGTCAGTTTCCTTCAGGGTTGCGGCCTGGAGGATAAATACACTCTAGCAAGTTGTCCTACCCCCATGGACATGAAGCTGGGGGGGAATAGAGTGGGAGAGGGGTTAGGAAAGAACTTAGAGGGGAGGCAACAGGGAAATGGATTTAATCAAAATACAGCGTATGAATGTGCAAAATTCTCAAACAATTCAAAAGAATCACTGAAGAAAGATAAAAAGAGCCAGGTGGTGGTGGTGCACGCCTTTAATCCCAGCACTTGGGAGGCAGAGGCAGGTGGATCTCTGTGAGTTCTAGGCCAGTCTGGTCTACAAGAGCTAGTTCCAGGACAGGCTCTAAAATGATAGTGAAACCCTGTCTCGAAAAACCAAAAGGAAAGAAAGATACAAGGATACAGTACACAGAAAGGAGCAGTCAGGAATGGTGATGGAGATGTCGTTTCTACCCTAGACTCTGCCACCACTGGCACCGGCTCTGTTGCCGACCTTTCTGCAATCCGATCATACACTCCCCAAAAGCTGAGACCTCAGGTGCCTGGCACATGCCGTCCAGGCCCCAGCTAATTGCTGGGTTAGACACTTGACTCCAAGGTGCAATGACAGAGGCCAGCTTTACCTGCCGACATAAAGTCATTTTGAAACCAGATAAAATATGAGAAACAGTGGTTTTCACCCTGATCACGAATCGGTGAGAGGACAGCTCTCTGTGCAGCAGAGCAAGCAGCATGTGAGCCCCATGATCACCCCATTTCACTGCCTGAAGAGAGGCCTCTACTATGACTCAGCAACTGGGAATCCAGGTGAATCTCAGTTTTTTGCTGAGCTCAGGGTCTGGGGAGGCCTAGGCAGTGAGAGTCAGCGTAGCATAACTAAGAAGAAACTGTTGCCTTGAGGGATTGACCTAAGACTTACAGATGCCTCCCACTTCCAGGTTCAGGGGAGTCTGAGTCAGTGTGTGTGTGTGTGTAAATAACTGAGATGAGAGCTTTGAAAAAAACACAAATGTCCATCATTTTCTTTACTCATACTCATATTCTCATTTGAAAAATAAACAAAACCACCAAAAGTTATAAATAAGGTTTTTAAATGTGTCGGTAAATCCCATCTTTTCTCCCAAAGATCATTCCATAGGAGTCTGTCAGTTGCCAACAAAGACTCTTAAGCAATACACCTTATAGGTCTATCTTTAGAAGTCTAAAAAGGTTTCCGGTAATTTTTGGTTATGAGAGGGTTCATAATTTTCATGTGTATAAATGACAAAAGTTAGAAACAAACTAGATAAAGATTTTTCTAAGTAAATTATAAATTATGATGACATTCATTCTATAAAATACTGTGTAATAACTAACAAGATGTCTTTAGTGCTTTGCTTGTTGACACAGAAATATGCACATGAATACTGAATTTTTAAAGCCAGGTTACAAAGCAGATTTGTGTAGAATTTTTTTTTTTTTTTTTTTTTTTGGAAAGTGTTAGCATTTAATTGGCCTCCCTGAGTGGCTTCAAGCCACCAGAACACAGGCACCTCCAACACCCTTAATCTTCTCTTCAGCTCTTCTGCTGAAAAATTTGGCTTTCACGATGACAGGCTGCTTAGGGAGCTTTCCCTTCCCCAGAACTTTGTAGTAGCCCGATCGCACGACATCAATGATGGGAGCAACTCCAGTCTTGTTTTTGGCAGCATTGACCCGGGTCTGCTCACTGACCAGCGTCCACAGTTTATCCAGGTTGACAGTCGAGCAGAAGCTCTGGTTCCTCTTTAAGTGGTAATGCCTCATCCCAGCTTTCCCGAAGTAACCTGGATGATATTTGTCGAAGTTGATCCTGTGATGATGCATGCCTCCAGCGTTCCCGCGTCCTCCCGGATGCTTGCGGTGTTTACCGATGCGGCCATGGCCGTGGCTCACGTGGCCCCGGAGTTTCCGGGTCTTCCTCAGTCTGGATGGCATGGCAGTGGCAGAAAGGAAAGAGGGCTTGTGTAGAATTTCTAAATTAAAACAGAACATATGTATGAAGTCTGGAAAGCTGTATCTCAAAATCCCAATAATTCTCTTTTCTGGTTGATAGACTTCCGAGAGAGAGAGAGAGAGAGAGAGAGAGAGAGAGAGAGGAAGATTGTGTGTGTGTGTGTGTGTGTGCGTGCACAAGCGTTCATGTGTGTACAAATGTGTGCATATTTATGTGTGGGTGTGTGTGTGTCTGTCTGTCTGTGGTGTCTCTGTGTGTACCCTAGTCTCCAAATTAAAAAAAATAAAATAAAATAAACCAGGAAACTGGTACATTTACAACCAGCTGAATAATCCATTTATTATTCAGATAAAACTCCTGTTTCCCCAGTCCTTAGATCTATAACCAATGTCGTTTAGTACACACTGACCAATAATAACCACTAAGGAAATGACTGCTTTCCCACTAACATTCTCAGGGAGGAATGTTGCATAGTTACAATGACACGCCTGATAAAATAGGAGCAGAGCAGTTTTCTATGTTCACTACAGTACACAGGAGCAGCTTTTGCAGTGTCTGGCTGATCCGATGCCTTGGCAAACACTGACTCTGACCTATGGCCAGAGGGAAGAACACAGGTGAGGGCTAACAATTTGATGTCCCAGATTTACCAGAACAGACCTGATTTCTTCCTTTCTTTGTTTTTCCATAGCTAAGGTCATTCCTTTGTTGGCATTTGACTTTCATGCCATGGAAGGTTTTTTTCCCCCCTGTAAATAAATTGGTGTATTTGAATAAAAGATCTATGACTAGATTACAAATTATAATTTAAAAGCAATTTTTAGATTCATTTTTATTTTATGTTTATGAGTGTTTAGCCTGCCTGCATCTAAGTGCATTGTGTGCATGCCTGGTGTCCCCAGAGGACAGGGGAGGTGTCAGACTCACTGGAACTGGAGTTATAGACAGTTGTGAGCTGGAAATTGAACCCAGTTCCTCTACAGGAGAAGTAAGAGTCTTAACCACTAAACCATCTCTCCAGCCCCTAAATTATAATTTTTACTTTAAAAAAGATGATCACCAAGGCATTAGGGCTGGAACAACTAATGCCCAAACAGGGCAATTTCATAGTGGTAAGCAAGCAGACTTACAAGAGATATGAATGTTTTAGATATTAAAGATCCAGGTAGGGGCCTGGAAAGATGGCTCTGTGGGTTAAGAACAGTTATGTTTCTGTCGAAGACAGGAGCTGCTTTAGTGCACTCATATCAGGTGGCCCACAACCTCCTGTAACTCCAGGCCCCTGGGAATAACCTTACACATGCAAATATACACACATACACATATGAAGTAATAAGGGCGGCGGCGGGGCTGCGTCCCCAACACCCCAGCCGCCTGCCTGGCTAGCTTATGCCCCGAAATAATTACACGGACACTGTATTCTTTTAAACACTGCTTGGCCCATTCTCTTCTAGGCTAATTCTCACATATTAATTTAGCCCATTTCTAATCATCTGTGTTGCGCCCCTAGGTGCGCTTACCTACCGGGAAGAGTCTAGCCTAGTCCATCCTGGGTCGGAGCTTCATGGCATGTGTCTGCCCGGGAGCGGGGCATGGCGTCTCTCTCAGGCGTCTGCTCCCGAGAGGAGAGCTGTCGAGACTCTGAGCTCACTTCCTCTTCCTCCCAGCGTTCTGTTCTGTTTACTCCTCCCACCTATCCTCTAACCAATAAAATGGGCAAAGGCAGTTCCTTTATTAGCCAATGACCTTCCTCCATCACACATAAACAAAAATAAATGAATACTTTTTTTTAATATTTATTTATTTATTATGTATACAATATTGTCTGTGTGTATACCTGCAAGCCAGAAGAGGGCACCAGACCCCATTACAGATGGTTGTAAGCCATCATGTGGTTGCTGGGAATTGAACTCAGGACCTTTGGAAGAGCAGGTAATGCTCTTAACCTCTGAGCCATCTCTCCAGCCCCTAAATGAATACTTTTTAAAATCCATTTGGGTCCAGGAGTGGTGGCCCTCTGGAGGCAGAGGCAGGAAGATCTCTTCAGTCCCAGCCTAGACTGTTCTACACAGTAAGTTCCAGACCAGTCAGAACTACCAAGTGAGAGTCTTTGTACTTAAAGTTCAGCAACCATCAGAAACTACAATGTTGAATTCTCAGTATGAATCACAATTTTTTTGTTGTTGTTGTTACTTTGATACAGGGTTTCTCTGTGTACACTTGGCTGTCCTGGAACTCGCTCTGTAGACCAGACTGGCCTCGAACTCACAGAGATCTGCCTGCCTCTTTCTCCCAAGTGCTGGGATTAAAGGTATGTGCCACTACCGCCCAGCTTGAATCATAAATATTTATGATCCAAAATACGACAGGTGCCTATGGCTCATGACAATCTATTATATATTGTATGTGGAACTAGAAGAAAGGATCTTGAGGGCTCCCAAAACGGGAGAGATAAGGAGATGCAAGTGTTAATTCCCTTGAGTAGGTCAGAGTATACCACACACATGTGTCAGAATATCAGAGCCCTATTGACACACAAAATTGCTTCATGCTAGTAACAAATACAATACTATGTAAGTTAAAAAAAATAGGGCTGGAGAGATGGCTCAGTGGTTAAGAGCATTGCCTGCTCTTCCAAAGGTCCTGAGTTCAATTCCCAGCAACCACATGGTGGCTCACAACCATCTGTAATGAGGTCTGGTGCCCCTTCTGGCCTGCAGGCATACATGGAAGGAGTGTTGTATACATAATAAATAAATATTTTTTTTTAAAAAAAGAGATGCCATGGTCAGCTCATTGTTTTTGTTTTTTTTTTTAACTAAGTGTCTATTGTTCCGTTTAATCAATAACGATACAGAAGCCAGATGCCAGGGTGAAAACTTGCTAAGTCAGAGGCAGAGAAAGCACCCAGCTGCTTCCTCCTCCACCAGAAAGAAAGCTTTCTCAAACAGAAACTCCTCCAACTGGATGTTCCTCCTCTCCTCTCTCTCTCTCTCTCTCTCTCTCTCTCTCTCTCTCACTTTCTCTCTCTCTCTCTCTCTCTCTCTCTCTCCATCCTCCTGACTTTCTCTTACTCTCTGTGGTTATCTCCTCCTATCAACTGGTTGCTTGCTCTGCATCTTGACCTACAGTTGATTTTATTTAATCCTGTTTATAATATTCAAGCAGGTTCTTGGATTAAAGGTGTGTACTAGGGCTGAGCCACACCAGCTTGAAACAGGTTTTTCCAGTAAGTAACTTAGGGTTCACACTGTGATCAAATATCCTGCAACAGCTCACAGAGACTGAACTGACAACCAGAGAGCCTGCATGAGACTGACCTAGGCCCCTCATATATGTTACAGCTGTGTAACTTGGTCTTCTACTGAGGCTCCTAACAGAGGGAACAGGGGCTGTCTGACTGTTGCCTAATTTTTGGACCCTATTCCTCCTACCAGATTGCCTTGTTCAACCTTAATAAAAGAGGAAGTGCCTAGTCTCAGTGCAATTTGATATACCATGACTGGCTGATATCTATGGGAGGCTTGTACTTTTTTTTTTTTTTAAGAGAAACAGAAAAGGACAAGTGGATGGGGGTTGGGGGAGAGAAGAGAAGAGAAGAGAGATGTAAAAGCGAAGTATGCAAATAAATAAATAATAGGGGAAAAAAGAGTCGCCAGTTCTGTCTTCACAGCAATAAAACCCCGACTAAGGCACCCCTCCTCCAGAGGACCCAGGTTCAGTTCCCAGCACCAACATGTCAGGTAACAACCTCCTATAATTCCAGTTCCGGGGAATCGTACACATGCACATACATAGTGCACAGACAAACATTCAGGAAAAAAATTGTATACACATAAAATTTAAAAAAATAAATACATTAATCTAAAAAAAAAGAAAAATGCTAAAAATGTAAATTAAAAGTCATAACTTCCTGCTAAAAAACTACACTTCCCAGCTTCACTTGCAGACTACAGAAGCTGTTTCCATCCTTATAACGGGCAAGTTTATTCATGTTTATACATGGCTCTGCCTAAGGTCAGACCAAGCCTCACTCTTTCTGCCTTCCATCCTTCTTTCGCTTTTTCTTCAATAATCTAAAAAGTGTGTGTCACACTCAAATTGTGTGCAGAACAAAGACAAATGAAGACATTGTTTCAGAATTAAGGAAACGAACCAATTGCAGCATTCAGTGAAGAATCATTGCCACGTGGACAGTTGTGAAGGCCTCCCTTTCCTCTCTCTATGTTGCTTTCCTTCTTCTCTTTAACTTAAATAAAATACAAATGTCGGCCAGCATTCTGGTAAGAACCACACGCTTCTGTGCATGGACACTAGAGCTCAGCAAGGGTAAATAAAGTCACTGTGCAAAATCAATTAACCATAACGATTTTGTAACTTGAATAATTATTTGTAAATTGTAGGTTACTCCTACTTTAAATTAGTAAAATATGGTACATATGCCATAAGCATCAGTTCTCAGATTTTTTTAATTATTTTATGTGTATTGCTTGCATGTATGTCTGTGCACCACATGCATGTCTGATGACCTGAGACCAGAAAGTGTCATGGAGCCTTGGGAACTGCAGTTACAGACAGTTGTGAGCTGGATGAATCAAACCTAGGTCCTCTAGGAGAGCAGCCAGTGCTCTTAACTATAGTGATATTTTGTTTGTGATCTAACAAATAAAGCTTGCCTGAAGAGCAGAGTACAAAGCTAAGCCACTAGAGGTCAGGCAGTGGTGGTGCACACCTTTAATTCCAAGACCCAGGAGACAGAGACTGAAGGATCTCTGTTAGTTCAAGGCCACCCTGGACTACAAAGAAATGGATCCATTCTATAAGCTCACACAAAGGTGAGCCCAGCACTTGGGATCCCACACCTTTAATCCCAGCACTAGGGATGTGGAGACAGGAGTGATATGGCTGGGCAGTGAGGGGAATATAAGGCAGGAGGAGACAGGGGCTCAGTGTAGTCTGAGGTGCAGTCTGAGGTGCAGTCTGAAGCAGTCAGTCAGAGGATGCAGTTTCGCCCATTTGGTCTGGGGATTTGGTAGAAGTTAAAGGTCTCTCTCGTGATTGACTACACTGCTTCTCTGATCTCTCAGCTTTCACCCCCTAATATCTGACTCCAGGTTTTTATTATTATTTTTTTAAATATTTTTTTATTTATTATGTATACAATACTCTGTCTGTGTGTATGTCTGCAGGCCAGAAGAGGGCACCAGACCTCATTATAGAGCCACCATGTGGTTGCTGGGAATTGAACTCAGGACCTTTGGAAGAACAGGCAATGCTCTTAACCTCTGAGCCATCTCTCCAGCCCTCCAGGTTTTTATTATTAAGAACAATTAGAATTCATGCTACACTTAACCGCTAAGCCATCTCTAGTCCCAGATTTTTTTTTAAACTCTTTAACATTTATCTATCTGTTCCTTGCTTCAATATGGGTGGCAGCTTAGAAAGGCTAGCCCAGATGAAGAAGAAATGCACAGAAAAAACCTGCATTAACACACCTGTCCTCTGAGCAGCCACGTCTCGCCATGCTGCCAAGGTCTTCTGCTGACACCAGATTCCTGCTTCTTCAGCATTCCAGCGTGGACTCGGTTCTCTCGGAGACTTTCCAGACCTTCAGGGACTGCTGAGCTTCCTTGACTGGGCAACTACCGAATTTGCTGCTTCTCTTGTGAGCAGGCAACCCTTGTTGATTTACCCAGCCAGCCCCTATCATGTAAGAGAACTGAATAAACCCCACTTTTATTTAAGGCGAAAAAATTATCTGTATAAGCCTGCCACAATAATCTTCATACTGTACATTCCATGTGGTCGGTAATGATTTCTCTTTGATTTCCCAACATTCTCCGTAGTTTCTATTTAAGTACTAAATATTTGAATGAATAAAAGTTCAGAGACTTTGCTTTGTTCATTGTTAAAACCTGGTTTTGCATTATGTCTTAGGACCACAGCTAAACACAGGAGACTGAAATATTCCTTCTAATCCTTTTGCTTTTACTTACATTGGTAAATTGAAAAAAGGGACTGAGGAGGGTCCCCAAACTCCCACACAAGAATTGGTGAAAATGGCTTTTAAAGTTTTTAATTCCCGAGAAGAGGCAGCTAAGTCCTCCCAACAGACAAGGCTGCAACAAAAGGCTGTGTTCCAAGCCCAAGCCTCAGCAGCTGCCCTGAGGCCACCAAGGGCCCCCACAAGGGGGACAAAAGAAGTCGATCCTGAGGCTCCATCCTGCCCAAGTCAGCTTAGCCAGTAGCTGGCTTCAAATGCAGCCTGAGACCGCTAGGTAAGGTATTGCTCTTGTTAGGAAAAATCCTAAGACCAGCCGCTCTGCGGGGGCAAAGAAATCCAATCAAGTTAAATTAAACCAAATTAAAATGCCCATGTTTTATTAAATACAGCACTCTCTGGTGGCCGAGAGCATGGCAGGGGAGACAGAAAACCGTGGAACACAGGCAAAGCCCGGGACCACGTGTTCCTCCTCTGGGAGCCCACTTAAAATACCCTGTGGGAGTGGTCCTGACCCACCCTGGGGAGTGGTCAGGACTTGGCATGCTGGGATTTGGAGTCCAGACCAACACAACTCCCAGACCAGGTGGCTGGGATGGATGGCAGGACTTGAGGTGATGCTCACAACTTTACCTTACAACTCTGACCCAGTGACGCCATGCCCCATCTTCCCATAGCCTGAACAGTGAAAATGGAAATACCTCCATGCGGGCTCATCCTCTATGCCCCTCCACGGAGGTCCAGCTTCACCAACACAGGCATCTGAGACTCTTTCAGCCTTTGAATTCCTCAGCCTGGCAGAGTCTCTTAGACTTGGTGACTCCCACTGTCCGCTCTGAGCCTGGGGTGACTCTGCAGGTAGCGGGTAAGTCCATTGACTTTCTATCAAACTCGGGAAGTACCTATCTGTTTTAATATCTCACTGGGGTCCCACAATTCCCAGTTCCTGTAACGGGGTGGATGGGACCCCCTCCTCCCCGTTTAAGAAAAACCTAGGACTGCCTCAGAAGCTGAAAAGTTGTTTCACTTCCTGGGAAAGGTCTGATGCTGTATAAAGAAATCTGGTCTGGTGAAAACTAAGTCTCCAGAGGCCATCTTTGACCCCATTCGTTTCCGAGCATGTTTTGCAGGTTCACTTCTTCTGTCTGGGCCAAGGCCAGCCCACAGAAGGCCCTCCAGATACGCCAAATCCTGCACCACCTCCTGGGACTTCACCACTGGTACCACCCCTCCAGACTCAAGCAGGCACCTACCCAGCAACTGGAACCTGGTTTTCCAAGATATCCCTGTTTCACTCGTTCACCCTTGCTGCTCTGTACAGCCATAGCACATCTCCATTCTTTCTGAAAGTTAGCACCCTTCCCATGGCTAGCCCCATGCAGAGGGCTGATGATAGCAGTGTATTTTTCTCCTAGCAGTGCCTTACCAGCTCCCTCAAGAAACGAATGCTGAGGTCTCCAGGATGGCAGTTAACTGGTGCTTCTCTCCCCACACCTCCTGCTGAGTGCGAGCCCACCAACTCCTGACATCCTCCTCCCCGCATTGTCCCGTGCCCTAGGAAGCAGCCAGACGTGAATGGGAGTCCATATATCTAAAGAGTCTGGGATGTTCGGGAGTCCATATATCTAAAGAGTCTGGGATGTTCTGGGGGAAGCTCCGCCTCAATCTCCCTTCCCCATCTTTCTCTCCCCAAACCTTGCCTCACCTCTCAGAAAGTCTGCCAAACATGGTTCCTCCCCCCCCCCCCCCCCCCCGGAGATGCTCAAGACCACTCCCACAGGGTATTTAAACTGTCCCCCAGAAAACAGACGTGTGGTTTTTCAGTCTTTCTCCTCTCTGGGGGGCCAGAAAACCATCCGGGAGTGTTTTACCCATTAAACCTAGGCTTCTTCTAATTTGGTTTGATTTGGTCTGATTTGGACTGCTGTGTTGACAGGGAGGCTTATCTTGTTGTGAGGGCTAGCTATGATAATCTAAGTCTGGGCAGGTCACCCAAAGGAAGATCTTGACTTCTTCCAACCATTATCACCTGGGACTCTGGCCATCGACGAATTACACTGGAGGCTGGAGTCTCAGTTGTTTACCCTGAGAGGATGCCAGGCTGCTGTCTGCAGGAGGAACCACAAACTGAGATCACCTGACCCCCACCCAAGAACAGACCATTCAAAGGAAATTCCTGGCATTCCAAGCACCTGCCAGCATAGTCACCAGCAAACCCTAGACGAATGTCAGCCAATCAGGGATCTTAAAACCTCAGAAACCCTCACCCCCACCTTTACTACTATAAAACCCTTTTCTAATTGAGCTCGGGGTTCTCTGGTTATTCCAATACTTTGGACATGCGGAGAGACCAAGTTTGCAAACTTGATTAAAATAAAATCTCCTTGCTTTTACATACGGGACTCTTGGCTTCCTTGTCTGCTTGCGGGGATTGCGGATTTGGGCTTAACACTTATGGGGTGCAAAAAGTTTTCATTCATATTTATTCCTGAGAACCAACACATACAAATCAAGTCCTAAAAGGGGGAGGGGGGGAGGGAAGTAAGGTGGAACTCTATTGAACTTGAATCACAGTCTCTTGATTCTGTTTTTTTGTTTTGTTTTTTTTGTTTTTCGAGACAGGGTTTCTCTGTGGTTTTGGAGCCTGTCCTGGAACTAGCTCTTGTAGACCAGGCTGGTCTCGAACAGTCTCTTGATTCTGAAAACAATCCCACAACAATCAAACATGTGTCAAGAAAAAGGAGACATGGTTTATTTGGCTTGCACAGGGTGGGGCGGGGGGAGCTGTGGGGGGACGTGGGGGTGGACAGGCACAACCGGGGACATGACCCAAAACAGATAATAATCACATACTTGTTTTTGTGGTTGTTTTTTAAATCAAGACTCTGTTGCAGTCAGACCAAGGAGACAGTCAATCATTGTGCCCCATGACAGAGTCTGATCCTGTCTCTTTGAGGTACCAGCATTTTCTGATCTAATGTTAGGTAGGAGAACTGATGGCTGGCTTTCTGGCTTCAAAATTTTTATGTAAGATAAATGGCAATAGAGTAATAAGAGTCAGGATCTGCAGATAAGGAAAAAAGTGTGCCTGTTTTTGTTTTTTGTTTTTCGTTTTGGTTTTTCAAGACAGGGTTTCTCTGTGTATCTCTAGCTGTCCTAGAACTTACTCTGTAGATCAGACTGGCCTCTGACTCCCTGGGTCCTAGAACTAGTCACCACTGCTCGGCTTTCCGGTTTTTTTGTTTGTTTGTTTGTTTGTTTTTTGTATTTTTATTTGTTTGGGTTTTTTTTAGGGTGTGCCTTTTAATGAGCACATGCTCTGCTCACAATATCCTGGACTAAAATTTGTAATGTTAATTTCTGTGAAGAGCTTTACGATGGGAATTATACTACAGATGAAGGTGCCGATTCAGAGGCTTGTGAAGTTGCTTAAAGCACTGAACTGCTCAGTAGCAAGACTCAGTTAGGAGTTCTGGGGGAGATAAGACCTAGGGTGTTATTGCTGGACACTATTTCTGAAACATACCATTGTCCAGCTGCCACTCTCAGATACTACCATGCCTGCCTGCCAGTCAAACTATCACTAACTTCCTGCTTTCCTTGGACTTCTAAACTTTTTATTTAACCCATTCTTAAGTAATAGCATCCATGAAATTATGGGTTGACATATTACATTGTCTGAATACATGGGCTTGTTTAAATGGATGCATAGTGATTAGTATTAAAAATGTATCTGCTTACTGCCTAAAACTGAATGACAGAAAGAAATAAAAAGGAAAGGACATGTTGGAGGAGAAGGTTTATTATAGATAAAAGGGAGAGAGGGACATCTGGGAGAGTCCAGAGTGGGCACAACCCTGAGCCACTGCGGGGGGGGGGGGGGGGGGGGGGGGGCGGAAAGGGGAGAGCAGGTGAACCAGGTGCAACAGCCAGCAGGCACAAAAAAGAGTAGATAAAAGCAAAACAACAACAAAACAAAACAAAATGGTTGGATTATATAGGGAAGAGCAGCCCAGGGCCTGGGGTGGAGAGGTTTAGGGTAGCCTCGCTGTACCAGCCAGAAGAACCCAGTACGTGGCAGCCAGGTTCACTTTGATGTGTTAAGCAGCCACTTCAGCCAGTTGTCCCAGGGTCTGAGACTTAAAAATTCCCTTACTGTCCTCCCATTTGTACTTCCAAGGCAAACACTGCTTCTTCCTGCAGTGCTGCCTGGGGATCTTGTACCAAGATAGGGCCAAGTGTGACGGTCATTTTTGTGGGCTTGCCTTCAGTTTAGAGGAGATAAATCAAGCTATTTTCCTGAGAGGGAGGGAGGGAGTCTGACTCACATTTCCTGAGCAAATTGCCAATGCACCCAACAAGGAGTTTTATAAAAACATTCTCCCGTGGTCACTTAAACCTTCCAAACAACTGAACTGGCATTAAACTTGGCACCGATTATGGAGTACCACCAATGCCAGACATGCGAGGGTTTCTGCAGCAAGAGCAGACCCCAAAATCATAAAACCAAATTGCTGGAAATTACCTACACAGCTTGCACAGGACTCCGGAATCCAAGAAAAGCTTCCTGGCTTTTGTGCTGGCCCAGCTGGAGTTGAATTGTTTCTATTCTTTCCTGTAAGTATGTTGGGGGAGGAAGTCATTGGGCTGTCTTTCTCTGCTTTTGAGTGGGAGGAATAATACGGGGTTATTACAGAAAATGGAAAGGGGGCAAAGGAGGAGGGTGGAACTGTAAAAATAAATTCATATCTTTGTGAAAAAAAAAAAACCTTGTATTTGGTTTAGGAATTTAAATACGGTCCAATGCATTTAAAAGGAAAAAAAAAATGAAAGCATTAGGAAGCCATAAAGACAAGGGTCATAATGGCAAACAACACGAACAATGTTTATAAGCTGTGAAAAATGAGTTTCTACATGGGGCTGAGAAGCGTGGCACAGCAGCAGAACACTTTCCCAGCACGCTCAAAGGCCTGAGTCCATTCCCCAACACTGGAAAGAAAAATTTTAATAACTGTATTTGGTTGCATTTTAACATCTCTGTATCTTGTCTTCATGGCTGACACTCTCTTCCTCTTACTACTCGAGTAGTAACTGGTACAGGCTCAGGTTCACTGGCATGTAATTCTTAAAATTAGAATTAAATTAGGTTTAGAATGATCAAACCGTGATGCTCTTGTCCTTTCATTTTCCCAAATAAAAACTCCCTGAGCTAGCAGTCTTGTTTATCTCGAGGAGGCAGCATCTAAATGGCATCTTTCACAATAGCCAGAAATTTGGGGCTGCCCTTATTTTCATCTTGCTAAGGCTGGTTATGTGGCTTGTAACCTAGGCAACAGAATAAATGACTTCTGCTTGCTGTGAAGTCATCACAAAAGAATGGAAGTTGATTCTCCCTCCCTTTCTTGGGATAAGATAACTAAGACTGTACTCTGTTTAGTGAGTTGAGGCTATTATTAAACCTGCAAATTTCAAGGAGAGAAACAAAATCTTCGAGTGTTCAAATAAAACAATCTTTATTTAATACTGGCCAGATCGATGGATACGGCTAGGTGTTAGGATTCAGGCTTTATGTTGGCCCTGGCAAGATAAACCCAGGCAGTACCCTAGACACCCCAGGATCCCATGGCTGCTATGTATGTAGGCAGGTGTGAAAGGTCCCTTTTTTTTTTTTTTTTTTTTTTTTTTTTGGTTTTTCGAGACAGGGTTTCTCTGTGGTTTTGGAGCCTGTCCTGGAACTAGCTCTTGTAGACCAGACTGGTCTGGAACTCTCATAGATCCACCTGCCTCTGCCTCCCGAGTGCTGCGATTAAAGGCATGAGCCACCATCGCCGGGTGAAAGAGACAAACTCTGCCCGCTCCCAATCCCCTCCCCTCTTCTGAAGAGTCAGGCTGGTCCTTGCCTCTTCTTCTTCTTCCTCTCTGTATTTCTCTTTCCCTCTTCTCTCCCCTTTACCCTACTTTCAACAAACTCCTGCCTGCATGGTGTATTTGTTTCCCATCCTCCCACCCTCGTCTACCACACGGCCCCTTGGCCCACTAAGGTCTCTCTGGTGCCATTTTACAACCCTAGGTTCACACCCAAGATTCCCAGAGAATGGTACGGAATAAGGTCAGTCAGATGCCTATAAAGGCCAAACTCACAAGGGTATGTATGTTTTTTCCACCTTTGACCAATCAGGGGCAGGCATACATCCTGACTAACTTCCTCCTCGCAAAGTCTCCCACCTACACGTGATCAAACATATCCTGCGCAGTTGGAGCAACCAACCTTGTTTCTTGAGGTGAAAACACATGACTTATTATCTTACATAAACAAAAGTCCCCAGGATTCCAAAAGTTATCTGTTATTGGGTAGATGAGGCTTATAGGTGAATTTTACCTGGAACTCTAACTTCACCTTCTTAAAAGGAAGTTTGGTATCTGAAATCTAGGGTGTTAAGGACTTGACAGATTGACCTACAAAACAAGAACATCTGAGCGCAAGAGAAAAGGACTTGGAGTCGAGATGATTTGAGTATGAAGAACTATAGGAAGTCCACTAGCTGTGGAGCTACATTTCTGACAAGAGAACAGGAATCTTGACAGACATAATGGACAGTTTTTTTTTTGTTTTTTTTTTTTTTTGATTTTTCGAGACAGGGTTTCTCCGTAGCTTTTGGTTCCTGTCCTGGAACTAGCTCTTGTAGACCAGGCTGGCCTCGAACTCACAGAGATCCGCCTGTCTCTGCCTCCCGAGTGCTGGGATTAAAGGCGTGAGCCACCACCACCCGGCTCATAATGGACAGTTTGTGTGGAAACTAAGCAGAGGCATCCCTATGGAGTGAAGGTTCCAGCTCCCACATCTGGCAGGAGTAGATGTATCTTCACTGGAGTAGCCTCCTTTCGATAGACCATGTATGTGATTTGGGTGATGGATACCCTCCATCAATGAAGTAATGGATTGAAGGCTCTCCTCAGGGTCCTTTTCCCCATGGGTCTTCTCAATTAATTATATAAGCCTTTATGTTCTTTCATGAAAGATGAAGCGAGGCCTTCTAAAAAAAAAGTTGATTAAATTATCAACCTTAACAGACTTGGTTGATTTAACCCTGGAAAACAATAAAATGTAGCATTAGTAATGTCAATGCAAAAAAAAAATAGAGCTCTCATCCTAAAGGAAATAAGAGATAGTTTATTCTGGAGACATTTTCAGTGACCATGGCCTGGGAACAAAAGTTTAAGTTGCCTCAAATCTCATGTTCCATTATCAAAGTAATTCCATGGAGTTTTACAGATTTACTAGTTCTGTAAATTATGACAAAAGTCATGAATCAAGGCACATTTAAAATAGAGTGGTGGGGAGGGGACATCAGAAAGGCAGGTGCAGTGAGATGGAGGAAGCTTTCCTATAGGCCCAAGATACTTCTGGGTTGGTGGAACCTAGTAGCCTGCTAAGTTAATAGATTCTAAAAAGGTTTCCATCTATTAGTCAGAAGGTGCTGGTTCTGATACAGAGTGCTCAGGAAATGGCTGTTCTGGAGGGCTAGAACTAGCCTAAGATAAGCTAGCTAACTCTGGACCTGCAACCTTTCAATCTCCCACAGTAGGAAACTGTAGTGTGAATTTCACTTCACTGGGTGTGGTGGTTTGAATGAGATGGCCCCCACAGGCTCATGTGTTTGGTCCCCAGTGGAAGGTGCTATCGAAGGAAGTTTAGGAGGTGTGGCCTAGCAGAAGGAAGTACGTAACTGGAGGCGGGCTTTGAACGTAAGAAGCTCCGCTTACTTCCTGTTTGCTTTCCCTGTTTTGGGCTTCTAGTAAAGGATGTGAGCGCGCTCAGCATCCTGCTCCAGATGCCAAGCCTGACACTTGTTGCCTTGCTTTTGTTCTATCATCATGGACTCTTATCTGAATAAACCCCATCTTCCTTAAGCCGTTTTTGGTCAAGGCGTTTTATCACAGGGATAGAAAAGTAACTAACATGCTCATTAAAATGCGAATTAAAACCCTGATGTGCACATATCGTGTCTAAGTGACAGAGATTTGAAAGTTCTATTAGTGAAGCTTGTGAAAAAAAAAAAACAGGGAAAGCTAATAAATATAATGTTATGAGATAGGGATAGATGCTGTGAAGAAAGCTAAAATGGGATAAAGAAAATAATGACATCTTGCAATTTGTAGGCAAATGGATAGATCTAGAAAACATCATATTGAGTGAGGTTACCCAGACCCAAAAAGATAAATATCTTATGTACTCACTCATAAGTGGCTTTTAGACATAAAGCAAAGAAAAACCAACCTACAAATCACAATCCCAGAGAACCTAGACAACAAAGAGGACCCTAAGAGAGACATACATGGATCTAATCTACATGGGAAGTAGAAAAAGACAAGATCCTGAGTAAATTGGGAGCATGGGGACGTTGGGGGAGGGTTAAAGGGGAGGGGAGAGGAAGGGAGGGCAGCAGAGAAAAATATATAGCTCAATAAAAACTATTATAAATAAATAAAATAAAATAGGATGAAGAACTGAAGAGACAGCCAGGTGGTGTCACTGCACACCTTTAATCCCAGCACTATGAAGGAAGAGACAGGTGGATCTCTCTCTGTGAGTCTGATGCCAGCCTGGTCTACAGAGGGAATTCCAGGACAACCAAGGCTACACAGAGAAACTCTGTCTCAAAACAACAAAACAAAACAAAAAGAGCTAAGGTGACTGCTTTGCAAGCCCAGCACTGATGCACTGTGTGCACTGTGTGCACTTGCATGGAAAGATCAGTGACAGTCTCAAGCATCATTTTTTGTGTGCCATCTACTTAATATTATGTTTAATTAATTAATTAATTTGCAGAGATATGAGTTAGGAATATTTCCTAAGCGAGCTCTCTGACAACGCAAAAATTCCCAATCAAACCAAATCAAAACAAGCCAAATTAAGAAATATCCAGGTTTAATGGGAGATCTGTGCTCTCGGGTGGCCCCAAGGGGGAAACAGGAAGCCGCAGAAAAGCGACCCCCGGGAGGAAGAAAGGGGACCACGTGTTCTTCTTTTGGGGGATCACTTAAGTACCCTGGGGAGTGGTACCCTGCTGGGATTTGAAGTCCAGACCAGGCCTGGTGGCTGAGACAGATGCCAGGGACTGGGGCCTAGGCTCCCAGCCTGACAATATGTATACACATGCCACGGTGTGTTTGGAAGTTAAAGGACAACTGGTAGAAGTGGTTTCTACTCCTTCCAATGCACAGGTTCCAGAGAGCTAACTCAGGTCACTCACTTCGGTGGCAAGCATCTGTACCCACTCAGAGAGCTTGTACCCTACTCCTTTGTTATGGTTTTTTTGTTTGTTTGTTTGTTTTTGTTTTGTTTTTTTGGTTTTTCGAGACAGGGTTTCTCTGTGGCTTTGGAGCCTGTCCTGGAACTAGCTCTGTAGACCAGGCTGGTCTCGAACTCACAGAGATCCGCCTGCCTCTGCCTCCCAAGTATTGGGATTAAAGGCGTGCGCCACCATTGCCCAGCTGTTTTGTTTTGTTTTTGAGACAAGGTTTCTCTGGGTAATGGCCCTAACCTAGTGAGTCCTGGAACTGCTTTGTAGACCAGGCTGACATAGAATGAAATTGCTTTGTGTAAAACAATCTACCAGATCCTATGCCACCTGGCCCTTGGCCACCTCTCTCTACCTTCATTTCCCTTCATTTTCCTCCTTGTCTTTTGTGTGCAAGCAATACCGGCCTCCTAATGCCCACTTTGCAAACCTATTCCCCTATCTGAGCTTTCGCGCTTTTTTTTTTCTGCAAAATCTTTACTTCAGACATTTGAAGGCCTACTTTCACTTATTAAAGGTGTCTGCACAAATATCTCCCCCAAGAAAAGTCCTTTAGACTATCCTGTGTATCTACGTATCAAAGTCATCTGTGAGTGTGACTGGGGCAAGAGATACAAGAAGGGTTTGTCTGAAAACAAATTCCTTGGCCGCTGTGCTGTGGGGGAGGGGTGGGCACGGTTACAAAGAGGAAGTAGTCTGGCCGCCTACTGTGAAGAAGAATCCCTGCGAAGAGGTTTTCCGGGAAGGCTGGTTGGCTGACTGGATCTTGGAGAGGTTGTAGTTTGCCTTGGACATCTTTTAGACCCCTAAACAGCCATTGCTTGCCCACCTCTCGGTGTGACTAACGGATTGAAAAGCTCTTGAAATGTATTAAGAAGGACCAGTTTCTACCCACCCACTGTCTAAGAGCCACAGAGAATCTGAGGCTGAGGTTTCTCTGCTTTGTTCTAACCACCTACTTAATATTGCCACCAATGTCTTTTGAAAAAGTGCCTTGATCTGTGACTTCCTTTGTTCTGTTACTATAAAAACTTCATGAGGCTGCTAAGCACCATACTGGAAGATGGAATTTGGGGTAACCTGAATCTGTTTCTGGGCCATGGTCACCCACATATGGCTCCAACATAAACTATCTCCTGTCCCTTTTGAGATGAGAACTATGTTCTCACATGGACACTAAGTGATCGAATAGAACTTTAGGGCTGAGGTGGGGGGCAGTGGGAGGAGGGAGGAGGAGGGAGCTGTGGTTGGTATGTAAAATGAAAACAAAACCAAACCAGAACTTAAGATTTCCAAACCCCCTCCTGACCTTAGAACACCAGCCCATTCTTCCTCATCCCAGTTACTGGCACTGCTGTTCTCTAAGCTTCTTCCCTGCCCCCACCCCAGTTCCTACACCCTTGGCCTAATCCGAAGAAAGCCCAAATCCACACTCTCTACTCTCTTTCGACCCCCACTGCTGCTGTCATCCTCCTCCAAGGCACTTCTGTCTCACATCTGGATAGCCATTCCCCTCTCTACTGCTGCCTCCCACCCCGTGATTCATTATTCAACATGGAACCATTGTGGGGTATTTTCATCCTCATTGCACTCAGACACTCCCGGGACTGCCCAAAAAAGTTACACCTGTAGGAGCCAGCCATGAGCTAAATATGAACAGAACACTCAAAGGAAGTTCTTTACTTCCAACCATTATCACCTGCCAGAGTAGGACTCAACCATTGATAAGTCTCAGTAGTTTACCCTGAAGCAATACCTGGTTGCAGGAAGGACCATAAACTAAGGTTACCTGAGCACCACCCAAGAACAGACCATCCAAAGAAAATGCCTAAAGTTCCAACCACTGTAGATAGGATCACCTGCCCGCACACACTCACCAGGACACCCCTAGACAAGTGTCAGCCAATCAGGGGTCCTGAACCTCAGAAACCCCTCACGCCCACCTTTACTATTATAAAAACCCAACTCTAACTGAGCTCAGGGCTCTCCGTTTATTCCAATACGCTGGACGTGTGGAGAGACCGAGTTTGCAAACTTGCATGAAATAAAGGCTCTTTGCTTTTACATATGGGACTTTGTCTCCTTGCTGGCTTTTGGGGGACTTCGCAGATTTGGGCATAACAATACCTTGAGTCAGAGAGCAAAGCTAGTGACTAGCTGACCGAACTTGCCATAGAGAAGCCGGCAATTGGGCTGGAGAGATGGCTCAGCCGTTAAAGGCTAGGCACACAACCAAAAATATAAGAGAAGCCAGCAATTTGGATAGAGAAGACACAAAGGAAGAAAAGGACTAGAATCTGAGTTTTTTGGTTCTGGGATGAGGGAAGAGACAGTGTCTCTTGCAGTCTCTCCAGCCAAAAAGCAAGGTCAGCAAGTTGCCCCTCTCAGCTAGCAGGTTTTCACCCCAGTCTTTGACTTCTGAATCTTATTGATAAATAGAACGATAGAGACTTAATTTAAACCTACATATCACAGCCCTGTCATAGCCCATGGTCAAGGGACTGAAAGCCATACCAGGCTGTGGCCTTAGTGGCAGGTGGGGAGCTGGCCGAGGGGCCATGGGGCATCAGACAATAATTAAAATATCAGTAGATTCACGTGTAGTCACTAAGCCAACAGAAAAACATCATGGAACCATGTTTTCTGTTTTCTTTTGGAAATATAAATCAGATCATAACATCAACTAAAATTTTGCTTGTTTGTTGGCTGCCCAGAGTACCAACAACACTTTCCTACTGATTCTATAATGTCTTACATCTTTGGTTTAAGTTCATGTCAAATACATTTCCTGCATGTGGCAGGTAGAATTTTGGGTCCCATCAGCTCTAACGTTTGTAGTTCCCCATGATTGTGTTATGTTATAAGGCAAAGGGAATGTTATTTGAGCCCTTAAAAGTAGAGGCAAGAAGGGAAAGTCAGAAGGATTCGAAAGGCAAGAAAGATTTGGCCCTATTTTTCTGCCTTAAGAAAGGCTATGAGCCAAAGGAGAGGCCGATTTCAAGGAAAATGCCCCAGCTGATAACTAGTGCGGTCATGAAAACTCCCGTCTTATACCAACGAGGAATTGAGTTCTATCAACGAAACGGAATTGGGCTCTCACTTAGCTTCTGCATAAAAGCCCCATCCTTGATTCCAGTCTTGTGTAATCCTAGCAGGGAGCTCATCTAAGCCCACCTAGACACCAATCTGCCAGGTCCCAGGGTGAGTGCTGTTTTAAGTTTGCTGTGATCAGTTAATGGAGCAGCACATAACTAATACAACTTTTCCTTGCTTGCTGTGTTTTGCCACACAGAGAAGATGAATCACCTCTTCACCCCCTCCCCAATATTCTTCAAATAAGCTTCTTCCTGCCCCTCGTCTATGCACCCAGCATTTCCGGTTTGTGAAATTCTCTAGTCATTACTGTGTAATGAGTCTTTCTCTGTCCAACCGGCTCTCAAATAACCAAACGGAGACTTATTGTTAATTAAGAAGACTTGGCTGGGGGCTGGAGAGATAGCTCAGAGGTTAAGAGCACTGATTGCTCTTCCAAAGGTCCTGAGTTCAATTCCCAGCAACCACATACATGGTGGCTCACAACCATCTATAATGAGATCTGATGCCCTCTTCTGGCATACAAACATGCATGGAAGGAATGTTGTATACATAATAAATAAATAAATCTTTAAAAAAAAAAGACTTGGCTTATCACTTGGGCTTGTTTCTTTTTTTTTTTTAATATTTATTTATTATGTATACAATATTCTGTTTGCGTGTATGCCTGAAGGCCAGAAGAGGGCACCAGACCCCATTACAAATGGTTGTGAGCCACCATGTGGTTGCTGGGAACTGAACTCAGGACCTTTGGAAGAGCAGGCAATGATCTTAACCTCTGAGCCACCTCTCCAGCCCCCATGGGCTTGTCTCTAACGTGCTCTTAGAACTTAAATTAACGCATATCCTTTGATCTATGTGCTGTCCCGTGGCTCGTGGCTGTTACCAATCCTCCTGTATACCCTGCTTGTTCTCAGTCTCCTCCCTCTTTCCTCCCAGAGTCCTCTGTGCCTAGAAATCCTGCCTAGCTTTTGACTGTTCAGCTTTTTATTAGACCAGTTCAAGTGACATATCTTCACAGTGTACAAAACGATTATTCCACAACATTACTGGTTCTTACTCCTTTGGATGACAGCTTAAATGTCACTCACTACTGTTGTAGGAGGTCCTTCTTTCTATGTGTTGCTTGTATTGGTTAATGAATAAAGAAACTGCCTTGGCCTTATAGGGCAAAACTAAGGTAGGCGGAGAAGACAGAGATAAATTCTGGGAGGAAGAAAGCAGAGTCAGAGAGATGCCATGGACCTGCTGCTGGAAATAGACGTTCTGAGACTTTTCTGGTAGGCCACGAACTCGTGGCGATACACAGATTAATAAAAATGAGTTAAACTAATATGTAAGAGTTAGCCAATAAGAAGTTAGAGCTAATGAGTCAAGCAATGATTTAATTAATACAGTTTCTGTGTGGTTATTTCATGGCTAAGCTAGCTGGGCGGCCAGGAGGAACAAGCAGCCCCTCCTTGCAACACACTACCCCGTAATTGCTAATTTACTGTCTTAACTTCCCTGTCATTTTCTGCCTAGTGTCAATAGACCTCTCCTGTGTATAAAAAAATTCCAAGTGCTTTACATTTAAACAGTGTGAGGCCATGAAATGAATGACATCATTATCCCTGGTTTATGGATGAGGACATGGAAGAACAGAGATTGTGAAACTTACAAGGATCACACACCTGGTAAAGGACCGCACTGAGATTGGAACTTGGGAAGTTTTATCTCATGTTCGTTTGTAACTAGCTTCATTAGAAATAATGAGCAGGGCTCTGGAGGAATGGCTCAGTGGTTAGATCCTGTTCTTCCTATTCTCGCAGAGGACTGGAGTTAGATTCTTAGTACCCATGTCGGGTGCTGTGTTGGGTGGCTCACAGCCCCTCATAACTCCAGCTCCAAGAGATCTGACATCTGACACCCTCTTCTAGCTGAAAGACCCTACAGACCCCCTCCTCAAAACCCACAGCTAGCATGCTCCCGGGGGAACGTCCTGTTTGCTTAAAAAAAAAAAAACTCTCCGGATCAGCAGCCAGCCTGCTCCCATAAGAACATCCCATGTGCCTGAGAGAGCAGGAGATAGAGATAGGAAGACTGCAAGGCAAGATGTCAATAAGATAGGATATCAACAAAGCAGGTTAGCTATAAGATAGGAACAGGATGACTGTTGCCAGGCATCCATGCTGAGAGAGGAAACCATTCATGTCCCCGCCTCATTCTGATAACCACGCTTTTGCTTCTGTAAGCTTGCTTTTTGCTGACACCCTTGCTGAGAGAGGAAACCATTCATGCCCCCGCCTCATTCCGGTCAACCGATAACCACGCTTTTGCTTCTGTAAACTTGCTTTTTGCTCTTCCCTATAAAAAGACCTCCCCCCAGTCTGCAGGCGCGCAAGTCCTCTGAAAGACTTGCTGCCCGCAGGTACCTGTGTTTACTCAATAAACCTCTTGCTAATTGCATCCTGTGGCCTCATCTCGGAGTGTCCTGGTTCTGGGGTCTTCATCAGAGAGGAAAGGTCCTCTCTGAGGGTCTTTCATTAGCCTCTACAGACACAGTACTTGTATGCACGTGTGTGCATACACGCTCACGCACACAAAAATAAAATCTTTTTTTAGATTAATTTATTTTTATTTTATGTATTTGAGTGTTTGTCTACATGTATGTATGCCTGGTGTCTGTGGAGACCAGGAATCAGATACCCTGGAACTGGAATCACAGATAGTCTTGAGCTACCATCTTGTAGGTAGGTACCAAACCTGGGACCTGTGCAAGAGTAGCCAGTGCTCTTAACCTCTAAGACAACTCTCTGGCCTCATAAAACAAGATCTTAAAAATGAAAAGAAGAAAAAATGATGTTTTTGAATGTGAATCATTGCCCCAGAATATATTGTTTTTCTCATTTTATAAAGTTATTTGTTCCGAGTGGTTTATCAGAAGATGACTGCGCATGGAGGACACTCATTCTTGTGTTTATTACAGTTTAACTCTGGGCTTTTCTACATCCCTTCAGAGGCTTCCCTGGCACTCCCCTCTATAATGTGAGTCTTTTTAGTGATCTTCAACTCTTTCTGCCTACCTATATTAGCCACCCTGTGTTTAAGACACGCCGACTTCTCTGCCTTTGAGGGGTGAATTTCCCGGTAACAGCAGTAGTAACTATTTCTATTTGCTTTTCTTCCCACGCTAGTCTCTCTCCGGCCGGTACAAGTGGCCCTTCCTACCTTTGAATATCCAAATTACAATACATGTAAGAGAATGCTCCCCGCCCCTCTGAAAGCCTCTTTGGTGTGCCTCCCCCCCCCCCCCCAACTAATAATCAGTGTTCAAGATCTCCCAGCTGACCCTATTGACTCCAAACAACCTAGTAAAGCCAGGGCTCCAGCCGGTAAAACACTTCCTCAATAGCCTAACATGAAACAAAGACATCTAGTCCCCAGCCTTTAACCCAGGGCGCTGGAGTCCAAGGGAGCTAATTGTTTAGATTTCCTGTCCTTGAAGCACAAATGCTTCCTTTTCCGATGATAGAGTCACTAAGGCCTCAGTCAACACTGCAAAATTAGGGCCTTCAAGGAAACCTGTGTTCAGATAGCGCTTGGTGGTAATTTAGCTTGGGAGGTCCGTGGGATGGAAACAGGGATCATAAAGAGATGGCAGGACCTCTCAGTTCATGGACTCTTGATTATGATTCTGGAGGGGCTCCCCTGCCAGCCGTGACTCCCTTATTTTATGTCACCCCTTGGAGTTCAAAGCCTATTTCTTACAAGTAACAAAAGAAAAAGTGGGTGTGGCTAGTATGCAGATATAATCTACAATATAATTACAAATATAATTTCCAAAGGAATGCACACTTCTTAGCATAATGGACAGCATTGTTTATGAAATGAAGTTTGACTCCCAGGACGGCATTTGCTTTTGCCTCTGCCCTTGTGATCCTGGGTTCAGGCCATACCTAATCATCCATAGCCCAGCATGTTTCTTGCTTTTCTACATCTTCCTCTCTCAGCATTTGCTTGGGAGTGTCTTCTAGTTAGTGTACCTATAGGTAGTTGACTTTTTTGTTTTTTTGGTTTTTTGAGACAGGGTTTCTCTGTGTAACAGTCCTAGCTGTCCTGGAACTAGCTCTTGTAAACCAGGCTGGCCTGAACTCACAGAGATCCCTCTGCCTCTGCCTCTGCCTCAGGAGTTCTGGGATTAAAGGTATATGCCACCACTGTCTGGTAGGTAGTTGACTTTTCCTTGTTCTTTAAGACAAAGGTTGACATAGTTTGGTCATGGTAATTTGTTTGTGCTTTAACAAATACAGAGTGCAGAGCTAGCCACTAGTTAGTCACAGAGGCCAGGCAGTAGTGGCACACTCCTTTAATCCCAACACTCGGGAGGCAGAGGGATTTCTGTGAGTTCAAGCCATACTGGGCTACACAAGATTAATCCACTGTAAAAGAGAAACAGAGGGCTGGAGAGATGGCTCAGAGATTAAGAGCATTGGCTGCTCTTCTGGGGCTTTGATTAAAGGCTGCCTTCTGATCCCTACTGAATTTTTGAGCTCAGCTCATGTATTTATCAACTCCTTACTCAAGTTACTGTTTTCACCAACCTGCTGGTCTCTCGATGAAGATCTTTATGACTGCTCCTTTGAACATCCTGTCGGTAAACCAGGTATTTCCATTTAATTAGGACTGTCTCCTGAAGATTTACCTTGCTCATTTGTTTGCACCACAGTTCTGTGTTTCTTCGTTTTTCTTGACTCCTATGTTGGCTTCTGCACATGAGGTAATGGAACCACCTCCATGTCTAGTCCTGTTAGGTGAAAGCTGGCCCTGGAGATGCCGGTGAACTGTAAACTCTTGGTGCTTGTCCGTTGTGTTCTTACACACAAATTAGAAGTGCTGGGTCCTCTACTGAAGACACACACACACACACACACACACACACACACACACACTGTGAGCTAGAGCAGCGAGAAGGGGTGGTACTTGCTTGCTCCACTTCCTTCATTGCCTGTAGAGAAGCCAAGAGTCTGAATTTCTCATTGCCACGGAGACAGACTGAAGCAGACGGTTGCTTGCTTGACTAGATCACTGCCTTTGAATCAGGGAGACAGCATGGCGCGTCTGCATGTTTAGAAATCACCCTTCGTATTCTGTGGACTAGGAGAGTGAGGAATGCAAAGCTCTGTCAACGTGCAGAGTTAGACGGACTAGGAGCTGCTCTGGCGTGCTTGGTGCACATATGAAGGGCTTCGGAGGCTGAGTGCAGATCTGGGCTTATTACTGGCGCAGATTGGGGAGACAGTGCTTTGAGTATTCACTCTCCTACTCAAGCAAACGTAAGTCTCCTGCCCACCTTGAAGAGGGGGACACCGGGTGTGGAGTTAGTTACTGCTGAAGGGAGCCAGGAAGAAAAGTTCAGGGAGTACTCGTTTTCCTCTCACTGTCCCAGAAACAACACCCTCTCTGCCAGTCTTTAAGGATAAGTTGCAGGAGTTTGTGTCTGGAGAAAAGTGGAGGAGACACTTTCATGAGCTTCCCCTCTATCTGTCTATCTGTCTATCTATCTATCTATCTATCTATCTATCTATCTATCTATCTAATCTACCTTATCTATTTATCTTTCTATTTTAGCTATCTATCATCTATCTTATCTATTTATCTTTCTATCTATCTTATCTATCATCTATCTAATCTTTCTATCTACCTATGCTGATAGAGGTTACACCACTCTAGGGACAATTGCTGAGCTAGGTCACTGCAGCATCCCGGGGAATAGAGACGCACAGTGTCCACTTTCCCTTCAGACATGAGGAAGACATGAGAGCTACAGATACAGATCTCGGGAGCCATCCAGGGAAGAGAGCACAGAAGGTAACCTGATGTTCTCGCTGTCACAGGCCTCCAGTCCCCTTCTCCTGAGTGTCCAGGGAGATTGTTACTGGAGAAAGCAGGTTGAAGAGCTGCTTGCTTTGCTCTCCAGCAAGCAGATGTTTGACACCATCCTCGCAGACGAATCGCCCGGTCTGCAGTCGTCACTGAAGTGCTCTGGGGATAAGTTCCTTTTAAAAGGATGTTTTCTAAGAAGTGAACCTAAATCACTGGTCGAATGCTAGCAGGGTACAACCCTAAAGTCAATCTCTAGCACCACAATGAAAAAGCTAAAGGGGGCGGGAGGACTGGAGAGGTGGCCCAGCAATTAAGAACACTTGTTACACCGGGCTGTGGTGGCGCACGCCTTTAATCCCAGCACTCGGGTGGCAGAGGCAGGCAGATCTCTGGGAGTTCAAGGCCAGCCTGGTCTACAAGAGCTAGTTCCAGGACAGACTCCAAAGCTACAGAGATACCCTGTCTCGAAAAACAAAAAAACAAAACAAAACAAAAAAAGAACACTTGTTGCTCTTAAAGAAGACCATGATTTGATCCCCAGTACACACATAATCTATAACTCCAGTTCCTGGGGATCTGATGCCCTCTTCTGGGTTCTGCAGGCACCAGGCACACATGTGTCACATAGACATACATGCAGGCAAAATGCTCATACATATAAAACAAAATAAGTAAATCTAAAACAAAAGCAAACAAAACACCTTAAGGCGAAACAGTAAATTAAATTAAAAAAATGAAGTTGTTTTCATTTTATATTAGCCAGAGCGTGTTGCTTCTTCTTGTCTGATGTTGATGCCAAGAATGAGGGAGGAGAAGGCTTTTTAACATGTGGTGTTTTGGGGAAGACCAACAGAAGAATAGTGGATTTTTTGACAAAGAAACATCAATCTAAACTCCATGAAACCTTGGAAAGGTAGTGATAAGGAATTAAGAGCAGGTATGATGAAAAATGCAAGTCATTAAATTTAACCTGCTTTGTAATTTTACCTGGATGGCAATTTTACCCTTTCATAGAAGCCATTATGGATCAAACATGTTCCCATATCTAATATCTTCTAGATATCTTTTTTCTGGTTTTTTTTTTTTTTTTTTTTTTTTTTTTTGACACAGTGTCTTACTATATAGCCTTGGTAGCCTGAAACTCCCTATGTAAACCAGGCTGGTCTCAAACTCAGATTTGCCTGCCTGTGTTTCCTGAGTCTTGAGTTTAGTGCACCAGTGTGCCTGGCTGCCTGGCTGGCTGCATGTCTGTCTGCCTGCCTGTGTGTCTGCCTGCCTGTCTGTCTGCCTGTCTAAGATTGACTGACTTCTGCTAGCTGACCTCTGACCTTCACATGCCCGACAAGGCACCTGTGCACCCACACAATAAGTAAATAAAATGTAATACAGAAAAGGAGAGGGGAAAGGATCAGGTGATGGAAGAAAAACAGCAAAGAATGAAAAAGAAAAGAAAAGAAGGGCGGGGGAAACAGTAGAGAGAATAATTTGTGCAAATATTTGGAAAAGGATAACATACTCTTCTTTTAACTGCATCTTCTCAGATTTGTTCTCTTTCATACACAACTGAAATTCTTTCCTTTGCTAATTATTTTGCAAACATTTAGCTTTGGCCACTTAAATAACTATGGGTTTGGAGAAACTGTATTAATTGATCCCTATACCTGACAAATAGCTGTTAAAAGCCTTTTTATGGTAGACTCACAGTTTAGAGGTAGAGCTGAGCAGGACAGAAAACCTTCGGAGATTTGTCAGCATTGAGCTCACCAGCACACCATAATTCACAGCCTATCACAATAAATGTCTTCTCTTGGAATCATAGCAGGAGAACATGGCAGATGAAAGGTTCTATCCCAAGGTTACATACGGGCAGGCGCTTAACGTAATTGCTTTGTAATGACACTATTAAAACTCTAAGAATAGTCAGAGTACTTTTTTTGAACTTTATAATGCAATGGAAAAATTTCTATAAAGAATATTAGAAAGTTATCGATCAATCAATTGAAGCCTTCTGGTTAGAATAATAGATGTATTTAGCCTGTGGGTATGCGGTTAGTGTGATTGAGGAGCCTTCTTTCCCACTCTTGAGGTTCCTTCCACTTGACAGGGTCCTATTAGCGTAGATCTGAGCAGCGTGTGCCTGTTCTTCTGCCAGCTCTGTACTTGTTCCGCCCTGGGGGTGATCAATGGGTTTCAAGAAAGAAATTGGATATGGACAGCTCAGCTTCTCCCTCTTGGGATGTGATGGAGGAGAGGAAGCTTGGGCCTTGCTTTCTGATACTGCAGGGACAGGCCCCGAGAGGGAGGGATGGGTTTGCCTAGGAACTGGGTAGGTACGTCTGAAAAATCTGGATTCAGTACTGCCGAGCCTTCTTGCTCCAACACCAGCCTTCCCACCTAAAGCTTTAGCAGTAAAGGTGAATTCTTTGGATTGCATCTGTCTTTCTTTTATATTCTTTTCTTATTAAGTTGGAAATTAGGGAAGAAGTGGATGCTAGTTACTGGGTCTTGTGTTCCTCGGTTTTTCGTCACTGTAACAAAGAGCTGTGAGAATCAGACAGGAAAGATTCCTTTGGCTCCTGGTTTTGGAGGATGCAGTCCACAGTCATCTGGTCTGTGATGAGGTGAAATATCACAGGGGAAGGAGCAAAGTCTCTCTCATCATAATGCCCAAGAAGCAGGGGAGATAAGGAGGAATGGGCCAAGGCAAGACAGAGCCACAAAGGGCATGTTCCTGGGGTCCTTTCTCTAGCTGAGTCTCCTGTCCTAAAGTTTCCGAAATATGGGAGCCATTTATCTTTAAGCCACAGCAATTCTTTAAATCAAGTTAATATTGCCCTAGTAATTGTGTATATAAACACATAAAACTCAGTGGGAAGAGCCGGGCGGTGGTGGCGCACGCCTTTAATCCCAGCACTTGGGAGGCAGAGGCAGGTGGATCTCTGTGAGTTCGAGACCAGCCTGGTCTACAAAAGCTAGTTCCAGGACAGGCTCCAAAACCACAGAGAAACCCTGTCTCGAAAAAACAAACAAACAAAAAAAAAAAAAAAAAAAAAAACTCAGTGGGAAGTGTCCAAGCTCTTTAGTTGACCTGGGTTTTGAATGTAAGAGGGTAAAGCCAACTAGTCTCAAACTGATCTTGTCCTTCTTTTAACACTCAGAGGTAGCAGGCCTAGCCTTCTCGCAAAGGTTAAAATAACATGAATTATTAGTTATTATCCAGCATGACACCTAGCATTAACAACAGAAGCATGCCGGTGGGAGCAGCCATGATTTTAAAGACATTGCACTGGGATAGTCACTAATGTATTTCCCCATTTGTGAAAACGCAATTTTTTGAAAGAATGCTAGACTTTGAAATTTCTCATTTTATTTTTATTAGGTGTGTATAGTGAGGGTCTGTGTATTGCTATGTGTGCACATGGGTTCAGGTTCCCATGGAAGCCAGAAGCAACGGATCTCCCTGAGCTGGAATTACAGGTAGTTGTGAGCCACCTGATGTGGACACTGGGAACTGAACTCGGTCCCCTGCAAGTGCAGTATGTTTTCTTGACCACTGGGTACCTCTTGGTCCTCCATACCTGGTTTTTGAAAGGACCAACTAACTATAAACTATAACTCTCCCTTGTAAACGACTACATGTCTTAGTATTCGGTTGTTTAAAGTAGCTTTGGAATACTGGGGGAATTGAACTAAAATAAAGTGAAATACTTTATTTCCAGTTTATTATTCCTTTGGTTAGCCTACGGATTTTTTCGTTTTTGTTTTTTCGAGACAGGGTTTCTCTGTGGTTTTGGAGCCTGTCCTGGAACTAGCTCTTGTAGACCAGGCTGCTTTCGAACTCACAGAGATCCGCCTGCCTCTGCCTCCCAAGTGCTGGGATTATAGCCTACGGATTTTTGTTAATTTGTTTTTGTTTTTCAAGGCAGGTGCCTTAGTTAGGGTTTCTGTTGCTGTAATGAAACTCCATGACTAAAAAGCAAGTTAGGGAGGAAAGGGATTATTTGGCTTACACTTCCATATCTCTGTTTATCATCAAAAGAGGTCAGGACAGGAATTCAAACAGGGCAGGAATCTGAAGGCAGGAGCTGGTTCGGAAGCCTTGGGAGGAATGCTGCTTACTGGCTTGCTCAGTCTGCTTTCTTACAAAACCCAGGGTCACCAGTCCAGGGATGGCACCATTCACATCAGGGCCCTCCCCCATCAATCACAAATTAAGAAAATGCCACACAGGCTTGCCAAGATCACATACTGCACTTGCAGGGGACCGAGTTCAGTTCCCAGTGTCCACATCAGGTGGCTCACAACTACCTGTAATTCCAGCTCAGGGGGATCCGTTGCTTCTGGCTTCCATGGGAACCTGAACCCATGTGCACACATAGCAATACACAGACCTATCTTATGGAGGCATTTTCTCAATTGAGGCTTCCCCCTCTATGATGAGTCTAGCTTGTGTCAAGTTGACATAAAACTAGCCAGTACAACAGAGTTTCTCTGTGTAGCCCGGTTGTCCTGTAACTAGCTCTGTAGACCAGGTTGGCCTTGAACTCACAGAGATCCCCAGGCCTCTGCCTCCTGAGTGCTAGGATTAAAGGCTCACACCACCACTGCCCCACCTAAGGTCTTCCTATTTTTGGAAATTTCGTACCTGAGTACCATATTTATATCATTTCCTACCTTTCCCCCTCCAACTCCTATGACCTCCCAGCTCCTCAACTTCATGACCTCTTCTTTAATTTTTATTCTCTCTCTCTCTGTCTGTCTCTCTCTCTTTCTCTGTCTGTCTCTCTCTCTCTCTCTCACACACACACACACACAATTATACACATAAATACACCCTGTTTGGTCCATTTAGTTTTGTCATATACATATCTGTTTATTACTAATCGATTGGGATTGGATAACCTATCAGGATGTTCTTCCCTGAAGAAGACTTTAAAGCCTTCCTTTAAGTCAGTCATGGTTAGGGGAGATGAGAAATAACAAATCAGGACTCTCAGTTTTGTAGACTGCATTTCCTCCTTTCTGGAGCTAATGCTCCCCCCGGTGTTGAATTGTCTGCGGGTCTCTTTTACCCTGCGAGCAGCTCCCCATCTCTACTGACTGCAATTCACCATGGGTACAAATGTGGAATATTTTGTCTGGATAAGATTCGTGCAAAGACCCTTGTAAGTTTCTATTGTTTTCTGATACATGCTCGCTAAGATTTATTCATTCAGAGATTTCCATTTTTCAGCTCAAATAAATGAAAAACACCTATATCGGTTTGTGACCATTCTCTCTACTGGAAAATAAAACTAATTGATTTAATGTAGGTTAGGCTGTTCCCTGTGAAGGGGTTCTTCTCACATGTTCTTTGCTGTTCTGGAAGGGGCTTCAGGCCATCTTCCCCGCAGGTGTTGCAGGGACAGAGCAGGCCCACTCTTCTTTTGCTCAGTCCGTTCTTTCATAGTTCACCCTGTTCCTCAACCAAATCACAGGAACACAACCCAAACCAAGTAGCGATGAAGACCAAAGAGGAAACTTTGTGTGCGAAAGGTGACCGCTGCTGAGGAAAGCACAGTTTGTAGGGTGCGGGAGCTTACACATCACTGTCCTGTTGGGAAGGCCCGGAAAGAACCATCCTAAGTGAAGAGTCCAACTCTTTTGGAGCACAGTATCCGTATGCCATGCAAACCATGAGTATATATCAAATAAATGATCGGAAACATTCTGTATTAATGACTTTACTTGTTGGGGTAGCCAAACCCTAGACAAAACCATTCTGGCATGGGTGATGGCTCAAAAGACTGCTACTTTGGAGCTGTCTGCACAACCTGCAGGACAGAGATCTCCACAGGACAGAGATCTCTTCAGTGTCCTTACAGCACATGAACCTTAGGGAGGGCGGGGCCTTGTGAGTCTGGTAAGTTTTAGGGAGTTCCTGAAACTTCGGAGGTTTACTAGTCTCCTGGGATGGAATGTTTCCATTCAGATGAACTTATTACACAGCACTTTATCAATTTAATGCTTCTGAGATCTGACAAACCCTGAATACTTAAGGAATCTTCCAGAGGGAGCAACAGGCTTGCAGGAGGAAGATAGCAGCTAATCAGACAGCATAGCTTTCCCTGTTTGCTGAATATCTAAGTGTTCTAGATTTCAGCTCCAACTGACAGCATCCTTAGCTCCCTTCCTTCACATCAACAGCTTTACCAACTAGTCCCAAAAGAACTGAGGCTTAAAAGACTCTTAAATTGCTATAGAAGAATATTTTCTTTCCCTGCTTCTGTCCTGCAGTTCTCCTGATAGAAGGGCAGCTTGCCTCCAACTGTAGTGTGGCACTCAGAATCTAATCAGGAGAAAGAAATCACATAGCAATTTTCAGAAGTTAAATTCAAAATAAATTTGATGTGGAAAGGGTGATGGGGAAGCTTTGTTAACCAATCATCTTCAAGAGGTGGGACCAAGTTAGGGGTGTGGCCTAGGGCCTCTCTCTGTGGTTCCCTCGCAGCACAGCTGATCTTGGACTTCTTGTTCTTGTTCCTTGAGTTTTCCCCCTTATAATAAATAAAGATATAATTGCTTTATCTTTTAGTTAGTCTGGTTATTTCCCGAATCGAGCTAATGTCTACAGAAAGGGGAAGTAGAATAACAAGAAATTAGCTACTAAAAGGTAAAAACAGGCAGATGTAGTGGTACATGCCTTTAATCCCAGCACCAGGGAGTCAGAGGCAGGTGGATCTCTGTGAGTTCAAAACCAGCCAGAGCTACATAGAAAGACCTGTCTTGGAGAAAAAAGGGGAAAAACGAAAGAAAAAGAGGAAGAGAAAAAAAAAGAAGTAAGAACAGGTGCTGAAGAAATGTCTCAGTGATTAAGAGCACTGGCTGCTCTTCCAAGGGACCCAGGTTCAGTTAACAGCACGCACACAGCAGCTCACAACTGTTGGTAACTTCAATTCCAGAGGATCCGAAGCCCTCTTCTGGCCTCGCAGGCATCAGGCACACAAATGGCACATATATTCATGTAGGTAAAATCAGTCATACATATACAGTTTTTAAATGAAGGGAGGGGAATAAGAATTCTAACTAATACAGAAATAGCAATCTAAGACACTAACTGCTAGGGCTGAGGCGACATGAGAACAGCTCCATCCATACCCACTGAGCAGTGATCTTGACCATTTGAGAGAGAGTGTAGAGGTGGCTCATTTGATGGCAGATAAGTCACTGTTGTGTTGCAATGGCGAAACAGGATTTTGCCAGAAATTCACCCTTTAGGTGAATTTTAGGGTAACAGGCAAATTGCTCACAGAGATACCCTACCCAGGGAGATTAATGGGGAGGCTGATGTCTCTGGCTGCTCCTGGCACTATGCATTGCAGTAGAGGGCCCATGGAGCTACATGCTGTGGGCCCTGCTCAGTGAACACCCGAGGAAGGAAAACGCGTGTTCTTACTGTCATTACCCTCTAGTGACAAGACTTCAGAGACAAGAGCTAGTTCCAGGACAGGAACCAAAAGCTATGGAGAAACCTTGTCTCGAAAAACTAAAAAAAAAAAAAAAAAAAGAACAAACTTGTTAAGGATTTGTTTATTTTTGTTTTATGCATGTGAATGTTTTGCCTGAATGTATGTCTGTGTGCAACATGCCCACGGAGACCAGAGGAGAGCCTTGGAGACCCTGGGACTGGAGTTACAGACAGTCGTTAGCTGCCATCTGTGTCCTGAGGTGTGAACCCAAGTCATCTGGAAGAGCAGCCAGTGCTCTTAACTGCCAAGCCATCTCCCCAGCCCCCAAACACTATTTTTTTATTGCATTTATTTCATTTTGAGGGGCACAAGCCATGTCCTGTGTGGCAGCCAGAAGAAAACCTTCTACCACACAGGGCCTGGGGAGTCAGCTTAGGTTGTCAGGCTTGGTGACAAGTACCCATACCCCCGGAACCATCTCGGTGGCCCAAATCATCACTTTCTAAGCAACTGACACATGAATTATTTTGTTGGACATTAGAGTTTTTCATTTTTTTTTCACCCATGCTAAATATTGCAAAATAGAAACGATGTTAGTCAGCGTTCTGTCACCGGGACACTCGCCTGAGGTGAGGAACAAGGAAAAAGAGTTACTTCGGCAGGCACGTGGTTCTGAAGATTTTTGTCTGTGATTGGCTAGCACTGCTGCAAAGCTGCCCTCACGGCCAGCAGGAACGTGAGTCAGAGCAAAGCTATGAACCTCATGACTGGGGAAAAAGAGGAAGAAGGAAGGAGTCCCACAATACCACCCGGCAGCAGGCCTCATTGACCCAAGGACCTAGCACAAGACACTCTTTCTAAAAGTCCACACAGCATCTCGTGGTGCTTGCATTGCTCTTGTGACAAAGGACCATTTATGCACCATTTGAACCTTGCCTGTATCATGCAGCATACTTCGGACACTTCTTTTCTTTAGTTATTCGGAATTCAGCAAACAGAACAGTGAGCTCCAGCTGAAAAAGCACCAGGGTGAGAACTGGAAGGGCTGGGCTGAGGCTCAGTCGGTAGAGTGCTTGCCCAGAAAGCACCAAGCCCTGGGCTTGGTTCTTAGACTCACGTACACCAGGCTTGATGATGCACGTCTGTAACCCAGCATTCAGGAAGTGGATCCGAAGCTAATTCAAGGTCATCCTCTCAGTCTCCCGTGGAATTTGAAGTCACCCTGGACTACATGAGACCCTGCCTAGAATTAAAAAACAAAACAAAACTGGGGAGGCGGCTATCTGCATAGTAATAAAAATGTCTGTACTTGGCATTGTGGTAAACATGTTAGAACCCATTGGGATGTCATAGTAACATCACGAGGCTGAGGCCTCCTGGTTTGGTGTGGTTATCATTCTATACATCAAAAAAAATAAAGTTTTGTGAAGTTGGATGAAATTCCCAAGTAACAGCTTCTCAACTCTGAACCCCAAGTTCTTAACTATGCTGGTTGCCTAGCATTGTGCAGTAAATACTTCTTAGGTGTAATGTCTTTAAAAATTTACATACTGAAGGAAGATCCCCGGAAATGCTGTCTAAATGCAGGAAGAACCAGGACACAACCGAGAGCAACTTTTGAAATGGCTGGAATATGCTCTGCCCCATCTGTATGAGCTGAAGCTGATCTGATTATGAGGGTCAGTATGACATTGAGCTCTGCGGACTTGATGGTACCCGCAACACTTAGGCTGCCACAGCACTCTGAATAAAGCTTTTCACTTAGATCTAAACCAAACTAAACTCGGGAAAAAAAAAGGGGGGGGGGGATGAGAAGTAGGAGAAATGGCTAAAAAATATATGGAGAACAGGTTGTTTATCAAATGGATTAAAATACGAATTGTGGTGTATTCCTTTAATCCCAGCACTCAACGGACAGAGGCAGGTGAATCCCTATGAGTTCCCGGCCAGTGCAAGTTACACAGTGAGACCCGGCTCAAACCACAGCAACAACGACCCACAGAAGCAGAAGCCAACCAACAAAAACTAATGCAGAAAACAAAAAATGATAAACTTCAGCTTATCCTGTGCCGGGTGCCGGAAGGGGTCACTTGTTCCCACAGTCTGGGAAGCACATTTCACACCCATCCTCCTCAGAGTCTCTGGTAAAAGAGACTTGTTTTGAACTGGGTGGGCTGCCCCACAGCGTGAAAACTAATGCATGTTCCCTTCATTCCATGAGTGGAGAATTTGGATTTTTGATGGTTTGTCCTTGGAAGTGTCTTCCACAGTGCCCACCCATCTCATTTTTCCCTCCTTGGTTTCTTCCTTAGCTCATTCCCAGTCTCTCCAACTTCCTTTGTCCTTTTCCCCTGTCTTCCTCATTACCCCTTTCCACTTGTGTCTTTGACGTTTTTTGGTTTCTGTCCTCCTTTTTTCCCTTCTTTTTCTTGGCTGATGGTTTCTGCCTTCTCTCAGACCTCAAATAACATCTGCTGTCATACTTTGAAGTTCCCTGCAAAGCTGATGATTCTAAACTCAGCCCACTGGGTTATTTCTGTCTGGATGTCCTCCATACGCTTCAAGCCTGGAGCAAAACTGAAGCGTGTATTTCACTTTCTCCCTAAGCCCCATCTCCCTCCATTGGCCTTTTGTTACCTTCAAGAAATGCTGGAGGGCTGGAGAGATGGCTCAGTGGTTAAGAGCATTGCTTGCTCTTCCAAAGGTCCTGAGTTCAATTCCCAGCAACCACATGGTGGCTCACAACCATCTGTAATGAGATCTGTGCCCTCTTCTGGCCTGCAGGCAGAGTACTGAGAATACTGTATACATAATAAATAAATAAATTTAAAAAAAGAAAAGAAAAAGAAATGCTGGAGTTGGGTGGTGGTGGTGCACGCCTTTAATCCCAGCACTTGGGAGGCAGAGGCAGGCGGATCTCTGTGAGTTTGAGATCAGCCTGGTCTACAAGAGCTAGTTCCAGGACAGGCTCCAAAACCACAGAGAAACCCTGTCTCGAAAACACACACACACTCACACACACACAAAAAGAAATGCTGGAGGCTTGGAGTCCAATCAGCACCGAAAAGCCTTTGCAGCAAAGGCGGCTCCTTGTGGTGGAGCAACGATGGTGGGTTGCCTATCAGCCAGAGAACAGAGAGGGCTGGGTGGGGTCACTTTTGCTCCTTGTAGAGGAGTCTTTTGACATTCCCCCATTTTGGTTTTGAGACACAGTTTGGCTATGTAGCCCAAGCTAACTTCCAATATGAGATTCTTTTGCTTTAGCTTTCTGAGTGGAAGTATCATAACTGCTCACGGCCACAGTTGGCTCCTTTCTTTATTTTTTCACATTTACTTATTGCGTATGTGTGCGTGCGCGCACATGCCACAGTGCCAGTGTGGAGGTCCATTCCCTTCTTTCACCTTGTGGATTCCAGGGGTTGAACTCAGGTCAGGCATGGCAGCAGGTGCCTTTACCCACTGAGGCATCTTGTGGCTCCTGGTTCTTTTTTATATGTCCTTCACTCTGTCCTTCCCTTTTAAAAATATTTTTGGTATTAGGATCAAACCCAAGGCTTTAACATCTCAAGATGGTGCTCTCCACGTGACCAGTGTTCCCAGTCTTGTAGCAATCATCTTACAAAATGCTCAAGGCTTTGTAGGAGAAAGACTCTATACCATCAATGACAGCAGGACTTTCCCATCTCTTCAAGGTTCCACAGAACCTCCTAATACTGCCACCTTGGGGACAAAGTCTTTCCACATGGACCCTTGGTGACTACCAAACCATGTCCAAATAGTAACACTAAGTAAAGGTTGTTACCAGCGTCTGACTCGGTGCTGCAGCAGGAAGCCGGAGTGTCACCTCCGGCACCATTCCGCCTTCTCCAGCACCATTCCACCCTCTCCGGCACCTTTCCGCCCTCTCCCCCATCCAGTCTCTCGTCAGCCCAACCACTCACCCTCCAGCTGGTTTCCCCTCACACTTGGCTTTTCACTGTGACACCACTCCCTCAGTCAGGCCTTTTTCTTTTCATAGCCTAGGAGAAGCTGCTGGCAGTCAAACAGAAGATCTGTTTCCTTTGTCTGGAAACAGAGCCTGTTTGGAACTCGGTGCACTGCTATCTACTTCCCCTAGTGATCCTTGCAGCTAAACAACGACCGACTAGTCCCGTCCCAGTCGTCAACGTCAGCGCTAAACGTCTTTCCCTGTGTTTCTTTCCCTTAGGCTGTTATGCCTACACTGTGAAGAGGAAATACTCTGTGAAGAGGAAATCCTTCTTAGATTTATGGTGGGGGGGAGGCACACCCAGAGTCAGTGACCTTCAAGCAACCCTAGGTCACTAATTCACAGATTAGCAACAGAGGAACGAACTTTTAACTCAAGCAAATCACTGTTCCTTGGGGCTTCCGCTACAGGAGCCAATCCCAGACTAATACTCCAGGATTGGAGCCACAGCCTTTTAGGTTCCTCTTTCAGCCACCACTTTGAGCGTCTCTGAAATGTATTCAAACTATTCTTTTTTTTTTTTTTCTCATCAAAATCAGGACGTTCATTGACAAATTCAACGTGATTGTCTTACTCCTGGTTACCCCTGGCTCCACTTCCCACAGGGTGTACTTTTCATTCCTCTGTGTGAAACTGCACGCTGGCCTCGGCTTTACTACTCGGCCTCATTTCTAATCACTCCTCAGCTTTGTTCTTAGGACCCAAGCATAGGGAACCATTTGCAGCTTAACGGTATAAGCCACGCCTACTGTCTCCACGTGTGGGTCTGAAGAAACCGCCTGCTCAGCTCAGAGGGCACCTTCTCTGCCTTGAATAGTTTACCGGACTCGCCTGGTTTCTAGTGGTCCTTGGGGCCTTACGTCCCAAGAGTAGTTGGGAGTTTTCCTGAGCACTGCAGGATTAGTTATAGTACCTTTGTGATCCCATCAGAGCAATTCCCACCCGCCCCCTTCTCCACCCTGCCCTACCAGCCGTTATTCTTTGGTAATAAGAATTGTTTTTTTACTCTTATTACTGGTCCCTAGCACCAGCCCTGGTACACAGTAGCATTTTAAAATATCAGTTCCGGGGCCAGTAAGATGGTTCACCGGGTAATGGCATTGCTGCCAAGCCTGGTGACCTGAATTCAAGCCCCCCAAAACCCCTTGGTGGAAGGAGAGAACTGACTCCCCCAAGTTGTCTCTGACTTCGATAAATAAGAAAAGTAAAGCATTATGAAAAATAAATTACAAGGATCATTTAAAAAACATACCAAATATGTTTCATTTTCATTTCAGTACTGGGTTTGAACCCAGTGCCATGTGATTGTAGGTGAGCCTTCTTACCACTGAGCTATACCTTCAGCCCTGTTATATTTATTTTGAGACAAATTTTCTCAGCATTGGACAGGATGGCCTTGAAGTTCCTCTGTAGCCTAGGCTGGCCTTGAACTTTCAATCCTCCTGCCTCAGGAGTAGCTGGGGTTAAAAGCAGGAGCCCTCAGGTCCAGCTAAAATGAAAATTTTAGCAGTCTTTAAGTCTGTTCTACTCATTTATTTTTTTTTATAGAATCTGTTTTTAACAAAATCTCTCTACTAGAAATATGCACTACCATCTTAAGTGAACTTAAGAATATGAAATAAATTCTTAAAGCCAAAAGCAGAGATGGAAGCGGAGTGAGAATCCTATTCAGTGTTGACTTGCCTGATCACAGCATCTGTGAGGGCCTTGATGCTACAGTGACATCAGTAAAGAGAGCAGTGAGCTCAGACCGCGGACAGATCACAGCTGCAAATGCCAGCGCTAAGCCATGAGGTGCCGGACTAACTTAGAATCCTGTGACTATGGTTTGGCACACTATCGGTTACTTTAGAGTCATGTGACTACAGTCTGATACAGTCATTGACTTTAATCATGTGACTATGGTCTGACACACTCTCAAGAGGCAATCCTCTGGCTTTTTTTTTTTTTAATGCAAGGCTATCCCAAATCAAATCCGAAACAGGTAAATTACACAATGCTTCAAAAATATTGGGGAAAAGAGGGATTCGAGAGAAGACTCAGCAGTTAAGAGAGCTTGCTGCTCTTTCAGAGAATTTGGGTTTAATTCCCAAGCACCCACATGGTGCCTCACAATGGTCAGTGAATAACTCCAGTTCCACAGGGTCTGATATCCTTCCTCTTCCGGTCTCCGCAGGCACCAGGAACATAAGTGGTTCACAGACATACATGCAGATGAAATGCCCATACACATAACAAAAATTAAATAAATAAATAAGTAAAGAAAGCATTTCACAGTTCTTCTCCACAGGGCACCAGCACCAGCACATTTTCCTCTACTTCAGCAGTCACCAGGTGTGACGATTTTTGTCTTCTGGCTAAGGGATGACATGCAGAAACTTTGTGCTTTGCTCAAAATCGAGATCACGGCTGAGCCAAAACCCAAACCTCCCCTTTTCTGACTACCCGTTGCCTGCTGCAAACTTTCCAAGAGGCATACGGTTTTAGCGCGTTCCTTATTTGACTGGCTGTCTCCTAGTAAGTTTTCAGTATGGTCATTGCTTGCTCATTGCAGGCCTTTGTTATGGTTCAAAGGCTGTACCAGCAATGTTCCATCTAGCTATGATTGTCAGCCTTGCCTGCTTGTGGCTAATGTCCTCAAGTATTCCTGTCCCTGGTGTAGTCGTTCTGATTCATCCTTCCCTTTCATATACGTAGTATGTATAGATGTAATGATCTAGTTGACCCTTGATGGGTTATATTTTATGACAAAAGAGATGATCAGCTTTGGTCATACAACAAGAGAAACCTTATATTGGCTATGTATGTGTATCCATCCACCATTTATTGTGTGTGTGTGGTTTCTCTTTATCCCCATGTGAGTTCTGGGATTGAACTCTGGTTGTCAGGCTTGGTGGCAATCACCTTTTCCTGCAGAACTATCTCTCTGGTCCACATCATCATATTTAGTGAGGCAATGAAACAGTGTAAGAGCCTTCCATTATACTAGCCTTATGCCATTATATAGCAATGTCCTGGCTTTATACATTCAGGGAGACAATGAAATATTATACGAATGAGTGTCTTCAAACTCACCTTCCTCTCTAACATCCCATGTGGTTTTCCATCTTTATCCCTCTCAAGTTACAGGATAAAAGCTACCTGTCTCCTCAAGTGTGTCAAAAGTCCCAGATATCTTCACATCTTCTCCCTCCTTTAAATCTTCGCATAAGATCTGGCCTTTCTTCATGTCATATCTGCTTATCTCAGCTCCGTCCTGCTGTTCCTAAACAACCCTGGTTCAGATCTGTTCTGATCCAATAATACCCAGCAAGTCTCAGTTCTTATGCTCGTAAGAAGAGGAAGTACTGGTTCCAAATTGATCCTTGACTTGCGTTTGCTCTACTGGCTTTTATTTCCTTGACCGTTGACTGCATCTGTCTTAGGCTGGTTACACTCGTCTGTCTTTCTTCTCAATTCAATGAAGTATCTTTTCCTTTCTAGCATCATACTTGGAGGTCTTTCTTCAACTTACAACTACTTAATGAACACCCATGTTCCTGTCATCTAGTTGTAACTATTAATTTAAGCCCAAGTAGGATTATTTTTTGAGTAAATGCCAGGTCTTCTCTCAGTCCTAGATAATTCAGTAAGCAATGTGCAGAGAAGAAAGGATTGTCCTTCTGTTTGCGTATTCACAGGCCTTTGCAGCATATAAATCAAGACAGCAATAGGAAATGGAGGATATATCCAAAGCAGGACACTTTTAGACTGGTTTATTTAAAAGTTTGTGAATATAGGAAATGGTAAGATACAATGCAATAAACTGAGGCCAGTGGGCTGTTAGGTTAAAATGGGGATGTACCAATATCTCTATGGTATACTGACTTAGAATATTTTGGCTATATAATCAGGAGTGGTATAGCTGGGTCATACAGCAGTTCTATTTTTAGTTGTCTTTTTTCCTTTTGAGGAATCTTCAGTAAATCATTCTTAATACTGTTTAATATTTAGTCAGCAATTAGAACTTGCCAACTGTCTCAAAAATGTCTTTTATTTTATATCTGTTTTCCTTGGGTTGCCAAACTCCGTATGTATGTGATGTTTAATTTTATATGCCAACTTGAGTGGGATCAAGGGTGCCCGGATATTGGCCAAATGTCCTTGTGGATGTTTTTGTGAGGGTGCTTTTGGGTGAATCTGACACATACATTAATGAAAACTGATGTAGTTGCCTTATTGGTGTAGTTGGGGTTCATCTACTGTGGGAGGCCTGGGGAGAACAACAGGACAGATTACCTTCTAGGTAAGTGAGATCTCCTGTCTAAGTGCCTTTGAACGGACATCAATTCTACCTCCCTTTGTGTAGAGTAGAAATATTGGTTCTTTCTATGTTTCCAGCCAGTCTGATGGACTGTGGATGGAAAGCAACCTGCTGCTGTCCTGCTTCTCAGGCCTTCCGGCTCGTAGAGAAACCTTTGCAGTTCTCTGGGCCTGCAGTGTGCAGACGACAGGCATTTCCCAGCTCTGTAAAGGAGCAGACCACAAGGTTCTATACCTTCAGGGTAGCACATGTTTTATGTGGCAGGACTGTTGTGACATCCTGTGTCACTTCCAGGATATTATCTGTACTGCATACTATTGATGACCCATACTCCATCCTCATGGTTCATCTGACTTTAGCCGCAAGCAGACACCTTTTATGCATTCTGGTTTCCTATTAAGGCACCCACCACATCTCTTAGCTTTGTGTAAAGTGGTGTGTGGGTACTTAATGTTTCCAGGGAAAATCGTTCACCAAAAGGTCAAGAAGTTATTAGTATCAATCTGGCCTTGATAGGCAATTTTGGGTGTATTGTCTATCTCAAGCACATTAGAGACAGACTAGAGCCTCAGTTGTCCATGGTGGTAGGAGCTCAACATTGTTCCAGAAGGGCTTTCCACTGTTTCCATGACACTATTTTAGCATCTGGGCAGTGTATCCCTAATAAATATGCATCTAATTCCTTTTAAGGGAAAAACATAAATCAAAGTAGTATGTGAAAATATGTTCATGACTCCTTTTAACTAAACTATTTACTTAGAGGATTACAATGTATCAACTAGCACATAAGATGCTGCAGATACAATGTTGAAGACTGGAGTGTGTAGATAAAACAGGCAATAACCTAATAACATAGTTTAACAGCAGATCAAACATTGGTGTTACTAGTGGTGAAATATGGCTAAGTTTAAGGGCCTGAAGTTGAGCCCTGCAAAACTATATTTGCTAGGTGTTAGGCAGTGTGAGGAAGAACAAGGGCAGGCAAAAGCATCTTCAGCTTGCATAGAGATCCCAGCACTACTTGTACTTTGGGATTGCAGTATACCCACGTGTCTGCTCCAGTCATCCCTTCCTCTGGGCCACACCTATGTGGCCTCGACAGGGGCTTTCAGTGATGGGCGATATATGTTCATCTTATTGTATGGATCGGGGTAAAGACAAGTCTGAGAAAAAGGACTAAACCTTATGCTACCCAATGCTGAGAGAATACACTCTGCCTGCAAAGTCAGAGGCATATGTAGTCTCAGAACCCTGAGCATGCCCTATGCCTAAACCTTCTTGGTTCTGCATTAAGGGGCAGGGTGTGGAATTCATGGGACTTTCCCACTTCTCTTTCTTTCCCTTGCAATATCCCCAGGCCTTCTGCTTGGAGGCCTCTCGAACACCTGCGTGTCTAATGGAAAGAGTGTCCTGAGGCTTTCTTGCCCCGAGATCTACCATTTTTGAGCCCGGGAAACTGGTCTTGGCTCATGCTGAGTTGTTTTGCCAGCATCTTCCTGCTGGTGTGGAGCTTGGGTCCTGACGCCCAGCCAGTGATCAGACTGCGGACACTTCCAGAACTACAGCCAGCCTTTCTGCAAAGGCTAAATAAAGCAGGAGCTAAACTCTGCTCACTTCTCAGTGCCTCAAACGCCAGGAGCAGTCCAGACAGAACACCGTGATTTCTAAATGCTCAAACCGGTGCTAGCAGCTTTCTAAAGTGTCCCGGCCTCACCACTGAACACACCTCCTAAGTACTTAAGTATTTACCTCTTCAAACAGATGCCTCACTCTTGGAGGACAGAAATAGGTTTTAATTACATTGTATTTCCAGGGATGAGCATGCATACTGATTGGATGAAGGCCTGTGCCAGGTAAGACGAAAGGACTAAAAGTCCAACTCAACATAGCTTAAAACAAAACAAAACTCCTCACCAAACAAACGAAATGACAGCGAAGTCCAAGGCTCATGTTGTGCCCCTAAGGAGCTCATCTTCAGCGTTTTCCTCTTCTCTCTATTCTGTGTGGCTCTACGCCCGGGATGAAGTGAACGATGGGAAGTCCCCGGTTCAGCAAGGACTTTAGTTCTAAATGGACCTGATGGTCTTGGCTTGATTCATGTGCCTACCCTGAGGCCGGTTCATTTGGCAGGGATAGGTCTTTGGCTCACCCTTAAAAATAGGGGTGAGGTTATCACCTCCTCAAAGTCCAGGGGCCTGAGATCCGCACATATGCATGCATTCCCGTAAAGGGTACGGGGGCCTGAGATGCGCACACACGCGTGCATTCCTGTAAAGGGTACGGGGACCTAAGATGCGCACACACGCGTGCATTCCTGTAAAGGGTGGTGGGAAGCATGAACACAGGCATCCACTGCTGAACTCCAGGTATCTTATCTTTAGATTGGACCCTGAGGCCTATGGGCACTGGCCCACACTCTCATTCAGTGACTGACAGGTCTTCCCGAGGTCAGGGTTGAAGTTCCTGTGTGGCGTGGTCCTCAGAGACTCTGTTTCTCCAGCATACATTTTGGCTCCGCTTGTCCCATTCCCACTCAACTGTTTCCAGTCAGCTTCACAGCGCATGCAATGGCCTTTTAGACTCTTTGGCAACCAGTGAGTCATGTATACAAAGAACTATTCAAAGCAAAAATGTGCTTGGTCTCTAAGAGAGAGCTGAAAAGATGTTTGTCAAGCCGAGATAAAGGCCTACAACATCTGCCCAGAGCATGAGAGCAGACAGGCCATCCAGGGGCTATGAAGCACCCAGGACAAAGTCAAGTAGAGGATGGATAATGGGACCACCTGTGAGGAAAGCTTAGCAGCTAGCATCGGTGCCCAGCACATCCCAGGTGCCACTCTAAGACCGTCAGTTCGCCGCATCTCCACAACATGGTTTCAAGTAGGTAAAATTATTCCCTGTCTTTACATAGTTGGCTCAAAGTCACACGGCCAGGAAGTAGAACGCAACTAGGTTCCTGTCAATGGAAAGGTCAGACACAGCGACACAGCGTTAATCGCTATGTTGGAACTCTTTGAGCCGCTGTGCCATCTTTCTCCATGGACTCAAACATTCCGAAAGCTGAACTGTGTCTGGCTCCCGTTAGTGTTTATTCAAGAACACCTGTATTTAAGTAGACGTTAAATACATACTTGCTCCAAATAGGCCAGCCTCCCAGTACACCAGTGGTTTTCAAAGCATCGTGCTACTGGAGTGGGCACTGATTCACAAACCCAGGTTAGAGCACAGACAGGAAGTTAGGGACCGACAGCAATGGGGGTGGGGTGGGGTGTGTGTTCGGTTCTGTGTGACCGGACAAGGGACCAGGCTTCAAGATGCAGGTTTTCTCTATGGTGAAAGAGGGGGAAACGGGATGGAACATGCTCCGCTAAGACACAGGGAACATACAGTAACTGCAAATAAGGCTTACTAAATTCTTGCAACATTTAGGAGGAAAACTGCTACAAGAAGCCAGAGGACTTTTCTTGGTTTCATCACAATTTCAGTAATCTATGCATTAGGATAGAATGGACGAGGTCAGTTTCAGTGATAGAGATTATTTTTAGAACATCAAAAGAGTGGGAAACACAGCTCATCTGGAGGATATGAATGTGTGGACAAACATGAAACCAGACGCCAGTTTCTGTGATGGACTCACAGAGACTTCTAAGGCCTGGGCTCTGGGTCTTACATTCAGGCGAAGAGTTTGCCCCGTGTGTCCCAAAGGCTAATCACAGTCTCTGAGACAATTTCTTTTTCTCTAAAATGGATGTAATCTACTTCAAAGAGATGGAGTGGAGATTAAGAAAAACCATGCCTGTATTCCTGGCTGTGCACCACAAATCAGCGATTACCACACCATCTCTGCGGGAGAGTTCTTACTACAAAGAAGAGCCATTGTTTCTCCGGCCAGACCCCACTCACAAGGTCTAGGCGGGCAAGAAAGGTGCCTTAAACTGCAGGGAGTGGGGAGCGCCGGAACCGAGCTCAGCCATTCCCGGCCGGGCCGCGAGGCCTTCTCCACTTCCTAACCTCCCCTTTGGGGGAAAAGCCCAGCTCCGCGCACTTTCGGCGGCCGCGGCCCCATCCTGGGTCTTCCTTGTCGCGAGTGTTAGGCGGCAGGACAGCGAGGGCTCCGCAGCGGTTTCCACGCCCCGCGTCCCGTCGGCTCCGGGCAGCCACAGCCGCCTTCCAACCCGACCTCCAGCCGGGATTGGCGCGCGGGGCGGAGGCGGGGGAGAGGGCGGGGGCGGAGAACGGTTCCCCGTGCGCGCCTCCTCGGCGCTTTACGGTACCCTCGTTCCGGGCTCCCGCGGCCGGCCCAGCCTCGCGGTGGGGTCCGGAGAGCCGACGGGCGAGCGCGCGGGAGGGAGGCAGGGAGGGAGAGCGAGCGGGAGCGCGAGGAAGGAGGCCGCCCAGCCCCGCGCTCAGCCCCGCGCCGCCGCAGCCATGGCGGAGCGCCGCGCCTTCGCGCAGAAGATCAGCAGGTACGCGGCGGGGAACCGGGCCGGGTCTCGGGGGGTGGGGGTGAGAGGGTGGGTGTGGCGCCGCCCCCCGGCCTGGCCAGGCGCGGTCCGGGGCCTGCAGCCCGCGCCTCGCCAGGCCCGCAGGGCGTGCGGCAGCCAGCTCGGCGGTTCTTTGTGTCCGCAGTGGAGTCCGCTCCGGCGCTCCACGCCCACGCCCCGGCTCCCGGCGCCCCAACAAAAGGAACTGGCGAGGAGGCCACGGCGCTCACGCTCGCACCCGCCGCCACCGCTGACAGCACCCCGGGTGCCCCGTCCGCACCGCCGGCTCTGCACCCTCGCCTGCACACGCACACTAAGGCCGCAAGTGCAAAGTTGCGGGCTGCGGGACACGGGGGCACCCCGCTTCCCCCCGTGGGCTGGGTGGGCGCCCTTTCTCTCTCCTCAGGGAAAGATGGATGACCCGACCCGCACTGTGCTTTATGCAGGGGCCTAGCGTTCAAGTCCTAGGAGTAAGCCACCCACCGAGGATACAGTTTCCCAGTAGTTTACCTCCGGGTCCAGATAAAAATTAAAGAATATTTGTAGCATTTAACTATGGTATGCTCTTATGGATAAGACGCTAGGCAGTTTTTTTTTTGTTTGCTTGTTTCAGTAAAACCTTTTTTCAGTGACTTATATTTAAAGAAAGACAACATTCAAGTGAATTCTTTTGGCAGTTGTATTTTATTTCTGTGGTTCTGAATCTTTTTAGCTGTTGACATTTCTAGAAAATTTTTGGATATGTCAGAGAAAGGCATTTTTAGCTTCTGAACCTCCACAGTATTAAGGGTTTTGGGATTTTTTTTTTTCCATTTAAAACTAACATCTCATTTTGCATCTCGCCTTTGGCCAAGATCAGATGTAAAATGTCTCCTTTTAATTTTGAGTTTTAAGACATATTTTTCATTTTTTTCTTAAGAGGTGAAATAAGTTCGTAGGAACGTGGGTGCTGCTGGAAGACTAAGGTGAAGCCAAATACAGAGTGTTGTTTTCTAAATCGGGACCTTGCTGAAAGTTGTCCCATCTGAAAGTTGGTAAATAGTGGTGCTTAGCTTATAAGAGTACCATGAATGGTAAATGGTCAGTCTTGTATAAAGTGCATAGTTAACACAGTGTATTACCCATACTGCCACCAGACACTTGTGATCGGGGTTGGGAATGAATAATTATTTATTATATATTATTATTTCCAATCCCAATTGCTCTTGGGCCTTAAGGCATACCATTAACGGACACATCTTATACATTTCTTTTAAATAGAGCTAGAGTTTGTGTCTTATACAGCAAGCACACCTTTGAGGGTAAGGGATGACATAAAGGCAATGCCTCTTGTCTGTGAATGGAGTTAGCAGGTGGAACTGGACTAGCCTCAAGAAAGAAAATAGACTCCATTGTGGAAAACAGCCTCAAATACAAGTAAGGATAGTCTCGAAAGGTATAAAATCAAGACAGGGGAATGAAGGGCATGTGCCCTTGCAAGAGGGACTCTTGGGTAGTCATGGCAATGATGAGGGATGGATTGGACATGGAAGTTGAGGAAGAGGGGGACATGCAGCTCTCTAACTGGGCAGCCCGCTGGAGAATGGAAGGGGTCACTGAGGTCCATGCGAGGTCCATGCGTTGGGGACACGGTTTAAGAGTGGGAGGGACTACTGGATGGAAATGATGCGGGTTTGGGCATCTTGGCTTTGAGGGCTTGTAAGTCATTTAAATGGAAATATCCATTAGATTTTTGGTGCTGGTTTGAGACACAGGAGAGACTGGGGATCTAGAGTCCAGAATCATCTGCAAGTAGATTGGACAGCAAACCAGGGACAGAGTGCTGAATGTAATTAGTAGTTAGCTGTTCACAGGAGTGAACTGTCCTCCTTGTTACCGAGTCTCATAAGTAATCCTTGGGAAGGATTGAGAGCTGTGCCTTTGAGTTCCTGCCAGTGGAAACAGGACAATGTGTGGGGATAGATCGGGGTTGGCAGCCTGGCTCTGCCACTCATTGCATAGACTTGAGCAGTTTCTTGACTCCATTCCCACTGGCCCTGCAAATGGTTATAGTTCTAGGACTTTTCTCGGAGGGCTGCTATGAGGTTAAAGAATCCAGTATCTCTCAGATGCTTAGAATGAAGCCTTGTGTGCAGTAATTGCTTAGTAAATAGAGCTATTTTATTTTTGCAGTCTTTATGAAATGAGGCTTAGGACCTTTTCTTTAAAGTGACAATCTTTTCCATAATGTATGCATATATGAAATTCATTGCTCTGTAAAAACCTACTGCCGTGTGATACGTTAGGAAAAACAGGCTCATGATGGTTCAGAAATCTTTATGAAGACCGGTGCTGATCAGCTTTTCTCATTGAGATCTTTTTTCATCCCTTTGAATGGGGTGTTGTTGATTTTTGGAGGCTGGGATCTTTATTCATGAATCCCTGACTGGACTGCTTACCTCAGGTCAGCCTTTCCAAGCACAATGCATTTTGTCCATGTCAAGAATTTGCCTCTTCTCTGATCTTTCTCCTTTCTGAGGACATGGTCTATGCATTTATGAAGATTAACTATTTGTAGATTAATGGTATAGGATTTCATTTGGACCATTTTATCCAGTGACTTGATATTTAACAAGTGGATGGACATTTGTGCCCATTTTTATTAGATTCTTATCCATATAAGCTAGAGAGGCACAACAACATAGTAAAGAATATTGTTTTGGGGGCCAAATTGCACAGGTCAAAACTCTGCCTACACTGCATTCATTATAGCTGGGCAGTTCTGAACGTTTGATCAGGTCTCCTTGTTTTGGTTTCCAAAAGCCCCCATACAATTAGTGGGAGAATTAAATGAATGAATACCCTTGAAACTGCCTGGGACATGAGCATTAAAAATGTTAGCTACTGATTTCTTTTTTTTTTTAAATTTAAAAATCAGTGGCTAATTTTTATTTGCTAATAATAGTTTCTCTTTTCCAGATGAGATGTCATTGCCTAAATTGTCATTCAAACCCTTTCTCTCTCTCTTTTTCTCTTTCTCTCTCTCTCTTTTGAGACAGGGTTTCCCTGTGTAACAGCTCTGGCTGTCCTGGAACTTGCTTTGTAGAAGAGACTGGCCTCGAACTCACAGAAATCTACTTGCCTCTGCCTCCCAAGTACTGGGATTGCAGATGTCTGCCACCACTGCCCGGCCAGTTACTATATTTTTTATTTGTATTTTCTTTTTGTAGCATATTTTCATGGTAGTCTCCCCACCAACACTGTTAATGTCACAACTTTATGCTTATTTTCTTGTTGTTCCTCTTTTGATTGGCTATAATTTTTGCCAAGAAGCAGAATTAGTGAAAACATTTTTGGGGGGAGGCCTGAATGTAGTCTTATTTAGTAGCCCAAATGTGACCTCTTACGTGTTAGTGGACCCAGTCTTGGTTTAGTTCCATGTGTTGTTAATTGCGCTGCCCACTTTTCTCTTTGGGTTTATAGACTTCCCAGATCTTTTGTTCACCTTATCCTCACAAATTCTTTTAGTTTTTGTTGAACCCAGGGCAGCATGAGCGTTATTGGGTACTCTGTACTGCTGATCTCCATCCCAGCCCTTAGCTCACTGATGTTTAATGCTCAGAATCTAGTCTCCTTCTACCTTCTAAGCCACATGTTGGAGGGAGATTGGGATCGAGTTTCCTTTTATTACCATCTTCTTTCAGATGAAGTGACTCCAAATTCCTCTTCCCTCTCTCTGAGACAGTCTTCAGGCTGGCTTTGAACCCTGATCTTCCTGTCTTAGCCACCGTTGTGCTGGGATGATGGCCCCATGTGCCATTGGAATCTTGAAGCCTACTTCTGATCACTTTTTGAGAATCTTGGCTCTACACTCTCCCCTTTCCATTCTAACATTTTTATCCCCTTTAAGAGATCTTTCTCTCTGTCATAAAACTTCCTATGCCCGCCTCAGTACAAAACAAAGACCTACTGAGTTGTCTGGACTTCCTAACTGTCCACCAATTATTGGTTTTTCATTTCCAGTCAGGATTCTCTTTCTCTCGGTTAACATCAGGACTGCTTGCTGCTTTCTCTTAGGAAAGCTTAGGCTGTGTGAGCGAGCTTAGTTTATGTGTTCCTGAGTTGTAGATCTGGAGTTAACTTTTGACCCTTTCTCCTGCCTGAGCACTGATTTCAGGAGCTGTGCCCCTCTCCAGTATCTGGTATCTGCCTCCTTCCTCCCCTTGACTTGCTATAAAGTAACAAAGCAAGTGAACTTCAGTTACAATAATAAATCTTTCAGTCTAATTTTCAGAAAAGAAACAAGAAAGCAAACAATAGATACTGCTAGCTCAGGTCTTGACTGTTCAAATCTAGTGCCATGTAGATGCTGAAACTTAAGAATTGTTTGCCTGCCTCCTCAGTCCAGCCCTATTTCCACACCTCCCTAGGCAATCCCAGCCCCAGTTTCTCCGCCCTCTTACTCAGGCTCCTCAAGGCAAGGCTTTAATCAGGAATACAGTTTTCTGACAGTGGGGAGTCCAGGGTTGTGTCCTAGGGTTCTCTGTAATCTTGTCTCTCTTGTTGACTCCTTCTTTAGTTTACCCCTTGCTCTCCAGGCAGCGGTGTTTCCACTGTGTGATAACTATAGCTATGGTACTATAAACCACAGCTGTAACTATTCTGTTGTGCTTGTTTTCATTTGTCATTTATATTACTTAAAATTTTTTGTATGCCTCATTTTTTAAAAATAGAAGATATATTTAGTATGTGTGTCATGTGTGTATATGTGGGTGTGCATGCTATGTACTGTCATGCATGCGGGGGTCAGAGGACAACTTGCAGAAGTCAGTTCTCTCCTTCTACCACGTGGGTCCCAGGGTTCTAACTCAGGCCCAGGTTGGTAGCAAGTACCTTTATCAACTGTTGTGATAAATCTTTCTTTAAGCATCTTGCTGCCTTGGTACATGCACGCACCCCTTCCTAAAGAAATAGTAAAAGTATAACTTAAAAATTTCAAACAAACAAGGCAGATCTTGCCCATTCTCAGATTATTCCAGCCCACTTTGCTTCACTTTGTGTTTTCTTCTTCTTTTTTGTTTTTTTAAATTTTTTATGATTTATTTATCTTTATTTTATGTGCATTGGTGTGAAGGTGTCAGATACCCCGGAACTGGATTTTCAGACAGTTGTGAACTGCCATGTGGGTGCTGGGAATTGAACCTGGGTCCTCTGGAAGAGCAATCAGTGCTCTTAACCGCTGAGCCATTTCTCCAGCCCCTTGTGTTTTCTTCTTATCACCTGTGCATGCATTTCTAAGCAAAATGGTTTTCTTTTCTGCTTTTGAAGGTATTTGAACAGTATTGTATTGCATGTTTTTTCCTTTATTCTCTTGCTTTTGCTAAAATTTTATTGTGTTGTTCATTCATGATTGCAGTTAAAATGCATTCATTTTTATGGTTTTGTAGTGTGTTTTATTGTATAAGTACGCCATGATGCAGTTTCTGACTACTAGACAGAATGCGTATTCTGGGACCCATCTATGCATAAGTTCCTTTAGGGCTATGGTTCTCAACCTTCCTAACGATACAGCCCTTTAATACAATTCCTCAGGTTGTGGTGACCTCTGATCATAAAATTATTTTATTGCTACTTCATAACTATAATTTTGCTACTGTTATGAATTGTAATGTAAATATCTGATAATGCAGGATTGTCCCTATGAAAGGGTCTTTCAACCTGACTCACAAAGGATCCATCGTGACCCACAAGTTGAGAACCTCTGCTCTAAGGACTACTCAATTCCTGGTTGAGTGATATTTTGTTGTTATTTGTAGCAATTTTATTTATCACTGGGTTTATTAGGCGAGTCTTACAGTGTTGCTTTCCATAGTTGCTGTTACTTGGTGTTGCCAAGCTTTTCAGTTTTATCGGTGTTTTGGATTCATGATGCTAGTGCATTGTTAAGTTTTAATTTTTATTTACTGAATTATTAATGAAGTTGAGCTCTGCTTTGTTTGTTTATTGACCATTTGAATGCCTTGTTTTGTTTAAGTTGCCTATTTAAATCTTTGTGGCCATCCCCTCTCCATATTTTCCTTTGTGATTTTGTGTGGGAACTTTGCATACAGCCAGTATACTAATTGTTTATTGATTATTTGGATAATAACACCCCATTATGACTTATTTCTCATTCTTTCTAGGGAAGTTCTTGAAAAGTAAGTTCTTAGTTTTAATGCTCCTTGTGTTTTTTGTTGTTGTTTTATGTTTATATTATTATGGTTATTACTTTATATTTGTTTGCTTGCTTGTTTTTTGAGACAGGATCCCATGTAGTCCAGTTTGGCCTATATAGCAGATGATGACCTGACTTTGCACTTCTGATCTTTCTGCCTCTACCTCCTGAGGGCTGGGATTACAGGCTACTTTGTCCAGTTTATGGACTGTTGGAGATCAAACCCAGGGTTTCCTGCACACATTTTTCCGAACTGAACTCAATTCAACCCCAGTACCTTATGGCTCTTGGATAAGAAATTGCTCCTTATCCTGAGACAGACGACATTGCCTGTATTTACACAAACCTGAGCTGAGGTTTGTATTCCACCTGACTTAATATGGGAACGGAATGGACTTGTAACTTCCACCTCTACCGTAAAGTCTTGATTTTGTTCCGTAGATCTGGTTGGGTGTCTTTTAACCAGTCATAGTGATTTTAATTATATTACCTTCAGGATTTAGTAGCCTGGTTAGTCCCTCTCTCTCTCTCTCTCTTTTTTTTTTTTTTAAGTATGTTGGTTTCATTTAGCCCTTTGAAAGTCTATATAAATTTTACATTATATCTCACTCCTCTAAAATAAAAAACAAAAACCCAAAAAACTTCCCACCCATACCCTGTTAGACTTGTGTTGGAGTTACATTGAACTTACACATCAGTTTGGTGGAAAATGATGGTCTTTTAATACTGTTTGCAATCTCTTCAGTTATCACAGAAAAAGCTCCATGGTTTTCTGTGAGATCCTTGCTTGTCTTTAGTCAGGTTTATTTTTAGGTATCCAACAATTTTATATCCAGCTATATCTCACTAAACTCTTGTTGATAATAAAGAATGGCTATAGAGTCTTTGATAATTTCTACATATATAGTTGTATTTTCTGGGAGTTACAAAAGTTTATTATTTTTCATCTGTTAGTAACTTTAAAATCTTATGTATGTATGTGTATTTTGCTCTGTAGTTGGATCATAATATGTCCCAAAGGCCTGTATCGTAACAGGTGGTCCCAGGTGGCTTTTGGGAAGTTGATGGGACTTTTAAGAGCTGGGGCATCAGAAGCATAGCACTGACTTAAGGGCCCTCACCTATTCCTCTTTCCTTTTGCTTTGTGGTCATAAAGACCAAGTTTGCCCTGCCATGTCCATACCCCATGATGTGTTACCTACTGTGGGCCTAAAGGAACGGTGCTGTTGGCATGGACTAGAACTTCTGAAAGCGAGTCCAAAGAAAACTTTGGTGTCTTGCTGTAGTGATGGGATGAAGTCCATGATCTTACATTACTGTGTGGTTATTACTATTGGTGTTTAACATTGTATTAATGTTGAGTGTTCTTGTTAGGTTTGTGAGCTCAAAGGCAAAGCATTCTGTGTTTCACTTTTGAGCCAGACAGTTACTGAGAGGTGATTTTTTTTTTTTTTTAAAGAAATTCTTTCAGACTTTATTCCCTAGAAACAGAGGCTAAGGATTGAGAATCAAATCATTGTTTGGAAAGTACAATCCCAGGGCATCAGGAAGAAGGGGAAGTAGGTACTGTTCAGAGAGATGAGGAGTGCTGGAAGGTGAGGGCATGTCTTCCTGGCTGCTGCTTCACAAAGAACCTGGGAGAGCATTTGGCAGGTGTGTTTGTTGGCCGTGAGGAGTATCTGTGGACAGAGAAAGACGTCTCAGATCCGTTGGATTTTGCCGGAAGTGTACCTACCTACAGTCCTATTTTCTCCTGTTTTAAGCAGCTCAGACTCCAGGGTTAAGTCCTGCTTTGTTGTGTCATTTGGGCTTTGGCAGCCACTTTGGATGTCTTGTTTTTCCTTTTCTTTTAAGAATTTACGTAGGTGCATTGGTGTTTTGCCTGTATTTATGTCTGTGTGAGGGTGTTGGAACTGGAGTTACAGACAGTTGTGAGCCGCCACCTGGGTCCTCTGGAAGAAGTCAGTGCTCTTTCTTAACTGCCGAGCCATCTCTCCAGCTCCTGTCTTGTTTCTCTCTCTCTCTCTCTCTCTCTCTCTCTCTCTCTCTCTCTACCAAAGGAGTTTTTAATATGCAATTATAGAAGCTCAAATCATAAAGTGCTCACTCTTATAAATTGATGACTGGATTAGGGGATACAGGTGTTGTCAGTAGGTCTGCTATCTTTGTATCTCAGATTTTGCACAAAAACTGAAACCAAAATGCTTACACTGAGATTTGACAGTTCTAGGCTCCACTTCTACCAGGTGTTCAGTTTCCTGTCTGCTTCAGTTGTATGTGGTTCCTTGAACCAACTGCTGTGTTTAAGAATGTTGACGAGTCTGGTCAGTCCTGAGTTCCTCGTCCCTTTACCTGGCTTGGAGGGAGGTGTAATGAACGATGTCAGCCCCTCTTGAATCTCAGGGCGTAAGTTCATTACAAAAAAGAGGTTTCTAAGGAAGGAAGGAAGGTGAGAGTGCTGGTCATACCAAGTTGACAGATGCTCTTCAGAGTTAATTCTGGCCAGGGAGATGGCTCAGGCTTGTTGCAAGCACAAGAACCTCAGATTGGTCTCCAAAACCCTTACACATAAGCTAGTGTAGTAGTGTGCATATGTACCCAGAGCTGGGGAGTTGGAGACAGTTTGATCCCTGGGGCGCCCTGGCCTGCCAGTATGGCTTAATCAGGGAGCTTCAAGTCTATGAGAGACCCTCATCTCATAAAACAAGGCAGATGGTACCTGAGGAATGACACCCAAGGTTGGCCTTTGACCTCCACAGGAACATATATATACAAATGCTTTCACATGTACAAATACATACACATACATGAACTTCAACATTTTCCTAATTTACTTTTGTGTGTGTGTGTGCACATACCCAAGATTTATGTTTGGTGTTTTTGTTGATCATCTACCTTATTTATTGAGGTAGGGTTTCCTCCATTCCCATCTTCATGTGGAATTTATGTGGGTGCTGTGAATCTGAACCCCAGTCCTCATCTTGGTAACAAGCTTTCTAACTTAGCCATTTCCTTGGCCTCCAAAGTAATCATTTTAATTGTCCCATATTCTTCCTTAAATTGAAGTGGAACTGGTGAAATTCAAAGAGAACCAACCATTGCAGATTTTTCTTTGCACCGCCAGCACACACACACACACACACACACACACACACACAAAAAAAAAAGACAAAACAAAACCAAAAAAACGACATGGAGACATTATTATGAGAGCTTGGCCTATACCTTAGGCTTGACCCACCAGCTATTATAACTTAAATTAACCCATTTCTATTTGTCTGTGTGTTGCCAGGTGGCTTGTGGCTTCTCCCTCTCTTTCTCTTTCTCTTCTTCTGGCTGGTGGCCCCACCTTTCTTCTTCCCAGAGTTCTCTCAGTCCAGAAGTCCTGCCTATACCTGCTGCCTAGCTATTGGCTGTTTAGCTTTTTATTAAATCAGTCATAGTGACACACCTTCACACAGCGTAAAGGATTATTCCACAATATCATCATAACTTGATGTTAGCTGGCTGTGGGGTGTCTGTCACTTAATTTTGAAAAGCCTAGCTCAGACCTAAATGCAGATCTTAGTTACTATTCTATTGCTGTGAAGAGACACCATGACCAAGGTAGCTTATAAAAGGAAGCATTTAACTGGGGGCTGGTTTACAGTTTCTGAGAGTTAGTTCCTGATCGTCATGGTGGAGTGTGGTGGCAGGCAGGCATGGTGCTGAAGCAGGAGCTGAGAGCTTGCATCCTGGTGTTTAAGGTGGAGCAGTGAGAGAGTGCAAGACTGGGAATGATGTGGGTTTTTGAAGCCTCACAGCCCACCCCCAATGACAGCCACACCTCCTAGTCCTTCCCAGAGAGTTCTACTAACTGGGGACCAAGCATATGAACCTGTGAGGACCATTCTTATTCACACGGCCATAGTGAACTTTCATAACCTTCATAGGAATGTTTTCGTGTTTGGATTTTGGCTTTCTCGTACATATGCACTCATGGCACCAGAAAACTGAACTAGCCCTCTCATTTATATTAGCTCTTGGATAATTGCCATAATTTCTGCTAATGATCCAGGGAGAGTGGTGTATGTTTCAGGGTCCCAACTGTCTCTGTCACTCTGCACTAGCTCTTCTCTTTCCAACCCTCCCCCACCACACCTTTTTAAAAAATTTTTTTGATTGATACCCTTTCCTTAGCTGCTCAGAGAAGCCCCAGCCACAAAAGACCTAGCTTTGTAGATGTATTTAATTTAGCTTTATTTATTGCTAGTGCACACACACACACGTGCCAAGTTGCATATGTGGAGGTCAGAGAACAACTTTCTGTATTTGGTTCTCTTCTTCCAATGTGGGTTCTGGGCTGAACTCTCACACTCTCATGGCAAGTCTTTTTACCCTGGGAGACTTCTCATTGTCCCTATTCAGGTATCTTTTACATGCCATAAAATATTATTTATTTAATGTAAGTGAATGATTTTTAGTAAATTTATGGTTATGAAACCATCATCCACTTTTAGAGTATTTCTATCACCCTGAAATATGCTTTGGGCCAGTTTTTAGTCAGTCTCCATTTCTTAGTCAAAACCTTAGGTAACACTGATCTACTTTTTATATCTATATATTTTCCTGTTTTGAACATTTCACATAAATGGAGTTATGTAGCATGTGGTCTTTCTGTGTGTGACTTTTAAAAGTTAGCATAAGCCGGGCGTTGGTGGCGCACGCCTTTAATTCCAGCACTCGGGAGGCAGAGGCAGGCGGATCTCTGTGAGTTCGAGACCAGCCTGGTCTACAGAGCTAGTTCCAGGACAGGCTCCAAAGCCACAGAGAAACCCTGTCTCGAAAAACCAAAAAAAAAAAAAAAAAAAAAAGTTAGCATAATGTTTTCATTTTTTTATACTGTAGTACATATTGCCATTTTTACTTTTTATGTTTAAATAATCCATTTTATGTAGCACATTTTGTTTTTCCATCAGCTAATGAACTTTTGGTATCTGTTTTTGGCCATTGTGAATGTGCCTCTATACTTTTCTGTGCTGGCTTGTTTGAACACTTGGTTTTAATTCTTTAGAGAAATTTTTTTAGATTTATATTATTTTATGTGTATGAGTGCTTTGCCTGTCTATATGAATTTCATTTGTTCTCTGTTCCCCATTCCCTTCTCTTTCCTGCTGAAATGTTTTATTTCCAACAAGCACTCCTCTTTTTATGGTGTGAGTGTGTGTGTGTGTTTGATGTATTGAGTTTAATTAGGGCTCCGTTTGTGGATGTGGGTAGGATGTTATTTACTGGAGCAAGGGGAGAAAGGACCACTTATCAGCGACTTTAACACTGAAAATAACACACCCTCAGACCCCCTCCCACACCCATGATGGGTGTTGGTGGACTCTGCAGGCTTTGTGCAGATAAACCACAGCTGCAGTGGGTTCGTGAGTGTGGTGGCCATGCCAAGTCCAGAAGATGTCTGTTTGCTTTGCATCTCCCCATCCTTTGGCTCTTATGTTCTTTTCTCCTCTTCGCTGCTGTTTCTCCGCCTTGGGAGGGGTGATCCAGTTGAGAGTAGGTGGTGATGTAGTGCTTGGTCCTAAAAGGGATGTTGTTTTGTTTTGACACAGCATCTCATTTGCCCAGGCTGACTTTGAATTTGCTGTGTAGTCAAGACAACCTTGAACTTCCAATCTTGCCTCCACTTCGTGAATGCTGGGATTTCAAGTATGCAAGGTGCTAGGGGTGGAACCCAGAGCCTCATGCTAGGCAGATACTCTACTAAGCCCATTTCCCAGGCTCTTGTGTAGCTTCCTCTCAGCAGGAGTTTTCAATGACTAGGCTGCCGCCTCTGCCTTCTTTTGGGCTTACTCTTCTCATCATGTTCTTTTGGTAAATTTGTTTTAAACTATTTTTTGTTTTGGATGTTATCATGCAAAGAATTTTTTAAAAATTGAGTTTTCGTTGCTAGAATATATAAGTAACTGTTGCTTTTGAGTACTGAAGTGCTATCCCAGGACCTTGATAAAATTGTTTATTTTACTGTCTTTTCATGGGTTCTTCTTAGAATTCTCTGTGTGGAGTATAATTTTGATTGCTTTTCAATCTGAATATTTTTATTTCCTCTCTCTTACCCCTTGCTCTCTTTCTTGCCCCTTTAGCTCCCAAATTTGTCTGTTGTATGTGTGGAACACCCTCCATGGAACAAAGTCAGCAGCCCCCACCCCATATGTGTGTACCCACCTGCCTGTGTGTCCTTGTCCTTTGTCTGTCTGTGTACATATGTAGAGGCCAGAGGTCAATGTCAGGTGTCATTTTCAGTTGCTTCCCATGCATTTTTTTGAGAAAAGGTCTATTGTTGACAAGCTGGAACTCTCTAATTTGTCTAGACTACCAATCAGATTATAGGTGTATGCTGCCATGCCCACCCTAGCTTTTTTTAATGTTTTGAGATTATAGTATAATTATTATGTCATTTCACCCCTTCCCTTTCTTCCCTTCAAACCCTCCCATATACCCATCCTTGCTCTCTTTCAAATCCATGGCTTTTTTCCCCCCATTAACTTGTGATAATATTTTGTTTGTGATCTAACAAATAAAGCTTGCCTGAAGATCAGAGTGCAGAGCTAGCCACTAGTTAGCCAGGCAGTGGTGGCATACACCTTTAGTCCCAACACTCCATAGACAGAGGCAGACGGATCTCTGTGAATTTAATGCTACCCTGGTCTACACGAGATTGATCTAGTCCCAAAGAGAAACAGAGCCTGGCTATGCGGCTCGTACTTTTAATCCCAGTATTTGGGAGTCACATGACTTTAATCCCAACACTAGGGACGTGGAGACAGGAAGGGATATGGCTGCGCAGAGAGAGGAATATAAGGTGGGAGAAGATAGAAACTCAGGCATTCAGTCTGAGGGTTCAGTCTGAGGATTCGTAGGAACAGGATCTCCCCTTTGGTCTGAGAATTCAGTAGAGGTAAGAACTAGTGGCTGGCTGCTCTGCTTCTCTGATCTTTCAGCATTAACCCCTATCTCTCTCTGGGTTTTTATTATTAAAACCAATTAGAATTTGTGCTACATTAATTATTATTACATACACACATATTTGTAAATGCATAAATACAACTTAGTCTGTATAATGTTACTTGTTTGTATGTTTTCAGGGCTGACCATTTGATACTGGATAACTAATTGGTGTGTTCTTCCCTGGGGAAGACGTCTCTCATTCCCAGCCGTCCTTAGTGAGGGTTGAGCCCCATGAGCGCTCCGTCCTCTTTAGCAAGCCTCTTGCTGTACTGTCAGCTCGTGTTTAGGCAGTCATGTTCATAAGACTTTATGGTGTAGCTTCTGCCATTCCCAGGAGATGTAGTGTCACAGCAAACTGAAGAGACACCCAGCTTCTTTCGCGGATGCTGGGGTCAAACTCAGGTTCTTGTGTGGCGAGCATTTTAATGGCTGCACTGTCTTAGCCACAGCCTTGCTGTCTGTGTCACTGTTGCTGGTCCCCTCAGTCTGACTGGTCAGTCAGATGTCCTATCATCAAATTCTGCTGATTTTTACCTTCTTTCCCCGAGTCCTCACCAAATCTTAGAAGTATTTGGTTCTTCCTGGTAGTGTGAAATGGTGTCTTGTGAAGAGATCTTTACAACCAACTTCTTGCAAGTAGTGTTCAGGATGGCCCCAGGGGTGGATCTTTTGCCCTGTGTAATCCATCCTGTAAGCATCACTCCCGTGTCTCTGCTTGCTGATTGACTCTCCAGAGAGAAAGGACAGTTTCTTCTATCTTATCTCTCAGTTGATAAGCTTCTGTAGCCTTCCCTGCCTCAGAGGGCTCCTCTAGCTGACACAGAACAAATAAGGTCCACGGTCAGACCTGTTTCCCATTGGCTTGGAATTTTGATACGGTGATGGCCACTATAGCAATATCTCCTTGGAACATAATGTAGAGAGTACCGGCAAGCTCTCCATACCCTTGATGTTTTATGGCTCCTTCGTTTCTTTTCCATTAAATAATTCAGGTGTTCAGGGCTTGGGACTTGGGGCTTGCCTTATCCAAGGGATACCCTTTATCCAACCTTTAGCTGAGAGTGGCAGCCTCGGAGTGTGAAACTGGTGTCTCCTGACTGGAGTGGTTTGCCACCTCTACTCTTCCTCAGACTTCATTCTTTTTTCTGTCCTAATTCATTGGCAACAACCTCCAGTGTAGTGCAGAACCAGCAGAAATCTTCGCTTTCTTTCTGATCTAAGCAAAATAATGTTCAGATTTTCACAAGTGTATTGCATTGTTGCCCCCTCCCCAAAGAATTTTACTATGCAAACAAGGCTGTTCTTGAACTCATAGGGACTTTCCCCTGCATCTGCTTCCCGAGTGCTGGATTAAAGTTGTGCACCACCATGCCTGGCTACAAGCACGTTACGAGTTGTAGTCAAATACCGTAGGAAGAGGTAGGAGAGAACACAGATTTAGGAAGCATTTAAAGTTAGGATAAGCCAGGTATGGTGGTTTGTGCTTATAGTCCCAGTACTCGAGCTGAGGCAGGAAGATCTTGTGAGTTTGGCAACCTGGGGTACAGAGAGAGACCTTGTCTTAAAAACAGGAAAAAATAAACCACGCCCCCCCAGTCTGGCAGTGGTGGTGCATGCCTTTAATCCCACTCCAGCACTTGGGAGGCAGAGGCAGGTAGATAGATCTCTGTGAGTTCAAGGCCAGCCTGGTCTACAGAGTGAGTTCTAGGACAGCCAGCCAGGACTGTTTCACAAAGAAACTCTGTCTCAAAAACCAAAAAAAAAAAAAAAAAAAAAAAAGAAAGAAAGAGAAAAAAAACTTTAAATAAGCAAGGATTTATTAATATATATATAGCTCATATGAAAAATATGATTTATATGCTTGTAAGCAAGATGAGTCTGACTCCATTCTTAAGAAACAGGGTGGAATTAAGGATATTTATGTATTTAATCTTCTTTGTTTACTTTGAGGAGGAAGATTGACTTTTTACTGTAGACTTTTTTCCACCTGTTTCTACTTGTTAATTTTAGGTCAGTGCCAATGTTCACAGATACTTTTTTTTTTGTTTTTTTTTTCTGAGTTTCCCCCACTGTTTTATAATTTAATATGCTTTATAAAGTGGAGAGCAGTGTTGTTACTGTGTGTTAGTTAGTAGAGGAAACTTAATATACACTGAAATACATAGTACTTCATCAGGCTTTGACAGGTATCCTGAAATTGTATCAGATGGGAACCATGAAACAGCTCTCATCAGTTTTTAAAATCTCAATACATATTGAAATTATATAACATATAATATATAATTTCAAATATAACTCTCAGGAAAGGAGTTATACTTAAAGTACTAAATACATCAAGTAGAAGGTCTCTTTCTGTCCTGTTGTCTGCGTCTCAGCCTGAGTTTAATTTTCCTTGGCTTGCAGTGTTCATGCTGGTCCAGTCCTCTGGCTCATCCTAAAGACTTTAGACAGGTTCACATAAACGTGACCCACAGATGGTGCCTCAGCTTAGAATTCTGTTCAGCGTCCTGGCAAGACTGGAGACGGATTGTAACAATGGTGGCCGATGGAATGTCCTACCGCTCTCGTACTTTGTAACTAGGTGTCTTAACTGTCTTTACCTGAGCTCTGAACTAAGTTTGGGCAAATAGAGAAAAAACGAACATGAACTATAGCCAAAATTGCTTGCTTTTGGAAAGTTGATTCCAGGGAAGTGTGTGTGTGTGTGTGTGTGTGTGTGTGTCTGACTCTTATCTATACTATATGCTACACATACATCATATACCCCATGTATAAGTATATGTATAGTATCTGACTCTATAATATATATTATGGATACATTGTATACCTGTATGACTTTTTCTCATTTTGAAGCAGTGCCTTACACTGTTGCTCAGGCATGCTAGAACTTAATCTTTAAAGGACTAGAATAATGCGTGTTTATAGCTAGGCCTGTTATAGATATAACTTAACCCCCCTGCCCCTATCTTTTCTAAGGCTAGGCATGTTCTTTTACATTTTACAGTTTCTAAAATTGTTTTTCTCACTACAAACTCATTTGTTACAGAAAATTTGGAAATCTGGAAGGCCCAAAAGGAAGACAGAAGTTACCTATAATTCTCCATTTAGACAAAAATCGTTCTTTGTCTTGGAGAATTTACATTCTATGTATATGTCTGCAAGCTAGAAGAGGGCACCAGACCTCATTACAGATTGTTGTGAGCCACCATGTGGTTGCTGGGAATTGAACTCAGGACCTTCGGAAGAGCAGGCAATGCTCTTAACCACTGAGCCATCTCTCCAGCAGAGAATTTACATTCTAGTGATAATGTTTGGGAAAACTAGAAATGGTGTAATGTCCATGAATAGAGGCTTGTTGAATACATTTCGGTGTATCCACAGAATGGACTGTATAGCAGATTAACAGTGGTTAACTGTGGCATCTCTGTGTTCAGATCTTGGCACCTTTCCTAGTTAATTATGTAACCGTAATGACCTTGAAGCTTCAGTATCCTTATATGGTCCTTGTTTCACAGAGTGTCCCAGAATATTAAGTGTAGCTTTGAATAGTGTTTGGTGTACCGAGGCCCTAGCAGTAGCAGATGTGGAGCTAGAACTGGCCGTCTCCTGTGACCACATTGGTGCCCAGTCCAATTGTCATCTCAGAGGCTTCATCCAGCAGCTGATGGAACCAGATGCAGACCCACAGCCAAATATTTGGCAGAGTTTGGGGAATCCTGCAGAAGAGGGAGAGGAAGGATTGTAGGAGTCAGAAAGGTCAAGGACACAAGAAAACCCACAGAATCAACTAACCTGGACTCATAAGGATTTACAGACACTGATCCTGCGTGGACTGACCTAGATACTATGAATATATATTATAGTTGCGTAGCTTGGTCTTCTTATGGGACTCCTAACAGTGGGAACAGGGGCTGTCTCCAAGTCTTTTGCAGGTTTTTGGGAACTCGGGGGGCCAGATTCTTGATACTGCACTGTGCTTTTTTCTCCCACCACATTCTGTGCACAGTTGTTGCGTTGCTGCTTTTCCAGAGAAACCACTTTGCAATTTTTGTGCTTCTGTCAAAAGAAAAGATTATAGTCATTGGTTTCCCTGTGGCTGGAATCAAGCTGATTGCAGCTAAGACAAGAGTTTCATCTCTACTGGTAGATTGCTGCACTTACTAATTTAGTCCTTATTTGATCCAGTCTTTTGGAACCTGTATTTCCTTGAATGCTTTGGGATGCTCTGTATCCATGGTATAGTTGGGTATAATAGTTCATAATATAATGAGTGTGATGTCAAAACAAGCACAGTCAAGAAAAGTGGAGAAAGATTTATTTTCTGCAGCAGGCAAGGAGAGCTGAAGGCTATTTCCAAAGCTATGCCTTTCTTGAACAAAGGAAGTATGGAGTTTTTTTTTTTTTTTTTTTTTTTTCCCCGTGAGCCTGTATATACTCATGTGGGTAAGATTTTTAGGGCTGAGTATATTCTTGGGCATGCTCAATTTAAGATCATAGTTCAAGGAAAGATGGTTGTGATAGTTTGTCTTGACTATCGCCATGATTAGATTAAAGCCTAGGTAGTTAGTGACGTTCTCCTGGTGAGTCTCAGAGGGCATCTCTAGAGATTAGAGCGTGAGGGTTTTGACATAAGGAAATTAATAGATTCTTGATAGATCCAAAATATGATGGTCTTATTAGGACGTGCTAAGTGATAGGAACTGGGGAGTAATTGGAGGAAGTAGAACACTGAGTGTCCCTGTGAGCTGTATCTTGCTCTGGCCTCTTCATGTATATCTCTTCTCTCTGTTTCCTGTCCATGAAGAAACTCCTCTGCCATACATCTCTGCCACCACAACGGCAGCCATGAGACCATTAAAAACAAGACCATCAAAAAACCAGGGTGGATGACATTTGCCAAGCACATGAGACCAGGTACTGAACACTTTGAAACCATAAGCCAAAATATATAATTTGGGGAGATAGCTCAGTTGGTTAAGTTCTGGCCACACAAGCCTGAGGAACTAAGCTAGGTCCCCAACACCAACATACCAAATTGAGTGCAGTGTTGTGTACTTTGCATTCTACTGCTGGGAGGTGGAGATAGGTGGGTTCTTGGGTTTTGCTGGTTAACCAGCTTAGCTAATGGGCATGTCCCAGGCCATTGAGAAACCCTTTCAAAAAAGGTGGGTGACATTTAAATTGTTTTATGGTGTCTTTCTATGTGTAGTTCTGAGTATATCTTCATCCATGTGCTGTTGTTCACACACAGGCACACATACACACTGCACACACATGCATGTGTGCACACACAGACACAAACATACACATTGGGTATGTTTGGACAGGTTTAGCCTTGTGTCAGTGGCATACATATTGAAATGTTAAGATGGAGGACAGGACAGGATACACTTTTGAGCATGCTAAGCTTTCTTATAAAATTATATCTTAAAAACACGAGGGATCGGAAAGATCAAGTCGGGGAAAAACAGAGGGAGAACAAGGAAAGAAATATCTTGATGGAGGGAACCATTATGGGATTAGTGAGAAACTGGGCATTGGGAAATTCCTAAGAAAACACAAGGATGACCCCAGACAAATCTCTAAGCAGTAGTGGAGAGGGGACTGAACTGACCTTCCCCTGTAATCAGATTGCGGACTGCCATAACTGTCACACCTTCATCGAGTAACTGATGGAAGCAGATGCAGAGATTCACAACTAACCACTAGGCCAACCTTGCGGAGTCTAGTCAAAGAGGGAGGAGAGATAATATGAGCAAAGGGATCAAGACCATGATGGGGAATCCCAGAGAAATACCTGACCTGAGCTAGTGAGAGCTCACCGCCTCTGGACTGACAGCTGCGGAACCTGAACTAGACCCCTGAATTCAGGTGACAGTGGGTGGATTGGGCAGTTTATGAGGCCACTGGCAGTGGGGTCCAGGATCTGTCCCTAGTATATGAACTGGGTTTTTGGAGCTCATTTTCTATGGAGAGATACTTTCCTCAACTTAGACACAGCGGGGAGGACTTTAGTTAGGCCTCAATGTGGTGATGGGACAGACTTCCTAGGTTTCCCTCTCTGAGGAATGGGTGGGAGGTAGGGTGAGGGAAAGGTGTGGTGAGCAGAATGAGGGGAGGTAAGGAGAACTGGGATTAATATGTAAAATTAAAAAAAAAACTTAAAAAAATAGGAAAAGGATACTTTGAGAGTACATAATATAGACGTTTTCTTCCAAAGATGCCCACCTTGCTTAGTGGCTCAGTATTGTCTAGACACATCTCATTCTTATTCCTAAACAGCTTACTGGCAGAGGGTTCAGTATCTTCCTAGTAGTTGTGTGAAATCCTGTTGACAATAATGCGTAATGGGTTGTGGGTTGCCAGAAGTAGCCTAGCACCTTAGCTTGAGTTCTCTAATAATTGATTTACTACAATACTTTAAAGCATTATTTAATTATGACATAAACTATGAATGAAATCATTATCATTGATATTCCCAACTTAAGTAGCCCAGAAAATAGAGGCTTAGTCCTGGGGGAATCTAGTCCAAAACATAGCTCAGCCAAGAGGTCAACTAGAAGACAAAGACAAAAAGGATGCTTGTGGTTCTCTTACAGTACAGTGCATTAAATTCATTTTGAGTTGCTGGTTAACACACAAAAGACGGTAAGTATTCAGAAGGTGAGGAAACTGTACAAATGAGAACAACTAGGAGGTAGGTCTCCTTCCTTTAGTTTCTGCATGAGTCTTAGTAACTCACCTGGGTCTGTTCTTGTATCACCAGGATTCTGATATGATGAATCCAGGAAGATATACCTTGTAATGTAAGGGAAGAATGAATAGTATTAAGATATATAATATCCTGTCCTAATTGGATTTGGCTAGTCCTGAGGGGACCTCAACTTCCCATTTTAAAATATACCTCGTCCCTGGCTTATAGGTTAAAGTTTTAACCCTATAGGAAATGGAAGTTAATAGGTTTATGTACCTATTAAGGGTTTACATTATCTTCTCTCAACTGATTATATTTTATTACCTGATAATTTCCATACCAAGGTGCCCATTCAGAGCTAGTTTTCTATGGAAGGACCTTCCACATAGCATTTTATTAGTTTCTGCCTGGGGAAGCTCTGATGTGTGAGCACAGCAACAGACAGAAGTAATGACCAACTTCTATGAGCCTTTCCCCAGTTGACCAGTGTGACCTTAAGTGTAAAATTGGGCCCTTTCAGTTTTATCAGATGACGGGGTCTCCATGCTGCATGTATCTCCCATTGTATTCTTCAAATGGTGTGTGTGTGTGTGCTGCACGTGTGTGGACACACATGTGAGTGTTTGGAAGTCAGGTGACAGGTAATTTTGTAGGCTCCGTCTCTCTCTTTCACATTTATGTGGAGTCTAGAGATTGAACTTAGGTAACTAGGCCAGAGTGCAAACATCTGTACACACTGGGCCATCTCTCTCTATCCCATCATACGCTATGTTTGAAATAAGAGACTAAAACAATTGTTGTCTTAGATGTGGGTATTGCAAACCGGGGACCATTTCTTCTAAGAGTACTCTTAAAACTTAAACTTTTTCTGTTCTGCAAAGGAAAGCTTACTTCTAGATGGCAAATATTGACAAAAATTAAGAACTAGATTAAGAGCTTCCTGGGGCCAGTAACTTGACTGTAAATCCATTTGTCAGTAATTTCCAGGCAGTGTGCCTTTGGTTTGTGTTCTCATTTCTCTAGTAGGGCGTCTTTGTTAGAGTTTCTATTGCTGTGAAGAGACCCCATGACCACAGCAACTCTTTTTTTTTTTTTTTTTTTTTTTGGAGACTGGGTCTTTCTCTGTGTAGTCCTGGCTGTACTGAAACTCACTGTGTAGACCAGGCTGGCTTCAAACTCACAGAGATCTGCCTGTCTCTGCCCTCCGTGATGGGGGAGAGTCTTCTGTTTTGTGTTAATTTCATTGGTTAAATAAGGAGACTGCCCTGGCCCTTTAATAGGACAGAAAATTAGGTAGGCGGAGTAAACAGAACAGAATGCTGGGAGAAAGAAGCTGAGTCAGTGAGTCGCCATGATTCTTCCACTCCAGGCAGACACAGGTTAAGATCATTCCTGGTAAGCCAGCTCGTGGGCTACACAGATTATTAGAAATGGGTTAGGTCAATATGTAAGAGCTAGCCAATAAGAGGCTGAAACTAATGGGCCAGGCAGTGTTTAAAAGAATACAGTTTCCATGTAATTATTTCAGGGCATAAGCTAGCCATGCGGGCGGCCGGGTGCTGGGGATGCAGCCCTCAGCTCCCTATCTCAACACTTCCGAGTGCTGGGATTAAAGGTGTACGCCACCATCGCCCGGCCACAGCAGCCCTAATAAGGGAAAACATTTAATTGGGACTGGCTTATGATTTCAGAGGTTTAGTCCATTATCAGTATGGCAGGGAGCATGGTAATATGCAGGCAGACATGGTGCTAGAGAAGGAGCCAAGATTTCTACATCTTGATCTGCAGGCAACAGAAAATGAACTCTGTGTCACACTGAATGTAGCTTGAGCAAAGGAGACCTCAAAACCTACCTCCACAATGACACATTTCCTCTAGCAAGGCCATACATACTCCAACAAGACCACACCCAATAGTGCTACTCCCTATGAGCTTATGGGGACCAATGGTATTCAAACTACCACATAGGGCTACTGGTAGATTCCTTAAAAATTAGTTATCCTTTTGATAGTAGACACATGGGCCCGTTAGTTTGGCTATGAGGTCCCTTAAATTGGGTTTTTTTTTTTTACTCTAAGAAGCTAGTTGTAAAGAGTTTTCTTTCCAGGATGAGTTAACTGGGTGCATTCAATAACCTCTTTAAGCATCCATCCTAATTAGTTTCTATTGCTGTGAAGAGACACCATTACCAAGGTAGCTTATAAAAGGAAGCATTTAAAGCCGGGCGGTGGTGGCGCACGCCTTTAATCCCAGCACTCGGGAGGCAGAGGCAGGCGGATCTCTGTGAGTTCGAGGCCAGCCTGGTCTACAAGAGCTAGTTCCAGGACAGGCTCCAAAACCACAGAGAAACCCTGTCTCGAAAAACCAAAAAAAAAAAAAAAAAAAAAAAAAAAAAGGAAGCATTTAACTGGGGGCTGGTTTACAGTTTCTGAGAGTTAGTTCCTGATCATCATGGTGGAGTGTGGTGGCAGGCAGGCATGGTGCTGAAGCAGGAGCTGAGAGCTTGCATCCTGGTGTTTAAGGTGGAGCAGTGAGAGAGTGCAAGACTGGGAATGACGTGGGTTTTTGAAGCCTCACAGCCCACCCCCAATGACAGCCACACCTCCTAGTCCTTCCCAGGGAGTTCTACTAACTGGGGTTAAGCATTCAAACATACTAGATTCTCCTTCAAACCACCACACTAATAAAACTCCTATGTCTTTTCCAGTAACCAAATCTTTTCTTGTGTGCTTAGGAAATCTGGATTGTACTGAAGGGAATCAAATAGGAGATTTTGGCCCTCTTAGTGCTCATCTGAAAGAGGAAATGTAAAGGTGTCAGATTGGTCACTAACTTCAGTCTCTTAGGAGAGTTTGGACAGTTCCTCTCTTTATTCAGAATGTACACTGAGTTTTCCCCAGCTGTACTGGCCAGTGGGTTTTACCCTGGGAAACAGGACCTCTCTCTGAAGGATGTCAGCCCCTTAGAGCAACTTGCTTTCTCATTTCCCCTTCAGTTCAGTCACATCGTTGCTGTTAAAAACCTTAAAGACATGGAATGTCCTTCTGTATATGTGTTGCATTTATTGGTTGATGAATAAATCTGTTTGAGCCAGTGACTTAGCAGAACAAAGCCAGGCAGGAAATCAGAACAAAGATAGAGAGTAGGTGAAGTCAGATGCCATGTAGCTGCTGAAGGAGACAAACACCTTGGAACCTTATTATTAGGCCACAGCCTCGTGGTGATACACAAAATAATAGAAACGGGTTAATTTAAGATATAGGATTTAGCCAAATATGCCTAGGCTATTGGCTAAGCAGTGTTGTAATTAATATATTTTCTGTGTGATTATTTGGGTCTGGACGGCTGGGAATGAAAGAGCAGTCTCCATCTATGAAAGATAATCTCCACCAGACCAGAAAAGTTAAGACTCTGGATCCACAGGCAGCTTTTGGGGTTTTCTTTGATAATGAGAAATACTGAGATGAAGTAGATTTCCAGGTAGTCTTGCTACTGTGCCTCATCTCTGCTTGTTTGGTTAAACCTATAGTTATAATCAATCCTGTTTAGTCATCTTACTCTCGGGCAGAATCTTATTCTATATTTCAAAATACTTTTGATTAAAATCCTCTTCAGTTTTCTTCCATGACAATAGTTCTCATTAACTTCCTTTCTATTTCTTGTCATTCTTATGATTCCTTCCTGTGCCATTTTGATTACTTCTTTAAATTTACATGTTGAAACAATACTTCAAGATCTCCTAATATGAGCCTGGTGGTGGTGGTGGTGCATGACTTTAATTAATCCCAGCATACAGGAGGCAGAGGCAGGTGAAACTCTTGAGTTTGAGGCCAGCCTGGTCTACAGAGTGAGTTCCAGGACAGCCAGGGCTGTTACATAGAGAAACCCTGTCTCAACAACAAAAACAAACAAACTAAAAAGATCTCCAAATTCAAAACTGGAAACCACCCTTTCTTAGTAAAGAACACATTTTATTTTCATAGTTTGATAGGTGTCTTCTGCTGGTGGTTTCTAGCATTCTTTTGTAACTGGCCCAGCAAAGTTATCTCTTGTGTCAAAACTGTGATTTGTGTTAACAGTGAGGGATTTTGTAGAATTGGAGAGCTGAAAAAAGATAAATAGATCAAATTTTGGATTATTTTTTTCTTGGACTCAAGTACAAATTTTCATAGTATAATTGAGGAGCATACACTCATAAGTGGATAGTAGCTATAAGCAAAGGACATTGAGCTTATACTTCACGATCCTAGAGAAGCTAAGTCATAAGCTGAACCCCAAGAAAAACATATAGATCCATCTGGAAAGTGGAAACAAACAAGATCACCTGACAAAATTGGGAGCAAGGGGGTAGAGGGAGAAGGGAGGGTGGAAGCGGAAGAGGAGGGAAGAAGGAGAGGGGTGAGGAAAACTTGAGGGAATGGGATAGATGAGAAGGAGGAAGGATAGAGATGAAAGCAAGGAAACAGATATCTTGGTTGAGGGAACCATTATAGGGTTAGCAAGAAACCTGGCTCTAGAGAAATTCTCAGGAATCCACAAGGATGACCCCAGCTAAGACCCTAAGCAATAGAGGAGAGGGAGCCTGATCTTGACTCAGTCAGACTGATGAATATCTTAAATGTCACCATAGAACCTTCATCCAGCAACTGATGGAAACAGAGGCAGAGACCTGCATTGGAGCACTGGACTGAGCTCCCAAAGTCCAGCTGAAGAGTGGGAGGAGTGAGAATATGAGCAAAGAGGTCAAGACCATGATGGGTTCACCCACTGAAACAGTTTACCTGAGCTAATAGGAGCTCACCAACTTCAGCTGAACTGGGAAGGAACAAGCAAGCATAGGACCAAACTAGTTCCTCAGACTGTGATTGACAGTTGCATGGCTGGGGCAGACTGTGGGCCACTGGCAGTGGCACCAGGATTTATCCCTACTGCATGTACTGGCTTTTGGGGAACCTATTCTCTATGGGTGATACCTTGCTCAGCCTATATATAGTAGGGAGGGCCTTGTACCTTCCCTAAAGCAATGTACCTTTTTTGGATATGTTGGATTATAGTATGGTTAAGAGATGGAGTATTTTTGGGGCGGGGTATTCAGGAGCTTGAAATAGGTCCCTTCTCTGGGCAGTGAACATTTGCTGTTACAGCTTATTTTGAAATGATTTATTTTTTGCATTATTACATCTTATTTTCAAATTATTACTGATATTCCCTTTTAGGAACATGACAGCATGTGAAAGTAATACATATTTGTAGTATTTGCAGAGGCCTATCTCTGGGGCTCTGAGCAGAGGAGGCTTGGCTGCCCGTCCTGAAATGCCACAGGCGAGCAGTGCTGAAAGGCATGCGAGGCATTTTAATTGGTGTGGGGACAGGAAAGAACAGAGAGTCTGGCGGTTTGAGATCTGTCTTCGAGGTGGTAACAAGAGCTTTGAGGTTTTTGTAGAGAATGTAAATAAGCAAGAGTTGTGGTTTGCCTGCTGGTGATTTCCTGAGCAGATAAGCAGTTCGGTGGTAGTATGGTTGATCATTATCTCAGGAGTGGTTCTGAACCCTGTCATGTGGTCATGCCTTCAATCCCAACACTCAAGATGCTGAGGCAGGAGTGTTACTGAAATTGGAGGCTGCATAGTGAAACCCCCAAACAAACCAAGGTATGTGGGGAGAGTTGGGGTGGGGAGACTGTTTCTACAAAGCTTCAGAAAAGTCTTCATCCCTGGAGGGAACAAATCAGTTCCCATTGTGAGAAGATCGTTCCTCTTACGGAGATAGCCTAGCCTAGGTTCTCTCATCAGGCAATGGGGTAATTCTGCAGAGCTGGACATCATTATCATGTGATTATCTGCCTGTGAGGCCCTGGTACTTGGCGGTGGTTTGGCCTCTTGTTGTAAAGACAGTAAGCACATCAGCTGTTCTTGGAATCAGAGGTAACCCGTAGGAGGGAATGACTCAGGAGAATTCAGAAGGAAAAAAAAATCACAGGTAAAGATGAGTTAGAGAGGGGCAAAATGGACTTAGGTCAGTGAATGGACCCCACTTCACAGAGGACTGTCTTGTGTATGTCTTTTATTAAATAAAAGATAATCTCTTTTTTTTTTAAAGTAACTGTCTCATTTGTTTCTCTCTTTAATATTGAAATTGCCAGTTGATAGGTAATCTTTCTTGAGACAAAACTGAGTTCTCTTTCTCACATCTCAAAGAATGAACATGGTAACTTATGCCTTTCAGCACTTAGGAAACAGAGGCAGGAAGATCTCTGTGACTTTGAGGCCAGCCTGATTTACATAAGCAAGTTCCAGGACATTCAGGACTGCACAGTGAAACCCTATATCTACAATAGCAAAACCCAAATTGGTTATATTTCTTTTTGAAGAATTTTTTTGTTGTTGTTTTCTCAGTTTTGCAAATGAATCAGAAATGTAAGGTCTTTAATCATGATTAAGAAATACTTGGATTAGCACTCAGGAGAGTGGCCTAGGCAACACAGTAGATCCTGGTGTGGGAGAGCCCACCCTGGGGGCGTGAAAGCAGTGGAACCTGCCCTTTCTCTTGTCCATTGCTGCAAGGGGTGAACTAACTAGCCAGGGGAGTGCAGGAGAGCTCACCCTGGTGGTGAGGACAAGGGGAGAGCTGGTGGGCCCAGAACTAGGGTTATGAGTTGGCTTACCCTGCGTCCACCCAATCTGTGATCTGTGGGAGCATGTGAAGGGCCACTCCTGCAGACCCAAAACTGCAGGATCTCTATGACATAGGGTGACAACAGGCAATCCAAGAGCGTTGGTAGTGTAGCAGAAACCAGAGGCCTCAAACCAGACCAGTGACTATTTGCAATGAACACTTGCACATAGATACATAGAAAAAGTGGTTACTGTGTGACTCTTTTTGTCACAGTACAGTGTCCATGACAAAATTTTTCCTTTATTTTTTGTGGGGGGTGCTGCAAGGGCAGAAGGCAGATAAGAAGGGATGGGGAAATAAATGGGATTGAGATGCATGATGTGAAAGACATAGAATAAATAAAGAGAAAGTTTAAAAAATAAAGAAATGCATGCATTGTGTGGACTCCATTAAAAGGCCTAGTGGAGGGCCAGTGAACTGAATTCATTTCCCCTGCATACATGGTAGAAGGAGAAAAAGGAATCTCAAAGGTTGTCCTTTGAACTCCTCTGACAATCAACAGTGTGTGTACCTGCCCTCCCTCAAGTTTAAAAGGGAAAAGCTTAATCCAGTCATCAATTAAAGAGTCTGCCTTTGTCTTTCCCTGCAAAGACTAAGGCAATTGTAAAATCGTCCTCTGCCCTTTCCTCAATCTGTTCTTGTCCTCCCTCCCTCCCTCCCTCCCTCCCTCCTTCCCTCCCTCCCAAAAGAAAAAAAATTGTGTTCCCTCTCCAGTTTTCAACTTTACTTCTAGCTGATTCTTTGTTATATTTTGTGTTTCAAGACAGGGTTTCTCTGTGTAGCCCTGGCTGTCCTGGAACTCACTCTGTAGACCAGGCTGGCCTAAATTTACAGAGATCTGCCTGCCTATGCTGGGATTAAAGGTGTGTGCCACCACCACCTGACTTCCTCTAGCTGTTTCTGAAGCTCTTCTCTTCCTCCCTTACCCACTCCTAGTTAACTGAGGTGGTTTTTTTCCTCTCTCCTTTTCTCAATATGGCCACACTAAGTAAATCTCCTTTCTCTGCCTAAATCTAGCTTGTTGGGGCTACAAAGACCCAAGTTCTTACTCTTAAAATTCTGGAAACATGATGATTTCTGCTATATTACTACTACCTTCTCAATGTTTTTGTTACTAGTAACGTCTTACATTAGTGTGTATATGCATTAGTTTTAATCAAATGAGCTGGAGTTACTATGAATCACTATTGACTAAAGTCCACAGAGTACAACAGGGTTTTTGACTGATATTTAATGACATATACCCACTATTATAGTGTCACACAGAATAGTTTCCCTCTCTGTGCTGGTGAGAGTTTTTTGTTTGTTTGTTTTGTTTTTTGTAATTGTTTGTTTTTTGGTCAACTTAACACAAACTTCTGGGAAGAAGAAGCAACCTTGAAAATACCTCCATCAGATTGTCCCATAGGCCAGGTCTATGGGGCATTTATTTTCTTGCTTAATAATTAAGGTGGGAGGGACCAACTAATGATGGTTGGTACCATCCTTGTGTTATATAAGAAAACAGGCTGAGCAAGCAGCACTCCTCTGTGGTCTCTGCCTCAGAACATCTCAGGTTGCTTTTAGTCATGGTGATCACATCAGTAGAAAGCCGGCTAGGACGACTTCTAAATGCCCGTCTCTCATTCCCCTTCAGCCCCTAGAGTCATTGTGCATGCTTTTGCCTATTTCATTATGTCATAAAGCAGAAATTACATAAATGTAGTCTTTTAAGACTGCTTTCTTTTTCTTGGAACTGACTCTTCTTGCATGGCTGATAACTCATTTCCTTTTCCAAATAAGTAATTTGTTCCATGGATGTGACATACTTTGTTTATCCATTCATTCATTGAAGAACGGCTTAGTTGCTTCCAAGTTTTGTCAGTTATGAATCATGATTTAGTCTCTTTCAAAACATTAATATAAGGTGAAAAATGAACAGCTCAGTATCTTGAGCCTTAGAGAATAAGTCTTAGAATAAAACACTTAGACTTGTATGTTTAGCTTATAACCATCTTTAAGAAATTTCTATGTGATATTTGGTTGTGAAAGAAGGAAAAAGACACTGAAGAGATAAAGTAGGGGGAAGGATTACATTAATTCTGGATAATTTTTGGAAAATGAGATTTTTCTGAAAACTCTATTGGAAATTGAGGTTCTAAATCCAACTGTGAGCTTGAGAATATTCTTAAAACTATTGTCGCGTCTGCATAGACACCAGGCCATCAGGTAGGTACCACTTTAAGTGCATGGGATAACGAGAGGAAGTAGGGTTAAATTTTGGTAATGAGTCAAAGAATAGGAGGAAAATTTTATAAAATAGAGAAGTAGTTGCTTGAGAATCAGGGTAGAGGTTAGATATTGACATTGAGATACAATTGCATAAGGTCTATGGATAGTACTCTTTGTTGTATTTGTGACCTACATTGAAAAAATTCTCATTAATATAATGGGAAGTTATTGTGTGTTTGGAAGTCACTGATTATTTTAGTTGACAATTTTGTGGAAACTGAGGATTATAGTCATTAGTAAGCTATGCATCCATTTGAATGTCTAAAATTTTGTTTTAAAATATTTATTTAAATACATTTAAAATACTAATATATAAGGGCCACCAAATACCTTAAAGTCTTGGGATTACTGCATTCTCCTGCTGATTTTCAAGTGAAGATTTTTCTGTTATGGTAGTGCCTTTGTGGTTACATCTGTCAAGGATTCATGTGTGATGTATGCTGTACAGAGCTTTCATGATGGCGTTGAGTGCAAGAGCCTGTGTGTGTGTTCATGGAAGTGGATGTACACGTGTACATGTGTATGTGGAGGTCAGAGGTCAACTTGGGGTGTCTTTCTAGATAGTGAGTACCTTGTTGGAACTATCTGGTTCAGGAGAGCCACTGCTGAAGGCTATCCATGATTCAGTAGATGTCCTAGACTTATGGGCAGAACTAAGGTGACTCAGTCAGCGGGTTAGAAAGGGGTGTATAAAGTAGAGCGGGAACAGTCGTGTGGGGTTAATTGAAGGGATTAGAGGAGAGGGGATGGAGGTAGGTTTGACCAAAACACCTTGTATTCATATATGAAATTTTCAAACAATATGAACGATTATAAAAGAGTTTGGTTAATAATATGAAAGGCTGGAGAGAGAAATTAGGATCAGATTATGGGACGCTCTTATTACCTGGGTATGAGGACATTGTCACTTAAGTAAAAATAGGAAGTAGTTTTCTGGGGGGCATAAATGAGGAGGTAGTAATATTATAGAAGAAAGAAGACTTTTTTCTTCCAATTCTTAGCATAGGTTGATTTATAAAATAGTTTAGAATTTATTTTCAATCTTTACATTTTAACTTATGTATATATTTTATAACTTATACGATATCATAGATTGTATTCCTAAAACGTCACATTAGAAACCAGCCATGTAAAAAATTAGCTGTACTGCTTGTATCCTCCATCAATATTAAAAGGTGTTACAGTGAATTTGAGGACAACCAGGACAATGTAGTGAGATTCTGTCTCAAAAAAGTAAAAACAAAAAAGATGTTATAATTATAAGCAAGAACCAAATTGTTAAGATTCTTTATGAATTTAACCTTAATATGCCTAGACGTTATTTTATAAACAAAATTTAATGTACTTCCCTTCATTATAAATGTTTTATTTTCTTAAATATATCTTTATCTATCTGTGGTGTGCATGTGTCTGTAATGTATTATTTCTTTGTTCTAGAACTGTTGCTGCTGAAGTCAGAAAGCAGATCTCTGCACAATACAGTGGTTCCCCCCAGCTGCTCAAAAACCTCAACATAGTTGGCAATATATCCCATCACACCACAGTAAGTAGCACATTCAAGCCATGGAGTGTTACAGGTGCATTCTTGAGGAGACCATGAAAAAGTACTGGAGAAGTCAGTCAGTAAACTGGGTTCTACACTAGTGTTAGCCTTCACTGTTGCCTCTTCATTTGCCGTTCAAGTTGACAGAGGGTTATGGGGTGCTGGAGAAGTGCTGGTGTCCTAGTCAACTCCAAAACTCTACAGCAGGACTTAATCAGTGCTGGGCTTTTATACATAGATTCATTATGTGAAAATACTAGACTCTTCTACAGTTAGGCATTGAGGTAAGCTCTATGTGGGTTCATAGTTCTGTCCCTTTTAATAGAAGGGAATAGTTATTGAATCATTGTAGGCCAAGCATCATAAACATAAATAAATCATAACCTATGAAAGAAGCTATCACGAGATAGTAATTTTTATTTAAACTCATATTTATGTTAGGAATATGAATTAAAACAAACTTTCATTTATCTTAAAATTATAGTACTTTAAAGTTCAAGTGTGGAAAACTAGAAAAGTGTGTAAAAGGGGACAGAGTGTCTGGGCGTGGTGTTTACTGTAATCTGAGCACACTGGAGTGTCTGGGCGTGGTGTTTACTGTAATCTGAGCACACTGGAGGTGGAGGCATGGGTATGGTACATGTGAGACACTAGCTTAAACATAAAACACAAAAGGTGGGATTCTACAGTTTTTACATGAAGCTCAGGAAAAATACTGATTATTGAACAAACATTATATGCCAGTGTGAAAAAGAGTTTGATTGACCTGTTATAATTGTGTTACTAAACCTTAAAGCCGGAATTTAGTTTTATGAGCAGCAATATGCTGGTTGGGAAGTCTAGCATACATGAATTTCTGGGTGCATGGGGGTATTCCTTCGTGTATGTTGTTGGTGCTTTTAGCTCTTTGCCTTTCGTCGTGTTATCTTTCATCAGCTATTGAAAATCACGTAGCCAGACACCCGATTTGTTTTTATGAATAACTACAACTCATGCAATTTGTTTTATGCTCCCCATTCTGATTACATCTCTTGTCTTCTCATTCTAGTTTCCTGATTCCAGCTATCCTCCTGACTGTGAGGATTCACACACCTCAAATCCACTAACTTTTTACTGTCCTTGTCCCTTGATGTCCTCTTCAGTTCTCACCGAAGAACTTAGTTTTTGAGCATTGTGTAACTACTCTGTTGCATCCACTCCTTGATTTCTTTAATCTTCTCTCATGTTATCTCTCACCCCTTGGCACAACCTCAATGCTGTTTAAATCTGGTGTCCACTTATTGTACCCCTGTATCCAGGAGTGTGGCTAGAGAAGATGCTCAGCGTTGTTGACTAGAGTCAGTTTAAATTTAAGAGCAAGGGTTATTCCAGTGACTTGAGCACTTTCACAGATCTCCCTTAAAAATAGCATTTTTAAAAAATTTGTTCCTTACTTACTAATTCAGCCTGTCAGGACTCATACTTTTTTTTTTTTTTTTTTTTACTTTTTTGTTGTTGCCTCACCTTTTCTACCAGTCTCCACTTTCCAAATTTTCTTAGCAGCAGTATTTTTTTCAGAGGGTGTGTGCAATGTTGTTTGGATTAAATTTCTCTTTCAGTTTCTTTGAAAAGGTACTTGTTGATCATGAAGTCTTCAGACACCCTGAACTAGACAGAGTACTGAACACACTGACATTTTCATTATCACACATAACTACATCAGCAGTAATGTCTTGCTGTCATCTACAGTCGGGCGTGTGCTGTTTCCTTATTGGTTTCATGATTTTTTTCTTAAATATTTATTTATTTATTTATTTATTTATTAATTATTTATACAGTATTCTGTCTGCTTGTGTGCCTGCAGGCCAGAAGAGGGCACCAGACCTCATTACAGATGGTTGTGAGCCACCATGTGGTTGCTGGGAATTGAACTCAGGACCTTTGGAAGAGCAGGCAGTGCTCTTAACCGCTGAGCCATTTCTCCAGCCCATGATTTTTTTTTTTTTTTTTTTTATATACTCAGTTCATTCACATTAGAATTTGGGAAACTGTCAGCAGATGGGATTTGATCTTAGGTCAGTAGAGATTCTTGCCATGTTCTTGTGCTCTTACCCCTCTTTGCCCCCCTAACTTTGAACTGTGTTCACACCATTGGCTTATTTAGAAGTTAGGTCAAAGTTGCTTTGCTTTCTTGTAGACATGTTTCTTCTCTATTTCCGATGAATGGATAAAGTTCTGTTTCAGCTTTTTAAAAATGACTTCATTGAGTTGTAGCTCACCTACCATACAATCTATCACTTTAAAGAGTAAACTCCATGGGGCTTAATAAATTCACTGATATACCACCACAGTCGACTTACCTCAAAAACAAACCTTTGTCTCATATTTTCTCATCCTTCTTTCTGAGCCCCACACACTCATACTTGGTTGTGGGGGAGCTGTTTGATGACCACCCCCCAGTAGCTTTAAATTTGTGAGTGCAGTCTCTAGAGTGTGCACACACACACACTTAAAAGAAATCTTTTAAAAGTAATTTTCAGCCAGGGTAAAATGCAATAACTATTACTAATGATATATAATATAAGTAGGGTCTGAATATTAAATATTCTGTGGTTATTGTTAAACCATTAAAGATGACTGTAAACTGGGTATCTCAAAACAATAGAAGTTTACTCCCTCAGTCCTGAGCCCGGGTTTCTGAAGTCAACAGAAATGAACTGAAGTAAGGTCTGGCAGGGTCATTGTCCCTGCAGTAGTTCTGGGGGAAAGTCAGTCCTTGCCACTTCCTGGTTCTGGTGGCTTCTGACGTTCCTTTACCTGAAGCTGCATCACTTACCCTTTAAGGTTAGAATCTTCAAATGTCTTTTTACTCCACCTCACATGGCTTCTTCCTCAGTGTATACAGCCCAGGTCACATTTCTCTCCTAAGTGAATATTGATGACTTCACGGAGAGCACACTCCTGTAATGCAGGACAGTGTCCCCATCTTAAGCTAAAGAGTTAAAAAACACGTGGAAGGACTTTGACTGTACTTTATTTCCATGCATATTAACATGCACAGAGGTCATGAATTAGAGTGTGGGAAGTTTTGGGGGCATCATTGTTTAACTTATCACAGTCTGGTCAAAAATATTTGCTAGGATAGTCACCAGTAACAACAAATAAAATAAAGGCAGCTTTCAGAAACTTAACGATACAAATTCTAGAGATAACAATAATCATTCTAGTGAGTACACTGCAAGCTGTAAAGTGTAGCAAGATTGCTAATTATTGTTTCTTTCTTTAATGTGTGAATTATGGGAAGAGTCTGCAAGTGAGAATTAAGAGTGTGAAGAAAGCATAAGGGAGCACATGGCCGTGTGCTGTGATTCTCAGTGCATCTGAAAATATCTGCTGAGGTTTTCCAAAGGATTGGGTTAAAAACGGGTTTATTTTTCCTTTGCTTAAAGTTGTCAGATTATTATTCACCTCTTTCTTTGCGCACACTCCTCTCCACTAAGGTGCCCCTTACTGAAGCAGTCGATCCTGTGGATTTGGAAGATTACCTCATCACTCACCCTTTAGCTGTGGACTCTGGGCCTCTGAGAGATTTGGTTGAATTCCCTCCAGATGATATTGAAGTTGTGTATAGTCCCCGGGACTGCAGGACCCTTGTTTCAGCCGTGCCTGAAGAAAGGTAAGGAGACATTGCCTTGTTTCAGTTTTAATGTAACTGTAGGAAGTTTTTCATTACTTTATTTAAGTAATGTTTGTTTATTATTATAAAAAGAACTACAGCAAAAATTTAATATTCTTCCCTTGGAAGTGCTTTTGGGAGTCCCATAAATCTCTTGTGTTCTACTTAAAATAATAATTATTTCTTTTCTGTCTAAATTATAAATGTATTTTGTTTTTTGAAACAGTGAAATGGATCCACATGTTAGAGATTGTATAAGGAGTTACACGGAAGACTGGGCGATCGTAATCAGAAAGTAAGTTGCTCGGCTACTGTCTATTTAACTGGTGGATCAGTGGCTAAGAACACTTGCTGCTGTTGTAGAGGACACAGGTTTGGTTCAGGGCACCCACATTACAACCATCTGGAATTCTGCTTTCAGAATAGCTCATAGCCTCTTTAGCATTCAGGCACAAGGCATGCATATGATCACACACGTGCAGGCCAGCACTCATACATAAAATGAGAATAAGTAAATCTGAAAAAAGTAACCTAGTAGAAATTTTAATGTATTAAGTTATATTTCATAAAAATTGTAAGACAAAAATCATTAAACAAAATGGTCAGAGAAGCAGAAGATTATTATCAATAGATATATTATTTCATGGAGCTCCATACTTTTGCTTGTTTTCTTTATAAAATATTAAGCTTGAAGGAATACTATTTTTGTCTTGTTAAGAATCAGTACAGACTGATTGGATGTAATGATGATAATTCTGTAGGCTCATTCTCTTAGGAAATCATGAGGGATATTGCTGAATAGTTTTTCTCAAAAAATTGAGGTTTTGTAAAACTTGCATAGCTAAGTTAAATTTAAAAGCCTACTTTCAGATCCAGCTATTTGAAGTTTTTTTTTTAAAAATATTGATTGATTGATTATTAATTATTGGCCTCAGAATCATGGTGGCTCATCATTAGTTGAGGCATGATGGGAGGGAAATTAACGTTAATGGGTAATTAATCATATGCTAGGGATTTTATTGAGGGCTTTATGCTCATAGCATTTATGAATTCAATTGATAGGAACCTCAGACTCAAAGCAGTTAAGGACACATTTTTCTGAGGTCCCAGAAACCAAAATGGAGGTGGCCAAGATTAGAAGCTAGGGCAGCAGATTCAAAAGCATACAGTTTTTCTTTTTTTTTTTTTAAAGGATTTATTTATTTATTATGTATATAACATTCTGCCTCGATGTATGCCCGCACGCCAGAGGAGGGCGCCAGATCTCAGTACAGATGGTTGTGAGCCACCATGTGGTTGCTGGGAATTGAACTCAGGACCTCTGGAAGAACAGCCAGTGCTCTTAACCTCTGAGCCATCTCTCCAGCCCCAAAAGCATACCGTTTTTCTGTCACACTAAATATTGTTATCTTTCTTGATGAGTGGGAGACAAAAGGGTGGACTAGAAGTTGTTGGTGTCTCAGAAAGACAGAAGGTGTGTGACCTGGACATAGGAGAACTATGATGCAGTATTCTACTTTGTGATCAGTTCTCGGCTACTAGGTTTTTATAAAAATGTTGTTAGAAAAGAAAGTAAATTATATTAACTTAGAAGTTCCAAACCCCTCCATATGTGTGTGTAAACTAATATATGTATATAATGATATATAGATCTTTTTGTTTTTCATTTTATATTGTAGATTTAAATTGAGAGCTGAAATACTTTTAAAATTCCACGCATATATATCTATTTACATTATTAAAATTTTATATTATTAATATGTATTTTCTACTAGTTTATTCTTTATCCTTGGCTCCTTGCTTTTTTCTGTTTGCTTGTTTTAGCTGACCGATTTTCTGAATAGAAAGTAAAATTTAAGTTATATACATCATTGGCCTGAAAGGAAGAAAATATGATTTACTTTTAGAAATGGATAGTCTGCTCTTTATTTGGATTAAAGGAACTTTGGGCGGACAGTTTTTTTTATTTTTTGGTCTTATTTTTGTTTTTCATTTTTCCTTGAGGCATGGTTACTTTGTACACAGAAAATGTGCATTGACTGTCCTGGGACAGCCTATAGACCAGGCTGGTCTCAAACCCACGGAGATCCTCCTGCCTCTGCTTCCAGAGTGCTGGGATTAAAGGTGTGTGTCATCACTACCTGGCTTTTTTTGGGGTGGTGAGCAGTGGACAATTTCTTAAATCCTGGGTTTATCACACTTAGAACTGCTAGCAGAGTTTCCTGTGGTGTTTGTGAGTAAACAAATAATTATGTATATATATATATATGCAGTTATTACATAAGAATGCAGAAAGAGAGATTTTCAGAAATTGATTTTATTTTGAATAGATACCATAAACTGGGAACAGGATTTAACCCTAACACGTTGGACAAGCAGAGAGAAAGACAGAAAGGACTGCCCAGACAGGTCTTTGAATCTGATGAAGCTCCAGATTGCAACAGCTACCAAGATGAGCAAGTAATATTTTTATTCTTAAATGACTGTGAGAAAGTATTTTTTTAGTTAATTAATATATCAATATTTATAGTTTAATATTTTTCATAACAGGATGACCTTAAAAGACGTTCGATGTCAATAGATGATACTCCAAGGGGTAGCTGGGCCTGCAGTATATTTGACTTAAAAAACTCACTTCCTGATGCCTTGCTTCCTAATTTACTTGATCGAACTCCAAATGAAGAAATAGACCATCAGAATGATGACCAAAGGAAATCAAACCGTCACAAGGAACTGTTTGCTTTGCATCCATCACCAGATGAGGTATTGCCTTTGCATATAAAGAAGCAAAGGAGGCCAGGCGTGGTGCATTCCTGTCATCCCAGCTACTTGGAAAGCTGAAGCAGGAGGATCACAAGTTTTAGGATTATTTGGGCTACATAATTAGTTCAAGGCAAACTTGGGTATCTTAGTAAGAGCCTATTAAAAACTAAGCTAAAAATAGGCCAGGGATGTGGCTCAGTGGCCAGAGCACTTACCTATCATGTGCAGGGCTGTAGGTACAGTCTCCAGAGCCACAAAGAGGCAGCAAGTGATTGTTAAGATACTCAGTTGGGGGTATGATTTGTACTTAGTATTACAGCCATGTTGGAAACAGAGCCATTGGATTTATGAGCTAAATATGCTTTTAGTACTAGTGGGCTGGTTTTTATCGAGGAGTGCACTGAATATAATGGCTTCTGTTTATACAAATGTGGCGTTCTTTGCTGTGTTTAATTGTGAAGACTGGAAGTATCAGAATGCTTAAAGTCTTAAAGACAAGTGGCAAGTTTTCATATTGGCGTTACTTCTCACTCTACAGGAAGAGCCAATAGAACGGCTTAGCATTCCTGATGTACCCAAAGAGCATTTTGGACAGAGACTTCTTGTAAAATGTTTATCACTAAAGTAAGTATTTCTTTTATTGTATAATTTCTATTACCTAGGCAATTATTTTAATTGCTAGTGTAACAAAACTTTAGACTTTATACTTGTGTGTTGTATTTATGAGGAATGATATTCCTTTTTTCTTTTGAAATTGTTATTTTTAAGATCTTATGTATTTATTTTGATTTTAAGAAAAATGTTTAATTATAGTTGGTGTTTTCCACATAATACATCTACTGTGTATACCTATTCAGGGAAGATAAAAATGTACATATATAAGAGACCACTGTTCTCAAATTATTTGGCTTATAAAGCTGAAACTGCAACTGGGGTGATGGTGCATATCTGTAATTGTGGCATTTTAGTAGGTTGCCGACAAGGGGCATGGGTTTGAGGCCACTTGAGCTGAATAACAAGACTCTCTGTTTTTCTCTCTCAGAAAAGTCATCTATTTATATTTTTAAGTTTTATAAATTTTTAAGTGCACCTTAAAGTTTCATTCCCCAAATAATTTCAGTCAGAAGGCTTTTGTGTAATGAGGACAAAACAGAGTGGCAGTCCGTGTATGGGTCCTGCCAGACTCCGGGAGTCAGCCTGTTAGTCTTTTTGCAGCGTTCATGTTAGGTTAAGGAAAGGATAGTTTGGATAGTTCCACACATTCATGGAGAAATTGACAGGCATAGATCTCAGTCTTTTACATTAAAAATTCTATAAGGAAAATCTAGGATTTTTTGCAAAGTTTTATTTTTTAACATTTTTTTTATTTAAATGTAATCTCATATATCTTTGATCATAATCTTTCCCCTCCCCCAGTTCCTCTAAGATTTTTCCTGCCTTCCTTCTCACCCAACACCATGTTCTCTCTTACTTTCTTTGCCTCTGTATCTCTCAGGAAAATAAACAAAAGTGAAAATCAAAACAAATAAACAAAAAACTCAATAGAACAAAAATACAAAACCAAAAGAGAAAGAACACATTTTATGATTGGTCAACTGCTCTTGGGCAGGGGACCTGCTCTGGAGTGTAGTTGATATGCCCAGTGACACTCCTTTGGGGAGAACTTGTTCCCTTTCCCAGCAGGTACTGATTATAAATAACTTCTTGGTTGGGGTTAGGTTAGAAGTTTGTGTCCACTTCTGAACTGGGACCTGTTCAAGCTGGCTTGAACCTGTCAATTCTTGTGCATACGGTCAGTCTCTGTGAGTTAATATATGTACGAGTTGTGTTGTGTCTGGAAGATGCTGTTTCTTTGGAGTTATCCACCACCTCTGTTCTTAGAATCTTTCTGTCTCCCCTTCTGCATAGATTCCCTGAGCCTTGAGGAGAGGGGTTTAATAAAGATAGCCACTTAGGGCTGAGGTCTCTATAGAGTCTCTACAGCATTCGCCACATGTTGTCCAGTTGTTCTGTGTTAATTGCCATCTACTGCTAGAAGATGCTTCTCTGATGATAGCTGATCAAAACACTGTTCTGAATCCTAGCCAGGTGTCTTATTTTATGTGTATGAGCATGTAAATACAGGCGCTGGAGAACACTAGATCCCTGGAACTGGAGTTACAGTCGATTGTGAGCCATCCAGCAAGAGTGCTGGGAACAGAACTCTTGTCCTTGGCAAGAGCAGCATATGTGCCTTTCTCTGAGAAGAGAGTCATCTTTCCAGCCCCTGAAGTGATTTTCATTTAGAAATAGAAAGCATCTTGGGAGACAAACACAAAGGTTAATTTCATGACCTTCTTTTCTTTCTTTTTTTTCTCCCCTCCCCTCCCCTCCCCCCCTCCCCTCCCCTCCTCTCCCCTCCTCTCCTCTTCTCTTCTCTTCTTCTTGGTCTTTTGAGATAGGATTTTTCTGAGAAAGTAGCCTTGGCTGTCCTGGAACTCACTCTATAGACAAGGTTAGCCTGGAATTCAAAGATCCACCTGCCTCTGCCTCCTGAGTGCTGAGGTTAAAGGTGTGCACCACCACCGCCCGGCTTTATGAGCTTTTTAAACTCAATTGTTCACTAATCTCCAAATTAAAACCAACTATGGAAGGCTTAGTTTTCGTGCCTCCTTGCCCAGGGACAGTGTTGCCAAAGCAAGCTTGAGAAGCATTTTTTATGGCTCACACTGAATAGTATGTAGTTTCCACGTTGGTGCACGAAGCTAGAGCATTTTAGAGACAATGGTAAGTGCTGCACCTGTGCAGCCCGTATTCCAGCTTTGAAGAGCGTTTACCACCGTCTGTGGTGTTTGCTGGCCACTGTTTGATGAGGAGTTAGGATGACAAGAAGTCTCTCATTTTGAGACAGGGTCTCATTATGTATCTCTGTCTGTCCTGGGATTTACTATGTAGACCATGACCACTTGCCTCATGAGTGCTGGGATTAAAAGTACACACCACTGTGCCCAGCAAGAAGTCTTTTTCTCTAAACATCTAGGTTCTTCTTTTCTGTAGGTTGGACTCTGTTTTGAAGTGTGTTTTCCCGTGATGACAGTTAAATGTCATGTGCCCTTGGGGTGACTTCATACCTATGTCCTGCTTTCCCAGTAGTTTCGCTTAGTTTTTGTTGTCTCTAGAGTACGTCTACAAGCCAAGCTGTATTTTCTTTATTTTACAAACAAGAAAATGTGAATTAAAGAGAATTAGTATGAATTCTGCTTAATTCAATTTCAATGCTCAGAGAGTCATTGAAAAAAGAAACCTTGCTTTTCTCATTATAGTGTGTTATTATAGGCTTATTAGTTTTAACTTAAGAAAAAGATTTAATTTCTAGCTCTCTCTGGACAAAAGAGATCAGCCAGAGAGATTTCTTTGTCTGTATTATGACAGTTTTCTTTCTTTGGAAGCCAAAGCTTTATGCATTTAGTTAAGTTCATGTAGAAACATATTAGATAAATTGAGTAGACTTTTCTGCATAGCTTGACTTCTACATTATATTATACTTAAAGTCCTTTTAGCAGCCATGGTGATACTGGTTGTATACCACAAATTTATTTATTGACAGGGTCTCATCTTTTCTAGGTTAGAACTTACTGTGCAGCTGACAATGACCTTGAGTTTTCTGATTCTACAACAGAATTACACCCTAGCTTTAAACTTTATAGTTGGAGGTCACCATAATGTGAACTGTATTAAAGGGTCACAGCATCAGGGAGGTTGAGGATCACTGCAGTAGAGGATTTTTATATGGTTAATAAGTACGTGAAAAGCTGTATATGGTAAGATATTGCAGTACCACTTACCCTGCCGAGTCTCAAGGAGAAGAGGATGCAGAGTAGATACTTAGTGGTTGTCAAGTGCTGAAAGAGTCTCTGAGATCCCATTGTGCTCAGCCTCGGTTTGTGTTGCTAGGGGAGGTGTTAGCTGGAAGTGAAGGGGAGGAAGAGTGAAGTCTCCCTTTGCAGTGTTCATTTCCTGTATTCCTTCCCTGTGGAGACCTCAGAGGCCACAGCTTCTCTGTCAAGGGCTGCTTACCTTGTCTCTTGCTTACCACTTCCTTAGCCTTGGATTGATGATTTTCACAGTATATACATGGTTGTTTTCAGATTCTGTGCACATCTTTTTGAATGGCTCTTTATTGAACTTGTGCTGTGGAAATGTTATCTCTCTCTTAGAGGGGCGCTGACCTTGACTTACAATCAGCAGACAGGTGCAGTGGAGCAGGGTTATTGCAGCTCCAACACTGCTTAGCAATCTTTTCTTAGTATGTCTTGCTGTTGGGGCTGCACAACGCAGGATGCTCAGTCACATTCCAGACTTCTACTTTTGAAATATGGGTAATGTTCCTTCAGCTGACAGCCAAAATGGTCTGCAGCATGGCCAGGTGTCCTCTTGGGCACATTGTCTTTGGCTGAGGCACCACTGTGCTGTTGTTTCAATCAATCAATCAACTTCTCACTAACTTTGAGTTAGTAAACATGTACCACCTTACTGTGTGCTAGCTCTGGTTAAGGAAAGTGTATTAAACATCTCAAGTATAAAGTTAGAAAGAACTTTCGACATTTTCATCAAACAGGAATTACCTTCCCAGCATTAAAATGATAAGATTTAAGATATGGAAATTTGCCCATTGACTATTGAGTTAAAAGAGCAGATCACAAAATAGTATTATATTCTTTATTTAAAGAAAAGTATTTCACATGCACATTTTACACTCGGACAAAAAGTCTGGGTAGATGGCCACCCAACTTCATCCCAGTTCTTTCTGCACAGAAGGAGTTTCCAAATGTTTCTGATTTTCTCAGAATGTTTTAAATGTATTTTAATTTTTTGGGTGTGTATTATTTGATTTATAGCCTGGAAAAGAAAATATTTTAAAACTTTATTTTAGAGTGAACACACCTAAGTAAATAACCTAATTACAGGTTAGAAAGTAATTAGTGCCACAAAATGGACAGAAAATTTTGAGAGACTTAGGATATTTAATTATTGCTGGAAAAATAAGGAGATTTATAAAGAGAGCATATTGGTTTTGAAACTCTGAAAGATATATGTGGAAAGTGTCTTAGAAGGAGAAGTAATGCAGAGATAGGCATGGGTGTGAAAGAGGAAGGTATTGAAATAATGAAGTTTGAAATCCAGATTTCTTTTTTCCAAAGAGATCTTTCTGGATCTTGATCTGGATCTCTGGTGTGTGAGTTCCTGGTGTGTGTGTGTGTATGTGTGTGTGTGTGTGTGTGTGTGTGTGTATCTGTTTCTGTCCTTCTGTCTCAGTTCATGTGTCCATATGTGGATATGTACATGTGAGTATAGATGTCTGTGGTGTCCTGAAGAGGGAGCCAGCTCCCCTAAAGCTGGAATTCCAGGGTAGTTGTTAGCTGCCTCAGCCTGATGTAGGTTTTGGGAACTGAACTTGGGTTCTCTGCAAGAGCAGCCGTCTTAATTGATGAGCCATATCTCTAGCCCCAGATTTACCTTTCATATGTATTTTGAAGTTAGTTTATCTTTTTTCTTCATACAGGTTTGAGATTGAAATTGAGCCCATTTTTGCAAGTTTGGCTTTATATGATGTCAAGGAAAAAAAAAAGGTAAGTTTCTGGGATTTGATTGCAGTCATTGTTATAATCGTAAATTTCAGAAACCTGCTTACATTCTTTATAAGATAAACATTCCTCATCTGCTGTTAACTGAAATTTACCCTTCCAAGACTAGTTACATATTTTCTTCTTATAGGAAACACTTTAGTTGAAACCTGGTTTTTGATTTATTGAAAAAAATTCCTAAAGCAAATAGCAGAAGCAACTTTTAAGAAATAGACAAGCAAGCTAGGGAGTGGTGGTGCGTGCCTTTAATCCCAGCATTTGGGAGGCAGAGGCAGGCGAATCTCTGTGGGTTTGAGGACAGCCTGGTTGAGGATAACTGGCACTGTTACTTAGAGAAGAGAAATCTTGTCTTGAGAAACAAAGAACAACCAAAAAAAAAAAAAAAGACAAGCTAATACTGGATTGGGAACTGTCTGAAAGCAGTATGTAGAAATAAACATGACGATCACCGAAGTTTATTGATGCAGTTTGTAACCTTTTATAGCCACAGCTGTTTTGTGTCTATTTAGGTGGTGTGTCTGAAGGAATGAATTTGGTTTACTGTGCTGCTTTTTTTGTGCTTCAGAGTTTTCAGGGGGTATTAAACAGCTTTTCTTGATATTTTTTTCTTCTTCTCCGTCTCCTTCCCTCTCCCTTCCCCTTTCTCTGCTGTTTCTGGGGTGCTGGGGATGGAGCCCAGGGTTCTGAGCATTCTAGCCTGGAAATTAGCCCTTGGCCACATCTCCAGTCCAGCATTTCTTCCTTTAGTATAGTAAGTCATGCTGAAGGAGAGACTTGAAGGTGCCTTCAGTGTCAGCATATGACCTGTGATAGATTTCTTCAGGAGAACTTGCTCTAGTAGCTTATATTTGTAAAATGAAAATTGCTGAGATGTTATTAACATAAAATTTTAAAATTCAGTTTGTAGTCAGTCAATCAGTGGTAATTAGCTTAGCTGTATTTTAAACTAAGGAACTTAAGTCTCATTAGAAAATGTTTCCATGTTATATTCCAAAGTAGTTCATACAGTTTTTTGACTTTGATGTAGAAATGTAGATTGGTCTCAGTGAAATATATACTCAACTACAAATTAGAATGGAGTGTTTTAGAATATAATCTTTCATTATGTATATTTTATATATATGCTTTTTGTGTATTTCAAAAATTTTGTAAAAGTGTAATGTATGAATGTATTTTTCAGATTTCAGAAAACTTTTATTTTGACCTTAATTCAGAACAAATGAAGGGATTGTTACGGCCACACGTACCACCTGCTGCCATTACCACTCTGGCAAGATCAGCCATTTTTTCTATAACTTATCCTTCCCAAGACGTCTTTCTTGTGATAAAGGTGAGAATATCTTTAACAGGTGTATTTATTGTTTGGTGTCTATTCCTGTCATTGTCAATATTGCAAACTTAGTAACCTGTTTTTACTTGGTTTTGTCTTTGAGTCTTTGCAATGCCACATTGGACATATGCTGTAGTTACAACCTGACTTTTGACTTTCCCTGAATGGGAAGTAGAGTTAATCATGGCTCTGCAGTCAACAAGCAGTGGGTTGTCTTAAGGGATTGCCTCATGGGATCCTGGGAGCTGACAGCTCTCTCTCTGATTTGTTGGGCAAGCTGCCACGTGCCAGTCCACCTAGCCTTGAGTCTAGAGTCCACGTGATAACGGACTGGAGACTGAGGCTTGGTTTCTATTTTCTTCAGGAAACCTCAGTCTTTGTTTGTAAACCTTTCAACTGATTCACAGTAGAGATTAATCAACTCTAGTCAAAGTCTACTATTCTAATCCTTGATGATCTCTTAAAAAAAGAAAAACAAAACACTTTTCCAGCAACATTTAGAGCAGTGCTTTCATACTGTGGGTCACAACCTCTTTGGGGCTTGAATGATCCACAGGGGAGACATATCATATATCCTGCCTAGCAGATGTGTACATTATGATTCATAACAGTAACAAAATGACAGTTATGAAGTAGCAATGAAATAATTTTTTGGCTGGGGGGGTCATTGCAACATGAGGAACTATATTAAAGGGTCACAGCATTAGGAAGGTTGAGAACCACGGACTTAAAGGAATGCTTGACCAAATAACTGAATATTCGGGTCTGTTTACATTAACGCTCATAGTTGCTATAGTGCAATTATTTTATTCAGTTTCTAAGTCATATAAATATGAAAGCTAAACTGTTGAAGTCCTAGGTCATTGTGATTTGACTATCAACCAGGTACAGTAAGAGTTGCCCTCTGGGCATAGAGGCACATGCCTATAACTAGTGTTGAAAAGGTGGGGGCAGGAGGTTGGAAACGTAGAGGGCAGCTGGACTACCTAGCAAGAGCCTGCCTCTGAAAAAGCAAAACAAAGTGAAAAAGCAGCCACACAATGCTCCGAGCATACCTCCCCCAGAAAAGTATTTAGAAATTCTAGAGACTAGCCATGCTGGTGATAAGGTCTATGATTCCAGCTCCTTGGTAGGCTGAGGCAGGAGGGTTGCAATTTCAAGGTTAGGTTGGGTTATAGAGTGAGTTTGAGGCCAGCCTGGGCAACTTAAGGAAAACTTGTCTCAAAATCAAAAATAAAATGAGGGCTGAGGATGTAGGTTCATCCCCAGCAATTGGGGAATAAATTCAGATATTACTATGCTGCTATCTTGTTATAGCTTAAAGACTGATTGGGACCAGCAGGTGGCTCTGCAGGTGTTCACTTTTTAGCCCAGCTCAAGTACTTGAGTTTGTTCCTTAAATCTATATGGTGGATGAAGAGAATTGACTTTGGCATGCTTGTGGTGCCATCTCCTTCATACACAAAGTAAATAAATAAATATTCAAGACAGATAAACAGAAGAATTTGGTTACTTGACTTTGGTTAAATTGACCTTGACTTGAGAGCAGCCTACAATATATTCCTTAGTCCCTTATTTATGTAATTTATATAATATGAAATTTTAATTAGATTGTAAAGTGGATTTTCATAAAAATTAGCCCTTTTTACCCACAGGAATAATGTCCCAATTTGTTGGGTGCATTCCTGTGAATTCAGGTTAAAATTAGTCTTAGTTTCAGTGAACATCCCAGAAGAAATTTATTTTAGAAAATCCTCTTAAGTGAGGTGAGTGAGTTCTCCTGGGTGTGGTGGTGCATACCTTTAATCCTGCCTTCATCTCAGCACCACAGAGGCAGGTGCATCTGTGAGTTCAAGGCCAGTCTGGTCTACACAGCAAGTTCTAGAACAGCCAGACCTACATAGAGAGACCCTGCCTTCAAATACTTATTATGATGTTGATGATATTATAATTATTTTATATAAAATAATGATATAATTATTTAAAAAGAAATGAACATGAATGAGCAATATAGTTATTTTACATGGGTAAAATGGCAAGTTTTTATAAACTAGATCATCTCAGAAGAAAAGAGCTAGTAAGGCAAAGATGACTGGAATATAGATGGCTTGGAAGTGAAGAGATTTAGTCGTCATAATGGGAATAAGCGGCTTTAAGGAATAGAATAAAAAACATTGAATGTAAACGCTCATTACAAAGAAATAGGTAGGTAAATCATGATAAATCCATGATGTTATGTAACAAACATGAGAATAGTGAAAAATAAGTCTATATATCATAATTCTCATAAAATATAAGCAAATGTAGATTTGCATGTATATATAAATGCATGTGTATGTGAGAAATGTTTTGTAATTTCCAAAATGAAAAATATTACTAAATTTTGTTTTATTTGATGTATTTGGTTGTTTTCTGTGCATGTGTCTGTGATGCCCGCAGAAGGGCGTCAGATCCCCTGGGAACTGGGGTTATAGATGATTGTGAACTGTCATGTGGCTGCTGGGAATCAGACCTTGGTTCTCTTGGAGTAGCATGTTCTAAGTGCCAAGCCATCTTTTTTTTTTTTTTTTAAATATTTATTTATTTATTATGTATACAATATTCTGTCTGTATGCCTGAAGGCCAGAAGAGGGCACCAAACCTCTTTACAGATGGTTGTGAGCCACCATGTGGTTGCTGGGAATTGAACTCAGGACCTTTGGAAGAGCAGGCAATGCTCTTAACCACTGAGCCATCTCTCCAGCCCCCAAGCCATCTTTTTAACTTCGGCCCTTTTAAAGGAAATTAGTTTTGGAGATTTTCTTTAGTTATTTGTGGTCCATCATGATATTTCTCTCTTTTTTTTTTCCCAAGAAGAATAGTATAGTTTGACTTATAGTTTCAGTCCATCATTATCATTTCTTGAGAGGAAATTTCCTTAGCACCTGTGTTGTGTAGTTGTTGCTATACTAGAACAAAGAGAGGATATCCCCGTGGACTGTACAGAAAGTCTTTATTTATATTTCTATTACGGTGTTTGTATATTTATCTATACATTATGATATGTGCATTGGTCAGCCAGTCTGGGCTCTAGTGTTTTCAGATGGTTGTATTTGTGTGTCTGTCTGTAGGTTTTCTGAAACCAGATGATCATGTTTGTGTCTGTACGTTGTCTGGAATCAGTTGAATTGTCTCTGGCTGGAGATGTTCTGTTTGTGTGTCGTTTTTAGTGGTAAATTCTTGATCTTTGTAGACATACTAAAGAGTAGACTCAGTTGCAAGAGCTGTTTTTCAAGTCTTTGGCCATATCACAGCAGCCAACATCTCAGTTGCTAAAGCAGGTCATAACAGAACATACACTCAGGCAACTGGGGTATATCTAAATAGGCCACGTCTGGAAGGAAGTTTACAGATCTTGTAGCAAAGGTTGAGGAATTGGACTGTTAGTGCAGTATTGCTGACTGGAATATTTGGATTCTTATTCAGCAAGAATTATTAATTCCCTATCTTTTTTTGTCTTCTTTATTGGCTTGCTCGTTTTGTGGCTAAGTAGATGAAGAAGTTCTATTGTCTTCTATGTAATGTTATTTAGAAGAAAAAAAAAGCACAAAGCACATTGAAAGAAACTTACACAGACAAGTAAAACTTGATTACACTTAGGTGATGTTAATAAAATGTACTTAAAATTATTTAAATTAAAATTTTATTGAAATGTGATACAATTGTAAAAGAAATTATGGAAGTTGTAAATGTGTAGTTTGATTAATTATCCTATAATGAATACACTTATGTGAACACCCAGGTCACGAAACAAAAAAGGAATTCCAGAAAACACCCTAACAAGCTTCTTTACTACAGTGTTTGTGTAATGTAGTACCCCCATTCCATCCACTGCCCTGTTTCTCTTCAACACGGTTCCCGTTTTTGAACAGTTAAAGGGATCAGAGAGAGAGCAGAGTTGGGGAGGGAAAGAAAGGGAGAAAGAACTTTTTTCCCGTCCATATAATTCAGTAGTTGGTATTGTTGCTTGAAACAAGTTTTAAATGTATTTTATTGCTTCTTAGTATTTCATCGTATGAATATATGATAACTTGTCCATTATATTGGCTGGGGACACTTTGGTTCATTTAAATTTGTGACTTGTATTTTAATTTGATGAACATTTGCAATCTGTTAGGAGTTGAAGTGTGGTTCATAATACCTAGCTGAGACTCCACTGGAGAACACTGATTTCCCTTTTGCCAGCAGCTATCAATTGCAGATAACATCTTGGTTAAGGGTGAGACTCTGTCTCCTTTTCTCCCTCTCAGTGTTGAGACTCCATCTGGCTTGAACCTGTGTAGGCCCTGTGTGTGCTGTCAGTCTCTGAGTTCACATGTGCACCAGTCCTGCTGTGTCTGGAAGACACTGTTTCTTTGACCCACATCTAGAGCTCCTACGGTCTTCCTGCCTTTTTTACTCAGCTGTCTGAGCTGTGAGGGGCAGCATGATGAAATCAGGTCTTGATGCTTCCATAAGTAGCCATCCACAAAGTGAGCCAGTTCCCCTGCCCTGTTTCAAAACAGACGTAAATTTTAAAAAATCATAGGAAATTGAGGTATTTTAGAGAAATATGGGAATTGAAAAAAATCTGTCTAGTCCCTTAAGACTGTTATTGTGAGGGGAGGCTAGAGAGATGCCTTAGTGGTTAAGATCACTTGACGCTCTTACAGAGGACCTGAATTCAGATCTCAGCACCTCTTCAGGTGGCACAGCATCACCTGTAACTCCAGTTCCAGGGGATCTGACGCCTTCTGACTCCCGTGGGCACCTGCACGTGATGTCTTGATTTGCTTTGTATTGCTATGACCATGACTAAAAGCAATTTGGGAAGAGTCTAAAAAGTATTGTTGCTGATTTTAGTGGGAAAGTTTTGGGTCACTCTTGAGAATGTTAGCCGTGTGCTTTTCATATATAGCTTTATTAGATTAAGATAGTTTCCTTGTATTCATAGTTTTTTGAGTGTTTCTATAGGGAAATGGTTCTGTATTATTTTTTAATCCATTTTTTTGCACAGAGATAATTATTCCCCTTTCCTCTGACATCCTATTAATGTGTGCTGTATTATATTAATTTTTAATATATTGAAGCATCCTTGCATTTCTGACTAAGTACATTTATTTTTAAAACTTTAGCTTAACTTTTCTATGTTTGCTTCTGACAGCTAGAAAAAGTCCTACAGCAAGGAGACATTGGAGAATGTGCAGAGCCATATATGATTTTCAAAGAAGCTGATGCCACCAAGGTACCATGTTAGGCCCTGATTTTCCCATGCCACTCCTATTCTAATTTGGGAAAAATAGAAACATGTACGGTTCTTTAAAACATTTTACTGTTAATTTATTTCTTTCTCTTTTTCCTTTCATGCTGATCCCTGTTTTCTTTGTCATTTAGCATGTGTCAAGTCCTGTGCTAGTCTTAAAAGTCTCTTCCACCTATATCTACTTCTTTAAAAGTTGTTTTTGGCAGGAGAGGCAGAAAGATAACTTAGTGTGGGTAATGGCATTTGTTGTGCAAGCCTGGTGACCTTAACTTGACCCCAAACTCCAAAATGTTCTCTTCTGCACTTGAAGACATACACAGTGAAACACTCCTCCCATGACTCACCCCCCCCAATAGTATTAGTAGTAATTGTAATTTAAGTAGAGCTTAATAAATACTCTCTTGATGAGAACTAAGCTAATTAACTTCTAATTCATTTAAAAGTTCTGTTATTTACAAAATAGTGATGTTGATAAAATCAATGTTCCTAACATTGAAATTACTGTGATTTTGTCATCTTGAGAGAAAAGAAAGATGGGCAAGGGTCATGCACACATACGTTCGTAAGTAGGAGGTTAGGAAAAGAGCGTAGTTGTGGTATCATTAGCAGCTGCCAGTAATAAAATATCCAGGCTATGACTTGTTAAGTTGTTTTGCTGTGAAGGAGGGAAGTAGCTGAGCTAATTTCTAACAGTCCATAAATTACAACAACATGAGGATGGGAGCAGGGACACAAACAGGGCAATGATAAACAGGTCCAGACCAACAATAAAAGGAAGAAAGGAAAAACACTGCTGCTGCAGGACCAAACTCTGGAGTGTGATCGTGGACCAGGCACACACCCACATGTAAGTCATCCTGAAGCTGGCTCAGAGTTCAGGACTCTGAAACCTGTCACTTCCTTCATTTAGAGTGAGCTGTGTGCTGCTGAGTGTTCTGCCATGGGACTCAGCTGGTGTCCTGGTTTGCTTTCTATTCCCAGGATAAACACCAGGCCTAAAAACAACTTTCGATTTGTACATCCTCGGCCATATCTGCATACAATCATAGTCCATATGTTTTAGGATTACTGTTGCTATTGGGCTTACATTTCCACATATGTAGTCCGGGAACATGGAGGCTTACTCAGCCTGCATGCATTCTTATAGAACCCAGGTCTACCAACACAAGGATAGTACCAACCACAGTGGGCTGGGCCCTCCCCCATTGATCACTAACTAAGAAAATGCCTTACAGCTAGTTCTTATGGAGACATTTTAATTGAGGTTTAATTGAGGTTCCTCGTCTCTGATGACTTATTATTATCTGATGACTTGTTATTATTATTGCAAGTTGACATAAAACTGGCCAGTGCTCAATCACTGAGTGAAATCAGGGTAGGGACCTAAAGGCAGAAGACCATAAGAAATACTGATTACTGGCTTGTTCCAGGTTCATGTTTCTGTCTTCCTGATACCTCTTGGGATTACCACTGAGGCAGCACTGCCTGCAGTGGGCTGGGTCTCCCACATCAGTCATTAATTAAGAAAACGTCCCACAGACTTGACTACAAGCTAATCTGATGGAGGCAGTTTTCTGAATTGAGGTATCCTCTTTCCAGCTGAGCCTGGTTTGTGTCAAGTTGGCAAAACCCTAAATAGTATAGCTAGGGGGATATAGAAAACTACCAAAATGGTACCGATATCTATTGCTGTGTCTAGTGTACATCCAAAAAAGTTCTTGCTTAAAGAACCTGAATATCACGTATAGCTCATTTGGTAGAGGTCTTTGCCAGCATGCACAAAGCCATAGGTTCACTCCCCAGCACCTCATGAAACTGATGTAGCTTATGCCTGTAGTTTTGGGGTGGAAGTGGTAGGATGGAGGTCTGAGGCCGTCCTTCAATATGTAGCAAGTTTGAGGGCAGTCTGGGATGCATGAACTCCTGACCAAAAAGAAAAGAAGGAAGAGAAAGTCGCCTAAATACCAAGCGTGCTTCTGTCTATCAGTCAGTGTAAATATGTACAGAAAAAATAGACTAAGGCACTGGTGTACTTGTGAGTTTATGTAGCAGAACCGATTTAATGTGTTAAATGATACCCAGGGAAACACCAGAACAACTTAACATGAATATCTTTGTATGAGCAGTTGTTTTTTTTTTAAAAGATAGTTTTGAGAAGGCCTCAGTTTCTGAGAAATTTTTAAGGAACACTCAGGTTTTATCTGGAGCTCATAAAGACAAACCTCTTCTAGATCTCTTTAATTCCTAGTTGTTCTGGCATTAAATCTTGTGTTAAAAAGACGGACTATGGTGTCACTTCCTTTCCTCAAAGATCACTTACAGTACATCCGTGTGCTTGGCCCTCTCACCTTTCTTTTCTGTCAAGGTGACGTAATCATAAACAGAGATTTCAGTGCTCTGTTCCATGCATACATTCGTAGAATGATTTGAGGAGTGGTGTTCAGGTTGTACCTTGTATTTTAACTGATGAAAGTTGCTATTTTCTCCTCTTCACATTGAGGATAAGAACCTGGGTTGTTGCACATGACGGGCAAGCAAGCACTCCACCTCTGAGCCTCATGCTCAGCCTTTCTTTACTGTCTTTGCTGAGTACTGAGCACTTAACCTGCCCTCAATACTGTCTGAAATAGCCCTTAGGTGCTTACCTTCAAGTGTGATCACGGATAAAGTTATGTTTTACAGAATAAGGAAAAATTGGAGAAGCTGAAAAGTCAAGCTGACCAGTTTTGCCAGAGACTTGGGAAATACCGCATGCCTTTTGCTTGGACGGCGATTCATTTAATGAATATTGTTAGCAGTGCTGGCAGTTTAGAAAGGGACTCCACAGAAGTAGAAATCAGTACTGGAGGTAAGATTGCTTTGTATCTGTTATTTCTAAAGCAGTAATCTCTCCGCCTTCTATAGGCTCACTTTATTGTAGCCTGGGCAGTGTCCTGCGACTTGTTAGATTTCCTTAGCTGGGCTGGAGCTACATGCCTATAATCCCATTGCTTGGCTGAGTCAGCAGCAGTTTCAGATAAAGGTCAGCCAAGGCTTCATTTATGAGGCTCTGCCACCCCTCACCCTAAATCAAAAAGAAGGGGCAAATAAATTTAAATATTGTTTATTTATTGAAATACAATTTGCATGTTATAAAGTCATCCATTTAAAGTATATGCTACGGTGCTTTATTTTGCTGTGGTCATGGGGCACTAAAGGCACCACCAAAGTCAGTGTTTAGAACATGTTCACACCTATTAGTAATTACTCCTCATTATCCCCAAGTTCCCAAGCCCATTCTTAAACAGTCGCTAGTATACTTTCTGTCTTTATGGGTTTGTCTATTTCAGGCATATAATGGAACTAGAATTAAATAGTGTATGGTGTTGGTGGCAAGCTTGTTTAATATAATATAATGTTTTCACAGGTATTACCCGTGTGTAGCATGTTTTAGTATTTGATTTCCTTTTGTTGTCATGACACTCCATTGTATTTATATACTGCATTTTATTTAATCTGTTCATTATTGATAATAATTTGAATTTATAAAAATACTGCATTATTATATAATCATTTCTATTTGTAAAATCTAGTGATGTCACTTGATTCGTTAATATAATAATTTTAGTGCTTTGTGTTTTTTCCTACAGTTTAGTTAAAGGTTTGTCAGATTTAATAGTCTGTTGTCTTTTCCCTCTAGTTTCTGTTTTACTTATTTTCGTTCTACCACTGTTCTTATGTAATTCTCTGGTGTTTTTGGGTTTAGTTTCTCTTTCAGTGCATAGTGATCTTCATGACTTGGCTTCTCCATTGTTGTCATGGAGACATGGAGAATCACTCCCAGCTTCTTTAGACACATAGTTCCTTAAAGTGTGAGATGAAATTACGGTTTCTAGAGTTTGTTTTCTTTATTTTAAATTTGAGTCTTGCTATTATCACAGACAGGCCTTGAATTTATGGTTCTTTTTCGTTAGTCTTCTGAGCGCTGGGTTTATCAACTGTGCCATGTCAGGATGAGGTATTTCTTTTGATTAGAAGCATTTCTGGCGATCACGTCCCCCAGAGCCTGTAGCAGTATCTGGCCATCATCACCTGCCCTGGAGCCCTGCTGTAGCAGTATCTCACATGTTTTGGTGTGCTGCGTCTCCATACTTCTTACTTTCTGATTTCCTTTGGGAACAACTTTTTCCTAGAGTTCCTATTTCTTTTTTAGAAATAGTGTTTTTTTTTCACTTATGCATATTTGTGAATTCCCTAATTATTCTTTTATTGTTAATTTATAGTTTATCCAAGTTTTAGTAAATACTTTATTTTCATCTTTTTGGTCTCTTCATATCTTGTCTTACGTCCTGGAGAATGTCTTATAACTTGTTGATAATAGTGTTATTCTGCTTTTGCTTAGTAGAGTATGGTATAACCAACTGTCTTTAGACCACAGTGCTTGCATAGTTCTAAAATTCTTCTTTCCGTGTTAATCTTTAATATCGTTGTCCTTTTAGGTCACAAAAGTGGGGTTATGTTGTATGTGTGGGTTTGCATTCCAGCAGCATGGAGGGGAAGATTATCATGCCAAGTCTTTGAACTTGTACCTTGTCTTTTGAATTAGTTTCAGCTCAAATGCTAAGGCTTGAGAGACAGTTATAGTTCACTTAGGTGGGTCCTTCATAGTGGTGCATACTTCTCTTGCGCTGACTCGCTACATCGCTGGGCATACAGTTAGATCATCATATGCTAGAGACTCCGTATTGGCCACTGTAGAAGTGAGGCCGAAGATTCAGATGGAACGCTTTCTTACTCCTTACCCCAGTAGTGAATCCTTCTAGAGTAACCTGTCAGCTGAGTAAAGTACAACTTTCAACACGAATGGATTCTTTCTCATGTTCACTTTATATAAAACTGACAGTCTTCTTTCCTCTTTGGCAGAACGCAAAGGTTCTTGGTCAGAGAGGAGGAACTCTAGTCTTGTTGGTAGGCGGTCTCTGGAAAGGACAACCAGTGGCGATGATGCTTGCAACCTGACCAGCTTTCGGCCTGCCACCCTCACTGTGGCAAATTTTTTTAAGCAGGTAATGCTCTGTTATGTAGGGACTTTGGGGAGGTGTTAGTAAGGCTATCACTTGCTTTTAGGAGAGCGGTTAACTGTTTTTCCATGTATGTCCATGCCATAATGTCAAGAACTTCTAGCAGCTTTTAAATAAAAATGAATATAAGAGTAAAAACTAGTAAGAATATGAAATAATTGACATTGTATTTGTTTTATCACTAACTTTATTTAAATGTTTACATTGACATTTTCAATGCATTAAAATTTGTCTTTCATACCTATATCTTATTCAGTTGTTATAATGAACTTATCTATTTTAATTGTTATTATCTTTAATTCTGTGTATGCACGTGTATCTGTGTGTGGGCATGTAGGCAGTTCCTTGCAGAGACCAGTGACATCAGATTGTCCTGGAGCCACAGTTACAGGTGGTTAAAGCCCATATTATTATGGGTGTTAGGAACTGAGCTCGGGTCCTCTGCAGTATAGCACGTGGTCTTCACCGCTGAGCCGTCTAGACTCCAATGGCCTTTTCTTAAATACTGACGGCTTGTGAATTGTCAGAGTGATGTGTGCTTCCCCACCCACCATATGCTGAACTTCGCTAGCTCACCGGTGGGTGGTTCATGGAGCAGAACTTCCCGACTCCACCTCTGTGCTGAAACTGAGTGTGGGAGGTAATGTTGAGTAGTCAAGACACTTTTTTCATCAAACATTTTATTCTTGAAGATATTTTCTGTCTACTTCTAATCTAATCAATGTTTTCCACATGTCATTTCATGAAAATCAATTTAGTAGGTAACACACAGCTTTAAAAAAAAGTAGAGTTTTGAAAATCTAAAAAATAAGTGCATTTCATATATTGAGTTTAAATATTGCTTCCCAGATCCCTCCTTTTCCCTCTTTTTTTTTTTAATGTGGATACATTTGTATGTGTATATATACACTGGGTTTTGATGTCAAATGGGTTTTATATTGTGAATGAAGATTTAAAAAAATTAAAAATGTGTTTTATGTGGCCAGATGACCCAAAACTATGGAAGAATGAGGAGAAAACTTTTTATTAGTGTGACAGATTAATGAGGTGTACCAACCATGAATTTGGGAGCAGATAAGAAAACGCTCCTTCTGAGGTGTTATTCTGAGTGGGATGGAGCAAACTCTGGCCTGCTGGTGTAGTGTAGTGTAGAGAGGACAAGAGCAGAACGCATGTGCTTTGAGTTGGAGAAGTCTCCTTGAAGCCATGGTCCGTCAGCAGCTCTGAGCATGGATGGAGGGCTTCAAATTAAAGTATTATTTAACATATATAAAACAAAATGAGTTATCTGTATTGATGGTAATATGTCATGTTTTATTACATGTGTACATTGTGTAATCTTTATGTTAAACATTTCCAACTTCGCAAATTTTGGTTACAGCTTTACTGTGAAAACTACATGTTCTCACAATATTTTGAAATTAGAGTTCATCATTTCAGTCTATAATCATTCTGTTGTATAGTCACACTCTAGTTGGCTCTGTTTTTAGTACTAGAAGTAGGGTACCGCACAAATCCGTATAAAAAGTTAAAAATAAATGATTGCTCAAAACACAGGGCAGAGCAAAGCTTTCCAGTTGACATTCTTCATTGAAAATATTTAGCTATAAATATGTATTATTTTTGTAGGTATTTTAAATAGCTAGACTATTATACATCACAAAAATGCAAATTAAGTAAAAAGCAGAGACTGTGGTTTTATTTAGCAAAGTAGAATTCAGTCAATAAATTTCCCTTAAATGAGATTTAGCTCCACTTCCCCATTTTATGAGAAATTACTCCCTGTAGTTGTAGTGGTATAGTTAATCATGTAATGTTTCAAGTGTCCACAATTATTAGAAATACACAGAGGTTTTAAAAGAAAAGTAAATCCATACAGCGATTGTAAAGACATTTGTTTTATACATTAATACACTTGTGTTTTTGTGTCAGGGGCACACAGTACTAAACAAACAGTGACGGGAAGAGTTTCAGCTTGGCCATTCTCATGAGCTTAACTTCTTCCTTCATGTGGAGGTTGGCTGGGTCAGCTGACCTAGATTGGTTTCTAGAAAAACTCAGTTTTTCCATCCTCTACCAGAGGAAGAAATTCAAGAGCGGACCAGCCGGCTTGGATGAATGCTCTAAAAGTCTCAGTTTAGGTATTTGCTCAATGACAAGAGGGAGGTACATAGAGCCACGCATAGGGAATGAAGTCGTGTCCCACCCAGTAAAAGGCACAGAAATGGATGGTAATCATCACTAAAGAAAGAAGGCTAACTGGGTGGTGATGGCATATGCTTTCAATCCCAGCACTCAGGAGGAAGATCTCTGAGTTTGAGGGCAGCCTGGTCTACAGAGCGAGTTTCAGGACAGCCAGGGCTATACTGTCTCAAAAAAAAAACAAAAAAACAAAAACAAAAACAAAACCCCAAACAAAAGAGTAGATGTTAGTATTAAAACTTAATGCATAAGAAAATAAAAAGTCTAGAGATAACCTTCAGTGTATTAATGAATAAAGAATGAAGGCCTATATTCTGTGCTCAATAAAGAGAATATACTGCTTTATATACTGTTTTAGCAGCTAATGAAAATTTTAAATTAATTAATCATATAAAGCCTCTACCTTTTATTTATTTTTATTTTTTGGTTTTTCTAGATAGGGTTCTCTGTATATCCTTGGTTGTTCTGGAACTCTCTGTAGACCAGACTGATCTTGAACTCAGAGAGATCTGCCTGCCTCTGATTCCCAAGTTCTGGGACCAAAGGTGTATGCCCCGTCTCAGCTTGATTTTTATTTTATAAAGCTACATTTTCTACCTTTAACTCAATAAAAGAACAATTATTATTGTTATTATTTATTTTTGTGAAAATGTAGCATGTCTGAAGATTCTGGATTTGAGAATTTTTGGAATATAAAGTTAAAAAATATATGATCTAAATCGTAATTTGTAATTGTCCCATGTTTTTGTATTTGTCTTCTTTTGGTTCTGTTTTATGTCTACATTCTTATTTTTCTTTTTATACCTACCTTTAATTTGCATCGATTGTCTGTATACTAGATGTTGTATAATACTTTATGGGCTAAGTAATAGATCATCACTGTGTACATAAATTAAAATGATTTGTAGCATTATAAATCTCAGGTTTGAAAACATGAGACAGGTTAGGAAGCTATTTCTTCTAATAAATACGTCAGTCTTTCTGGCAGCATATATGCATAAGTTGGTGCTTATTTGCAAACACTAAAAATTTATTTCTTATTTCCTGCTTTTGTTTTATTAAATACTTTTTCTCAATATCATTGAAATTAGGAAGGAGACCGCTTAAGTGATGAAGATCTGTACAAGTTCCTCGCTGATATGAGAAGGCCATCTTCTGTCTTACGGAGGCTGAGACCGATTACAGGTATTTCCAGGTTTTGAGTGATACGGTAATTATCACTGATAATTATTTGCCCCTTTTCCCGTTTATCTGGCCCATACATCTTTCTGTGCTCAATACATGTCAGTGTTTTCTGTCTCACTACCATGTGGGCTAACAATTTGGATTCTGAATTCAGAACCATTATTAAATTAGCTCTAAACTGAGAATGATGAATTATAATTGTGGCTGAACATGCGTATGGACAGCAAGTATACAGAAGCGGGTCACTGCTACTGTTAGAGCCGACAGTCCAGAGTAGAACTGACCAGGAGTCTGCTAAACCAGATGGTAACATCTGTGCAAAGAACCCGTCAAGCTGAAAATCAAGTCACTTCCTCTCAAAGTTTAGCCAGTCCTGTACTAGTAGTCTTTTGTTTTGGTTTTTGAGTACCTAGGGTTCTCTGTGGAGCCCTGGCCGTCCTGCCTCTCCCTGTTGAGTGTTGGGATCAAAGGTGTGCGTCTACACACCCTACTTGCTCTCTTGTTCTTTAATTCTATACTTCCCATTCTTTCAGTTAGCATTTACTATTTTACATGCACCTATGCATGGATGTCATGTTTAACAAATTGAATCTTGATAAAATGGAATGATTTCAATATCTAAGTGCTTGATTATTGATTTCTATACTATTCATCACAGATTTTTATAAAATAATGCCAAAATCCTACTAAGAACAATCTGTGTTAATAAAAGTTCTGTTGCTGTGGCAGATTGCTTCGAATGAAGATAAATTACCTAAGATTAATCAACTTCAAAGGAGGAATGTTTCCCTTTGACCCGCTTTTCAGAGCTTCCAGTCGATAGGCGAGCGGCTTTGCTTTGGGACCAGTCCTGAAGTGTAACACTTCGGTCCAGCAAAGCTGCTTAGTGTATGGTTCGCGGAAGTAGACGGAAGGACCAGGGGATGCTTCTCAGGGGCACACTTCCGATGGTGGAACTTCCTCCCACTAGGCCCTACCCCTTAACATCTCTGTCATGTCCTAGTTAGTGCCACGCCCTAGTGAAAAGTCTCTGGGAGGCACTGAGACCCAAGGGTAGCCATCACAGAGCACTTACATTCACAGTGACTTTATAATGTATTTCTCACAGCTCAGCTGAAGATAGACATTTCTCCTGCACCTGAAAATCCCCATTATTGCCTAACCCCAGAGCTGCTTCAGGTGAAGCTTTACCCTGACAGCCGAGTCAGGCCCACCAGAGAAATTCTGGAATTTCCTGCCAGGGATGTCTATGTTCCAAACACTACTTACAGGTAAGATATACAATCTTGGTGAATTCTCAGATAAAATACTGTATATTCTAATATTAAAATAGAACCAGGATGAAACTCTCAATCTTATGTATATTTATTACTTTTTCTGTCTCTTATGCCTTCCACTCTTAAAGCACAATTTTATTAATAATTGTCATGTATGTAATAAGCTGTGCCTGTGTGCCAGGTATAATGTTAATGACCTTATAAACTATAGCCCTCATGTTCTAGGTAATTAAGCTGAAGGATGGAGAAATTTAAAATATTGCTGAGCATCGCATTTTAGTGTGGTGGTGGCCAGCATTTGATTATGGGGCTGTTTGGTTAAAGCGTTTGAACTGCAAATTTATGTTTCCTCAAATGTTAGGTATTAGTAGAATTTTGGGTTACACACGAATCTAATGCATATGCTTCTGGCATCAGGCTGTAGGTAATCAGCACTTGTGGAGTGTATGTTGTGTAGAGAGCAACAGGCTGTTATATGTACGGCTTCTCAGACTGAACACTGTGCAGCTGCTGTCTAGGCCTTTGCACACACTGCCTGAGAATGATGTTCCTTTGTTGTTAATAATAATTAATTGTGGAGATCAAGACTTGACATGTCTGTTGGGAAGTCTAGCAGGTAGCTCAGAGACAATCTAAAACAGAATTTAAGTTTCAGTTTGGACTCATATGCCATCCCAATAGTGCTACTTTTATTTCCCAAGCTCCTCAGTCCCAAATTTTTAGAATCATTAGTGCTTTACTTCTTTCCTTACCTACATTTCATTTGGTCAACAAGTTATATAGATTCTACTTTTAAAAATGTACCTCCAATCCAATGCTTTTTACCATTGTACCTTTTTAAAACTCTAGTGTAAGTTACCATATAGAGCATTACTGTCAGGTAGAAATATCGTTAAACAAAACTTGTAATTTACAATTTTATAGTTGCTATATGTTTATAATCAGGTGAAAACAATAATTTTAATTGTTTTTAAAAACAATATAAATACCATATAATGCAAAATAATATTTTATTCTTTTCTCTATTTTCAGCATCTCATGTGTATTTTAGGTACACTTAAAATTCTTACAAACCACATGTGATTAGAGACCTCTGTGTTGTATGGCTGCTAATCTCAGATTTTGCTGTACCTTCCTAGGTGATTTTATTTCCATTTTTATCTCTGTCAGTTCTTGACATTGTACCTAACAAGACTTTTACACGCTATAATTTTTAACTTCTATTCCAAGCAGAAAATGTATTTATTCTTTTCAGTAGTGTATTAGACTGTATACTCTGTTATTGTCTTTCACATTTTGGTGTCCTTTGTTTTCTCACTGCATTTCATCTCAGTGACCTTCTGTTTGTCCGTGAACAAAGTTTTGCCTAGCAATTCACCATCAGAATCTCTTTGCCTTTCTTGCTTTTTCTCCTGTCTTTACACACTCAAACATTCTTCCTAAGGTTCTCAACCTTCTTACTGCTAACTGGTCCACTTCCTCACTCTCCCAGCTTCTACCTCCTATACCATTCATTATCTGGAAGTTATAATTATGTTACTATTTTCATTTGAATATAATTACTGTAAAAGGCACTGACTTACATTTTACAGATTACTTTTCAGCATCCATAATATCTTAGAACATGGAAAGCACATAAATAAATATTTATTCACTGAGTTAAAAATACAAAGCTATAGAGAAATGGGAAAATGGGGTTTTCAGTCATGGATATGGCTATGAGTTCTGGGGCCACTTTTACTTGTGGGGTGGTTTAGGGAAAGTTACATATTGGCTATTCAGGTGTTTTTTTTTTTTTTTTTTGGAGACAAAGTTTCTCTAATAGTCCTGGCTGTCCTGGAACTCTCAGTAGACCAGGATGGCCTCAAACTCACAGTGATCTGCCTGCCTCTGCCTCCTGAGTGCTAGGATTAAAGGTGTAGTCTATGACAACCTGGCATACTCAGTTTTTATATTAATAAAAAATGAGGAAACAAACATTCAAATATGCCCACAAGTACTTATGAATAGCATTTAAAGGAAGAAAGTAATACAATTTATTCTACACGTTATGTGTGAGAGTGCTTTATAGGACAGGAGTATGGAGCATAACCAACATACAGCATACAGCATAACCAACGCTGTATAGTGCTTAATTCAGAGACCTTCACCTCTGCTGCCCGCCCAGGAGAGCAGGTTCTGGAAGAAGACCTACAATTTGTGTTTCTCCCTCTTACCTTTGCTTGAAGTAGCTCAGAGTCAGAGAAAATAGAAATTAGGGACTTTGAGTTGTCTTTCCTTCATGTTTCTGCTTATCATTGTTATTTAATTACATTGTAATATTTTCTGAAAAAAATTATATGAGTATGCTTGGAGATCACAGAGTAGAATAAGGCTTAAAACTGAAAACAGACCTAAGTTCTGCTGCCAGCCCACCCCCGTCTTGATGCCACAGTTCATCGTCAAGTAAAGGGCTCTCTCTTCTGCTTTTGTGTCGGTGTTAGTTGTGTGTATTATGTAACTCTCCACACCTGAGCAGTGTAGACGACTGAATTTTATTCCTGTTCTGCAGCTCGTTCTTTCTCCTAGAAGAGTTACGTCATTTTGTCCCCACCCTTCTGTCTTTCATCACTGAAACTTGATTACATGCCTGAGAGTGCAGCGAAGAATGTCCTCTTCTGTCTTGACGCTGTTGAACAGCGGATGCTTTCTAAGGTCGCCAGGCTGACTATATGGAGTTTCTGTCTAGAAGCCAATTTCCCATTATCCATTTCCACCATTATTCTAGACATTATTTACCATTATTCATTACCCATTTTTTATCCTAGAGATTTTTTTTTTTTAAACTCCCCGAGGAAGTCCTATTTCCCTCGTTTTTCTTTCTGGATGTATTATTTTACTGAAAACTTTCAACATCTTCCTCCATACTATGATGTATGGAGGTACTTTAAGAAATGTACCTGATAATGTTTTTATTTCGTTTGGTTTTTTTTGAGATGAGGTCTTGCCAGGCTGTGCAGGATGGCCTCTCATAGCCCCTGGGCTCAGGTGCTCTCCCTCTCCAGCCTTTCCTCTCAGTGACTACAAGCACACACGTTTCCTCACTTTGGGTTGATTCTTTTGAATCTTCCCAGACTGATAGTTTTGTTAGGTACAGAATTCTAAGTTGTACATTTTTTTTAACAGCAGCTAGACAATGCCGCTACTCTCTTGCCCGCGGGTGTCGTTTTTGAGAAGTCTGATGCTATGTTTGCAAACTTGTTGTATCTTGTAGATACTCAAAGCAGTGCTTCTCAACCTGTGGGTCATGACCCCCACAGGAGTCACATATATATCCTGAATATCAGATTCTGATTCATCACAGTAGCAGAATTACAGTTATGAAGTAGCAATGAAATAATTTTATGGTTGGGGTCACCATGACATGAGGACCTGTATAAAGGGTCACAGCATCAGGGAGGTTGAGAAGCACCGCTCTAAAGGAGTTCTCCAATTATTCTCTTCATTTCTTATGTTTTAAGGTTTTCTGTAGATACTACCTAGTGGTAGATGATAACGATTTAGTACCTTTTATTTTAATTATTTTCATTTAAATTAGTTTATTCAGTTTCATAGACATCTTATACATTTCATAATTTCAGAGATGTTATTTTTGTATATGAGAAAAACATTAAGCTGAGACTAAGAGACTTATTTGGTCTAAAATCTAAGTATTGCTTCTTTTTCTATAATCTTCATACTAAAGAAGATATGCAACATATATAATTGCATGTGTCATGAATAAAATAAAATATTCCCATTTTTTGGATTATTGATTGATACATTATTAAAGCATCCCAGAATAATTTTATCTTACACTTTGCCTCAAAATCTGAATCATCATTTTCTAGAATTTTTAATGCCTTACTGTGGGCATGGAATCTTGGATATAAATGACATCTAGAGAATATTATCTATATTAATTAGTAGAAGCTAGGAGCACTTGAGAAAACCTTGTTATCGAAGTTAAATGGGGTTGAGTGCAGGGCTTACCAAGCGAAGAAAACCTTGCTGAATGAGGGTTTTAAGTGCGTGTCTGATTTAATGTTCATACCCTCATGAAGGGACAGCAAGTAAATACATCAGAGAACGAAGTGCATTTTACACGTTATAAAGGATATGATTTTGCTTTTGAATTTGTGCAAATTATGTAAATAGTAAGTGCTTGAGGTAAATTGTTTATTTGGATTTGATTTTCATTTTTATGATTGAACTTTTTATTATTTGAAATGGTTAGTATTAGTAAGTTCATCCAGAAACTATAGGTGGGCTTCTATGTTAGCATTATTTAAAACTGCGATCAGTTGACTTTCTTTCTCTCAATATGGGAAAATGGAATCCCGTGTGCCCTAGAAATTCATACATTGCACAGTCTTAGAGAGAGTGATTTGAAATGCACGAAGACAATGGACTTTGCAGGTATAAATAGGTAAAAAGAGGAGGGATGGGCTGGTGAGATAGCTCTTTGGGTAAAATACTTGCTATGTTAGCTTGATGACTGAAGTTTGATCCCCTAAGAACCATGTGGAAGGAAGGAGCCAACTTTCCATAGCTGTTTTCTGATTTCTATGTATGGGCCATGCATATGTCTCCCCTCCCCCATAATAAATAAAATGCAGAATGTAAAGGGAGGCTATGAAAGTTAGCATTGGCCAGTTTTGTGCTTGTTCTCGGAACTCCAGTGTTCACGGGACTGATAACCACACGTGTAATTTTTGAGATAGGTTGTTGCTTTGTCGCCCAGAACTCAGGGTTCTTCCATCTCTGCCTCCCAGGTCTGAGGTTGCAAGTGTAAATTGTCGCATTGGATGACAGGTTTTTCCCTGTGTAGCTGATAAGCTAGTTTTCAGTATCGTTAACCGAGAAGAGGCCCAGTCTTTGAAATCCTTTATGGTGGTAAATGATAGGTGCAATTAAGAATCGGAAGACATAGAACTAATAATCCACATAAGTGAAGCCTATCAACTGATTGCTTATGCTATCATATTATCACATAAAAGGCCCTGTGTAGTTGTTACGTTTGGATTAGCAGCAATGAGCCCTTTCTTACTGGGATTTTATTAAATGTTTGAAATTACTTAGAAGTTAGTAGCTCCCTTGTGGTGTTACTTGTGTTCCAAATCATTTCTTGATGACTATTGTAGCCTTTGACTTGTACTAGATCAAGGTACATCTAATTGAGCAAATCCTTCTGTTTTATTGACATCCAGTTTTTTGAGACATGTCCACAAAGCACATGATATTCTTGGCAGACTGTGAGAGTTGCCCTCTTTCCCAACAATAGCCTTAGTTGTGTTTGCTGTTGAACTTTTGTATCTTTGTTTTTCTATCTAGTTCATATTTTTTTAAGTGTGGCTAGCAAATGTGCTATAACTAATGTAAGAGAGATTTGGTAATTATTAGTGTGAAGATCAAAATAAAAGCATGCAGTTTGTATGATACTGCCCTTCACAGTTGGCTCTATGGACCCCCTCCTCTGCATAAACACCAGTATTCTTATTGTCTGTGAAATGGTTGTTGTTCTGTTCTATGAAATACTAAACAAACACACACACACACACACACAGAGAGAGAGAGAGAGAGAGAGAGAGAGAGAGAGAGAGAGAGAGATTAGTGTAATTAATTACGGTTGACTTCCTCATTATGTCAGTCACTGCATGTCATTTGTAGCTATGGGGTGTCTCTGTGACGGTAAGGACTCTGGTAGCCACAATAACAAATGTTAGTTTTAAAACCTACTTTGTCAAGTCCAAATGGATCAAAGACCTCAACATAAAGCCAGCTACACTGAACCTTATAGAAGAGAAAGTGGGAAGTACACTTGAACTCATTGGCACAGGGAACCACTTCCTAAATATAACCCCAGCAGCACAGATACTGAGAGAAACAGATACTTCCTGAAACTGAAAAGCTTCTGTAAAGCAAAGGACACAGTCAACAAGACAAAACAACAGCCTACAGAATAGGAAAAGATCTTCACCAACCTCACATCAGAGGTCTGATCTTCAAAATATACAAAGAACTCAAGAAATTGAACACCAAAAGATCACATAATCCAATAAAAAAAAATGGAGTTCAGACCTAAACAGAGAATTCTCAACAGAGGAATCTGAAATGGCTGAAAGACACTTAAGGAAATGTTCAACATCCTTAGTCATCAGAGAAATGCAAATCAAAACAACTTTGAGATTCCATCTTATACCTGTAAGAATGGCCAATATCAAAAACACTGATGACAACTTATGCTGGAGAGGTTGTGAGGAAAAGAGAACACTCCTCCTTTGCAGGTGGGGATGCAAGCTGGTACAGCCCCTTTGGATGTCAGTATGGTGATTTCTCAGAAAATTAGGAAACAACCTTCCTCAAGACCCAGTAATACCACTTTTGGGTATATATCCAAAGGATGCTCATTCGTGCCACAAGGACATGTGTTCAACTATGTTCACAGCAGCTTTGTTTATAATACCTAGAACCTGAAAACAACCTAAATGGCCCTCGATGAAAGAATGAATAAGAAAAATGTGGTACATTTACACAATGGAGTACTACACAACAGAAAAAAATAACGACAACTTGAATTTTGCAGGAAAATGGATGGAGCTAGAAAACATTTTGAGTGAGGTAACCCAGACACAGAAAGGCAATTATCACATGTACTCACCCATAGGTGGTTTTTAAACATAAAGAAAGCCAGCCTACAAACCACAATCCCAGAGAACTTAGACAACAATGAGGACACTAAGAGAGACTTACATAGATCTAATCTACATGAGAAGTAGAAAGTAGAAAAAGACAAGATCTCCTGAGTAAATTGGAAACATGGGGACCTTGGGGGAGGATTAAAGGGGGAGGGGAGAGGCAGGGAGGGGAGCAGAGATAAATGTAGAGCTCAATAAATATCAATAAAAAATTATACAAAAAACTACTTAAAATTGTATGTTACTAGTTTTCTTTTGAGTCATTTGATACGCTTATAATGAACCAGTTTAATTTTGCCAATGTTTTATTTCAAGGTGCAGCTTGGCTAGTCAGACCAGGTCAGTGTGAGCTCATGCGACTCACGTGACCTCTTATGGCTTGTCCTTGTGTTATGGTAGATCTCCCTTTGCAGAGCAATTCTTGATTTTTGTGTATATGTGAATCCTATAATCTTACGTTTTTGGAATAATATTTTAGTTCATAAAATGCATGGGGTTAATAAAAGAAGTCAATTATGTTGAATTAAAGTGATAAATATTAGTTATATTTTTTTTGTTTTTGTTTATTTGTTATTGCTTTATAAATAATACCATTCAAAATTTCCATTTCCTCCCCTCCTCCCATTTCCCTCCCACTCCCCCACTCACCCTCTCCCCTCCTCCTCCAGTCCTAAGGGAGGGCAGGGTACTCTGCCCTGTGGGAAGTCCAAGGCCCTCCCCTCTCGATCCAGGCTTAGGAAGGTGTGCATGCAAATAGACTAGGATCCCCAAAAGCCGGTACATGCAGTAGAGACAAATCCCAGTGCCATTATCTAGTTATATTCTTTATTAACGAATTAAACTAAAACATTCTGTCCTGATATAATCAAAAATACTATTTTCTAAGCAGTATTTTGAGATAGCCATAATAGTTAGGATATAAAAATGTTTGCATTCTCAATATCACAGTTGTTATATACTGCTAATACTGCTGTGGTTCATTATTTACATTCTTAATTTAATGTGAGTGGTACTGAAAATTAAGAGAATCTGTTAAAACTCATGAGAGGTCGATTTCCTAGCACGTTCATATTGCCACACAGGTGTTTTTAAAACCTCAGGGTGGTGGTGTGCTATCCCAGGCTCCCAAGGGAGAGATAAAGTTCTAGAAACAGGAGCAGCCTGAAAAGAGTTCCGTTCATTTACCCTAAAAATTAAACTATTTCCACCAGAAGTGTTTGTATGGATTATTTTCTTAAAGGAGTTTGAACAGTGATAACCTAAGATCCGACTTTATAGATATGTGCGTGTATTTAAACATTTTGTTCCTAAGACCATTTAAGTGCTTTCTCTGGCCGCGAGCACCCAGTGGGGCAGCTTTGGCAGGTTGTGGAATTGTAATCTGAAGCTTGGCTGCTTCTCTGAAGATGAGCAGCAACAATTCTATGTCTTTAAGGTTGTTTATTGCTATTTCAATAAACCTAATCATTTTTAGGTGTGTTACTATCTTAGAGCATTGTAGCTGTAGCAAACCGTTTATGTGGTTTGCATGGAATTTTTTGTTATATTTATATTTTATAAAACTCATTTGAAACTTCACCCTATGAAGGCATATTGTGGGGGACTTGTCAACCTTGCTTTCACACACAGCCTTGAACTGCACTGTTGAAACTAATTGCGTAATTTTGCCCTAGGTGATTTTCACCCACGGAAAACACTTTGGACTTTGCTAAAAGGGGCAGTTGACAACTTTCAGTTTTCAAAACTGCAGTGTTGGATAATCACTACGTAGTGTACACGGTGTCTTGCTTGTAGGTGTTAGTGTTAGGCACAAAAATGGGGTGAACTGTTATTCTGTACAGAAGGCAGTATGTATAAAAATACAAATTTGGAATAAGTTGTATAAAATAGGAATCAAAAAATATTGGCTAGTTAATACATCTCTACTAATGTATGAGTAAGCTTACTGCCATGAGTTGTGCTACTAGAAAGATGTCAGTATGAAAACATGCTGTTGTATGAGAAAATATGTAAATAGATCTTACAGTAACAGGTGACAATGGAATGAGAAATGTGTATGCCAGCTCTCATACTGCTTAAGAGTAAGCTTTTGATGTGAGATTTAACAGTAATTCACTAAGATCAGGTAGATGAATGTTTGATGCTCTTAGCCTTTTAATTACCGCTTTTCAATTTTTACTATAATCTAGGTTACTTTTCTGTCTATGTAATGCTGCCATTTGAGGGCAATAGACACAAGTGCTGCACAAGGAAGACTGAGTGACCATTTACTAGAGCTGTGGGAGAAGGAAGATTACCTGTACCTCAGAATAGAAATATGTTCAATCCAGTCAGAAAGAGGAGGAATTGTAGACAGATGGGACTAACTAGGGAAATACTAATAGGATGTTTTATGGTTTTTTTTGTTTTGTTTTTGTTTGGTTTGGTTTTTTGAGACAGGGTTTCTCTATGTAACATCCTTGCTGTCCTGGAACTCTCTTTGTAGACCAGGCTGGCCTTGAACTCACAGAGATCGATTGCCTCTGCCTCCCAAGTGCTGGGATTAAAGGCATGTGCTACCACCTTGCTAATAGGATGTTTTAAAGTATATAAATTTTGATTTCAAAAGAGCAGCATTGTGCTGGGGTAAAGTTGTTAAAGAGGAGCCAGGCGTGGTGCATAAGTACAATCTCAGACCTTTGGAGGCGGAGAAAGATGGGTGGCATGGTTGAAGCCAGCTAGGCTGCCTCAAACACTGATCGGGCTCAGCTGCTAGGGACCTTGGATTCATTATTTAGGCAATTGCTCTTCTAATTGGAAAACAGTCCCGTAACTGTATGGCAATAGGGCTTATGTGAGATCCACAAGAATGAATATGGCATCTTTTGGGAGCATCACTTCTACTTAGGAGATTTTTGGAGAAAATAACTTTTTATATGGAGGTAGATATATAGAGTATGAGATATGATTCATATATAATAAGATACTATGTTTTAAAGTAAGAGTCCAGTAAAATTTTAAGAGAATGTGGCATGTCATTAACTTGTAATTTGAAAATTACAGGAATATTTTTAATACTGATGTTGTATTTCTATAGTAGATAGCCTTAAACAAAACAGTCACAATGTGTTATTATAAATTTGTCATAGTATGATTGATAATTAGTGGGCTAGGAGTTGATCAGACTAAAGGCAATCCTTGAGAAGAAATTTTATCAGAAAGATTTCAAAAGAAGGTTATAGGATATGAGAGGCTGTGTTTACAATTTAAGGAAAAATCCAGACCTTCTCCAGGTTCCAGACTAATAGCCTGGTAGTGATGCCGATGGCTATAAAAGTTGAGAGGGTGTGAAGTTTAGAGAGGAGTTGAAAAGAACTGCAAGGGGCTGGGCTACTGCGATGTACCTGCAGGATGGAGAAGTGGCTAGTAAGCAGTGTGAGAAGGGGATCTAACAGATTATGGGTTGGGAGTGTAGAGTTGGGGAATTTTCCCGTGGAAAATAGAGTCCATGAGTGCAGACAGAATATTTGAGGGTCACATTTATAAATACCGTTGTGGGACTGGGGGATGGCGCAGTCAGTGAAGTTTTCATCACAGAGCCCCGAGTGCTGAGTCTGAATTCCCATCACCTACTATGTAACATCCAGGTATGGCAGGCCCCCCCTGGCACCTCAGTGTTGGGGGCCTGATGGAGGAAGGTCATTGGCTAATAAAGGAACTGCCTTGGCCCATTTTATTGGTTAGAACATAGGTGGGAGGAGTAAACAGAACAGAACATTGGGAGGAAGAGGAAGTGAGCTCAGAGTCTCGACAGCTCTCCTCTCTGGGAGCAGACGCCTGAGAGAGACGCCATGCCCCACTCCCGGGATGAAGCTCCGACCCAGGATGGACTAGGCTAGAATCTCCCCGGTAAGCGCACCTTGGGGTGCTACACACAGATGATTAGAAATGGGCTAAATTAATATGTGAGAATTAGCCTAGAAGAGAATGGGCCAAGCAGTGTTTAAAAGAATGCAGTTTGTGTGTTGTTATTTCGGGCATAAGCTAGCCGGGCAGGCGGCTGGGGTGTTGGGGACGTAGCCCCGCCGCCCCATTACTACAGGGGCCAGAGACAGGTGGATTTCTGGAGCTGTTTGACTGGCTAGCTCCAGTTCAGTGTCAGACTGTTGTCTCAACAAGTAAGGGGGAGGGTGATGGGGTGGTCAGAGAGTAAGAGGAAGGACTAGACTTCTGAAGGTGGATCTGAGGGAGGGCTGCTGAGTGTAGCGGTACTGGAGGGTGACTAGTAGTAAGTGCTAGAGAGAGCAAAGGGAAAGGGACTGACTGGAAAAGTCCCACTGGGTTCCACAACCATGGGTCAGTGCTAAAATCATCTCCAGGCAAAGAAGTGAGACAGGATCAATGCTCTGGGAAATGCAAAGAGGAAGCCTTTCTCCTCCAGAAGAATCTCTCTGTCTGAGCATTCTGGGGGCTGGGTGGGGGGAGACCATTTTGGTACTTCTAAAGGGAACAGAATGAAACCCATCATCTGAGAGTGTGAGAAAATGAAGGAAAGCAGCTAGAAGGAACACCTGCTGTGCTGTGTCCTGAATCATTTGTGCCCCAGGGTTTCTGGGTTTTTTTTTTTTGTTTTGTTTTTTTTTGTTTTTTTTTTTTTTTTTGCCATGGAGCCATTTTGGTATTCAGCTGTAAAACTCAAACTAAATTTTTGGCAGGTTGAATTGTAACTATGAACTCTGTGGCTTTTTCTTACTTTAATTTTTTTGTGTTTTTCTGTAGAAAAATATTAATGTAGGATCCACACAGACCATATATGTCTCTTTTTTAAAAAGATTTATTTATTTATAATGTACACACTGTTCTGCCGGCATTCCAGAAGAAGGCACCGGATCTCTTTATAGATGGTTGTGAGCCACCATGTGGTTGCTGGGAATTGAACTCAGATCCTCTAGGAAGAGCAGCCAGTGCTCTTAACCTCTGAGCCATCTCTCCAGCCCCCCATATATGTCTCTTATGTGATTTTAAAGATATGTATGATATAGTATAATGTAAGCTATGATGCTAGATACTGATTGAGGCAAGTCATAGTATAACTTGGATACTACTTATATTTAAAGCCTTGGTCTAACTCAGAATTTTTTTTTGGAAGTTTTTCAAAGATATAATTCTTAGAGCTGAAGAAATGGCTCAGTGGTTAAGAGCTCTGGCTGCTCTTCCTGAGAACCTGGGTTCAAGTCCCAGCACCCACATGGCAGCTCACAACTGTCTGTAACTCCAGCTCCAAGAGATCTTACACCCTCCACAGACATACATGTAGCCAAAACATCAGTGCATGTGAAATAAAAATAAATAAAAAGATACATCTTTATGCGATGTGTATATGACCTGTGTCCATTTGTCTGTGGAGGTGAGAAGAAGGCATTGAATCCCCTGAAGCTAGAGTTTCAGTGCTTATGAGCCCCCAGAGTAGGTGCTGGGAACCAAACTCAGGTCTTCTGCAAGGTGATCTTATAACCATGGAGCAAAATACTTGAAACAAACAGTAATAGGTGCTGGATGTTATGATGCAAATACTTGTATCCAAGGATCTTTGAGGAGTTAAAGTTCGAATTACTTTTTAGAAACAATCATTTTGTTTTAGAAACAATATTGTAATGTCAGTGTCTAAGATGTTTTGAACATACATACATACCTATCAGGCTTTAAAATATGATAATCTATAATGAGTTTTAATTCTACTTAAAATACACAAAATGTTGGCTCTACATTATGTCCATGGATATTAAATTCTGATGGAGGAAGATCATTGGCTAATAAAGAAACTGCCTTGGCCTGTTTTATTGGTTAGAACATAGGTGGGTGGAGTAAACAGAACAGAATGCTGGGAGGAAGAGGAAGTGAGCTCAGAGACGCCGTGCTCCCCTCTCCCAGGCAGACTCGATAGTTCTGCTCTCTGAGGCATCTCAATGAAGCTCCAACCCAGGATGGACGTAGGCTAGTCTCTTCTTGGCTAACTCTTGCACCTGAACTAGCCCATTTCTAATAAGGTGTGTAGCACTCCAAGGTGCACTTACCGGGAAGATTCTAGCCTATGTCCATCCTGGGTCGGAGCTTCATCGCATGTGCCTCATAGAGCAGAGCTATCGCATCTGCCCGGGAGAGGGGAGCACGGCGTCTCTGAGCTCACTTCCTCTTCCTCCCAGCATTCTGTTCTGTTTACTCCACCCACCTATGTTCTAACCAATAAAATGGGCCAAGGCAGTTTCTTTATTAGCCAATGACCTTCCTCCATCAAAATTCTTCTTAAACTTTCATTTAATGCTACAAAGGCATTCATTCTTATTTCATTTTGACAGATGTCTCTTAAAATCACTATCATAGTATTAACTGTTGAAGTATATAAAATGTTCAAAGTGTAGATAAGCTAAATATACTCTAAGTTACTGTCTTCTTGACACTGAAAGTCAGTATGATGTGGACCTGCCGTGTTGGTAGACATTGGCCTGGTGCAAAACCACCATTGCATTCAACTTTATGTGACAGCCTTAAAAATTTACTCCAGACCATGTTGTAGCAAAATGAAGCATAATTTTATAAGTTCCTATTACAGATGTGTATTCTAAATTGACCAAATTTAATTCTAAAACTAGTAAGATAGCATTTGAGACCTGTAAAAATACCACTTTTTGAAGTTTAACATGAAAACAGCGCTTTTTTTTTAAGTTGAAGTATTCAAGATTTTAAATATAAGAATGATTAGAATTTACCCATTAGTTATAATTTAGTTTGAAGCCATGTTTTTGTTTGTTTGTTTGTTTATTTATTTATTTATTTATTTTGAGACAAGGTTTTCTTGTTTAGCCCTGGCTGTACTGGAACACACACTATAGGCCACGCTGGCTTCGGACTCAGAGATCTGCTTGCCTCTTCCTCCTGAGTGCTATGATTAAAGGCGTGCACCACCACTCCCAGCTGACTTGCACTATCTTAAATTGATTCCCACATCACAAACATGAACAAATGATATTATTGTAGGAGGTTTGATTGAGAAAGACAAATGGTGTTAAATTGGTGTGATGGTTTCTGATCTTAATAGTGAATTCATTTCTCAAGCTTTCCATTAAAGATTTAATACCAGATTATTATACTACAGTAATCTGGGAGGACTTTAATATTTAATTTATTGGCCTTTTAATTTGTCTTATTTCATTCAAAGCTTTCTAAATCGGTGGGCTGAATCATCATTTTGGATGATTTGATAGAGTGTAATTTTCCGTTCTGAGACCTCCAGTAGATCCCTCTTCTCCTGTCTGTCTTGGATTTGGCTCTGGGTTTGTTGTATTTACCGTTTAGGTTGTTTTCTCCGCATACGTCATACCACCACCAGCCTCCTAAAGAAGACAGATGTGTGATTTAATTTGATAATGCCTCCTGTCTAGTAGCTGTTAATGTATTTCATGGTTATATCTTTATTTCATATAAACTATATTATGTGGTAGGTGCATGTATTCCAATATTCATCTTTGTAACCCACGTACACCATCAAAATAGTGTTTGAGGAGTATCATATTCAAAATTGCCAGCTGGACCAGAATTAGCACTTCAAACTACAACCCAAAATAGATTTTTGTCTTTGGACAGAATACTTACTTAAGATTAGTATTTTAAAAAATTGATATTATAGATAATAGTTAAAACTGTAGGGGGATACTTTGAAGAAAACAGTATTGGTATTAATGAAATACCTGAGTCACTTTCTGGACAGTAGAGCTGCCCCTTTGCTCTGTGATCCCATGTAGAAAACATCAGATCTTTGTGTTCCGGGAGTGCCTCGGGGACATTGCCAGCAGTCTCGGCCAGATGTAGCGTGTAGTTGGTCTCATGACTTCCCAGGTGCAGGGAATAATCGACATAGTGCTTGCTGTCTTTCCAGTCTTGGAGCTCAAGTCGTAAGATGTAGTTAGACTGTTTTACTATGGCATAGATCTTCTCTAGGCCCAGCCAAAATTCTCCTGAAGAGAAAAGGTGTGTGTGGGGGGAGCGACACCTGTGTATTGTTAGCTACAGATCAGGTCCTGACTGACTCGTTCGTCTTTGTATGTGCCTTTGCCAAGCTCTCACTGTTTAGCCCAGCCTGACCTCAAAGTTGAGATCTCCCTGCCTCAGCCCCTCCAGTGCTGTGATTACAGGTATGTACAATCATGCTCCCTGGCCAATTTTTAACATTTTTTAACATTCTTTTCAATTCCCTAAAGTAAATGAGTTGTTTTAGTCCTGACTCCTTGGTTACTTTGAAACCCTATAAAACATTTATATTATTGATGTTGTGGTGTGTGCTTGTAATATTAATTAACTGTTGGGAGGTCAGACAGAAAGATTTGTTGAGTCCTCAGCGACACAGAGTTGTCTAAGGTTATCCTGGGCTACATGAGACCCTATCTCAAAAACCCAAAACAAATCCTTTCTAAAACTTTTATTAATGCACACTTTTGTGAAACTCATGTCTGTGTCTGGATATATACACTGTCCCTCCCTTTCTCTTTCCCTCTTTATGAAATTTCCTTTCATTATTTATTTATTTATTTTTATTTATTTGTTTATTTTTACTTTCTTTGAGTTTTGGGCTCTAACTCTGACTTCATGCACCTTGGGGAAGACTCTCCCACTGAACTACACCCATTGGTTGTCCATTGGCTACATTATTATAGGTATTTAAAGATTTGGTCATTGATAGAGTAATATCTCATTTGTACCTCCTTATGTATATCGGATGTTAATTAATATGCCTACATTCAGTCAAGAGAATGCTTTTATATATTCAGTTTTGGATAATACTGATAGAATTTTTCTCAAATGCAAAGTTACTTTAAAATAGAAAAAGAATCTCAGAAATTAACAAAAACATTAGATTTGAATGTTTTGTTATTAGTGTTTTTCTCTATAATTAAAACTTTTTATTCAGAATTAAAAACAGCAGTTATATAGGTAGATCATTATACAACTATTATTTAATTATAAAAATGAATACTTCATCATTGCTGCTGAATTAGGATACTTCACTTAAGGATTATAAATGAAATTAGTTTCTGATTAGAAATCAATGAGCATTCTGAACTGTCAGTCTTTTAGTGTTAAACTCAATCTTAGAAGAGTTATGCAGTGGCATTTCATTTGTATTTTAATAAATAAAGCTTGCCTAAAGATCAGAAAAGTAAAACAGCCACACTGGCCAGCCTTACAGGCCAGGCAGCAATGACACAGACCTTTAATCCCAGTAACCACACTAGCTTGCCATAGAAGCCAGTCAGTAATGGTGCACACCCTTAATCCCAGAACTAGAGAGGATTATAAAATGGGAGGAGAGACTTCTTAGTCACAGTCTCCTTCTGAAGTTTCCTAGAGGAAGGATCACCATTTTAGCCTGAGGTAGAGGGAAGAGCTAGTGCCTGCCTGTTTTTCTTTTCTGACCTTCAGGTTGAACCCCAATTTCTGTCTCTGAGGTTTTTATTAATTGTGCTTCAGAATTAGGACTATAAAATATTACTGAATTTACCTTCTCTTTAGGGATTTAACTAGTATTGTGAGTAAAGAATTTTAAAAATAGTCAAGTAGTACTGAATCTTAAAAATTTGGTGTAATGGCAGATGCATTCCACTCTATAAGTGAATACTTATACATTCACAGAAGTCCATAATGTGTTTTTGGGATTTTAAGTATCTGTTTATTTTATATTCTTTTGGTTATTTTTATAGTTTAGTTTTGTGATCAGAGTAGAATATTCTACATTAAATATATCGCAGAGAACCACAGCTCCGTAGTATGTATTTATAATACTTGAATAATTAAAATTGAAATTAGTATTTAAGTAGCTAGACACTGTATCTGTGACAGTTCCCCTGTTCGTTCTAACTCTGTTTCATTTTTTACTTTATTACTTTCTTTAAGCTGCAGGGATCAGTCCCAGTGTAGTGCTAGTCAGGTGCTCTGCCCCATTTTAACCTCATGTCACTTGTACTTAAAATATCAACGAAAGAGTCCTACAATGCTGCCTTTGCCGCTCATTCATAGCCTTACCAGTCTCTAAAGCCCATGGCACTTATGTTTTTCCCTAATAACCATTATGATAATCATGAACTATTGAATTAAATTTCAACAAGCATACTTAAGAGCAGACATGTATTAGTGATAAGTACAAATAATTGTACTTGCTAGCGTGTAAAATTTATCAATCAGTTTTATGAAGACTAGTTTTTTGTTTATTGTTACATTTCCACTGTCTATTTTTATAATTGTTTCTTAACTTATATTCTTTTTCTTCGAAAATGGATCTCAGTGTGTGGTCCAGACTGGCCTTGAACTTTCCATCCTCTGCTTCATTCCAGTCCCCCGCCCCCAGGGTTAAAATCTCAGGCCTGTATCAGTACATCCAGTTCATATTGTTAAATTAGTAGATAAATGAATAATGTTAATAATGTAAAGATCTTAGGCCTCTATCCAGTCAACATTGTTAAATATGCAGATAAATGAATATGTTAATAGTGTTAATAAAGATCTCAGGCCTATATCAGTACACCCAGTTCATATTGTTAAATTAGCAGATAAGTGAATAATACAAGGAAATCACTTTACCGTCAAATCTTCCGAAACCGTTTTTGTAGTTCTCCCATGTTTCGTTGAAGTCTTGTGACCCATCTTTCCGGTGTTGAATTAATGTCCATGGGCTACCTGGAGGGTGTTAATGGATGTAGTTATTCTTAGTAGATTAATATTAATGGGAAAAATGACCATGTTTTAACTTTGGTTTTAATTGGTGATTTTGGGAGGTGATTTGTTTTTTTTTTTTTTTTTGGTTTTTCGAGACAGGGTTTCTCTGTGGCTTTGGAGCCTGTCCTGGAACTAGCTCTATAGACCAGGCTGGTCTCGAACTCACAGAGACCCGCCTGCCTCTGCCTCCCGAGTGCTAGGATTAAAGGCGTGCACCACCACTGCCCGGCTGGGAGGTGATTTGTTAATTTGGTATTATATAGTTAAGGTAATGTACTTTATTATTTATTATGGTCCCAAATTTGCAGAAATAATCATATTCAGTGGATTAATAACAAGCTTAGTCTTGGTAATAGGCAATGAATATCTTTAATTTACTTTAACCCATTCTTTCCTTAGGCAGGTTTTACCTGATTGGGTGTCACAGTACACATTAAACACTTGAGAGTTGCTTGTTCTAATGGCATACACGCCACTTGTATGTTCACCTCTGTTATAAATGGCAGAGCAGTCAGCAGGAAGGTCTAGAATTAACAAACATAATAATGTAATGTTTAGGAGTAGAATATTTTTAGAGCTTGATGGAGTTGCTGTTTCATGGAATTGATGTGAATGTTCAGTAATGTTTATGCTAAGGCATATTTGCTAGACAGCAAACTATCCAACTAACATTAAAATAACATTTCCAACTTACTTATTTTAAAGAAAATCTACAAAATGAGAATTTTAAAAGGCATTACTAATTTGTTCGGCATAGTAAGAATATTAAGTAGAGGAAGTTCAGTACAGGGTTTGGTTCATAACTAGAATCTACAGATATGTAGAAGCAGTGAACATACAGGAAGAGAGCTAACAGGTATATTTCCTATGTGAATTACATAAACAAGAATAATTGTTGGGAATATATAGTTTTGTTGAAGTCTAGCTGGAAATAAGAGATCTTGTTCCCCGGAACTTTTGTTATATCTGTAAAAGATTTTAAGCAGAAAAGAAAGCAGAATTTTTGAAGAGAAGAATTTCATAATCTTCATCAGTTTTTAGAAGTGTACTTTTTCTTTATACACATGACTGTATTTTGTTGCTTTTGAAAGTAATTTTTAAATAATGACTTTAGGCCCCTTGCATAGGTTTCTAAGTCTCTTATAAACATGAGCTTATTCTTTTTCTACACCTGCAGTATCATTTTCTATCTATTAAATTAATAATTAGTTCATGTTTTTAATATCAGCTTCATATCTTAATACCTTACATAGTGTTAAAATATTAAAAAAAAAGAAACTAAAAAACCAGTATCTAATTAAGTTGACATTTGATGATGGTATTTGATATATATGTCTTTTTACTTTTTTAGTTTAGATCAGGTCCTAAAAATAGGGAATTATATAGATGAACCCCACCAGATTATCTTACCATCTTGTTCTATAATTTTTGTTTCATTCGGTTGAAGAGGGGGAGTAGTTCTTGGTGCTCTTGATTTAGAAGAAAGGGTATTTTCTGTGGGTTCTTGAATACCAGTCTTTCTGAGCTGATAAAAGAATATAAATCTACTTAAAAAATGCTATTGAATATATAATTAAGGAATTCTGGGTAAGGATACCAAAAAGTACAATTATGTACACGTTGTCTTTGAGTTTATAATGTTTTCTATGGTAAAACAATAAACTGGGCTGGAAATAGAGCTCAGTGGCAGGGTGCCTGCTGAGCCTGTGCATAAAGGTCTGACCCCAGCTCTACAAGGGAGCAAATAGGAATAAACAGTGCTTTTCAGAATGTATATGCATTCTGTTCTTGAGACATTTAAACATATTGTTTAGCCGGGCAGTGGTGGCGCACGCCTTTAATCCCAGCACTTGGGAGGCAGAGGCAGGTGGATCTCTGTGAGTTTGAGGCCAGCCTGATCTACAAGAGCTAGTGCCAGGACAGGAACCAAAGCTACAGAGAAACCCTGTCTCGGAAAAACTAAAAACAAACAAACAAACAAACATATTGTTTAATAAGTAACAAAATTAAGAGAATGAAACAAACAAAACGAGACATTGATTAAAAGGAAAAGAACCAGTAAGGCTATATGCTTTGCTTAACATATTTGAATATGTTCTCTTTCCAGCAGTATGGATCACAATCTTGGCCAACTTTATTAACTTTTGTGTGCCAAATATGATATTGCCATGGCCAATTCAAATGTTGAATGTCTACTCTGTGTTGGTACAGTATTTATGTGAAGGGTTTTAGTAAATAAAGTAATAGGAAAAGAATCCTAGGTTCATAGATCTTTCAGTTTAATTCAGGGATAGGCAAGAAATAACTTTATATTTATGCTAAATATAAAGATGTTGAGAAATAATTGGATTAGTGCCTTTTGGGAGAACTTTTATTTTTGATTTAATGCCTTGACAGCTTTACTGAACATTTTGTATTTGATGAAAGTATATGAGAAGTGCAGATACCTGAAAAAAAGAGCATTTTAGACAGAGGTCCTGGGGCAGCGTGTTTCATGTGCTTCAGGAACAGCAAGGAAGCCAGTGAGATAGAATCAGTAAGATGATCAGGTTCTCAGGGTAGTGATGAGTAAGACAGGAAGCTATTGTGGGGGTTTTGAGCAGAACAGGTTCAGGACCTGCTTTAAAATCCAATCGGATCACTTTAATGCACGCAGTTATGAATCCTTTTTCCTCGCAGTTTATATGATAGGCTCTGCTGTTTGCTTTGTAGGACATGTGAGGAAATCGCAAGACAGGTTAGTTGCCAGTTGCATAGAAAGTTTGCAAGCAGATGATTAGCTGTGGAGGGCTGTCTCAACAGCCCGTGTTGACATCAGCCAGTGCAGCAGATCCAACAGAGCAGTAGGCTGACTTACCTGGTTTTCTATTTCTTTTATCTGGCTGTGCTGTTGACTTAATTGTTTATATTGCTCTTCCACAGTCTGGAGGAGGTCTTTGATGCTGTTATCTTGCTGTTCTACAAAACTCTGCACACAGATTTTAGTTTGTTTAAAATTTTCTCTGTCTTTTTAAGTTTTTATTCATTTTAATTATCTAATTTTAAACTGGTAGTGGGTTAGAAAAGTGAACATTGGCTATCGTTGTCCTGTGTTTTTTCAAATAATATATACTTTTGTTACTATCTTAAAAATTACCATTTCTAAAATTTTCTGAGTTTTATTTAAACTAAAAGAAACAATGTTTCAAAGGAATTAAAACATACCATTTGCAGTATTAATCTATTTTTGTTTATGAAAGAATAGTATTAAATTTAATTTTTTAAAAATTTTTTTACCTCTAGTAATTAGTAGTAACATAATAATTGAACATTATAAACTTTATTGCTCAGCTGATATTTAATCATCATATGAAATATATATTTTAGCTATTTTCAAATATAATATTAGGCAAGCAAAACTGAATTGAAGTTACAGAGGAAAATTTTATTTCCTAGTAAAATTTCTTTCTGGAAAGTATTAAGTAGTTTACTCACATGGCAGAGTATTTAAAATAGTATCTCTTTAAGATGTATTTTTAAAAATCCACATGGAAAATAGTTATGAGTTCTACTTACTTTAAGTGACGTCACTTCTGGGTGCTCCTGAGTCCCAGGTTGACTTTGAATTAAATTCATTAGCTGCTCCTCCAAAGCACCGACTTTTTGTTGAAGTGCAGTTTTCTCTTCTAGTAGGTTTTCAAGTTTGGAGTTGAGTTCAAGTGACATATTCTTCACCTCCTCATTTCTGACTCGTAGTTTGGATGTAGTTCTTCTTAGTTCCTTTTCCTCTTCTCTGATTTCGTTGGTTTGAAGTGATAGGTCATAAAAAGATTGATCAAATATGTTGAGTTTCTGAAATATGTCGTTAATTTGTCCCTTAGTCTTATGGACAAAATCTTTAAGTCCATGTCCCAGCTGAAGGAGGCCATTGGCTAAAATTTTGACATCATCTAACATAGCAAATCTTGATTTTGGCTCTGAAGATACAGAATCAAATGATGAATTGTCTGTATCAATTCTGGATGAAATTACTAGAGGAACAATAAAAAGAAATATTTTAATTGTGTACATTTTTGTCCTAATTATTCAATTTTAAGCAATTTGGACCTACTTCTTCCTGTAAGGAGAGCTGAACCTCTTGACTTTATATACACGGCTGTTTGCAGCGTGCACATAGCTGGCAGCTAAATGTGGTTAACCATTAAGCTGTGCTGACTTGCACGAATGTAACCCTCCCCATATTGAGTTAGATCGATGGCAATGAAATCAAGGAAATGAGCAACTAGCAGGAGGTAATTTTAAAAATTGGTATTTAAATTTGCCATATTAAGAATTATATTTTCAGTACTAAGGTATCTACTCACTTTTAAAAAGTTTATTTTAGTATTTCTTTTTCTATAGGAGATTTACAAATAAACCTTAACTTTTGATGCATAAGTTGTCATTAAAATTGAGGAGAATTAACTATATGTACCCCTAGTTCTCGTTTGTTTATTCTGGAAACAGCCACCATTCTCCAAAAGCCTTTTGTGTAACCTTTCCCAGTCCTGTGGCAGTGCTATGGTTGTCGTTGCTGTAGCTTGTATTTCGTGTCCGCCAACATGTAACTATATATTTCTGTTTTGTCACGATAGCTACTGGTTAGTGTCTTTACTCCCCAAATGTCCTAACCATTCTTGTATATCATCCCAAAATTCCCAATATCTTGTCAGTGAAGACATTTCTCTCCCTTTCTGTTGTTTTCATGTCTTATAGTTTCTATTCCATGTGAAGTAGCAGTAGACTTGTAATCATCTGAATATAAACTAGAATTATTCTTAATGCCTCCAGTGGCAGAGAAAATTTGCCCAATATATATTTTTCTGAAGTTTGTGATCTTAATAACAATTTTGTTACTATAAATTTAACAACATTAAAGATTAAAAGTATATTAAAGAGTAAATGTTCCAGTGTCTCCAGTTGATGTTAAAAGGAAAAATAGTAAGCTCTTAAGCTATAGGTGGTTGTTGCATTAACCACTATTATCACCCTTAATATTAATACAAAATATTTGGGAAAGCTGACGTGGTAAAATTATTAAGAGTGTGAGTTCTGGAGTCTCATTGTTGTCTGGTTCTAAAAGTTAGTGTTTTGGCCTTAAACAAATTATTTAATTTTCCCATGCAGCAGTTTCCTCATTTCTTGGGATGATTGTACTTTGTAATCTGTAGCTTTGTTTTGTTTTGTAGCCCAGGCTAACCTCAGATTTGTGGTGATTCTTCTGCTTTAGTGCTGAGATTATGGGCATTTACCATCACACATCAGGATCATGTCTATAACTTTAAAAATGTTTAAAATGCATAGTTGTTTTGCCTTTGTTCATACCTGTGTACTACTGTCGAGGTAAGATGATGTTGGAGTCTCTCAAACTGGAGTCACAGATGGCTGTGAGCCACCATGTGGGTCCTCTGGAAGAGCGGTCAGTGCTCTGCTTTAATGAACCGTCTTTCCAACCTTCATGCTTATGTAATATAAAGATTTGTAAATTAAGTTGTCAGACAAAATTTTACAAACTGCACCATTTCTAAAATTTAATTCATAGAAATATCCATTTCTGGCATAAAATAGAGTTTTTTTTTTTTTTTTTTTTTGTTGTTGTTGAGTGACTAAGTATCAAGGGTTTGACTCTGGTGGTTTCTTTAGAGACATGGTTAACATGGAGGTTGTGAACATGACTCTGGAGCACAGCTCCCCAAGTGGAATCCTGAGGCTGCTACTCTTCAGTTTTTCCGCCATTAGTCACGTTATTTGCTTTCTCTGTTTCCTCTTTTGCCAAGTGGAGATAATACTTCATTTAGGGTTGTGAAAAAATTAAAGTTAGTTAAATCACGGGCATCTACTTGCTGTGTGGTAGGCACTAAATATCGTGTATCAGCTATTCCTTGTCATTAGAAACAATGTGGTTACAGCTCACAGTGTTTATTGGTGAGAACTGATGTGCGATTATGCAGACATGGGAATTTTGCTGATATCTAGGCTGAAGAGGTTTGTTCTCTTGAATCTTGGCAAGGAAATATCTCCTTTGATTATCGTGTATTTGTGCATACTTTCTCTTTTCTTTTTAGAATGTATATGTGGGTGGTGGTGGGCCTCGAAAACCTAGGACCTTAGCATACTAGTTGAGCACTCTCCCTCTGAGCAATTTCCTCAGCCCACCCTGTGTGTATCTTTATTTAAGTATGTATTACAGAGTTTTGTAAGTACTTTTGGTGGAAGTAAATAATAAACAGACATGTCCATACAATTCTACAAATAAATATGGAGGCTAATTAGTTGAATGTCCTGTGCACTGATGCTGCCATGAATTATTAAAGTGTATGTTGAACTTCATTGAATAGTCACATTTTCTCCTTTCATGGTAAAAGGTAGTGATCCTTGGTCATACAGGGCATATTTCGAAACTTTTCTTGACTAAGCTGTTAGCCTTTGTGGTTTAAAACTATTGACCCCAGAATTACATCCACCTAGTTAAGGTGCATGATGAGCCAATCTCTCTACTTTGTTACACTATAAACCGTTTTTTTTTTTTTTTGGCTAGGTGATTATTAATTTATATCCTACCTCCTTTGTACAATGCCTTATGCCTTATAGGAACAATAAATATTTATGGGATGGGTAAAAGATTTTTACATATAGTGAAGTGTAAACTTGTATGTAGCAGATGCAGACTGCTTTGCTATTGCAGCTTCCTTGTAAAAAAGGGATTATGAAGAGGAGCCCCCTTTTGAAAGAAATTATTTTATTTTATGCTCGAGAGCAGTTTGTCTGCATGTGTGTCTGCAGATGCTCATCAGATCCCCTAGGACTGAATTAGAGACTGTTATAAGCTGCCACGTGAGTGCTAGGAATCAAACCCAGATCATTTGAAGGAGCAGCCAGGGCTCTTAATCACTGAGCCATCATTCTAGTCCCCAGAAAGGAGCCCTTTAAATAGAACCCTGGTCAAATATATCCAGTCATTTAGAAAAACAAAAACTTAAGTCAAACAAATAAAACACTGTTAAGTAAACTCAGTATTTAAGAATCTATTTCTAGGAAATTCAAATTTTCCTAGCCACGTAGAATTCTAGGACACTGACCAGCCTTAGCATGCTTATGTTCCATGAACCACAGACACCACTTGCTTTCCCAGCTTACGAGGAATTAAGATAAAATGAATTTCAAATTAGAAACAAAATATTTTGCCTAGTTAAGAAAACCTTTTTTTGTCTATTAATGTTTTGCTTGTGTGTGTGTGTATGTGTGTGCGTGTGTGTGTGCACGTGCACATATTACATGTGTGCAGTGGTCTGGAAAGAGTTTTGGATCCCCTGAATTTTGGAATGCTTACCTTGTAGATAAATGGAAGTCTAATGTAATATGTTTGTTAGAAATGCTTAAAAATATCTATCTGAGAAAAAATATAAATGGATAAATAGAAATGTGAACTGAAGAAAAGAGCAATGTTAGATAAGACATTCGCTCCCCCTTTCTCTGATCAGAACAACAGCACCAATTAAATAGATGTTTAATAGAGACATAATATAAGCAGAGACTGCTCATTGATTTCCCAGCCACCCAGACCCAAAGAATCACACAGAAACTATATTAATTTACAACACTGTTTGATCGATGACTCAGATGTATTTCTAGCAAGGTCTTACATCTTAAATTAACTCATTTCTGTTAACTTGTGTATTGCCATGTGGCCGTGGCTTACCAGGTTCTAGACGTCTTTCTCCTTTGGCTATATGGCATCTTCTTGACTCAGCCTACTCTATATCTGTGTTCTGATTTCCTGCCTGGCTTTACTCTGCTAAGCCATTGGCCAAAACAGCTTCTTTATTAATCAATGGTAATAAAACATTCACAAATACAGAGGGGAATCCCATATCATCTCCCCTTTTCTGTCTAAATGAAAAGGAAGGTTTTAACTTTAACATAGTAAAATTACATATAACAAAATAGGTATCAAGCAAAAATTACAGTTACAATATTTAGTCTGTTCATATCTAGCAAAATTAAAGAAAATACACTATTATCTATTTTATCTTTGTGAGTCTAAAGTTTCATATCTTCTTTATCTTTTATCGTAACTTAGGAAAACTATCAGAAAACTAAGGAGGTCTTTCATTGGGGGGAGGGGGTGTCTTATTTCATCAAACCACATTAGCCTGGATGGAATCCACCAGGTTCTTATCCTCTGTGGAAACAAAAGCAGAACCTCTTTTCCAAAGTAACATATTTTTACACTCAAATTTTGAAGTCAAGATACATTTAAAATATATATATATATATATATGTATATATATATATATATGTTAGTTTAGTTTAGCAGCCTGTACAATGAAATGTCTCTCTGTACTTAGCTCATTAATAGTCAAAAATTTAAAGAAAACACAATAATATACACAATCCAGATTCTTTGTGTATTTTCATCTTTACATGGCTTATTTTTCTACTCTATTACTTTTTAATATTTATTTTATTATCTTTACTCTTTTAATCTATGACTGTCTTTTTATAACTGTCTATACCCCCTTTCCTCTCTCTCAAGCCTATGTACATTTTTAAACATACTGTTACCAGTTTAGAGGTTTATTTTTGCCTGAATCTGTCTTTACTATGTATCTGTTATCATTTTATGATCAGGAGCGCCTTTTTTTTTTTTTAAACCTAAATGCTATGCAGACATATCTAGGACCAACTTTATGGCCCTGCCTATTGGCTCTACCCAACATGGCAGAGCCATGTTCCCTGCCTCTGCTAGCCATGCTTACTGCCCCAGCTTCAGGGATACAGTGGGTCTATGTCACCATTAAGCAGCTAGTAGCACATGGCTCACAAACCCTATTTAAGTGTAGACCTCCTGAAAGAGCCAGAGTTCATGCTACCAGTGAGAACCAGGAAACCTTCTTTTAAAGAAGCCATATGGTTTTTGCTGCTAATGCTGAGTCAGGAAGTCTTCTCTTAAAGGAGCCCTGCCTCTGCTCACTGCCCACAAACAGAGTCTATCTGAAAAAAAATGCGGATACCAAGAAGCTACAGTTGACTCCATTTTTTTGTGGGTCTAAAAGCTCCCCACTTTTTTCCAGCTTTTTTAGGTCTTAGGTGTATTGGAGACTGTTTGTTAGTTTCCTGGCTGCCCAGACCTGAATAATCACATAGAAACTGTATTAATTACAACACTGTTTGGCTGATGACTCAGGTGTATTTCTAGATAGCTCTTCTTTCTTAACTCTTTCCTATTAATTTGCGTATCAGCATGTGTTTTTGACTTATGGGTAAAGGTTCTGGCTGGCTTTCTCCTTTGGCAGTTACATGGCATCTCCTTGACTCCACTTACATTCTCTATATCTCTGTTCTGATTTCCTATCTACCTTTACTCTCTTAAGCCATTGGCCGAAATAGCTTCTTTATTAACCAATGGTAATAAAGCTTATTCAAAGCATACAGAGGGGAATCCCACATCAATGTAAGGTTAGAGGTTTGGGACAGAATTCATTTGGCTGTGCTTTCCCGTAGAGTAACACTTGGGAGGTGGAGACTGGGGATCACAATCATTCATGTTTATTTATATAGAAATTTCTAGACTAGACAGGACAAATGACACTCTGTTTTTAAAGAAATACAAAGTGAGCTACATATGTAGACATATTCTTTGACTTATGGTCAGGTTCCTCCCTGATAATTCTGTAAGTAGAAAATGCATCTAGCACAGCTAATCTGCTGAACCATCATAGCACAGCACCTCTGTATTATAGTCACCCCATGTCTGAGTAAGGGCTTCAGTTTACTAGCACTGCTTAGCACCAGGAGAGTGTTGAATAGCATTTTGCTAGCCCAGGAAGCTGAAAAACAGCAAATAAAGCTATCATATTATGATCCAGAGTTTGAGGCAATGTTTTTACAGTTGAATTCAGTGCCTCACATATTCAAGGTAAGTGCTCAAATACTGAGCAAAAACTGTGTGTGTGTTTGTGTGTGTGTCTATGCACGCTCATGAACTCGTGCTGCATAGTTTGTTGGATTTTATTTTTTGCAATCTTGGGTATTTTAAAACCTATAAAAATAAAGAATTTGACTGCTCTATTATTACCGACTATACCAGATTTTTTGAATAACTAGCTAAATATATATATTCTAACAGAAATCAGAACATGCAGTTCATGTCACATACACTTATAGTGGTCCATGACCACTTTCTTTCAGAATTTATTTATGTAGAAATAATTTTAGATTTAACATGATAGCTTGCTTGTAGCTTTTGTTTTCTATTGAGGCAATCTTGTTATATGTTCTAGGCTGATCTTGAACTCCCAATCCTCCTGCCTCAGCCTCCAAAGTATTGAGATTAAAAGTGTGAAATCTCCATGTCCTTTTTAAGGACTCAACAATATTGTATTTATGTTGGCTCCTATTTATAGACACCTTAGTTTAATCATGCCTGTTATTGATCCACAGATATTTTCTGCTTTATAAACAGTTTACATAGAAACTATATTCTGTATTTATGGGGAATATATTTTGTAGGAACAGACTTGTAAGTTATGATTCCTTTCCTGAGATTCTTCTTCACATACATACCAGTATACTTTCCGTGAAAAAGACAGTTTTGCTCACTCTAATGGGCATATATACATCTTGTTGCTCTTACTCTTTCTTGGCTTTTTGGCTCTTATGTGTGTGAGCGTGCGCGGTGGAGCACCACCCAGCTCTCAAATCAATCACACACAGAGGCTTATTCTTTCTTATACTCGCCTGGCCTTGGCTTATTTCTTGCTGGCTTTTCTTAAATTAATCCATCTACCTTTTCCCTCTGGGCTCTTGTCTTTCTTCCTTCTGTGTATCTTACTTTCCTTCTTCCTCCGTGACTGGCTGGGTGACTGGTCCCTGACATCCTCCTCTCCTTGTTCTCTCGTCCTTCCTCTCACTTCTTCTATTTATAATCTATAGTATACTTCTATTTATACTCTATGCCTGCCAGCCTTATCTATCCTTGCTCCTGCCTTGCTATTTGCCGTTCAGCCCTTTACTAGGACCATCAGATGTTTTAGATAGGCAAAACCATCACAGCTTCCCACAGTTAAACAAATGCAACATAAACAAAAGTCACACACCTTAAAATAAGATTCCCCAACAACATCTAGTTTGTTTTAGCATCTATGTTCCTGTCTCTGGGAATTACCTGCACATGTGCGTTTTTACACGGTTTGTTTGTTTCTGGGTGATTTTAGGAGTACTCTGTCATATATGTAACAAATAGTGTTTCTTCTGTTTGTCATTTTTTTCTCCACCTGTTTTTATGGTACTACTTTCTGTGAGAACTTAAAAAATGTATGTCTTTTATGATTTTTTGTAATTTATGCTAAGAAATTCCTTCTCTCACTAGTCTTTTTAAAAAGTTTTTCTTATATTCTTATAGTTTTGTTAATGGAATCCTTTGATTAGTCTAGGATTGATTTTCATGTAAAGTAAAATATTTGTCTTTTTCCCCCTCTAAATGGCTAGTGAACACTTTTCCTTTGTCTGCCATATCCTTGCTAGTTTGAAATGTTCTGGAGGAGTACAGACTCAGTGTGCCTGAGAACTTTCTAGCATTTGATACTAGTATTTTATCCCCCTTTGTCTTTGTTTAATTTCCTTGTCATTTCCCATCAACTTCACTATGAGAGTTTTTAGTGTTCTTGAAGGCTTGTCTTCTTCTGTGGAGCTCTTCAAATGCCACCTTGCAGTAGAACCAGTGAATAAATGTTGAGGTTCCTCTCCCCTTCTCCTTTTCCTCCCCCCTTTTTCCTTCCAGGATCTCAGATATAGCCCCTTCAAGACTCAAACTTTCTATGTGGATTGAGTTAGCCTTGTGCTCATGATCACTCTGCCTCCACCTCCTGAGGAGTTTGTCACTTAAATTCTTGGATGAAGTGATATATTCTGATTCTTCCATAGTTAGTGTCTTTAAGAATGGTTCCTAGCATGGGAAAAATGATATATAGATGTTCTGTAGAAAAGATTAAACAAATAACTGTAGTCCTAATTTGGATTGAAAACATCAATATTGTCAGGTGTGGTGGTGCATGCTTTTATTCCCAGAACTTTGGAGACAGAGACAGCAGATGTTTTTCATGTTGAAGCACTATTCTTTTTATATTTAAATGAACTACAAATAAGGGTTAACTCTCCACTGAGTGTTCAAACTGTAATTTGAAAACTTAGTAGTGTTCAAACTGCAATTTGGAAAAAAGTTTTTTATTCAAAATAACCAAATGCATTGGAGAAATGCTTGATTCTTGGTTGGTGAAGAAAATGTGTAAGAACCTGGATTATCTTGTCATAAGAAATAGCATGAAGCTGAAAATCCATCTAAGCTCTATAGTAAGGTCAAGGCAGTGTGAGCTACGTGGGACCCTTTCTCAAAAATAACTACCTCCTCACCTGTCTACCTAACTGAATGAGTGAATGAATGAATGAATATTTGGGCTACACAAGACCCTTTCTTAAAACTAAGTAAATGAAAAGAATGAAGAAAAGAAAGTCCATAGCTAAACAATTATCTTCTATAGCTTCTGCATCTCTCTCATTATTTTGGTCTGTTTATAGGCATTTCTGTCCTACTAAACTACATGGTCCCCATGACTAGGGAATGGCTTTTAAATATTACCTATATTTTGAAGCACGTATCATTAGTGTGGGGACAGGCTGAGGAGCACACCTGTGAAGGTTAGGGAACGGTTCTGTGGAGTCATGTCTCATCCTATGCCTTTGTGGGCTCTAGGATTCAATTTAGGCTGTCAGGCTTGTCCAAGAAACTTGTACCCATGGAGACATCTCATTTACCCTTTACATTTTTTAGATTCTTTTATTATTTATTTATTTATTTATTTATTAAAGATTTCTGCCTCCTCCCTGCCACCGCCTCCCATTTCCCTCCCCCTCTCCCATCAAGTCCCCCTCCCTCGTCAGCCCAAAGAGCAATCAGGGTTCCCTGCCCTGTGGGAAATCCAAGGACCACCCACCTCCATCCAGGTCTAGTAAGGTGAGCATCCAAACTGCCTAGGCTCCCCCAAAGCCAGTACGTGCAGTAGGATAAAAAACCTATTGCCATTGTTCTTGAGTTCTCAGTAGTCCTCATTGTCCGCTATGTTCAGCGAGTCTGGTTTTATCCCAGGCTTTTTCAGACCTGGGCCAGCTGGCCTTGGTGAGTTCCCGATAGAACATCCCCATTGTCTCAGTGTGTGGATGCACCCTTGCGGTCCTGAGTTCCTTGCTTGTGCTCTCTCTCCATCTGCTCCTGATTTGGACCTTGAGATTTCAGTCCGGTGCTCCAATGTGGGTCTCTGTCTCCTTTCATCGCCTGATGAAGGTTAATATTCAGGAGGATGCCTATATGTTTTTCTTTGGGTTCACCTTCTTATTTAGCTTCTCTTGTATCCCGAATTATAGGCTCAATGTCCTTTATTTATGGCTAGAAACCAAATATGAGTGAGTGCATCCCATGTTCCTCTTTTTGGGTCTGGGTTACCTCACTCAGGATAGTGTTTTCTATTTTTGTCAATTTGTATGCAGAATCTCAAAAATATATAAAGAACTCAAGAAACTAGACTGTAAAAGGCTAATCAACCCAATTATAAAATGGGGCATTGAGCTGAACAGAGAATTGTCAACACAAGAAGTTCAAATGGCCAAAAGACACTTAAGATCATGCTCAACTTCCTTAGCGATCAGGGAAATGCAAATCAAGACAACTTTAAGATACCATCTTACACCTGTCAGAATGGCTAAAATAAAAAACACCAATGATAGCCTTTGCTGGAGAGGATGTGGAGAAAGGGGTACACTCATCCATTGCTGGTGGGAATGCAAACTTGTGCAACCACTTTGGAAAGCAGTGTTTCGGTTTCTCAGGAAATTCAGGATCAACCTACCCCTGGATCCAGCAATACCACTCTTGGGAATATACCCAAGAGATGCCTTATCATACAACAAAAGTATATGTTCAACTATGTTCATAGCAGCATTGTTTGTAATAGCCAGAACCTGGAAACAACCTAGATGCCCTTCAATGGAAGAATGGATGAAGAAAGTATGGAATGTATACATATTAGAGTACTACTCAGCAGTAAAAAACATTTTTTAAATTCATTCAAAAAAATTTGTACGTGCGTGTGTGCGTGCGCGCCACTGCATGCTGTGGGTTAGAGGACAACTAGCAGTCGTCAGTACTCCTACCTGAAGCCACCAGGCTTGACAGCAAGTGTGTTTCCCTGCTGAACCGTCGCAGTCATCAGTTCAAATCTTTCTATGATTTCCCATTGCTTAACATTTTATATAATGTTTCTGGGGTGATCAATAAATATTATAGTTAACTAGTTGTACTCATCTTTGATTTCTCATTTTTGTTAATTAACAGCTGTATACTTGTCATATTTTGAGTACTGTTCTCTATTTAATATTCATGGATGCTTTTTGTCAAAGTCATTCCTATACTTTATCATTGAAAGTTTTAATGTTTTTCACTAAGGAAAAAAGTTTAAAGTAGAAAGATATGACGCACACCTTTAATCCTAGTACTTGTGAGGCAGAAGTTCCTGTGAGTTCTAGGTCAGCCTGGTTTACAGAGCTACCTCCAGGTTAGCCAGGGCTGCACAGAGGAACCTTGTCTGAAAAATGTCATTGATAGATAGATAGATAGATAGATAGAACTAAGACCACCAATATTAGTAATTTAGAAATACAATTTTATCTCCTTTTTTTTGCCTTTACCTTCCCTGTCATTCCACAACATAAGTTACTACACTGAATTTTTCATAAACATGATAATGCCACTATACCCTCCAGTCTAGTATCTTTGTCCCACTTGTTCCTTCATCCATCATACTTTTGGGTATTACTTCCCATATCAGTAAATACTGCTACACATTGTCAAGTGATCCCATAGTATCCCTTCATGTTTTTGTTATCATGATTTAATTAATCAGTCCATCATAGATTTAATATCCTTTCACCAAAATGCTTGAAACTACAACAGCTCGATATTTTGAAATTCTTTAATTATTTGAGTAGTTATTTGAGTATGAAATATCCTGGGGGACTGGAACCCAAATCTAAGAATGGAATTCATTTATGATATATACACATTATGTGTGGAGTAAATTTATGCAATATTTGAAATAATGTATTGTTTAGTATATTAAAGAACACGTATACATTCAATCATTAGACTTGTGATGTGACACTTAGAAAGTTTCACTTAAAAAAAAAGCCAGGCATGGCACTCCACACTTGAAACAGCGACAGAGGCAGATAGATTTCTGTGTGTTTGACGTCAGCTTGCTCTACATAGGGAGTTCCCAGCCAGCCAGGGATACATAGTAAGATCCTTTCTCAAAAAAATAAAATAAAAGTAAATTAAAAAAATTTAGAGGTTCTCAGAGGGAATAAAATTTCTTTTCAAAATGTTCAGACTTGGGAATTTTCAAACTTTTGTTTTTTTTTGGGATGCTTAACATTGTGATGGACAGTTTATGTTTTTATAGTACATTTTAATTATTCTTGTTTATAAAAGTGAAGGCTTAGAAGTTAAGAGCACAGGCTGCTCTTCAGAGGTCCTGAGTTCAAATCGCAGCAATCACATGGTAGCTCTCAACCATTTATAATGAGATCTGGTGTCCTCTTCTGGCACGCAGATATACACACAGACAGAACACTGTGTACATAATAAATAAATCTTTAAAAAAGATATGTTCATTAAAAAGTTATATATTAGTGCTGGTCAGTGGTGGTACATACCTTTAATCCCAGCACTCAGGAGGTGGATTTCTATGAGTTGAAGGCCAGCCTGGTCTACAGAGAGGGTTCCAGGACAGGATCCAAAGCTACAGAGAAACCCTGTTCAGGGGGAAAAAAATGAAATTATATACTGCCATACTGCTCCCTAAAAACCTTAGAACTGTTTCCATTACCCTATCAGTGGTTTTCAGGGTCTTATTGTTATTAAAATTTTGATCATCAGCCCTAAGTGGTGGTCTTCACATAAAATAACTTTCATTTTTTAGCCCTTTATTCATGTGACTTTGGTTTTTCATCTTTATGTTGACAGCAGGAACTATTAAATTGTATAAGATGTACAGTTATGAACTGAAAAGATAGCTAATACACATCAGGTAGATTATAATAATTTTATAGTAACTACCTGGCGGTTGTATCTTTTGTATTATAATATACATACATATATATGTACATATATATTTGTTTGTATATGCATGTACATGCTCGAGTGTGCGTGTGTGTACACATGTATATGTCCTCGCATGTGGAGGCCAGAGGTCACTTTGGGTGTCTTCATCATTTGATGTCTAACTTTTTTTTTGTTTTGTTTTGTTTTTCGAGACAGGGTTTCTCTGTGGTTTTGGAGCCTGTCCTGGAACTAGCTCTTGTAGACCAGGCTGGTCTCGAGCTCACAGAGATCCGCTTGCCTCTGCCTCCCAAGTGCTAGGATTAAAGGCGTGCGCCGCCACTGCCCGGCTCTCTAACTTATTTTTTGAGACAGGATTTCACACTGAACCTAGGGCTCAAATGATAGAGTGGCAGGCCCCTGAGGGCCTTCTGTCTCTGCCTGCCCTGTGCTGGTATTCCAGACATGTCTCCACCTTTTGGTGGGTTCTGGAGCTTGAACTGAGGTCCTCTTGTTTGCATGACCAGCACTTTACTAATGAGCCATTACTCCAGTTTCTTTCATATAGTTTTGATTGATAATGTGTCATTTTGTTCTTCAAAAGATCTTGATCAGATTCATATCAAAAACATTGTGAAGTCTGTCTTGTTTGTGTCTGTTTGGAGCAGATAAATAGAATTAGAACTGTCTTAAATTCTTGATAATGTTTTGGCTAATACTTAATTCTCAGAAGCTTCTTATAGAGGAAAAAGAATGTTTGTAGTCTGGCTTGTTTATTATCTGTCTTCCGCTTTGACGTTTAACCATTGCATATGAAAAACAGTTAACTTTCTGGGTTTAAATTTGTCTGTAAAATCAAGGTATATTTGATAGCTTTGTATTAATGTTGCTTTAGGCATCACATACATGAAAACAGCACAGGCATTGGTAAATAGTAATTGTGTATTTTTGCATGTTTCTTTTGTGATATTTAGTGAAAGACATACAGTAGTCTTAGATAAGTATTCACTATAAGTTCTACACACAGTAGTATTAGATATGCACTCTGTATAACTTACACTTTTTGGTTTTACAGAAATCTTCTCTACATTTACCCTCAAAGTCTTAATTTTGCCAATCGTCAAGGTTCTGCCAGAAACATCACAGTCAAAGTCCAGTTTATGTACGGAGAAGATCCAAGTAATGCAATGCCGGTAAGAAACATTCTTTATTGTTTCTCTTTTTCATACTTTATTGAAATAGCTGAAGCTTTTGCTTTGTCTTGTATCACTGACTGGCAGCTGTAAACTGCAATTTAATGTGATCCCTTAAACCAAATTTCTAACTGTGAAACTTCCTTAATATAGTAATTTGCTTAATTCTAATTATTTATGAGTACTTCGCTTATGTTAAGCACTCCTAGAGATACAAAGATGAATAAATCTATAATCTAGAGAACGTACTGCAGTGAGAGAACTAGGAACTGCTCTCAGAGAACAGGTAACTTTCCTTTTGTCTCTTGTGATCTGATTTTCCTCAGTGACCCGTCCCCCAGAATGAATGGCAGGTGAGGGAGGTAGGAGGTGATGTTGTCATTTGCAGATGGGTCCTGGAGAATAAAATATGTGGTTCTTTTCAACTTTGTGAAGAAAACTGACCATCTTGGGTACACATTAGATCCTTCTAGGAAGTAGGTAAAACTCCCACTGCCCAGGCTGAATCTCACTGTCATTAACTCACCTCTGTGGCTTTTAAACTAAGTAGTAATTTAAAAATTTCTCATCAAGTGATTAAAATTTTTACCAAATGTTGAGAATTCTGATATGTATTTGGAAGCCAGATAGAGTCAAATGAAAAGGTGGGAGAGGATGACTAACAGATGACAGGCGAGCAGCTTATGAAGAGGGTCCTTCTGTAGAGAGAATGGGAATGGCAGTGCATCAGGAGACTGCAGTGAGGAAGGCCCGTGCTCCTGAGAACGATGAGTACAGCAAAGCCAGCGCGAGTCAGGGAGACGTAGACGAGCTAGGAGTCTTTTGTGGCTAGCCTGCAGTGATTCTGGACTACCAGAATTGCCATTGCTGATGAACTGGGGCCATTGAAGTTGGAAACAGATGGGCATATGCTATGGCAGATTTAGCCTCAGACTATGTTAGTGTAATGAGAATGCTTAGCTGAGCATGGGTGCATTGTTCGTGGGCTTTATGTTATCCTTCCAAATCTGTCTTTTAATTAAGTTCTTTAGATTTTCTTTCCTGATGCCTCAGTTGTATCCACTTGTAGATCTCCTTGTCATCAGTGTACACAAATTATTCATCTTTGTATTCTCTTGGGCCTGTTCTTTCAGATCATTACATATAACATGTTGAGTTGAATAAATATTTATTGAATAGGTATGGAATTTATTTCTAAGGCTTGAAATTAACATTTCGTTCTTTATTAGATCCTTATTTCTGCTAAATTAATAAATGTGTTTTAATCGAGGTAATATACTGTAAAAGCAGATACCCTATATGAATTGTGTGTTTGAGCTTTATGAAAGATGTTGCATATGTCAAAGAATGTTGCATTGTTTACTTATCAGTGTTCTATGTCTTAACTTTTTTCTGGCTTCCACATAGCAATGAGTACATCCCACCTGTACTGGCAGTTAGACCCCTCCCTTTCTGATGTTACAGCATTTTCTTTCATAGTATGGTTGCATGGCTATTCATTGTATGCATTAGATTGTGAGCTCCTTGAGGGCAGGGACCTTGTCTTATTTATATCTGTACCTTGATGCTTATCATAGTGCTTGCCTCTTAATTATTGCTCAACCTTTGTTGCTCAGGGACTAAAATACATGCCAATGATCACAATGGAACATACTCTATTTTGTTCTGTTCTTGTTGCATAGATAAATATTTTGCTTTGTAAAAAAAGATAGCTTCTAAAGGAAATAGGGTACTGTGTTCCTTTCATCTGTACATTATTATTTATATGTAAATATAATTTTTATGTTAGTGTAAATGGATGCTATGAAAATATATGTATATATGTATGGGCATAATTTATATGTTTATGTTTTTGAAATATGACTTTTCAGGGGATGTTCATATAAATTTTTGATTATATTATTGTTAGAATGACAAAACTGTAAAAGTTTGTAATTATGGCACTAAAATAAAATTTTATAAAAGTATATTAAGGTAACTAGGTTTGGTGGTGCATGTCTTTAATCCCAATACTTGGGAGTTCTGATATGGGAAGAGCAAGAGTTTAAAACCAGCCTGAGCTATATATCAAATTCAAGTCCAACCTGGGCTACATAGTAGGATCCCATCTCAAATTAAAGTAAGAATGAAATAAGAAGAAACATACTAAGGAATTGGAACATTATATAACGGATAATTACTGTATTTGTTGTTCCTTTAAAATAGAAGCACCGGCTTGAAATGTCAGAAAAAGAAACAAACGCTGATTACCTCCTTTACAGAAGGAATAAACTGAATTGTTTCCATTGGATGATAGACGTGTACTGACCTGCATGTGTAAAGATAGTCAGATTTACAGCATTCAGTCCGTGGCGCTTTTTGACTGTACTGTTAACAGTAGTCATACCAGTGACATCGACAGCAGTCTTTAGTTAATCTGTGTTCCTGGCTCAGTAGTTTTACCACTAAGATTTCTGTGTATGTACCCTGAATTTTTTTAATGTGGTGAATTTTAAAAATAATACAATACACAAGTCCAAAATGGAGCATGTCCTTTATGAAGTACTGTGCAGGCTGTACAAGATGTAAAAGATAAAAAGCATGACCTAAAAGTCTTTTATATCATTTATAAAGAACCAGTATTTGACCTTGAGAATGGCTCTCATGTTTTACCACCACTCTGTAAAGTATATTTATGCCACCGTGCTTTGGTAATTTTCTTATTATAAATTCAAAATGATATCTTATACCCAGAATATTTAGTTTTTTTTTTTTTTTTTTTTTTTTTTTTTAAGAAAAAGGAAAGAGGGCTGATGCTGTGGTTCAGTTGCTAGAAACCTTGCCTAGCATGCATGAAGCCGGGTACAAAGAGCTAGGTGTGGTGGCACAAGCCGAAAATCCCAGCGCTGGAGTCAAAGCCGTCCTCAACTACGTGTGGGGTTCGAGGCCACCCTTGGTTACTGAAGCCCTGTCTCAAAAAGTGGGGCAGGGGAAGAGGACAAAAATGTATCTTATTACTCAGTAGACAGAGATGTAATTAGAGAAGCTTTCTGAATGGTTGAATGTCAGATGGGTCTGTCACTGAAAAGAAATCTGTAGTTGAGCAGTTAAGCTTTTAAAGATCGTGAAGTAGGCACATTGTTCTTCACTGGCCATTTCAGCCCATTTTCTCAAGTAGTTATTAAAGCATACAAATTCTTACATAGATATGAAACATCCAGCATTTATTACAACCAAGTTTCAACATGCTGTTATTTGTTACAGGTAATCTTTGGTAAATCTAGCTGTTCAGAGTTTTCAAAGGAAGCCTATACAGCCGTAGTATATCATAACAGGTACTGAATTACAATATTTCTTTCAAAGTTACTCACTTCTTAGTGGCATTGTTAGCACTCACATTAGTATGTTTACCAAATGCTTTGCTGCACTGAATGTGCCAAATTCACAGCTGACATCACAATGACAATTTTCTGTCTGTAGATTCACAGTTCTTCTTTGCAAAAGTCTCAAATGTAATGCTTTATAAAAAATAAAAGCATCTTTTTAAAAAATTCTATTTCTTCCTGTAGGGTTATTGATTAATATTTTGGCCTCTGATTCTTTGATCTTTGACTATTATTTTTCTCAGACACTTTTTCATTTTGTTGAGCTCTACTGTGTTCAAGCCCATTGAAGTAGTGATGTGTTCAACATCCCACCATCCTTTGCTTTAGTGGCTCTCCAGTTTTACTTCTATAGGAAATTGCTAACCTTGGAGAGCTTTTATTTTCTTTTTTCTGTTTGTGTGTGGGGTGGGAGGGGTGGTGGTTATTGAATGTAGTTAAGAAGGAAATCACGAAATTGCCCTGCTGTGTTGGCTGTTGCAGAGCTGTGCTGTTATATCTCATGTTGGGGCTACAGTCATTTGTTTATTTCCTGTTAGCTTCTTTTTTACAGTCTTCTTGTGATCATCTTGATCTGGTTTTATTTTGTACTTTTTTCCTCATGAACCAGTAACTGCGGGGTTTCCTGCAGCTTGTCTTTCTTCTGAATTTCTAGCTTACTGATTATGGATGTCAAACTTGAGATATATTTTGACATTTATGCCCAATGTAACTTCTCTGTTCACTGCCTCAGATTATCTCCGCACTTGTTTGCCTCTCCTTCTCTGTCACCAGCAGTAGTGTCCCCTGTCCTGCTCAGTGTGACTCACATCTGCTCCTAGTCTTGTTCCACTTCTTCCGAATACGGGTCAGCTCCTGCCTCTTGCTCATCGCAGTTGTTTCATGGTGCCGTCTATTACTCAGAGTGAAGCTTATCTTCACGCATAGCAAATGCTGGTCTGTCCCTGGTGCTTTATATGACACCTGCTTTTGTACTCTCCTTCCTTCTTTCTCATCTCTGTCTGGTACACATTTCAGTTTCTGTCTGCTTCTTGAGATTTTCTATCTATAATGATTTTTTAAAGTATAGACAGTTCCCACAAAATACGAAAACTTTGCTCATAATTCTTAGTCTCTCTAGACTCCTCTTGAGTGATCCTATCTGTGTCTTTCTGCTACATTCAGTGACAGCACTTCTACTTGAGCATTTATACAGAGTGCTTCCAAATCCTTTCTAGTCCTGACCATTTGTACTCAAGCATCTTTTCACTGATGGACAAGACACTGGTTTTTGTGTCCTCCCTTCTTGGTTTCCATGTTTGTCTTCATGACTCTCTTATTTTCAATGATGATACCACTATTTTTTCTGGTTCAGAATTAGACATCTTTTACCTTTTACTTCTGTTCTCTGATTTTAAGTCATAAAACTCTTTCTGCTTTTTGTGCCATCTGTTTCTGGACCTTTCTTAGAACTGTGTTTACTAAACTCTATATACTTTTAAGGCCTGTATCAAATATCTTATTCTGATCTCAAACTTGAAATAATTTGTTTAACTTTGTTCTTGAAGTGTTAACCTTATGTACTTTACATCAAGAGTTAGCAAACATTTTCTACAAAGGACTCGGCAGTGTATGTTCTAAGCCTATGGCCGCATACCATATCTCTTGCAGCCAATGAATTCTGCCACTATAGGACAAAAGCACCATAGTCAGTAGGTGATGTTACAGTAACATGGTGTGTCTGTGTCCTAATGAAACTTTATTATGAACACTTAAATTTGAATTTCATATTAAGAAATATATGATTATTGTTATTATTTTGATTCTTGAAAACCATTTAAAAACATGAAGCCCATTCATTATCTTCAGTCTCTGTAGAACAGGTAATGAACTGGGCTTGGCCTGTTACCATTTGCCAACCCTTGTTTTACAGTGTACCTTTTGACATCTGTGTCCATTCATATTCCTACTAAGTCATACGACTTTAAGGGTATTGTTGTCTTATCTTTAAAACAACCACAAAAAAAAACATGTAGCATAAATATGAGAAACCATCAGTAATTTCTACAGATGCTTGTTATGTGATTTCACAAAGAAATTAACCCAAACACCATATACCAGGAGATATATTTCTATAAAAATAACGATTTCTGAAAGTTTCTCAGTTTGGTTGGGTCATTATTATTATTATTAAGTACTAGTGGAATTAAAATGACAATATCGTCTGACATTGCTTAAATATAAATTAAGTTTTTATATTTCATTAGTGATTGGTGAACTTAGTAATAAGATACACACCTTTAAAAATGTTCAGCCAGTCATCAGATTTTCAGCTAGCATTAGCTGTTTCTTGTTATCATTAATTAAGTCCTTGTTCCACTTAATATATCTGTGATCAAATCCACACCTGTTCATGTAGTTTTGAGCTTTATTTGGAGAGGAAGAAAATTGGCTGATTGATATCTGAGGCAGAAACTACCTTACAGGAAGGACAACCTTCATTTTAAAGGTGTCTGGAACCATGTGACTTAGCTGTATTTCCATTGATATAATTCGGAAAGATGCCAAGAATGGAGAATTGAGATACCTCCACTGAGTTCTTTTTATTTGTTTTATGAAAAAAAAAAAACATGATTCTATTAAAGTGCCCCTTGAGACCACACCCTTCCTGTTGAGATGAAGCATCAGGACCATCCAGCATGGCATTCTCTGTATTAGTGTAATGGTTAGGAGCACTTTTATGCTGTTGGATAAGTACAATTTGTGGACTTTCTCTGATTGTGACTTTCTTTGTTTTCCTGTGTCAGCAGTAGTCTGTTTGCTAACATTTACTCCTTTAACGATGGAACATTTGAGAAAACACATTCCACAGAGAGCCCAACTTTATAGTGTTAAGGTATCTTTAAAGATACCCCCTCCCAAAGGATGATTGTACGCCTACAAAAGGGAGGTGTTTTCCTGTGATATGGCTTGAAAGTGTATACCTGCAATACTCCTTTGACTTTTCTGTGCAGTGTTCGCCAGATTTGGTTCATAAATGTAGTACAGCACCAGCATGAGAAGATCGCAGAACCTAGGCAGTGATTATTAGTGAATTCTCTAATAGTAGGGTGCCTTAGCTTATTAATGAAAATGTGATGAACAACTTCAGAAACAGTGTTAGCTCCCTCATCTGGAAGGAGAAGTTAATTATTTAGAAATTAAGAACAATAAAAAAATATCCTGGACTAGAAGAAAAATAATGCATGAGCCTAAAAGTTAATCTTAAGATCATTCAGATAAGCAAATGTAATAATTATTCATTTGAACAAATTATTGACTATTGATTTTTTTGTTTTTCTTTGATTTTTTTGCACGAAGGTCTCCTGATTTCCATGAAGAAGTCAAGGTTAAACTCCCCGCCACTTTAACTGACCATCACCACTTGCTCTTTACCTTTTATCATGTTAGCTGTCAGCAGAAACAGAACACGCCTCTAGAGACCCCAGTCGGATACACAGTAAGTCTTTCCGTTAATGTTTATAGTAAGGAATCTTATGCATAATAAAACATTTATAAATTTAGTATTCAGTGAATGTTTTCTGTTGTTTGAGTTCTGCCTGTTTGATTATCTGTAATGCCTAAACTCACACTTGTAAGGAAGCGTCCCCATCACAGATGCTCATGGTGTCCTTAGCTAGTTAACGTCATAAAGGTTTACGTGATCGTTTTCTGAGTCGAAGTGTTTTCCTAACAATGCAGTATAAACATAATAGATTTAATAGAATGATTTGAATGAAGACAAATAAAAGAAACCCATAAACAAGAAATTAAAGCCTTTGGACATTTTTTTTAAATTATGGTTAAATTGCCAAGGTTAAATCACAGTGAAAGCCAGCATGAGGTGTCATAATGCAATTTTATTATGTAATTTATCCAGCTCAAAAAATGAAATTCATAGTTGATTCAGTAATTTTGTCTCTTATGTTTGAGACAAGAATTATGGTCACTGTAAGGAAATAAATTATGTTCTTACTTTCCCCCTAGCATTCATGGGTTTCTCTATATCCCTTACAACTACTGTTTTTAAATTGATTCATTTTGTAGCCTTTTCTAGAACTGATTCTTCCTTGGATAATAAGGCCCCATACTAAATATTGCATGTTAAAATAGTCATAGTTTGGGAACCTTCATTAATTAAATACCACCAGGAAATGGAATGCTGAAGGCCCATTGTTGATATGTGAGAAATTTGGGTTGTGTCACATTCTTAAAGCAGACTGTCCACACAGTGATTTCTGAAACAGACAGTGTCTCTTTTCGTTTCAAGTGGATACCTATGCTGCAGAACGGACGGCTGAAGACTGGGCAGTTCTGCCTACCAGTCTCATTGGAGAAACCACCCCAGGCTTATTCAGTGCTCTCTCCTGAGGTCAGTGCATCTCTGCTTGTTCAGGTCTCCAGACTGAAAGAAAAAAAGATAAAAGAACCAAACAAATATAACAATGCTTACCAAACAAAACTTTGCTGTTTTTTTCTGTGTGAACATATGTAATGAAGCAATGTTTTTTCGTTGATAATTAGCAATTTTTCTTTCTAAAACGTTGACACTTTTAGCTAGATGTAGTCGCAAGCTAACTCTTAATCCTCCTGATACAGGAGGATTGACACAGGTTTGAAGCTAGCCCAGGATGCATAGTGCATATATGTGTGGTATATTTGTATGTACATGTATTTGTATGTAGCTAGGCCAGAAGTAAACATTGGTATCATCCTCAATTATTTGTTAATTTTTTTTAGAAGGATCCTGTCATTTTATTTTTTTTAATTTTTTAATTTTTATTTATTAATTTTTTTTCCATTCAAAAATTTACACTTCCTCCCCTCCTTCCATTCTTGTCCTGTACCCCCACTTACCCTCCTGTAGGAAGTCCAAGGCCCTTCCCACTACATCCAGGCCTTGGAAGCTTTGCATCCAAATAGACTAGGATCCCAAAAAGCCAGTACATGCAGTAGAAACAAGTCCCAGTGCCTTTATCAATGGCTTCTCAGTCAGCCCCCATTGTCAGCCACATTCAGAGAGTCCGGTTTGATCACATGCTCATTCAGTCCCGTTCCAGCCAGATGTGGTGAGCTCCCATTAGAACTGGCATACTGTCTCAGTAGGTGGACCAACCCCTGCGGTCCTGACTTCCTTGCTCATCTTTTCCCTCCTGCTCTTCAACTGGACCTTGGGAGCTCAGTCCGTTGCTCTGATGGATGAGGGTCTCTGTCTCTATCTCCATCCATCGCCCGACGAAGATTCTATGGTAATATTTGAGATAATCACCAGTGTGATAGTGGGGCAAGGGCCAGTTCAGGCACCCTCTACTCTGCTGCTCAAGGACCTAGCTGGGGACATCCCTGTGGACACCTGGGATCCCCTCTAGAGCTAAGTCTCTTGCCAACCCTAAAATGGCTCCCTTAATTAATATCTTCTTCCCTGCACCCATATCTGCCCTTCCTCCATCTCAACCATCCCACTCCCCCAAGGTCTCCCTAATCCATCCCCTTCTCCCTTCTCTCTCCTCCTCCCCCCTCTTCCATCCCCACACCAACACCTACCCCCACCCCCATGCTCCCAACTTTTGCCCAGCGATCTTGTTTGCTTCCAATTTCCAGGAGGATCTATATATGTTTTTCGTTGGGTTCACCTTGTTATTTGGGTTCTCTAGGCTTGTGAACTATAGGCTTAATGTCCTTTGTTTATGGCTAGAGTCCAGTAATGAGTGAGTACATACCATATTCATCTTTTTGGGTCTGGGTTATCTCATTCAGGATAGTGTTTTCTATTTCCATCCATTTGCATGCAAAATTCAAGATGTCATTAGTTTTTACTGCTGAGCAGTATTTATTCCACACTTTCTTTATCCATTCTTCCATTGAGGGGCATCTAGGTTGTTTCCAGGTTCTTGCTATTACAAATAATGCTGCTATGAACATAGTTGAACAAATGCTTTTGTAGTATGATTGGGCATCTCTTGGGTATATTCCCAAGAGTGGTATTACTGGATCTTGGGGTAGGTTGATCCCGAATTTCCTGAGAAATCGCCACACTGATTCATGAAGTATCTTGGGGTTACACTAACCAAGGAAGTGAAAAATCTATTTGACAAGAACTTTAAGGCTTTGAAGAAAGAAATTGAAGAGGACTCCAGAAAATGGAAGGATCTCCCATGCTCTTGGATAGGTAGGATCAACATAGTAAAAATGGCAGTTCTACCAAAGGCAATCTATACATTCAATGCAATCCCCATCAAAATCCCAACAAAATTTCTTCACAGACCTTGAGAGAACAATGATCAACTTTATATGGAAAAACAAAAAACGCAGGATAGCCAAAACAATCCTATACAATAAATGAACTTGCGGAGGCGTTACCATACCTGACTTCAAACTCTATTACAGAGCTACAGTAATGAAAACAGCTTGGTATTGGCATAAAAACAGAGATGTTGACCAATGGAATCGAATCAAAGACCTGGATATTAACCCACAAACCTATGAACACCTGATTTTCAACAAAGGAGCTAAAAGTGTACAATGGAAGAAAGAAATCATCTTCAATAAATGGTGCTGACATAATTGGATGTCAACCTGTAGAAGAATGAAAATAGATCCTTATCTATCACCATGCACAAAACTCAAGTCCAAATGGATTTAAGACCTCAATATAAATCCAACCACACTGAACCTGATAGAGGAGAAAGTGGGAAGTAGACTGCAACACATGAGTACAGGAGACCACTTCCTACATATAACCCCCGTAACACAGACAGGAGCAACACTGAATAAATGGGACCTCCTGAAACTAAGAAGCTTCTGTAAAGCAAAGGACATTGTCATTAACATTGCTGTGTTCATTTCAGAGATGCTCACCCACTGACTTAAGTACCATTGCAAATACAGGAATCCTACCCTCATGAAAGCTATCTTGTACAGACAAGAAACAGATAAACATGAACAATCAATGGCAAAAGTACATGCTTTCTACTCCCAGCTGGCTGTTTATATGGCTCTGTTATGCAGAAGCATGGCCTTTTTCCTATGAGTAAATACCTTGTACTCTTTTTTTTTTTTGCTATTGTTTTAGACAAAGCATATTTCAAAGGAAGTTTTTTTTTATAAGAAAGTGTATTTTGGTGGAAGTTATGGATTTATTTTTACTAGATAATTTTCATGTGCATGATCAGTTTCTGAAGGACAGCCAATGGTTTTCTTGTAGGAGCTATAGTACTTATGTTCATATAAGAACATGCTAACAATGCATAGTGTGCGTAAGTGATACCTGAACCGAGAATCAAGAATAAAAGTTCTGGAATTGGAGCAATAGATTGATCAGTGGTTAAGAGCAGTGGCTCTCTTCTAAAGGACCCAGGATTGATTCTCAGCACCCACATGCCAGTTAACTGTTGTCCCAGGGGATCAGACGCTCTTCTGGCCTCCATGGGCACTGTGCGCATATGATGCACAGACATGCATGCAAGCGAGATACCCATACATATAACAATAAATAATAAATTAAAAAATAAGAATAAAAGTTCCGTAATGGAATATATATATGAAGGTGCTATAGTGAAACCTACTACCTCGTATGCTAGAATTCATGATATGCTAAACTTTTAAAAAAGTGTGATAATAAACAACTATAGATCCTGCTTTTTAAACTTTCTTTTTACTTATTCTATGTGTCTTTTACATCTTGTATCTTGATCCCCATTCATTTTCCCATCTTTTCATATTCTCCCTCCACCCCTGCAAAACCCCCCAATAAAACAAAATTTAAGAGAAAAAGGGGAAATATAAAGAATCTCTGTCACAGAAGCTGCAATGTGATACGGTGGGTCACACAGTCAACCCCTTTGTTCATATATCTTTACTTATAAGTGTTCATTGCAGAGTCTGGTCCAAGGCATCTGGTTTCCACTACACTATCAATGCTGGGCCCTCACTGGGCCTCTTCTTGTATATTCTTTGTTATCCTGTATTGTGGAGGTCCTGCAGCTTTGGGTCTGCAGACAGGTCCCTTCACATGCTCCAGCAGATCATAGATGGGTTGGATGTTTGGGTGGGCCAGGTCATAACCCTGATTCTGGGCAGCTATAGGATTGGTGCACCAGCCAATTCTCTGTTTTGCCCGGGCTAATTCACCTCTTGAAACAATGAATGAGGGGCGGGGTGGGGGTGGGAGTGTGTGTTCTGCTTTCATGGCCTCAGGGTTGGCTCTCCTACACCAGTACCGTAGGGACAGCTCTATTGTCTTACCCAGGCTTACAGGGGCCACTGTCCCTGAGTGCTGTATCTGGTAAGGGATAGGAACAGCCTTCCTGCTCTTCTGTATGACCCCAGGGCCAGCTCTTCCTCCTGTCTCAGGCATTTGGCATTTATGGGTGGGAGGGTGCCCATGATACTACATGTCTCACGAATAATGGGGACTGCTCGCTTTTGCTTATAACATCAGGGTTGGGTCACCCTCACCTCTGACCACCCGATAGCTGTGCTAGTTCTGGTGGCAAGGCCTGTAGGATTTGCAGAAGGAGACAGAGGCAGGAGGATCTGTAGTTTGAGGCCATCTTGGAATATCCTTAATGTAAAGACTCTGGAAAGCATATTTTTTAAGATAAGCCAAACTTAGAAAGATAAGCTCCAAGTGTTCTCTCTGATATGCAGATAGCTTAGAATATATATGCATGTGTGCATTTCAATGGGAGTAAATATAGGTTAAAGCTTAAGACCTCAGAGGGGAAAGAGAATTGGTGAGGAGAGCAGGAGGGAGTGTGGGAGTGGACAGAAAGACATACAGAAGTAGAAAGGAGCTGACTGAGGGGCGAATACAAGGGAGGGAGGTGGAGAACAACTAAAACAAATTCTGCTTGAAAATATAATGATGCCTAATGCTTTGAATACTAATTTTGCAAAAAAAAAAACCCTTAAGAATCATATATAGTGTTAGTTTCAGTGCTTATAATAACTGAAGTAAGGATTTTAAAACTCATAATAATTGTTTACTGCAATTTTGTATTTTCTTGATTTCTCTTGAACTCTATTTCCTGGCTAAGGTCTAATGCGCTTTGAGTCTCTATACATAGAGTCAGAAACCTCTGTATTCCTTTGATTGTGGTAGGGGTAGACAGGATCTTGATATGTAGTCCACGCTGTCCTCAGTCATCTTGTGATCCCTTTGCCTTAGCCTTACTAGTACAGACATGTACCACCATACCTTGGATCATAGGTCTGAGATTCAGCCTGCCTTTCTGCCTGCTTGTGCCCCTCCATTCCCTCCTTCCTATGTTGAGTGTAGTGCCCAGGGCTTTCCCCTCCCCCTTTTTATTATTTTTATTGTGTTATACATTTTTCTTTGCTCCCCTCTTCCTTTACCCTCCCCTTCTACCCTCTCCCATGATTCCCATGCTCTCAATTTACTTAGGAGATTTTTGTCTTTTTCTCCTTCATATTTAGATCCATATATGTCTCTCTTAGTGTCCTCATTGTTGTCTTAATTCTCTGGGGTTGTGGATTATAGGCTGGTTTTTCTTTACTTTATGTCATTTATGAATGAGTACATATTATATTTGTCTTTTCTGGGTCTACATTACCTCACTCAATATGGTGTTTTCTAGATCCATCCATTTGCCTGCAAATTTCAAGATGCCATTGTTTTTTTCCCACTGAGTAGTACTCCATTGTGCAAATGTGCCACATTTTCTTTATTTATTCTTTGGTTGAGGGACATCTAGGTTGTTTCCAAAATCTGGCCAGTACAAATAATGCTACTATGAACATAGTTGAGCACATGCCCTTATGGTATGATTGAACCTCCTTCGGGTATATACCCAAAAGTGGTATTGCTGTGTCTTGAGGTAGATTGTTTCCTAATTTTCTGAGATATCGCTATACTGATTTCCGAAGTAGCTGTACAAGTTTGCACTCCTACCAGTAGCGGAAGAGTGTTCCCCTTATCTTACATACTCTCCAGCATAAGTTGTCATCAGTGTTTTTGATCTTGGCCATTCTGAGGGGTATAAGAGTTGTTTTGATTTGCATTTTTCTGATGGCTAAAGATGTTGAGCATTTCCTTAGGTATCTTTCAGCTCTTTGAGATTTGTCTATTGAGAGTTCTCTGTTTAGATCTATACCCTATTTTTAAAATTGGATTATTTGTTCTTTTGATGTCAAGTTTCTTGAGTTCTTTGTATATTTTGGAGATCAGTCCTATATCCAATGTAGAGTTGGTGAAGATCTTTTCCCATTCTGTAGGCCGCTGTTTTGTCTTGTTGACCGTGTCCTTTGCTTTACAGAAGCTTTTCAGTTTCAGGAGGTTCCATTTATTAATTGTTGCTTTCCGTGTCTGTGCTCCTGTACCCAGGATTTTTATATCCTAAACAAGTGTACTGCCATTGATCAAAAGCCCTTGCCCATTTATTGAGTTTAAACTTTACTGTTTTATTAGATCTTAATGTAAGTTATATGTAACTATGCTTCAGTACTAAGAAACTAATTTTTCTACTAAACTATTTATTTAATTCACTTGGTAATCATTGTTAAAGCCCTTAAAATGTGTGTGTGTTTAAATCTAGCTTTATTACTCTTCATTTTCTCAATTTCTTAACTATTTTCCTTTAAATACATGAACCCATAAGCATTATTTTCATGGGGTAAGTTTTATATCATTGTGGCAAATAGCTTAAAGAATATAAAAGAAGTAAATATTACAATATCTTTGCGTGGCTGTACTGCTCTGAAGTTTGAGACGGCAGAACATCATGGCATTCTAAGAATGGGAGAGCAGAGTTCTTTACTTGGGACAGAAGCAGAAGAGTTGGGGAGGATACCGAAACATGGGATATTTGGAGCATGTCCACAGTGACATGTCGCCTAGGTTCCACCACCTCACAGTAATGCTGATTGAGTAGAGTTCTCTCTTTGTCTCTTTCTCTCAGACCCAACCTTGGATATATAAGGCTCAAATGAAACAAGAAACTTGCTTTATTAGTACTTGTATACAAAGTTTGCCAGCCTATCTGTTTTTTATTCCAATTTTCAAAGTCTTCATGTTCGATTTGTTAATTCTACCCAGGATCTTAGCTGTGTGTAGCAAAAGAAATTCAATATATATGCATGAATTGAAGGGCCCCAGGGAAAGGTGGAAAGAGGTAACAGGGGGTAGATATAATCAAAATACATAGTATATATGTATAGAATTCCCAAAGAATAAATCAAAGTAGATATTTTCACAGGATTTTTAGTCCTTTAGGTTTAGACTTTAGTTAGATGAGCTCATAATCCATTTACAAGTGTGTGATTATTTTACTTGGTTTCTTGCAGGTTCCTCTACCTGGTATGAAGTGGGTAGATAACCACAAAGGAGTATTTAATGTTGAAGTTGTTGCTGTTTCATCCATTCATACACAAGTGAGGTTTACTGTTTTTTAATAATCAGATTTCACTTAAATGAATTGAACCTGTTATTTATGTCAGCTCTGTTGTCTTTCCTGGCTTTAGGAATATATGTTAGTTAAAAACATAGATTTAGACATTTTTTTCATTAACTACCATTGAATACTCTACCCTTTAAATGCCATTGATGTATTTTGAACAATTAGGGACCTTTTTCTTTCTCTTCATTTCTGGTAAAACAGAGTAGCAAAGCTGTTGCTGGCTCATTTTAATTCTGACAGGCCAGGTATCTCATGTGGAAAGGTTTTAGAGATTCTTTTTTCCAGGTTCTGGACTGTGTTAGTAGTGAAAAGGAGGGACATTGAATAGGAGCATAAAGGTTCAGTTAGGACACAAATTCACCAGCAATTTGAATGGAGACCACTTAAAATACAGACTTGTTAAAATATTAAAGATGATTTGCTATTAAATGAATGTTTAAAGAATTCTATGATAATGACAAATAGCAGACAGAATTATCCTGAAGTCCGAAGCAAACTCCTAACAACTGACAGAGTCTGGAGAGGATACTGATGTAGGAATATGGAGCTCAGCCTTCTGTGGCGTCAGAGAAACTTGGTGTGGTGCACATCCATGCAGTCTAGCCTCCACTAGAAAAATAAGGATGAGTCTTTCATGTCATCATCCCCACAGACTACAGCTGATGAGGGAGAAGCATGGGTGGAAGGATCTAGCTCCTGTCTTGCATGATATAACAAAGAAGGTAGACTAGGAGCTAAGAGACAGTAAGTTTGGAACAGATGCAGGTTACTAAGGTATCTGCCATGAGGATCGAACTCCAAAAAATGACATCCTCCATCACTCTCAAAGATTCATTTCTTGAGTAACTGATGGTATTTGAGATGACTGTTTTAGAATGATAAGTAAGAAGGCATATATTAGTTTGGAATAATTGTTTATATATACTTGTATGTGCTTTTCTTCATTATCAATTAATATGAAATATTGATGTTCTCCAGTTCGTGTGGGTTTGATAATTAACATGGTTAGAATTGTTTAGCTCTGTATTTGTTCTTTGTTTTAGGATCCTTACCTTGACAAATTCTTTGCTCTTGTCAATGCTCTGGATGAACACATGTTCCCAGTCCGAATTGGGGACATGCGGATCATGGAAAACAACTTAGAAAATGAACTGAAGAGTAGCATTTCAGCCTTGAATTCCTCACAGCTGGAACCAGTAGTCCGGTTTCTTCATCTTCTGCTTGATAAACTAATACTTTTAGTTGTTAGACCTCCTGTGATTGCTGGCCAAATAGGTAATTAAGTTTACTTGGGATGAATTACAAAATTAAAATTTTGCATTTCTAACTTCAATTAAAAAAAAACAAACATGATTTCTCTTTGCCGTGTTTGCAGTGGGAAGAGGTACGAAGGTGCTGCTGACTTATATGTGCCAGAAAATGATAACATATTTTTATAGACTTTTAATCAAACTATCAAATTTAGTTAATAGTCAATCATCAAAGTTGTATTAAGCACTTATGATGAATGTGATACTCATAGACATTGTCCAAAGCTTGGTCTCTGCTACTAAGTTCTCATTGTTAAGAACAGTGGTCCATAGGCAATCCTGTTGCGTTTTATAGAGCTTACAGTGTATCCATTCTACATTTTCCTCTATTCTCTTTTCTCCGAATCACTCTATTTATTCTCTTTTGTACTCCGAAAAAAGAATTGTTTCTCATTTCCACCCTTTTCCAAATAAAATCTGGGGAAGAAATTGAGCCCAAAAGATACAAGCTGCTCTTTTATTAACGTTTTTGGTAGCTGATGGTGCCAGGGAGGTGTCTGTTCACAACAATATGTGTTCTTTTAGGGACACTTGTAAGTGGGGGGAGTTGTTGAGTCAGACACTCCGAGATGAATAGGAGTGTGTCTTGTGTCCTGCTCAAGGAGAAGAAACCACATTCATGCACAGACATAAGATCTTAGGAAGTTGTGTGAAGACTGGGAAGGAATGCACTACAAGGTAGAGCTGATATGGGAGACATGAGATAATAGTAGAAATTTCCTGCCACACTTTCTGAAACCAGAAAATTATTCCATAGCAAACATTAGCCTTTGAAAGATCTGGCTATAATTATGGAAGCAATGTGACTACATTTCACCATTAAAGACATACTGTGTGGGGACAGGGGATATGTTTTAGTGGGTGTGCATATAGCATATAGACATACTGTGTGGGGACAGGGGATATGTTTTAGTGGGTGTGCATATGGCAACTGTGAAAGTGGTGTGAGTGTCTGCAATGCCCACATTACTATGGGGAAGTGGAGATGGAGAAATGGGACTCATTGGAAGCTCATGGGTCAGATACCCTGGCATACACAGTAGAAAGACAGCAAGTGTGTGTGTATGCGCGCGCGCCTCATGTGTGCCTGGTACCCAAGGGAGGACAGAAGAGACCTCAGATCCCCTGGAACTGTAGTCACAGATGGTTGTGAGCCACCATGTGGGTGGTGGAAATTGAGTCTGGTTCTTTGGAAGAGTGGTCAGAGCTCTTAACTATTAAGCCATCTCTCTCACCCTGGAGCTGGTTTTGAAAAGGATTCTGCTGATTTGGAGCAGCGACTATGAGGGAAGAAAGGAAAGCTCAACGGCAGACAGGAGGCTGCTAACCCTTTCAAGACTCTCTCTGTTCCTTTAGTTCAGTACATGTTCTTTAATCTTGTAAATAGCCATTTCACTCCATGACTTCACCTTTAGGAAACTTAGTTGGCTTTATTTATCTGTCCATGATTTTCTGTCCTGATTAAGTAAATCACAGAACTGACACCCTTACTCAGATGTCTACTTGGTTTACGTAATTCTCCAATGTGCTGTCAGAATTCCCTGCTTTTAAAAGGTTCTTGAGGTGTATCAACATGGAGATGGAGTAGGTGTGTTCTTTGTCATTTCAAGTGTTCTGCTTCTTTCTGTTTTTCTAGCCCTTCCCTTCTAATCCTTTTATAGGTTCAGTAATTTCAATCAAGTTGCTTACCTACTGTCGTCTTTTCATATTATTGATTTTAATGATTTATTTTCATTGTTATTTTAAATTTCTTTAAAAGTAATATATGCTTATTGTATGCTCTTTAGATTTTCAGAATCATCTTTAAAATGAGAAGTTAATTCTCAAGTTAGTATATGCGATGGATTTCTCTGTGTGAAATGTATTACATCAAGATAATGTGTATCTGTCGAACAGTATTTTATTTTAACTAATCTAACCCATACATTTTCACATTAAATTCATAAAATATGTTATTTCTCCTTTTGTTTTCAAGAATTTTTGTCAACTATTACAAAATACCAAAATCAATCTATTTTTATACCCTGTTGTATCTTATTCTACTTGCAGCCTTTTGTAAAGGGACAGAGCCTTCTTTTTTGTGCAACTGCAAATTTAAAAACATTAAAGCATTAAAATATTTTCTTCTTTCTGAAAAGTTAATCTAGGGCAAGCATCTTTTGAAGCTATGGCATCAATTATAAATCGACTTCACAAAAACTTAGAAGGAAATCATGACCAGCATGGGAGAAACAACCTTCTCGCATCGTATATCTATTATGTGTTCCGCCTGCCCAATACTTATCCTAACTCACCATCACCAGGTATTTTACTCCCGTTAGTACTAAACTGCCCTTCGTGATGTGTTCATGCCAAGACTGAGGTAGTTGTGTAGTCTGTGGCGTGTCCCACGCTCACGGCATTTATTTCCTCTCTGATAAGGAGCGCGCTCAGGGTCGGTCATTGAGGGTATGTTTCATTTTAAAGCATCATTATATATACAGCTTTAAGTTGAGTTGGAGGGCTTGGTTAAATTAATAATTGAAAATGAACATTGACAATCACTTCACCCATCTTTGAAAACATTTTATCATTTCTTCTTAAAATTAATAGAAAATTTTATTTGTCATTTTTAGTGTATATTTGAACATTTAGGGAGATACATGGTAGACTAATAATTTTCCCTACCTATAAGGACCTATAGGTCTTTATAACCCTACCTATAAGGTCTATGTTAACATAAAAATGATTGTCTAGAAAATTTCCCAATTTCTTCATGACCAGTAAAATAACATAAGGTTTCTGAATATTAAAGGCTCAATTAGTTACTTGTCTTTCATATGATGTTGATGATAGTGGTGTTTGGAGGGATGTTTGAGTTTGGATTTTCCATTTGGTTTGTTAGTTTATTGTTTAACCTTTGAAACTGCTTATCTGTTTGCTGTATAAGCAATCACTCATCCCTGGTGATGATGGTACGTGCTCCTTTGCAGCTATTGGCAATGGTATTGGTTTAAGCTTTAGCCTAGAATTTTTGTTGTTCCTGTTGAAGGATGAGCATTTGTCTCTTATCCTGACCTATAACTTACTATCTTGATCTTAGCTATGTAACTTGAGAATCTGAGCATGTGAGTCATGGTGCTATACCCAGAATAGAACACCCAGAATGCTACTGCATCTGCCTTTTTGTTTGGTTCAGTAATTAAGAAAAAGTATACACATTAATTAGTTGTCAGATTTGTGTCACTTTCAATAAGACATTAAAACATATTCTACAATTCAGAGACATAGATAGAGTTGGGGAGATGACTTTCTCCATAAAATGCTTGTCATGCAAGCATGAGGACCTGAGTTTGGGCTCAGAACCCATGTTAAACCACACATGGTCTGCACATCTCTAATCCCATAAAAAAACGAATCTGCAGAATCAATGAATGTCGGGTTGAGAGACCCTGTCTCCACAATCTAAGGGGACGGGCAAGTGAAGAAGACAGTTCAGGTTGATATCTGGCTTCCACACTCATGCAGGTGTGCATGCGTGCACACACAAACACACATATACAAACACTTTTATAGTATACACACGTGTATACACATACAAAAAAAGATATAGATCATTGAATATAATTGCCAGGTATTTTTGTTTGTATGGAACATGTTTGAAAGAAAATAAAATGCTTAATTTTATTTCGACAAAGGAATTCTTCGCTTTTTTTTTTATAACCTAGGAAACTGTTAGAATTATCTTTAGGTTTGTTTTATGTGAGTGTAAAACAAAGATGCCATTTTGTTATTTTTAACAAATTGCTTATGAAGATAAATAAAAGCATACTTTCATTTAAGTGATGTTGGTAATAAATTGGATGTCCCTATATATGACCATATACCAAGGGCAGAGCTGGAAGTGTAGGCAAAAGGGGAGAGAAGGCCAGCTTCTGCATTTTGGGTCCTGCCACTACTGTGTTTGAGTAAGAACAGTGTTTCTTATTCAGTTTATTTTTTATTGTTCATATAATATAGAAACAGTTAAGAGAGTGATTTTTACATATAATTAATATGGTTTGTATCAGCTGTTACAAAGCAGAACTTCATATCGCTGTCACTGGTTCTTGAATGTTTTTATTTCCAATGTTTTTTTCAAAAGACGACCTGTGTTAATTTTTATTTAGAAACCAAAGCAATGCATAATTTTTGTGGGATTTCGTAAAGTGTTCAATTATTTCTTTTGGTCCTTTCCTGGTTTTCTCTTATTAATTATGTGTTTCTTATTTACATCTCTAGGTCCTGGGGGTTTGGGAGGATCGGTGCATTATGCCACAATGGCCAGGTCTGCAGTGAGACCTGCAAGCCTTAACTTAAATCGTTCACGAAGCCTTAGCAACAGTAATCCAGATATATCTGGTACTCCCACGTCACCAGATGATGAAGTTCGGTCCATTATTGGCAGTAAGGTAAACATTCCTACCCGTTTATAACAGTTATTCAAGTATTTAATATATTCTTAATGTTAAGATGTATTTGAGTTCAGAATAAGCAAGGAATTGTTTTCTGTTTTATTTGAGTTAGAAATAAGCAAGAAGTTTATATTCTATTCTATCAGTAAATATTTTTCATGTTTCTATTAAATATGTTCCCTGTTATAAACTGGGTTATACATTGTGCATTTAAAAAATCAGCCAAATTCTAAAATTTGTTTAGGATAAATTATCACTTATAACTTATTTGATATCTAATCATGTGAAAAATTCTTAGCTTGACGCTATAACCTGGGGGAGGGGGATCTGTGTGACTGATGTGTTCAAGAAACAGGCTGTCATCGAGTTCAAGTGGGCATTCCTCCTTCAGAAAAGCATCCAGAATAGTTTCTGGCCTTGGTTGATATTAGAGCTGCATTTCCTATGAACCTGTGTGGACTGCACTAGGATTAGAGAAGTAGATTATGTAACAATGGTTAGTAATTATGCTAGACAAGAGAGAGGCCATCTAGGTTATAGAAGGCCCACCTATACTCCTGTGCACCTCGGCACCCGTCTGCGCTTTGTGCGCTAGAACCCAGTTCGCGAGCTTCGGGCAAGGGGCTGGAGGTTGAGAATACACATGCAGAGACGGACCGACACACAGACCTTCCAACACTGGTACCAAAAAGCCCCCCTTTAATAGCACCATGGAGGCTTAAATACACTGCAGTCAATGGCCAACAGGTGAAAATCCCATCCTCTGATCCTCTAAGCTAGGCACAGCTTCTAGTAACTTCAATTAGAAGGCTCTAGACAGGGAAGAGCAGCTGAAAGCCAGGACTCAATTAGTCCCAACACTATACTTTATTCAGGGCCTCCATTATTATTACACAAAAACAATCAGAAAAAAACTACCTTTATATGCATAAAACACAAAAATAGGCCATGTGGTGGTGGTGCATGCTTTTAATCTCAGCACTCAGGAGGCAGAGTCAGGTGGATCTCTTTGAGTTTGAAGTCAGCCTGATCTACAAAGCAAGTTCCAGGACAGCCAGGACTATTACACAGAGAAACCCTGTCTCCAAAAACCAAATCAAACCAAACCTAAAAACAAACAAACAAAAAACTTAAAGATAACTCTGAGTTTAAGCTTAGGAAAGTACTCAAGATTTTTAATCTTGTTTTATCCTCAATTGTTTCTTGTTTAATAGGGGCAGTACTTAGCACTCATACCACAAAGTATAGTTCTGTAGTAGACTAAGACCCATTTGTGAACTACAGATGTTTATTGTCCAAAGGCTATAGAAACCATATCCTTCAAGACAGTACCTAAAAAAAATCCTTAATTTCTATAGGACTTACATTGTGCTTCATATAACAATTACTCTTTATATATTTGTTGTATAACTTCCAAGATTTAGAGCAAGGAGCAATATTAATTGATTGGGTTTGCTCTTTTATAGGTCATTAAATGGAATGTAGTAACAGTCTATATATACATATTTATATGAAATTAGTATACATATGTGTGTGTATATACTAATTTCTTTTTTAGAGAAAGGTCATCACAGCATAAAAATTTGTCTTGTAATAGCTTGATTCTGTCTTAATTAATTTTTTTTTCTTTTGAGACATTCTCATTATGTAGCCAAGGCTGGCTTTGAACTCGTGATCCTCTCACTTCAGCCTCCCAAGTGTTGTGATAACAGGTATGTGCTGCCAACCCAGATCTAATTAAATTTTATTTTGAGTAGTTTTACATTTTTTCCCTTTGGTGGAAAAATTATAATTATTTGCATATCTTCCCCTAATGTTAATAACATACTTTTATCTCATAAAATGTGAGGTGTCTAAATTTTTGTGTATGTCTAGTCTTTATTTGTTCTTATTTAATTGTCCAGGCGATTCAGTGACCCCTTCTTTAGAGATATTGTCTTGTATCTCTGTCGTGGTCTTTCTTACCTTAGGTATTTCAGTACCAATAACTTAGTCTTCATGATTTCAGTTTCACACATTTTGTTGTCCGACCATTCTCTTTTCTTTCTAGTGTCTCAGTTTCGGTGGTTTCCCCTTCCTTTCAGCTTCTCATCATTAATCTTGTTTTGTTTTTTCTGGGAGGCGAGAAGGATGAGTGTCTTACCATTCTTTCTTCCTACTAACTAGTTTGCCTGACTAGTCAGGACCAGCGAGTATATATTCTTTTCACAATCAAATCTCAATTCTGTTTTCTTCTCAAACTTGAAACCGTCATTAAAACCAGTTGACTGCCTCTTTTATGTTTTGAAAAATGCTGGTGTCTTTGTTAGAGTTCTATTGCTGTGAAGACACCATGACCACAGCAACTTTTATAAAAGAAAACGTTTAATTAGGGCTAGCTGGCATCTACTTCAGCATGGTCACATCTCCTAATAGTACCACTCTCTATGAGACTGTGGCGCCATTTTCTTTCTAACTACCACATGCAGCTAGCCTCATCTGAAGTTCCCTTACTGCTGTCAGCTAGTCATTTGGTGCTCTTTTCACTAGTTCATTCTGCTGTAGTTTCTTGCCACAAACAACCTAATATTTCCCCTTATGGATTCTGGTCATCATGTCTGCCAACTACTATCTACTGCTTAATCTTCTGATTAAGTCCTCAGATTAAGTTCCTTGTTCTCAGTCCTCAGCTTCTTCTTGTCCTTTCTTGTCCATCTCCTTTTCTCACCTACTCAGGATTCCCAGTCTTAGAGTTCTTTGATCCCTTTTCCTGTGTTACCAGTGTTTTCCTTTGTATTGAATCATTTTCATCTGAAGACAGATGTGTTATTTCTCACTTTCAAAATTCTCTGTAGTGTTTCTGCTACTACTTTTTTCTATGCTGTTTTCTGGTACCTTTGTAGCAGGGAGTAGGGTGGGGAAGTGTCCCTGGAGCCAGTGTTTGGATTAAAGATATGTGCAGTAATGCCATCTCTGCTGTCTCTTAAAGCAGAGCACCTTATCCTTTGTATCTTCGCTTCTTTTACTTTGTACACTTTGTGTCTTCAGTTCCTTTACTGTCTTCAATTAACTTTCCTGCTGTCTCCCCCAAAACTGCACTTGTTGTATTGCAGATGTTTGCCACCTTGCTAAAGCCAATAGTTATGCATCCAAACTTGGTTTATATGCCAGTGTCTTTAATTCTTTTTTTCATTTTAAATTATGTGTTTGTGTGTTTCTGTGTATGGATGTCTGCATGTATATGCAGGTATTTGTGGAGGCCAGACAAGAGCATCAAATTCCCTAGAGCTGGATGGAATTACAGGCAGTTTTGAGCTATGTGGATGCTGGGAACCCAATTCAGGGCCTTTCTCTGAGTCACATCTCCAGTTCTGCCAGTATCTTTGACACAAATGCTTCTTTTTCATTTAGTTTACTTGGCTTCTCAGTCTTTACATTGTCCTAGTTTTTTTGTTTTTTTTTTTGTTTACTGTTTCTATCTTTTCATATTCTTATCTGAGTTCTTCCTTTTTTGATAATCCCTTATTTTGCAAGTCTCTTTTTATTCAGGACGTTTCGAAATGCTAGGTGAATCATTCCTCAGATCCCTCTCAGGAATTCCACTTAACTGTTTTCTAAATCCTTTTTCAGACTGCACACACGTTAAAGGAGAGCCTCACAGTTTTCTGTTTGTTTGGTTTTATTTTCTCTTTTTTCCTGTGCTAGATAGAGGTTGAATTGAAGGCTTTTCATAAAATTTCTTATCATCCCCACCATCTTAGTTTGAGGTGTCATCAGGTCTCCCTGAGTTAATGTTGTAGCCCTGAGATGTTCCTTTACCTTCTGTTACTTTCTTCTGTTCACAACATAACGTCCAGAGTGTTGCTTTAAAAATTAAATTAGATTGCATCCTTGCTGCATCCTTCTGTGGCCAGCTCTCTCAGATCATGTAAGACTTTACTTAGAAGGACTCCTCCCGGTGAGGTCTGCCTAAGATTCTTGTTTAATTCTTGTATAGCCAGTGTTTAGTGTCTTTTCCTGTTGCAGTGAGAAAACACCTGGATGGAGGGAGCATTTACCTTATTTAGTTCACACTTCCAGGTTGTAGGTCATTGTGTCAGGGGAGTCACAGTGGCATAAGCTTTGCGAGCTGGCCAACTTGTACCTTTGATATAGAAGCAGAGGGGTGATTGCATGCTGGTCTCAACTCATCTTCTCCATTTTATATAATTTAGGATCTCCTGTTTACAATTAATATAGGCTTTCACATACCATTTAGTGTAATCTAGACAGTTCCCCCACAGGTATGCCCAGAGGGCCTTCTCCAGATTCTCTACAGTAGATAACTAATACTAATCATCACAAGTCCAGCCACTGTCAGTTGGGCCTTCAACAAATCACTGTGAAACTGTAACCAGCTACCCCTTAGCACTGTAGGCTTGTGACCAAGTTATAATATAAAATATGTTCATTCCATCTTTATAAATCCTGATAGTGATAGTTCCTACCCTTTAAATTCCAAATCGCTCACTAACAACAAAGCAAGCAAACAAACACACACAGGTTAAATACTTCCAATATATAATGACATAAAATAAAGACTCCCTTCCCCAAATGGAAGAACAGGGATATAGCAAGAAACAGTAGCACCAAAGCAAAACCAGCATCTATCTGGGCAACAACCAAATATTGCAGCTCCATGCCTGGCATCTGGGGCTTGTAATATAGTCCACTGGATTCCAAAAGGCTTGAGTAACTCCACCCCTCCATATCTGCTGCCCTTGAAACACTTAGATTCTCTCCTAGGCCAGCTCCATGTCCACAGTTCTCCTTAATTCATGATTTTGGAATCTCCAATATCCTATTGAGGTCTTCATTAAAACTTAGGCTTTATCTTCTTAGCTTTGCACAATGGCCTCTCAGGGCCTCCTCCATGGACTCCAACACTGTTGTATATTGTCTGCCATCAGCTGCTTTCCATGACCTTCTCTGTCTTCCAACTTTTATGCTTTGAAAAGCAGGGTCAGGTGGTTGGCGCTGCCAAGGTATACTGTCACTTCAAGATGTAGTCTGGGTTCCTGGGACACACTCAGCTTCAGTTTGTTGACCCCAGGGATACACTTTACTAGACAATTACTTTTAATGATCAGGGAACCCACCAACTTAAGCTTTTTTCTTTGAATGAATTTCTGTTTTCACAAGATGGAGCCTCTGAGGAGTCAGGATGTCTTTCCTATTGTCCTGGTGCCACACAACTGCTTTCTTATCACCATCTGATTGCTCCTGCATGAAATTTCCGGTGCCATATGAATGAATCCGTCCAATATCTTTAGCTTCAGCTTTGTTCAGGTTCTCAGGACATAGGCAAAATGGAACCTCATTCTTGACCAGAATATGCATGCTTGCTCCTCCTAGCTCAAATCCTGACAGAGTTCATGTTACCCCGGAGACCTCACAGGCAAGTCTCTCACTGTCTGTTTCCTGCAGAATTCCTATCTTCCTGCCAAGAATAGCTCGTTAAGTTCCGCTTCACCTTTCAAAGGGTTGTCCACCTACAAGCTAAGACAAAATAATAGTACTAGCCTTAGGTAACTGGGTACCTTTTACCTTTTCCTTGTTTCTTGGAGGCCTGGAAAGATGTTACATTAGTATCTCTCTGTAATGAATTTGTTTAAGGATTGTTACATTTTATATATAATTCAGTTTTATAACACTTGAAATGTGAAAGTTATTTGCTTCACAAACTAACTGACTACATGTCTTTAATTATGTTTTGATGTAACTGGTCAGAGCATCAGTGTTGTATGTGAAATATAACTGATAGCAAACTGGTATTTTAACCTGATGTTGAGATTACCATAAAAATGATTTTAAGGGCCGGGCGGTGGTGGCGCACGCCTTTAATCCCAGCACTCGGGAGGCAGAGGCAGGCGGATCTCTGTGAGTTAGAGGCCAGCCTGGTCTACAAGAGCTAGTTCCAGGACAGGCTCCAAAACCACAGAGAAACCCTGTCTCGAAAAACCAAAAAAAAAAAAAAATGATTTTAAGAAGAAATTATTAAACAAGATTGTACATACATTTGAGCAAACAGTATACTTATACTCATCAAAAAATAACCAATTCAAAGACAAAATTTGAATCTCTAGAAAATGTGTCATGTTTAGGACATCTCACTTTGACTTTTCTTAAAACAAGAGAAGACTTGTTATTTCTATTTTGTGGATGAGAAACAGTTAAAAAAAAGTCATTTGTTTTAGACTTTTAAATTAGTAAGCAAGACAGCCTGTATATGAACCTTAACTCCCATCTTTGATAGTGTCAAAAATGAAGGAAAATTAGTTAGGGTTTTTATTGCTGTGAGGAGATACCATGACCATGGCAACACTTATAAAGGAGAACATTTAATTAGGACTGGCTTATATTTCAGAGGTTTAGCATGGTGACATTCAGGCAGTCATGCTGGAGAGGTAGCTGAGAGTTCTACATCTTGATCAGCAGGCAACAGGAAGAGAGAGTGAGGCTTTAGGCCTGACTTGATCATCTGAAACATCAAAGCCAACCCGCAGTGAGACCCTCCCTCCAACCAAATCACACCTACTAGGCTGCTCCTCACCAGCCTGTGGGGTCACACCCCCTACTAGGCTGCTCCTCACCAGCCTGTGGGGTCACACCCCCTACTAGGCTGCTCCTCACCAGCCTGTGGGGTCACACCCCCTACTAGGCTGCTCCTCACCAGCCTGTGGGGTCAGTTTCATTCAAGCCATCACATTCATCACTTCAGCTGCTCTGCATTTGGGAAGAAAAGAGAGTAGAGAAAATATTCTCCCTAAAGTCAAAACTCCAAGCAGTGGTTATTTTTCCTTTCTTTTGCTTCCATTTTAAAACTTCTCTTGAGATGTTAAAAAATGTACTTCTGTATAGGCCTTACCTTCATCTATTCTGTTTTATGGTGGGGCCTGGGGCCAGCACATTTGCTTTTGCTGCTGGGAATCCTCCTAAGGAGCCTGCTGTCTCGATAGAACTGGTTACCACTGCCAACATTTTTTTTCCCCTGAGCAGCCTTAACATTGGTAGTTTCTAGTTCCAGTATATTCTCTGCTTTAGTATTTTTAGTCAGGTTGCTTTGGGTTATCTCTGTAATTATGCCCTTAAATCCTCCAAACATCTGTTACAACTTGCTCCAACTCCATTTAGCAGGTTCTCTGCCATTAGTTGAGTTTGAAGTCAGGAAGTTGAGAGGTAGAGCACAGAATGTGAGTTTTATAAAGAATTTTTACATGACTCTGATGATCTCTTAGGCTTTGGAAGTTGAAGTCAAGCCTCAGCTAAAATCACCAGAAATCAGTAATCTCTTTCAGAAAAAAGTATGTCACTTCTGGTATATTTATTAATAGTTACTAACACTTAAATTTAATGCCAGTGATGATGAAGATATAATTCCTAGAGAGATACATGTTTTCCTTATAATATTTATATAGGATAGTACACTATTATATCTAATGACAAAGTAATAAAAAGGAGCACAACTCCAACTTCACTGTGAGTAGAAAGGAACAAATTTAGCTGTTCCTTTGCATAATAGTTTTCTAAATGTTTTCTATTCTCTAAAAGAAAGGAGAGGCAAGGGCAAACGACGTAGTAACTTTAAGCTAGTGAGAAACGCAGTGAAGTTAGGTCTTTTAGCAAAGAGTGGTGACCCCTGCCCCAGTCTTAGTTCAGCTAAAAATTTGTACCATATTTAAGAAGCGTTTTGAGGGTGATGCTGTAAAGCGTTCTGTGGTTTTCACTTCGGAGCAATCACTTTACATTGAAATGATCTTTAAATGCTATGTTTAATATTCTTTTTTTTTTAAAAAAAAATTATGTTATATGATAAGATAATGTGAATGAACTAATATTCTATATGTACCTGAGGGGTTTTGGTTGCTTTAACAGTACTAATAAAGAACATTTTGCATTGGGAGGGCTGGATTTCTTTAGGAATAATTCATAGCATGCACCATGTAACATTTCTCTCCTTTCCAACTGCTCTCTATTATGTGCTTAGGGTTTAGACCGCTCCAATTCCTGGGTTAACACTGGTCCAAAAGCTGCCCCATGGGGATCCAACCCCAGTCCAAGTGCAGAATCAACACAGGTGGTGTTTACATTATAGGTTTCTTTATTGGCTGCTGGTGTTTCCCTTTAGAACATTACCTTTTAGTACATGCTGTGATTTCAGTGGCTTGCTGTTTTTAATCATTATAAGTGTGTATTTTTATTTAGCACATTTCCCAACCACTGTGCATGAATCCCACCAGTCGCACCGGTAATGCTCTTCTTTTCTGTCTTCTGTCTCCTCCTGCTTACTCCGTACACACCGTATCAGTGTCTCTGTGCCTGCTGACAATGCATTGATAGTTTTATAATAGGGTCTATTCAGGCCTTGTACATCCTTAGTAGGAAATTTTTACATAGAAAACAACCAACAGTTTTCCATTTCCTGTAAAGTAAATATATTGTTTCCTGTGACCTTTGACCTTATCTCTTTGTCATAATCACCAAGTAGAAAGACTGGTAGTTAAATATAAATAAATCTGAAGTATACAGTATGCATGTTTTCAAAATAAATGCTAGAAAGAAAACTCCATTGAATTTGTACTGTGTTGCAAAGTATGAAATTTTTTACAATTATAACATGTAATTTAAGACTAGTTGCTTGATAACTGACTGCATGATTTATGAAAATATACTTCTTACTTGTGTATTGACTTTGAATGAAAATTCTCTTACTCCTAAAAAATCCCAATTTCTGTTTAAGACTATAACTGATTTATATTAGATATTATTTATGATAAACTTAAATGGTATTTTTAATAGAAAAAGTAAATTTTCTAAAGTTTAATTTTTCTTATTAATTACAAAATTCTTGATTTCTTTTTCTTCAGACACCAGTTGAGAAGTATGTTTTTTCTTTTTGTATGTTTTCACTAGATATGTGCATGTGTAGATTACACAGATAAGTTTCATCCTTTGCAGCACTCTGTGCGTTAAAATCATTAAGGTAATTCATCTAAAAGACTAAAAACATAGAAATAATGTTCATACTTGCTTTTAAAGCAGTTCAAAATAACATAATGAAATCAGAAATAATACAGATGGTTGAAAATTGTACGTAGTCCTTGAACTTCAAAGTCTTCTCTGCGGTGTTAATGTTATCTCGCCATCCATTCGTCTCCACTCCATAGGCTATGGATCGAAGTTGTAATCGTATGTCTTCGCACACAGAGACGTCAAGTTTCTTACAAACATTAACGGGACGCTTACCAACTAAAAAGGTAGATTCATAAGAAGACAGTTCATAGAGGGGGAAAGTAATTCCAACAAGTAAAAACATGTAAAGTTTTTTTACACAACCAATTTGAGTTATTACAATAGTTTTGGTGTGTCTAAAGTTACATTTGAATTAACAGTGCCTGTCTGGTGCCTTTTGGGGCATAGCGCTGTCATTGAGGACTTGTGTACATAAGTTGATGTTTCTGTCTTTGACTAGAATTGACTAGAATTTAGTAATTCATATTAGATAATCAAATTTTAATGCCATAAAAATGTATAAACTCTTAATTCTGTTTCTGTAACTGCTTCTGTTTTATTTTAAATCTCCAGGGAAAGGAAGATGAGTTAGAAAAGTTATCACTCTTAGTAAGCGATGCTGGCTTGCCCCTTACGCACAGTCCTGCTAGTCCTCATAGTGATCTATGCTACTTTGCAAGTGCTTTGTATGCATATCCATTTAAGGGTTTTTGCTTTGTAAAAATACATCTTAAACACATGATCGTAATAGCACATAGAAAAGTTTAAATTTGTAATGGTATTTCCTAAATTGTACCAGCAAAGTTGATGAGTGTATTATATGTTCAAATACATATTCAAAATAAAAACAAAATACAATTTGTAGCTAGTTTTTGGTTTGCAAGTGCAATTTAGGAAGTTGTTTCCTGCCTGTCCTTTTAAAATTACATTTTACTCCAAGAAAACATGTAATTTTTCAGCTTTGAACACATCACACTATCTTCATACATAAGTAGTCGTTTCGTTAATGGGTGTCTCCCCTGCATCATTCAGATTCATGTGCCCTCTTCCGCTTATTCTCATGATGCCTTCATTGTACCTGCATTGTCATTTGGTTTATCTCACCAGCAGATTTCACTTTGGTAATAACCTTGAATTTACTTCTGGCTAGCTTTTTCACGAGGAGCTGGCTTTGCAGTGGGTTGTTTGCAGTGGCAGTGTTCGGGAATCAGCTTTGCAGCAAGCCTGGTTCTTTTTTGAGTTGATGGTGAGCAAACTTTAATACTTTCTAACTCAGTAAGCAATTTTGTATCAGTTCATTTTCCTTTTATCTTAGAAATTGCATTTCTGTGTTTGCCCTATACAATATGGACACCAATACAATATAGGTGAAATTATAAAGTGTGAGGTTCATTTATTCTCTGGTTTTGATTTTTGTCTTGTTTTTCTGGATACTTATCAAGGAAATTTGTGACATTCTTTTCTAGTCTATGCAAGTTAATAAAGGCAATGCTGTTGATTTTGTAACAATTATTTTAGAGCTTTATAAATATTTACTGTTATTATTATAGATGAAGGACACATAGGGAAATACTAGTTACAGCCAATTAGAAAAACACTTTTTGTTTAATTCAATAAATGATACTACAAACCAATTAATATTCCTGTCATATAGAGCATGGCTATACTTATATGCAGTCATACCTATTACTGAACAAAGCAGTGAGTGCTAACGCAGTGACTGAGCATGTTGTGACTGAGGCTCCAAGAGGTTGTGTAAGTTTTCTAAGTATACACAGTGTAGGTAGCAGCACTGTAATTCATGTCCAGGTATTCTGGCACTAGGGACCTTTCTCTTTGTTTTCTCCCTTTTTATTAAAATTGTTCTTACACTGTGAGTTTTTTCTCATTAACATACACTGATTATTTTTTGTTGGATAATTTATGAGGCTGAAGTGGGAAAGTTTCACTATATTTGACATTTCATTGGCATAAACATAGATCATGGGACTATTTTCTTCCGACAAAATAGTATTTAATAAATAAGAAATAAAGCACAGCAAAAAAAAATTAAGTACAGGGAATGAGGAGAGAGGGAGGACAAAAGAGAAGGAAATAAAAGTTACTTTTAGAATAGTCATTCTCAGCATTGACTGTTACCTATATTTGAAATAGAAAACACCCCCCCACGGATTTATTAACTAATATTTTATGTAATAGATATTGATGATAGCACAGTGAAGACAGGGTTTCTAACCAGTGAAAATTTCTGGTTTAGGAACAGTGGAAGGAAAAAAGGTGAACGAGTCTTAAAACTTTTTATTAAAATTGTTCTTACACTGTGAGTTTTTTCTCATTAACATACACTGATTATTTTTTGTTGGATAATTTATGAGGCTGAAGTGGGAAAGTTTCACTATATTTGACATTTCATTGGCATAAAATATTTAAGGAACATTTAAAAACATTGAGAAATGAAAATATATTTCAGTCACTTGTTAAATTACATGGTATATTTAAAAAATAACTAGAATATTTAGAGCGTTATAATTTGCTTAAAATTAAGAAATCAGCCAGGTGGTAGAGCACAGGTGTGATCTCATCGCTGAGAGGCTGAGATAGATGGATCGAGAACCCAGAGGTGATCTGGGTTATATTATAAGTTGCTGGCATAAAATAAAGCCAGACCCCGCCAGCACAGATAACAGTGTGCACCCTTTTGCAGGTAAAGAGCATGGTGCACCACTTGTACTTTAACGATAAGTTGGACGCTCCAAGGAAAACCCGCTTCCCAGAACGTTTCATGGATGACATTGCTGCTCTAGTTAGCACAATCGCTGGTGATGTTGTGACACGATTTCAGAAGGTGAGGATGACCGCCCCTGGTGCGCCTTACAGTGAGAGTGAACTGTCATCATCATGATTATTGCTTATGTTCTGTTTCCTAGGACACAGAAATGGTTGAGAGACTGAATACAAGCCTTGCCTTCTTTCTTAATGATTTGTTGTCTGTTATGGACAGAGGATTTGTCTTCAGTCTTATAAAGTCCTGCTATAAACAGGTAATGCATAATTAGTAATCAAGTAACTGAAATATTGGGGTAGCTTTGTCCAGGACTGGAGCTTCAAAAACACATTCATATTTTGGTATTAAAATGAAAAAGTAGCACAGAGTTATGTGTTGATAATACTGTGGTGAAAGTATATCGAATGTGTTTTACTAGGACTATAGCAAGCAGATCCCAGAACAGCTAATTCACCCCACTCAGTTTTTCTTCCTTCTCATTAACAGATAGTCAGATAATTAGTGATGGATTGCAGCCTTTGAATGCTGTGCAAGTACAGCATTTATGTTGAGTGCATAGTTAACTGAATTTTTCCTGTTCTGGGTATTATTTGTTTATTTGAGATAGGGTATCATATAGCCTAGGACAGCTCCAAATTGACTGTGTAGCTGAGGGTGGCCTTGAACTCTGGTCTACCTCTCCAATCCTAGGGTTATGAATGTGAGCCATTGTGCCTGCTTTTGGGTGGTCTTTCAGCAGTTTGTTGTTATTGCTACTATTTAATCCTAAACAGTAGAGTTTGAACTTGTGGTCAGATGGTTACTGATGTTCAAAATGTCATTTATTACCTTGCCTTTTATAAATCACAAACATCCTAGACCTTGTCCACAGGCAGCAAGTTACATTTTGTAAATGTTATCAACTGATTATTAATGTATTACCTTTTGAGAAATACTGATATTTGTCTCTGAATTGGCCCCTCTATAAACAGTGCATTGACTCCAGTGTTATTTTTAATGAAGCCTTAAAAAATAAAATGTCAGGGTTTTATCTCAGAAGTTTTGAGAAGTTGAGTCCATGGGGTTTAGGAGTTAAACTTATGAAACCCTTCCTAACTGGCCCATCAATTAGTTTTGGAGAGCTGTTGGTCAATAATTCTAGGGTGCTAGGGAGATAGGTCAGTGGTTAAGAGCACTCACTGTTGTTCTTGATGACCTGGATTTAAAACTCAACATCTACACGGCAGTTCACAATAGTCTGAAATCCAATTCTAGGGTATCTGAGTTCTGTGAGTACCAGAAGCGTAAATACAGGCAAAACACTCATCCACATAAAATCAAAATTTCATACAATTCTATTTGGCAATATAGTCTTTAAAATTTTAAAGACCTGTTCAATTGGATATTTTTATTTCTTTTATAGTTATAGAAATTACCTATGTGTGGGCACTGGCTCACTATTTTTTCCCCCAAAACCACTATTTTCCCCCAAAATTTAAATTTTATTACTATCAAAATTTATTCTGAGCCAGACATTATGATGCACACCTTTAGTCCCAACACTCAGGAGGCAGAGGCAGACAGGTCTCTGTGAGTTTGAGGCCAGCCTGGTCTATGTAGTGGGTTTCAGGACAGCCAAAGCTACATAATGAAACCCTGTCTCAGAAAAACAATAACAACAAAAAACCTTATTCTGACTTAATGACCTCCTGCACTGTCAAGCATTGAGGTTGACCCAAAGGATGTTATTCAGTCAACTTACAGTATGTCTCCCCAAGTAGCCTGTGATATAGTTGGCAAAGATAGACAATTATAAATTCATTAAACAGAAATGTTGAAAAGAAGTAGGCTTTTCCTTCATAAAGTACATTTTTGAGAAGTAGAGATATTAATGCAATATTGGCAATAAGATAACGTGACTTAAGGCTAGTCAAGTGGATTTATACTGTCGGTCCCGTAAGTTCTATGTTTATAGTGTTTGCTATAATTTTCAGAAAGAGGATGTTCTCCTATGAGCCACAGAGACCCAAACTTCTATTGCTATGGAAGGAAAAAAATGTATCATTGTGTTCTCTTATTTATGCAATTCTTCCAAGGTGGCATCAAAGCTCTATTCACTGCCAAATCCAAGTGTGCTGGTGTCCTTGAGGTTGGATTTCCTGCGAATTATCTGCAGCCATGAGCACTATGTAACATTAAACTTACCCTGCAGCTTGCTCACCCCACCTGCATCTCCATCACCTTCTGTTTCTTCTGCAACATCTCAGGTATGCAAAATGTGAAGACATACCTATGTTCATACTTATAAAAAAGGATTGAAAACAATGGGTGGAAAAATCATAATGTGTAATTTGATGATTAGTTAGGTAATAGGCTCATTTCTGGATTGTCTTTGTGAGGGTTTCTATTGCTGTGAAGAGATACCATGACCATGGCAACTCTTTTTTTTTTTATATTTATTTATTTATTATGTGTATAGCATTCCTTCCATGTGTGCCCACAAGCCAGGAGGGGGGCGCCAGGTCTCATTATAGATGGCTGTGAGCCACCATGTGGTTGCTGGGAATTGAACTCAGGACCTCTGGAAGAGCAGTCAGTTCTCTTAACCACTGAGCCATCTCTCCAGCCCCCATGGCAACTCTTATAAAGGAAAGCTTTTAATTGCCACTAGCTTACAGTTCAGAGGTTTAGTCCATTATCATCATGGTGGGAAGCATGGCATTGCACAGGCAGACATGGTGCTAGAGAATGAGCAGAGAATTCCAGATTGGCAGGCAGCCAGAAGATAATGCCACACTGGGCCTCATTTGAGCACCTGAGAACTCAAAGCCCACCCTTTAGTGAAACACGTCCTCCAACAAGGCCACACCTCCTAATAGTGCCACTCTCTGTGAGCCCATGGGGACCATTTTTATTCAAACTACCACATTCCATTCCCTGGCCCCCATAGGCTTATAGCCATATCATAATGCAAAATGCATTTAGTCCAAACTTCAAAAGTTCCCATAGTCTATGGTTATAGTCTCAACAATGTTTAAAATTCCAAATTTCAAAATATCTTCTGAGACTCATGCCATCTCTTTAAGTGTATCCCCTGTAATACTCTGTAAAATCAAAATGAAAAAGCAGATGATGTATTTATAACATACAATGGCACAAGTTATACATTATCATTTCTGAAGGGAAGAAAGGGGGCTTAGTGAGGAAATACTAGACCAAAGGAAGACTGAAAACCAGATGGACAAACTCCAAATTCTACATCTCCATGTCTGATAACAAAGCACTCTTCAGATCTCTAATGTTTTCCAGTTTTGTTGACTATAACACACTTCTTTCTCTTGGGCTGGTTTCACTCCCTGTTAGCAGCTTTCCTCAGCAGGTATCCCATGACTCTGGCATCCCCAGCATCTTGGGGTCTCCAAGGCAATGCATACTTCAACTTCACAGCTTCACACAGTGGCCTTTTTTGGCCTCCATGCAGGGATACTGCTGCCACATACTTGGCCTTAGCTGCTTTCCTTAGTTGCAGAGGGAAGATTCCATAACCGCTTTCTTCTATCCCTAACTCTAAAGCCAGAACCACATGGTGAAAACTGCCAGATTCTGCTGCTTTTTCGGGCTGGAACATGGCCCCTCATTTAAAATATTTTCACCAGCTTCCTGTTTTCAAGGTTTCCTTCGCTGCCTAAGCTTGGCTGTCCCAAAATGCCCTCTGTTGACCAGAGAATCCCTTCCCTTTGACTCTGGATTGCTGGGATTAAAGGCACATTCCTCCACTTCTGCCCTTTTTACAAATTAGAAGTTTAGTTGGGTGGGATCTCGCCCTGAGATCACCAGTTCCTTCATTCCATTTAACATCAGGCTTTTCTTTAATCTGCTTATCTCTTTGAACACAGGCCCCCTTTCTCCTTGAACTTTACATTTTGTATTTTTCCTTGATCAGCTTGCTTCTTTTCTTTATAGTTCTGCATAAGAGCGACCACTAATAACCATAAAACAGAGACAATACTAGGCTGTTTTGAGATTTCCTCTGCCAACACATTAATACAAAACCTTTTCAATCTGCCTCAGGCAGATCTTTTGAACAAAGGCAGAAAGCAGCCACAGACGTCACCGGAATATCACAAGACTAGTCTCTAGGCCATGTACTAATATTCTTCTCCTCTGAAACCTCTTGAGCCAGGCCCCCAAAGTTCACATCACCCTCAGCACCACTGTCTTCTATGCTCCTACTAGGATGGCCCATTAAGTTCCAGATAAAGCATTCAACTGCTTTCTCATTCAAAGTCCCAGAGTCTGCATTCCTCCAAATAAAAGCATATTACAATATCCCACTCTGGTACCAACTTCTGTCTTAGGCTTTCTATTGCTATGAGGAGACATCATGACCATGGCAGCCCTTAGAAAGGAAAACATTTAATTGGACTGGCTTACATTCAGAGGTTTTGTCTATTATCATCATGGGGGAAGCATAGCAGCAGGCAGGCATAGTGTTAGGGAATGAGCAGAGAGTTCTACATCTAGACTGACAGGCAACAGGAAGAGAATGCCACACTGGGCCTGGCTTTAGCACCTCAGTACTCAAGTTCAACCCCTTAGTGACACACATCCTCCAATAAGGACACACCTCCTAATAGTGTCATTCCCTGTAAGTCTATGGGGACCCTTTTTATTCAAACCACCTCGTGAGTGCTTTATAAGTATTAGCTCATCTAATTACAAGAACAGTGCTGTGGGATTGTTCTGTTAGTATGCACATTGGATAGCTCCAGACAAGAAACACTGAAAGTAAGAAATGGTCAGGTTAGACTTTGAACCAAAGCTTTATTCCAGAGCCCAGGTTTTAAAGCATGATGTATGTGTTTACAGATATGTGAGCTCACCTAAATACACTCACTTATTTTGTTGTTTTCCCAAATTGAGGTTTTTTGAAGCAAATATGGAAAACAAGTTTGGGTTAATTCCTGTGAAATAGCTATTTAAATTTATATTGTATTTATATATTATATTTATAAATGCCTTGAAGCAGGGAAAAGAAGCCAGTCTGCCTAGCTCAACCTGACCTGCTTACAAAAAATTAATGGACATTTAAAGTTGAAGTGGGTACTTCTTCACTTTCACAACTAATAGTTTCTTTGAAGATGAAAAGATTAAAATTTTATAGTTGTAGTATCAAGAAAGCCAATATTTTTCCTTCCACCTAATAAAATATACATGTTATATTCTTCCTGAGTTGGAAAGCTGTTTTTATAGTACCTCCTAATGTCTGATGTTAGAGTTGATCTTACACATTCCCTAATCCTATTTCTGTGGTTTGGAATGCTTGGGTGCAGTTACCTAGACTGGGTTGATCTGACGTGCTTGTTAAAAATAAACAAACAAACAAACAAACAAACAGACCTCACGTACATAAACTGGTTAGAGAGCCAGCCAAAACTTTTAACTTCATCTTTTCAGTTCATCTCCTGGACCAACCTACTTCCTACATCTTTCTGCCTCCCTAATGGACACATGTAGCCCTTTGCGTTTTTCTCTGTCTTCTTCCAAAGATGTAGCTAAATAGCCAGAGCTAAATCAGTCATAGGTAACTATAGATGGAATTTTTTTTTCTGGGCTGCCCGCTCACAAAAAACAACCTGGAGACTTATTTTTAATTATGAAAGCTTAGCCAGTAGCTTAGGCTTGTTTCTAACTAGCTCTTATAATTTAAACCATATTTTTAAATCTATATTCTTTTAAGTGGTTCAATCATTGTTACTTTGTAATGCCCAGGCTTCTTGCTCTGTCTACGTCTCCTGGTATCTCTGTCCTTCTTCTCCTCAGAGTCCTCTGTGCCTAGAAATCCTGCCTAGCTATTGGCTGTTCAGTTTTTTATTAAGCCAGTCAGAGTGACACATCTTCACAGTGTACAAAAAGATTGTTCCACAACAGGTACCTTTCCTGAAACCTCCTTACTACATGACATTTACCTATGAATAATCAGGATTTCTTGAATTATCTTGTTCACCTTCATGTACACAACCAGATATACACACGCATACATATACATGGGTAGCCATGAATATAATGATATAAACTTTTTTTAACACTACAATTTCTGGAGATTTGGTGAAGAAACCACTAGATGATGGTAATTCCAAAGACAAATGAAATATGGTTTAAGTGATATTTGAAATTTCTCTAGAAAACAAGTGCCATGGTTTTGGTAGGGTGAGGGCATTTACAGCATTAGTGTTCACTTCCATCTCTCCCCTTCAGGGGCTACCAGAATAGTAGATGATTAAGAATAAAAAATTAAGCAAATGGGGAATTTCAATGAGAAAAGCAAAATTAAACTTTTAGTTTATTAATTTTAGTAATAAAATTGTTTTATTGTTTGGAATGCTGAGATCATAGGCTGTGTTCAAGGCCCAGCATAGCAAGATCCCACCTTCTATTTAAAAACAAATAGATTAATGACTTGAACAAGCCACTTTCCTGAGCTCTTTCTGCCTGAAGTCAGCCTTTATCTTATGCACCGATGAATCCTCTTCCTAAGGTCTGCAATCCCCAAGTAGGTCCAGACTAGGTCAGTCTTCTATGTTTGGTAACAGAAATAAAGACTGTCACCATACTCTCCTGTACCCAAAGTAAGAGCAGTCACGCTTCTGTGAACTCGCTGGCGTAACTTTTGTCTGGCATAATAATGTCACGTTTCGTTTGTTGCAATGCCCCAGCTGTAGGGTGTTTGTTGCAATGCCCCAGCTGTAGGGTGTTTGTTGCAATGCCCCAGCTGTAGGGTGTTGAAGTACGGATCGGCGGGCTGTGTCCCGCCACCCGGCTAGCTTTACCCGAAATAATTACACGGAAACTGTATTCTTTTAAACACTGCCTGACCCATTAGTTTTAGTTTCTTATTGGCTAGCTTTTACATATTTATCTAACCCATTTCTATTAATCTGTGTAGCCCACGAGCTGGCTTACCAGGAATGATCTTAACCTGCGTCTGTCTGGAGTGGGAGAATCATGGCGACTCCCTGACTCAGCTTCTTTCTCCCAGCATTCCGTTCTGTTTACTCCGCCTACCTAAGGGTTGGCCTATCAAATGGGTCTAGGCAGTTTCTTTATTAATAAGAAATCACTCCCACATCATTTGGAAGTGGCCGCTTTTTTAAAGGGAGAGAAACCACGCCCCAGTGGGCTGGTACCTCAGCGGTGATAGGCTGGAGGAGTGGGAGGACCTCCCGCAACACCTCCCCCTTTTGTTTAAATAAGAGAGTTCTAAACCTACTATGAAATTATATACAATAAGTACAAATATCCTATTCTAACTAGCTTAGGTCTTGTATAATAAATAACTTGGCCAAGTCATGAGAGAAAGTAACTACATTTATATAGTCTTCAACCCCATCGAAGATCTGAGAAGGGAAATAATGTTACCTGGGTAATTAGGAAGTTCAGTAGAACAACTTCCAAAACATGCAACAAATTACAGAGACAACTAGCTACCTGGGCAATCACCCAAAGTCACATTAGCAGCGTTGAAGCAACCAACTTTGGCTAAGGCCTAACATAACGGACATACCATTTTCTAAGGCAAGCAACTTTTCAAAACTATCTTACCCTGTCTTGGCAGGATATGACAGTCCTGTTTTATCCATTGATGCATGCTCTGTATCTTTGTCAGTTGTTGAGGTATGGGCATTTCTTTGCCCAAACGCCAGTTCTGCCAAAAAGAAAGGCTCCAGGTGGAGTGTCTTTGGTGCTCAACATTCTCTCGGGAATAGAGTGGTGTTGCCAGGAGCAATTGTGTCTCACTACCACAAAACTCTGAGTTAGATTAAAGGCCATTTTCTACAGCTCTTTGAAGAAGTTGAAGATTATCTATCTATACTGAGTATAATCTCTATATATCTAAAGAACCTGATTAGTCTATTATAAATGACAAACTTAGATGACTATTAGTCTATATAATTCTCAATATCTATCTAACTTAAAGACTAAGACAATAAACGACTGTGAAACAAATGAGGACAATGACCTCCAAATATAAACAATGTACAAATATACATTGCAGTAGGCAAATATATATCAATACACAATCATTATATAAGTATCTTAATCAGAGGTAGAAATGTACACTGCAATATGGTAAATATATACAATATATATATATATATATCAATACAATATATGTCAATACATAAAAAAAATGTTTTAAACAGAGGTAGAAACATGCATGCGTACAATAGTCAATATAATTTAACTTTGTATCAATATACAAGAATCTATACCAATGTATTTGTCTAAAAACAGTAACTCACAATTACAAATCTATTATCCCATCATCCCTCTTTTTTTTTTTTTTTTTAAATGATCCCTGAGCGTATAAAATTCCTCCCCCAACCCTCAATCGTGTACTAATTATAATCAACCCCTAAATGATGTCCCTAAACCCAAGGGCAAGTTTTACTGGGAAAGGGGACGTCGTCCTCTAGAATTACTTTCAGCTGTCATGGGGGCGACGTTGTTTCTGGGGGATCCTGTGAAAGTGAAATGATGGTTAAATTTCAAGATCAATGTCTTTTAAAATTGCCAATAGTCTCTGAGTATTTTGTGCAGGTCTGGCCAAAATGTTGTATAAGATGTGCACCATTTCAGCTAACCAAGTTGGAACTGTCTTGTGCAGCTGGTACCAAAAGCAGGTCTTGTAGTAGCGCTATCAGCATCATGACGTCATATCAACCAGGTGGAGTTGTTGTTATGGGGCCCCATCTTCTTCCTGGAAACTTCAAATGTCACTTCAGGAAAAACTCATTGTTCATTATGAAAAACTTAAACATTAATCATATAGACATATATAAACATATATATATATTCAATGAAAGACATGATAGATATATTCAATGAAAAGTATGATAGATATGAAGAAAAGCAAAGATGTTTTCTAAACTCATATTTCTTTCTGTCCCATATCATGGCTCTTGACATGAGACAGAAACTCCAGAAACTCTGGGTTTTTCTCTTACTAACAGGCTTGGAATTGGCTGGTACCTCAGCGGTGATAGGCTGGAGGAGTGGGAGGACCTCCCGCAACAGTAGGGTGTTTGTTGCAATGCCCCAGCTGTAGGGTGTTTGTTGCAATGCCCCAGCTGTAGGGTGTTTGTTGCAATGCCCCAGCTGTTGGGTGTTTGTTGCAATGCCCCAGCTGTTGGGTGTTTGTTGCAATGCCCCAGCTGTAGGGTGTTTGTTGCACAGCTGTCAACAGTTGAGTTCTACCTTGTCCCCAACAGAGTTCTGGATTTTCCACAAACGTGCAGGACCAGAAGATCGCAAATATGTTTGAACTGTCCTTGCCCTTCCGCCAGCAGCACTACCTGGCAGGCCTCGTGTTAACAGAGCTCGCGCTCATTTTAGACCCTGATGCTGAAGGGTGAGTAGATCTGTTTTGCCTTGTAAAATATCAGTTTGATTTTGGAAAGTGGGACAGATCTTGCTAAGATTTTAGTACTATTTCTGTCTCTTTATTTTTTATGCTTATTTATCCTCTGAGGTTCATATACTTTGTTTTCTGTGTGGTGTTTATATTTTATTTAATCATCTCTGAGTTTGAGATTTATCTACGCTAATGGTATATTATGGTTGATCAGTAGCATTTTTTAATAGTATAAGAAACAATTATATATATTAGTATATGGACTATTTGTTAAAATAACAGTAGGCAGTTTTCAGTTAAGGAAAATAGGCTAGTTTTTCTTTAATTCTTTATAAGAAAAATTTATAATTTGTCATCCTACTGTGTAGTATTTTATCTTAAAACTTACCCTATTCTTTTTAAAATTTCTGCTGTTAGACCTCACACCTCTGCTAGCTTCTAAAGACACCGGCATTCATGTGCTCATTCAATACACAGTCACACACACACATAAACTAATTTTAAAAGAAGCTATTTAGAAACTAAAACTGTATTGTGGTTCATTTGGGTAACAAAAAATTTTTTGATGGTCCGATCATCTTAAGTTTATCCTGCAGTTACATGTCATACAGGAAGTCCAGGAAACAAAATCATACAACCTTAAATAGGTTTTTAGTGGATGTTTAATCTGCTTAAGAGAAGAAAGAAAAAAAAGTTGAAAGACTAAGTCTGTAGTTATTATGTCAGCGACAGAGTTGATACTGAATAAATTTTAAAAGGCCCAGACTGTCTGCAAATGAAAGATTTATATTTTTAAAATAATGAGAACCTACATGTGGAATATATTTTAAAGAATTAGTTTTCACCAGAACTGTGCAGTTCTATAGGCTGCATGTGGGGTAGGGGTTTGTGTAGACTCTGTTCAGAGAGAAGAGTTCACATGGCCGAGAGAGACGCCATGCCTGCCTGTTCTGTCTGCAAGCGCATTCCTGGTTTACATTTGACAGAAGAGGACAATGTCATTTGAAGGCAGTAATAAACCTGTCCGTTTTTGAGGAGAGAAGATACTCTACAGTTTCCCAAACATTGTAGCTTTCCTAAACAACTCAGGACTTTGAGTTATGTTTCCGGTGTGTTTATTTGGGCAGGATGGCTTCAGTTGTAAGAAACAAAATTCTTCATATTGGCTTTTTCAAGGAAATAAATTTACTCATATTTGGTAGGAAGAGGTTTCTTGTGTAACTCAGTCTTCAGCTCATTAATTTCATCTTGTTTCTGCTGCAAGAATAGTCAGCTCTACTCTGACTGCAGGATGGTTCCCACTGAGTTAGGATTAAATACTCTCTTTGTTTATGACTGTCAGGAAAGGGGGGATGACTCCCTTTTACACGCAAGTATAAATCTTTCTAGTGGCCTGATGGGTTTCAGCTGGTTATCCTGATGGACGCTGGGTTGCTGGAAGGATTAGGTCAGTTCTGCTCACATGAGACCTTAGACCAGACATGGATTGTTTGCCACAGCACACAGGATGGGGATATTATACCCAGCTGTGTCACTAGGCAGTATTCATTATTGTCAGGCTTCTTCTATTGAGGAAAGCTATGAGCTAATTAAAGGTTGTCTTTTTGAAGAGTCAAAGGAACATGCCAGCTAGCCATTTGAAGTGACAGGGCTGACCTAGCTAGACTCTGGTGCTGAAATTGGATAGTCAGCTTCTCCTGAACCCCAGGGGAGCATAGTTTTCTTTGAATTAGGATGGATGGCAGGAAAATGCATGCTGTCTAGATTTCAGTAATGTCTCATATAAAGGATATAAAGGATAGGCAATTCCTGTAGTGATGTTCCTTTCCACGTCAATAATCAATTCTATTAAACCCTACGTTTATGTGTTATAATATTTGGCTTATGAAGGAATTCGTTACTGACTCTTTTCTTCTTGAAGCTAGAATGTGCTGTTCTTTGGCTCTTGGAAAGGTTTCTGTTGAGTCCCATGAGTAATGATGTGTTTACCGTCGCTTTTTTTGTGTGTATTCAGACATCGTAGACTGTGCGCTACATAGTAGAAGAGAGCATATCAGCTTAGCCTTAGCTTTAGTCTGGTTTGTTTCCTCTTTCTTTTCTTCCCTGCGCCCTCTTCGTTAGCAAAGTCTGCAGCTCTCTAAAACATCCCAAGTTCAGCCCCATCTTTTCAGCCCTGCTTCTACTGGAACTAATTATGTTTCCTTATTGTGTCTCTCAAATCATTTTTGATGCAATAGCAAGTAGCCTGAATAATCTTTTTAAAATGGGGTAAGATTATGCCATGACCTTACTTAAAGTTTTTTTTTATTACTTAAAAAAAATAGCAATCCAAATTCTCATTTCCTCCCCTCCTCCCACTCCCCTCCCACTCCCTCCACACACCTTCCCCTCCACTCCCTTCCAATCTTGAGAGAGGGCAAGGCACCCTGCTCTGTGGAAAATCCAATGCCCTTTCCACTACATCAAAGTTGAGCAAGGTAAACATCCAAAGAGAATAGGTTCCCAAAACCCAGTACATGCAGTAGAGATAAATCTCAGTACCATTCTCATTGGCTCCTCAGTCTGCCCCAACTGTCAACCACATTCATAGGGACTAGTTTGATCCCATGCTTGTTCACTCCCAGTCCAGTTGGAGTTGGTGAGTTCCCATTAGTCAGGCAAATTATCTCGGTGGGTGAACCCCTCGTGGTCTTGACTCCCTTGCTCATACACTCCCGCCTTCCACTCTTCAACTGGACCTTGGGAGCTCAGTCCAGTGTGAGGTTTCTCAACAGAAGAATTTTAAATGGTCAAAAGATACTTGAGGACACGTTCAACTTCCTTAGCTATCAGGAAAATGCAAATCAAAACAACTTTGAGATACCATCTTACACCTATCAGAATGGCTAAGATAAAAAACACCAATGATAGCCTATGCTGGAGAGGATGTGGAGTAAGGGGTACACTCATCCATTGCTGGTAAGAATGCAAACTTGTGCAACCACTTTGGAAATCAGTGTGACTGTTTCTCAGAAAATTGGGAATCAGTCTACCTCAGGATCCAGCAATACCACTGTTGAGAATATACCCAAAAGATGCTCAATCATACTGCAAGAGCATTTGTTCAACTATGTTCATAACAGCATTATTTGTAATAACTTAAAGTTATCCTCTCTTTTTTTTCCTGTAAGTTAAATACCACTTAGAATAAAACCCAGAGTTTTATTAATTGTCCTCAAAGCCATGCCTTGCTATTGTCTGTTTCTTAAGTGTGACAAGTTCATTCATACATTTGGGCCTTGATGCTTGCATTTTTCTCTGCCCAAAGCAGTACTTGAATTATCTAAGATCTTCACATAGTCGTTTCCTGCTTGTAGTTTCTCAGACCTTCTCACAAAACAGGATGTTCCTATGGAGATTCTCACCGCCTACTAAATTGTAGCCGTGTTGCCCTTGCCACAGTCACCGTTAGCCGCACAGTCTTGTTTTCTCTCTGCAAACTGCTTCCTTGAGGTTTATCAGGTGCCCCTCCATTAGAGGAGGAGCTAGAGAGCCGACCAACTCTTGTGCTTCGTGCTCTGCGCTGTAGCCGCAGAGCTTGTCTAATGCTCTCAGTAACTAGAGGCTCAGCTCATCTAAGGGAAACCATTCTAACCTTTTAGCTTGAATGTGACAAGTTCATTTCTACCTTTGGGATTTAGCAGTTGAATTTCAGAATAGTGCTTAATGACCCTAAGATTGTCATATGCCTCTGTTACATTTTTTCAGGTGTAGACAGAGATTGTGTGTAGGATACATTGCCCCAGATCCTTAAGGCGAGTGCTTGTCCTTTGACTTCATCTGCTTGCTAAGCACTAAGAATCATTCCTTGATTAGCACTAATATGTTCTGTAATTGGCCAAAGATGTGCTTGTTATGAACTTCCCTTATAGCAGGAAAGCTGGCCATGAAACAGTCTAATAGAGGCACAGATCTCTCGTGTTCTAAAGAGCTGTCGTTCTAGTTTTCTATTTCTGTGATGAAACTTGGAAACTTGTATGTCCAGATATGTCCAGATCACAATCCATCATGAAGGGATGTCAGGCAGGAACTCAAAGAAGGAATCAGGAAGCAGGAGCTGATGCATCTTAATTCAGACAGCATGAACAGGGCAGGAGCTGGGGCAGCAGCTCAGAGGGAGCACGCTTGTGTGGCTTACACAAAACTCTGGGGTCAGTCATTAGCACTGAGTATTGGATAATTATACATTTAATACTTTAATGTGATTGAAAAATAAAATACACGAAAAGACTTCATAAAAACAGTTTAGGCAGTTGGAGTCTGGGTGTGACAGCTGCTGACAGGGTAGGAGTGCCTGTCCGGGCCTGAGAACCGTTATGGTGAGAATGTAAACAGCAGAAGCTCAGAAACTGAGCCTGGGAACCCCCACCGTTCATGCTCATTAAGTGCAGTGGGACACAAGGAAGTAGGGGAGGAGCTCGTTAGCTGTGAAAGAGTGAGTGAAAATAAAAAGAATCGGCATTGGGATTGGCTTCTTCAGGAGGATGTGACACAGGGGAGCGGATAGGAAGAGTGTCACACAGAGACTTCTGTGAACCTGCGTAGTTTGGACAATATTTGAATATATTTACTTTATAAGTAAACCCTATAATAAAATTTAAGATGTGCTTTAAAAATATGTAAAGCTTGCTTGAAGCAAGGGAAGAATTTGGTCAGGATGGTCATTGAAAGTGTTGAAGGGAGATGGGATTCACTGACAGCATGGGAGAGCACTTTCTGGGAGAAATACAACTTTTTCTGAGACAAAAAAAAAAAGAGTGTTTTACAAGTACAGGGACAGACCTGTTTGGGGATTGGAGAGATGGCTCACCTGTTAAAAGCGTTCCTGCTCTTGAAGAGAATGTGAAATTGGTTCCTAGCACCTGTGCTGTATGATTCACAACTGTAGGCGGAGACTGCCCCTTCATTTCTGGCCGCCCAGACCTGAGTAATCACACAGAAACTATATTAATTACAACACTGTTTGACTGATGTCTCTGGTGTATTTCTAGCTAGCTCTTACATCTTAGGTTAACCCATTTCTGTTATTTTGTATTTTACCACGAGGCTCATGGTTCGTTACCTCTTATTCTTGAGCAGCTACATGACGTCTTCCTGACTGTGTCTACTCTCTTTATATTTCCTGCCTGGCTTTACTCAGCTAAGCCTGTGGCCAAACCAGCTTTATTCATTAACCAATGGCAATAAAACATACAGCATACAGAGGGGAATCCCACATCACACAACCACTGTAACTCTAGCTCCAGGGGATCTTATGCCCCCTGATGACCTTCAGGCCTACCCTCTACACATCACATTTACACAAACACATAAATTTTTTTAAAAAAGAAGACAAAAAGAAAAGGAAAAATGCTGTTTTAGAAGAGATGGGCATATTTAAAAGATCTGGCCAGCATAAATCCAGAATGGCTCTTCTTTGCCAAGACAAGAACTCGCCGCTGAGTCCTCCTGCAAGGACAGGCGCTGAAGCTGGTGCTTGCTACAGTTTATGGGCTGTGGGAGCTGGAGTGGGTATGCTTTAATCAGAGTCTGTGAAGACGACAGGTGTGTGTGGGAAGAGCACAGGAACCCTTGTTAGAGTACTTTTGAAAGTGCAGGGATTAGAGTCTAGAGGAATCTGAAGGGCTTAAATGAGGTGCGTGAGCGAATAAGTCCACTTAAAACTAGAGATGGCCAAAGACACCCCCAGTGTTTTGATCATATGGTCTGTCAGATAGAGGGTTTTTCTTTCAGGGAAGAAAAAAGGGAATGGAGGCAAGGGAGATGGCTCGCTCCTTCAGTAAAGGAGTTGCGGTTGACTCATGAGGATCTGAGTGTGGATTCCCAGCACCCACAGATCATAACATCTGTAATTCTAGCTCAGGGAAGGTAGGAATAGGAAACTTCCTACACCTTGCTGGCCAGCTAATCTTGCCAAATTGGTAACATACGGGTCAGTGGGAGAATTTGCCTCAAAAAAAAAAATGAATTGGAGGACAATTAAGGAAGACATAATCTTATGTCCACCTCTGATCTCCATACATCTACAACTCTTACGCATGTACGCATGGGCCTCACACATGCACACAAAGAGTCATGCGTGTACTAGCACTAAGTACACATACAAAATAAAAATAGAAGAAATAGTACATTGTTGATGAATGTGAAAAGATCTAATTTGTTGAAGTAAAAGTTAAAACTACCTGAAACCTGCTTAGAAATTGTGACTACCGAGCCAGTGAGATGGCTCAACAGGTAGAGTGTGTGCCGTGCAAGCCGACAGCCGTAGTTAAGCCCCAGCACCCATGGAAAGGTGAAAGGAGAAACTGACACCATAAAGTTGTCCCCTGACTTCTACACAGCACCATGGCACATGTGCGGCCTCTATTTCCGTACACACAATAATAATGCTTACGTTTTGTTGAAAGTGGTACTGTGTGTGCTCTCATGTTCATTCTCAGTTGGAAACACTAGTAAGGAGTTATGTCAAAGGGTTTTACTCTTAAGTGAACTGATGAAATGCTTTCTTTTCCTACAATATTTACTTTATACTGTTTTGAAATTTGTGTATTTTATTTTATTTAAATTGAGTATTTTATAGGAATACACAAAAATATAGCTGGCAGAGTTATGTAATTAAAAAGATTGATTGAGTGCCATTACTTTCTATTTGTTTTAAAGACATGACTAATCTCTGTGACCTCGTTGCTGCTTCTTCATCTCTTCTTTTCAAATAGACTGTTTGGATTGCATAAGAAAGTCATCAATATGGTGCACAACTTACTTTCCAGTCATGACTCTGACCCACGGTACTCTGACCCTCAGATAAAGGCTCGGGTGGCTATGTTGTACCTTCCTCTCATTGGTATCATCATGGAAACTGTACCTCAGCTGTACGATTTTACAGGTACTTAGTATAATTAAAGCAGTTTTCAAAGCTTGTCCAAAAGTTGTAGAAAATGCTTTTTAAGGTTAAAAATATATAAAGAAGTTAGAGGCTCAGTGATTAGTAGCACTGACTTTTCCTGCAGAGGACTCCAGGTTGATTCCCAGTACTCACATGGTACTATTGCTACAAGACCAATAAATTCTAGGTGATCTAATATCCTCTTCTGATCTCTTTGGGCACCAGGCACATGCAAGGTGCACATACACACATGCAGACAAAACTCCCAGACATATAAAAAATAAAATGAAATAATTTAAAAATTAAATTAAATGCACCCCCCATAGAAATACTCTGTAAATAACTATGTTTAACTTTTTTGTTTGAAACTTTTGCGTTTCATTTGAACAAACAAGATTCATTTTGAGATCCCTGAGATGATCTTAGTGTAAATTACCATGAGTTTATAGCAGTTCATACCTGCCTTCTAGAAAATATGCCTTTATTGTATGTATGTGTATTGTGCATGTTAAGAGAGAATAGTACTTGCCTTCTGTCACCAGCTTTATTCATAGAGATGAGTAATGGAAATTATTATTTACCTGCATATAAAAAATTATGTTTATTCCAGGTTAGTATGTTGAGACCATGCTGCTCACTAAAAGCTAGAACCTGTAGTGTTTCCTTCCCTTACTTTGACTGTTTGGAAGGTACTTAAATACGCAGTTTAGATTGTACAGTATTTAAGCTAGCAACCAACCTGGTAAAGTACTTCAATTTTAATGAAGTAAAAACATTTCCTGGGTTCCTGATATTATCAGGAAATAACTCTCTGTCTGTGAGAGATTGGCATTGTGACCTCCCAGGGTTAGGGTCACTGAAGTGCTTCTGGTCTGAAGGCAGGGATGTTTATGCTGTTAGATTTCTCTTTGTAACTAGTCAGTTTTTCCACTAAAAAGTACTGAAATAGAAAAAGTTGATATTTAAAAACTTAAAAAGAAATTAATTTTGATGATAAAAATGATAGTGAAGAAATTAATCTTGATAAAAATTGATAATCTTGAAAACATGGATTTAAGTTTAAAATGCAAAAAAATTCACATTTTAAAAAACTCAGACAAGCTACATAGTCTAGAAATGTCAAAAATATCAAGAAAAGGTCAGATATGTAATAAATGATAAAATATAGATAATAGTTAACAACTATTTTGTACCGCAATATGTTTAAATCTTGAAAAGTTATAAAGTTCATTTTAAAAATAGAGTCTGTTTTTACATGGTGGCCCTCACAGTTAAGAGACATGCAATTAGATATAAAATGCAGCATTAAACAGAGCATGGATTAGTTCTGGCTCACACTGTAGTACTGTAGTACCGGGTAGCTGTCTGAAGTGTCGAGAGCACATGTAAAGTGCCGTGGCACTAATGGTCTCTGAAAGGGGAACACAGTCTCACTGCCGCCGTCTCCTGCTGTCAGTGAGGCTGCTAGTTAACGCAGAGTATTAGTGGTTGAGTTTGGGGAGAGTAAACATTACACATGGATCTTTGGCTTTGGGTGTTCTAACCTATGAGGAGTTCATGTGTAGTAACTGTCAGCTGACCTAAAGTTCTTCCTTTTTTTTCCTTTCAGAAACACACAATCAACGAGGAAGACCGATTTGTATAGCCCCTGATGATTATGATAGTGAGAGTGGGAGCATGATAAGCCAGACAGTTGCCATGGCAATCGCAGGAACGTCAGTCCCTCAGCTAACAAGGCCTGGCAGTTTCCTTCTCACTTCAACGGTAAAATGAAGCACTTGTTCTGTTCTCCGCTGGCAGTTCTGCCACAATGAAGCCAGTGTCTACTGCCAGTCATGAAGCTTCAGATGCTAGGGTTCGTTATGGCTGGCCTTCCCATGTGTTATCTAAATCAAATGCTTTCTTTAGAGTAGTTTATTTTTAAGAAAATTCTATTTTATAGTAGTATTTATTTGCTCATATGATATCATATGTCTGAAGCTTGTAAGGTAGCTCAAACTTTCTCAAACTTGGAGCCCTTCTACCCGAGTCTCCCAAGTCCTGGAGTTATAGGTGTGTGTCAACAAGAGTGAAATGATCGCTGGTCAGTGGGACCCATGCTGCTCTTCTGTTTTCAGAGCGGCAGGCAACATACCACCTTCTCAGCAGAATCAAGCCGCAGCCTTTTGATCTGCCTGCTGTGGGTTCTCAAGAATGCAGATGAAACTGTTCTGCAGAAGTGGTTTACAGATCTCTCCGTCCTACAGCTGAACCGGCTGCTGGATCTGCTTTATCTATGTGTTTCTTGTTTTGAGTACAAAGTAAGTAGCTATTAGCCCATTGAAACTTACAAGGAAGTAAAATAATGTGGAAAGGAAGAAGGAAATGTTCTCAATGCCTCTTCTGCTGTTAAATTTTAGGGGAAAAAGGTGTTTGAAAGGATGAATAGTTTGACCTTTAAGAAATCAAAAGATATGAGAGCCAAGCTTGAAGAAGCCATTCTGGGAAGCATCGGTGCCAGGCAGGAAATGGTGCGGCGGAGCCGAGGACAGCTTGGTAGGTGCAGCTTCTCTTGATGAGGGATGTGTCAGTTCCAAGGATTGTGTTCTGTACTCATTGCTGCTGCAAGTCCACAGTGACTTTCTAGAAACACTTTGAACATAACTGAATCAACATGATAATTGCTTTTCTGAAGATGCTGTTTGAAATTCTAATTAAAATGAGAAGTGGGTCCTAGTTAGCTATGGGTGGTCTCAGCTTTGCCTGCTGTCCTTGTGTGTGGCATTCCTTCCCACTCCTTCTTAAAAGAGACACTTTCGTTTAGATTCAGGGCAGAACTGAACACAAAGGACAGGCGTGTATGTGTATCCTCTGTGTAGATAGTGTAGCTTCCTCGTTATCACTGTCTTTGAGAGTAGCACACTTCTTACAGAGGTCATTCTATGTAACATGCCCCTTTATTGCTAAATCTTTCATTTTGCAGTGTAAATTAGTATATTGTGTATATTAATTAAAAAAGATGTTGCCCACAGACTCATATGTGAAGTAGAAAAAAATAGTTTATTCCCTGTTGAGGTCTGTTTCTATTGCTAGGTTGGCTTCCACTAACCGTATCACCATGGCTATGATACTTAATCTCCCAACTTCCTTTTCCTCACTTCTTTGTAATTGTTTTCAGTATTTAGAAGATAGGATAACTGCCTGCTTTTATCACCGCTGTGATGATAATATGTGTGCAAGCATTTGTAAATACTAAAATGTCATAAATAATAATACTGATAAGAGTTTTGTAGTGTCAGAAATGGCTTAGTTATCTGTGTAAAGAATGCGTACTAAATGTCTAATATGTATTTATTGAGTTAAATATGAATCTGTAAATGGATTTTATTTTTCCTTTATATAATTATTTATTTTGAGATAGGGTCTGGTCTGCTGGTGTATACCTGAGTGACTGAACCTGGCTATGTAGAACAGTCTGACCTTAAACTGTTGGTGATCCCCCTGTCTCACTTTTGAGTATTGAGATTACAGGTGTGCCCCCACATCTGGCTTGTGAACTATAATTCTTTAATTGTTAGTTAGATTTTTTTCTTTACTTTTTTTGGGGGGGCGTTAAAAGACAGGATTTCTCTGTATAGTTCTGGCTGTCCTAGAACTCTCTCTGTAGGCTAGACTGTCCTCAAACTCAGAGATCCACCTACCTCTGGCTCCTGAGTGCAGGGATTAAAGTTGTTTCACCAACCAACATCAGCACAATTAGAATTTTCTGACATTTCAGTTTCAGAAATCATTGATATTGGTAGATTTTATATACTGTATGTGTTTAGAATTTAATGGTGAGTAGGACACAATCAGCCTGGGAAGGAAATAATAGAGCTCAAGCCAGACAGTTCTATCATGGAGTAAGAAGTCCGTTAGGCAGGGTTTTCTTCATGACTGCTGGTTCCCCAATAGTCAACATGGAGACTTGCTATTAACTGTAAATGCTTGGCTGATAGCTTAGACTTGTTACTAACTAACTCTTATAATTTGAATAAATCTACATTTCTTATCTAGGCTTTACCATGTGGAGCCTTTTTATCACCTTTTTATCTACCTTTTGCATCACAACATATTCATCTCCTGCTTGCACTGTGGATGGGGACTTTGCCTTTCTTTAACCCCACACTCTCCTTTTGTCTGCAAGTCCCACCTAATTGCTAACTGCCTAGCTCTTGGACATTTACCCCTTTATTAAACCAATGAGAACAATAAATAATCACAGTGTACAAAAAGATTGTTCCACAGCATTTCCCCCCTTTTGTCTAATTAAAAAGGAAGGTTTAAACTGTAGCATAGTAAAATTATAATAAAATATAATATATTATACATAATATATTATTAAAAAATAAAAAAATATAATAAAAAGTTATTAAGTAAGAATTACAGTTACAGTATCCAGTCCATTTATATTTGGAAAATTTAGAGAAAATACTTTATTTATCTTTGTGAGTCTAAAGTTTTATACCTAATTTACTTTTTATCATAACTAAGGAAAACTGTATGTTTAACTATTTAGTCTTTAACTCTCAAAGACCCAAGAAGGATGTAATATTACCTAAGAATAGAGACATCTGGCTGCAGTTCCTCTGCAGTGTTTAAATCAAGTGTTTAAACTTGATTTAAAGTTCCTCTGCAGTGTTGGGGCATCCAGCTTTGCCCTACAAGCCTAATATATCTGACATCTGAGAAAAGGGAATTTTGAACGTCTGTTGAATCTTATCTTGGCAGTTTGGCAGTTGCTTTCTTTTGCTTCCTGCTGGTCCAGTTTGGACAGCATACCATGAGCAATTGAAGCAAGTACCATTTCTTGCCCAAATGACTAGCTTTTGCCATAAAGAAAGCAAGTTCCACACACAGATGCTTCGATGCCCACCCTCTTCTTTTGAAGTAAATTGGTGCTGCCAAGAGCAGATGTGTCTCACTGTCACGAAACATCTTAAATACCCTATTCTCTAGGTTTTTGAAGTGTTTGAAGACCGTCTATCTAAATATATCTGCTTAACCTTGAAAACATACCTAATATGACTATAAGTTTGATTATTATAGATGACTAACTACTAACCTGTATTTCTTAATTATACATTACATTTTTAAATGAACTGCATGCCCCAAACAAGAGTAGAAACATACATATAGTATATCAAAAATAACTTTTAATTTTGTATCAATAAATCAAAATCCATACCAAGATATTTGAGATTAATAGTTGCTTCTTGATTTAAAGTAGATTCAATAATCTACACTTTTATATATCTCATCATTTCTGTTTTATATTTCTTCTTTTGTATAGAAAGGTCTTTGAATGTAACTCCTTTGTTTAGACCATGGCCAATAATAACTCATAACTAATCCCCTTAATTGATGACAAACATCCATATCCCATCTTTTGGGAATGTGAGTGTTGTTTCTCTAGACTGCTTCCTGTTGTCTGGGGGCGCTGGCATCTTTGGGGAAAACTTAAGAAAATCAGGATAATGGTTAAGTCTTAGCTAGAGTAGTTTGTGAGACTGTACTCTATCAGCCAGCAATCTTGAAGCCGTTTTGTATGCAGAGCTCTGAGGAAACTGCAACAGAGGTGCTCAGAGATATTGGATCATGGATCACCGGATCATCTTTCTTTCTTTCTTTCTTTCTTTCTTCCTTATTTTGTATCTGGTCCCTGTTTTAGGAAAATCATAAATTTTCAAAGGTAGAATACATATCTGCATTAATACAAGCCTTGACTGTGTTGTACATAGCCAAAGAAGGCAGCTGGATGGTGGTGATGCACACCTTTAATCCCAGCACTTGGGAGGGAGAGGAAGGGTGTCTCTGTGAGTTCAAGATCTGCTCTACAGAGCAAGTTCTAGAACAGGCTCCAAAATCTATGCAGAGAAACCCCTTCTTTTTAAATAAATAAATAAATGAGTGCAACATATTAACATCACGGGACCCAGACTTCTTGCGCATTTCCCATCTCTATGTGACTTATTTTTTTTTTACTGTCTTTTTAAATACTATTATTTTTAAACTATTCTGTGAATGTCTATATCCTTTCTCTTTTCTCTCCCAAGACTATGTAGGCTTTTTTTTAAAGATTTATTTATTTATTTAGTATACAGTGTTCTACCTGCATGTATGCCTGCAGGCCAGGAGAGAGCACCAGTTCTCATTACAGATGGTTGTGAGCCGTGTGGTTGCTGGGAATTGAACTTGGGACCTCTGGAAGAGCAGTCAGTGGTCTTAACCACTGAGTCATCTCTCCAGCCTGACTATGTACGCTTTTAAATACACATATCCCATTTAGAAGTTTTACCCATCTGGATCTGTCTTTACTGCATATCTGTAACCTTTTCTGTCTGCATTTGCAGAACCTTAAACCCGACAGGCAGCTTAGCTTATAGTGTGTTGGTGGCACTCATGCTGGTAACTCAAGCCCACAGGCAGTGGCTGAAAGATGTATCTGTGTATCACATCTGGCATGAGAGACTGCAGGACTAGGAAATTGTGTTTGGCTGTGGTTTTCAAGCCTTCTTTTAAGTTTTCTTAGGCCTTATGTGCATGTAGGTGCTGGACATTGGTGCCATTTGTAGGTGGGGTTTTTTTCAGGACCTCCAGCTCCCCAATAATCGACATGGAGACTTATTACTAATTATAAATCCTTGGCAGATAGTTTAGGTTTGTTAATAAGTAACTCACATTTTGACCCACATTTCTTACTTAGGTTCTACCACGTGCTGGTAGCTTTTTCAACATGGCACGTTCATCTCCTGTTTTCTCTGTGGTCTCTGGAGACTCTGCACTTCTTCATCCCTGTGCTCTCCTTTTGTTGGCCTCCTGCCCAGCTATTGGCCAATTAGCCCTCTATTAAACCAATGAGAGCAACAAATATTCACAGTGTACAAAAGGATTGTTCCATAGCAAAGTCCTGCATTAACATAGAGCTTTTAGCATTGATAGATATGAGGAGTGGAAGAACTAGTTTTCTTTAAGGATCCAGTACATTGACCATGCCGCATGGTAGGCTCTTCACCCAAGAGTATTTGAGTAACACAAATTGAATTCAGTGGGTTAAAAAGGACAGAATATGAATATGAAGTGGGGTGGCTAGGAGTTGGGGGTAGTAAATATGATCAAAATACATTTCAAAATAAGGAAAGGTGATTCAGTGGTTAAATGCTCCTACACTTTTGTAGAGGATCCAAATTCAGGTCTCGGCACCCATGTCACATGGCTTACAATGACCTGTAATTTCAGTTCCTAGGAGATTAATCCTCTGAGAACCTCAGTGAATACTTGCCCTTGAGTACACAGAGACACAAATACAGACACATGATTAATAATAATAAATCTATAAGAAAACCCTCCAAATTAAAAAGCTAAGAAAGGTAGGAAAGAAAAACAATAGGAAAGCATAGAGACTTTTTTGTCATTGTATAAAATGATCCCTGTTTCTTAGAATTTTTTAAATTCCTATGTGAACTCTTAATTCTACTTTCATTGTTCTTCCATCCTCTCAAGTCTTCGGTCTTATTATTTTCAAATGTGGAGTCTTCATTTCCTAGTTGAGAGCTTGAAATCTTGAGTCCATCACATTCTTGTATATTTACCCACCAGTTTCAGTCCTTTTTCCATGCAGAATAAATGTATGGTGCCTATTAAAAGACCACTCATGCCTTCAAACCTAAAGTCCTCGGGAAAGAGGTCCCCCAGCCCGTTCCTATAGAACAGAGAAGTAATTTTAAGCTGTTCTTAGAGGATACAAGTTTGTTCCCAGCATTAATGTCAGGCAACTCACAGCTTCTTGTGCAACCTCACCTCCAGAAAATCTAATGCCCTCTTCTGTTTTCTGTGGCGTGTTCTCCCTCCCTTCTCTCATACATGTTCTCTCTCTCTCTCTCTCTCTCTCTCTCTCTCTCTCTCAGAATCTTTTTCTTAAAAGAATTTAATCTTGTTACAGATTTTTTTAATCTTTTCATATCTGTGTGGTGCATATATACATGCTGGTATATATGTGCTTCTGTATAGGTTGTGTGTGTGCATGCATGTGTGAACCCTAAGGCTGATGTGACACTTCCCTTAGTCATCCCTCCTTATTTTTTAAGGGAAGGTCTCCCAAAGTGCTCCAGTATGACCATCTTGCTAGCCAACATGCTCCAAGGGTTCCCTCTCTCTGATTTCCAAAATTGAAATTACAAGCAGACTGCCACATCTCCCTCATATGTGTGTGGGTTCTGGGAATCTGAATTCCTGTTTCCTTGCTTGCACTGCAAACACTGTAATCATAAGTCCATCTTCCCAGGCTTTATTATGTTTTGTTACGGACACAAACTTATTGTGCACTCACTGTATTCCAGATACTTTATTATGAAATGCAGAACAAAACAAACATCACTTTTGTCAAGTAACGTGTTCTTGCATGAATATATGCTATGGAGTCCTGTGTGGTGGTTCACATCTGTCCCAGCACTTGGGAGGCTGAGGCAGGAGGATTATATTAAATTCATGAACAGCTTTGACTGTATAGTGCATTTCAGGCCAGCCTGGCTAAAGTGAGACCCTGTCTTGTTAAAAATTAACAATCAGTGTTATGAGCAAAAGCAAAGCAAGTACTGAGGCATTGATATCTTGGAGGATGGGTAAAGGTTTTCTGAAGAGGTGCTAAGTGAGTGCTTACCCAGTGGAAGTTTATGAGCAGACCAATCAGATAAAAGTTTCAGGAGCCATTGTATGAGTCTTTAATCAGGATCCTGTGTGGTGAGACCATTCTGACTACCCATGCACACAGGGAGAGCAAGAGAGAATAATTCAACACATCTCAGTACCCTCAAGGAAATTGGGCCATTTTTTTAGCCTTATAATAGAGCTCATGTTAGGTCCTTTCTTTGCTTACTTAAGAGATTGGGTTTTACCAAGAAACAACCTGTATAAGAAATGGTTCCTTCTTAATTATTATGAAAACTTTTAACTGAAAATACCACCGTTCATTTCTTCCACTTGTACTGAAAAAAAAATATTTTTATGGGACTGGAGAGATGGCTCAGCAGTTAAGAGCACTGACTTTTCTTCCAAAGGGCCTAAGTTCAATTCCCAGCAACCACATGGTGGCTCACAACCATCTGTAATGAGGTCTGGTGCCCTCTTCTGGGGTGTAGATACACATGCAGGCAATGCATGCAGGCAGAACACTGTACATAAAAAAGAAATAAATCTTTTTTTTTAAAGAAATGATTTTATAAAATTAAAGATATACACTATTTATTGTAGGTTTTCAAATATATGTACATGTGTTCTACCTGAAATACCATTTTGACTTTGCTTTCACAGAGAGGAGCCCATCTGGAAGTGCCTTTGGGAGCCAAGAAAACCTGCGGTGGAGAAAGGACATGACTCACTGGCGCCAGAACACAGAGAAACTCGATAAGTAATATGACCTTCTAATCTGTTCTGATGGGCTAGCCATATTTTAAAAAAAAGAAAACGACTTTGCAGAAATTCTTGTAAATGTGGCTTTTCCCTTTTGATGACTATTCCCAGTCTAGGCCAAAATTTTAGATAAAGTATTATCCTCATCCACTCACACTCTCTATGCATACTGCACCAGAACCATAAGGGGAACTTCCATATAAAGTCTCTCCCCCCATGTACATTTCCTTATATTCACGGCTGCCTTTTATATGCCTTGTAAATTCAACTACTCTACCCTGATTACACACATGTAAATTTACCATATTGTGGCTTGGGGGACAAGGCTTCCTTGATAGCCAAATGCATGCTGTGGAGATATGTGTCCATCATGAGGCACGGGGCTTTATATGAACATCCTTATGCATGCAGTATTCTGAATGAATTCCTCCCCATAGCCGTTTTGTCGGGATTGCACTCATCCCGCCCTGCCTGTCAGAACAATTGTGTTTTATTGGAAGAGGAGAGAGCCCAATGTAGTTTTCGTCCCCACTTATAGAACACAAGCCAATGCTGACTGTACATCTGGAGAGCCCCGCTGGGCTACAGGTTCATGTCCACAAGACTGGCTCCTATGGATAGAGGGACCAAGCCACTTGAGACGATTTTGAATACATTCTTAAGGGGAAAAAAAGTCATCACAGGTTTTCCTCTAAAATACTTTTTCCACTTCATATGGCAGTGGAACATGAAAAGGCATCGGAAACTTTTGAAATGGAAAATGAGGGGAGAAAATAAAAACCTGTGCAGATCAAAAAAAAGAAAGAGAGTCTTTGTATCTTTTTATTTTGTTAGTCATTTATATCTTAGAAGATAACTATTTTTCTTAAGTTTTAGCTTTAAAACTATTTGAGAAAATAATTTTATGTTACAGTAAAATACATTGCATATTTAAAAACTCATTTATAAATAAATACAGCAAAACTATTTTACCCAACTCATTTTCTGTGGAAAAGACATTTGGCAACTGATTTCAGCATCAAATTGTTTTTCTTTCCCTCTCTAAAGAGTTATAATTGGCAAGAAGTATATTTACGCTATACAATGTGAGTTTTGATGTATATACAGTTGTGGAATGATTATAATGAGGTTTATTAACATTATTGCCTCATGTGTTGTTTCTAATATATGATTCCAGCCTGTCTTGTTTAAGAGTTAAATCACTGGTGGTAGTGCACACCTTTAATCCCAGCCCTCAGGAAGCAGAGGCAAGTGGATCTCTGTGAGTTTGAGGCCAGTCTGGTCTACAAAGTGAGTTCCAAGACAGCCAATGCTACAAAGAGATACCCTGTCCTGAAAAACTAAAAATTAAAAAAGAGTTAAATTGCCTTTTGAGAATATTTGTATGAATAGCTAAGCAGAAAATAGATAAAATCTTAGAATAATCGAGTGCTTTTATTTACTAAATACATTGAAAATGTTTGGAATTGAAGATAAATACCTTTGACTGTTGCTTTACGCACCATAGTAGTATATATTAGCACCACCTAGTGTCTGTGCCAGTGGCTGTAAAACAAATGCATATGCCCTGAGTGGCACTGTGTTGTTGGGGACAGATGTATATATTGCTGGACATAGTGGCACTCGGGAGGCAGAGGCAGGTGAATCTCTGAATTCGCGACCAGCCTGGTCTACATAAGTGTTCCAGGCCGGTAGGGCTACACGGTGAGAACCTGTCTGTGGTGGGGAGGAGAGACAGACAGAGTCAGAAAAAGAGGGAGAGAGGTATATGTTACTATACAGTCAACAAAATGTAGGGATCAAAACATTTTAATACATGAATTACTGCCTTTTTCTTCCTTTTTTATGTTTTTGTTCAAGCAAAGTTAATACTTTCAAGGTTTTTGTTTTAATGAATCTAAGTCATTTTTTACTTCTGGCTTTTTGAAAGATAAGTAAAATTTCTTACAATATTTTATATTAGGTCAAGAGCAGAGATAGAGCATGAAGCACTGATTGATGGAAACCTGGCTACTGAAGCGAATCTCATCATCTTAGACACATTAGAGATCGTCGTTCAGGTAAGGACAGGGAAGAGGAGTGTAAGCAGAGACTCGGCAGGCAGAGATTAGAATCAGTGTGACCCTTATAAGGATGCTTGGGCATTAATAATTATAGGTAGTTCTGAGTAGTCAGTGATTCTCTAGTTGTAAATTTTATTTCTTTCCACAGTTTGTAAATGTTTATTTGAAGGTGCTTGTAAAATCTACATCTCTTTGTCCTTTGCTTTTGGACAAAAAAGAAAAAGTCTTTGGCTTGCTCTTGTGTTTCCAGTAACCACTATATATTTATATTGGGGTGTCCCGCTGGAATACATTTAACATGCAGTGCAAAGCTAGGTTTATTCTGTGTCTCCTGTATATTAAGCAGTAGTTTAGGGTTTTTATGTGTAATTTCTCTACTTGGTAATTTTACATAAATGCAAACTGCCTTATCAGTAGCTTTGTAGACCTTATTACCCTGTTAGTGACAGGCGCCATTTATGGAGTTTTTCAAGCAATGTACTAAGTAAGCACTTCATAAGTTTTAACTTGGTTTTTATAAGAAACAGACAATGGAAACTACCATTGTCCCCATCTTGTAGATAGCAGTAGTTAGCCATAGCGATGGTTAGGCAGTGTCCCATGGTCACACAGGAAGTAAGTAGAAGAACCAGATGTGAGTCTATTACCAGGATGCCCCAGCTGTTTTAGTAAATGTGTCACCGGTTTCTTCCATTCACTTCCTGTACCATCACTTTGTCATATTCTTAATTCAGTGCTCCTATAATGGCTACTACTTCATGATGTTCTGTATTTTCTTCTTAGCCTGTTCTTTTCATTTTCTTGAGATTTTAATTCTTATGTTTCACTGACTTACCCTGACTGAAAATTTTAAAACATAAAACTTTCAGTATTTCTTGGGGCTGGAGAGATAATTCAGCGGTAAGAGCACTTGATGTGCAGTCACGAAGACTGCAGACCAAATTCCCAGCACCACATGACAACCCTATGTCTAGCACATACCTGTAACCTCAGTTCCAAGGACATGGAGACAAGAGGATCACTGAGGCTTGCTGACTTTCAGCCTAGCCAGGAATATAAGCCCAGGGTTGAGAGGGAATAGTCAGGGAGTAGTAGAAGACTCTTAGCACCCTTTTCTGAACTGTGTACACATATACCTCCACTGTACAAGCAGACATACAATATGCACAAATTAATAATAAATGGCTTTTTAAAGTCTGTATTTCGCCGGGCGGTGGTGGCACATGCCTTTAATCCCAGCACTTGGGAGGCAGAGGCAGGCGGATCTCTGGGAGTTCGAGGCCAGCCTGGTCTACAAGAGCTAGTTCCGCGACGGGCACCAAAGCTACAGAGAAACCCTGTCTTGAAAAACCAAAAAAAAAAAAAAAAAAAAAAAAAAGTCTGTATTTCTTGATTGCTTAATGACCAAAATGGGAAATTCTTTAGATTTTAAAAGACTTTTGTTGCGTAAATTTTAATTGCACTACATTGGATGCCAGATGTTAGCCACATATGGCCAGATGTAGCATAAATATATAATTGGTCTTAATAATAAAAACCTGGAGTCAGATATTGGGGGTGAAAGCTGAAAGATCAGAGAAGCAGAGCATCCAGCCACTGTTTCTTACCTCTACAAAATCCTCAGACCAAATGGGAGATCCTAATGGCATGAGCTCCTGTCTCCTCTCTACCCAGTCAAATATCTTTCTGTGTCCACCTCCGTAGTGCTAGAAATAAAAGTGTGTGCCACCCCTGCCTGGCCTCTATGGCTAACTAGTGGTTAGCTCCGCACTCTGATTGTCAGGCAAGCTTTACTATTAAAGCACAAACAAAATATCACCACACTTTTTATTTTGGTGCTCTGTTAGTTGGGCTAGGTGTAAACTACTAGAAAAAAATAGTATGAACAGAAATAGTATTTCCAAGATCGATTATGTGAGGTGCTTGCTCAGGCTTCATCCTCACTACACTGCCTTTCACTGACTAGAAGAGACTTGGGTTTCTGAGTGTAGAAACACAACTTCTCTTTAGTTCACGTTTCTTTTGAGCTTAATTCCAAGACTCAGACAAAAGCCAGGCTTCTAGATCTTAAAAGGAAGAAAGAAAGGAAATGATATTTTATATGAAACCAGTGTCATCTGCCATGGGCACTTACTCTAGTTTTTTTTGGCTCATCTTCTGCATGTGCCTCAAGTCAGATGTCCAAGTTTATTTATAAATTTTCATAGAACGTACTTCATGTTTTCTTGCCATTGTGTCTGTAATCCCCGCTGCAACACCCAACTTAAAAGTCTCTGTGGCCTTTTTACTCCTTTTTTTTTTCTTCCATCCGAATACTGCTCAGCATCTTCTCTTGAAGTCCTTTTGGCTTTTACCATTTCCCTTTCTTGTAAATGTTTGGATTTTTATACGTATTTTACTTACCTACCCACATTATAGGTGCATGCCTGCTTAATGTGTTTGTGTTTCCATTGCAGACTGTTTCTGTAACAGAATCCAAGGAGAGCATTCTGGGTGGGGTGCTGAAAGTGCTGCTGCAGAGCATGGCCTGCAACCAAAGCGCAGTGTATCTGCAGCACTGCTTTGCCACGCAGAGAGCCCTGGTCTCCAAGGTGCGTGATCTTGTACCTGTGGTCTTATGTGACTTTCCTTTCTTCTTTAACACTGCCTAAGGTCATTTGTCACGCTCACTGGTCAATATATTATAAATTAATTTTAAACACTTAATGTGTTTTTAAAAACTTAATGTGTTTACCCTGATCCTCTGTCTCTGCTTCTGTCTTCAGAACCTGAATTGATCCAAATTATCGGTAATCAGTTTCTTGTCTTAAAATTTTAAAAATCTTAAGGTCTTGTTTTGAGAAGAGCCTGAAATCTGGGTGTTGTGGTTTTGAAAATGGAGCCTGGGTCTTCACACATGTGATACGAACACCCTTTCACTAAGCTCCACCTCAACCATGTATCTTCCTTTTCACCTTGTTCATTAAGAAGTTAATGCACTTTTTACACCCTTTGCTGTCTAAAGGTGGCTCCATGTTCTGCTGCCTCAGAAGTTTATTTGCTGTTTGCCCCTCCTCCCAAAATGTGCATTTGTATTTACTTATTTATGTTGAGCTCTTATATGTTCGTGCTGTGTTCACAGTACCGCACTGAGGTACAGCAATCTAGATAATATTATTAGGCCTACTTTATGGAGAAAGGAAACCTTCCCGGGGTTACACTGCTACCTAACAAGTGACATCCCTAGTATTTTAGCCCAAGCTGTCTGACTGTGGTGTGCACTTTTTACCTTAATTAAAATAGTCTCTTAACCATTCTTTTTAATTTCTTGACCAACCGACCAGACTCCCAAGTCAGGCTATATTAATACATCTCTGTATTAAAATCTTGCAGTTTCCTGAGCTCCTGTTTGAGGAAGAGACAGAGCAGTGTGCTGATCTGTGCCTCCGGCTTCTCCGACACTGCAGCAGTAGCATCAGCACCATACGGTCCCATGCTAGTGCCTCTCTCTACCTCCTCATGAGGCAGAACTTTGAGATTGGGAATGTAAGTGTCTGCCATGAAAACTGTCTGGGTTCGTAATGAAATGCAGCTTTAATAGACAGGTATTAAGAACTTAGAATGTCTTTATTTCCCATCATGTGGATATCTTACAAATGTGTGTGCATGCATGTGTGTGGTGTGTTTGGCAATACAACTCCCATTGCCACATTTTTATTAGGTGCCAGGTTCTCATCACCCAGAAGAAAAGATTCTAGTAACTTTACAGATTGCATTTAGTTTTTAAAGTCCCTAAAATTTAACTACAGTGACTTAGAGCAGAATGGCAAGGTTGTTGACAAGAGTAGCGTCTTTCGGAAAGAAACATAGGCAGTCTAGAGGGCAGCAGGGACTGGATTGGGTTTATTCTTTGAAGACTAAGAGAAGAGTGAGCATGGGCTGGCTTCTAGATTTTTGGTTTGAGGAAGTCAATGAGAAAACAAGATACACTGGCCATACTGACTTTAGGTTGTCTGTGCCCTATCCAGATGGAACTGTTGAGTAAAGTAGAATGGTCTAGAGCTCTCCAGAGGAGTACGAGCCGAGTGCTAACAAGCATGTATGTTCATCCAAGGAAAGGCCTTCTTTAGTACTTACCACATGGAAAGAGATTTTTGACAAAACAGTGAACATTGGTGTTTTAGTTTCTTTTCCTGTTGTCTGGTAAAAACCCTGACAGAAGCAGCTGAAGGGAGAATGGGTTTGTATTCACTCATAGTTCAAGGAGCAATTCATCGTGGCTGGGAAGTCAAGGCATCAAGGGCATAGAGCAGCTGGTCTCTTCAGACAGGGATAAATGCAGGCCACTGTTCTGTTCTCTCTCTGTTTATGTTTATGTACTTCAGGGTCCTTTGCTCTGAGAATAGATTAACGTACAATTAAAAACAAGTTTTCCCACATCAGTGTAATCAAGAGAATCCTAGCAAGCATTCTTAAAAGCTAAGATTAATCAAGACCATCCCTCACAGATATGCCTGAAGGCTCATCTCCTATGCGATTCTAGAGTTTATTGAGTTAAAAATTAACACTAAACATCACAATTTTGATTTAAAATAGATAGCAGACAAAGAAGACAGAAAATAGTTAAAAAAGAATAAGATGAGCAGGGAACATAGCTTAGTGTAGGAGCACTTGACTTCCTGTGCTGTGCAGAGGCCCTAAACAGGCCCTAGCTCTACACAAAGACTGAGAAACCTGTAGAAAGCAGTGCCACTGAAGGTAAAGCCAGAGATTCCAGGGAGAAGGTGACCAGTACCATAGATACCACAAGTGGGAAGTAGAAAACTGTCAGACTTGGATTTGACAGCTAGTTCTAAGAGTGGTTTCATAGGGAATAATGGAGCAGAAATGAGTTTTTGCTATGAAAAAAAGAAGATAAAATGTAAACTCTTAAAAATATCACTGCATAAGAATGCAGTTTACTAAAAACTAGGATTTCGTCATAGCATGGACCTAGTGAAGTAAGCTAGAGTTACATATTTCTTGTCCCTCTTAGACTATGGATATGGTGGTCAGAGCTTAATTTAGTGGTAGAGCATATACTTGTATTATGTTCTCAGTTTCCTGTTTAAGTTCCTGAATTTTTTGTTTCTAATTTTATCTCAATTTAGGTTTTCTTTATGGACTCCATTTCTACTTTCCTGTCTTGAACTATTTTCTTCATTTTATTCCACTGTTTGTGTTTTCATAGATTTCCTTAGTGGATTCATATCCTTTAAAATCCTTGATTATATTCATAATAGCTATTTGGAAGTCTTTTTTTTTTTTTTGTGCTTCAGCTATATTGGAACACCCTTGGCCTATTGCAGTAGGCTTCCTGGGCTGCAGGTGGAGATGCATTGTCCTGACTATTGTTTGTGTTTTTACACTGGCATCTAGGCACCTGGGTTTGTGATGACTGTAATTCTAGGTGTTGGTATCTGGTCTTTTGTTGTTGTTGTTGTTAGGTGGATTTTCTGTTCCTTGGTTTCTGTTGCCCTCTGGATTTTAAGAGCAAGTGGAGCTTGTGGGCTGCCTGGTAGAGGGTGCTTCTGAGTACCTTATGTGTGACCACTGGAGTTCCCAAGCTGACACACAGGAGTTGGGATGGTCTAGAATGTGGGGGTGCTGAGAAGGTCCGTAGGAGGGAGGAAAGCAGGCCTGCCACAAGAATCTGATTCCCCAGAGGAACTGATTTCCTGCTCACCAATAGGTTTCTAGAAAAAGAGTGTCTCTGGTGTTGGTGGATGAGACAGAGGGAGGGGCTGGGAAGGAAGGCTATAGGAGAGAATCATCTTAGCTTCCTGGAAGTGGCACAGACAGGAAGGAGGGGCCACAGCAAGTGGTCTGCTACAAAGCTGAGGATAAGACTAGGGAATTGGAATTTGCAGGCAGGAAGGAGAGTGAAAATCACGTATGTGATTCCTGGCCAGCATGGCAAGGTTCACAAGAGGGACCATCTCTGGATGATAGCTGGGTGAAACAAAGGAAGACTATAGGAAGAATCTGCCTAGTTACCGGGGAGTCTGTTGTGTCCTTTTCAAATTCAGATTTTAATGCATAGATTTCAGATTTCATTACTTTATTTAAAGCATCTTTCCTTCGGAATTTTTTATTTTTTTTTCTGCTGCTATAATTTATTTTTTTATTTTTTTTAATTTTTTAATTCATTTATTTATTAAAGATTTCTGTCTCTTCCCCGCCACCGCCTCCCATTTCCCTCCCCCTCCCCCAATTAAGTCCCCCCCCCCCTCAGCCCGAAAAGCAATCAGGGTTCCCTGTCCTGTGGGAAGTCCAAGGAACCCCCACCTCCATCCAGGTCTAGTAAGTTGAGCATCCAAACTGCCTAGGCTCCCACAAAGCCAGTGCGTGCAGTAGGATCAGAAACCCATTGCCATTGTTCTTGAGTTCTCAGTAGTCCTCATTGTCCGCTATGTTCAGAGAGTCCGGTTTTATCCCAGGCTTTTCCAGACCCAGGCCAGCTGGTCTTGGTGAGTTCCCAGTAGAACATCCCCATTGTCCAAGTGTGTGGGTGCACCCCTCACAGTCCTGAGTTCCTTGCTCGTGCTCTCTCTCCTTCTGCTCCTCATTTGGACCTTGAGATTTCAGTCCTGTGCTCCAATGTGGGTCTCTGTCTCTGTCTCCTTTCATCGCTTGCTGAAGGTTAATATTCAGGAGGATGCCTATATGTTTTTCTTTGGGTTCTCCTTATTTAGCTTCTCTAGGATCACTAATGTTTTTCACCAGATGCTTGATATAACAACAATTTCCCTTCCACAGAACTTTGCCAGAGTGAAAATGCAAGTAACAATGTCACTGTCCTCTTTGGTGGGTACATCTCAGAATTTTAATGAAGAATTCTTAAGACGCTCTCTAAAAACTATTTTGACATATGCTGAAGAAGATCTGGAGTTGAGGGAAACAACATTTCCTGATCAGGTGAGAAATGCTACTATCTATATTTTTAATTCGCAGTAAAACTGCTGAATAGGTACTTTCCAGATTCTTAAATAGTGGTTTTTACTGGAGTATTGTATTTCTTTCCACAGTAACCTAGAGAAGATTGTTTCATAAAACTGTCTTTCGTGTGTGTGTGTGTGTGTGTGTGTGTGTGTGCGCGCGCGCACGTGCATGCGTGCATGCAGACATGGCTAAGTGATCTGTGTCTGTGTGCATATATGTGTTCATACATGGGAAGCTCCAAAGGTCGAGATTAGATGTTAGCTCCCTGAACCTGGAGCTTTCTAGTTTGGCTAGGATGACTGACCAGTGAGGCACAACAATCCTCCTGTGTTTACCTCCCTCTGCACTGGAATTATGCCAGTCACCATGCCTGTCTTGTGCTGGGGACAAGCTCAAGTTCCCATGCTTGTGTGGAGAGTGCTATTCCAACTGAACCATCTCCATAGACCCTTGTCTTTAAAATTGTTCATATGGTTGCCGTTTAATTCTGCTCATCTGTAACAGGACAGTGGACTCAGGCAGACTAGACAGTGATGACACACTCCTGCCTGATAGTCCAGTGCTAGTCTGCCTTTAATAAAGCCGATTCCACCCAGCTACCCTGTCAGACAGTGAGGGAGTTTCTCGTGCTCTCCTAGTCCTCATTTCCCTGCCTCAGCCCCTGCTCACAGCACCCTGTGCAGTGGGAAAGTCTAGTCTACTGCAGAATGCAGAGCGTATGCCCCCCCTTCGTCACACCCATGTTCTCACTATAACTTGTTTTTCAAATTCTAGAAGCTTCTCTGAAGTGGTTCACAAACTCATTTAATCAATGACAAAATTAATGAATAACAAAAGAACTTTTCATATGATCTCTACCACAGGTCCAAGATCTGGTTTTTAATCTCCATATGATCCTTTCTGACACTGTTAAAATGAAGGAACACCAGGAGGATCCCGAAATGCTGATTGATCTCATGTACAGGTAGCCTTTGTGTGACTCACTCACTCATTCTTTCCACTATGAGATTAGTAAGTCACCTGGGAAATGTTTGACGAGAACAAATATACAAAAATTATTGAAGTGACCTTCTAATGTTAATTAAATGGTCAATTGCAATTTTACTTTTTTATGTATGTGTGTAGGTATTTTGCCTGCATGTATGTCTGTGACCATGTGTATGTGTGATGTCTGCAGAGGCTGGGAGAATGGTTTTTTGTTTTGTTTTGAGGCAACTTTTAAATATGTTCTGTCACTGCTCTTAAACTCTTCTGTTTGGACTGGAGAGATGCTTCAGCAGTTGAGAATACTTGTTACTCTTCCAAAGGACTCAGGTTCAGTTTCCAGCACCCATGTGACAGATCAGAACCATCTACAGCTGCAGAGCATAGACATACATACATGAAGGCAAAACACCCATATGCATAAAGTAAAAGTTAAAAACTGACTTCAGTTTGCTTGTATGTTATGATTTTGCAGTACAAGGGATTAAAGGTAGAGCCTCAGAAGTACAGAATGCTTGTCTAAAGAAAGAAAAAATTTTTAATAAATAATTTAGTATCTTAGATCTTGAACTTCTTAGAAAACCCCCAAACCCACATTTTAAATATAAAGAACAATCTTTTCAGAAAATACAGAATGTGAATGTTTAATGTAATACAAATTGTCATAATTTCAAATTATGATTGTTTAAAAATAGTGTTTCTAGGTACAAATTTTGAGAATCTTGTTCTTCTCATTGTATCCTGATAGACACAGCAGCAAAATCGGGATTTTCCTTTGTATGTGGCCCTCTTTTTCACAGTTTTACCCATCATAAGAAACACACACAAAAGCATTCTCTTCAGACAAAGATGGTGTGATGGAACTACCTTATATATCTTCTAATTTTCCTTATAGATTATGTGAAATTATCTTATTTTAGATTTAAATATAATAGTTTTCTGAGCAGCCAGGTTTTAATGTAGCATGTCTCTTTACCCCAACCCAAAGCAGTAGTGCCCATTTTAGGTGACACAGTGATTCTTTCCGTATTCTGTGACATTTCCAGCCACTGAAACACTTACTGTGGCAGGTTTGTGCCGTAGCAGGAACTTGTCTGGTAAACTCTGCATGACTCTCTGAACTCCCACCCAGTCTGAGAAGCATTTCTGTTCTGATTAGAATTGCCAAGGGCTACCAGACCTCTCCAGACCTGCGACTGACCTGGCTTCAGAACATGGCTGGAAAACACTCTGAACGAAGCAATCACGCTGAAGCTGCCCAGTGCCTGGTCCACTCAGCAGCACTGGTCGCTGAATATCTGAGCATGCTGGAGGACCGGAAATACCTTCCTGTTGGCTGTGTAACATTCCAGGTAGGAATTTGTTGTGTGTGTGTGCGATCAAGGTAAATCCTTTAACCTGGTCCTGTGGACTCCTTGAGTTTGTAAGGAAAGCAAGAAGGAGGTAGGTCAGTGGCCAGCACAGTGAGTGAGCAGTGCCCATCCTCTTGTTCTGTGTCTGTTCCGAGAATTTAGTCAGAGCTTCATGGTACCAGGCGTGCACTCCACCCGGGCTGCATCTCCAGCCTATTAAAGAGGACTTAGTTTTTATTTATTTTTTTTTCAAGACAGTGTTTCTCTATGTATCCCTGACTATCCTGGAACTTACTCTACAGACTAGGCTGGCCTTGAAGTCAGAGATCCACCTGCTTCCTCCTGAGTGCTGAGATTAAAGGCATGCACCACTGCCACCCAAGAGGACTTGGTTTTAAACTGGAAGCTGAAATTAGAGCTTCAGTCCTAGGTCCTCTTAGCTACTGAGCATGAGCTGTTTCTTTTCTTTTTCACAAATTAAAAGAGAGAGAGTGTGTTCATTCACGATGTGCCAGGACACCACCTGTGGGGGTCAGATGTCAGCCTTTCCCACATGGTTTTTTGGGGAAGTTATCCAGCAACAGTTATAATTTTATTATCTTAAAATAGAGCGTGATGTAGAGATTTCTCTTCCCCATTGTGAAAGTGTGCACAGGGGCTGAATCCAGGGTCCCACACAGCTGAATGGGCTTACCCCAGCTTCTTTTCTTTAACTTTAGTGAATAGTGAAATCTAACCGTCAGTTATTTCCCCGTGTACGTTTTTCATGCTAGGAAAGTAATTCACTGCAAAAATCTTTTCATTATTTTTCCCTAGAATATTTCATCTAATGTGTTAGAAGAATCTGCTGTCTCAGATGATGTGGTGTCTCCAGACGAAGAAGGTATTTGCTCCGGAAAGTACTTTACTGAGTCAGGGCTCGTGGGGTTACTGGAACAAGCCGCCGCTTCCTTCTCTATGGTAGGTGACTGATCCATAAATGACATGCATGGCAGTGTTCTCTGCCTTGCGACCTTGCATTTCCTTTGAGAGCTTTTGCTCCACGTGTCTTTAAGAACTCTCCATCCAGATCTGTTACTGCTGCTCTTTGTATCTTAATGGTGTGTGGCTTGCCCCAGCATTTTCATTGGCTTGTTTCTGAACCAGGCCAATCTGGGTTAATCTGCAGTGGTTATTTTCTTTGTTTATAAAATATTTTCTGAAACCTTTAAATTGAAAAAGAAGAAACTAAAACTTCTTTGAGGTTTTTAAGTTCCATTAAGAGTAGACCAACATGACTTTGCAGCATTTCTGCCAGAGGAATTGGAGGTTTCCCTTCCGTTGAGCTGTGCTTGTGGAGCAGGTCCTCCCTGGGTAGGTGTTGGAGGACTGGCTCTTGCCCGTCAGAGTGCATCCTGCATCCCTTACCGGCCTGTTCTGTTTGTATAAGGCCAGTCTTCGTTCCTTCCCATCTGTATGTGAAGAATTGAAGCTGTCAAGGGGAGCCCAGACAGGACGTTTATAGAAGGAACATAGCCCAACTTTCTTGAGCCTCTTTGATCAAGTCCCTGCTTTCTTTGATTTTACTGCTTAGTGTTCAGTGTCCCAGCACCAAGGTTCAGGAGACTATAAGGTTATGGAAGGGTAAAGGCAAAGCTTGAGATGATGTACATAGCTGCCCTTCTTCCCTGGGCCTAGAGATTTCTTCTCTAGGCCTTGAGCCTGTCCTGCAATGTATAGTTCAGTGCATCAAGTTCAGTCTGCATTCCACACTTAACAGCCGTGTCAGTTCAGGTATAAGTTGTTCAGTCTGTTTATGTCTTGCTTTCCTTGACTGTTAAACACATCTAATAGTAATTTGTACTGCAGGTTAGCATGAGGAAGGAGTGAGTCAGTTCATAGAGAGAGAGTGTGTGTTCATTGCTTTAGTCAGTGGTAGTCCACTGGCATCATTACCATCTTTAGTGTTATTGGTCCTTAGAACCAATATATTTAAGTATAATAATTTTCAAGCTCTTAAAAATATTTTCCAGACTTCAGTCCTTTCAAAAATGTCCTATCACTAAGGAACGTGACCATCCCATGCTAGCCCAAAACTGAAGAGAACTAGCTGGGGGGCATGGGGCAAGGTTTTGTTTGTTTGGTTTGTTTTGTTTTTGCTATTGACAGACTAATTTAGTGAATTTTATCTGTGTATCTATATATGTATATAATTTTAATCATCCAAAGAAGTACATTTAGATTAAAGACTAGTGGTCTGTTGTGCAGAAATTCTTTTGCTAACACATATTATTAATATATATTAAGTATATATTCTTTTTAATTTAATTAAAAATGTTAACTTATTAAGATAATTTGCAGAGTATTTTACTTATGCTAAATTTATTTCCCTATTGAAGCTACATTATTGCTTCACGGTCCTCCTGTGATCAGTTCTGAAGTGTGTACTACTCGCACTCTTACAGAAAGCACGTTTGCTGAGCTGGGAAGCCCTGGGAAAGCTGCTGTCTCCACTACTACAGTATAGTCTGCTACGGGCCAGAGTGCAGAGCAGTGCGAGCGCTCAGAACCTCACACTGCCTTAAAGTGTTTCAAGACTTTTCCATGAGTTTCTAGTAAGCAGCTTCCTGTGCCAGCTTACAATTTTCAAAAATCAAATGATTTAGGTTTTCCCAGAGGCCACAGGTTATCTGATTGTAAGAGAATTGGGGATCTGTGACCAGTGTAATAATTGAATTGGTTCTCAGGAGTGTCTATGCACACACGTTTAACTTAGTGACATCATTATAGGCTAACCAGGAACAGGATGCCCAGGTCAAGTGATTCACAAATGGAAGAATTCATATATATATATATATATATATATATATATATATATATATATATATATATATATATAGTTATAAGCACATACCCACTTGAGTCCTTCCAGATGAAAGGATACATTACATAAAATTGGTTTTTAAGCTTTAATACAATTAAAAATTAGACCTCTTGGAAAAGCTTCAGTGGTGTTATCTTTAAAAATACAGTGAATTTACAAATTGTAATGACTCTTCTCATTGATCTAAAAGAAAGCAGCATCTCACAGACATTATTTCTGTAGGCTGGCATGTACGAAGCAGTTAATGAGGTTTACAAAGTACTCATTCCTATTCATGAAGCTAATCGGGATGCAAAGAAGCTCTCCACAATCCATGGTAAACTTCAGGAAGCATTCAGCAAAATCGTTCATCAGGTAACAGTCCCGACTTCTCGCTTTATTATTATGGGGAGGGGGCGTCTAGAAACCTTAACACTGCCTGGTGCTCTTGTCTAGCCAGATCCCATGAAATGACCATTTTACTTGGGCTAAAAGAAGGTTCATAGCTAAGCTAAGCCCAGATTCATTAACACAACAATGAGTGAATTGACCTAAAGTGGTTATGACTATTAGAGACTTCTCAAATGACTTCCCCCCCCCCAACTTTTGAATTATTACCATCTAGCAGTGTTTCGTGATCTTACTTTATTTTCTGTAATACATTGTAGATTATAATTATGGACCTGATATTTAAATTAATATCTGTTCCTTTGTTGCCAAAAAGTTTTTATGTATAAATTAACTTTTTGTTGAGTGATGTGAAATTCTAATGAAATCTTGGTATCTTTTACTGCTGTGGCTATGTTTGTTTCTCCTGCATTTGCACTGTTACCCATAGTGTATTTCTAACATGAAAATAATGAACAAAAAAAAGTTCTTGTGTAATTTATAAAGTCATTTCAGTACTTTACTTCACTGTGTAGGCCACATTATCACCAAAATTAGAATCAAATTAAACTTCCTTAGAAAGTGAAATTAGTGGCTGGCACTTCTGACCCAGTCATTGGCACCATTGAAATTTTCCTGTTGGGCCTCCTCCCATGCAGTGATCTGCTTCCCTCAGCCCCGCCCTCCACAGGGCAGTGGAGCAGTGACCACCCCCTCCTGCACGCAGCACTGCAGCTGCTGCACTGCCTACCAACTCGACCTCAGTGCCAAGCAGTCAGAGATGAGTTGACAGAATCTGAAAGTCAACTAGGCTGCTCCTGGTAAGCCAGGACTCTATTGTAATCTTATCAGATATTGAAATTGCAAAAGATTATTTAGGTTTCATGATTATAATAGGTATTTTTAAATAATCAGTTATGTACATATACAAGGAACTTCATCTGCCTTGAGAGCTCTTTGATGCAAATTATGTGTTCAGTCTGGAGCTAGTGGTTTTTCCGGAAAGTTCCATCCATTTGATTGAGTTCCTGGCATTTGGCAAAATTGCAGTATATGTCCTGTTTAACCTGGATATTTCAGTGGAATGAAATTAGAGATCTGAGTTAGACAGAGGCAGAACAGGCGGTAGATTAGGTTCTTGTTCCCTGAAATGTGTCCTTCCACTTAGAAAGTACTTTCACTTTTAAGATGTCTTTTCAAAGGTAAATTTTGGATATTGAGTTTTAAACAAATAGGTTATAAAATTTCTGTCTGTCTTAAATGAAGGAATGTTTGCTGTTTGAAATATTTTGTTATCCTCTGTGGTAAGGAATTTGTGGTATGGTACCATGTAACTGAACTTCCTTTGGCCTTTTTTTCTTCTGAACAGTTTTTTATGACTTGCCCTTTTTTTTTTTTTACTTTTTATTACACAGAGTACTGGCTGGGAGGTAGGTAATGTTTTAGTTAGTTAAAGACACTAATAGATGGATTGGACCAGATTTCTTATGCCAATGCTTTGCCCACATGTGCTAGCTGTGGGCATTCTGTTGCTGTCTGCTTATCAACTGAATTCATTAACCAAAGAAATTTTGTTAAATACTGTAAGTTATTCTAAGACTTTTCTGCTGTAGAGATTCAGGCAGTGCATGGAAGCTGTTACACTAATGAGATTCTTTGGTAAATGAGCCGCTGTTGTCACTTGAGTTTGTTTTTATCCTTTGGCGCATTTCCTCATCCACACTTACACACGGATTTCCTTTAACCATGTTGTTTCACTCATTTACAGAGGTCGATTTGTATGATATTGCTCAGAGGTATAAACAGAAAATAGTGTATTTTGTTTGATGCCGTCCGTTAGCAGACATACCATTTTCTATGTCTATGTGAAGAGAAAAGTCATTTGTCTGTTAAACTGGGCATCCCGTCAGTAAAGATGGAGGCCAACTCTGGTGATAACTGAAATGTGGGCAGAGAGTAGGCGTCTTGAATTGAAGAAATTGTGTTTAATTTGATCATGAGTCACTTTGCCCTGTATATAGCCCACCCGACCCTCACCCCTGGAAAGAAATCCATTTTGTTCATTTAAATTTAGTTAGGAAAGCAAGATAAAGACATTGAGAAAATGTAAATTTGACTTCATATTCTTATAGTTTATTACTATATAATAAAGACTACCTGCACTTCCTTTTATATAGTAGTTAAATTTAGAAAAGTTAAATATAAACTAAATATTATCTAAAATTACCATGGAGAGCTGATTATAGTAATTTTTCATCTTTCTGTAAAGGGAGAATACTATAAATTATGCCCTAATAGTGAATAAGGTCTATTTGGGCTAGGTGTGTTGGTAAGATTTTGGCTTTGCCTCTCGGCTTGTCATTAGACCTGTGTTGCCTGAATAGCTAGGCTTCTCTGTTTGGTTCCTTTACAATCCTTGTTTGGGAACCCAATAGTAAACCGTAGGGAGCAATGTGACTACTGAATGTCATTCTATTTCTGAAAAAGCGCTTACCCTCTGCTTATCTTTTCATGAGCTGGTACTTGTACATCTACGTCCATTCTCCAGATTAAATGTGCATGCCCTTATTTATGTTTAAAATAGAATCTTTCATTTTGTGGCTTCATCTAGACATAAGCAGAGTCTTGCCACGGCTGTCTTCCAGGGATAAAGTTCCTCATGGATATTCTAGCATGAAATAGAATTAACTGAAAACTAGACATAAAAATTAAGAATACATTAAAACCTCTGAGCAGTTTTTTACAAGTCTGCTTGATGCTAAATCGACCCCTGGACAATATTCTTTCCACTGGTTGAGATTAATCCCATTCTCCCATCATGTCATTGCATGGTAAAAGCTGCACAGACCGTGTTTCCTCGTTTGCATTCCTGTCACTGCCTTTATGGATCTTCAGCTTCATAGCATCTGAATTTGTTGCACGTGTGGTTTTGTTTGTTTGTTTGTTTGGTTTGTTTGGTTTTTTTTTTTTTTTTTGCTATCCCTTGTTAAACTTAAGTGGATGCTTGTGTTTTAAAAATGTGTTTGCTGCCATTTGCTGCTTAAATGTTTTGAAATTCCCCTAATTAAAATGCTTTCTGTTTTCTCTCTCTTGCCCCTGGTTGCTGGCCTCCTCCCTACTTTTACTATTGTCTATTGTGGTAAGTTCCTACCTTGTGAATCTTTTCCTGTTTGACTCTGACAGCTCTTCATTTTTCTTAAAACTGTTTCTTAGCTAATTTCTTAGTATTCTCATACAGCTCTCATTGGATCAATACCTAGTAAGGACAACTTATATATTGTAGAAGGTTTCTTGATTCTGCAATGTTCCTCATTTTACATTCTGTTCTTGATTCGGAGAAATTATGTAACTTCGCAAAGCTTTTTTTGGGGGGGGGGGGAGAGAGAGAGAGAGAGAGAGAGAGAGAGAGAGAGAAAGAAAACCCTCAGTCATGATATTTAGCAGTTTACTGAAGTATTTATAGATGATACATTGTGACACTCTCCAGAGCTGCCAGTGCTGACTACTGCATTTTGTTCCTCCATATCTGTTTGCTATTTGCTTTTATATTTATTATTGTTTATCATTTTTCCCCTAAGCCTGTTTGTTGTACTTGGCATCATTTCCTATGGTGTGCTTAAATTATATTTAAAAGAAAATGTTTCATTTCTGTATGAAATGTCATGACCATTTCACATTTTGTGCGCATCCATTTATTTCTAAAAGATGCATTTGCTCATTTGCCAAATAGTTATCAGTCTGTTTGATGAGATCCACCTCTGGAAGCTCATATTTTTTTTTAAAAAAAAAACTCTCTTCAAATATTGATAACATAGTTACATGTCATTTCCTCTATTCAAAAATTATCACAACCTATTTATTTAAATACCATATCCTATTCCATGTAGCATTTAGAATCCAGAACTGCAGAACTGTTATAGAAAATAAAGTTACCTTATAAGGATAACTCCTGATGTATTACCAAACAGAGCTGTCCCCTAACCTTTGACATAAAGGCATCTGAAGTGATTCCCTTAACTTATTACTGAATTGCATGAACATCATAAATTTCAGTTAATGCTTAGGTTGTTGTGTGCTCAGAAACACTGGCTACATACAGTTTTGGCTTCTACACTAATGTTGAGTTAAATATTGTAATTCATCCAAATAAATAAAATGAATGCAGAATTAGAAACAGCCAATTAAAATGAGAGGAGATGAATGAACACTGAAAGGTTTTATCCCTTTTTCCCTCTCTCTCTGAGGATGGAACGTAAAGGTACTTGGAGGTAGTTGAGTGGGGGATGTGTGACACTTTACAAGAAGAGAGGAAATACGGGTATAAAGCACGCATGGGTCTTTACCTCAGGACCATGTGCTATTTTAGCTGAGGGGGCAGGGAGTGAGAGGGAGTGCTTTGTGCAGTTGGTGCCTCCCTGGTAGTAGACCTTAAGGTGGATCTAGTGAGAACATGCCAAACCATTTTGTTTTGCTTCCTCTGCTGGCTTTGACATCAGCAAACTGTAGGTGATATTGAATATGACATCTTCTGGGGGGATGGGGATATGTAATGGTCGTAATTTAACCTCTGATAAGAAACTGGTGAGGCTATATCTGAGAAAAGTATGTCTGTTAAGCTACCACTTGATCTTTACATTGGATTGTACAAGAAAGATCTGCAAAATATAAAAAAACAGGTATGGCAGCGCCAGGCAGTGGTGGAGCACGTCTTTGATTCCAGCACTCGGGAGGCAGAGACAGGTAGATCTCTGTGAGTTTGAGGCCAATCTGGTCTACAAGAGCTAGTTCCAGGACAGTCAGGGCTGTTACACAGAGAAACCCTGTCTCAAAAACAAAACAAAACAGACACACACAAACAGGGGTGGTAGAGGATGGCACTGTAACATGAAGGAAGATAAAACAGAGAAGGGGAGGTAATCCTGTAGCCAGTTACTCAGCAGACGTGTTTATAATCCCAGGACCTAGGAGGCTGAGGTAGGAAGATGGGGTTCAAGGCCAGTCTTCGCTAGATAGGGTGTTCCAGGCTATTCTGGATTACAAGAAACACTGTTTTAAAACCAGAAAAAAAAAAGTTAAAAATAAATTGAATTACTCAGAGAAATTCACAAGAGTTCTTAAGAAAATCACCAGAGAAGTGACGACAGCTGAAGGTCGTCCTCATGTGTGGGCGTTTGTACTCGGGTATGGACTGTGTAGGAGCCTGGATTTTGGTGTCCCATAACAATGCCGGAGTTTAACATTTGCTCCATCCCTTTCTACAGTGTGATCATAGGAAGGTTATTACTCTCTCACGCTCTTTTCTTTCTTTCTTTCTTTCTTTTTCTTTTTCATCTGTAAGATTAAAAAAATAGTGATACTAATCACAGAATTCTGCTAAATATTGATGTAATACATTTAGGCTGGGCATACTGTTGTGTGCCTGTAACTTCAGCATTCTGGTAGCCAGTATAGGCTACAAAAACTAGAAATGAAAAGGAAGTTGATATAATGCATATAGAGTGTTTACAACATAGTAAATACTCAGAAACTGCTGGAGATCAGTTTTTTATTGTTGCTGTGTTAATGTCATTGTTTTTACCATTACTGTCACTTGAAATATGTTGGTTTGGTTGTTGATATAATGGGGTCAGACCCATAGACTTCATGAATTCTAGCGAATGCTGGACTATCCCCCAGCTCCTGTTGAAATCTTCACATAAGAGTTAGGCTAACAGGCTAGGTGCAGTGGCATGTTCCTATAATCCCAGCCATTCCAGAGGAGGGGTCGAGACGGTTACAGTTTGAGGCTAGCCTGGAAACTTTAGCAAGGCCTTGTCTCAAGATAGAAAACAGAAAGGAAAACAAGGCTGAGATGTCATTCATTAGTAGAGGGCTTGCCTAAAGCCCCAGGATCAATCCCCATGTGCCCTTCCCTGGTCTGCTCAAAAAAAAAAAATAGGTTAATAAAATGCTTCATGTATTATGTTTCCAAGTGGAAATCGTTGCTAGAAGAATCTGATAAATGGTCTTTAAGAAGAATAGACCTAACAGAAGGGAAAGGAGATGGCCACTGTAGATGCTGCTGTGCCTGTATGGAAATCAGCTAGCATAGTGGAAACCTCTGGATGAAGATAAGCAATGCTCCAGGAATGGTGTCATTGTGGAAATATACCGCTACCCAACAGAAGGTTGCTTCTTTAGTAAAGAAAACAAAGCTAGAACAGACGTAAAATGTGTTTGACTTGGGAGCTAACTTTCTTTGCTGGTGCGTAGCTTCATCACCCACAGAGTCAAGAAAGTCCTGAGTAAAATGCTTGGGAAGAATATGCTATGTGTAGTGTGAGAGTGTGATGTGAAATTCAGAATAAATTCTGAACAGGAAAGGAAAGAGTGATAAATTGCAGGAAAGTAATTCAAAACAAAAGCAAGTATCAAAACTGAAAAGAAAATTAGTTGAATGTTTTTTACTGAAGATGAAGCTTTGATAAACTGGATACAGTCAGTGAGCTCTAAATTGGAATATGGTTGCTTGGATTATTGGCCTTTCTCTGTCTGTCCTCACCCTCTACACCACACACATTCGCACATACGTGTACGCACATGCACACACGCGCGCGCACACACACACACACACACACACACACACGGTCCAGGAACTCCTTGTTGTTTCTCTGATGCTCCTGTCTCCTGTTCTCATTGCCTCTGCTCCACCCACACTGTTCTCCATCTTGTTTCTCAATCCAGATAAGACTTTTGTCTCAGAGCCTTTGGCTGCAGTAAACTTCCCCCAAGAAATCTATGTGACTAGTTAGCATCTCTCCCCTCAGTTGTCACCTGCTTGACGAGAGACATCCCTCTCTGCCTTGGGTGAATTCGTGTGTCATAATGCCTTACGTGCCTTAGGCATTCAGTACTCAAATGGACGCTTTCCATCACATCACATATATCCTATTTTGTGGCAGGATCTGCTTTTTTCTTCTCTGTCTACTGGTATGTCCCCTCTTTTTTTTACTTTTTTTTTTTTTTTTTTGAGCCTTGTGGATAACTGGAGCATTAACTGTGATTTGGCTTCAACAAGATTAATCTTTCATTCTTGACCCTACTCCATTAGTTTATACCAATTTATATTGTAACTATTTGATTTCATATTTTATTATTTTGAGGAGCAAGTCTTATTTTTATTCTGTTATAGAAGATTAATGATAGCTAACATAATAATATCAATATGAAAAGTATGTTAAAAGAGGTAGTTAAGTTCTAGTCCGATTCAGGGTCCAGACTAGTAAGACAGTGAGCTCCTGGGTCCCTTCACCAACAGGTCACATCACAATGTTCTGTCTGTTCTGGGATGTCACTAGAAAGATCAATAAAATGGAAGCAAGAAAGTAATCCTTATTATACAAAGGTTGAGAATTGGAAAGTTTAGCTAAGGGAAGCAAGTCCTAATTACTGTCTTTAAATAATATTAAAGATTTAGAATAACATTTTAAACTGGAAACATTTTGAGCCACATAGCTAGAATAGAATATTCTAGTATTTTTAGTTTTAAGAAGTGAGAATTATTTGTGTATGAGGCATGGTTTGAAACTGAATCATAGATTTTGTATATGATATCTTGGATGTTCTGTGTGTGTTCCATGCAGTGTCTTCTTGCTTTCATTGTGTCCAGGTGTGTTATTGGTGGTTCTAATAAAACTTTTCATAAAATTTATTTAATTCATCCAGACATTTTATTTACTATAAGAATCAATTAATATTCATGTTAAATTCAAATGAAGTAACTGAAGAAAATTTTTGTTAGATATTTCATTTCTTTAGCATCAAAGATATTTTTCTGAGTATGGCTGAGAATATGAGGTTATCATTATACTTTTCCTCATGTGAGGATTATAAAACTGATAAATTAGGACCCAAGTTTCTCATTTTGATTAATTACTTATATTTGTTGTTCAATTTTTCAATGTATTTGCCATCTGGTCTCTTCTGTAAAGCAAAAGTAAATAGAAAACAAGTTAGGCTTAAAGAAAATCAGAGGAACTTAATGCTTTATGTGGTCTATACGTAGGGCTCACTGCAAAATTCTTCTGAAACATTTTAGAACTGCGTGGGGAAAATCCAGATGTTATCCTTATTGAAAGAATTGGTTCTCCCTGAGTTTGTAAGACTCGTGTAGGTTTCTGTCCTTGAACCTGCTAGCAGTGTGTGGTTGATGTTAAGTCCTATGACAGCATTGTGTGCTTCTGAGATGTCAGAAGCAGGATAGTGATTCTTATCATAAAAAGATCAAAAATTGGGAAATTAGTGAGTGCCTTTGGCAGTCTTTAAAATATCAAGTCATCTCAAAATGTTATTATTGCCTTGCAGTCACATTTTTTCCTTTCTATTCCACTTTTCCTCTTCCCTATATGTTCACTCAGCAGAATGGCACTGATGAAGTGATTTTTACATTAATACTTCTGAAGGACTTGGCACCTCACTGATTTTGTACTGTGTGCCAGATGCTTTCCTTGGCTCCTTTAATATACGCAAAGGATATTAAAGGATGAGAAGGATAGTGTTGACTTAAAAATATATTAGTGCTGTTTTATTTAACTTGGTGTGCTTTTCTATTAAGGCTCAATAAAGAAAATAAATTAATGTAGCCCAACTGTATCAACTTAAAAGCAAAGACCATTTTGTTTTATTTGGTAAAAAAATAAACAAAGAAAGAAACTTGCATAACCATTGTTAGAAATAATGAAGAATAATCATTTTTTTTTGTTTTTACTCTCATTGAAAAAAATAAACATAATTTAGAGTTAACTTTTTACAGTGTTTTGAAAATTTTACAATATAGCAATCTAAGCAGAATGTAAAAAACAAAAAGGTTTTATATTAAATTTTTTCATTTTCCTAAACCTAGGATGGTAAGCGGATGTTTGGCACCTATTTCCGTGTTGGTTTTTATGGAACCAAGTTCGGGGATTTGGATGAACAGGAGTTTGTGTACAAGGAGCCTGCAATAACCAAACTCGCAGAGATTTCTCACAGATTGGAGGTGAATGCTGGCGCTTCACGAATATCATTTTCTATTTCTACAATGAATAGACTTTCACATCCAGTTTTTAATTATTATATAAAAGCCAGATAAAAGACTTCTATGGTATATAAGAATTTTTGAGAGGTAAACTTAACACCTTTTCAAAGCCTTCTATTCTTTTATGACAACAGTAAATTATTATTAGCTATACTTTTGAGGCTTTCTTTTCACACAAATTTTCTAAGCTACTTTATCCTTCTGAATTACTCCAGAGTTTGTCTACACTTACAAAAGAGACAAGATATTAAGTAGCTGTGTGTGATGGGTTTGAAAGCAGAGGTCCAGGAAATAGCTTACTTGAGTGTTGTCTCTGTGGCCTAACCATCCAGTGAGATGTCTTCCAAGATTTCCGCTGCGGTCACGCCTGGAAACCCTCATAGAATCCCTTCTGGAGAGCTCCTTCCTTTTAGATGACCGCTGTGTTCATTGTGTTAACACATCTTTCCTTTCCAGTTGCTCCTCTGACCCTTCGTTTACTGCACCAAGTGTGGCTTGTGCCTCGAGTCTATTAGTGTCACCCAGGAGATTGCTTCAAATGTAGAATCCTAGCTCCCACTTCAGACTAAATCAGAGTCTACATTTTGACAGGATCTCCAAGAGACTTGTGTGTACAGAGCAGCTTGGGAAACAGGCCTCTCGGCTTTGTTTCTCTTCTCTGCTGGTCTTGATCCTTACAGCTCACTTTACTCTGTGTAGTTTTCATAATCTGGCTCAAACTATGACTTTTTATCTTTTATGAATTTGGTAAGTCTTGAGAAATTTTGAGACCACATTTCCCAAACTTTATCATACGAAGCCCCTTTGTGGGAGGTGTGGGGCTAATGTGTGGAGAGCTCCTGAGTGGCTGGACTCACAGGTCACCTTCTTCCTTCAATGGCTTAGTTTTCCTTCTGAAGAGCCATGACCACTGCCCAAGCTGCTGCTCAGTCTTATTTCTTTTGAGGACCCCTTGTAAAAACCTGAGTTTTTATTGAAGAAAAAATTCTTTGACTGTTATTTAATTGTATAGATGGAAATGATATAGTTAGAACAAAACTTGCCAAATCTCCCAGTCTTGCTGAGGCATCTCCCTCCAGGACCTACTCTGGTTTACTAATCCTAGGAAATTCATGTAAAAGATTACCTTCTCTTCATTACAGGGATTTTATGGAGAAAGATTTGGAGAGGATGTGGTTGAAGTCATCAAGGACTCAAATCCTGTAGACAAGTGTAAATTAGATCCTAACAAGGTAAGTTGATCAGACTGTAATAATGTTTAGTTGCGTCTCTGAAGGTCTCCACATGGTTTTGTTTGACATCTACTAAGTGACAGGTTACTGTTAGTGAATAAGGACCTTTCCCTTTTTCAGGCATACATTCAGATTACCTATGTGGAGCCATTCTTTGACACCTATGAGATGAAGGACAGAATCACTTATTTTGACAAGAATTATAACCTCCGCCGGTTCATGTACTGTACACCCTTCACTTTAGATGGCCGTGCCCATGGGGAACTTCATGAACAGTTCAAACGGAAGACCATTCTGACAACGTCTCATGCCTTTCCTTACATTAAAACAAGGGTCAATGTCACTCACAAAGAAGAGGTAAGTCCACAACTGAGGAAAAGGGATTCATGCAATTAGTATATACACGCTGTGAATTAGCATATGGTTTTAGCAGAAAATCTGCCCCATCTACTTTACATAATAGAATTTTACCATTATTATTCATTCATTTTTGGCTATCTTCTGAGTCCCTAATTCATTATCAGTTTGGTTTTGGTTTTTCTTAAGGATTTATTGGGTTTTTGTTTTGTTTTGTTTTTATTAATTTAGAGATTGAGGTTTAGATTTTGTTATGAAAGCTTATAATGGGTCCCATTTCTTCTGATTTTATTGTTTAAAGCTCATTAGGTAGTTTTAGTCAGTACACTGACCTGATTGCTATTGTTTTACTTTACTCAGATAATCTTAACACCAATTGAAGTTGCTATCGAAGACATGCAGAAAAAGACGCAAGAATTGGCATTTGCAACACATCAGGATCCAGCAGACCCGAAAATGCTTCAGATGGTCCTCCAGGGGTCTGTAGGCACAACTGTGAACCAGGTTGGTGTTTCTTGCTGGATGTGTGCATTTTAACTTACACACTGGACTTGGAGTAATAGTGTCATGTTTACAGAATAACAAAATCATATCAAGTGGATTAGTCACAAGGTACGAAGTACAAATGGAGGTAAACTGAAAAACGGAAGTTTAATAGCATCTCATTACGATTTTCTTATCTGCCTTCTCCACTGCCTATGTTTATATCTATTATATTGTAGGAATCTGATCACGTAAAATATTCTTTGCTAGACAGTTGTGGGGACACACCTTTAATCACACACTGGAGAGGCTGAGGCAGACAGATCTCTGTGAGTTCAAGGCCAGCCTGGTCTCTGGAGCAAGTTCCAGTCCAGGCTACATAATGAGTCCCTGTCTCATAAAGCAAAATCTTCCCCTAAAAAATATACATGATTCAAAAAAGACTCATTCCAGAGCTGTGTTGAATACATGTGAATCTCTGCTCTCTTAAATTCTTGATGGTGTTTCCTTGTCCTGGAATAAATAATGTGGAACTATTTTGGAAAATGTAATAACATTTATATATAAGATACCACTGTTATTTTATCACACATGTCAGAAGCCATTATGATATTCCTATGGTTTGCTCAGATCATCTTGCTCATAACTTTAGGCCTGGCCCCAATCTTTTTGTTTGTTTGTTTGTTTTTTTGGGTTTTTTTTTGTTTTTTTTGTTTTTTTCAAGACAGGGTTTCTCTGTGGTTTTGGAGCCTGTCCTGGCACTAGCTCTTGTAGACCAGGCTGGTCTCGAACTCACAGAGATCCTCCTGACTCTGCCTCCCAAGTGCTGGGATTAAAGGCGTGCGCCACCACCGCCTGGAGCCTGGCCCCAATCTTAAAGAATATCCCCAGTTAGGAGCATCAGGAAAAGCTTTAGTCAGGTTTTTCATATGTCTTAACCACTTTTTGGATTAAAAAGCAATGCTGAAAAATGCTCTATTGTACAACTGAAATAAGACCTTTGTGCCCCTAACATGTATGTGATGTTTGTTTTCTCTCTTCAAATTATTTAGAAAATCATCTTGCTTAATTTACTATATCAAGAGTAACCTTTGCAAGGCTGAGGGAAGTTGGAAGTTGTTTTCTAATAACCAGTGGATTGGGAGATACATTGAAATTTGTGCATCCAGAATAATTAAAAACAAAAATATAAGGCAAAGTGTATTCATGAAGTCAATAGTCAACCTTCAAAATCCTATTCATTTCTTTGAAGGATGAACCATTAAGAAATTAATCTAGCGCTGGTGAGATGGCTCAGTGAGTAAGAGCACTTGGTGCTCTTCCAGAGGTCCCTAGTTTGATTCCCCCAGCACCCACATGGCAGCTCACAACTGTCTCCTAACTCCAGTTCCAGGGCATCCAGTGCCGCCTTCTGGTTTCAGTGGCCCCTACTTATGTACATATACATACATAAATACATACATATATACAAATACACATACATGCATGCACAATATCCATGCACATAAAATAGTAAAATTTAAAAGAGATAGAGAGAGAGAGAGAGAGAGAGAGAGAGAGAGAGAGAGAGAAATCTAATTGTAGGAAAACCTGAAGTAGTCGCTGTCCCTGAAGAGTCGTAAAAGACATGCATGTATTCAGTGTAAATGTAGCCCTGTCATTGCCATGGCCCTGTGGGTAAACTCCATAACTCTAAAGAATAAAAACACTTCATTATTCCCTTTTATTTTTCAGGGACCTTTGGAGGTTGCCCAGGTCTTCCTGTCTGAAATACCTGGTGACCCAAAGCTCTTCAGACATCACAACAAGCTGCGTCTTTGCTTCAAAGACTTTACTAAAAGGTAATTGAGGTTTGTTGCATAAAGAACTTCAAATTAAGAGTGGCCAGTACCAAAATTTAAGATAAGAGCCACAAGGAACTGTTGAAAAGAGAAGCTAGGAATTTGTTCCCTGTGATGAGCAATCTGCATGGCATTTACTATTCTTTACTAGCATCCACCTGCACCCTTTCATACCCAACTCTGACATTGAAAGCTGCTGTTTATGCCAAAACAATTAGTATTATTCTTCAGTGTGTAGCACCAGTTTCCCTCCCTCAAAAAAACTGGAAGAAAAATATGTTGAAATACTAACCTTATCAGTGTATTTATGTCCTTACTCAGGTCACTTAGTCTTTGTGATCTTCAGTTTCCTAACAAATGAAAGATAATGTAATCTCCCTCTCTCAGAGAGGTTTGCAAACTGGGTTAAATAATGCACGGATGTCTAGGGCCTCAAGTGCACCCCCTTCACAGGACTCAGCATGTCACTGTTCTGGTCACCGTGACTTATTGCACAATAGAAGATGAGCAAGGGGAAGAACACATGTCTAGAGCTCAGAGGACCCTCTGCCAGTGCATTCCTCCAGCAGTAAACTTGCAGAGTGTTGGGGATGGCATACTAAACTGGCAGGAGGAAGGCACATAGTAATAAAATATCTGGAACAGCAAACCCCTCTCCAGATCCAGATTCCCAGAGGCCAGCCAAAAATCAGCATTGTAATGAGACCTTCTAAGGACAGCAACTTTGGTGTATAATCTTAACTTCCCCCAGCACAAAATCAACCTAAAAGCATTGCTACACTAATATTTGGCACATAATAGGTATTCAATAAATATTAGAATTTGTAACAATAGGGAAAAGTCTTTATCAACTCATTATTAATTCCTAATTTTTATTTATTAATAATATGATCACAAAAGAAAGAATGATTAATATAACTTGGCATTGTTAGGAAAGATTCCACACATTTTATGTGGACCTTGAAGAATTAATTCTAGGTTTTAGACATTAAAAAAGTAAAAGAATTTACCAAAAAGGAAAAAGCATGAACCATTTTCAGTATCTGTGTAAGAATGGTCAGTAATGCAGTGATGCTGAAACCGTAGAAGCCATGGGGTAAGGGCCTGAGAAACACCTAGGAAGCACTAAAGGTCAGACTAAAGAGTACCATGGGCTGTAGCTGCAGCTCAGTGGAAGAGTACTTCCCTAGCACATCCAAGGTACTGGATTAATCCCCCACACTACCGAAGGTTTCTGAAAGAGCCACTGGACAATTGTGACTGAGTTCCAGCTAACAAAGCATCAGAGCTTGAGCCAGAGAACCCTGTCTTGTACTTTCTAACATGGTTTATCTTATCAAATTGTTTATTGAATGTGTTTATTAAATTATAAATAACTTATGAACTGTAGACAAAAGTTTCTGTCCCACCTGGTCCCACATCCATTTAGTCCAAAGAAACACACAGAGGCTTATATTAATTATAAACTGTTTGGCCTATTAGCTCAGGCTTATTATTAACTAGCTCTTACAACTTAAATCAACCCATAATTCTTATCTAAATTAAGCTTGGTATGTTTTCTCAGTGACGCATTCTCATCTGTTTCCTCTGTCTGTGTGGCAACTGCATCCCTGCCTTTCTCTTCCCAGAATTCTCTGAGTTTGGTCACCCATCTATACTTTCTGCCTGGCTACTGGCCAATCAGCATTTTATTAAACCAATATGAGTGACAAATCTTTACAGTGTATAAAAGCATTATCCCACAGCACTGGACATTGGTTTTTATCATCAGTAAATGTGGATGGTGCTGCCACTTCCCTTTTCATTGCATTAGCTTTACAGAACTCTCAGTTCCTTTCACCTGAGCTTTACAGACACCCAAAATAAAAACTTAAAAAGCTTTATCTGGGGTCTGGGGAACACAGCTCAGCTGGTAAGAGTGTCTGTGTATGTAGCATGCATGGAGTCCTTCTAGGTTTGATCCCTAGGATTACATAAAACATTTAAGCATACAGCTATAATTAATCTCAGAATTTAAGAGGTACATCCAGGAGAATTAGAGGTTCAGGGACATCTTTTATCTGGCAACTGAGGCCAGACTGGACTGAACCAGACTCTGTCACAGAAACAAAACAATCAGTTCTATGAAATTTTGTGATTTTTAAATGTAAATTTGTTTTTAACTGATACATTGATATGTTTTGATCCACGAATACACTACATCATTCATATATATATATATATCCTCAGACACTTAACCATTTCTTAGTAGCAAAAATATTCAAAATCTTTTCTTCTAACTTTTTAGGATATAGTATAGCACACTGTTGTCTTTGGTTACCCTAATTTGTAATAGCATACCACGGTGTCTCGGTCCAGTCTGATGTAGCTAAGTATCCTTTGCCAGTCTCTTTGCCCATTGTCCCATCCTTCTCCCCAACTTCTGGTACCCACTGTTCTAGTCCCAACTTCTTTGGGAATCACATTTTTAGATTACACATGTATAATACCTGTCTTCCTGAGCTAGACTTATTTCACTCTGTACAATATCTGTTTTCTTATGAGTTGTTATGAATAAGACTCGATTTTAAGGCTAAAATGTATTCCATTATATATATGTACCATGCTTGTATATTTGTATATGCATGCAGACAGAAACCTAAAGTTGAAATTGGGTGACCTCCTCCAGCATTTTCTACCTTCTATTTTGAAAGTCTCTTCCTGAGCAAACTAGATTGACTGGCTAGTGAGCTCCATGCCTCCTCCTGTCTGCTCTCTCCTCTCCACCCATCCACCACTGAGATTAATTTGTATATGGAACTCCACACCTGGCACCTCATCTTTGTTGTGGTTTTGGTTTTTCCATGTGTGCTAGGGGATTGGGCTCAGGTCTTCATGCTTAGACAGCCACCTCCCCAGCTTCCCCCCCACCTTTTATTATTAAATTTGTTCTTTGACAGTTTCATCCATTTATGTCATACATTCTTAAGTCTCTCGCCCTCTACCTCTCTCATCTCCTGCCCACCCCTGTTAACCCTCCTCATCATTTGATAGATGGCTGGCGTAGGTTGTTCAACTCCTTGGCTATTGTGAATCATGCAGCAGTGAACGAAGTGGGGGTGGGTTATAAATGTCTTTTTGCCTAACAGACTGATTATTTCTCTTGGGGGTAGACCTGGTTATGGGTTGTTCTGCCATTTGGTAGTTCTATTTTTTTTTGTTTTGTTTTTTAAGCTTCTTTTTATGTGTACAGGTGTTTTACCTATATGTGTGCCTGTGTATCATGATTGTGTCTGGTCCCTGCAAAGGCCAGAAGAGGGAGTTACATGCACTAGAGTTACAGATGATTGTGAGCCACCATGTGTGTGCCCTAGTCAAACTATTTTTGCCCATATGTAGATTGTTCCTTCACTCTGTTGATTATTTCCTGAATTTGCTATAAGAGCTTTATTTAGTTCTATGTATCCTATAATGTAATCATTTGGCTAGATGGCCTCATGGGATTGATCTTAGAAAATAGCAGGAAACATAGTTACTTACATGAACACAAGACCTGTGTCACTTCCTGGAAGATGTATGTATTTCATACTTATGAAATTCACAGATTGCTAGCATTAATTTCATTATTTAGGAGGTTTAAAACAACAAAATAAATCCTGCTGTCTTTGGGCCAAGTGATCATGAGATAATACAGGTTTCTATGGGTCATTGGAATTTAATAATAGATGATCAGATAACTTTTTGCTTGCTATTGTTTTAAGATGTTTTATCAGGACTGCGATTGTAAACAGTTATCTTTTTGGATATACTTAGTTTGCTTTTTCTTTTTTGGTACTTGGTATAAAAGGCAGGGTCTCACATAAAGAAGGCATGTCCAGGACTCCTTAGCTGCATCCTAACACTAGAGAGACTTACTTCAGAGGAATGAATTCTTGTAGTCAACACGACTTCTTATGTGGTATTGTCAGGACAGAGAACTTTCTCCTTTTCGATTATAAAAAAAAAGGCCAAAAGTTTTTAAATGCTTCATCATATAAACCTTGGAGAAAAAGTTACATAGCTGGTTGGTACCGCATAGCTATAAGTCACTTGGAGACTGAAACAGGAGGATAGCTGTGAGTTTGAAGGTATCCTGGGTTATACAATGAGGTCCACTCCACTTGGGCCTCAGGTTGAAAACTCGTTTTGAAGAAAAAGGGTGGGGAGTTGGGGGAAGAAAGAATTAGAGTCAATACTCCGTTATTTTTTTGGTTTTTCGAGACAAGGTTTCTCAGTGTAACAACTCTCTTTGTAGACCAGACTGGCCTCTGACTCACAGAGATCTGCCTGCCTCTGCCTCACAAGTACTTGGATTGAAGGTGTGCACCACCATGCCTGCCATGCCATGCCTTTTTTTTCTGTTAGCTGTGTGTTTCTACTAACACACACACATACAAAATATCATAGTTCACAGTTTAAATATAATCTTAAACTATATTTCAGTTAAAATTAGAACCATTATTTAAATGGTGATATTCATCAGTTTAACTGATTTGATATTGTTTTCCCCAGTTTGAATTTAAATGTGATGTAATTTATAGCACAGTGGGTCTTCTTTCTTTCGTTGAATTAAAATTTCCATCATGAAATCACTGAGCCAAAATAAACATTTTTATTGGCTCTTAATATAGTATACACCCCAAAATGTCTCAGCACTAATAATGCCATGAATGCCAGCACTCTAGTCTCAGCCCCCAGCTTTATTAAAACCCCTATAAATAGGGTGTCTCTTGCTGATCTATTTTCATGACACTTCGATTTGTTCTTAATTACTAAAAATAATACTGTCTGTGTACTTACTTTTGGTCTGAAATTCTCTTAAAATTTATCTTCATTAATCTTGAATTAAAACAATTTGTTTCTATAGTCTGCTGTCATCCTCCTCTCCTGGTGTCACTTCCAGAAGTGTCCTGAATTCTGTTCTTTTCTTGTTTTTACAGTTTTATCAGAAATGACTGAATCCCTGAGTGATGTGCCATTTTACATCCTTTTAGTCTTATATAAATGAATAGTGTGTACTGGTTTCTGTCAGCTGCTATCTTCAGTGATTATAAATGTTGCGTTACTTAATTTTTGTGTGTTCCATTATATGAATGTATGTACTTTTTTTCCTCTAGCTGGTATATTTTGGATATATTTGGAGACTACTGGCTGTGCCCCTATTGCAAAGCATATAAATATAAAACATGTACAAAGAAGAATGTCTGAATGGGATACCACATATACAAGAGATTTGGGGTTCACGTGTTCACCTAGGTGATACACACTTTAAATTCATATTTTAAGCTTACTCTGCTAAAATTGCTTAGTATTTGAAACTAACACTCTTTTTAATTTTAAAATTCCATTTGTGTTTGTGTATGCACACACATGCAAATGCTCTGGACCTGCTTTCGAGGCCAGAAGACAAGTTACAGGTGTCTGGAATCAGGTTGTCAAGCTTGATGGCCTCTTCTTTATAATATAAGCATTTAAAACTATACATTTGTCTAAGCATTCACAGGCAAGGAGATATTGATATACATATGACTGTTGTGTTGAGACAGCTCACGTGAGCCTTGCTGTTCTCCTGCTTCAGACTCTCAGCCACTAGGGTTATAGGCATGTGCCACCGCTCCCATTTGATCTCCTGTCGCTGTGAAAGTCAGATATGGTGGCACACACTTCCCAGTACTCAGAAGCTTAGGCAGAAGAATCACAAGTTCTAGACCAGCCTGGGCTACAAATTAATGAAATATGTATTTAAATTAATGAGTACAGGAATAGTGAGTACAGGAAGTGTGTATCAGATTTTAAAGAGACTCAGATGACTATTCTATCACAGAGAGGAAGCGGAGTAGACCTTCAGAAGCACAGCACTCCTTTTGCTCATCCACCCCCTCCTAATAAGTCACCGATGGCGTTAGCACCCTCATGATCCAGTCCTCTCGGTATCATGAGCTGGGGACAAAGCCTTCAACACATGAAGACTATAGAGCCGTATTATACGCAAACCATAACACTACCATAAACCTAAAACAAGAGAGAATCATTTGCCATCAGCTGAAATATGGAATGTCATCATGGTAAACGTGTCTCTGTCTTTGGGTGGGCAAGACTACGAATTTCCAGGACGGGAATATCTAAACATGTATTTTCTTACCCCCTAGGTGTGAGGATGCCTTAAGAAAAAATAAGAGCTTAATTGGGCCAGATCAAAAGGAGTATCAAAGAGAACTGGAGAGAAACTATCACCGTCTTAAAGAGGCCTTGCAGCCACTGATAAACAGAAAAATCCCTCAGCTGTACAAGGCAGCACTGCCTGTCACCTGCCACAGGTACGCTCTGTGCTTCTTCCTTGGAGCATCTTAGGAAAAGAAAAACTGATCGATTTTAATCCCCCCAAACCTAATAAATTCAACTAGTATATGAGCCATTGTTGCCACTTGTCCCCTGATCAGTCTGAAAGTCAGCCTTTTCTGTGGACGATACGCTAATTGGAACAGTCCTCCTAAGTCTGCCTTCATAAACCTATTCAAAGTCCTGTCCCAGCTTCTGGTACTTTTGTGAGAGAATTCACTAAAATGTTTCATGAGCTCGTTCTTCGTTTTCCTCAGCCAGGGCCAATAGTCTACATAACCTTGCCACAGATTAAAGCAGGTGACCTGACTGTCCCAGAGGCATCAGTAGTGTTCTCTTTTTGACAAGTCAAAAAGGACTTGGAATTTTCTACGATTGCATCCTGGTTCCACACGAGAAGTACTTGCCCCAGGCTTAGTACCTGAGGTGGACTATGGTGAAGATACAATTGCAGATGAAGAACCCATGGCGGTGACAGTCATTCATTCTGTAACACCTGAGCTCTGCAAACTGGGCAGAAACTGATAAAAATAAGCTGCCCTTTTTTCACATTTTTTTAAAAATTTCTGTTTATCTGTTGGATTATTGTGGCAGTTTTATCACCCTTTTGTTTGATAACTAATTACGTTGTTTAATAACCTTTGAGAAGCCACTGAATGAAACAATTCACATAGCCATTCAGAAAAATAGCTACCGTATACTGCTGTCATACTAGTATTAGAGAAGCTGAAGCAGGGCTGTAAATTCAAGGAGTCTGGGCCACATAGACAAATGCTGTCTTAGAAAAGGAAAGAAGAAATCAGCCAAGGGCCTGCTTTATGTCACATCCTCCAGGGAGCATCTATCTCCCCCTGGACTACTGAGGAAATACAAAATGTATACTCCTATCCTACATCCATGGATGGGGAAAATTCCTCTCAGAATTCCCAGACAGAAAAGAAGCACCTTCATTTTTAGCTTTCCCTTCAGACTTTCTGAAATCTCCAGCTGCCTGCACTCATCGCCATCAGCCCCAGCAGGTCAGGAGCCCCAGGGGATGTGAAGGTACAAGGTATCCAGTGATCAAGCAGTTGGCAAATCTAATTCCAGTTTCTCCTTCACTCTCCAGTCCTTCCTGTGCTGAGTCTGTTACAGCTGGAGGAAGTTCCTTCAGCACAACATAGTTTCAGGCTCCTGTCATCTCCTTAGTCTAGTCCTCTGAACTTAATATCGGCATGCAGTTTTTGGTTCTGAGGAATTTTTGGGTTTTGTTGTTTGGTTTGGTGGTTTTGTTTGGAAGGTGGCAGTGATTTGAAGTGTTGCTACTTAAGCCAGGTTGACCTTTGACCATTTTCCTGCATCTACTGCCCAGGCATACATTGCGAAGCCCAGATCTAGGGAACCTTTTTTCTTTTTTAAAAAATCAAAATTAATTCTTTTGAAACAGGTATCCTATAACTCAGGGCTGGTCTTGAATTCAATCTGTAGGGGGAGAATGGCCATCAACTTCGGATCGTCCTGCCTCCACCTCCAGAGTGCTTCAATTACAAGGGTACTAGACCCAGATTGTGTGGTTTTAGGAGACTAAAAGAGAGCTTGCTGCATGCTAGGCAAGCACTCAACTGAATTACACCCCCAGTACTCCCAGAGACTGTGTGTGTGCGTGCATGCAGATGCCCTTGGAGACTAGAAGGCATCTGATCTCCTCAAACTGGAGTTACAGAAGGTTGTGAGCAACCTATGGGTACTGGGAACCTAACCTGGGTCTTCTGTAAGAGCAAGGGCAGAAAGCACTCTTAAGCTGGAGAGTTAACAATCCCTTTTCTTGATGAGTAGTATCCAGCCTTTAAAACTTTCCCCTGGAACTAAAAAAGCAATCTTTGAACTTCAAAGCTAAATGTCATTCTCTTTGTAACTGCTGCCACATTTCCTAAACTCCCACGGCACCTACTTAACTAACATTAGAAAGGGTGAGTAAAAAAAGGACCAATTCATGAGAAAGGAAATCTATAAAGAGACATTTTATGAATAAAATCCTTAACTCTTTAGAATTTAAGAAATAAAAATTTCTTAGGATTTAATTTTGCTTAAAATATAAAACCTGGAATGTTGTTTTGTCAAATGTGATCTGGGCCCTTGACCATCTTCATACTCTCATATGGGTAGAACGGACTTTTCCAGAGACCTGGTGAGAGGACTGACCATAGAAGCAGGTTGGAGAATTTAGGCCTTCTGTTAAACTAGATGTTATGTATGAATGCTACTCTTTTTAAATGTAGATCAGGCCTGCCTCCTGAGTGCCAGGATTAAAGGTGTGAGCCACTATGCCTTACCCTTGCAAGTTTTTTTTTTTGTTTTGTTTTTGTTTGTTTGTTTGTTTGTTTCGAGACAGGGTTTCTCTGTGGCTTTGGAGCCTGTCCTGGAACTAGCTCTTGTAGACCAGGCTGGTCTCGAACTCAGAGATCCTCCTGCCTCTGCCTCCCGAGTGCTGGGATTAAAGGCGTGCGCCACCATCGCCCGGCTTTTTGTTGTTTTTTAAATAACATAATCAGCTACTTTGTGAAATAACTTAAATTTCTTAATTTCACACAGGGTAAATAGTAATATATAAATCCACATAGAAGATACTGTAGTTTGAGAAACACTTGTTTGGTTTCAAGTTTATGATTTAAAAAAACGTACCATAGTAATTCTGAATACTTCAGAAATCTCTCCCATGACACCTTTAAGTAGATATCCAAATAACCTTTTGGACAAATAATCAATAGATTTGGCAAAGTGGCTGCTATCACATACATCTAATCTGTAGAGAAATCTGTAAACCAGAATATGATAGAAAATGTAAGATGAACATCTAAATATTGAGGTGTCTCTGGCAGGGAAAACAAAACAAAAAACCCTTAAAAGTTTATGAGGGGAAAAAAAAAACCTGGTACCTTCTAAAAATCGTTCTTAACCATATTCTCTTATTTTCCTCAGAGATTCCTTCAGCCGAATGAGCCTTCGAAAAATGGAACTCTAAAGTATACACTTGTTCTAGTCACTTGAAACGAGCCATGTATTCAACATTGACTGAGAGGTCTATTGCAACACAGGACTTAAATGTTATTCTGGAAGCAATAGCATTTACTCACTGAAGAATGTGCTACCAGATTCAGGCTGTTACATGTCAGGCTCATGGCTGTGGTGTCTAACCTGGTAACATGCTGTCATCTTTTAAAAAAAGTTTTAATGATTCAAAGGTACAGTACACATTTATAATTATTTATACCATAGCTAATGTTAAATTTATTTACTTTAAGTTCTTATTTTTTAATTTATATTACCATTTATAGATTCATTCATTTTGGAACCATTTTAAATGTAGTAATGCTTATTTTAAAGGTACTATTAAATATGTGAATGTTTACACTAATTTTAATGAGTGGGATTTTGTTTTTTTTTCCTCTATTATAATGGGAAAAAATGAATTGTTCAAAAAAATGGTTGGTGGCAGATTCTACTCCCAAAAAAAGACCTATTAAGAATTGCCAAAAATGTATTTGATAAAACATTTCCATAAAATCAGGCAGTGGTAGCACAGGCCTTTAATTCCAGCACTCAAGAAACAGAGGCAGCACTCTGTGAGTTGGAGGCCAGCCTAGTCCACATCTCAAAAGGAAAAAAAAATTCTATAAATGATTATATACCAAAATATCTAATACTGGTAATATGGTAATGACAGCAGCTTGATCTTTATGGATCATTTATTAGTATCAACTTCATGAATCAGCAATTTGAACTGATTTCTGTGCCTCAAATTAACCTATATATTAACCTCAAATGAACCTAATAGTTCACTGACTGAACTATTAAATAGAAGCTGCTTTAAGGCTATTTCTTATCATTGATGGTAACACAGAGCTAGGGTTTCACTGGTTTTAATCTACCAATTAAGTGAGAAGTCACATGTTTTTAGAAAATGCATAAATTTAGTTGCTGTCACCAAAGTAATTGTAATTTCAATATGACAAAGTTACACAGAGGAAAATCAACATTTTACAAGCTTGGCACCATTACCCCAGTGAATATTGACATTTCCTGAATGTTTCAAACATTTTTGGCACTGTGGCTTTCAGAACAGCAACACTGATAATACCCTTAAGTGCTGAGTACTGGTGAGTCATTAGAAATGGCACCCTTTCCCTCTCTGGTAGGTTGTGGGAGGTAAAGGAGGCAGCATTAGGGAGAAGACACTAAGTACACACCTGTCACTTCTCACTTTGTTACTTGAGCTGTTTCACATCTCAGTGGTAGCCTGCAGGACTTTAAGATTTATGCCATTATGATTTAGTTATGAAATACCAGTTATTTTCTCATGAGTTAGAATGACTTCTTACTCTGTTTTGTTATATTTCCTGGCAATGTTTTCTGAAAACACCTTCCTGGACTGGAACTCTCTGCAGCTCTAACTGATAGAACAGGATGGTGATTTTTAAGATTCACCAGTGATTGTCAACTACTGAGAAGGCAAGCAGACTTCATTCCCATGCACCATCTGTGGGAGAATGTTAATGGAATAAGCAACCTTTCCTATCAGAATGAAATGTTACTCCAATAGCATTATCTACTTACTCATTTCTAAGAAAAGCTTAATGCCAAGAATGTCCCTTGTGGTCCTAAAACAAGTGACTTAAAACTTTGTCAACCTTCTATGTGTGCCGAACATAGAGTCTTAAAACTAAGACAACTTGGATGGACGTAAGTAGTTTCTCTCTAAAAATGCTTTTCACCTCTGCTCTCCACTGCCAGAAATTGAGTATTGAAGGTAATTATACATGATTATTCTCTCTTGTATGTACACATTTGTTTTTAAGAACTCCACTTTGATAAAAATATGCATTTAAAAACCACACATTTATATACATGGTTGTTAAACAGCTTAAATTTTATTGACCTCCCAGTTTTTAAAAAAGTTAAAGGTCATACCTTTAGGTCGATGTACTATATACAGATTGTGCAGAATGAATATGAAGAGATACAAATTAGTCATGCCCAAAAGATTGACTAGAGTCATCTTCATAAATACATATAAAATTCTTATGAAGATAGAGGGACTGCCAGCTTTTCTGAGACGCTTTCCAAAGTTATTGAAGGCACAAAATATACATCATTGTGAATATACACATTCTAGACTTCGTGCCTCTGATACAGCCCAAAGATTTGGCTCCATGACTACTATAAAACTAAATATACTGAATGAGATTCTGTTTCTCAGGTGAAAAAGCCAGACCTATAAACATCAAGTAGATAATTACCCCAAAATATGAATAATACAAATACAAGCACTTTATTTTAAAAAGCAAACACAAAAGATTGTGTAAATCCAAAAGTGTTAACTGCTTTCAAACTTCTATTTTGGATTATTTAGTACCTATACAAGTTTGTTCCCAGAAGCTTATTTATGCATCACTAGTCTCTACTGTGGAAAATGATTCTAAAAATTAACATGGTTTTCAGTATTTAAAAATCTCACTATTTATATAAAAGCCTAGAGAGACCAATAATATCCAATAGCTTCAAAAGATAAACTAAAGACTCTTAGGTGTAATCAACTTTACCAATGTTTGTCCAGGTCTGTTTAATATATACACAAGGAAAATATACTCACTATAATTTTTTATAAAATAGCAAGTAAGGAGTAGATGTAGGAGATGTAGAAGGGGAAAGAGAATTTAAAAAGTCCTTTTCTTCTGTAACTTTTACTTCAGAATCATCAAAAAGCAACCACTTCCCCTCGTACTCCTTTAAGCTTTGCACTACATATGAAATTTTGTTCTCCAATCCATTCATGTTAATGCCTGTTTGGTCACTGGATTCCTTGTTCCTGTCAGATTCATGGGTCCCATTAGTATCATTAGTTTCAGAATTCCTATTTTCAGCAAATGCTATCCCGGCAACCTTATCAGGATTAGACGCTTTGTTGTACAGCTCATAATCTGCTTTGCTCTTTTGTCCTCCAAGAAGTCCAACAGCTTCGACATTTTTTTTGTTCAAAACTTTACTTGGCTGGGCATTTCCACCAACTCTAATTGATACTTCATCATCGTAATTTTCAGCCATCCCCCTTGCTTCCTCATTCAGTGGCTCTGGCTTACCTATCTCACACATCTGGTCAACCACAAAATTCCCTTTATCTAGTTCCAGACTGTTAAGGTCAGTGACTTTAACAGAAGCAGTATAGTGCCCACTACTAATGGTAATGCCACTGTGCATCACAACAGCAAATAATCCATAGCTGTCATTAGTCGGCTTTGTGCTCCATTCTTCTAGGGACAGTTTAAGAGGTGTCAGTAAAGGAGTGTTGATCTTGGAAAGTCCACCACCATAACAGTCAAACCTTTGGAAGGAAAAAAAGGTTTCCTGTAATTCCATTTTAAATGTAAAATTTTACACGCAATGTGAAACCAAGCCCTTAATGTTTAGTTATGAGCAAAGACAGACTAAGACCTCAATTTTGAAAAAGCACATACACAAAAATATTAAAATAGAACCTAGGTGTAATAATGCACACCTTTAATCCTGGCATTTGGGAAGCAGAGGCAGGTGAAAGACCATGGAGTGTGCAACAGCATGTCAGAAAAGACAGATTATCCAAAAATCCATTTTTATATCTATTTTTAATAACTTATAGACAAATTCCCAACTATAAAATTTCTCCAGTTTTCAGAGATGAGTTCAATTTCCAACTTTCCTTAAAACTGAAAAGAATTTTGCTTTGTTATATTCCCAAAAAGTATGCATGAGTCTGGTGGCTCACACCTCTAATTCTAGCTGCAGCCTCTGAGGTAAGGGGACAGCTGTATTTTGAGGCCAGCTATGGCTGTTAACAGTGAAACCCTGTCTCAAAGAAGGGGAAGGAAAGAAGCATTAAAGATTTCTCCATTTCAGTCAGTTCCACTAAAGCAGAATACTAAAACTAGCACCTACATAATGAATAAGAAAGGATATATTTGAGAATTGTTCTAGTTTTTTTTTTTCTTTTGGTGCTAGAGACCAAATCTGAGAGCTCACCTTTGCTAGACAAGCACACTATCTGAGCTGTACTACCAGCCCCCAAGAGCACAGTTATGTAGGATGCATGCCCTGACAGCCCACCTGCGGAGAGCAGAGTTGTTTCTGAGAGACCCTCAGTTCATTCACAATACTCACTCCAAGCCACTAGCAGCAAAGCACTTCAGATGGATAGTGATAACTTCAGGCATTTTATCAAATAAGAGACTTCGCTCTGCTTCCGTATAATGATGGCAATTTTCACAGAAATATTTGTCTTCCCCTACAATTCTTTCCACTGAAGCAAATTGTGAAATTGCCCATCTCAAGGTCTTCATTTCTGTTTTTGGCTCTGGAGAAACTATAAAACAGAATTGTTCACTCATAGTATCTTTCAGACATTCAAAAATTAAAAAAGGTTCCATGTGCAATATAATCATTCAGTTTCAAATAACCCATCCCCAACATCTAAAAAGATTTCATTTGCTTTCAGTTATCCTGAAAGTACACATACATGTCTTCTAAATATTATTAGCCAAAAAAAGAAAAAAAGCCAGGTCAGCCCAGTCCCTGCTAAGTGTAAGTCAACTGCCAGTATCTCCAGCCGGCCTCATGACTGTCTATACTTTTCATGGTTTACACTCAACACAACAGTGGCTCAAATATTTAATTTTAAAACAACTCCAGTTACCAAATATTAGGGTCTCCAATATTAAAGTATTTCATTTTTGCATTCCAACATTTCAAATTAAAATGCTACAATTCCATAAATATAATTAATAAATGGTGCAAAATAACAGGAAAGCTATATATTATATACCAAGGATACTACACTATTCTGGAGAAAACTGACTATACCATGGTGCACACAGGCTCCCATTTGCTTACTTTCAGAGCTCTCCTCAACTTTAGAAAGCTCATCTTCTTGTACTGGGACACTAATATCCTGGAAATCTTCTCTTCTTTCTGTTAAGCTTTCACATTCCAAACAGCGAGTTCTTAATACTAGCTGACCTTGAAATAATTTCTCTACGAGTTCAAAACCAATTTGTTCTGCACCTAAAATGAAAACAGGAAAATTAAGTCTATAAAGTATACTCCAATTCATCAATTTCCCACTGAAATAAAGTATATCATGAACACAAGACCTTTTTCACATCTAGTTAAGCAGTGCCTTATTTATTAAATATAGTCACTACCAAAAACATTTTAAATAGAAATTACTATCCTTAAAGTCAGCTGAATCTTCAACTTGCCTCCCAAAGACATGTCTTTATAGAATTGCCCCAGAGAAAGAAAAAAAAAAATTGGGCACATTCACATTAACTACAAATTTTCCCTAAGATGCGTACATGTATAAACACAATCTCAATAAGATTCACTGAATTGTGTCCCTTATGAGTTTATGTCATATTCTGTAAATAAAAGAGGGAAAACCCACCGCTTTTCCATTAAAAATGTACTGAACTTCCCTACTTTAGAAACCATTGAGCAAAATTACCCTAACATTAATACAAGAGTATTACATAATACATGTTCATACACTCAAGTATATCACTTTAAACACTACAGTTGACATCCAATGCTTAAGTTACCTTCTGAAAACAAAATCTTAACTACTGTATATTTCTATAGTTACTAATATCCCAACTTGCCATTTTTAATAACTACACTGACCTTTGTTTATGGGCTTCACATCACTAGCGGCCACAGGTGTACCACTGCTTCCTGGGGAGTCAACTGTACCACCATTAGCTGTAGAATCACCTTCGTGTTTCCCTGGGTCCTCTTCAAGATCAGACTCATTTTCTTTAGATTGTCCTTTGGATCGCTGGTTTGTTGTTATTTTCCCCAGACTACAGAACTTAGAAAGAATGCTGGGCTGCTTAGTTGTAGACTTTAGCCAATTTATTTTAACTTTTGATTTCTTTTGGGAGGGTCTCACACTCTCATTTTCAGAAACACACTTGGGGACGATGTTAGGAGAAGCCTCTAAGGTGTCGCCAGCAGCTTTTCTTTTTGACCTAGTTTGTCTCTGGTTCTCTTCCAGTGACTGAGACTCCTTGGACAACTTAACTTTCTTCTTCATGTTACCAGACTCACTGTCACATTTCCTTTTCCAGTTTCCTTTTGGGAGTTTTTCTTTAAAATCCTCCAGATTCCTCATACTGTCAATCTCCATGCTGTTAACTCCTCTTAGTTCCTCTTTCTGATGAGATTTTTCTTCTACCTTTGTAGATAATTCAGGCAAACTTTTCACTTCGTCTTTTTTCAGGAGTTGGCATGTTTCTTGAATGTTTCCCAGAATACACTGGAGCACTTCCTGTGCATCATGCTGTAGATAACCTTCATACATAGGGTTGAGCTCCCTATCAAAAGAAGTGTTCATTTTAGCTAATTCTAGTTTTGTATAGTAACATAAAAATTTTCCATCAACTATTTTAAATATCCAAACGTATTCTAATTTGAAACCTCTTACCTAAATTTACAGTTGAAAGTAAAAACCAATTTTACCGTATTTTATTATCACCATACTGTGACCCTCTTCTAAATATTATGAATAACTAATGCTGACAGTGCTATACAATATAAGGTTTTATTAGAAATGCTGTGTGTCCTGCACAGTAACTACCACTAAGTAACTACTGACAGATGCCAGGAGGCTAAATAACTTGCCTAAAAGGGTCATAAGAGATACAAAGTGAGGGTCCAGAACCAGCTCTTGGCCACCATTTTATAATGCCTCATAACAAAAGTAAATAAATGTCCTGGGCCTACATCTATTCAAAAACTAAAGAGGTTTTTACGTCAGGTCTCATTATGAAATTTTCTTAATGTTATGGATCATGTGTGTGTGTTAATTTTTAAGCACATATAATAAGTATTTAGAAACTGCAGTTTTTATGCATAATACATTTTGAATATAGACTAATTTCTAATCTGAAATTTTTAGGACCATATGTGTTTAGGAATTCTGGTATTTTCATTTTCAGATGACAATATGGGTCTATAGGATGTTGATCAATGATGGAGTGTATGCTCAAGCATGCACAAGGCCTGGGTTTGATCCTTAGTACCACAAAAATCAGTAATTGTATTAATACCTAGGCTTTACCACCAGAGACTGATCTGATGTGGAGCCCACATACCACATATATCCGTTATTTTTTAAGGAGTGTAATATAGCACATATAAAAGTATGAATCATCAACATATGGGGCAGTATCCTATAATCACACAATCTTTTGATAGAAAATTTATTGATTCACATCAGAAAGAACTATGAGTAAAGAATATAAATAGACTAATATAAATTTGAATCTAATTAACTTAGTATAATTTATTTTTAAAAATTAATTTTCAAAGCTTCTGGGATATAAAAGGCTGTGAATCTAGAAGCTTCAATTTTCTTGCCATTTATTCCTTATTTATTCATATATCACTCTTGTCTAATAACAGAAACAGACAAAGAGGCTATACCTGAGTGTGTTAAGCAGTCGTCTTGGCTGTGTAGCAAGTTCATCTGTGTATTTCTCTGGATTTAAGAGAAAACTAGCCTGAAGCTGTTCAACTGAAATTATTAAGGACTGTAAACTGCATATAAGCTCATAACTTGCCAAAGGATCTTCTTTGCAGCTTCCCTATCAAGAAAAAAATAATAATTTATAAACATTAAATACGTACCTCTTTACTTCTTAGTCTAACTGAATAATGTAGCTCTTCTAATTTTAATTTTAGTACAACAAAAATTCCATTAAACATACGTCAACTTTTTTCATTTTAGAGTTTTTTCCTGTTGCTTTCTAAATGGAAAGTGATTTTTCTAATCAGTTTTCTTTTAATGTATTCATTTGCATTTCAGGCTAGGAATGTGGCTCAGTGGTGGAGCTTCACTTGTCTAGTAAACAATGCATAAAAAATAAACCAAAAAAAAAAAAAACCCTCTACACAAGACTGAATAATCTGGTAAGGTCCTTTATCAGAATAAAAAAATACTATAATATACACAGTGCTTAAAACCTTAATTCTTGTTTATAAATCAACAGAAATAATCTATCACCATTGTTCTGAACTCTCCTAATAATCTATTACCTTTTATTTAACTTTTTTTTTGGGGGGGGGGGATTTTCAAGACAGGGTTTCTCCGTAGCTTTTTGGTTCCTGTCCTGGAACTAGCTCTTGTAGACCAGGCTGGCCTCGAACTCACAGAGATGCGCCTGCCTCTGCCTCCCGAGTGCTGGGATTAAAGATGTTTGCCATCACCACCCGGCCTTTTATTTAACATCAATATTAACCTATTAACCTCTTACTTATCAAATAAATTTAACTCCTCCCATTTGTTTGTGTGAGTTGTTTTTTGTTGTTGAGACTGGGTGTCACTGTGTAGCCCTGTCTGGTCAAGAAATCAAATAGAGACAAACCAGGCTTGACCTCAGCCTCAGAGATCCACTTGTGTCTGGGATTAAAGGTGTGCACCACCATGCATGGCCTTCCCCCTATCTTATTTTGCTTTTCAAATTTTTGGCCAGGCAGTGGTGGTGCACTCCTTTAATCCCAGCACTCAGGAAGCAGGCAGATCTCTGTGAGTTCAAGGCCGCTAGAGCTAGTTCCAGAACAGGCTCCAAAGCTACAAAGAAATCTTGTCCCAAAAAACAAAGCAAAAAACACAAACAAAAACAAAACAAAACCAAATTAATTTTTTACCTTATCTTTTTGATTAGAGTCATCCTTCAGAGCTTCTTTCTTCCTTGAAATAATATTAAATAAGTGTTTCACTCCAGATTTAAAACCAGGACAAAAGTATAACACCTACAAAAGGGACATTGTCTAAGTACTGAGCAAACAATACACCTAAAATCACTAATGCCTTCTATAGGGCACTTTTAATGTCTTATAGGGCATTTTTAATGTCTTACCTAAAAATCAGATGTTAAGACCATTATGAAAACTGTTCTCTACCCCATCAATACTAACCCACTGTTCTACTAACTCTCAGTAGCACTTACTGAACCTACGTAGATACATTAATAAGATTAAGATTACAAGGACAAAAAAAAAGCGACAAAAAATTTTAAGGGTACACAAAATAACAAGAGTTTTTAAGTGGACACAGCACCAGGAATAAAGCAGGCAAAGAAGGGGGGGGATGGTTTGGCACCTTCCTTTTAAGCAATCTTCCCAATTTTAATATCTCCCCTTTGTTTTTTCTTACCCCACAGGAAGTTTAATAAGATGCAGTTAGCGTATTATCGCCTAATTTGGTTTGTTTACAAATAAAGGTAAACAAAGTATAGACAAAGCCATTCAGTAATCTAAAATTTTCAAGAAACATTAAACATTACATCATTTTACCTGAAGAATGCTATTTAGATAGCAAGTGTTGCCGAGATTATTCAGTCCCACAAATGGTAACAGGTTCTCTCTCTTCTCACAGTTTATCGGTGAGGACTGTGCAGCAGGAACAACCTGGTCACTGTTAACATACAGGGAAGAGATGATGTAAACCCCAAAGTGGGAAGGCTGCTGTGCTAAGTTTAGGTTTTTACAATGGGGTATGATATGGACAGTCAGATGGCAGTTTCAAGAGGAAACATTTCAGACTCAAAATAAGCATACCCCCGCAGAGACTTTAAGTCACACTCTACAAACCTCCAGATAATTCCATAAAGAGGATGTTAGTCCCATAAAAGTAAATGAACTGATATGGTGGTTTCTTTCACCTACTGGGACATTTTTAATCAATTTAATTATGAATATAAACCTGGGAATGAGCTAATAATTAGCAACACTATTTAAAGAGGTTATACACTAGGTCCTATTCGTAAAGATTTAGAAGAAAGTCTATGAAGAGAATTAGACTGCTTCTCCTCACTTAAATAGGTCACCTTTTTTCCATCTTTGGTACTTGGGATTGAACCCAGGAGATCACTGAGCTATAAAACTAACCCTAACAATCACAGGGAAAACATACACGGGATAAAATCTAATTTTGTTACCCAACAAACCACCCATTTGTCGAACTAAGACCCCAACTAGAGTAATTTGAAATATTCACTTTTATTCCTTATTTTTAATTTAAAAATAACTTTACATTATAATGAATTACAATAAAAACATCATGCAGCTAGACTAATGTAGGCACTCAAACACTTGTTCAGTCCTATAGGACAGCCATTTGAAACCAGGGATTTCCATTCAGGGCTTTACAATGCCACCATCAATTACATTTTTTATGCACTTATCCACCATAAAAAAGGGAAAACATGAGTTTAGACTAGAAAAATAATTAGCTTTATCCACTTTTATGTTGGACTCATCTGTACTTTCTATGCATTCCTTCTCTCCTTATCTTTTTAGTGACTAAAGAATTAATGTGCATTAAAAGCCATTTTTAAAATCCAGTTTCAATATAATGTGCAACTCTCCTGCTTCTGAGTTGTTCTGGAGTCAAGTCTTCTGAACCAAACCAAAGAAAATCTCGTCTGTACACGCAATGCCTTGCATAAACTGATGGTTTCTCCGCCCAACCAACCCTACCCCCCCCCCCCTTTTTGATTTTTAAAGACAGGGTTTCTCTGTAGCTTTAAAGACAGTCCCGGAACTCCCTCAGTAGAGCAGACTTGCCTTGAACTCACAGAGACACGCTTGTCTCTGCCTCCCAAGTGCTGGGATTAAAGACCTGCACCACCGCAGCCTGGCTCTAATTTCACTTGATAGTACCCCAATTTAGTCTCAACCACTCACAAGGCAGCTGTTATGCTAATGAGTTAATGCTGTGGGTGTGACCCTAGGAGAAATCACCAGGACACATCTTGTCTCACTGAATGCAAATTCTTGAGTATTTAACCTATGTCAACTGTCAGGTCAGTGCAGAAGTATCAACCCAAGTTCAGTGTTCCTTCATTGACTCAGAATAAAGTACAGAAATATATTTAAAATAAAATACATACATCTCAGATCCTCTATATTCAGAAGCTTTTTCTTCATTTTCTTGAGAATCGGTGAAATCTAAAGCTCTTTTAGTTTCCTTTTTCTGAAAAAACTTCAAAGAAAGTCTGTTTTTCTTTGAGGGACTCCCTCTTGCAAGCCCATTACTTTCACTAGGTATGACACCAGGCATTTTCTTTTAAAATTGCGAGGAGTTGACGAGAATTAGCTTTTAGAAGGCAGCTGTAATCACCAATTGTATCTGTTAATCACACAAACAAAAAGGGTGTAGTTAGTCATCAGGTGTAGATGACCAAATTAACAACTGTGAAAGCTAAAAGAATGGTGCACACCAGGACACCATATTTAGAAACCTAACACCTGACAGTAGACACTTAGGGATGGTTGCTTCAATCGGTGCTTTTCAACCTTCCTAATGCTGCAACCCTTTAATACAGTTCCTCATGTTGTGGTGACCCCCAGCCATAAAATTATTGTGTGCTACTTCCTAACTGTAATTTTGCTACTGTTACAAATCGCAATGTAAATATATAATATGCAGGATCTCTGGTATGCAACCCCTGTAAAAGAGTCATTTGACCACCACGGAGTCACAATCCACAAGGTGAGAACTGATGGATTAAATGAAGCTACACTGTCTAACTTTCTCAAAGATGTACTACTAAAGTCTTAATACTTCAGTATATATAAAGGGCCACATCACAAAATACCCATTTAGTAAAATCATACACAAAGCACAACAAAGTCATAGAATTAAGTAAAAACCCAGGGCTGGTAAGGTGACCAAGTGGGTAAAGACACTTGCTAATAATAATAAGCCTGACAACTTGAGCTTGAGCCCAGGAACCCAACTTCTGAAGGTGCCCTCTGACCTTTGTGTGCACATCCAAACACACACACACACACACACACACACACACCAGCTTAAAAAAAAATAGGTTTACACAAAACGTCTCTAATTGTAAAGAAAAAAAGCCCAGAGACAAATGAAAAGCCACAATAGTAGTGAACACTGAAGAATGTTCTTTCCACGGCCATTATAGTCAATTTATGATATACACAATGAAGTCTCTACACAGCTGTAATTCACATACAGAGAAAAGCACATTATCCGGCCTTTAGTTATAAAATCCGAAAGAAGCTACACATACAAAGCTGGAACCATGGGTGGAAAAACTTGCTCCATGTCATGCGCATTAAAAATTACAGTATTCTTTAGTTTTCCAATTTTGTTTTGGAGCAGGGTCTCACTGTACAGCCCTGCCTGTCTTTGAATGCCGCATGTAGGCTGGCCTGGAACTCAGAGATCCACCTGCCTCGGCCTCTCCCTAGTGCTGCTTTGAATGTTCTGTGAGCCACCACACCCAGCTCCAATTATTTCTAAACTCTATGATTTAAACTACACTGAACAAGGTTTCTACCCTGTTTCAAGGTAAAAACTTCAAAATGGAAGGAAAAAAGGATATGGCAATATTTGTGATACTTTATAGAAGTTTATTTTTCACTTGGGATACCTAGAAGAAAAATACTTTTTCATCTCAATATCCCTAAAATATGAACGAGTTTCAAATGTAGGTACCTGAGTAGTAAATTGAGATACACAAAAAGCCACTCAACTCCTACCCCTAAACATTAACTCCAGTGTACACTGCAGTGGAAACATTTTTGGGGAATCATCTCAGGAAGAACTTTAAGCTGACGAATTTTCCCATCTTGTCTGCAACTTAAATTTTGTCTCCTGGCCCCTTAATATTCCTGATGAAACATTATCAATAAGCTGCTACTATTATTTGATAATGAAAACATGAACGTTATGAATAATAACAAATCAGCCTTCGCTGAACTGTCAGAGAGCCCCAAGCATTAACGACTCGAGAAAGGTGCCTTGCTGGGAGCCAATGGGAGACGGAGAAAGTGATCAGTCAGCTGAAATAGCGGACCTCACCTCAGCCGACCATCCCCTCCCGGCCCCTCCAAACAACCAGCCCTGACGGTCGCCGAGAGGGTGACACTTTCCCAGGTGCCCGATCTTACGCTCTCACCGTCCCTTCTAAGCAGGGGCTTTCGGGCAAAAACATCTCTCGCGAACTTTATAAACCAAGCTTCGTACGATGAACTTAACGGTAAACCTTCCTGACCAAATGACACCGGGAACCCCCGACCCATTGCTTTTCAAATCTGTGTAAAAGCAAGTACTCAACTATTTTTTAAAGAAAAGTGTGAAACAATAAAGACAAGATCTTGGGCGCAGGGTTAAGACACGTGGCGCCGTTCACACTTCTGGGGAAAGTGTAAGTCAAGAAAATGCGCGGTAAAATTTCGCAAACCCCGATCCGGGACACAGCGATGGCAAACACCTCTCCTCCGGGCCAGCGCTCCTGTTACGAAAGGCGCGGGCGGAGAGACACAAGCTGCCGGGTGGCCGCCCGGGGTCGCCGCGCCCGCCCGCTCCACCCCCCCCCCGACCTCCCGCAGCGCAGCCCGGGCCTGGGGGGGGGGCTCCCCACAGTCCGCACCTGCCCCGCAACCGCGGAGCCCCGAAGCCCCGGCCCTCCTTACCCGGTCATGGCCCTGAGCGAGTCCGCGGCGCCGCCGCCGGGGAGACCAGCCAGGCAGAGTGCGGGCGTGACAGGTGAGCCCCGCCGCAGTCCCGAGAGAAGGCTCGCAGGTAAGTGTCTCCCGCGGGGGAGTGACCATTCGTCCGCGGAGCGGGAGCCGGGCCGCCGCTCGGTCCTGCCCGCCGCGGCCCCACTACATCCCCGGCGCAGCCCGGCCGGGAAGGCTCCGGGCTGCACAGCGGTGGCGGCGCTCCCGAGCCGGAGGGTCCCCGCTCGGCCACCGACGGGAACTTGGCGCGTTTTCCTCAGTCTCAGGACCCCCGCGAGTGAACCCCCGCCCGCGCCAGCGTCGCGGCTGGAGGTGGCGTCCTCGGAAAGTGCCGGTTCTCCTCCCCACGCTGCAGAGACGCGGAAGGCGCGAGCCGCCGCGCGACCGCCCCTCGCCAGCGGCGCGCTCGGCTCCGGAACCAGCTGGAACGGTAGTTCCTCCCGGGGCCTAACGGGTTCTGCACTTTCAACAGCGCAGGCAGCGGCGCGGGCAGCTCGCGCGGGTCCTCGCAGAGGCGCGCGCTGCGCAGGAGGCCGGGCTGGCGCGCAAGAGCTCGCTCACGCCCTCTTTTTTTTTTTTTTTTTTTTTTAATTCTTTTTAAACATTCGGGCTTGCGAGTTGAAGGGAGGGAGCGTACGGGTTGGGAGATGGGACAGGGAGTGGCCGGGACAAGCCCCTGCCTCAGGTGCTCAAATGCGCCAATCCAGAAGGAACAATTTCCAAAGCCTCCTGCCTCTGCCCCGGAAGGGACAGCCAATCAGAAGTGTCCGCACAGCCAGCCAATCAGCGGGCAGAGAGGAATGGCTGGCCAATAACAAAGTAGAGGGAGCGAGCCCTGTCCGCCTGGTTGGGCGTGCGGCGGCCCGGAGCGCCTCTCTCCGCGCTGATTGGCGCTCCCGTGCGCGCTTTCGCTGCCGGCGGTTAGAGTTCCGCTGTGCGTTTTGTTAGCCCTAGGAGGCGGCGACCGAGGGTGTGGTCCCTGGGGCGAGGCCCCGGTGCAGGCCCGCCTACCCTGTCCACTTTTCTTTTTTCTTCTTTGGCGTGCGCTTTCTGGCAGGGTCGCTAGAGACTCGGAAAATGGCTGACGTGTTGGTTTGCTGTTCGGCGTCCGCTGGGTGTCCTGTTCGCTGCGGGAGCCGCGGCCCGGTCCCAAGCCAGTCCATAAAAACTAGCACCGCCCGAGTTAGGCAGTGCTCAGCCCAAGGCTGCGGAGTTTTAATTTGCAGGCTGGTCTCTCGCGGCACAAGCCGCGGCGGGTTCTGGCGCGAGCTGGTACCGAATTGCCTGTTTGGAGGATTTGGTTTTGCTTGCTGTGTCTTTGTGAGATGATCTCACGGTGCGGTGCCGCAGTTGATGAGAACTCACTAAATCCGTTCAAATTGGGTTTTGCTTGTTTGATTTGGTTTGGTTTTAGTGCCCACTGTATTGCCAGGCTTTTTCCCGAGGTGGTAGGGATAACATGGGGAGTGCTTTACAGTCTACGGGAGACCGAAATTAAACTGGTGATTTGAAATAATGTAAGTGGTTAGATTTGTATGTGTCAGATGGGTGTTTTAGATGGGATACTCTAGAAAGACTTAGCGTTTTGGCAGACAGCTCCAGGAAGTGCACCTGGAAAGGGTTTGCATAGGGAAAACTGTAAATATCTGTAAGCCTGTAGTGATATTTCATTTGTATCTTAACAAACAAAGCTTGCCTGAAGATCAGAAAAGTAAAACAACCAGCCACTAGCTCTTACCTCAGTCTGAAATGGTGATCCTGCCTTCAGGAATCTCAGAAGGAGACTGTGTGAGAGCTGTCTCCTCCCATTTTATATTCCTCTCTAGGGCTGGGATTAAAGGCGTGCACCACTGGGATTAAGGTTATGCACCGCCGGGTTTCTCTGGCAAACAAATTCTGCTACTGGGTTTAAAGTTGTGTGTTATCACTGCCTGGTCTGTAAGGCTGACCAAGGTAGCTGTTTTACACTGATCTTCAGGAGAGCTTCATTTATTAAAATACAAATGAAATAGCACTACATAACACTTTGAAGCTTTAGTTAGAAAAGCAGTGGGGGCAGGATGCTTTTTGCAAAGACAAAGAAAGACTGGAGCAATGGCAGTGAAATGAGCATTCGTGGGGACAAGCAAGGAGGCACATCTCCCCAGGGTCACTCTCAGCAGCCTAAGAAGTTCCCGTCAACGTTTAGGGACCTGCACTCAGTCCAAATCGCTACTGAGTCACAGAAACACATTTTGTGAAGACAGTTTGCGAAGCAGGATTGGAGTTTGGAGATACTTTAATGTAGGGGTAAGGATGAAGGTTCAGAGAGGCTCAGTGGGAAAGACAAGACAAAAGGGAACATGGATGGGGGCTCCTTAAAGAAGAGCCCCAAAGAGACCTGCCCAAGTGTGAGTACAAACTCAGGGGACAGTTGCAGCTCTTCTTTCATTCATAGGATTTGGGTGGCATTTGAAGTTTCAGTTTTTAAAGAGCTTCTAAGAAACCTAAAATGACATCTCTGAATGGCTTCTAGGGGGCTCCTGACAGGATTGTGGTTGTTAAAGTAAAAATCTAGCCCACAGGGATACTGAGAGGTAAGAAAACAAAACTAAAATTCTTTTAAGATTCTCAGGTGATGCCAGGCGGAGGTGGCATACACCATTAATCCCCGCACTAGGGAGGCAGAAACAGGCGGATCTCTGTGAGTTAAAGGCTAGCCTGATCTACAGAGGAAGTTCCAGGACTGGCTCCAAAACTACACAGAGAAACCCTGTCTCAAAAAAACAAAGATTCTCAGGTGATGTCTAGGGAAGGTGTGAGGCTCTGCTCAGGGTCATACACTCTCCAACCTTAAGCCTGGGTCATCGTTGCTTTAGCATTAAATATCTTTGTACAAATAAAGCTATGTATCCAGCCTTACAGCACAGGTTTTGGAAATCTCAGCCGGCAGAGGCTTCAGCCACACTTCAGGTTGGAGGGCTCTTCCCTGCCCATGTCCCTTACCATAATCTCCTTTCCAGCGTGTCTGAGCTTTGATTAAACTGACTTGAATGCCATCAAATAGTTCTGAACTAGTAGACAGCAAGGCTTCAAAGTGACTTTGAGCCAGGCAGTGGTGGTTTGTGCCTTTAGTCCCAGCACTCAGGAAGAGGCAAGTGGATCTCTGTGAGTTTAAGGCCAGCCTGGTCTACAAGGCAAGTTCCAGGACAGCCAGGGCTGTTAACACAGAGAAACCCTGTCCTGGGGGTGTGAGGAGGAGTGACTTGTGATGGAAAAGACTGGACCTTAGGGCACAAGCAGAAATATCCACTGAGAGGATGGTTCACAAAGCCAGGGAATAAATGGTGGCGTGAAATAAGGTGACAATGGAAATGCTACATGAGTAGGAGTTATACCAGGGTGCACACCTGTAATATCTTCACCAAGGATCTGAGGCAGGAGAATTACCAGAAATTCAAAGGACTGGTGTTCTTCAGCACACTGAGATATAAGTATGTGGTGAATACCTATTATATTCGCTCTTAGGAGACTCATGAGTCACAGCCCAGCTCAGCTATCTCAAAAACAGGAGGAGAGGGGAGAAGGGAAAGAAGACTAACCAGTGTCACAGTGGGTTAGAATCCTTTCTGTGAAACCAGACAATCTTGAACCCACAGTGGAAGGAGAAAGCCAACTTCCAAACATTCTCTGACAACACAAATGTCATGGTATGTGCCTGGACTCACAATAGTTTTTTAAAAAGATAAAGCTGCATATTTCATATAAAATATACCTAAGGAGACAAAGACCAAACCCAGCCAGCAAATACACAAGAGACAAAACTAGTTAATAATATAAATCAGTCTTAGGTTTTTGTAGCATGAATTCTAGTTGGTCTTAATAAAAAACCCAGAGTCAGATATAGGGGTTAATGCTGAAGATCAGAGAAGCAGAGCAGCCAGCCACTAAAAAGACCTTTTACCTTACCAATGCTCAGACCGAAGGGGCGGTTCTGTCCTCAGACTACAACTGTTTCCACGAAGCCTCAAACTGACTGAATGATTGTTTCCTTCTACCTTATATTCCTCTCTCCATCTAACCATATCACTCCTGCCTGTGCCTCCCTAGTGCCAGGATTAAAGGCATGGGATCCAAAGTGTTGGGATCACCCTTGTGTGAATTCTGTTTCTCTTTTAGATTCAGTCTTGTGTAGCTCAGGGTGGTCTTGTACTAACAGAAATCCCTCTGCCTCTGTCTCCTGAGTCCTGGGATTAAAGGTTTGTACCACCACTGCCTGGCCTCTAGTGGCTTACTTAGCTCTGCACCCTGATATTCAGCAAGCTTTATTTGTTAAAAAACATAAGCAAAACTTCACTGCAGGTTGTCATCCTTTGCAATGCACTGGTAGTGCCACGTTTTTGTTCAAACAATACGGGGGTTTTGGAAGAAAATGGCCCCCAAACAGAGTGGCACTATTAGAAGGTATGGTCTTGTTGGAGGAAATGTATTACTGTGGGGGCAGGCATTGAGGTCTCTTTTGCTCAAGCTTCCCTCAGTGTAACTATCAGTTGACTTCCTGTTGCCTCTAAGTAAAGATGTAGTACTCTCGGCTCCAACACCAACCACATCTGCCTGCATGCTGCCATATTCCCTGTGATGATGATAATGGACTGATTCTCTGACACTGTAAGTGAACCCCCTCAATCAAGTGTGGTAGATATAGGGATGTGCTCTCTGTTATCCCTTCAACCCTGGAGATTTTACGGCTGTTGTAATAGGAGCAGCGGGGCTGCATCCCCAGCACCCCAGCCGCCTGGCTAGCTTATGCCCCAAAATAACAACACACAAATTGTATTCTTTTAAACACTGCTTGGCCCATTATATCTAGCCCCTTCTCGGCTAACTCTCACACCTGGACTAGCCCATTTCTTATAATCTGTGTAGCCCACGAGGTGGCTTACCAGGGAGATTCTAGCCTACGTCCATCCTGGGTCGGAGCTTCATCGTGTGTGTCTCAGAGAGCAGAGCTATCACGTCTACCCGGGAGAGGGGAGCATGGCGTCTCTCTGCCTTAAGAATCCTGGATTTGTCTCGTAAAGACGTCATCATATTTCTATTATCAAACCATTTAGTGCCAATGAAAACTACGAATCCCAGAAGGATCCATAGATGTGGGGTGATAGACACCTCTTGTAAAATCTCCCACATGGTACAATTAAAAAAAACTGTTAAATTCTTGAACAGTAATGTGTTCAGCATCTTATTTATAAAAGAAATTTTTTTACCTGCAATGATCGGTTCCTGCCAGTGGTGGTCTCTGTGTTTTTGGAGCCTGTCCTGGAACTAGCTCTTGTAGACCAGGCTGGCCTCGAACTCACAGAGATCCACCTGTCTCTGCCTCCCGAGTGCTGGGATTAAAGGCGTGCACCACCACTGCCTGACTGGCCTCGAACTCACAGAGATCCGCCTGCCTCTGCTTCTCAAGTGCTGGGATTAAAGGCATGCGCCACCACCGCCCAGCCAAGTCACTTTGTATCAGACCAAATCTGCCGCTGTGGCAGCTTTTGTTGTAAAACCACAGGTACTTCAGTTTCTGCTAATTCAGGCAGTGGGATTCTGCTGCAAACTTAGCCAAGGCAGGCAGGGAGGGGTTAATTGCTCTGGCGAGCAGGCAGGGCAGAATGGGCCTGTGTCGCCAAGTATGTCTCAGACTCGGCACTGGGGCCCGAGTCACGAACTAAAAGACAGCACCCAGGAGCGTGCTGTGTTAGTTAGTGGGCTACGCGCTTGAGTCGGGGGCAAAATAGCCCGACTTTGGATGCCAAAATGTAATGGCGTAAACGAATGCAGACAGATTGTAAATATATGTATATAGCTTTAATGGAGAAATAGACTTACAGAACCACCGTTCCTGCAGAGACCAGGAAAGCAGAAGCAGTAGCTGGGAGCACTCGCCAAATTTATAGGCAAACATTAGCCCGAGGCGAACACGCCCCCTAAGGGGCGGGACTTATCCCTACATCTCCCCCTTTTGTCTATTTCATTGAATATATATATATGTATGTCTATATATGTCTATATGATTAATGTTTAAGTTTTTCACAATGAACAATGAGTTTTTCCTGAAGTGACATTTGAAGTTTCCAGGAAGAAGATGGGGCCCCACAACAACAACTCTACCTGGTTGATATGACGTCATGATACTGATAGCGCTACTACAAGACCTGTGTTTGGGTACCAGCTGCACAAGACGATCCCAACTTGGTTAGCTGAAATGGTGCACATCTTGTACAACATTCTGGCCAGACCTCCACAAAATACTCAGAGACTATTTGCAATTTTAAAAGACATTGATCCTGAAATTTAACCATCATTTTAGTTTCACAGAATCCCCCAGAAAGAACGTCGCCCCCATGACAGCTGGAAGTAATTCTAGAGGACGACGTCCCCTTTCCCAGTAAAGTTTGCCCCTGGGTTTAGGGACAACATTTAGGGGTTGGGAGGTTGGGGGAGGAATTTTATAAGCTCAGGGATATTTTGAAAAAAAAAAAGAGGGAATGATGGGATAATAGATGTATAATTGTGAGTTACTGCTTTTAGACAAATATATTGGTATCGATTCTTGTATATTGATACAAAGTTAAATTATATTGACTATTGTATGCATGCATGTTTCTATCTCTGATTAAAACATTTTTTATGTATTGACATATATTGTATTGATATATATATATATATTGTATATACTTACCATATTGCAGTGTACATTTCTACCTCTGATTAAGATACTTATATAATGTTTGTGTATTGATATATATTTACCATATTACAATGTATATTTCTACAGTGTTTATATTTGGAGGTCATTATCCTCATTTGTTACACAGTTATTTATTGTCTTAGTCTTTAAGTCAGATAGATATTGAGACTTATATAGATAAATAGTCATCTAAGTTTGTCATTTATAATTAGACTAATCAGGTTCTCTAGATATATAAAGATTATACTCAGTATAGATAGATAATCTTCAACCTCTTCAAAGAGCTGTAGAAAATGGCCTTTAATCTAACTCAGAGTTTCGTGATAGTGAGACACAATTGCTCCTGGCAACACCGCTCTATTCCCGAGAGAATGTTGAGCACCAAAGACACTCCACCTGGAGCCTTTCTATTTGGCAGAACTGGTCTTTGGGCAAAGAAATGCCCATACCTCAACCACTGACAGAGACACAGAGCGTGCATCAATGGATAAAACAGGACTGTCTTATCCTGCCAAGACAGGGTAAGATAGTTTTGAAAAGTTCCTTGCCTTTAATAATGGCATGTCAGTTATGTTAGGCCTTAGCCAAAGTTGGTTGACTCAACATTGCAAACGAGACTTTGGGTGATTGCCCAGGTAGTCAGTTGTCTCTGTCAATTGTTGCACATTTTGAATATATCTCGTTTGTTAAGTAATATTTATTCCCTTCTCAGATCTTTGACAGAGTTGAAGATTATATAATTGTAGTTACTCTCTACATTATTTAGACTCCTTGAGATAGAATGTTTAGCAAAACTTCTGTTCTCAATATTATTTGTTATATTTATTATTTGTTATTATTGTATATAGTTGTATTTGGTTTAGTTCTGTCTTATTTAGACAAAAAGGGGAGATGTAGGGATAAGTCCCGCCCCTTAGGGGGCGTGTTCGCCTCGGGCTAATGTTTGCCTATAAATTTGGCAAGCATGCTCCCAGCCCGTCACTTTCTGCTTTCCTGGTCTCTGCGGGAACGGTGGTTCTGTAAGTCTATTTCTCCATTAAAGCTATACACACACACACACACACACACACACACACACACACACACATATATATATTACAATTTGCCTGCATTCGTTTATGCCGTTACATACGGCAACTGAGACTGCATCTTCTCCAATGGTCTCTCACGAAGCTTTAGCTGCTGTCCATGAACTTCAAAACCAATATAAGCTAAGAAACTCTTACACATTACCAAATTCAGCTGCCAATGTAAGCTTTGGGCCCCTCTGGATCATAGGTTCTGTGTGTTGATGCAGAGGAAACACTTCCCAGAAGATTTTGCTTCACTGGTGCCTGCCTTTTCTTAATCACAACTAATTCTTCAGCTGCAGCTGACCAGAACCACAGATCCTTAGTTCAAAATATTGAATGGTTCCACTAAATTCTTTCATGGATTCTAAAATCTCCCCTCTGAAACTTTACAAACCAGACTCTCCGCAGTCTCTTTTAAATTACTGCGATAATAGCTGAGTTCTGAAAACTCAATGGCTTTTCTAGCCTAGAGTCCCAAATCCCTTTACAGTCCTCTGCAAATCATGGATCAGGTTTGTCACAATGATACCCACTGTTGGTACTGATCTATGCTTTAGGGTTTCTGTTGCTGTGATAAAACAACTAAAAGCAACTTAGAGAGGAAAGAGCTCATTTCATCTTACACTGCTAGGTAATGGTCCATCACTAAGGCAGGTGAGGCCGGAACTGAAGCCGACACTAAGGAGGAGTGCTGCTTACTAGCTCGTTCTCCATAGTTGCTCAGCCCATTTTACTATACAGCTCAGGACCATCTGCCTGGTACTGGCACCACCCATCATGGGCCGAGTCCTCCACATCAGTCATTCATCCAGTGCACTGCAGGATTTCCCACAGTCCAATCTGGTGGGGACACTTTCTCAAGTGAGGTTCCCTCTTCAATGATTAAAGCATTAAACAACAAAATAAACCTATCCAGCATGCATATCCCTCCAGGTCCAATAAATGTAATTTTTTAAAAAATAGATTTATTTTTCCAATGAATGTAACTTTTTAATAAAGGAAGGAAATATACTGGCTGATGTTTGAGATATAGTAGGAGTAGAAACTCTAGAATATGAAAGATGTGAAAACAAGATCACTTTCATACAACCAGAGAAACTTTCATCTGTTGGGGAGAAAGCTAAAATCCAAGAGGATTTTAGAGTGACTGAACCTAGAAGATAGACAAGTGCCCAACAGGAAGTATGCTATGCCAAAATCAGGGCCATGGTTAAGGAGAATCTATCGTCCCAATAAACTGAGAAACCGTTTGGATGGTGTCCCTGAAATATTCATTCCCCAGGCTCTTTAGTGCCCACAGTGTCAGACTTGCCTCCCTACTGAAAATTATCATTTTGTCTTGCTAGACATTGTTATGGTGTCTACTAAATAACAACTTCTCCTTCCTTATCCCCCACTCTACTTTCCACCTAACCCTCTGTCCAGTATGCTATAATTATATGACAGCCTAGTTGGGAAAGTGCTGTGGTTGATAATGGAGATTAAGAAGTATTCCCCAAAGATGTTGCAAGACCTACCCCTACAAGAACTTAAGAAGTATGCATAAAACTGAGCTCAGAGATACTTGATATGGTCAGGAGCCAGACCATAAGATTGGGTAAGGAATATTATGCTACTTTGGAATCATTCTCCTTAAATATACTTTGTCAAGGATCCCTAGAATGCAGAATTTGTGTTCTCTTGGTGTGATATTATTGTTATAGTGACTCCTAGAAGCATGGGAAATCAATCTTAGTAAATGCAACCAATACCTAATATCAAAAGTGTTAGGGCTGGCAGAAGAGACAAGAAGGGATTCTGCTGTGGAATAATCCTTTTGTGCACTATGAAGATTTGTCACCCAGATTGGTTTAATAAAAAGCTGACTGGCCAGTAGCTAGGCAGGAAGTATAGGCAGGACATCTAGATGCAGAGAGAATTCTGTAAAGTAAAAAGAGTCAGAGAAGTTGCCAACAAACACAAGGAGAAGCTAGATAAGCATGTAATACTTATCTACAAGCCACATGGCAAAGCATAGATAAGATATATGGATTAATTTAAATGTAAGAGTTAGCTAGTAATAAGCCTGAGCTATTGGTCCAGCATTTATAATTAATAATAAGACTCTCTTGTAGCTATTTGGGAAACAGCTGCTGGGATAGGAAAATTGCCTACAGGATTCAAAGGCCAAAGAAGGTAAGTGTGCTAGTTTGGGTACATTATGTACAGCCAGGCAGGTTATATAGCTATTAACTTACTTATTTTGGGGGGGGAGGGCTTTGGTTTTGGACAGGGTTTCTCTGTGTAGTCATGACCATCATGGAACTTGTTCTGTAGAACAGGCTGGCCTCAAACTCTCAGAGATCTGCCTGTCTCTGTCTCCCAAGCGCTGATATTAAAGACTTGTGCACCACTACCTGGTGACTTAGTTACTACTCTATTGCTATGGAAAGACACCATGACCAAGGCTACATACTAAAGGAAACATTTAATTGGGGACTTGCTTTCAGTTTCTGAAGGTTAGTCCATGATCATCATGGCAGGACGTGTTGTGGCAAGCTAGTAGGCATGGCACTGGAGCAGTAACTGAGAGCTCATATCTGATTCAAATATTGCAGAGAGAGGGGGAGAGAGAGAGAGAGAGAGAGAGAGAGAGAGAGAGAGAGAGAGAGACTTGGCCTGGCATGAGCTTTTGAAACCTCAGAGCCTACTCTTGATGACTCACCTCCTCCAACATCCTAACCCTTCTTAAACAGTCCACCAAATGGGAAACAAACATTCAAATACATTAGCCTATGGGGCCATTCTCAAATAAACCATCACATCTATGTTCCGAGGAGGAGCCCAGAGGATACTGTACTGCATTTACTCAGACTATTGAGATGAGATAATCATTGTTAAGAAGTTAAGTCATGGCTCTTAGCAAACACAACCAACAATAACAGAATTTTGGCAGACCTTGACTCACTGATAATAGGGATAATAATAATATTACCTAAAAAAACAAGAAATAAGCAACTTCCAAAATCTAGAAATGGCAGAAATATCTCGCTGCCTGGACAGTCACTCAAAGTTTTTTGTACCATTGGGGCATCCATCTTTGGCCTTCAGGCCCATAGTATCCAGCAGACGTTTCCATGAAGCAGGAAATTTCAAAGACCGTTCAGTCACTATCTGCTGTGTCCTGCAGAATGTCTCACAGACTCTTTCATGAGTCAGGAACCCCAAAGGATCATCTCACCTTTAGGCAAGTTCAGCAGTCCTCTCTCTGAGGGTTCTTTGTGTTCAGTTTATGCATCAGTCCAGGCAAGAGCAGTTTCTTGCCCAAATGGCTAACCAACTCCCTAAGGAGCCTCTTTGATGCCCATCTTCCTCTTGAAGTAGATTGGTACTGTCAAGAGCAGACATGTCTCATTGTCATGAAAAGCCGTAAGTTATTAAAACATCTTAAATACCATGTTCTGTAGTCTTTGAAAGATATGAAGAATGCCTATCTAACTGAAGTATATCTCTATATATCTAGAAAATCTAACTAACATGACTACAAGCTTGATTATTATTGACAATTATACATTAACCTATATTTCCTAATTACACATTATATTTTTAAATAAACCACACAATCACAATACCTTAATCAATATCAGAAATACACATATATATATATATATATATATATATATATATATATATAACAAAATTGACCTTAAAGGCCATATCAATGCAAATTATTCATATCTATATCATATCCCCCTTTTAATGTAAAAAAAATTTATAAACAATATTTGGGAATATGAGTGCAGTTATTTCTCTCCAAACTGCTTTGTGCTGAATGGGGGCACTGTTATTCAGGTCTTTCATGGTATAACCTGTGTGCCAGGTTCATCTCAGTCGGCAGTTGAGTGAAATAATTGTTTGAGGGTGTTCACAGCAACCTTTCAGGAGGGTGTGGTCCATCATACCATATTGGGATAGAAGCAATCCAAAGGGTCTCATCCTCTGTGAAAACAAAAGGACTTTTCCAAAGCATCATAATCTTAGATCCAAATTTTGAAGTCAAAGTATTTTCAAAATATCTATCTTGGATTAGTTCAGCAGCATTTATAAACAAATATCTTTTTGCAGCTGTTGCTCCTTCCTCAGCATTCAAACAATTCAAAGAGAGCATAATAGCATACAGTATCAAGATTCTTTGTGTATTTTCCATCTTTGTGCTGCTTTATTTTAACCTCTATTTTGTTTATTTTTACTTTTATTTTTTTGAGACAGGTTCTCTGTATATCTTTGTCCTGGAATAACTTTGTAGACCAGGCTGTCCTTGAACTCCCAGAGATCCTCTTGCCTCTGCCTCTCTAGTGCTAGTGCTGGGATTAAAGGTGTATGCTACCACACCTTGAACTCCCAGAGATCCACTTGCCTCTGTCTCCAAGGCATTGAGATTAAAGGTGTATGCTACCACACCTTGAACTCAGAGAGATCTGTCTGTCTCTGCCTCCCAGGCATTGGGATTAAAGGTGTGTGCTACCACACCTTGAAGTCTCAGAGGTCAATTTACCTCTGCTCCCAAGTGTTGGGATTAAAGGTGTGTACTACCACACCCAACTACTCTCTCTCTCTCTCTCTCTCTTTTTTTTTTAGTTTTTTACTTTAAGGACTTTAACTTTTAGCCTGCATATATTTTTAATACACTGGAAATCATTTAGAGGTTTTCTTCGTTTTAAATCTCTCTTTACTGTATCTCTCTCTTTTTCTGACCACATGGGCCTTTAAATTACTGAGCAACATGGGTAGGATTAAAGCTGTGGCTTCGCCAGCTGGATCCAGCCCATTCTTTAGCTTTCTGCAATTCCAGCTTTGTGGCTGAGGTGCTGCCCAGAACAATGTTCATTGCAACAACTCTACAATGTTTCCATGTCCCTGCCAGCAAGCAGGTTGCAGCATTCTGCTCACAGACCACACTCAGTAGGACTGCCTGCCTGAAAGAGTCAAAGTTTGCCCTGGCAGGACGGCCCAGAAAGCCGACATTTTAAAACAGCACAGCCTTTTTTCCTGCTACGGCTGAAAACCGAAAAGCATGTGTTCAGCTTTTCATCAACACCGTTTAAGTGTTTTGTGGCAGGACCTCTTAAAAGAGCTACAGGGTTTTGCAGCTAAAGCTGAGTCAGGAAGCCTCTCTTAGATGAGAGTGCTTGCTTGCCTCTAGCAAGCAGAGCGGACCCAAGAAATTGCTGCTACCAAGAAAACATGCTTTACTCTATTCTTTCCCAAGCTTTCTCAGGCTTTCTGTGGATTCAGATATCCACATCTGGGTGCCATTTGTAATGAGGGGCAAGCAGGCCTGCTTTTCGTCCCGCCCGACTCCTGCATGGTTAGCTTTACACCCAAAATAACAACACACAAATTGTGTTCTTTTAAACACTGTTGGCCCATTAGCTCTAGCCTCTTACTGCCTAACTCTCATATCTTGATTAACCCATTTCTATTAATGTGTGTAGCACCGTGAGGTGGTGGCTTACCGGGAAGATTCTAGCCTACATCCATCTTGGGTCGGAGCTTCATCGCGTCTGCGTCACTGCCTTCTACCCAGCATCCTGTTTACCCTGCCTACCTAATCTTTTGTCCTATCAAAGGGCCAAGGAAGTTTCTTTATTGACCAATGAAAGTAACACATACACAGATGACCCTCCTCCATCAAGCCTAAGCTAATTTCAAGCTTTTATAATTAATAATAAGTCTTCATGTCATTATTTGGGAACTTGTGGTCCAAAGAAAGTCCAACTACAAGGTAAATCATTATATACTTGGAAAATGGCCACTGACTGGGGTCTCAGACCCAGTAAAGCTATTGTAGGACTCAGATTTATCAGAGGGACTCATCTCTCCCTGGGGGAAGTCAGGCACTGTTAAGCATCCTTAAACACTTTCAATTACTGTTAAAGGCTAATAGAATTGCTGGTCTTTTCTTCAGTCTTTATTGTAAGCACCATTTTAATGCTTTCTATGAATAATTAATAGCCAAGACCATATAGATAGTCTCTTATGTCTGGTTGTCTTGGGTTGGAACTGTCAGCCAAGTAGCCCTTTTACTGGCATCTGTTTGGACTCCCTCATGGCAGTCTAACTGTTTGGATATGTTATAATCACCCTGAGGATATTCAGTCATCTAAAGGAAACCATCTCACAGGGCTGAATACATGTTCTAGTCATGATCATTTCAGACAGCACACAATGGTATGGAAAGCAGACTGTAGACAAACCTTGGTGAACTCTAGGTGGCTTTCCTTTTCAGAAATTGGCACTCACATGAGAGGCAAACACCATCAGTAAAACAATATTCATTTGCACTAAGGGTTGTGCTGTGATTGGTACAAACATCTTTGCTACAGCAAAGAATTTTGAAGGACTTGCCCACCTTGTCTTGGCCAAGTTTGGCATCTACTTTCTTTTGTGTCCTGTTTGTTTAATTTAGACAGCATATTGTCAGCAGCTAAGGCAAAGGCAGTTTCTTGCCCAGTAGCTAGTTTTGTCACATTTAATGCAAACTCCATATGGAGATTCTTTGATGTTCATCATCTTCTCTGAAGAAGATTGGTGCTGCCATGAACAGACATATTTCACTGTCATGAAAAGCTTTATGTTATTAAAACATCTTAGATGACATAGGCTGAATATCTCTGGAGTGCTTTAAGACCACTTATCTATCTAAAATATATCTATATTTGACCTTAAAAACATATCTAGCAAGACTACAACTTTGATTGTTATGACTAACTACCTGCATCTCTTAATTATCCTAAACAGTTTGTAATAATAATTTTTAAGGACTAGAACTTTGATGGAGGAAGGTCATTGGTTAAAAAAATAAAGAAACTGCTTGGCTGGCCCTCATAGGTTAGAACACTGGTGGGTGGAGTAAACAGAACAGAATGCTGGGAGGAAGAGGAAGTGAGCTCAGACTCGACAGCTCTCCTCTCGGGAGCAGACGCCTCAGAGAGATGCCATGCAGCTCTCTCCCGGGCAGACGCGATTCAGCTCTGACCCAGGATGGACGTAGGCTAGAATCTTCCCAGTAAGCCCACCCAGCTGTGCTAAACAGATTATAAGAAATGGGCTAGTCCAGGTGCGAGAGTTAGCCTAGAAGAGGCTAGATAGAAATGGGCCAAGCAGTGTTTAAATGAATACAATTTGTGTGTTGTTATTTCAGGCATAAGCTAGCAGGCGGCCAGGGGGGCTGGGGATGCAGCCCCGCTGCTCCTATTACTACAAATGGCGCCCAGACGTGTGGACAGCTGAATCCACAGAAAGCCTAAGAAAACTTGGAAAAGAATAGAGTCAAGCATGTTTCTTGTGGCAATTTCTTGGGTCTGCTCTGCTTGCTAGAGGCAAGCAAGTGCTCTCATCTAAGAGAGGCTTCCTGACTCAGCTTCAGCTGCAAAACCCTGCAGCTCTTAAGAGGTCCTGCCATGAAACACTTAAATGGTGTTGACGAAAAGCTGAACGCATGCTTTTCGGTTTTCAGCCGTAGCAGGAAAAAAGCTGCGCTGTTTAAAAATGCCAGCTTTCTGGGCCATCCTGCCAGGGCAAACTCTGACTGAGGCAGGAGGGCCGACTACAAAGAGAGGACTTGTGTGTTGTCTGTGGACATAATGCTGCAACTTACTTGCTGGCAGGAGCCTTGAAATGCCATAGAGTTGTGGCAGTAAACATGGCTACAGCCAGTACCTCAGCCATGAGGCTGGAAAGTTAAGGAATGGACTGGATTTAGCCGGCAAAGCCATGGCTTTAGTCCTACTGAGATTGCTTGGTAAATTAAAGACTCATGTGGTCAGAAAAACAGAGAGAGATACAGTAAAGAGAACGTCAAAGACAAAGATGTTGTTTAAATGATTTACAGCGTGTTAAAAATATATGCAGGCTAAAAGTTGAAGTTCTTAAAGTAAAAAACAATAAAAAAAAGGAAGAGAGTTGTTGTGTGTGGTAGTACACACCTTTAATCCCAACACTTAGGAGGCAGAGGGAGATTGACCTCTGTGACTTCAAGGTGTGGTAGCACACGCCTTTAATCCCAGTGCCTAGAAGGCAGAGACAAACAGATCTCTGTGAGTTCAAGGTGTAGTAGCGTATGCCTTTAATCCCAAATGCCTGGGAGGCAGAGACGAGCGGATCTCTGAGAGTTCAAGGACAGCCTGGTCTACAAAGTTATTCCAGGTCAAAGATACAGAGAACCTGTCTCAAAAAGCAAAAAGTTAAAAGTAAAAATAAACGAAATAGAGGTTAAAACAAAGCTGCACAAAGATGGAAAATACACAGAGAATCTTAATACTGTATGCTATTATGCTCTCTTTGAATTATTTGAATGCTGAGGAAAGAGCAACAGCTGCTAAAAGATATTTATTTATAAATGCTGCTGAACTAATCCAACATAGATATTTTGAAAATGCCTTGACTTTGAAATTTGGATCTAAGGACATGATGCTTTGGACAGGAGTTTCTTATTTTGTTTTCACAGAGGATGAGACCCTGTTCATTTCTTCTATTCCAATATGGTATGATGGACCATGCCCTCCTGAAGGGTTGCTGTGAACATCTTCAGAAGATTGCTTTGCTCAACTGCCAACTGAGATGAAACTAGCACACAGGTTGTACCATGAAAGACCTAATTAATGACACCCCCATTCAACAGGAAGCAGTTTGAAGAGAAAAAACTGTGCCCATGTTCCCAAATATGGTTTATAAACGTTCTTTTACATTTAAAGGGGGATATGATAGAGATATGAATAATTTACATTGATATGGATTTTGTTTTAGTGATTTAAATTTAAGGTCAATTTTGTTATATGTATATGTGTTTCTGATCTTGATTAAGGTACTGTGTTTGTGTAGTTCATTTAAAAATGTAATGTATAATTAGGAATATAGATTGTTAATAGATAATCAATAATAGTCAAGCTTGTAGTTATGTTAGTTAAAATTTTCTAGATATACATAGATATATTTTAGATAGGCATTCTTCATATTTTTCAAAGATTATAGAATATGGCATTTAATTTTTTAATAACTTAGGACTTTTCATGACAATGAGACACTCTGCTCCTGGCAGCACCAATCTACTTCAAGAGGAAGATGGGCATCAAAGAGGATCCTTATGGAGTTTGATAGCCATTTGCGCAAGAAACTGTTCTTGCCTGGACTATTGCATAAACTGGACACAGAGAACCCGCAGAGAGAGGACTGCTAAACTTGCCTAAAGGTGAGATGGTCTTTCGCGGTTCCTGGTTCATGAAAGAGTCTGCAAGACATTCTTCAGGAAAAGCAGATAGTGACTGCCTTTGAAATTTCCTGCTTTGTGGAAATGTCTGCTGGATACTATGGGTCTGTAGGCCGAAGATGGATGCCCCAACAGTACAGAGGAATTTGGATGACTGTCCAGGCAGCAAAATGTCTCTGTCATTTCTAGAGTTTGAAAATTGCTTACTTTTTGTTTGCTTAGGTAATATTATATGCTTCTGGAGTCTTTGATGGAGTTGAAGAATAGATAGATAGTTATAGTTTTCCTTAGTTATGATAAAAGATAATGTAGATATAAATATTGTAACTGTAATTCTTACTTGATAACTGTTTTGTTATATGTAATTTTGCTATGTTAAAGTTAAAGCCTTCCTTTCTTTTTGTTTAAACAGAAAAAGGGGAAATGATAGAGGAAGGTCATTGGTTAAAAAAATAAAGAAACTGCTTGGCTGGCCCTCATAGGTTAGAACACAGGTGGGTGGAGTAAACAGAACAGAATGCTGGGAGGAAGAGGAAGTGAGCTCAGACTCGACAGCTCTCCTCTCGGGAGCAGACGCCTCAGAGAGGCCATGCTCCGCTCTCCAGGGCAGACGCACGCGATGAAGCAAGCTGCCAGGTCAGACATGCTGAATCTTTCCCGGTAAGACTGGTGCTACAGTTTATTACAGATGGGTTGATCGGGATACCAGAATTAGCCAGTAAGGGCTAGAGCTAATGGGCCAAGCAGTGTTTAAAATAATACAGTTTCCTTGTAATTATTTCGGGTAAAGCTAGCCGTGCGGGCAGCCGGGTGGCGGGGACACAGCCCTGCCGCTCTTATTACAACAGAACTTTACATTACATTATTAAATGGGGTGCATAGGTACAATATTGTAAACAGGCATATAAACACAAATACAGTATGTTATAACAAAATAACCTTACATTTGTATCAGTATAAAAAAATCCATACCAATGTAAAATATTTAAGATTAGTAGTTGTTTTTTAGTAGATTGAATAATCTACCCCTTTGTTCTATCATTCCTATACCCCCTCTTTTCACTAATAGTGGAGAAAGAAGGATGGAGGAAAGAAAGAAATCCCTTAATCCAGCCTCCTTTGTTTAGATTCTTTACTAACTATAACCAATAACAACTTGCAACTAACCCCCCTAAATAATGACAAATATTCACAACCCACTGAATGATAAAACCATTCACCCCATCTCTTGGGAATATGGGTGTCATATTCTTAAAATTACTTCCTGCTGTCTGTGGGTGTTGGCATCTTTAGGGGATCCTGAAAAAACTGGAATAATGGAGTATCATTTGTTATCAAGCCTCTGTGTGATGAGAAAGTGCAGACTTAGATGAAGTCCTAGCTGAAGTAGTCTATGAGACTAGACCATCTTAGATAACTGCTTTGAAGTTGTCCTGAACAGTTTATAGTCAAAAACTGATCTTTGGGTGGTGTTTGTTAATGGTATCACCAAAGTTCAGGTGGATTTGTAATCGCAGGGGTCCCTTTGAAGACATCAAAGGTTGATGTTAGAAATGGTCACAGTTCACTGCAGAAAACTTTTAAATGCCATATACAGCAGATCTCTGAAAGCTTAGAGGGCCACAATCTATTTGTAAGTGTTAAAGTTCTGAAGGGAAAGGTATCCTGGGAGTTAGAGGCTAAGGAATACTTGTAAGTGTTACAGCTCTGAAGGAAAAAGTATCCTGGCAGTCTGCAGCCAAGGAATACCTACAGTTCTGAAGAGAAAGGTGTTATGGGATTCCCCTCTGTATGCTGTGCTTACCATTGATGAATAAAAAAACTGCTTTGGCCTATGGCAAGGTAGAATTTAGCTAGGTGGAGAAAAGTAAACTGAATGTAGGGAGGAAGAAGGTGGAGTCAAGAGAAACCATGTAGCCCCACCAGAGACAGATGCCAGAACTTTACCTGGTAAGTCACAACCTTGTGGCAATACACAGATGAATGGAAATGGGTTAATTTAAGATATGAGATAGCCAGAAATATGCTTAAGCTATTGGTCAAACAGTATTGCAAATAATGTTGTTTCTGTGTGACTATTTCAGGGCTGAGCAGCCAGGAACACTGAAGCAATCTCCCTACAACAGAAAGGTGTCTCAACAGAAGTGTTACATCTCTGTTCGTATGGTGCAAGGCTTTCCCAGGAAAGTGTTACTGTTCTTGCTCTGGGAAAGGTTTCCCTAATGCAACAATTCTGCTCCAGCTGGGGAGGGTTTCCCTGGCGAGGTTGTTATAGCTCTGTTCTGCTCTGCTCTGGAGAAATGTTATAGCTCTGCTCAGCTTCCTCAGAGTGTAACAATTCTGCTCCAGCAAAGGAAAGTTTCCCCACCCAAACTGTTCTAGCTCTTCTGTGCTCCTGTTTCACTCTGGTGAGAGCTATTACAGCTCTATTCTGCTCTGGTAAAAGTTGTTACATCTCAGCATCACTCTGCTCCAGCAAAAGAAAGTCATTACAACAAACCTCACTCAAGAGATTTATTAGGAGGGAGGAATCAAGCAGTGGCTGCCTCTGCCAGGGTGGGAAAAGGGCAGCCCCCAAACTAAACAAGTACAGGGCTAATATAAGTTTTATTAGGAAAGGAGTTTTCCAAGGTGGAAATTTTCAGGGTGGGGATTGGTAGACTCTCAATTCCCAAGCTTGGAACAAACTCAGAAATTGATTGTATTTCTTACTCAGGGATTGGTTGGTTTCTTCATGTTTAGGGACTGTTTGGTTTTCATGTTCTGGGAATGGTTGAATTTCATACTCTAGGATTGGTTGGATTTTAATATCTGTGTTGCTCATAGACAGGATGTTTCCTTGGTTCTGGTCTCAGGGCTAGGGTATTCTTTCACTGGCCTTTTTAACCCTACACTATTAAGTATGCTCAGGGCACACAAACATAGTTTGTAGCTACTTGCTTCAGACTCAAACCTGAAAACACATACAAGAAGCTAGATGAAGCTTATTTCTAGAATTGGTTAGCACTGTATGTGACCACTAATATCATGCCAGAAAGTGTATGTGTGTGTGTGTGTGTGTGTGTGTGTGTGTGTGTGTGTGTGTGTGTGATCTTAAAGGTTGAGATATTTATACCGTAACAAGAGTTTTTAAAAGTCAAAATAAAACCAAAGGATTATGAGATTTTGGGCAATAAAATAGTCCCTTAATTTTGGCTTTTATTCTGTGCCTTCTGACATGAGACAAGAGATTTAGATTTTCCTTTAACAAGCTTGGGTTTAGAGGAGAGAGCCATGCTCCAACTCCAACAGCAGCTTTAGTTTTTGATTGAATTAGCACTACAAAAAGACAACTGGCCTTTTATGTTTGTACAGAGCAGCAAGAAGAAGCATTTGGAAAGAGGTATTAAATTCTACTCTGTACGATTAGGCCAATTTACTCTTTTCCTTGGGACATTTTCTCTTGATGATTCCACCTTCTTCCTCATATGTCTCATTTGTCCAGTGGTCTTTTCCACTCCTTTAGTTGGATGCTTTTATTCTCCTGAAAAGACAAAATCAAAATCAAAACCCTGCCCCAACCCTAACTTTAGGGGTTTCTTTTATTTTTCTTGCCCGATATAGTCTTATAAGTTAGTTTGGATTGGAATGACCAAGTGGTTTGATGATGCTCTCCTTAATGCACATACTTCAATTTCTTAAACTCTGCAATATGAAACACACCCATCTGCCAAATTTCATTTGTTTGGGTACCTTTTGGATTACTTCCTGCAGGTAATGGAGTTTGATTATACAAAGACCAAGAAGACATCCCCCTTACAATTTTCTTGGCTTGTTACCAAGTGACAGAAAATTCTTTCTTCAAACCTTTGGTATTAACATGGTATTTCTTATGAAATTCTGAGTCTTTTAGCTCATTTCCTATTAACAGATGATCAATTTCATCATTACTTTGTACTAGAGGGCCTGGTAGACGTGTATGGGAGCTAATGTGTGTTATATACAAGGAATGATTGTTGTTGAGGAGCAGCGGGCCGATTCCTGCTGCCCAGCTCCTGGCTAGCTTAACCCAAAATAATTACACAGAAACTGTATTCATTTAAACACTGTCTGGCCCATTATTTCTAGCCTCATATTGGCTAACTCTCACATCTTAATTAACCCATTTCTAATAATCTGTATGTCACCACGAGCTTGTGGCTTACTGGGAAAGATTCAGCATGTCTGATCTAGCAGCTTCATGGCAGGCAGCTCTGTCTCTGCCTCCTTTCTCCCAGCATTCTGTTCTGTCTACTCCCCCTATCTAAGCTGCTGTCCTATCAGAAGACCAGGGCAGTCTCTTTATTCAACCAATGAAAGCAACACATCGAAAGAAGACCCTGCTACACCAGATGATTTCTTATTTCCATTAGTAGGTCTTTCTAATGCTTGTACCTCATCAATAGTAAGTCTTTCTAAAATTTGTATCTAATCAATCAAATTTTCATATTTGGTACAATTATCAAACCACTTTTAAGGATGAATATAAATTCCCAAACGAATAGTAATGTTAAGCAGCATTATGTCAATCTCAGCTAAGTCGGTTATACCTTCATTTATTTTTTCCTTTTTCAAGCAGTCTGTTGTAGCACTAGACAAAGGCCTACATTCCTGCATTGTGATATTTCCCATCTTAATGTGGGAAAGATTTTTCTTTTTTTAAATATTACTAAACTCTCTCCTTAAGAATTTCCCAGGTGTCTCACCAAGTCTTCTCAATTTGTCCATAGCAGTGATGTAAGCAGCAAGCTCAGGACCCCTTCCACAGTTCCCCAGCACAAGCCCCCACTCCAGAGTCCCCATGATGATCCATTCACAAGGCATTCACCACTGGAGCCGAGCCTGCCTAGAGCGGTAGCTGACTGTGGCAGCACCAACTGGCATGGCTTCTCTCTTCATGTGGTGGTGCCACATTTGGGTAACCAACATTGTTTTTCTGTCGGTTTAGCGGCCGCATGTTGAAGAACCCCCGCTATTAAGATTGCAGTCCACCATGTCCTGATAGCTGTCTGAGCTTGGTGCAAAACTGAGGACTCCCTTTCTCCCCAGGGCTTCCTCTTCTCCACTAAATTTAAATGGACAGTTCGCTACGCTCAGATACCTGCCCTTGTTTGGAGTACGACCCTGCACAGAGCTCCCTGCAAATGCTATGTGACTCAGCACACAAATCTCCCTCTTTCCTCCCACCTCTATGCTAATTAGATGCTGTGTTATGACCAAACAGCCCTTCCCACCATAACCCTAAGGATCCTCATATAACTTATCCCCGGAACAATAAAATGAGCTGTTTGTCTGAAGCTGACTCCCGGAAGTTCTTCCTGCACACTGCTTCCTTTGCCTTTGTGAGCTGGGGGCCAATGGTCCCCAAGGAAAGGGAAACTCACAGCCACACCTGAATCTACTGATATTTTAACTACCTTCTGCACCCTGCAGCCCCGCAATCAGCACCCCAGCACTCAGACTATGGCCTGGTGGGATTTAAGGTTCTGCCTACATGGCTCAGCCATGGTCATAGTTGCCAAATGTAGGTTTTAACTTAGTTTCTATCATGTGTTTACTAATATAGACATGGGAACCAGATATTGTTGTGAAAACCTGCTAGATCAGAGACACCAAGCAGGAACCAACTGACCTTCCCTTCTGGCTGGAGACCCAGCAAAAGAAGCATCTCTCCATTCATCCCAAACTCCTTCCTGTGCATCTCTCTATCCATATTCCTGGGTTCTCCATACTCTCTATGGCTAATCATTGTCAACTAGTCACTTGCTCCACCCCCTGTTCCAAGATTAATTTTGTTAGCCCAAACTCAGAGTTTCACAATGAGATCAAGTATCCCGCAACATGACCTATTGGTGCAAACCCATTAGAACATTTGTCTGGGAGGTTAATAATTACTAACAAAACTGCCCTACTGCCATGGCAGAAGCCTTTGAACTGCCTTTGTCTCCAGCCAAAATATGATACGTATTTCAGTTCAGGCCACTATTATGAAATATATCAAGTTTTTAATAGCAGTTGTCTCTCTTGGTTCTATAACTAGGGAGTCAAAGACTATGTGTTGGTATGTGTCCTCCTGTGGATTCTCCTAAGTGTATGTGATAGAGAGAGAACTCTGATCCATCTTCCTCAGGTTACAAAGACATAAACATAGAGTATGGACAGTGTTCACAAGATTTTATCCTTAACTAAGAAGGACAGTTGATTGTTTCTTGGAGAAGAGAGAGCCAGTTTTAAGGGTGTGGCCCTGGTGGGTTGATGTCTCTCCACTGGATGATGTCATACCCAGGAGTGTATGGGCAGTAGAAATTGGAATTGATGGATTATTTTTAAAGAATTTTAAAATGCAAAAGGCATGAAGTTAGGGTTTGGGGTGGTGGGGGTGGAGCTAGGAGGTGTAGGAGGTGAATGTGATCAAAATATATTGAGTAACATTCTTAAGGAACTAATAACAATATTCAAAAAATAAAGATCGTATTCTGCTGGGCATTTTACATGTTGCAGCTCTAAAGGGAAAGGTTTCCCCAACAGAAGAGTTACGTCTCTGCCCCAGCGTGGGGGAGTTTCCCCAGTGAGAGTGTTACAGCTCTGCTCTGAGAGGTATCCTGGCAACCAGGACCTAAGGAGTACCGCAATGTCACACCACACAACAAACTGCACACAGGAGATTTATTGGGAGGGAAAACACCAGAAGGGTGTCTGCCTCTGCCCAGACAAGAAGCAGCACTGAACAGAATGCAGAATTTATATAGGGTTTCTGGGAACAGGGCAGAGCTTTCCAGGGTGGCCTGGAATTGGTGAGTTTTTGTGGTCTGATCTTAGGGCAAGCCCAGGGATTAGTGGAATTTTGTGTTTAGGGATTGGTGGAATTCTGTGGTCAGGGATTGGTGGGATTCTGTGGTCAGGGATTGGTGAGATTCTGTGATCAGGGATTGGTGGGATTTTGTGCTCAGGGATTGATGGGATTTTGTGGTCAGGGATTGGTGGGATTTTGTGGTCAGGGATTGGTGGGATTCTTTGGTCAGGGATTGGTGGAATTCTGTGGTCAGGGATTGGTGGGATTCTGTGGTCAGGGATCGGTGGGATTCTGTGGTCAGGGATTGGTGAGATTCTGTGATCAGGGATTGGTGGGATTTTGTGCTCAGGGATTGATGGGATTCTGTGGTCAGGGATTGGTGGGATTCTTTGGTCAGGGATTGGTGGAATTCTGTGGTCAGGGATTGGTGGGATTCTGTGGTCAGGGATTGGTGGAATTTCAAGTTCTTGGCCCTCATCTCAGAGTCAAGTCAAGGTCAAAATGTTTTTTCCTCTGGCCCTTTTATCCTACATGGATGGTGGTACATACCTATAATTCAAGTACTTAGAAGACTGAGGCAGGGGATCATAAATTGGAGATGTTCCAAACTATATAATGAGACACTATCTCAAAAAGTAGCTCACATCTCATTGTAGGCCGATTTTCTTGACCCCATCTAATACAGACTATGTATGTCTCCTAGAGTTCATATGGTGACACCTAATTCCCAGTGTGACATTTGGAGGCAGAGTCCTTTGGGGGTGTCTAGGGATAAACTACCCTTAAAAAAAACTGAGAAGAAAGTCTTTGTCCCTCCCCCATACAAGTATTCAACTGGGAAGCAGCCTCTTACCAAATAAGGACACTCTTGGTACCTTGATCATAGAGAGACTATCAGATGTCCATTTCTGTTGTTTACAAACCACCTAGTCTATACTTTCGGTCACTACAGCCCAAAATGACAAAGACAATAAACTATTTACCTCTGAAGACTCACAGATGCCATCACAAACAATCAGTTTTGAACATATCAGAAAATAATTTTGTATTTCAGGAGGGAATGGCAGGAATTAGGGCCACCCTTATGAATCTAAGGAAAACAGACCTGCAGAGCATATCCCCGTTTAATTCACCATCTGGTCCTACAATATATATATATATATATATATATATATATATATATATATATATATGGAGATGAAGAATGGCAGAAGATTACTGCATGTTCACCCTATTAGTAGGTCAGAATGCAACTGCTCTGCCAGATGTTAGGTATTTTTTAGAGCAGAATCACATAACCTGGGGTATTGGTATGCATCATCGATTCTGGTGAAAGTGTTATTTTTTTTTATTCCAAACAAGGAAAGGCCAGAAACAGTTGGCATTTTCACAAATAGAGAAAAGGGCACATTTTCAGTTTAGTCCTAGGGGTTTCCTAATGGTACTCATGAGATAACCAGGAGACTTGAATCTTCTAGACATCCTGTAGAATATCACATTGGTCCATTTTGTCAGTGACATCTTACTTGGGCAGAATGGACAAATTATAGCATAGCTGTATAAGAGGCTTAAAATACTAACTTGTACTTTCATGCTGAAGGTGTGGGATAACACAAAAGAAAGGTAAGTGGGGCTGGGGAATACTGGTGAATGCCTTTTATGCCAGCACGTGGGAGGCAGAGGCAGGTGGAGTTTTGTGAGTTCAAGGCCACCCTGGTCTACATAGTTGCAGGACAGCTAGGGCTATGTAGAGAGAGTCTGACTTAAGAAAAGTTAACTATGACTAAAACATCACCACCTAGAAACAGAAACACATTATTTAGATATAAGAACCACCCAGAAGTTGACAGTGATTGTCCTGGAGAATGTGGATTCTTGTCAAAACTATTTAGGTAGTTGAAATCATGTACATATATAACACTAAAAAAAATAACTTTGCAAAAAAATAAAAAGGAAAGGAAGGGAGGAGAAGGAAGGAGGGAGGAAGGGAGGAACGGAGGGAGGAAGGAAATGTAGTGCAAATTCTAATTGGTCTTAATAATAAAACTCCAGAGCCAGATAACAGTGTAAATGCGGAAAGAACAGAGAGAGAAAGGAGCAAACCACAGCCTACTCTTACCTTGCTAACTCCTCAGCCAAAATAGGACTATGCTCCTGCCTCCTCCAAGTTTATATTCCTCTCTCCACCCAACTGCTTCACTTCCTGTCTGTCTGTATAGACTTCCAGACCTCTATGGTTAACTAGTGGCTACTCTTCCCTCTGATCTTCAGTCAAGCTTTATTTGTTAGAGCATAAACAAAATATCACCACAAAGACAGAGAGAGAGAGAGAGAGAGAGAGAGAGAGAGAGAGAGAGAGAGAGAGAGAGCGAGCTCTGTACAAGGATTGCTTTTGTATTTCACATCCTGGCTATTTTGGATTGAAGTGAATTCTTTCAACCTACTGCTATAAACTAAAGGAAGACTCGGTAACTAAGCCCTGAGCTTTGTCCCGCATTTTAATAAAGGCAACCAACTTCAAAACTGCTGAGCAAGGGGCAGAGGACCCAGGCTCAGTTCCCAGCACTCACACAGAGGCTCACACCCATCAGTAACTCCAGTTCCAGGAGATCTAATGCGGCTTCTAACCTCTACAAGCTCCTGCAGGCACATGGTACACCTACACATATACTCACAGATGCGCTTAAAATAAATGCTTTAAAAATAGCTGATCAAACCGCTCTCAAAGAACTAAAGCTCAACTAAAAGCACCACTTTGAAATATTAAAGGTCACTTGGAAGGTAAAATTCATTTGGCTTCAGAAGTTTGATTTTTTTTTTTTAAATAGTCTCTAGCCCCAGGGTAAGTGGAAGGTCCTTCCAAGGCTATGGGAGGAAGGCTTTGCTGGTGGTATCTTGAGGTTTGGTGATGACGTAGTGGGCGGAGTGTCCGGCAGGTGGGTGAGGCTGAGGGAGTAGCAGGAAGTCTCACCAGACTATTTATATTCAGGGAAGGAGTCTTGGCTTTCTCATGTCTTCAGGATCTTCTCAGCCTTTGCAGCCACCCAAAGGCACCTACAATTAAACTTTCTCAGCAGTATTTTTCCTTTCCTGAATAGAATTTAATTAAGCACTAGGTATTTGAAGAGAAATTAATTCTTATTTTCTTTTGATCCGTGGCTTTTTATAATCTTGTTTTAATTAAGTATAATCTTTATTTCATTTTTGATGCAAAGAATGGGTTACAATAACTCTGGGGAACTCTGTTGAAAGTAGCTTTTGAATTCTTTTAATATTTTTGAATGCTACCATCCTCCCTTACCTTTTGGAAAATTCCAGACCCACCTTGAAAAGTATTTTCTTACTAACTTCATTATACTTTATATTGTTTCACTATAGTACATATTTGAACAATAATATTTTAAAAGGCTTTTAATTTTAGAAAATAGATTATTTCAAGCACACTATACTATTTATTGTATTGTATTTTATTTTAGACATTGAAAAGCACTTATATATTTTTTTCAATTATACAAGTATATGATTAGTTTTAGCATTGACATTGTGTTGATCATCATAATGTATTTCCCTTTCAGGTCAAATACCTAGAAATTAGATTTTATGTAAGCCTTGATGTGGATCACCACTGAATGTGTTCTATTACAATAGCAATTTCTCCTTCACTCTGTAGATTGGTAGCAGACTTCTGCTGGTCTCTGGTTCTTTTGAAAAAGTAGAAATGAGTTCATCTGAAGAACTCAATGGTGTCTACACTCCAGGGAGCTAGATCTAGCTCCATACAGTGATCATGGTATTAGTGTAAGAGGGCAAGTCCCAGTGTGCACATGGTATTAGTGTAAGAGGGCAAGTCCCAGTGTGCAAGCATGTAGGCGCAGGGCTTCTGCTTGTACATACCACAGGCTCACTGCTCAGTGACCATGACCAAAGCAAATCTTATAGTCAAACCTGGAGTCAGCATGCGTTGGGACTACCCGAGTGCTGGGGTCCACAGTCTGAGGTGTCTTAATGTTACTGTGGTGCCCATCTTTGTGTGATTATTAGCACAATGTAAGTGACCCAAAAAGAAAAAAAAATCTTCCCCTTTAGCAATATGCCCCACTTCTTACATTGAATTTTAGACAAAATTTGGTGGAAATAGTTTTTTAATTATAGCTTTTATAGACAATTTTCCACTTGCCAGTGTGTGGTGGTTGAATAAGAATGACTTCCCATAGGCTCACATATTTGAATACTTAGTCATCTGGGAGTGGCATTGCTCAGGAAGGACTAGAACGTGTGGCCATATTGTAGTAGGTGTTGGGAATATTTTTCTAACGCAAGCTCTCCGCCGACACAAATTCCCAATCAAGCCAAATCAAAACAAGCCAAATTAAGAGATATCCAGGTTTAATGGGAGTTCTGCACTCTGGCTGATCTGGAACTCACTCTGTAGATCAGGCTGGCCTCAAACTCAGAAATCTGTCTGCCTCTGCCTCCCGAGTGCTAGGATTAAAGGTGTGCCTGGCCTTTTCTTGAAATTTTATAATAGATTTTCCTCTTTTATTTTTATTGTGTACCTTTTACATTCCTTATGCCAACTAAGACCAGAAGAGAACATTGGATCTTTTGGAACTGAAGTTACAGATGGTTATGAGCCACCATGTGGGTTTGGGAAATTGAACTTGTGTCTTCTGGAAGAGCAGCCAGTGCTTTTAACCACTGAGCCATTTCTTCAGCCTCAGATTTTCTTTTTAATGTCATTGAACTTAACTATTTAATATAAAATTTCTGAGATGTGGATTTATAAAATGTAGACCAAAAGTAATAGACATATCTTCTCATTTCAAAAACCATGGTCTTGCCGGGCGGTGGTAGCGCACGCCTTTAATCCCAGCACTCGGGAGGCAGAGGCAGACGGATCTCTGTGAGTTCGAGACCAGCCTGGTCTACAAGAGCTAGTTCCAGGACAGGCTCCAAAGCTACAGAGAAACCCTGTCTCAAAAAAACAAACAAAAAAAAAAAGCCATGGTCTTTGGGGTCAAAGTAAGAGCTTCTCTCTCAGACAGGAGGCAGAAGGGAACTCTGAACACATTACCGTGTGAGTGTGTGTAGGGAGGCTGACATGCATGCTGGTATAAAGTCATTTCATTATCATACCATAATTCCATCTGTATGCTATTTTTAACATATAAGATAACTTTTTCTTTGTTAAGAGTATGCTGAAATCACAAAGATTTGTTAAAATAATCCATAACAATAACTTCATATTTACTGATTTATCACAATAGATAAAATTATATATATAGATATGAACTATAGATAAAAAACTACATCTTTAGGTTTTCACACAATGTATTTTTATGTATTCATCGTTTTAAACAGACTTCTTAAATTAATTTGTTCTTATGCCTTTATGTATGGAAGATTTATATTTTCAATTAAGTATTTTATTTAGCTGCATGGAAAGAATCTTTCTAAACAATTATTTTTGAGATCTTGAGCTGGGTGGTGGTGGCACACACCTTTAGTTCTAACTCTCAGAGACAGAAGCAGGCAGATCCTTTGTGGTTGAGGCCAGCCTGGTCTACTAAGCAAGTTCCAGGACAGCCGGAGATACACACAGAAACTCTGTCTCCCAAAAAAACAAAACAAAACAAAACAAAACAAAAACAAAAACAAAAAAAGATGTTGAGACATCCAAATACATCTTTAAAGCTCAATTAGTTTGCAAGAGAATTGCGTAATCTGTATATCTTTGAGGTCATACTGTTTCTACTATTTTTCTGTAAAAGCCAGCAGTTTATTAATGGATGTTAAAATTTGCTTAAAATTATCACTTAGCATTATAAAATTTACAGTAACTTCTGTTACCTCTTAATTGCTCTTTAATCTCTTTTAGTCCATTGACACAGAAAATGCCAACTAACTACTCAATTTTGCTGAAATTTTTTGAGCTGAACCTTCATTTTATTTTTTAAAGATTAATTTTTTTATTTTTATGTGTGTGGATATTTTGCCTGCATGTGTGTGTGAGTGCACCACATGTGTGCCTGGTGTTTCTGGAGGTCAGAAGAGGGAGTCTGATCCCCTAGAACTGGAGTCACACATGGTTGTGAGTCACCATGTAGGACCTGGGTTACAGAACCCAGGTCCTCTGCTTGAACATCAAGTGCTCTTAACCCTGAGCCATCTCTCCAGCCCGGGACTGAACTTCTAAATTCCAGATCTTTTACAAATGTTTGTTGTTCCTTTTACACTGAACACTCCGACCTGCTGGGACTTCTATACATTAAACACTGCGACCCACTGGAGCTTCTTGGAATACCCGCTTACTTGAGATGGTTTTACAATCATGTCTAAGATTGTCCCAAATTACTTGTGCTAGCCTAATTTCTGAGGAGCGTTTCATCATCCAGGTTTCGGAGTTGTAAAGAAGGCAGCTCAAAATAAGTGTCTCTTACACTTGTAATTTTGTTGTTGTTGTTATGGCTCTTGCTGACCAAACCTTTCCGAGTGTCTGGAATGCAGACCTTGCTGTCCCTATCCACCTCTAGCGGCTGAATGTGTTTGAGATGGCATGTCTCGGGAGGATTCTAGGTGTCACACAAAGAGATGGGCTGCGCAAAGATGACATTGAGAAATATCTCCATCAACAGAAGGAAGAAAACTACAGGATACAGCAATGGTGCTTGAACACTTCGGCCATGTTACGGCAATGAATGATCGCAGATACTTGAAGACAGCACTGCTTGGAGGAGTGCTGGGATAAGGTGAAGAGGAAGGCCCCCCAAACGCTGGCTAGACAGCATAAAGGAAGACTGTGGAACCCTGGGTATGACAATAACACAAGCATCTAGGACTGCACAGGATAGGAACAACTAGAGAACTGCCATAGATGGGCTGCCTATGCATGTTTAAGCATTGCCAGGCCATAATGATGATGATGATGATGATGATGATGATGATGATGATGATGATAATTTCTAACATTTATGAATTAGCAATTATGTATATGCTAAATATATTAATTTATACATGTCTTAACTCCTTTAAAATTTTTATTCTTATATGTAAAATTAATATATATATATATACCCACAGAGGCCAGAAGACGACTATTAGAGCCCCTGGAACTGGAGTTACAGTTGGTTGTGATCTGCCATGTGGGTTTGAAAATCAAGACCAGGTCCTCTGGAAGAGCAGCCAGTGGTCCTCATTGCTAAGCTACCATCATGCCAGGCCCTTGACTCAGTTTTTGTTTACCCAGGAATAATGGTTAACCTCTGTTGTTGATTTATTTGGATTAAAGAAGCCTAGAAGGACACTTCTGGGAGATTCTAGGAGGATATTTCCAGAGATGATTGCAATGCGGGCTAGCAGCTGAGGGGAGAGGAATCCCCCTCTGTGTGGGAGGCACTATCCAGTAGGCTGGGGTTTCCGATGAAACAGAAATGGGAGGGACGAAGTCTGCGAGAGCAGGCTTGCTCTCAGACTCCGCTTGCTGGTGAGGTAAGCGTCATCTGCCACGCCCCCACCGCAGTGACATCCTGTGAGGCAAGCGTCATCTGCCACGCCCCCACCGCAGTGACATCCTGCGAGGCAAGCGTCATCTGCCACGCCCCCACCGCAGTGACATCCTGCGAGGCAAACGTCATCTGCCACGCCCCCACCGCAGTGACATCCTGCGAGGCAAACGTCATCTGCCACGCCCCCACCGCAGTGACATCCTGTGAGGCAAACGTCATCTGCCACGCCCCCACCGCAGTGACATCCTGTGAGGCAAGCGTCATCTGCCACGCCTCCACCGCAGTGACGTCTGCTTCAGCTTAGGTCCAAAGCAATGGCATCATCCAGTCAGGGACTAAAATCAGCGACAATGTGGGCCATGACAAACCCTTCCTTCTTTTACGCTGTTCTCCCAGGTGTTTGTCCCACTGGTGGGAAGGCTGACAAACAAACCAGAGTTTTTCTCAGTTCTCACAAACCAGCACACTTTGGCTGAGTGTGTTCTTAGTTTAAGGCCTTTTCAGTGCAAACGACAAACCTTCCAGAGCCTCCTCCTCTGATCCTCCTGGAGAAGACAGGGCTGGCTGGCAAAGGACTTCTGGAAGAAGTCACAAATTGTCTTGCTGAAACCGGTTTTGACCTATTCGAATCTTTGCACAGCCCTGAGTGCCTAAATCCCAATCCATGTAAGGAGATGTGACAGAGAAAAGAAACTGTGTCTTCCTCAGTCAAGCTCCATTAAAGATCTGCTAAAATCACTGCTAATAAATGATATGTTCTTGATTTCTTATTTAAAGCATTCCTTCTAATGTCCATTTTCCTGTGATAAGAAGAGACACCAGGGGACAAGGCAACCTGATATTGGAAGCTGTTGGAGTCCCCCCCACCCCCCCACCCCGCCACCCCCCACCCCCTCCACTCCCCCCACCCCCCGCCCTGGTTGCCTAGAGCAGAGGACTGTCAGTCAGGTCAGCAGCCAGCCCTGTCCATTGTGAACACTCCACAGAGGCCTTGAGGAAACCGCACAATGATCTCAGCTGCTGAAGGTGCAGATCTAATCAGTTCTTTTTGCTACAAAAGTCTCTGTGAACTCTAGATGACATTGCGACCATTTTTGCACAGGCCGAGAGACAAACTTCCCCTAGGGTGCGAGCCAACAGTCTGCTGCGGTCAGTGTTGTAGAGGCATGGCTACAATCGGCGCAAACACAAACCTCCATTTGCCTAAGAGGTATCTGTGATTGGTCCAAGCGGCTCTCCTTGAACCATACCAGCAGGCTATCCAGGCTCACTCTGAGAGTCAGCTGGTGGACTCCCTCCGGTATTGTAGTATTAAATCCAATAAAAGTGGTTCCACCGCCACCCCATGTTTGGTTGTGCAGAATGATCTGGAAAGGAAGCAGCAGAAGAGAGCAGGTATTAGGTCAAGCCACAAACATGGCGGCACAGACGGCTGCCTGACAGTTGAAGCAGCAGCTGGACAGTTTCAGACAAGCAAGGTGGGAGAATGGGAGAAGACAAGAGAGGACAAGCAGCAGAGGCTAAAAAGGGAGAGAAGATGCAGGGAAATTACAAGCCTTGGTTACTCGAACTCTAGAGGGCTGTCAGATCTGCAGGGTCAGAGGTCTAGACCAGGGGTTCTCCACTTTCCTAATGCTGTGACCCTTGGATATACTTCCTTATGGGTGATGACCCCAACCATATAATTATTTCCTTGCTACTTTGTAACTGTCAGTTTGCTATTGTTATGAATTGTAACTATCTGATATGCAACCCCTATGAAAGGGGCATTTAACCTTCCAGGGGGTCTCTGCTCACATGTTGAGAACCATTGGTCTAGAAACTCCAGGCCAATAGCTGTAACACTGACCAGTGGTCACGGCTGAGGAATCCCAAAACCGGCTGAGGCCAGTAGCTGAGGAATCCCAACTTCCTAGACCTACTCAAGAGCTGAAACGCACGGAGGCCCTGGGCCAAGATAATAGCTGGAGCATTTCAGGAACTAAGGTCCTGATACTAGGAACTTGGACGAGAGCCTTAACATTAGAAGGCAGCAGCTGCTGGTGGTCTTGCCTGCTTGCAGGTGCCATCAAATGTCAAGGGATCTGAACGAGGCCTAAGCCAGCGCTTCCGGAGCTTTCCCTTGCCTATCCACTACTGTCTGGGTAGAGCAGAGGGCCCCAGCCATCTCGTCATTAATAGAGCTACTCAGTGCATTTCCCCCTAACTTTAAATGGCATTTATTATGTCTTCCTTACCTACAAATCAGCCTATAAGCAGGGAGGCACAGTGGGCTGTTCTCCAGGGAAGGCCACCAGGAGTGATTTGAAGGACCTGGGGTTTTTTTGTTAGAAACATTAATGTTGTTTCCAGCTTCGCATCTTTTAAATGAAGGAACTCCAAGTGAGGGGGCCACAAGCTGCTGATAGCAAGCAGGCTTCGCACAGAGTACTAAAGCCTGCTGGATGGTGTTTTATTTCTGGTCGGCATTTTAACAATTGCTGGAAAAGGAACATCAAGTGTTGAGAAATAAGGCATCTGCATAATCCACATGTTCTCCTCGAGGCAAACCAACCCCCGTGCTGTGATAAAATCTCATGGCGCTCATTCAGACTCGGCTCGTTAGCCTGTTAGTCTTCTATGGGAACTGGAGGTAACCTGACAGGGACGTGCAGTGCTGTTACCAAACACGTCTCCTTCCTGGAGAATGATCATGATCTTTCCACGGTCATCTTAAACAAACGCACCGAAAGCTCAGGCACCACAAACTTAGCTCCGGTTTGCTTGTCGAGTTAGAATGTCACAGAAGGGGGAAAATCTGACAGAGCAAGAGGAGCTTCAGACGTTCGCCAAGCTTGTTCAAATGGATCTCTAGCCATGATAGGAACTTGTCCCTTCCTTGTAGGGTGAGCTACCTCACTCCTGAATGAATGGGCCCACACTCATGAATATGGAGGCAGTACAATTTGGAAGGCTGGTAACAATAAAAATCATATGTCTCTTCCAGGGTTACTCTCCAACTAGACCAAAGTATTTGGGTTATTTCTCAAATCCTTGGGGTCTTTGCTCAGAATCGTCCTTTGGCTTCTTGCCTCCACTGTCACCCTTGAAGACTCTTTCTTTTTAGCTCAGTCTTCCTGTGAGCTTCTCTTGTCCTGCGCTTCCTTGACTGCAGTTCAGCTTTGGTGTGTCACTCCTTTCCAGACCCTGGGCAACCTGGAGGCTGTCAAATTAATAAGACAAAGTTATACCTTCAAGAAACAAATATTCCAGCAAAAGAAGGCCTCACCGACAATAAGGTTCATTAAACCATCTGTAGGTGAAGATTTCACACTATGCTCAACCCTATCAGAGATCCGTTGGGTTAGTTTTTGTGTATGAATATCAAGGTCTCTTTTCTGTTGTTGGTGTTACTTGTTTCTTAAATTTTCATTATTTATACTTATTGTAAATGGAACTATGTCACATAAGGAGATTTTCATCCAAGTATATATTTTATGTTGAGCTTATTCCCTCCCTCACAGCCCTCTCTTCTTTTGTTTTATTCCCCCTACTAGGCCCCTTTGTTCCTCTAGACATATGTGATATCATGAATCTAAATAAAATCTAAGAATGGTTATCTCTAGTTGCATTGATTATTCTGCAAATAGCATAATTTCGTTTCTCTGTTTCTGAAAACAAATCAATTAGGTATATATACCAATTCTTTTGAATCTACTCCCCTTTTAGAAGACTGTTCGATTGATTCCATAACTAAGCTATTGTGCGTTGACCTTCAATAAGCATTGATATGGAATTGTCTCTATTGTCGCAGGACTTTCAATCACACTCTGAACCCTGAGACTGCGTAAGTTAAATAAAATCAACCTTGGGTCAGGAGACAGAGCCAGCAAGTAGTTGACATAAAATAATTATAGAGGGTCAGAGGGAGTCCAGAAAATGGATAGAGAGACACACAGGAAGTAACAGGGAGGGGCTTTGAGTGTGGTGCCCTTTTGGGGTAACAGAAGAACCCTCTTTCTCTAAGATTCCAGAAAAGGAGGAAGGTCAGTCGGTTGTTCCTGAACTTCTCTGAGCTAGCAGGTTTTCACCCCAGCCTCTGAATTCAGAGTCTTAGTTGGTAAAATTGTAAGTTATAAATTTAGATTAAAAACACTCCAACCTGTGGCACAGGGTCATGCCAGCCAGCAATGCAGCTTTGGCTGCCGCCGCTCCTCCAAAGATGCACATAGGACACAGTTCCTGTGAACTTCTGCTGCTGCCACTGCTTCAGCAGGGACAAACTGGGAAGTCATCAGAATTGGCAAGACACTTGGGAAAGAATTATATTGTATATTGGAAGAGGTGGCTGCTGCCTCTTCTCCTCTCCCCCCTGCCTCTCTTTTCTCTCTCCTTTCCCTTTTCTTCTATAACCCACTAATTAAACTATTCCTACTTTCTTGCATGGCATGCCTATCCGTCTCTCACTTGCAACTCGCCTGGGATCCACAGAGGCCTCGGGTGGTAGAAGCAGCTGCCCCTCGTGGCCTACTGTGGTCTCCTACCCGCTGCTGCCCTAAACCACCCTCAGTGACCCCCTGAGCGGTGAGGGCTCCCTGCCTGCTGCCGTCCCTCAGGGAACTGTGCAGTTTTTATATAAACCATTACAACCGGTCTAATATTATTCATTGCATTTATAATTTGCTTATTTATTAGATACTTGTGTATCAAGTGACATTTAGATTTATCAACAACATCTTCAATCAAAACTGTTATCCCCAAATCATGGAGTCCCACAAAAACCAACTAGACCGAGTCCTGTATTGTAAAAGCAAAGAGCCTTTGTTCTTATTCAAGTTCAAACTTGAACTCTACATGTTCCCAATGCATTGGCATGATCAGAGAGCTCAGCTGGGGTGGGGTTTTTATAATAGCAGAGGTTGGGGTGAGGGATTTCTAAGGTTCAGGTCCTCTGATTGGCTGACGTTTGTCAAGGGGTGTCCTGGTGAAGAGCGATGGGTGTATGCTGGCAGGTGATCCTGTCTACAATGGTTGGAACATTAGGAATTTCCTTTGGATGGTCTGTTCCTGGATGGTACCAGGGTGGTCTCAGTTTGTGGTATTTCTTGGAATCGGGTATTTCCTTAGGGTAAACTACTGAGACTGTTGAGTTTGTCATGGCTGGGTCCTACAAAACCAAAAACTATTCTGGACATAGTGTGTTAATCTCACTGGTAGAGAATAAGACCACTACCACAATTTAAAGCCAAATTTGAGGCAAGCTTTAGTTAAACATTGGCAAGGTGGATAGGCTCTGGCCTGGTCCATCTCTGGTTTCCAAGAAAAAATGGCTCTGAGTCACAGTTTGCAGCTGCTTAAGTACTTCCTATGAGGTCCAATCAGGGGCACGCTTACATTCTGGCGTACTTCCAGCCTATGCATCCTGATATATCTCCTGCCGGTGAATGTCCTGCCCCTTCCTGTGTGTTCACGCACATCCAGCGCAGATGGGTTGAGCAAAACATGTTCAGGGGAGTGAAAACACGTGACTGGTTATCCCCATCAACAACAGCCTCCAGCTATCAGGACTATCTGTCCTTGGGCAAGGGGCTCATGGATCAGAGGCATTTTTGTTCCATGGATCTCTTAGGCATAGTAATTAAAACTTAAAATGTAACTTTGGCTCTCACAGTTGCACTTAAAAAATAAGGCGAGGTGGTGGTGGGGGGGATGTCAGAAGTCTCCTCATTTTTAGGTCCCACTCTTCCAGGTTCATGTTGCCAAATAGTGCGGTAAAAAAAAAAAAGTATGATTAAATTTTGTTTGAAGTCTATTTTGTCAGCTATTAGAGCAATAACTCCTGTTTGTTTCCTAATTTCATTTGTTTGGAATACCTTTTTCCAACCAATCATTCTAAGGTTGTGTCTGTGTTTTGGGTGCTTTTTTAGGAAGCAACAAATAGATGGATCCTGGGTTTTTTAATTTACTTTTAAAAATTTAGTGTGTGTGCGTGTTTGTGTATGTGTGTGTGTGTGAGAGAGAGAGAGAGAGAGAGAGAGAGAGAGAGAGACAGAGACAGAGAGACAGAGAGAGAGCATTAATTTTTTTTTTTTTTGATTTTCGAGACAGAGTTTCTCCGTAGCTTTTGGTTCCTGTCCTGGAACTAGCTTTTCTAGACCAGGCTGGCCGCGAACTCACAGAGATCCGCCTGCCTCTGCCTCCCGAGTGCTGGGATTAAAGGCGTGCGCCACCACCGCCCGGCTGAGCACATTAATTTTTGAACTTACACTTGGAGAGAGAGAGAGCACATTAATTTTTAAACTCACACTTGGTGAAGGCCACTCCTCCAGGATCAGTGAATTGCAGAGGTGTCTGGTGTCTTGGGTTTTCATGTCTTGCATGTTTTTGCTTTGACACTTGTGCATCTGGGGTTAGGTTGTAGTTTGGCTGTTTAAAAAGCCCTTCTCGTTTCCTTGGAATTGTTTGTAAGATCTAGTTTGTAGAAGGTTTGGGATGTAGTTTTCTTCTTGTAGGATGACATTAGGAATACTAGGATCAATCCCCAGCAGAATGTCAACAGAAGACAACCACTATCAAAGGCCAGGCCACCGTGAAAATGCAGTAAGGGGTCAATAAAAGCAACCACTTGACCACAATCATTTTAGGAAGCAAAGGAGCACGGATAGTACCGGGTTCCCTGAGATATTGTTACTGTGGGTATGAGAGGGACAGAAAACACAAACCAAGATTAATGGTGGCCATTAGGTTGGTAGAGAAAAAGAGAAGGAAAAATAAAAAGGAGAAACAGAAAAGATAATATGAAGAGATGTGGCAGTTTCGGTTTAAGACAGAATAACGCATGAGGTAAGGACACACAACCAGATGACTTAAAACACCCCAGCCCTCAAGAGGTGGAGATGCAGAGATCCCACAAATGTGGGCAGCCTCTATTCATTGATAAAACCTGTGAAAGGGGAAAAAATCATAGAAAAAGAATAAAAGAGAAAAGAAGAGAGGAGAGGAAGAGGGACATAGTAAGACAGAGCTGGCCTATTAAACTGTCATTGAATGCTAATAAATAAAGAATGAGGAGTAGCTCAAAAGGGGAGAAGCGGTTGAAGGGGAAAGCTGAGTGAAGGCCACACTCCTTCCTGACTCCAGTCCTTCCCTTCCCTCAGCCACCTGCCACATTCCTGGACTGTCTTTGGAAGGAATGCGTGGGTGGCCAATGTTGGCCCTGACTTTGGGCAGTCCTTCATGGGCTGGGTCACAGATGCCCATCATATCCCTAGGCAGTCCTTACAGAAGTCTGGTTGTAAACTTCTGCCCCGTCTCAAGACCAGGCCACAGGTGCTGGTCCCACTTTCATGGGCTGAGTTGCAAAAGTCCCTGTCCTGAGGGGCTCCTTCCCAGTGTCTAGTATAATGCTGCAATCTGAGTTTGTGGTCCCCTACAGACTGATTCTAAATAGGTTTCTACTAAGTGATTGTCATCCAAACTTTCTTTCCCTAACTGGAGAGATAGTCCACTCACCATGTTTCCGAGTATTGTCCTGTCACACTTGCTAAAGTCCCCCAGGAGGGCTGTTCATGCAGTGACTGGGCTCCCTAAATGGCCTCCTTAGTAGAGGTCTTTAAAAAGGGTACCTGGGCTTCTGAGCAACCCAAAGAGAAGGCTTTCTCAGTGTCTGCTACTGCTGCTCCCAAATTTTTCTTCCCCCCCTTCTTTTTCTTTCTTTAAAACATTGATTATGAAAATACTACACAGTTGTACTGCACAGGTCTCAGAATCTGTGCCCCAACCCGTGAGGAACTGCCCCAAAACAGGGCCAACAATGGAGACCTGCACTTCCAAAGATGTCCAGGAATGTGCCAGGCATCAGAGGTAAAGGAAGGAATATCAGGTCCAGACTGGAGTCGATAAGTATTTGGGCTACGCTTATATCTCCCACTTCATCCACTTCTCCCATTTCTCTGTCTTAACCATGGTCCCACTCCCTCTCACTTGTAGGGAGAGCTCCCCAAAACAGGCCAGTCCCCTGGGACTGACTCTGGGTGTTATTCCTTGTATGGTTAAGTCCCTGTTTTACACAGCCATTTAAACTATGAATGTGTGAGTGCCTCCCCTGCTTCTCTTGCTAGTCTCAAACTTCTCCCAATTTATTCCCCAGATTGTTTATTCTCACTTACATCCTTGAATTTTGGGGCCCCTGGGGGGTTCAAAGTTCCATTCCAAATTCACTCATTTTTTGGATTTAAATTAAATATGGGGGGAATAAAAATTTACCCAGATATATACTCCCCCTACTAGGTTGTAGATTCTTTTAGGAGAAAAACCCTGTGTAGTTTTTCATTGCATACACTGTGGGCACAGACTAAAGGATTAAGTTCTTCTCTATCCTGACTCTGGATCTCACAGAGGCCTTATTTTCCTTCACGTGAAACACTTCCATTTTTATTTTATTGTTTGCTCAATACTGAGATAATTTTTTTAAAAAATTGTTTCTCTGATATTTGGTGCTTGGCACAAATAATAAAGTTTGAATCCAATTTTTTATGTTCTATATTATAGACTTTCAAAATGTCATATATATATACCTTCTGCATAAATAAATTGTAAGACTTGAGTAACTAAAAATTACAGGACTTCCTAGTTAAAGGAGAAAGAATATACAGAAGTATCTGGCCAATTAATCAACTGTTTAAAAACTGAAGGAAATCTTAAGGTAAAAAGAGGTTTAATCCATGGGAAGGGTGTCTTCAGTAAAGAAAGCTTTGGAACAGCCCAAGAGGTCTGCTGCAGGACCCTGAGAGTGATTTCGAGCCTGTCAACAGTAGGGGGCACTCATAGCCTAGCACTGACTGATCCTCAGCTGTGGAAAGAGGGACCTGCTAGTGTGGAAGAAGAAACCATGTGGAGGACACAGACTGCGCGGATCTGCTGGGAGGAAACTGAGGACCGTGGCCAGCAGCTGTCCTGTGGGGTGGGCGTGGCAGAAAACACTAGTTTCAGCAGCAAAGTAAAATAAAAACCCAACGGCACCGAAAAGTTCAAAGGCCGTTCCAGAGTCCCACCTGGGTAAAGCTCTTCTCCCAGGGAGATGGAGTCCATGCACGGCTTAAGGAGAGAGAGGATACAGCTCAATTGGGAGAGTGCTTGCCTAGCATCTACAGGATTAGAGTTCAATCCTAAATTCTTGGTTAACTGAGCATGGGGATGTGTGTCTATATTCTCAACATCTGGAAGGTGGAAGCGGGTGTGTGTGTGGGGGGGGGGATCAGAAAAATTAAAGGTCACTCTATAGCCAATTCCAGGCTAGTCTGGGCTAGATGAGACCTTATTAGCAGAAGTGAGGAGAGAACAAAAGCCACATAGAGCGACTGTCTCCACAGACAGAAGGGACAGAGTCTTCTCTTTCTGACCCTTGACCAAGGCCAAAAAGCCATTTTAAAGAGATACTACTAAATGAGTTGCTTGGCTGAACTTCCTGTTTTGAGACCCAGAAAAAGTGTCCGGTATTACTCTAAAACCTGGTCTGCAGAAAATCTGTAGATAATTGGGGGAACCTGAGCCGGACCATTCGGGGTCCTGTGAGATGAAAATCTGGGCTGAGCCGTTGTCATCTGGAATGGGCCACACAGGCACGGGCTTTGCACACGCGCCTAAACTCTGCAGAGGGTCATCCAGAGGCATGACGCTGGTACCCGTGGCATGACTATTTGAAAGACCTCCCATGTGCTGGCACCATCACCCAGATGAGAGACCTTGTGTAGACTCTGAGCTCCTGCAAAGCCCTTGCCTTTGCTTGTATCCCTCATAACACGGGACGCCAGTCTAGGGGACCAGCTTTGTCCGCTCTGTTCGCTGTCTACCTGCTTTGTTTTTGTTGTTGTTACTTTCTGATGGGGTTTCCCCAAAGAACATAGGACAGGCCAGAATTCGGGGTCCCCCTGTCTCAGTCACACAAAAGCAGGAATTGCTTTAGGTTGGTTGGTTCCATTTCTTTATCTCTCTTTTCATCTACCTCTAGACACAGCTGCCTTGTCTCCTCTCTCTGTCTTTGTTGCTCCTGCTTCTGTTTATTTTTCCCTTCTCTGATTCCTCTGAGTTATTCGTCTTGCTCTGTTAATTCTTTTCCATTCAATCACCCGCATCAAACATCTTAGTGCACAGAGTACTATCTATGCTCCTTATTAACGCCAGGGGAATGGGGTTGAATTAACTGATACCATGTTCTCAAGTGTGGTTGTTTCCCACCTCAGCATTGCAAATACTTCTGCTGAAAGAATGTGGGGGACTAAAACAAAATCCAGCCAACATCCAAACACAAAATGTACTGCACAAACAAGAAACACGAAGAATCAAGCCTACATGATTCCTCCAACCAGTTCCATAGCAATGACCTCCAATCGGAGAATAAGACAAAATCCCAGAGAATGATTATAAGAATGATCAACAAAGACAGAGGATATGAATAAACTCCTGGGTAAATGAAAAGAGAACACACCAATGAATGAAATAAGGAAGCCAAGAAGGATAAACATCAATAAAGAAATAGAAATGAATACTAAGAAAATCTAATTTAAAAACATTTTATTGTTTTTAATTGTTATTGTGTGCGCACTACCATGAATATGTGTGTGTGTCTGCGTGTGGGTGTGTGAATGTCAGTGAAGGTCCTTGCAGAGGCCAGAGTTATTGGATTCCTCTGAAGCTGGAGTTACAGGTAGTTATGAGCTACCTGATGAGGGTGCTAGAAACTGAACTCAGGTTCTTTGGAAAGACAACAAGTGCTTTTCCCTGTTGAGCCATCATCACTCCAGCCTCTGAGAAAATCAAATTTAAATATTGGGAAGTGAAAAGTTCAACAAGTCATATAAATACTCATCAATAGGATAGGTAATGTGGAAGACAGGATGCGAGAGTTTGAGTAACTTTCAGACAAAGGCAACAATAAATTAATAGGAAATATGACTAGAACATGTGAGGTCAATTCGTACCATTAAAAGAGAAAATTTTGACACCATGGGTATAGAAAAGGAGGAATTTCAGGATAAGGATATAGAAAACTTATTCAATAAAAACCACAGCAGAGACTGTCCAGATCTAGAGAAAGAAATGCCCCTGCAGATCTGAGACATTTAGAACACTGACCCAGCAAGGTCAGAAAAGAGCTTCACCATGTCAGCTATAATTACAACACTAAATACATAGGACAAAGGAAGTTTACCAAAAACTGACAAAGAGAGACACGAAGTCACAGACAATGGCAAAAACATGAGAAGAACAGCAAACTATTTTAAACTCTAAACAGTAACCGCCAACCAAGATGACAATATCCAATCTTTCTGAACGAAAGAAGAAAGGAAAACTGAAAAGAATTCGCATGATCACTGGCCATGATCACAGAAAAATATTCAGAGGAATCCTACACACCAAAAGAAAAACAAACACATTCATGGGGTCACAGGGAAGAACAAACCACACCAGAACAGTAAATAAGAAAGGAAGGATTTTTTTTTAAAAAAGTGCCAAACACTACAAAAACAATAAAATGACAGAAATTAACATGCAGCTTTTAATAAAAACTTTGAATGTTTTTGTTTGCTTCTTTTTAGTGCTGGGAACTGTCTAGCATGGCTTCACACAGTCTAGACAATGGAGCAGTACTGATTTCAACTTTTCAGTTAAAAGGTACAGATCAGACTGGATTTAAAATCTATCTGCCTAGGGGAGCCGCCGATTACCGTCCAGCCATGGCCAAGTCCAAGAACCACACCACACACAACCAGTCCCGGAAATGGCACAGAAATGGCATCAAGAAACCCCGGTCACAAAGATACGAATCTCTCAAGGGGGTTGACCCCAAGTTCCTGAGGAACATGCGCTTTGCCAAGAAGCACAACAAGAAAGGCCTGAAAAAGATGCAGGCAAATAATGCAAAGGCCATGAGCGCACGTGCGGAGGCCATCAAGGCCCTGGTGAAGCCCCAGGTGGTGAAGCCCAAGGTGCCAAAGGGCCCCACCCGCAAACTCACCCGTCTGGCTTTAATTGCTCACCCCAAGCTTGGGAAGAAGATTAGAAGCTACATGGCCAGGGGTCGTAGGCTCCAAAAAACAAAGCCCAAGGTTCAAGCCAAGGCAGAGGCCTCAGCTGCAGCTCAGGCTCCCAAAGGTGCCCAGGCCCCTGTGAAGGCCCCATAAAAAAGGTCGCAGTCTGCCAGTGTGAAGACAGATGGACTGGTGTGAACACCTACACAGTATTTGCAGATGTTCAGGACCTTATGCTGTTTTTACAAATAAACTTGAGGCAAGTTCTGTTAAAAAAAAAAAATCTATCTGCCTATTGTTGCCTGTAAGAAATACAACTCACTGTCAGGACAAACACAGGTTTAGAGTGAAAGCGTGGAACAGTATACAATGTCACCAGAAAAGCAAGGGTAGCAAGTCTAATATCTCACAAAAAAAAAAACAACCTTGTAAATCCAAATTAGTGAGAAGCAATAAAGAAGGACAGCATTATTGACTAAGGAATGTAAGTGGAGACTGCACCTTCATTTCCCAGCTTCCCAAAACCAAATAATCACACAGAAACTATATTAATTACAACACTGCTTGGGCAACAGCTTAGGCATATTCCTACCTAGCTCTCATATCTTACATTACCCCATGTTTATTAATCTGTATATTGCTGTGAGGCTGTGGCTTACCAGTAAGGCTCTGGTATTTTTCTCCTTCGGCAGCTACATGGCATCTCCCTGACTCCACCTTCTCTCCTTCTTTTTCTCTGTTCAGATTTCTCACCTTGCTATATTCTGCCCTGCCATAGGCCAAAGTAGCTTCTTTATTAATCAGTGGTGATAAAAAGTATTCACAGCATACAGAGGGAGTCCCACATCAAAGGAACAATACACCAAAATGACATTATAGTTTAAATCATATATATATATATATATATATATATATATATGGAACATGGATATACAAATAAGTCAAACTCAAAATCAATAGAAGGAAATTAAAAAAGATCATGATAGAAAGTAATAAAATAGAAGCAAAAAGAAAAATACAAATAATGAAGCAAAGAGTTGGTTCTTCAAAACATAAGCAAGACTGACAAACTCTTAGACAAACCAACCAAAAGAAAGAAAAAAGCGATCCAAGTAATTAAAATTAAAGATACAAAGGGAGACATTACAAAAGGCATGATAAAATTCATATGATTGCTGGAGGGGTACTTTGAAAACCTGTATTCTGATCATTTGAAGAACGTAGAAGAAATAGGAAGTTTCCAGGTACATATTATTTATTAAAATTAAACAAAGATATTGTAAACAACTTAAATCAATCCAATACATTTCATTCTCAACAAGCAGTGAAAATGAAACAATAAGACTTCCAACTAATAAAAACTTAGACCCAGAAGATTCAGAGATGAATTGCTAGACTTTAAAAGAATACTAATACTCCTCAAATTGTTGCATAAAAATAGAAGGGACACTGCCAAACTCATCACAAAAGCCAAGATTACATATTCTAAAACCAGAATAGGAAGAAACGATGAAAGGAAGGAAGAAAGGAAAGAAAGAAAGAAGGAAAGAGGGAAGGAAGGAGGAAGGGAGGAAGAAAGAAAGAAAGAAGGGAGGGAGGAAGAGAGGAGGGAAACTGTGGCTTGTATGTAAAATAAGTGAAAAAATTAATTAAAAAAAAGAGTTGTTGTGATCATGATATCTCTTCACAGCAATAAAATCCTAACTAAGACAATAGAAGAAGTAGGGGATGAGGGAATCAACATAGGAGGTAGGAAAGAATAAGATGAAATATTATATTCTGGGTATGACATGGCTTTTGTATCCACAAACTCACAGCAGTTGTGGAGACCTGCACAAGACCTACAAAAGATGGGGCTCATCAACATTCCATCACGGGTGGGAGAGGGCCTTACAAGGTCCCACCCCTTGTGGTGAAGGTGTTTGGGGTAGAGGGAGGCATAGAACTCGGTGATGTAGTCACTGGAAGGTTGATTGCCCTTGCTCAGCAAATACCCTGTGTTCATTCAAGAAACTCTAATTTAGAAAAAAAGGAAGGATGGGAAGGAGGGAGGGAGGGAAGAAGGAAGGAAGGAAGGAGAAGTAGTAGGAGGGGGACCTGGAAAGAAGGGGCCGTTAGCAGGTGGGCTAGTGGGACAAGAGAGAATATGGGAGGGAGAAATATGGCCAAGACATATATGTATGAAATTGTGAAAGAGTTAAAAAATATCAAACACCAAAAACAAACAAGCAAAACCCTATCCAACAAAACAAATAAACAACCCAAACAATAAACGGGCTAATTAAATGAACAGATACTTCTTAAAGATGAAGTACTGATGACCACTAGACATGTGAAAAAATTTTGCTATCCTTAGTCATCTGGGAATTGCCAATTAAAACCCCACTAAGATTTCACCTCACTGCAGCCAGGATGACTCTTGTTAAGAAAACAAATAAACAACGATTGTGGTGAGGATGTGGGGAAAATGGAAACCGTTACTTGGTACTGGGGGAATGCAAACTGGTTCAGGCTTTATGAAAACCAGCACAGAATTTTCTCAAAAAACTAAAATATGACAGCTGTGTCTTCGGGATATATCTCAAAGACTCTAAGTCAACACACCCTAGAGATGACCACACACTGCACTTACTGTGGTGCCTCTGGCAAAAGCCAAGTTATGAGTTAGCTTACATGTCTGTCAACAGATGACCTGATAAAGAAAATGCGGTATATATTCATGACTCAGTTTTATTTAACCTTAAAAAATTAAATTATACTGTGGCCTGGAAAAAAATGGATGCTATGAGAGATCATCATAGTAAATGAAGTAAGCCAAATGCAGAGAAGCAAACATTGCATGTTTTCCCATAGATATATCATACAAACACGTGTGCATATGCGTGCGCGTGCACACACACACACACAACAAGAAAACTGGAAAGAGCCATGCGATGGTAGCACACGCCTTTAATCCCAGCACTCGGGAGGCAGAGGCAGGCAGATCTCTGTGAGTTCGAGACCAGCCTGGTCTACAAGAGCTAGTTCCAGGACAGGCTCCAAAGCCACAGAGAAATCCTGTCTCGAAAAACCAAAAAAAAGAAAAAGAAAGAAAAGAAAAGAAAACTGGAGAAAGAGAGTAGTGGAAGGAAGGGGGAGGGGAGAAACAGGGAAAGGGGGAGGAGGAGCTAAGAAGAGGTAATGGAAGGGGTTGAATATGTTCAAAATACATGATACACTTGGAAGAAACTCTCCTTATGAAAAAGCCAGCACTATGTACAAAGAGTATAAGCTTATAAAACTACAAACAAAACAAGACAAGGATCCGGAAGCAATGTGAAGAATTGTTAACCTTTTACCTTTTCACCAAAATGCTCACAAACCGGCGATGCTTTGTTCATGGTCCCAGTTTTGGCTGACTGGAGACCATTTGACCACTCTTATGTCGTGGTGAATAGTGTGGAGTCTCCAAGCCATGTAGGCATTGACTAAATAGCACATGCGCTTCTGGGATGTTCAACATACTTGAAAATGGTAGGAAGCATGGCAGCAGGCAGGGCACTAGAGCAGGAGATAAGAGCTTACATCTTGATACACAAACATGAGGCAGAGATGGGGAAGAGACAGAGCGATAAAGATAGGTAGGTAGGTAGGTAGAAGATAGATAGATAGATAGATAGATAGATAGATAGATATAGAGAGATAACTGGGAAAGACATGGGCTTTTTAAACCTTAATGTCCATCCCCACTGGCACACCTCCACAAGGCCACACCTCCTAATCCTTTCTAAACAGTTCCACAAACTAGGGGCTGAACATTCAAATATATGAGCTCACAGGGAGCCATTTTCATTCAAACCACCACAATGCCACAATATAGTTTATCTTATTCAATATGCCAAAATATCAGTTTCCTTTAGGGAGACCTCTCAGTATGAGTAAAGTTCAATACTAGCAATAAATAGTTTACCTACCTGCATATTCTCCTAATAGATCATTTCCAGTACCATTTGTCATGGTTAGCTTTTTCAAACTTGACACAACCTTGAATCACCTGAGAAAAGTATTGTCTATATCAGGTGGTCCTGTGAACGTATCAGTAGGGGGTTGTCTTACTTAAATTAACTGATATGAGAAGATCCACTTTTGGGAGTGCCATTCCCTAGGCATGGGGTCCTGAACTGTCTCAGAGTGGAGAAACTGAGCTGAACACAAGCAAGCAGGTGTCCATGCATGGTGCTCATTTCTCTCTGGGTTTTTGTTTGTTTGTTTGTTTGTTTGTTTTTGTTTTTCGAGACAGGGTTTCTCCATAGCTTTGGAGCCTGTCCTGGAATTAGCTCTTGTAGACCAGACTGGCCTCGAACTCACAGAGATCCGCCTGCCTCTGGCTCCCCAGTGCAGGCATTAAAGGTGTGCGCCACCACTGCCTAGCTTTCTGTTCTTGACAATGTGATGCTACTTGCTGTTTGAAGTTCCTATCTGGACTTTGCCACGGTGATTAGCTGTACCCTGGAACTGTAAAAGAAGTGAACCTTTTCTCCCCTCCTTGCCTTTCGTCAGCGTATTTTATCACAGCGACAAAAGTTAGACCAGGACACCACCCTTTGCAAGTTTCCTCTTAGTTATGCTGCAAACTGAAAATCGAATTCAAATGGCCTCTCTTTCCACACAGCCCTTCCGCCCCAGGCCGCTGGGATTTCATAATGGGAACTGAGGGTTAGGTCTGGAACTGAAAGGATTTCCTCCTTGGGAAACAAGGGGTCAGTGTGGGGGCCGGAGCAGCTGGGCCCACACAGAGGCAGCTTTCTTCCAGCGGAATGCCAAGCCCACGGATGCCTTGTCCTCAGCTGTTCCACTCCCTGTTAGGACTCTCTGTTCTGGAGCCCTAGAATGGGACCTGCAGGTCAGCTCTGTTCTCCATCCCCATGGTAGCCCTTTCTCTTCATCATGCTAGGCTTGGCATGATTCTCCTGCCTACCTGAGTCTGGGCAGAAGAGCAGAAAGACTGCGGAGTATGTAAGTGCTTGACAGGTGCGACCAGGCAGCTGGCCATCCCGGAAGCACTGTTGGGGGTCAGGGCTGTGCCCAGAACTTTGAGCTTCAAGGGTTCACACTGACCCAGGTGTTAGGATCCCCATTTTGTATGGAGACTAACCGTGATCCGTCAGGGATCCAGCAGGAAACAAACGGCTTCTGGAGAGGATTCAAGTGAAGGAGTGACTATTGACGGAGGTGTGAACAGAGCTAAGGACACCAGCAAGATGGTGGAGCCCCCCCTCCCAGGGGGGGTTGGAGACAGATAGAAGCTGCTATCTTCCCTAGCTGCCGTTACCATCGCTGAGACTTGAGCAGAACAGAGAGGTGAGAGTCACCCAAGACTGACAAGAGCTGAAGCCAGGAAGAGAAGTGCACTATGTCAGAAGTAAAGACAGACACATTTGTGTCTTCCCACAATGTCAGAATTGATTGACACAGGTTTCATTGACTACAGTTTGCCAAGTGGTCCTTATTTTCCCTGATGGCTGCCTATTGATAGAGCTTTCTGTCTCGTAGGGTTCCCGCAGTCATTCGGTCCCAAAGAAACACACAGAGGTCTACATTAATCATAAACTGGTTGGCCTATTTAGCTCAGGCTTTTTATTAACTCTTATAACTTATATTACTGGCCAATCAGCGTTTATTTAAAATCCAAGTGAAAGGGTATAGACCATTGTTCCACACTCCCCACCTTTTTAGACAAAAACTCTGAATCTAATCTCCTTTGTTTAGCTTTTCTCCTGACTGTTAACCATAACAACTTGTAAACCAACATTCTAAACAAAGATAAATATCCATAATCCGTTTTTTTTTTTTTTTTTTAGATTGTGGGCGTAGTTTTCCAGGATACTTCCTGCTGATTAAGGGCGCTGATAATCTTACAGGGACCAAAAGAAAATTTTGAATTATGGTCAAGTCCTGAATGGAATACTCTGTGAGGCCTGAACATCTCAGCTAGCAGTATTAAAACTGTTCTGGATGTCGAAATCAGACATCTGGGCCATCTGCTCGTATCGGAGATTTCTCAAGGGGGGTCTTTCTTGATCAAACCTGATTTTTCTTAATTCAGAATGAATTCACAGCTTCTCATTTCCTGTGGAAACAAAAGCAACACCTCTTCTCCAAAGTAACATACCTTTTGACTTAAATTTTGAAGTCAAGGCATTTTTAAAAACACATATGTTGATTTAATCCAGCAGCATTTATAATCAAATGCCTTTTAGAAGCTGTTGCTCCTTCGCCAGCAGTCATACAATTCAGAGACAACACAATAACATACAGTATCCAGACTCTCTGTGTGTGTTTTCCATCTTTATATGGCTTTATTTTAAACTCTATTTCTTTTATTTTTATTTTTAATCTTTGGCTTTTTGAGACACGGTTTCTCTGTGTATCTTTGGCTATCTTGGAACTTACTCTGTGAACCAGGCTGTCCTTGAACTCACAGAGATCTGCCAGCCTCTGCCTCCCAAGTGCTGGAATTAAAGGTGTGTGCTACCACACCCAACTACTCTCGTTCTTTTTTATTTTAAGGACTTTTCCTTTTTCTTTTCTCTCACAAGCCTACACATATTTTTAAACACATTGTAAACCATTTAAAGGTTTTCTTCATCTGAATCTATCTTTACTGTATATCTCTCTTTTTATATTAGCCCATAATACTTGTCTGTGTTAGCCACATGGCTCGGTACCTTTCTTGGTGAGGCAGTCACATCTTGCTTGCTCTGTGTCTGGCTTCCTCTGTGTCTGGGTGATGACTGCAGACTGACTCTTGCTTCTTCCCAGGATTCTCCTGTTCTCCTTGCCCTGCCTTCACTTCCTGCCTGGCTACTGGCCAATCTGTGTTTATTTAAAATACAAGTGACAGGGTACAGACCATTGTCCCACAGTACTGATTCTTTTTATTACAATCTTTCTTTTTTTTTTTTTTAAATTCTGAGACAGGGTTTCTCTGTGTAAAAGCTCTGACTGTCCTGGAACTCTTCAAGATCCACTTGTCTCTGCCTCCCAGGTGCTGGAATTAAAGGCATGTGCCACCACCACCTGACTTTTATTCCACTCTTAACTACTAACATTAACTCTCCCATCACACAATGTGTGTATGCTTGTGTATGTAGACATAAACATACACAGGAAGAGTAATATATATCTATTCTATAATACATATATTCTGTAATCTACAGTGATAAATATATGTATTAATATATACTAAAAGTAATTATAATGTATTATCATATACTTTATATAGTTTTATATTATATATTATAAAGTATATAAATAATATATTACATGTAAATATAAAATATTTATGCATAAAATATATAAATAATAAGATATATATTAGTATACAGAATAAAAATAATGCATGAAATTAAATGTAATATTAAATATTTTATATTTATAGAAAAATAATATATAAATAACAATATATAAAGAAAAGCAGACATACACACACATGCACATACACATGGCTATAAGGGTTAGGGTAACAGCAGAGTTCCAGAAATTTCTAAAGAAGTCTTATCAGGCAAGGATTGCTACAGAAACAAAGAGGTCACGCAGGCAGTTAGTACTAACAAACCAATAGGTGTGACGGTCACTGACTCTCAGTAGAGCCCAGGCAAAGTGGAGATGGAGGCCATAGGGGCAATGTGCAGAACCAGGTCTAGATGGATGAACAGACCCAATTTGTGAAAGGACAGCATCAGGGACCAAGCTGAGCTGTCACATTGGGACAGTCAGAAATTCTCTACCTATAGATTCTTTGATACACATATAGCAGGTGACCAGGTGACATGTCAGTGATTAGAGATCACGACTTTATTTCATATATCTCACATGAAGCTTCAAAATGCATTTTAGCATAGTGGAGATTCTGAAATATCATTAAACACAACTTCTACTTTTTCTTCAATTGCATTAACCATGCAAATACTCTCATTCATTGAAAGGCGCTTGCTGAAGTACGACCATAAGCAACGGCACCGACACAGAGATAATGAAGATGTACTTGCTGTAGTGTGGAGGGTGGACTAGGAGACAGGAAGACCAAATGAGGACTCCTCCAGCAATCCTTGTATGACATTAGAATACAAGAACCAAAGAAGCAGACGTGGGAAGGCTTCCTCTCGATGATTGGGGAATGACATTGTTAACACGAGATGGGCTATTATGGAAAAGAATGAACGGAGAGTGGGAGGCTATTTGGGTCACTTTCTGACACACTGAGTATATGTGTCATGATGCTTTGAGACAGATACATTTTTCAGTTAAATTGGACATACAATTTTGGGGTTTGGAAGAATGCTTGCCATTGAAGACCTAGGAGTTGCCAGCATGCCCTATGAGAGAAGGCCGAGTGGAGGAAACCTCTTGACATTACTCGCTGTATGTTCGTGTGTATAGACTTTTTAGAATTTTCTTTCCTAGAAGAGGATGTCCCACAGCATTGACATATTTTTACAGTGTCTTAAAAAGAAGAAGTTTAGAAAGCAGTGGTGAAGAACGAAAAGAAAGGGAGAACAAGAAGAGAGGAGACTCACCAGGTGAGTCCCCCCTCCTGTCAGAAAGAGCATCCACGCAGGGCTGCAGGACTCACAGTGAGAGGAATGACTGGCCATTCCCAATGAGCAGGGAGGCATCACAAAGCTAGGAAAGATGCTGCCTTATCAAGCCAGTATTAGCAGGGTGCTTATGGGTAAAATTAGAGGGTGGATGGCTTTGAAGTAGATGGTGGAAGAAGAGACAGAATCCTTCAGGATGCTTGTGCTCAAGGCAGGACAAGAATTAAGTGTTCTTAATAGCTGACATTGTACGTGATACATACTTGGTATCAGAACCCAGCCACGAAGACACAATTTAAAAAAAAAAAAAAACTTAGAGCCTACTCCCTGAAAGGCAAAGCTTCTCTTGCTATTCTAGCCCATTTGGCTTCTGTCTCAAATTACCACAGCCTGCGTGCCTATAGATAACAGCTATTTCTCGTGTTTTTCTGGAGGTTAGAAAGTCTGAGATCAGGGTGCCAGCCTATTTGGTGTCTGGTTCGTAGGTGGCCTTCTTACTGTATCTTCTTTTGTTGGGCATGCTAGTCCCCTTCCTGATGAGCCCACTCTTTTTTTTTTTTTTTTTTTTTTTTAACATTTATTTATTTATTTATTATGCATACAATATTCTGTCTGTGTGTATGCCTGAAGGCCACAAGAGGGCACCAGACCTAATTACAGATGGTTGTGAGCCACCATGTGGTTGCTGGGAATTGAACTCAGAACCTTTGGAAGAGCAGGCAATGCTCTTAACCACTGAGCCATCTCTCCAGCCCCTGAGCCCACTCTTATAACCTAATCACCTCCATACTACCACCTTGGAAGGCAGCTTCTACCTATGAAGTTTGGGATATAGATTCTGGGGTGGGGTGAATAAAAAATCTAACTGATGACTTGATCTGCCCAATTCCTGGTGCTGACAGCGTCTACCAATAGACCTGGGGACAGCTTCTACCAGTAGACCTGGGGACACCTTCTACCAGGAGACCTGGGCACAGCTTCTACCAATAGACCTGGGGACAGCTTCTACCAAAAATCCTGGGCTTTTCTCAACCTTGGCCTTAGAAGCTTCTTTGTACAGTAGATAGCAGTCAGTGCAGAGAGAGATAAATCACTGCTTAAAAGACAGACGAAAAGTCCTAAATGAGATATTTGTGTTAGCTGCACCACCACCAAGGCTCAGGAAATGTAGAAGAGGAGATGGGAAGAATGCCAGAGCCAGAGGATGCAGAGGGGCTGTGGAGCGCTGTCTTCTGGGCCTGGCGTGGTTATTACAGTCACAAACTCAAGGCACAAGATCACAAGATCAAGCCAGCCAAAATCCCAGCATAGATGGAGGAGGATCTCCAGGGCCCCACCCCTTACTGAGTTTTTGGCAGAGGGTAGTTGCTGTGGGAGAGAGAGTCGGTCTTTTTTTGAGCATATGCACACTGGTAAATTTCCTGTGCTCCGCCCCCCAGCTATGTGCACATAGACGGACAACACCAACTGGAAAAGATGCCCAGGGATGGAGCTCTTGGGCACAGTGGCATTTAGAGGACTCAGAAACGGTCACAGGTCAATGCTCTTCCCATAGGAGAAACACTGAGAAAAGTGGCCTTCTTGCTAAGGTACTCACAAATGTGTGTTCATGACCACTAACATAGCCACCGAGGTAGCAGTGATCTCAGCAGGATTGGCCCTTTTTGTTGCTTGGTTACCCCAAAGCACCTACCCAGGGTCAAATCGGCAAGAGCTCAGTGAAACATCAAAGCCTGTGCCTGTCCAAAGCCCCTGTGCCCAGCCCAGCTGCAAGGACACAGGTCTATAACCTAAAGCAGTTCCCGCTGTAGCTGCATGGTGCCTGGCGTGAGTAAGTGCCTAAGGCAGTTAGTTTGTCCCTTTTCATACCATGCCTGGCAGCCATGACATTTACCCTAGAAATTTCTTACAATTTTAAAATTTAAAAATAAATCCTTACAAAACCTCCTAATTAAAACAAAAAAGGTTTATCATGGTGACTGCGGGCAGAAGCGTGGGAGTCAACGGTCTGTCAGGTGGTAATTGCTACTTCTTAAGATTCAGGTCCTTCAGCTGTTAGACAAGAAAGAAAGTTAGTCGCTGCTCCCATGGGCTTTACTGGAAGTCAATATCAAGAAGAGCCGCCCTGGGCCAGGTGTGCATGCACACCTTTGATCCCAGCACTGGGGAGGCAAAGGCAGGTGGATGCCAGTGCCTGCGAGTCCAACTTGGTCTACACAGTGAGTTCCAGGCCAGCCAGGACTACATAGTGAGACCCCCACCTTAAGTTGTTTTGTTTTTTGAATTTTTAATAATAATAATAATAATAATAAAATGCCTGCATTGCTCAATGCTAGCCTCTTAATTTATTTTTGTTTCTAACGGCAACTTCCTCACCCAGGGGCTTGGTTCTGGGATAAGAATCCAGTTTGGTTCAAATCCAAATTAACAAAAGAGCACCGCGCTCAGGCAGGAAGCGAAGTGCAGAACAAAGACCCGCAGCTCAGCAAACAGAACCATCTGGGGGCTCCGCTTTGGTCTGCTCTTCTTCCTGTTCAGAAAGCGCTTGTTCTACTGCAAGTCTTTCTTCTGCCTTACTTATCATGAAGGATCCCACACACACTTTAGTATATGCCAAGAATCTGGGGCTTTGCAAAGAAGGGAACTTTGCAAACCTCCTGGGACCTAGGATGTGGGCCCTGGAATTCCACTGTGGGGCAGGGTATTAGAAACTTAGGGCTAGGAAGCCCAGGAGACTGAACTTGGTTTACAGCTCATGCGCAGTACACCCTGCTTGCTCAGTTGTGGTGGACTGGGTTTTTAGCCAAACATCCCCCACATTTCTGAAAATAAAATGAGGATCAGGTTCTGGCGTCCGTGGGAAATTGACACAGCACGTTTGTATTTTATTTCTGTCAGAGGTGCATAATGTGTTCCAGGTTTTTCTGCTCTTCTGGACTCTATAAAGAAACAGGAAGAAAAGTCGGTCCTGAAAAGGGGGAGACGCTGGCCCGGAGCCCACAATCTTCCTTCTGGGTTCAGACTGAAATATAAAAACATCCTGGGTATTAAATGAAGACAGGGAGAGAAATTGCTGTGTTCCGATTTTATACGCGGTTTTCTATAACCCCTCATCCTGTCAAACAACAGGGGAGTCACGCGACAGCTGTGGGCATAGTGGCTCTTCCGTATTTATTTGGTCCACTAGTTTTTAAAAGTTCAACATGTCTTCAGTGACAGAGCGCGGTCACTTCTGACGCTGCCACCGCCAAACTTACCTCAACCCACAGAAGCAGGAACAAAGCAGGGCATCCTTGGCGCCGTCTCAAGAATGTGCAAGGTGAAGTGTTCCAAGAGAAGGAATGATCCTACTTCCACCTTCACCCTCACCCCCACCAAGACAGGGTTTCTCTGTGTAGCCCTGGCTGTCCTGGAACTGGCTCTGCAGACCACATTGACCTTGAACTCAGAGATCCACCTGCCTCTGCCTCCCTAGTGCTGGGTAAAAGTCAAGTGTCATTACGCCTGGCTTGGTATTACTTTGGAAAATCGTATGTTCAAAGCAAGCCTGGGTTACACAGCAAGTTCCAGGCCAGCTTTGGGATCTATTGGGAAGTATAAATTACTGATAGTCAGTTTAGATTTTCTTTAAAAAGCAATTCATTTAACTGGAACACTATCTAAAAGAAACCATTTTTGTAAACAAAAAAAATAAAAAGGAGGCTGGAACAACGGCTGGAGATGCTGTTCCTGCAGAATTCTCAGGTTCAGTTTCCAGCGCTGAAGCTGGGCAGCTCATAACCACTTGTCTCTTCAGAGCCAAAGGACCTTACGCCCCCTTCTGGCCATCCTGGGCACTTGCACTCACGTGCTACCCATAAACTCCAGCAGCCTCATACAGATACACATAAATAAAATAAATCTTTAAAAAGAAAAGAAAGAAACGTCTTATTCACTATGAATTGAAGCACAGGTCTACAAGAAAGATGCTAAATTTTGAACCTTTTATTTATCAATAATCAAAATGTGGCAGTTCCCCACAATCCAAATATCATCAATACAAATTTCAACTGTTGCAGAATAAACACAAGGTTTCTCAGTACATCTGATAGTTTTGTTTCTTTTGAGTGATTTTCTTGCTGCTGTCCAAGCCACTGTGTCCTTGTTTGGTGAGACCCCCTGCTTACAGTGCTCGTCCTTGCATTTTAGTGTGGCAGTCTTCTCTTGAGTCTTCATGCCTGAGATGTGGAATCGCTCATCTCCCCCAGGGATCCAGCAGCTCCTTCCTGCAGAAAGTAGAGTGTGGGAAAACACAATCTGAGTACATTTCCCCTCGACCTTGGGTTGATTCCAGTTTTTGCCTGACTCCTATAAGGGACCCAGATCTGCTGATGTGCAATTCCTTATATAGAACGGTAGGGTATATTTTTGCAGCCTGTTACACCCTCCCACATACTTGAAATCACCTCTGCCTTACTTATAATACCAAATGCAACCATAAAAATAATTGCCACAGGAATTATTTATGGATGGATAACTAGTACAGGGGCAATTTTTTTTAAAAAATATTTTCTGTATAAGTTTGGCTGCATTCAAAGGTGTGGAACCCACAGATATGAGGACCAACTACACGGGCTCCGTCCATTCTACTAGGCTGATTGCTTGCCTCTAGCCTTTTCCAATGGACAGATCTTGGAAATGCCTTTTTATTCCTTTAAGATAAAATGTATTGCAGAATTTATAGCAGCCACGATCACCTGCACAAGCCCTGCACGACTGAACCTGTCATTCATTATGGAGTAGGAGGGTCTTATGAGGACACACACCTCTCAGGGTCTACAGACATTAATGGTTGCTTGGGAGTGGGAGAGACTTTCTTTTCCAGTGATGTAACCACTGTAAATTGCCTGTGCTCTAATAAAAACCTCACCCATATTCCTGCAAGCAACCATAATTAAGCTCGTACACATACACACACACACACACGCACACAGATACAAGTCTATACAAAGATACAAAAGTAAAAGGTGTACTAGCTGAGAAGAGGAAGGCAGTTAGTGGATTAGGACGGTGACAACAGATTAAAATACATGATATGTAAAAAAAAAATGGGGCTGGAGAGATGGCTCAGTGGTTAAGAGCATTGGCTGCTCTTCCAAAGGTCCTGAGTTCAATTCCCAGCAACCACATGGTGGCTCACAACCATCTTTAATGAGGTCTGGTGCCCTCTTCTGGCCTTCAGGCATACACACAGACAGAATATTGTATACATAATAAATAAATATTAAAAAAAATTAAAAAAAAATACATGATATGGAGGTTGGAGAGGTGGCTCATGAGTTAATGCACACTGTTCTTAGAGAAAATCCATATAGACCATGGAGTTGTTCACAAATGACTAACTCCAGCTTCATGGGATCTGATGCCCTCTTCTGGCCTCTTCAGATACTACACTCACATATCATATACTCACATACAGACACACACACACACACACACACACGCGCGCATTATATAAAATAAAATAAATCTTTAAAAATACATTAGGATGGGCTAACTCAGAGCCCTGGATATGGACCTGAGTGGTAACTGAGTTGGTCAGTCTGGGCCTCCCCTGGGACAGCCCTCCTTCAGTGAGGGTCAGAATCAGCTCTCCAGAGCACAAGGTGAGGGGTGGGGCCAGCTCTTCTGCCGCAGAGGCCAGTGAGGGGGCAGGCAGTTCTCCAAGAGCCAGCTTTCCTACACCCATGCCACTAGGGCCAGTTCTCCTGGGACCAGAGATAGCTCTCCCACTGAGGCAGCCAGTGAGGGGCAGGACCAGCTCTCAGGGGCTCAGGCCACTGGGATCAGCTCAGATCAGACCACTGGGTCAGGGACATCAACACCAACCTGACTGCAGTAGGACCACAGACCCAGACTCGACCTTTGACTGCCGTTCAGAACCAGAGTCACTACGGTCCTGAGTAGGTCACAGGCCATTCAGATCACTATGGCCCTGGGTAACAGCATGGCCCTTGGATACCAGCATAGATAGCCTCAGGTGGTGGTCCAGGGCCGGAGCATCCCCATGGCCCAAACCAGAGTCAGTTCTTCCATGCTGAAAGATGATCAGAGGGAAATTTGCGGCTCTTGCAGAGGACCTGGATTTGATTTTCAACACCTACAAGGTGGCTCACAGCCAGCTGTAACTCCAGTTCCAGAGGATCCGACACTCTTTTCTAACCTTCTGTGGGAACCAGGCCTTCCTAAGCTAAACAAATACACATGCAGGAAAAACAATCAATACACATAAAATAAAAATGTAAGAAAAAAAAAGATGTTCCTATAAGCTGAGGATTGTGGTCCATACCTAGAATACTAGACTTGGGAGGCTAAGGTAGGCAGACTGAAAGTCTGGAGCCTATCTGGGCTACAGAGTGAGACCGAGGCCAGCCTGGGCAACTTAGGGAGACTCTGTCTCAAAACAACAATCTTTTTTAAATGGGTGAGAACTGGGGATATGGAGTCGAGGGCTTGCTTGGCATGCACAAGGCACTGGGTTAAACCAACAACATTGCAAACATAGAGAAGGTAGTGCTTCCAGGGTCTTCCGAAAATCACTCTGCCCTCCTCCCCTCCTGGCTCACTGGCTTGGGCCGGAGTGCATGCATCTGAAGACACTTGGGATAACTGAAGCCCAGCCAGCCCCTGTAAGCATCCTTTAGTTTTCTCGGTGGGCTGAACTCAAAGCTTTCTAAGGGTCGCTTGGAACATTAGCCACCATTGGCCCTTTTCATTCTTCCAAGTAGTTTCTGAAAGAAACTGGTCGATCTCAGCGGACTCACTGGCTTCCCAAGAAGCAAGAGGAGAGCACCAGAGGTTTGACCTCAGGCCACCACCGTTTACGGATCAGGTCCCATGGGTGGAGTGGCTGTGTTTCTGAAACGTTTCTTAGATGTTTAAGGTGACAAGGCTCAGGTTTAGGGAAGAATGTTCCCAAATAAATCATACACGGAGGCTTATTCTTAGTTATGAATGCCTGGCCTTAGCTTGACTTGTTCTAAGCCAGCTTTTCTTAAATTATCCCATCTACCTTTGGCCTCTGGGCTTTTTCCTTTTCTTACTTTTCTATATCTTACTTTCCTTCTTACTCCTTGACTAGCTGGTGACTGACCCCTGACGTTCTCCTCCGCTTGTTCTCTGTTCTCTTCTTCTCCCAGATTTCTCCTTCTATTTTTACTCTCTGCTGTCAGCCCCACCTTGCTTTGCTGTTGGCCACCCAGCTTTTTATGAGGACCTTCAGGTGTTTTAGACAGGCAAAGAATCACAGCTTCACAGAGTTAAACAAATGCAGCATGAACAAAAGTCACACTCCTTAAAATAATATCCCCAACAGAGATGTTAAGAGATGCGCTGCTGATAAAGATGTCCCCTAAGCAGCGTGTACATCAAGTTAGTCTTTCCTGGAAATTCACTGGTCCTTTGTGGGAAAGCGGTTAGAGACCACCAACAGAGAAACCCTTCCCCTGAAGGACCTGGCATGTGACAACGGATGTTCTCCTCATCCAGTTGGTCTTTTCCTCAACCTCTGTGAACAGCTCTGACCTCCAATTTCCGGCTCACTTCCCTGGAAACCAAGGGATCCTGTCCTTCCTGCTTGTCACCTTATTGTGTGACGACATATCAAACGTTCTGCTATTAACGTCTACTGAAGGACTTTTGTATTTGTTAAAATTTTCAGGAACACATACTGATTTAAAAATGGACAGGATTTAAAAATCTCATAATTTAAATGTCTTCTCAAATCCTTGAGCCTAAGAGTTCTTGATCTTATCAGAGTGCAGTACATAGCAATATGGGATTCTATGTATAATAATGCTATTACCTATGTGCGGCTGGACACAGCATAGTAGTTCAAGGCTATGCAGGAGACCCATGATACCTATAACCCTCCAGTTCCTGTCTATGCTAGGGGCTGACACAGAAGTGGCCATGTGGATTGTGACATGTCCCAGCTTACAAAGATACTGTTCCATAGGACATCCAGTGTCCCTTCTATAAGAAAACACATGCACAATTTAGCTTAGAGTTTGGTGTCAAAAACAATGTCTTTCTTCTTTTTCCAAATTAGGAAGGAAGGAAGGAAGGAAGGAAGGAAGGAGGGAGGGAGGGAGGAGGGAGGGAAGGAAGGAAGGAAGGAGGGAGGGAGGGAGGGAGGGAGGGAAGGAAGGAAGGAAGGAAGGAAAGAGGGAGGGAAGGAGGGAGGGAAGGAAGGAAGGAAGGAAGAAAGGAAGGAAACACACATACACAATTTGTTACCTGTCCATGGCATGGGAACATTAGATCTCAAGTGTGTCTTTTGAAGAACTGAGAAGAGCCTGATTTCTGCTGATGAGTAAATGAGCTGGCACACACCTGGTTCTAGGGGAAGAAAGGACAGTAACGTTTGTCTTTAAAAATCAAACACCATACAATGCATCATATTTCCCATTTTGCCTTGGCTATTGGGAGGCTTAGCTCTAAAGCAATGCTTGATGCAATAACTGTTCTAGCCCAGGTTCCAATCGCAACTGTTAGCTACTTCCCAGAGACTTTATTTATTTTTAGCATTCTCTTGTGCGTGCATTTTCATCAGCAAAAGCTTCAGAAGCAGAATGGAGTCCTGACTTCCAGAGTCAGATGTGTGGATTGGATTTGGCTGGACCTTAAGCGAGCAGCCTCTCTGAGTACACGATGCATGCTGCAATGCCTAGAGGATGCCTTTGCAGAGGGCCTGGGAGACTCTGCATGTGAGAAGGGCTGACAGCACAGAACAGTGAAAATGAGGCAGCACAGCACAAAACTGAGACACCTTCGTCGATGCTCTGTGCGCATATTTGACTCTGGGCCACACACACGCCAGGCCCACATCTGCCAACTGAGTTACGTCTCCAGCATTCTCCAGTGTGTTCTTTTGGGCCACCAACTAGCTCCCAAATCAGGACACTGAGACTAATTATTAGTTTTGAATGCTCAGTCTAGCTTAGACATGTTTCTGGTTAACTCTTTTAACTTAAATTAACCTGTTTCTCTTTCTCTACCTTTTGCCTCGGGGTTTATTCCCTTTCTAACTTTCACTGCTGCTGTGTGTCTGCCTGGCTTCTTGCCCCAAATGTGCCCCTCCTTCTCTCCTCCTCCTTCTCTCCTCCTCCTTCTCTCCTCCTCCTTCTCCTCTCCTCCTTCTCTCCTCCTCCTCCTCTCCTCCTCCTCCTCTCCTCCTCCTCCTCTCCTCCTCCTTCTCTCCTCCTCCTTCTCTCTCATTCCTCTTTTCTCCCAGCCTAGGTTGATCCTCCTATTTATTCTCTCTGCCTGCTAGCCCTGCCCGTCCTCTCTCCTGCCTAGCTATTGGTTGTTCAGTTCTTATTAGACCAATCAGGTGTCTTAGGCAGAAACAAATACAACAGATCCTTTCATAATTAAACAAATGCAGCATAAACAAAAGCAACACACCTTTACATAGTTAAAGTGATATTCTGAAGCATAAACAAATGTAACACATCTTTGCCTAGTTAAAATAATATTTAATAACATTCCAGATTTTTTTAATCATTCTGAACTGAAATCCTCTATTTATTAAAGAACTTCCATATTTCCTCTCCTGGTAACACTATCCTTCTTTGTCTCTGTGAACTGGCTAAAGATCAATACATTAATACAAGGGTGGTTTTTTTTTTCATTTGCATTCCTAGCCTTCTCCTCCCTTACTGAATTTTTTGGAACAGATCCCAGATAACATATTTTCTCTATAAATATTTTAGTAATGAACTATAGAAATGATCCCTGCAAGTATAGTCTTAATATTTTAATATGTATACCTAAAATATAAAGAATAAAAACCCTAGGCTGGAGAGATAGCTCAGAAGTTGGGAGCACTGGCTGCTCTTCCAGAGGTCCTGAGTTCAGTTCTGAACAACCACAAGGCAGCTCGCAGCCATCTATAATGAGATCCGGTGCCCTCTTCTGGCATGTAGGCATCTATGCAGGCAGAACTCTGTATACATAATAAATTAATAAATCTTTAAAAGGAGGGGTGGGGCTGGAGAGGTGGCTCAGTAGTTAAGAGCACTGCCTGTTCTCCCAGAGGATCTAGGTTCAATTCCCAGCACACACATGGCAGCTCCCAACTGTCTGTAACTCCAGTTCTAGGGGGTCTGATACCTTCACACCAATGCACATAAAATGAAGTTAAATAATTTTTTAAAATGAAAACCCCAACAATAGCATTAACCCATATGGAAAACAAACAACAGCTTAATTTTTATCAAATATTCCGTAATTTCTATTGGTTTGTCCTCAGTTCTAAAATAATTGTGAGCCCTTAGAATCAGAACCCACTCATTGATAGATTATTTCTCTTAAAGTTGCCTTTTATTCGTGGGTTCTCCTTTTTAGCTCCTCCTCCTTTTAAAATGTCTTGCTACCAAGTTGTTAAAGAACCAGGCGGCTTTTTCTGTGGACTGTTCACAGGCTGCAGTCTGTGAATAGCATGAGTTCCCATCATACTATTACCACCTTCTCTCTCCTGCGGTTTCTGTATCCAATGAAGATCTTTGGTGGGAATCAGGTTTAATCGATCATTTATTTATTTATTTGTATGGTTTTGTTTTAATTGAAAAGAATACAGGAGATGGTGCTTACTCCACCAAAAGTCTGGTGGATTTGTTTCAGTTTTGTGATGTCAGTATGTACTGATGACTACATAGAGCTTCATACAGATTGTAAAATGGTGGCTGTCCAATTCTTACAACTTCCTATGTAAACTAAAATTCTTCTATGAAATGCTTCTATTGTTCTTGTTTGTTTGTTTATTTATTTATTTTTGTTTTGAGACAGAGTTCTCTGTGTAGCCTTGACTGTCCTGGAATTCCCTCTGTAGACCAGACTGGTCTTGAACTCCTGGAGATCCACCTGCCACTGTCTCCCAAGTACTGGGAACAAAGGTATGCCTGACTCACCTCTCTCTCTCTCTCTCTCTCTCTCTCTCTCTCTCTCTCTCTCTCCACACACACTATTTCTTTGTTCTGGTGCTAGAGATCTAATTTAGAATTTTGCTCATCTTAAGCACATGGCTTCTCACTGAGACAAGTCACCAGCTCTTTCTTATTTTCAATGAGGTCTCAGGGGTTGCTCAGGCTGATATTGAATTCCTGGTCTTGGTAGCCCCTCCCGCTCAGTGTCTCAAGGGCTGGGACTAGAGACACAGCCCTTTGAACGATTTAGAGTGTAGCTTTCGAAGACTGCTCTACTTCTTCAGAGCTGGGGGTGGGTCTTGGCAGGTTTTTAAACCCCTCAAAACAAACACCAAATGTCAGACAATTGTAGTGACTCCCTCAACGGGTTAACATGAAGATTAAATAATGCACGCCAGATACCCTTTCCCCTGGAGCTGTCATGAAGAAAATGCCTCAAATAAATGAACTAATACCTGTAAGCCTGGAATTTACAAAAGAATAATCTGGAAAGAAGTGCCTGTTTTATAGAAGATTCTCCTCGGGATCTTTCTAAATATTGTCATCTCTCAAAACATTTAAATGCCTCACTTGCCTAACCTCCATTTCTCAGAGATGGATCTCCTGAGAAATGCAGATTCCAGCTCCTTCAAATAAGGGGACATGAGCAGCTGCTGGGCTTTCTGGAGTGGACAGAAATTTCTAAGCAGACACACAGACACACATACACGTGTGCACAAACATGAACACACGCACACACACACATGATAAGGGCTGCTTTCCTTGTGAGGGAAGTGTGACTTTCCCAGATGGATCCTTCCTTTCATCCAGGGACAAGGTCCAGCCAAGGCTCATTTTTCTCCACCCGGCAGACTTCTTCTAACATGTTTTTCCTTCATCACCTGATACCTGCCCCTTTCTGTCACCTGTTTAAAGAGCTTGGTATGTGCTGGAAGCTCAGAGAATTCGCTGCACCCGAGGATCTAACATAAGAAATGACCTAGCGGAGTGAATTTGAGCCACATGGAAACATCCTAAACCCAGACAAATGGCTTAGCACTAACTTATGTGCCCTTATGTAAGTCTTACGATTGCTCTGAGAGGCTTGAGAACTCATACCTAAGAGTGCTGGCTCCTGTTTCAGTTGTCAGCATCCACATCATTGCTCACAGCTGCCTGTAATTCCAGCTCCTCGGGATACAACACTCCCCTGACACACACACTAAAAAATAATTAAGAGAAATTTTTAATTGGTCTCAGCGACCCCATAACCAAGGGCACAAGGGTATGGAGGGGAAACTTCCACAAGAGAAATAACGGCCGTAATCAATAGTAGTGAAAATATCTCATACTTTTGAGGGAGGGAGAGAGAGAGAGAGAGAGAGAGAGAGAGAGAGAGAGAGAGACAGATAGGCAGACAGAAAGGAAGGAAGAAAGGAAAGAAGGAAGGAGGGAGGGATAAAAGAAAGAAAGAGAGAGAGAAAGAAAGAGAAAGAAAGAAAGAAAGAAAGAAAGAAAGAAAGAAGGAACACCGGGCGGCGGAGGACGCCTAGCGCAGCCAGCGGGGACTGACTGGGACCGGCTGGGACCGGAGCGGCAGCAGAGGACACAGGCTGCTGGCGGCGGGAACCATCCCAGCAGCAGAAGCAGGCTGCAGGGACCGCGCACAACACCGAGAACAGATCGCCCCACTACAATTAAACCAAAGAGGTAGGCCTTCGGTTGGGGAGGTCCCTGGCAAAGGAGGAGCCGGGTCCTATTTCTGAAGACCCTTCTGAGGGGTGAGAGGGATCTTGGCCCCCCGACAGGAACCAGGAAACAGAGCAAGGGCATTTTGTAAGAGGAGCCCCTGGCCAGCAGGGAAACCTGAACCAGTTTTAACAGACCCCTTAGATAGCATCGATAGGAGGAGATGGGCAGGCGCCAAGGAAAGAATTCACCCAATAATCTGAAAAACAACATGAAAACACCAGAACCCAATGATCTTACAACAGAAGGTCTCCAACACCCAAACACAGAAGAAGTGGAAAAAATTGACTTTATAAAAGCAGTAGAGTCCCTTAAACAACATGTGAAAAATGCCCTTATAGAAATGGATGAGAAGTATAACCAAAAATTTGAAGAAATGAGTAAATACGTACATAATACCCTGGGAAACCAAGAAAGAACGATCAAACAGGTAATGGAAACAGTTCAAGAATTGAAAACTGAAATGGAAGCAAGGAAGAAAACACAAACTGAGGACCAACTGGATATGGAAAATCTAGGCCAACGAGCAGAGCCTACAGAAACAAGCATAATCAATAGAATACAAGAAATAGAAGAAAGAATCTCAGATTCTGAGGACACCATAGAGAAAATAAACGCTCTGATCAAAGAAAACTGCAAAGCCAACAAATTCTCATCACAAAACATTCAGGAATTATGGGACACAATAAAAAGACCAAATCTAAGAATAATAGGAATAGAAGAAGGAGAAGAGTCACAGCTCAAAGGCCCAGAAAATATTTTGAACAAAATTATGGTAGAAAACTTTCCCAACATAAAGAAAGATATTCCTTTGAATATTCAAAAAGCATACAGAACACCAAACAGACTGGATCAAAGGAAAACATCCCCTCGCCATATAATAATCAAAACACAAAATATACAGGTTAAAGAAAGAATACTAAGAGCTGCAAAGGAAAAAGGCCAAGTAACTTATAAAGGTAAACCGATCAGACTTACACCTGATTTCTCTATGGAAACAATGAAAGCCAGAAGGTCCTGGATAGAAGTAACGCAGAAGCTAAGAGACCATAGATGCAAGCCCAGACTACTATACCCAGCCAAGCTTTCGTTCACTATAAATGGAGAAATCAAGACATTCCAGGATAAGAACAAATTTAAACAATACGTAGTCACAAATCCAGCCCTACAGAAAGTAATAGAAGGAAAACCGCAACCCAAGGAATCCAACATTGGCAACACTGCCTACAATAACTGAGGCATCTAGCGAACCTTCACTAGCACAACTCAAAGAAGGGAGACACACAAATTCTACTTCCAAAAACAATAAGAATATCCGGTGTAAACAACCACTGGTCATTAATATCACTTAATATTAATGGTCTCAATTCACCTATAAAAAGGCACAGGCTAAGAGATTGGATACGAAAACAGGATCCAACATTCTGCTGTTTGTAAGAAACACATCTCAACCACAAAGACAGGCATCTACTCAGAGTAAAGGGTTGGGAAAAGGTCTTTCAAGCAAATGGTCCTAAGAAAAAAGCAGGTGTGGCTATATTAATTTCTAACAAAACTGACTTCAAACTAAAATCAATCAGAAGAGATCGAGATGGACACTTTATACTCATAACAGGAACAATTTGTCAGGATGACGTCTCAATCCTGAATATTTACGCCCCTAATATAAAAGCACCCACGTATGTAAAAGAAATATTACTAAAACTCAAGGCAGACATCAAACCACACACACTAGTAGTAGGAGACTTCAATACACCTTTCTCAGCAATGGACAGGTCAATCAGACAGAAACCTAATAGAGAAGTAAGAGAACTACTGGAGGTAATGAAGCAAATGGACTTAACAGACATCTATAGAACATTCCACCCAAATAGGAAAGAATATACCTTCTTCTCTGCAGCCCATGGAACCTTCTCGAAAATTGACCACATACTCGGAAACAAAGGAAACCTCCACAGATACAAAAAAATATCAGTGTCCACCTGTGTCTTATCAGATCACCACGGATTAAAGTTAGAATTCATCAACAATCCTACCTCCAGAAAGCCGACAAACTCATGGAAACTGAACAGTCAAATACTGAACCACACCTGGGTCAAGGAAGAAATCAAGAAAGAAATTAAAGTCTTCCTTGAATTTAATGAAAATAAAGGGACAACATACTCAAACCTATGGGACACTATGAAAGCAGTGCTAAGAGGAAAGTTCATAGCACTAAGTGCCCACTTAAAGAAAACAGAGAAAGCATACATCGGAGACCTAACAGCACACCTGAAAGCTTTAGAAAAAAAAAGAAGCAGACACGCCCAGGAGGAGTAGAAGACTGGAAATAATCAAACTGAGGGCGGAAATCAACAAAATAGAAACGCAGAAAACAGTCCAAAGAATCAATGAAACAAAAAGTTGGTTCTTGGAGAAAATCAACAAGATCGACAAACCCCTATCCAAACTAATTAAACGACAGAGAGAGAACACGCAAATAAATAAGATCAGAAATGAAAAGGGGGACATAACCACAGACACAGAGGAAATTCAGAGACTCATTAGATCTTACTACAAAAGCCTGTATGCCACAAAACTAGAAAATGCAAAAGAAATGGACATTTTTTTAGATAAGTGCCACATACCAAAGCTAAACCAAAACCAGGTGAACGATCTAAATAGACCTGTTAGTCGCGAAGAACTAGAAACCGTTATCAAAAATCTACCTTCCAAAAAAAGTCCAGGACCAGATGGTTTCAATGCAGAATTCTACCAGAACTTCCAAGAAGAGCTAATACCTATACTCCTTAATGTATTTCACAATATAGAAACAGAAGAGTCATTGCCAAATTCCTTTTATGAAACTACAGTTACCCTGATACCAAAACCACACAAAGACCCAACCAAGAAAGAAAATTATAGGCCTATCTCACTCATGAATATCGACGTAAAAATTCTCAATAAAATACTGGCAAACCGAATCCAAGAACACATTAGAAAAATTATCCATTATGATCAAGTAGGCTTCATCCCAGAGATGCAGGGCTGGTTCAACATACGCAAATCTATCAATGTAATCCAGCATATAAATAAACTGAAAGAAAAAAACCATATGATCATTTCATTAGATGCTGAAAAAGCATTTGACAAAATTCAACACTCCTTTATGATAAAAGTCTTGGACAGATTAGGGATACAAGGGTCATACCTAAATATAATAAAAGCTATTTACAGCAAGCCGTCAGCTAACATTAAATTAAATGGAGAAAAACTCAAAGCCATCCCACTAAAATTAGGAACACGACAAGGATGTCCACTCTCTCCATACCTCTTCAATATAGTGCTTGAAGTTCTAGCAATAGCAATAAGACAACATAAAGGGATCAAGGGGATTCGTATCGGAAAAGAAGAAGTTAAGCTCTCGTTATTTGCAGATGATATGATAGTATACATAAGAGACCCCAAAAACTCTACCAAAGAACTCCTACAGCTGATAAACACCTTTAGTAATGTGGCAGGATACAAGATCAACTCCAAAAAATCAGTGGCCTTCCTATACACTAAGGATAAGGAAACAGAGAGGGAAATTAGAGAAGCATCACCTTTCACGATCTGGAGAAGACAATAATCAACTTTATATGGAAAAACAAAAAACCCAGGATAGCCAAAACAATCTTATACAACAAAGGAGCGTCTGGAGGCATTACCATCCCTGACTTCAAACTCTACTACAGAGCTACAGTATTGAAAACAGCTTGGTATTGGCATAAAAACAGAGAAGTCGACCAATGGAATCGAATAGAAGACCCTGACATTAACCCACAAACCTATGAACACCTGATTTTCGATAAAGGAGCTAAAAGTATACAATGGAAAAAAGAGAGCATCTTCAACAAATTGTGCTGGCAAAACTGGATGTCAACCTGTAGAAGAATGAAAATAGATCCATATCTATCACCATGCACAAAACTCAAGTCCAAATGGATTAAAGACCTCAATATCAGTCCGAACACACTGAACCTGATAGAAGAGAAAGTGGGAAGTACTCTACAACACATGGGCACAGGAGACCACTTCTTACGTATAACCCCAGCAGCACAGACATTAAGGACCTCATTGAATAAATGGGACCTCCTGAGACTGAGAAGCTTCTGTAAAGCAAAGGACACTGTCACTAAGAAAAAAGGCAACCCATTTACTGGGAGAAGATCTTCACCAACCCCGCAACCGACAAAGGTCTGATCTCCAAAATATATAAAGAACTCAAGAAACTAGACCGTAAAAGGCTAATCAACCCAATTATAAAATGGGGCACTGAGCTGAACAGAGAATTCTCAACAGAAGAAGTTCAAATGGCCAAAAGACACTTAAGGTCATGCTCAACTTCCTTAGCAATCAGGGAAATGCAAATCAAGACAACTTTAAGATACCATCTTACACCTGTCAGAATGGCTAAAATAAAAAACACCAATGATAGCCTTTGTTGGAGAGGTTGTGGAGAAAGGGGTACACTCACCCATTGCTGGTGGGAATGCAAACTTGTGCAACCACTTTGGAAAGCAGTATGGCGGTTTCTCAGAAAATTCGGGATCAACTTACCCCTGGACCCCGCAATACCACTCTTGGGAATATACCCAACAGAGGCCTTATCATACAACAAAAGTATATGCTCAATTATGTTCATAGCAGCATTGTTTGTAATAGCCAGAACCTGGAAACAACCTAGATGCCCTTCAATGGAAGAATGGATGAAGAAAGTATGGAATATATACATATTAGACAAGGACTTCTTGAATTTTGCAGGCAAATGGATGGAAATAGAAAACACTATCCTGAGTGAGGTAAGCCAGACCCAAAAAGAGGAACATGGGATGTACTCACTCATATTTGGTTTCTAGCCATAAACCAAGGACATTGAGCCTATAATTAGTGATCCTAGAGAAGCTAAATAAGGAGAACCCAAAGAAAAACTTATAGGCATCCTCCTGAATATTAACCTTCAGCAAGCGATGAAAGGAGACAGAGACAGAGACCCACATTGGAGCACAGGACTGAAATCTCAAGGTCCAAATCAGGAGCAGGAGAGAGAGCAGGAGCAAGGAACTCAGGACTGCGAGGGGGGCACCCACACACTGAGACAATGGGGATGTTCTACTGGGAACTCACCAAGACCAGCTGGCCTGGGTCTGGAAAAGCCTGGGATAAAACCGGACTCTCTGAACATAGCGGACAATGAGGACTACTGAGAACTCAAGAACCATGGCAATGGGTTTCTGATCCTACTGCACGCACTGGCTTTGTGGGAGCCTAGGCAGTTTGGATGCTCAACTTACTAGACCTGGATGGAGGTGGGGGTTCCTTGGACTTCCCACAGGACAGGGAACCCTGATTGCATTTCGGGCAAAGGGGGGGGGACTTAATTGGGGGAGGGGGAGGGAAATGGGAGGCGGTGGCGGGGAAGAGACAGAAATCTTTAATAAATAAATAAATAAATAGAAAGAAAGAAAGAAAGAAAGAAAGAAAGAAGAAAGAGAAAGGCAGACAGGAAGGAAGGCAGGAAGACGGAAAGAAAGAAAGAAAAGTGAGCTCATATGGCCATGGAAGCAGGCTGTTTGATCCCACCACCTTAAGCGGCCTCTGCAAGCGAAGTACTTTGTAGCTGAGCCTTGTTGGCTTCACGATAAGTTTCCTACTTATCAGGAAAGCTCCGTTTACAGAAAGACTTTCTGGGAAATCCTTTTATGGACTGGAGAGTAGTTTATTAGCCGTGGACTGAGGTATTTCCTTATTTTCTAAAACTAGATGGTCACCTTATTGAACAGCTAAACCTCTGCTGGCTGGCAGTTCAAGCCAGAGTGCAGGCACCAGTTGCTCCAGAACAGTATTGAAGGTGCAAAGGCCTTGGCAAGTCCCAGCAGGCAAGTGGTACCCTAAGGAGTGAGGCATCCCAGCCACAAGGGACGGGCCGTGGTGATGTGGTCCCTAGCTGACAAGGGCAAGGAAGGCAAGAAAGCAAGTTCCAGAACACTCTCCCTAACCCACCCCACATCACAACTTAACTTCCCCAACCCCTCTGCCACCCCCTCATGGTGAAGCTGTGATTACCCTAAAAGGCTTAGTTGGAGAATTAGGACTGCGGCCTTAGGGATACCCCCGTGTTATCAGATGTTGGGCCTCAGCCAGGAGAAGCACCTGTTATGATTCCATGTATCACTAACTGCTTAATATCCCCTGGGAGCACTGGGTCTCTTCATTCCAAAGACCACAAATAGACTATTGTTGCAAATGATACATGTCAAGCCAGGCCCAGGCTTCTGTCTGCATTTGCATAAAGAACTGAAAGTTTAGCATAGAGAATCAATCCATCATAGCGTTACCCCATGGTAAGGGGTAGGCACTTTGAAACCAAATTGTTTCAGAAAATCAGGAAATGACTAATGAATTAATTGGAAATCATTATTAAAATTAATGGAGCTTTCAGACCTTCCCTCATGAGCTCCGAAACAAGTTCCTTTTTGTTCAAATTTCAAAAGAGCGGCCCCAGAACTCGGCCCAGGGTTCCTTAGATGCCTATCTCTGTAATGAGCAGGGGGTTTGAAAACGTAGTCTGCATCTGCCGCAGACTTTATTGCTTTCCAAGATGGAAAAAGTTTTAGCTATCAAAAAAAAAAAAAATCACCACCATTTCTCACTGCCCAGAAGGAATTGCACAGCCAGTGAGTGACCCAGCTGGTGGCCTCAAGGGGGCTTCCTGTGGAGGTGGGGTGCACTGTGGGGACAGAAAGCACATTAAGAAAGAAGCAGTGAGGCCATTTCTGGAAGAAATGTGGCATTGTCTGCCCATGAGGGATGCTTTGTGAAGAACACATGTTGCATGGATGTAATTGTTCTTATCTCCTCCATCAAGTGTAAATTTCACATGGCCAAAGTTCAGCTTTCCTGATTTACTTTTCTGGTATACATACACATACATGAACACACAATCAATAACTGTATTTTCAAATTTTTAAAATATAAGTAAAATGCTCGTTTTAATTTATTGTCTTTCAAGACAAGGTTTCAGTGCGTAGCCCTGGCCTCCGCCTGGCTTAAAAACCATATTTTAAAAGTCAGTATCTTGGTAGTAAAGCAAATGCACTAATTTGATAATTTTTTACTTTAAAATAACTTTATTCTGAGCAAACAGTTTTAAGATTGCAGCAGCAGGGCTGGAGGGATGGCTCCGTGGTTAAGAGTTCTAGCTGCTGTTCTTGCAGAAGACTCAGGTTCAATTCCTAGAATGCACGTGGTAGTTCAGAGCTATTGGTAACTCTAATTCCAGGGGATCTGACACTCTCTTCTGGCCTCCACAGGTACCAGGCATGTAGGTGGTATACAGATAGAAATGTAAACAAAGATACAGACATACATGTAGACATTTATGAATATAAAATAATAGTAAAAATGTAGAAATAAATTTTAAAAGGAATCATAATGTCGTGGGCTAGAGAGATGGCTCAGTGAATAAGGGCATTTGCCACCAAGCTTGATGACCCGAGTTTGAGTCCTATGATCCACAAGGTTGAAGGAGAGAATCATCTCCAGTAAAGTTTTTGTTTGTCCTCTGCACGCGTACGCGCGCGCACACACACATACGCAGATGAGCACACACACAATCATAAATGCATGCACACATACGTCACATAACATGCATAATTGTTTTAAGAACTTTTTAAGGAATTTAAGGAAATTCTTCATTCATTTCCCAAACACTAACCCTGCCACACTTGCTTTTATAAGAGAGTAAGTTCCAGACAAGACGCCCTTTCCCTCCCCATCCTGGCAGTGTAGGATTCCTAAGACAGTCTCTTACATAACCACCACACAACGGTCAAATTCAGGAGGTTAATAGTGAAACCTGTCACCTAACAGAAAGACAGATGTCATCTGCCACTTGCCAGTCATCTTAACTACATCCTCCTGCCCTGCAGTGGAAGAATGCCATTTTAGGTCCTAAGCCAGAATCACATGTTGCGTTTATGGACCATACGCCCGTTATTTTGGGAGATGTCCCCCAGTTCAGGTTTATCTGATGTCTCCTCACGATTCAAATTTTGTGTCTTTGGCAGGAAGTGATGCTATGCACAGGTCAGTTACACTGCTGGTCTCTTGTGTTGCTGGGAAGCCAAACTCTGTCCCCGGAATACACTGGCATTCTCCAGACTTCTCCACTCTGACATTACTGTTCTTCTCTGTGATTAGTGTCCTGGGCGGAGACGTCTCAAGACTGTGGGATTGTCCTGGCTTTTACATTTATTTAGGGAGCAGTGAATTCATACGGAGGGCAGAGAACAAGCTGCAGGAGTCCCCTCTTCCCTTCCACCATGTGAGTTTTATAAATAACAATGTAGGCTTTGGGGGTTGAACTCAGCTCATTAGGCATGGAGGCAAGTACTTTCCACCCCCTGAACTATCTTTCTGGCCTCCTCAAAATTTTATACACATCTTAGCATCCACATAGACAATTCTTGTGTGTTGTTATGCGTTGTTTATTTCTTTGTTTTCTTGAGACAGGATCTCATGTTATAACATAACTCAAGCTGGCTTGTATTGTTGGTTTTTGTTATTTTTTTCCCTCTTTGTTCTTTACTATTTGGGGGCCCGCTACCTAGCTCCCAAATAAATATACAGAGACTTATTCTTATGAATGCCCATCCTTAGCTTGATTTCTAGCTAGCTTTCCTTAACTTAAATTATCTACCCTTTGCCTCTGGGCATTTACCTTTCTCTATTCTACATGTCTTTCTTTACTTCTTACTCCAGTGCTGGCTGTTGGCTGGGTGGCTGGTCCCTGGCATCCTCTCTCCTCCTTTTTCTCTCCTCCTTCTTGTTCTTTCCTCCTATTCATTCTCTCTGCCTGGCAGCCCTGCCTATCCTTCTCTTGCCTTGCTTTTGACCATTCAGCTGTTTATTAGACCAATCAGGTGTTGTAGACAGGCAAAGTAACACAGCTTCACAGAGTTAAACAAACGCAATATAAAAGAATGCAACACATCTTTGCATCATTAAACAAATATTTTACAGAATAAACAAATGTAACACATCTTCAAATAATATTTCACAACAGGCCTAGAATGCATTGTTTAGCCTAGGCTACTACCAAATCCCCCATCCTCCTACTAAATCCTCCCAAGTCCCAGGCTAATAGATGTACACCACCATGCCTGGCTTCACTGATAACTCTCACTTGAATTAAGTATTAATGTGATGCTTGTCAAATAGTTCCTGTCTAACTGCGCCATGTAGTCCACACTGGATGATTGGCATTCTGTCACAAGAATGATCCCAGTACTCTGGAGGCAGAGGCAGGTGGATCTCTATGAGTTCGAGGCCAGCCTGGTCTACAAGAGCTAGTTCCAGGACAGGCTCCAAAGCTACAGAGAAACCCTGTCTCGAAAAAAAAAGTAAATGTGTCAATGCATTTATTTATACCAGCTTGGGTTTGAATTAAAATTTTATTCACTGGGCTTATGTAATCTGTCACTGTCAGTATTTTTTTTTTTTTTTGGTTTTTCGAGACAGGGTTTCTCTGTGGCTTTGGAGCCTGTCCTGGCTAGCTCTTGTAGACCAGGCTGGTCTCGAACTCACAGAGATCCACCTGCCTCTGCCTCCCAAATGCTGGGATTAAAGGCGTGCGCCACCGTCGCCCGGCCCACTGTCAGTATTTTTATAAGTGTATTTTCTCATGATCACCGTGTGTTCTTCACATACATTATTTCCAAGTATTATCTCTTTCTCTGAGATAAGGTCTTCTAGGCTCAAAATGGATGTACTCCTGAAATCAGCCTGAATACATTTCATAAACCTCAATGTTTTATAACTGTTTAATAAACACAATGTGCTTAAAATGTATCTTGACCTTGGCCCTTACTAGTTAATCAATGGACACATTTCATTCATTAAGGTAGACTGGTGTGGGTTACATACAGAAAGGAAAGTGAATCGGCATAGATCCTACAGACACATCTTAGGGAGAGCATGCGTCTGACTGTAGCGGACACAGTACGTGGCGTTACAATGCTGTAAGTGACCTTTCAATTAACAGTATTGGCGATTAAAAAATTTAATTCACTACCTCTTATAATTCAAAAGTCTGAACACTCAATATGTGAAAGCCTGAACTTAATAGGTGAAGTTTTAGAATTACTAGAAGAAGATCAATTTTAAGTCTGTTCAGATTATAGGGGTACCGCAGGATTTCTTCCGTCACCGACGTGTGTCTCTCCAAACCACACATGCTGGGACTTGAGATCCAAGATTATGGTGTTGAGAAGATCTCCAGTCAGCAGGGCTGAGCCTGGTGTTTGCGTCAGTGTACCTTGAGAAAGGGGGAGGGGTACTCTGGTGCCCTCTGCCCTTCAGCGTCTCCTGGCCGGTGAGGACAGTGCTCGGTTCTGTCTTTCTTCCGTTTGGAACACCAGAAGGTACTTCCTTGAGCAATGACCCTGGCTACACACCAGACCTGTTGGTGTCTTCATCTTGAACTGCCCAGGCTCCGGGACTGTGAGAAACAAAAATTACCTAGCCTAAAGGATTTTGTCATAGCAGGCAGCATAAAGGGACTAAGACATATGCTGAAAGTACATCGGGTTTCAATTGCTACATCTTCTTGGTAGGCTGCTATTACATTGATTATTATCTTAGTTCACTTTGTGGTTTATAAAACTGCTATGCACTGGGTAATTAATCTACAGAGAACAGAAATTTACTCAGGACAGCCCAAAGGCCAGGCAGTCCAAGACCACGCCCCCAACGGGAACTGGCAAGGGCCTTCCAGCTGCACCCCCAGGTGGTGGGAGGCAGAAGAGCAAGCTGGCTGGTTGGATGCTGCAGGGGTCCATGCAGGAGGAGCCTCCCAGCCTCGCCGCCCCTTAATGGCCTGCCTCTTCAGTCTATCACATAGGAATCATTCAGATTTGGGGGTTGACGAGGGGGACACGTTCAAAGCAGAACAACCCTCTCAGAAGTATCAACTTTGCCCCTAAAGCTTCCTTATCTGTTGCAATCTTTGTACATCAGTTTGATTTCCGTCGGGCTATTGAGTCCTTTCTCAAGCCTCTATGATCAATATATGTTGTTATGATTCTGCATATTCCTATGAGTAACATAGGACTAGAAATTTTGTTCTTAAAATTGAATTTGAAGTTTTCTTTTAATAATTTTGTCTGATCATTTATATCCATTATTAAACCATTTGAGTTTGTTTATAATATTTTGGCTTTTCTAAATATTTTTATAATGTTTGGCTTTTCTATTAATCCTACTGTTTACTTTTCTAAATTTCTTGAATTCATCATTTATACCTCTTTCTTGGAATCTGGGCAGTTCGTCTATTCTGCCCACGTTGTAGGTAGAAGGCTTTAATTTGATCTGGAGAGACAACTCAGCAGTTAGGACAGGTTGCTGCTCTTCCAGAGGGCAGCACCCACACTGGGAGGGTCACAACTACTTTTAACTCCGGCTCCAGAGGGTCTGATACCTTCTGGCCTCTGAGGGCACCCAGATGCATCTACATAATAAAATGTTCTGTTTAAAAACACTTTGATAATACTTCCTTATAATCCTGTTAAGTTATATAGGGTCTTTAATTTTATTTCTGCTTCTATTACTATATGTCTTTTCTATTTTTATCTTTTAACATAGTCAAAGGTGTAGTCAGATTTTTCAAATCAGCAAAGTATTCTCTTTATTTTCATGGTGTTACATTCTTGGAAAATTCATGTACTAAAATCACACAGGGCCAATGAGATGGATCAACAGATAAAGGCACTTGCTGCCCAAGCCTGAGGACCTGGGTTCAATCCTTAGGACCCACATGGTGCAAAGAGAGAACTAACTCCTGCAAGTTGTCCTCTGACCACTACATACATACCAAGATGTGCACACACACACACACACACACACACACACTGAGAGAGATTAAAAGTGGATTTTGAACTACACAAAATGACTATTTTATGTTCCTAACATTTTACACACACAAAAGGGTTTTCATTGATATTCAATATCGTAAAAGTGAAAGTTCACCAGGCATGGTGCCGCACATCTGTACTCCCACCATGTTGTGAGCCAGCCTGGGTGTTCTAATTCAGCCTCAGCTACGGAGAAAGATGCTGACTCAACAATCAAGTTCCTGCTCCAGCCTTTAAGCTCAATGAGTCAATGAAGCAACCTAGTTCATATATATACAAATAAAACCAATTCCCGTAAAAACCACATCACCACTTCTGTTTGCCCTTTCGCCGATGCTCTGTGAGGTTTAACTAACAATATTTTCTTAAACAATTAAGTCTATTCAACTATCATGGGTAATTAAATTCCTTTAAGATGTAAATCATCTCAAATTTAATACTTTTTTTCTATAAAGCTTATTGTATAGCTGCAAGACTGATATCCTCATTGGGTTCATCAAATATTTATTTTGGGAGGGAAGAGCTATGTTTTGATTGCTGTGGAATAATGCTCTTGTACACTATAAAGATTTGTCACTCATATCCAGTAGCCAGGCAGGAAGTATAGGTGGGGCGACCAGACTAAGAAAATTCTGGAAAGAGGAAAGGCAGGGACCCGGTCACCAGCAAGATGCAGAGGAAGCAAAATGATAATGCCTTACTGAGAAAAGGTACCAACCTATGTAGCAAAATATAGGCAAGAATTATGGGTTAATTTAAGTTGTAAAAGCTAGTTAATAATAAGCCTGAGCTAATAGGTCAAACAGTTTATAATAAATATAAGCCTCTGTGTGTTTCTTTGGGACTGAATGGCTGCAAGACTGGGTGGGACAGAGACTTTCATCTACATTTGGCAGAATCTGTACAGTATGTACATTCTAAATGCATTGTATAAAAATATGAACCAGGTGCCCAGTCCTGGGTCTTAGGGGAAACTTGTGATGGTGCCCATTGATGGTGTTTAGAGTGAATCTCTGATTGGTGATGGGAGCTGTTGTAGGTGGTTTCCACAGACCCATCGCTTTGTGTTTGCTTTGTTGGAAAGAGGGTAAAAGTGATGTTTCTTGGTATTGTTAAATTAGCTGTCAGGGCTGATGATGAATCTGTGGCCAGATTGATGGGCCTGGACCAGTTTCTGCCATCACAGGAAGTGGGAGCAAAGGAGAGATGCTGGATCTGAGGCATGTGATCATCTCAGAGGCACTTCTGTTACCTGAAACAAGCCCTACCTGATGCTGGAGACAGTGCTGACAGCCAGGTTTCAAGCTGGCTGCCACATGCCTCCTCCAGGTGAGCGGCAGGCAGAGGCTGCAGGGAGCAATAGTTCCTTCACTGCGGCTGTGGCACAGCCTGTCTCAGGAGCACTGACACTAACATCACAGGGAACTGCTCTCCTGGCTGCTTCCTGAGCTGTCAATCAGCCTTGTGAGCCAGAGCAAACAAATGGGGGTCTCGTGTGGCCTTTGGTGACCCCAGCACACAGACCTCCAGAGGCCTGCTTGAGATTGCTCAGTGGGAGTGCAACGTTTTCAAGGCTCTTCTGAAAATATCCTGGGTTTTAAATCAACACTAAACAAAACTCCAGGGGTGGAGTCCGTCATCTTTTCATGTTTCTCTTACCATTGCTTTAAAACTAAAGTGTGATTCTCTATCGTTCATGCTTTAAGTCTCAATAAACCTCAATAACTGAAAAGATTTTGTGAAGAAGGACAAATAAGGGGACTGCGATTTTGACACTGGAAAATACTGTAACTGCATTTTCAGTTTCTATTTCAGTCAGTGAGAGCCTAAGAGTGACGCAGTCTTCTCGTCCCCCATGTGAGGCAGGACCTGATTTAGGGACACAGGGCAGAAAATTCTCAAATCCCAGCAGTTTAGGAATCAGGGGTGTCTATTAGAGTTCATTAATTTACATTATTTTAAATTTTAATTTATGTATGTCATTGTGAATTTATGTAGTGTGTGTGTGTGTATGTGTGTGTGTGTGTGTGTGTGTGTGTGTATGTGTGTGTATGTGGTCACAGAGACCAAAAGAGGGTGTGTCAGATCTCCTGGACCTGCAGTTACAACCTGCCTGCCATGGGTACAGGGAACTGACTGAATTCTGTTCTTAACTACTGAGCCATCCTCCAGCACTGGTGTCTTAGGGTTACTGTTGTTGTGATGAAATACTATGGCTAAAGCAACTTGGAAAAGAAAGGGTTTAATTTGGCTTACACATCCTGAGTCACAGTCTGCTGAGGAGCCCAAGGGTGGAACTCAGAGCAGGAACTTGGAGGCATGAGTAGAGGTGGGACAACGAGAACAGGAGAATTCTGGAAAGAGAAAGGTCAGTCTGTAGTCGTCACCTAGATGCAGAGGAAGCGAGATGAGAATGCCTCACTGATAGAAGGTACCAAGCCATGTGGCAAACATAGACAAGAATAATGGGTTAATTTAAGATGTAAGAAAGAGTTAATAAGAAGCCTGAGCTAATAGGCCAACCAGTTTATGGTTAGTGTAGACCTCTGTGTGTTTCTTTGGGACTGAATGACTGTGGGACTGGGCAGGACAGAAACCTCTGTCAACACTGTTTCCTTTTGCCTGCTTGCCCTGGCTGGGACTTCTGGAACACTCTTTAGTAACGCTTTATTCTTTCTAGGCCTTAGAAGGACTTCAGCCCTTCCTGGCTCAGTATCTTAGCTGTTGGTTGGTCACATATGGATTCCATTATATCCGATTTATCCTTTCTCTTTTCTTTGTTCATTTTTTGAGATACAGTGTCATTCAGTAGCTCAGGTAGACCAAGCTGGCCTCAACCTCACCATCCTCCTCTCTCAGCATCCTTAGTGTTAGGATGACAAGCATGGTCACTACACTGGTAAGGTGTTTCTTCTTGTATCTAATGTGTTCACATTTTAGTGATGAAAGGATGTTGGATTTTATCTAATGCCATTTCTGCATCCATCAAGGTAACCACATGGCTTCTCTTCTCTATTTATTCAGTTGGTGTGTGGCATCCTAAATAAAGCCCTTATTCAAAGATCCCAGACAGCAAAAAGCCATGGGTTCAAAAATCACAAAATATGCCTGTCTCACCTTCCTTTTTTTAAAGGTTTATTTTACTTTTAATTATATGTATGGGGGTGGGGTGGGTATATGCCCGTGAATGTAGGTGGGCATGGAGGCCAGAGGCAGTGGGTCCCCTGGAACTGAAGTCACAGGTGTTTGTGAGCTACCCAACTTGCATGCTTGGGTCCTCTGCAAAAGCAGTGCATGTTCTGAATCACTGAGCCATCTCTCCAGGTCACACCCCACCCAGTCACTTACTTATATGTAGTTGTCGGCTAAGAAGTGTTTAACCCTTTGAAGTGAGGATAAAACTATGTATGTCTGTGAGAACCTAACCACAAAAGGCATAGTTTGATTCAGGTTGTGAAATGTTTGCGAAATAGGTATTTGTGACCATGAATTCCCCAGGGGTATAATTGGTGCCCCTGAAATGTACACTTTTAAATGGTTTAGAGAATTTCCCATCATGCAGGCTTGCCCTATTTCTGTGTGTCCTTCTCCCAAACTTATGGGCAAAGTAAGTAAGAGAACTCACAGGAAGGATAAAAATGAAGAGGGGTGAAAGGCTGTGGTTGGGAGGCAGTCAGCACAGTTAGCAGGAATGCCTTGGATCCTGTAACCAGAACCCTCTGTGGTCTCTTGACCACAGGCAGACCTTGAAAAAAAAAAGCTGGACATGCAGAATTAGCAAGGAGGAGGCTCTCAGGGCTTCAGGCAGATGAATAGTGCTTATGCTTGTAACCCTCATAAAGCCGATGAATGGAGCTGGGTGAAACCCAGCTCCCTCCATCTGGTCACTGGTTATTGTACTCAGCCACTTAGTGAGCATCTCTGGGCAGTCATTAGGGGTGGAAGGAATATTTTATGTGTAGCCTTCAGATAAAAGGTCAAGTTTCACTTCCCTGATGCCACAGCTTGGCCAATGAAAAGACTGATGTGCACCGTGTCAGCCAGTGCAATTCCTTCTCCACCTCCCCTCCCACCCTGCCTCCCCTGGACAGCCGTTCACCCTGCCACTGCAAAGGCTGTATTGTATTGGGTGAAGAATGAACTTTTCGTGGTGCCATTGCAATATTGCAGCAGCAATCAGTCCCTAGCCTAGCCTGTCTGGTCACAGGTGAGTGGCCTGGGCTTAGAACTTCAACCTGGATATTAAAGTTGGGGTTAGGAAGCAGTTTCAGTGTTGGGTAGTTACTTTCTTACCATGTGATGTTGGACAAAGTAAAGGACTTCTCCTGGGCCTTCCCAGTATTTTATTTCTTACATTATAAGATGCAGGCAATAGTAGGACTTAGATCATAGGGTTTATGATAATTAAACTGACTCTGTTGCCCGACTCTAGTCAGGGGACGATGATGGTGGCAGTGACTTTATTAATTCTCCTGATGACTCCTGGTAAGCCGTGTTGGTTTTGTCAGCTGAGGTTTTGAAGTTGTCACTGCAGATGGCCTTCCTGAACCATGTGAGCAAGGAGAATGCTTTCCTCTGCATGCAGCTCACCAGTCCAGCAGGGCACACTCAGTGCTGCTGGAGGCTGCCTTACCCCTGTGCCCAGGCCACCTAACTCCTCTTTCTGCTCTCTGATCGGTTCTTTCTCTTTTTCAGTTTCTCTGAAGACAGGACCCCAGAAGCACAGACTAAACCCCATCCCTCAGCTGGAGACTGGGCGTGCTTTTATGGGCTAAGAATCCATTTAGGCTTGAGGTCCCTTTGACTCCCTGCTGGACTTGACATACCCACTGGTCTGCCCAAACCAAGTAGTGGATTTAAATCACTGGGGGTGAGGAGCTATTGGTAGATAGGGTAGACATATCCAAAAGGGAGAAAGTTAGGGGTATCACCCACCAGCCTTCCATTTTGGTCCCTCCTTCCAGAAGCAGTCAAAACTGGTTTCAAACCAGAGGAGCTCTTTCTCTGGCTGTAAGCGCCTTGGGGAGGCTGTCCCCTGGCTGAGTGTCCTGGCTGTAACGTCACAGCACACACTGCCCTCTCCCAGCACTGCCCTCTCTTTTCTGTGTTCTTGCCTGTGTCCCCCTCTCCTCTTTAAGCCCCTTTCTTCCAGAGGGGCTTAAAGTGGTTGCTATGTGACTTAGCATTTCCAGCTGTCACTCCTCTTCCCTTCCTGCCCTTGACTATTTCAGACACATTCCTCGCGTTTTTGACATCTTCTTTCCTACTTGCTGGTTTCTGGTTACTTGGTATGAGTCATCCTCCTATCCCCAATTAGCTGAAGGTTGGTCATCCACCTTCACGGCTTCCTCGGTCTCCTACACCCTGAAGATTCCTAACCCACTCTTCTGGGCCTCTTCCCACTGTCCTGTGAGAATGCTCATAACTCAATCCATCAAAAAAAAAGAAAAATAAAGGCCCTTAACTTCCCTTGTTGACATTCTCAGTGAGTGACGATAACGTTCAAACTTCATACTTTGGATGAACTTCAAACACATCCTTCCAGTCCTCACCCACCGTCCTATGCAGGAGGAAGTGTAGACAGGGATGCAGGATGATGCGCCTCTCGGGCCTGGCTGTACCAATATAAGAACGTTTCTAAGACCCTCACCTGTTCTCCATCCCACTCTCCCTGCCCCTGGTCAGGCTCGCACTTCCTGCTTGGGCCATGCATCCAGCTTCCTTCTCCACAGCTTCTCATTCCTCTCTGGTGACTTCATCTTTCTGGAGGATGGTCCCGGTTGCTTCATTTTCTTTCTCAGAAGCTTTTGGGTCCTCCCTGGCCTTCCAGCCCCTCCAGATCCACCCCCAATCACTCTGCTGTCACTGCCTCCTTCTCTGAAGTCTCATTGGTCACCTGTGGCTCTCTGGGGAGCCTTACTCCTGCTTCTCAATGACTTCCCCTTCCTCACCTCTGAGTGCACACGGGCCCCCAGTTCCAGCACAGGTGTCCTTCCCTTCACGAGGCCTCCCCACTCCAGGCCTGCCCAGCCCCAGGCAGGTGTGGAATTACCACTTTTTCTCTGTGGTCAGCTCATTGTGTTCCTGTGGAGTCTGCATCGCCTCCCACAGTTGATCCTGCGGAGAGTGAGGGGTGTCATTCGTTCCTGTCAGCAGTTCGGTGTCACGCACAGAATTCATCTCCGTCAGATACACTGAAGGACTAATGAACTGAAAGTTTTATAACGTTCTGTCTACAAACAAGGAATCACCTTGCGTGATTCTTCAAGATGTTGGTCAGTCTGAAATGCTGTCATTGGTATTTCTGACAGTCTTTCCCCATCCCTTGTTCTTTCCTCTTTTCTCTAGGTAGTTAAGACAGTTCCCTGCATGCCAGGCTCCGGGCTGCTGGCCTTCGGGATAGTCATGTTATAGAATGAAACCACTCCCATGGGACCTAGGAAGGAGACTGAAGAGGCAGGCTTTTTCCTTGACCACCAGCTTCTTGGGTCTTACAACTATGCAGCCATCAAAGACATCTTATAGAAGATGGTGGTACAGCTTAGGATTTGGGCTTGGATAGAGTCCTTAGACTTAGCCCCTTCACAGAGAGGGCTCAGACTGAACATCCCTGCCCAACCCTAGCTTCCTTCGCCCTGGATTTGCTTCTCTTCTCCAAGCACTGTTATAAGAGAACTGGATTCTCACCCTGAACCCACATTGCCACCCCCCAAGTAGATCCTTACCTTAGCTTCCACTTGCTTTAGGATAGAACCCCAAAGCTCCATCTGAGAGTCTTTATCACATAAGCTTGTGGGCCACAGGATCCGTGGTCAGAGAGGAGTAAGGGAACTCTAGGACAACTTCCTTTCTGTATTGGTCCAGCATGACTGTCAATCATCCTTGGCCATATCAAGGGTAGGCTAAGTTAACAAACGCAGGTATCCCAAGACTGGGTAGTATTTTTGGAACAATTCAGGAGATAGAAATCCTGTAGAAGAAGGAAAATGTTCCACAAGTGCCAGAAGGTCTTTACCTACCTTTGGGGTCTCTGAAGACCATTCCCAGGTCAGAGCAGTTCTTTTTCTGCCCTAGGACCAGCCCGTTTAATGAAAGCCATAGGACCTTTGAAGGGCCGCCCTGGGTAGATCAGGCCAGTGTGTTCGCTTTTGAAGCTTCAGTGTCTGTGGTGCAAACCTGGTACTTAGCAATGACGGCTCATTTCTGTCTCTGCAAACACGACACCAGCTTCACAGCCACTTCCCACAAAAGCCTCTGCTCCTCTCTCTTCTCCACCAATAGCCGGTTTCTAACCAAACGCAGTAGCTTCATTTTTCAGAACACGCCCCACCTGGCGCTTCGTTATGCTTTTCTGCACCCCACTGACCACGGCCTACAATACTGGAAAGCCTTACTCAGCCCATATTATTCTATGTTTCTGAATTTGCCTGCTTTCTAAAGTGTATTTACAGTCTGCAAGCGAAGAATTGCCACCCTTGATTGAGGTTTCTGTGTACACCCAGAGAGTGGCAAAAGGTGAGTCGATTCACCTCCCAGCGGAGGTCGGACAGGGGGCTTGCGTCTTGACTCGGCACCTTCTATGAAGGGGCGCCCTTTGGGGATGCTGTCAGAGCCGTGGTTTTTGCCTTTTTGTGCTTTCTGTCACTGATCTCACTATGGAAACAGCCCAAGGGTTGTGCTGAAGCACTGTTCTGTGGTCCTAGGAGATTCCAGAGAACAGGCGTGTGTCTGGCAAGCTTAGTCCAGACCCGTGCACTCTGAGTTCACTATTGATGAAAGCGGATTGACTGAGGTGTCTCTAATCTGAAACGCACAGAACGGTGTTGGTGTTTGTCAGGTGATAAAAGCACTGTGTCAGGAAACAAACCTGGGTTTCCCTTCCGAGTAGCCTGCAGCCTTCGCTGCTTCAGGGCTCGTGGCGATTTTATTGGAAGTGACTATTGACAGTGGTGGGAATCAATTTGTCATCAGACACAAAGCAAGGAGGAAGCTTTAATGAAGGCCAAAGCTGCCTGTGTTGGAGCAACGCCAGGCAGATGGTAGGTTCTCAATAAATACATGGATGGATGGATGGGTGGATGGATGGATGGATGGATGGATTGGAAGACACTTTGGACAGCTCGATTTTCTTAAACTTCTGGTTGTGAACCTCGCCTTTAACACTGAGCCACCTCTCCAGCCCAGGCATCTTCATTTTCTAAATGAAACTGAGCAGTCGTAACTTAGACAACACAAATCGCAACCATATTTGGCAGCATCTGAGACAGTTTCTGTAGAAATCACAGTATTTTCAAGTTATGTTACATTGTAGACAACGTGAAATATAGTTTACATTTACGAGGCCTTCAAATTTTATGCCAGACATTTTGCCCACTCCAAAACAGTATTACATGAATGTGTCGTTAAACAATTCCGAGTCACTGATCTTTTAAAAATGTCTCTTTTGGTTTTAGCTTTTATGATTGTATCTCTTTTTAAAATTTATTTTGTTTTATGTGTGCTGGTGTTTAGCCTGCACGTACATCTGTGCATGTTGCTCTGGTTCGGATGTGACTTCCCCCGAGGTTCATGTGTTGGACCTCTAAGAAGTAGAAGTGGGGGTGGCGGTAAGTTCTTAGGTCACTGCAGAAGGCCTTAGAAGGGAGAAGGTAGTTGGTGCTCATGGGAGCTCATGGGAGCCCCCAGTTAATCTTCATGGTAACTGTAACAAAAGCACAAGGGTGGTTACTCCTCAGCTTCATTGACTTCTTGTCCTGTTGTGTGACCTTCATTTCTGTACCTGTTTCCATCATGGTGATGTCATCTGCACAAAGTCCTTACCGAGACACGCTGATGCCAGAAACAATGCCCTCCAGAACCCTGAGATTCATACATTTTTTTCTTTATTTTATTAGCCTTTCTTAGGTATTTCATTAGAGGAGACAGACTAATACATGGAAATGTCTGTTTGGAATTTTACGTTACGAAATCAGTGTTCTTTGATGAAACACACACACACATACAACCATATTGGTGGGTTTTTTTTTCCTCTTAGAGTTTGTGAGTCACCACCAGGGGGAGGGCAGTGTTGACAGAGCAGGAGACAGGGTAAGGAAGGGCAGTGCTCTGGGTAATGAATAAGAATCTGGAGAAAGGAGAGACCATCAAGACCATCATCAGTCTGGTGGAACTGGAGAAGGTTCAGGAAGCAGGATGCAATGAACTGTTTGGATCAACTTCCACAGGCAGAGAAGGTACCTCTTGGGTGCTCCGCGAAGGGCAACCCCACACCATATGTCAGCAGAAGCAGGGAAGCAAGGAGTGGAGAGTGCTACGTTGGACAGAGAAGGCAGCCCTCCACCTCTGCAGGACAGCTGCCCCTGTGTGTGTGCTCACTTCTCCAAGAGGAGTATGGTCAGGTAGAAATGGGGAGGAGCCTGAAAACGCTTGCAAGAGCTACTTTTGTATGCAGAGGGAAGGCGCTACAGATGGGACACTGCTGGGGGGGGGGGGGGTCCAGAACCCTCTGTCTGTCCTGAATGGGGTGAAATGCTCACACTGAGTTTTTCATGGGAAAAAAATGGGAAGGTACATAATGCCAAATTAAATTTAAATTTTTCTTCACACTGCCTCTTTCAGAATAGAAAATTTTCCTCCTCCCTCAGAATGTACAATGTTCACATCAATTTCCACACCTGGGTGAACATGTGCAAGGACGGGCATGAAGGAGGAATGTTCTGGAAGAATAGTATGTTTCTCTTGGCACCCTCCCTTGCCTCCTCTGCTTATCTGGAGGAGATCAGACCCACAATACCTCCATTCAAGGCAGTCCAGGGATCTGTGGCTGTCACCTTAACAGGACAAGAGAGACTTTGCAAATGTGACTGAACAGGGCTCTTGAGTTGAGCCTGACTCTGGACTCCCCGTGTGGCATTCTGTGTGACCAGGTCACCAACACCAACACCTTGGTTTCAGTCATGTAGAACAGATTTTAGGCCTTCAGACATCCAGAACTATAAGAAACTAAATCTATCAAAAAATGATAGTTTTTTTGAAAACTTTTTTCAAAAAAAGTTTTTTTTGAGATTATAACATAATTACATCATTTCCCCTTTCCTGTTCTCCCTTCAACCCCTCTATGTACCCTACCCTGTACTCTTCTTCAAATTCACAGCCTCTTTTTCTTTAATTGTTGTTACACATGTGTGTGCATGTGTGTGCCTGTTCAGTCTGTATAATGTCACTTGTGTGTTTTCAGGGCTGACCGTTTTGTATTGATAACCAGTTGGTGTGCTCATCCCTCTTATGCAGGGCTAGGGAAGCCATGGATCTTGGAGGAGAACCCACACTATACTAAACCAGCATCCTCCCTAACTACACTCTAAAGATTTGTCCTTTTCAGTTCTCATCTCTCATCAAGGACACTTCTCTTACAGCTGTAACATGAGGGCCTGCTTGTAGGGTTTCTGTCCTGCCAAGTTCCCACAGCCATTTAGTCCTAGAGAAAATCACACAGAGAATCTACATTAACGATAAACTGATTGGCCCATTAGCTCAGGCTTCTTGCTAACTCTTATAACTTATATCAACCCATTATTCTTACCTATGTTAGCCACTTGGCTCAGTATCTTTTTCAGCAGGGCAGGTCACATCCTGCTTCTTCGGTGATCTGAGCAGGACTTGGGAGGAATGGGCTTCCTCCTCCCTAGAATTCTCCTGTTCTCATCACCCCACCTCTATTTCTTGTCTGTTTGACCCGCCTATACTTCCTGCCTGGCCAATCAGCATTTATTTAAAACATGATTTACAGAACACAGACAATAGTTCTCCTGCACCATACAGCAGAGACCATTGCAGAAAACCACAACCAATCAGAATACAGGACTGTGGCTGTTAGATTATTTGAGAAGCTGTTGAGACAAGAAGGAGGAAAGAAAGAGAGGCTCGGCCTCAGATAGGACCACGTATATTCACAGCAAAGGACAATCCTGTCATTCACCTGTGCAGATGGCCAAAATGCCCACAGAAAAGGATAGGATGTGGGCCCCCATAAGGGCAGAAATGACTTCTGTAGTCCAAAGGGGAAACTGGAAAGTGTGGTCTTTCAACAGGAAACTCTCAGGGGTTCCCAGTTCCCCCTGATACATCTACAACACAAGTCCTGCACCTAAGGCTCAGGGATTGTTTCTGAAGAGGGAACAGGGAGAAGAAAGGCTTCAAGAGCCAGGGTACCAGGAAGTTTGGTGTGAGACTGTGTCCCTAGAAATGTCAGAAACGGCGTTGTGAAGTCTCAGCAACACGACTTTCTGACCATCACCCGAGCAAGGATGCCAGCAATAGACATGCTAATGTGAATGAGAGAAATCTGCCGTATTTTTAACCACTAAGATTGCTCCGATTTGTTACAGCACACACAGGAAACCCACGAGCCATGCCTCCTCTCTCTCCTGCATTCTCATGCCCTTTTACTTAGAACTCTCCAATGGGGCTTTCTGTGATAACCTGAACACCCTCCGTCTGCAGTGGACATGAGTTCTGTGTGGTCAGAGAGACACTGAGCATGGTGGTGGCTGCACCTAAGGCTCTAATTGTCAATTTTATAACATTTTAATTAACTCCGATTTTAGTTGCCACATTTGTCTGTTGGCTACATCACGGGACAATTATATGAATATCACTACAATAAATATAAAGAAAGGTTGGGGGATGAGGAATCGGTGGTAGAGTGCTTGCCTAATGTGTGGAAGACACTGGGTTCTATTCCTAGCCCCAGGGTAGATGGAACCCAAAACCAAACTTTAAAAAAAAAAAAAAAGGAAAAAAAGCAGAAAACTGAAATAAAGATGCCATTAAGTATGCAGACCGGCTGTCACAGCCCATTTTATTTAGGATCATCAGAATAAAATAGATATGAAAATAAGTCTTTCTTTTAACCAAACAGTAGGAGTTTAGCATTCTTACCTTCAGTGTGTAATTGTGGGGACAAGGACAAAAGCCACTGTGCGCAGAGTATCAGCACAACTTGTGAAGTAGGCTTTCTTTGTCCTGGGTCACAAGTGAGGAAGAAGAGGACCACGGAGACTTATCCAAGCTCCCAGGTGCTAAGGTACAGAGAGGCATTTGGAGCAGTTCTGAGGCCAGGGCTCTGATTCAGAACCTCTGAGCTTCCTCATGGTCCTGAGTGTCATCTCCCGCTCCTTGGACCAGGTGTGTGTGGGGGTCCTGGTCCTCACACTGTCTCCCCTCCAGACCAAGGACTGAGATAGGGAGGGAACAGCTATGAACCGGGAGGGAAGCTTCCAGAAGACCAGCAGTGCCGGCATCCTGGAAGGATTCTGCACTCTCTGCGATACTGAAAAGGCTTTAAACTTTCCACTTAAGCATCGCAGAAGGCCAGTGCTGCCCGATCACGGAAAAACCAATATCGGTTTGGAAAGGTTATCGCTGTTCTTCCAATTCCAGTCAACATTAAAAATGCAGATACTTGCTATTTAAATCCAGCCACCAGCCACCAGATGGGAGTGTACAGGGCAAGCTAAACCACAGTGAGCTGCCATCTCCCACTCTGGCTCAGCAGGAAGGAGGTAAAGGACACCCAGAAGGGCCTGTGTCACACTAAGGTGCCAGGGCCACCTCCAGTCCTGGGCAGGCCAGGTCCTCAGAGGTCCACGGGGGTTCCAGTCAATGAACCAGACATCCATTCATTAGGTCAGGGACCTGCTGGCTTCCCTATCCTTGTGTTTTTGTGCTTAGTGCAGTAGCGGCTTCAGCGTCTGCAGTCGGGGAATGTAGAGGCATAGATGGATTACTTCTTTCACCGTCTTTTTAGGGATATTTCTTCATGTCCCAGCCACAGTGCTAAAAAGGGTTCAAACTGATGTCAGAGTGAGCCATTTGAGGAAATCAATCCTGAGAAATTTACAGCTAAAGAGAATGGAAAATTCAAACAAACAGTAACACAAAGAGATACTGAGTTAACCTCTTCGTAACGATGGCTTCCAGAGATCTCTCAGCGGTGCCTGGAAATGTGCCCGCTAGAGAAGGCTGGTGAGGTCAGCAAGGGAAGTGGAAGAGGTGATAGGAGCTGTTCCCAGAGTGGCCCCGGTGTCCACCCCCTCCATCCACACTGAGCTCCATGAGGGCTGGGTTGAGTCTTATTCAGTACTGTGTCAAATGCCTTACTTGGAGCCTGACAAATGACAGTAAATCACACGTGCTTAGTAAGTGGGCAGGTAGATACATGACACTAGGAACTCATAACTATAAACACGACCAAGAATTTAACATGGGCTGGAACCGAAGTTCCAACGAGTGCGGTGGTAAAGAGCTTGCCTAGCCGGTGCAAGGGCCTGGGTTCCATGTGTGGCGACTTTAAAAAGCGTTCAGGTTCAATGTGTGGACAGGACTCACCTGGCATGGAGACATGCGCTTGCTGTGTCCTCACCCTGTCTCCTGAGTGATGAGATTGCAGGCGTGCGCCACCATCACCCAACAAGTGTTCAGATTTTAACAAACAAATCTTAGCAGGACAAGAACAGAGGAAGTAGCTGTGGGGAGCGGTGTTACCAGAGGGAAGAGACCACAAGGAGGGTTGAAATGCCCCAGTCAGAGGTTTCAAAGAGTGGCTCGCATAATGTGGAGCAGAGTCCCACTAGGCCTGTGCTGGGGCTGGACCTGCTAAGGTCTATTCACTTAACATTAGAAAAGCTGTCCACTGGCTTCCCACTGCCACGGGGGAAGGCTGTGGCTGCCAGTGTTGCAACGCTCGGCTGGGATAATGGTAACGGAAAGAGAACAAACAAGAAGTGTCGGGGTCCAGCCTGGGTGAGGCTCACATGTTCTATGGTAGGGGTGCGAGGATTCAAAATATTAGGCAGGAGAAACAGAGATGTGAAAGAAAAGGAAGAGAGACACAGAATAGAACCAGGAGGGCAATCCAGTGCATACTGAATTCGCCCGTGTTTATTTTCCATATGCTTATATACCCCAATCCAAAAGGGGGGGGGGAGGCAAAAGACTGCTTTAACATGATACAAAGAACAAACAGAGCAATTACTTCTTAATGCTTGAAGCATCAAGCAACTATATGCTGAGTTAAGTATTTTATTGTTTAAGCAAGACATGCAATGATCACACCTTAGACCAAGCATCCTGTAGGCAGCTATTCCCTGGGTCAAACTTCCTGTCATCTCCTTGAAGGAGTAGGAATAGGCTTGAACTTTCTGACCTTTGATCAAGGTGGAGTGGACCCACTTCTGTGGACTCCCAAAAAGAAGCCCACAGAAAGTAGACAAGAAGGAGCAAGGATGGTCATAGAGCTCTCTGAGCATGCCCACAGCTAAGGTTCTGAAGGAGTCAACTAGCTGAGCAGCAGTATGGTTTGCCCAATTGCAACTGCAGGGCCAGGACAGAGAGTTTCAGAGATGCATCTTCCCATCAGTGCTGTTGCAGCATGGCCTCGGTAATCTCATACAAACGGGAAATAGAGAATCGAAAAAACCAAGGCAATCTGCCTTATATGTTGAAGTGGAAGAGACATAGTTTGAAGTTAGGTCTATCTGCTCTAAATGGCAAAGTTATTGCAGCTTTCCATCCATTTAAAATTATCAGGGTGTCAGGCAATTAGGTAGGTTGGCATCTGGAAAAAGACAGGACAGGATGAGGTCGCTGTTATGGTAAAAATAAAAGGGTGCCGTTCCCTGAGGGGCACAGTGGCAGAAATGTTGTAGGTCCCCTAGAAGAGGCAGGCAGCGGGCAGTGGACCATGAGATCATGGCGGGCCACGAAGGCAGCCGGGTCCCAGGTAGGGAACCTCCAAATGGCCCACAGGCCATGAGGGCCAACAGATCCTAGACATAGAGCAGCATGGTGGGTGAGAGACCAAGACAGGTAGGCACACCATGCAGAGGAAGTGGGTATTTATTTAGTGGGTTATGGAGAGGTAAGGGAAAAGGGGAGGAGAGATGGAGGAAGGGCAGAGAGGGAGGGGAGGAGAAGTGGGGAGAAGGGAGCAAGGCAGAAGCTGCCTCTTCGGGAGAGAGATGGTAGCAGACAGGATGTAGGGGGAGAGAGTGCGCGGGGACAGGACAGACCTTTACAGTGGCCCCACCCAAAAGAGCCAGGGAATAGCTATGGGGATATTCACTGCATGCCCACCAGCTGTGGCCACTCTGTTGTGGTTAATATCTCTGTCACTGATTGTGCTGGCTCCCCAGACAACGATTTTCTTACCAACAATGTTGACAAAGCTGTCCAACAAACTCCTAACCATCCCTGTAAAAGTCATTAAATTACAGACGGTTGTGAGCTGCCATCCAGGTCCTAGGGACGGACCCCAGGTCCTCTGGAAAAGCAGCTGGTGTTCTTAACCACTGAGCCTTCTCTCCATCCCTGTTCAGATGTTTTTGAAGCCATTGAAAACTCAATAGAAAGAAAAAACTCTCTAGTTTAGTCCTTCTGTTCTCTCCTCTCCCAACGCATTCGTCACACTCCAGCTAGACGCAAGCATAGCCATGCGGAGTCCTAAAACTTCCTACAGGCCTCCCATTGCTCATAGGTAAAGACTCCATGTCTTCCAGCATCATTCCCCTGCCACTTGTGGCCTGGGAACCTGGGGTTTCTACTTTCTTCTGCCCACTTCCTTCTGCTCCTCTCTCCAGCTCCCGGACCCCTTCCGGTGCCCTGTCCCCCAACTCAGCAGTTCTTTGCAGCCTGCTATGTACGGATGAGGCTTCCTCTACCCGAGATCCTCCCTCTGCCCATTTAGGCCACAATCCTCATCATCATCTTTTTAGTCTCAGCTGCTGAGGCACTGTCCTTGGGAAGTTACCGTCAGGGTAGCTGGATGGGGATGTGCCCAGACAGTTGGTTTTCAGTGACGGCCACATCCACTGATCATGATGGTCTGTGGCTGCTCAGCCCCGGCCACTCAGTGTCAAGCTCGAAGCACGGTGGCAGACGCTCTAGAAAAATCAATTTGCGTATTTAATTTCCAAACAGCTGAGACAAGTCTTTCCAAGTAGTGTTTTAGTCAGGGCCACAGGTGTGCTGAGTCATACTATAGTCACTTTGTTCCAGTGTCTTGGGGCCGTATGAAAAGGAGATCTCTAAACTGTGAGGGAAAAGCTCTGGATGGGAGGCACATGTGATGTCCTAAGCATCCAGTCTGTGGCTGAGTTAGTGTCTCCAGTCTAAAAATGGATATAAAAATATCCGTGTTTCCTGGCATACAAGATTGCAATGGGATAGCCTTGCATGAACCCAAGGCAAACCGTAAAGTATTGCACAAATGTCAGGCCTAATCAGTTTTACTTCATTGTCTTCACGGGTCAATATTTTCTTAATCCCAGGCCTTAGGTGTTTTACAGCCCACCCCCCATAATCAGGCCAGGGCTCACAGAGAAGTCATGCCAAAGCTTCCCTGGGGGAGAAGGGAGATTCTGGCCTAAGTGGGCAGAGGGAAGGGAGGCAGACTCTGGGAGGAGGTGATGGGGCTGATCCTAAGTTCCTGTTGCAGCCCTTCCAGGCTCCTGTTCTGCATTTCCATCACCCATGGAGCCTCTGAAGCCTTTCTCCTGGGAATTTCCTTATTGGTCTCTCTGGAGGTCAGAGAGAGTCTTATGCTAATGAAGGGGTCCAGTGCACTCCTAACACCCACACTTTCAGAGCATCAAAACAAAGCACAGGCTCATTGGACACCATCCAGTCACAGGGATGGCACAGTCCAGAGCATTAAGATTCTCCTAAAGTTGGCTCATTAGTAAAGAAGTGGAATCCATGGAGTAAATATTAATGAGCTCATGTTGTTCTAGGAACCTGACATGGTTCACGTGACTTAAACTCACATCAATTATCCCTGTCTTGTAGATGCATAAATTTGGGCTCAGCAAGGCTTTAACTGGATGGATGGATGGATGGATGGATGGATGGATGGATGACAGATAGATGGATGGGTTATGGGTGGATTAATGATGGATGGGTTGGTGATGCCTGTGTAGTAATGGCTAGAAGCTGAAGATCCAAAACAGACATTAGAGACTCTCTTCATTTCCTGACTCACCTCAAGGATGGTTAGAGAAGGAATGTATTCCAAAAATGACTTCAGAGCAGAAATTGAGTTTAGAGAGCTTAGGGAGCTGTAGCTATGGTCAGTGTCACACTGTGTCTCCATGGGGAAGGGGGGCATAAATGCATGCAATCCCTTATCTCTGAGCACTATTAGTAAACTCTTCCCCATTGGCCATTTGTAAAGATGCTTATTTTACATTCACTCACTAATACACCCATTCATTTCACTGACCTACAAACAAACAGTCAGCAGCAAAAATGAAAATGGCAAAAAAACTAAAGGAATTCACAATCAAGACAGAGGAAGTAAGACACAACAGAACCCCATAAAGGTAATGGACCCAGCAACCAGGTGCAGGCACAGCGTTGAGCACTAGGTGCATCACCAGATACTGCTCACACCAGCTCCACCCAGAGGGAACTAGCACAACTCCCATTTCACAGGTAAGAAAACTGTGGCCAGCTCAGCCGTGCTCTTGAGATGAGAAGACAAGCTAGATGACCCACCTTGGCCATACAATCCAGTGTGTGTGGTGTGTGTGTGTGAATGTGCGCGCACGCGTGTGTGTGCATGTGTGTGTGTGATGCATGTGTGTATACGTGTGTGTGAGTGTGTGTATGTCCCTCTTCACACCAGACTGGCCTAAGAAGAATGAAGTCTTTCAATTGCCAAGAGAGGAATAACTACCACTGAGAGCAATCCACATTGGGCAGACCTCTCTCAGGGCTAGGAGCCTGAGAGAACATTAAGTCTCCTGGGAAATACTTTCCCCAAGGGGAAAAGCACAGTCACCGAGCAGAGGCTCACAGAGGGTGTGGAGGGACAGGCTGTCCTTCTCCAGTTCCCAACTCACATGCCCTGTGTCTATGCCCTGGGATAGATGACCTGTGCGTTACAATGGATCAAGCAGAGACACCCACTGGAGTCCTCTGAGTTGTCAGGAGCCTGAGTCCTGAAATCACCTCTGAGTGGGAAGCCAGCAGGGGCATAGCCGTCCTGAAGACATTCCCTGAGCCACCACTGTGCTGTGTCTGGAATGCTGGGCTGTGCTTGGGGACTGGCAGTAGGAGCCAAGAGACATGGCAGCAGCCCACAGGGCAAGTGTCCAAAGAGCGGCATGTATGGCAGGAGGCAAAGGTGACAGTCACGGAAGCCACCTGGCCACAGCTGCAGAGGAACCCCAGGTAGGGCCCCAGGGTAGGTAGATTAGGGTGGTGGAGAGGTCAAGGGGGAACTCAGCTATGTGTCCGTAAGGACTGTCAGAGCCGGTGGTTTATAATTTCTAAAAGTGAAAACGTTTCTAAAGACTCCAAGAGGCCTCGGGGCCAGTGGGAATTTTAGAAGTATATGTAAAAACTTTGACATTGTTCCTTCTAACAGGACACTTTGACAAACAGTCTCGGGTGAAGTGGGCATAGGGAATCTTTCCTCAGCCCAGCTGGGTTTGTTCCGCTCTGCTTCTGGCTGCTCATCATAGCAAGGAAAAGAGGCAACCACAGTCAGGGTTGCGTGGTTGCTTACCTAGCCGACTATGGCTCAGCACAAAACAAGGAGCCAGGTGGTGGTGGCGGCGCACACCTTAAATATCCCAGCCCTTGGGAGGTAGAGGTGGGCAGATCTCTGTGAGTTTGAGGCCAGTCTCAGGAGAGCCAAGGCTACAGAGAGAAACCCTGTTTCAAAAAAAGAAAAAAGGTAGAGGAGGTTGGAGTTAAGAAATGCTGAGACTTGTAGGCACACATCAGTGAAGCAGATGCCACAGGATTGCATTGCAAATTTCTGTATGTAGTGTGGACAAGGAGGGTGGTGCGAAGAGAGAATCAGAGTCCAGGGAGAACAGGTTAGCAGAGGATATGAAGGAAGAAGCCTGTCTTTGGGAAAGATCAAGAGAAAAGCAGAGTCAGAGGCTCCAGGGACACATGGTCCAGGAGAAACGGAGTCCTCAGGGATGCCCAATTCCTGCCCAGCCTCAGTTCACCCTCACTCTCCTCTTGAGGTACAGGGTCTGATGGGATAGGAGGTTCTGGAGCATGAAATCCACCAGGGCCAGCCTGGTTTGAGGGGAAACTGGTTACTTTTTAGTTAAATTTTAAAAAAATGTATTTATTGTATGACATTGAGCAATTTGGACACAGTGTAGCCAAGACTGATCTAGAGCTCTCTCAGCCCCTCCCCAGTGTTGATGTTGCAGGTGAATGTCACCATGCCTTGCCACAAAGCCCCCGAGGAGCACTGTGAAGAAGGTGGAGAGTCAGGGTGACCGACTTTGATGGCTCTGGATGATTGACGTCTCATAACAGAGAGGCAGCCCTGAAGTGGTTTCTTAGGGAAACTTGGGGGCTTGATTGTGTCATCTCCCAGGTTCTCTTTCTGAGACCTCCGGGGTGTGTGTGTGGGGGGGGGGACGTTCTTTTTTAAGCCACTGATCTGCATCCCTGAGATGAAGATGATAACAGGCTTCCCGACTCAGGTGTCCTGAGTGGAAACAACCTGGAAGCCCAATGCTCAGACCCGGAAAAGCCTGCTGCTCTGGCCTCTGCAATGACTTGTATGCCTCCATGAAAGGCAAAGGATATAAGACGAAATTGAGAGATGGCAATGTGGACTGGCCTACCAGGGCGACAGGTGTGGGCCTGTCCAGGGACAGGCTCACACTCCTTTCTTTGTTGCCCTGGGACTCTTTAGGGCAGAGGCTAGAGGAACCCTGTCTCACAGGCATCCTTTACCAAGCTTATGAATAAGAGCCTGTCTGTTTCTGTCTTAAAATAGCCGAAGAAAGTTATTTTAAAATGAACTTCCAGTTGGGTGGTCACATGGTTTTTTATTGTCTTCCTCTCATGAGAGTTCAAGAATTTGCTCATATTTTCCCTTTTTTCATTTATAGCACAAGTCATAACAGGAAGAGCCATTGCTCTCTAACTTCCTGAGTCAAGATGCCTGGGCTGTCTAAGGAGTCTTAGAGGCAAGCAGCACCCCAAGAACTCTCTCTCCAGCAGCCTTGCCAGATGGTCAGCTAGCCGTGGAACACATCATCAGGGCACCTCCAGGCTCTAGTGGAGGAACTTAGGGGAGGGAAGCTGAACTGGAGAGAAAAGACCTGGGCATGGGGGACTGAGAATTTGACCCTCATGGGTCTCCTAACACAGGATGTACCTGCTGAATGCTCTATGATAGACCCCAAAGTAAAAAGGGCTCCAGAACAAAAAAGGGGACCCCTTCCTGTCTTAACCTTTGCCCTCTTCCCATGGCCACTCATTTCTTCTGCAGTTCACCAAGGGAAAGTTGTTTACCAGAGCCGTGAAACTCGGAGGCAGAAGTGGCGGCTGGATTGTCCTGGCTCTCTTTTCCACACTACTGCGTGTCTACACACATCTCCTTTCTCACGGCTCTGTCCACCCCCCTATTCTCCTCCTGGATACTGACAACTGGCCGGCACTCTTCATAACCGCTCAAGGCCTGGCTCGTGGACATCATCACCATCATCCTGGAGATTTTACATCTTGGGTTGACAAGATCAACGTGAACTTCTGAGACTGTCTTCCTTCCTGGGACTTCATCTCCAGTCTGTCAGCCACCAGTCCCAGAGCTCAGCAAGTTCTTGGCCATGAGCTGGGGTCTCACTCTCTGGTACATTCTCCCTTTTCTCATTCTCAGGACATCTGCACCTTGACCTGCAGGGAACCCCAGTCCTTTGGACCTTCCACTTCTCCAGCCCATACTTCTCCTGGCCACAACTCTTATATCGTTCACCCTTTCTTTCCCAACAAATTCCATTGCTTTCTTCTGGTCTCAGCAGAAAACCCTCAAGCCAGCACTTTGCTCTTGCCCTGCACAGCCCCCCCCCCATCTGTTACCTCCTCAGTGTCCCCTCTGTCCCTGCTGATATTTTCTTCTATCTGCCTTTCCCAGGTACTCCAGCGAACAGGAACTCCCCAAGCCCTCCTTTGTCATCCTCCACTTTGAATTTCCTAACTTTCCTCTGTTTATTCGGTCACCGTCTTCCTCAGTCAGCTACTGCATGTTCCCAGCCCACTGCGCGATGCCATCTCTCCTGACCACTCCACGGACACTGCCTTCTATAAAGTCACAGGGTTAGGAACTATTGGTATAAAATGGTCATCTTATGATGCTCATGGATTCTGAAAGCCAGGAAGTTGGATTGTCTCTACTTTGTGAACCCAAAGCCTCACCTGGAAGACTGAAATCTGAGAGTGACTTTACAGCTATGGGTTAGAATCATCTAGAAGTTTTTACATCTAACTTTGAGTAAGAATGATGATACCAAGACTAGGTCCTTTAGCCAGAGACCTATTCACCGCCTCTCTAGGTGGCTTAGTCTTCTCACTAGAGAGTGGTCTCAAGGTAGTCTGGGTCCTTACATGAGATGCTCTAGTCTGCCCATGAATAGGGCAGAAATGGTGTCACCATTTATGCCTGAGACGCCCCACAGCATCCCTTCTGCTACACTTCATTGCTCAAAGAAGTCACAAGACACCCAGAATTAAGGGAAGATGGTAAAGCCCTCATCTCTCACTGGGATGGTGATGAGATGGCATTGTGGATCAGGTGCGGAGACGTGAGCCTTTAATCCCAGCACCAGGTAGGCCGAGGCAGGTGGATCTCTGTGTATTCGAGGACAGCTAGTCTACATGGTGAGTTCCAGGCCAGACAGAGCTACAAGGCAAGACCCTAATTTTTTAAGAAGAATTTTTAAAGAGCATGTAGGATGGGAAACACTAGCGTAGCATCTTTGAGAAGTACAATTAACTACAGACTTCAATGACCTTCCAGCTACTAAACTAAAGGATGGGGGTCTTAGTTACTTGTCTATTGCTGTGAGAAAACACCATGGCCAAGGCAACTTAAAGAAGAAAGAGTTATCTGGGGTTTGTGGTTTTGGTGGGATTAGAGGCCATGACCATCACGGCTCAGAGAATGGCAGCAGCATGCAGGCATGCAGGCATGCAGGCAAGGGCTGGAGCAGCAATTGAGAACTCACATCTTGAGACTTATTTATGAGGCAGAGGAGGGATGAGAGGAGACGGGGAATGGAACGCGTCTTTTGAAACCTCAAAACCTGCCCCCAGTGACACTTCCCCCAATAAGGTCACCCTAATCCTTCCTAAATAATCTCACCAACTGGGGACCAAATATTCACACATGAGCCTATGGGAGCCATTCTCATTCAAACTACAGGTATTTTCCAGTTAATGGCTTGACTTAACTGTGTTTGGGTTGTTGATCGCCCCCCTTGTGAAGATCTTTATTCGTTTACCTTGGTTGCCGCATTATTTTAGTTCTAGAAAAACCTTCTGTCCCTCTGCCCACCTCTTCATGTGCCCGTCTGCCCCCTCCTGATGAAAACACCCCACAGTGTGTCTATCAGTCCATAAGATACTAGATGTTTGGTTCCTCTCCTGTAGTTTCAATTACTATATATACAGCCTTACCTTCCAAAGTTCCAGACTTGCCGCCCACGAGCCTAGCGAACATGCTCAAAGATAAAGAGTTTAGACAGGTACAAAGCTAAACTTGCCACCTTCCACTATGGGCCAATTCTTTCTTTGGTCTCTTTCTCTTAGGGCACCGAAAAATTGGGCCATCCTTTTCTCTTCCTCTCACACCTCATTTCCCAATTTTATACTCGTTTACCTTGTGCATGTTCCCATAACTTTTTTTTTTTTTTTTTTGGTTTTTCGAGACAGGGTTTCTCTGTAGCTTTGGAGCCTGTCCTGGGTCTCCCTTTGTAGACCAGGCTGGCCTCGAACTCACAGAGATCCACCTGCCTCTGCCTCCCGAGTGCTGGGATTACAGGCGTGCGCCACCACCGCCCGGCTTCCCATAACTTTTATTTGCTATTTTCAAATTAAAAGATTAAGAATCAAAGAGACCACTTATTTTCCAAGATTAAAATGACTACTTATTCTTCCATGTGTTAACAAAACACGTACAGAATACAACTCTAGTTCTTGGAAATGAAATAAAAAGCTCAAGACATGGGAAAGATGGGAATGTAAGCAGCTGATCCCTACAAGGCGTGGGACACACACAAATATTGTGGCTGTGGGAAGCCTTGGATAATACATGGAAAGACTCCCACCTGGGGCCGGGTTGGGGCTAAGGTGGGCTGTGTTCTTGCTGTGTAACAAATCGCTCTAACTTTTAACTGTTTAAATGATAAGTTTACATTAGCACCCAGTTTCTTTGAACCAGTAATCTGGGTACAGTATAGATGGGTGCCTGACTCTGGGCTGCTGTTATCTGAACACTTGACTTGGAAGAGGACTCGCCCTGAGCAGGCTCACTTGACAATTGACAGACCTCAAATCCCCACTGGCTGCTAGCCAAAGGCAGGTCTATTCCCAGCTGGGCCACTGGCTTCTCCTTTCCCCGGAGCAAGGATGTTGAGATGTAAAGAGTGACCAGAGAAGAGATGGAGACCAGAACAGAAGCCAAGCTTTTGTATCCCAACCTATGTGTAGCCTAGCTGCTGGACAGGGATTACTATGTCCAGCCTGCGGTGGGGGAATTGCACAAGGATGCGCATAGCAGCAGGAGGAGAATCCCTGGGAGTCCTCTCAGAGACCATTGCCTGGTCCGAAGGGGATTTCTTACTAGTGGCATCTGGACTCAGATTAGGAGGAGGCTATTAATAGATAAAAAGTTCCACAGGACTGTCCTCTGCAGAGACTGCTGTAGTGATTGGAAGGTGGCGAGAACTGGAAGCTGGAGAGGGCTGGAAACTGGGGGAATCCTAAGTGTAGGGAAGGTCAAACAGCGTGTGGTCTACTGTGTGGAGGTACGAGCAAGGTGTCTTTGATGGCCGATTTTTTTCATCTGATGCATGCACTCCACCTCCCAACTTAGTGTCAGACTCCTTGCTCAGTGTGGGCCTGTCTGTTAAAACTCTGGGTTTTAACCAGCTTTCACCTATTAACCAGCAGCGAATCATTTGCATACCTGGCAAATTTTATTGCCAAAAGCACTATAAATGAGGTGGCCAGAATTTCTAGTTATCTGGGTGGAGGGTAGTCCTTAAAATTGAAATGTCTTTAGTTAATTTTAAATACAAGTTTATATATCGATCTAGAACACAGAGAGGGAAAATGCACAAATCATAAAGGTATTAGTCAATGTGTTTTCACAAGCAATCTCTTATCTCTAGTAATCACACTACAGAAGTAGAATACTGCCCCTCCCCAGCCCCTCGGGCCCCGCTTCCCGGAAGTAAATAGTGCTCACATTTCAACCACTCTTGAGTGGTTTTCTGTGGCTGAACATTAAACAATGTATTCGCCAGCCTATACGCTCTGTAATTCCTGTTCATTGTTCCCTTTTGTGAGCATTATCTATGCTGTTTGTAATATCGGTTCATTGGTACCACTGTGCAGTCTTCCAAATCGGCTAAGCCCTAGGTGATTTGTCCATCCCACAATGAATAGGAGTGTAAGGAACTCTCAGTTTGGGGAAATTATAGATAGTACACCTGTATCCATTCCTGATTATGCCCTGTGGTATGCATATACATACAAAAACATGCATATACATACATATACTCATTTCTCTACGGCCTCTTCCACCTTGCTCTTTTTTTCTTTCCTTTCTTCCTTCCCTCCTCCTCCTCTTCCCTCTTCTTCAAATTTCCACGTATCCCAAGCTGACCTCACACCCACATAGTCACACATACAGCCAAGGATGACCTTGAGCTTCTGATCCTCCCGCCTTCACCTCTGAGTGCTGGGAGGTTAGCCATGTGCCACCATGCCCAGCTTCTATAGTGCTGAGGACTGAACCTGAGCCTTCATGTATGCTTCTATCTGCCTGTTTTAGAACATAAAAGTGATGACGTATAGAAACTTTGTTGACAGCTTTTTCTAATAAAAATTTAATCTACAATAAATATTTCTTATGTACAATGTAGCAAAATGACTTTTGTATGTGGTATGTGATGCGCATATTCTTTTTAAATTTACTGCTGATAAGATTTTGAATTGGGAATTGAGATTGCAGTGTAGAACATCAGTCTAAACATATTGCTACATCATAGGCAAGGAAGAGAATACTGGGGGCCGTCAATTCTTTTACCTAGCTGCAGTCTCTTTACGTTTCATTAGCTCTCCAGACAATGGGTGCTTAACCGTCTATTCGCTCCCAAGCACCAGGAACCAGGGCTTGCAAACGTGTGTTGAGCCAGATTGCTACAACCCACCAGAGGAACGAGCCCCTCACCGCCGGTAGTTAAGTTCTTCTCAGAGAACTGGACAGCGTGTATAGTTTCAGCTGTCAGAAATAAGTGACTTGGTGACTGGGTGCTAGCTGGGTGCCCTAGAAAACCAAACCCTCAAATCCTTGGGCAAACTCTTCGGGGGGGGGAGTAATATCAGGGGACCCAGAGCGCAGGAAAGTAGAACGAGAAAGGAAAGCGGGGTGCCGGGCGACAAGGCAGACTGTTCAGACTCACAGGAAGATGCAGGACTCAGCCAGGCAGGTGGAAGAGGTTGTTCAGTCAGGGAGGAAAGACCATTTTGGGACATTAACCCTTCGGCCCTTCCAGCGTGTGTGCAACTGTATTGGGATTCAGCATGACCCTGGGGATCAGAATCAGCCACTGCCATGGCCAGGGGAGCAGAGAACCTGAGCACGGGGACATAGCTGCGCAGAGAGAGCTGGGTACTGACGACAACAGAGGTCTAAGTTGTTCCTGGACTGGGTGCTGAGATTCTGAGGGATGCTGGGCCACAAGCTGCCGACTCTTAGAGGTGACAGAAAAGGAGCAGGGAGAGAGAGGATGTCTGAACCTGCAGTATCCACCTGGCCCTGAGGGGAGGATCTGAGAGGATCCCTCCCCCACCATCTTTGCTCAGCCATTGCTTGGGTCTTCTCCTAAGGAGAGGAGCTTGAAGCACAGACAGAGTCGGCTAGTGCTATGCTGAATTCAGCTTCTTCTGGCTCAATAACAGATTATTAAATTTTCAGGGAATTTATGAGTCAAAGTTACTCATAGTTATTATTAAAAATGCAATTACATAAACTGAAAATTAATAAGATATATTAAAGGCAAACAAAAGGCTGGGGATGTGGCTCAGTAGGTAGCAGGCCCAGTGTCCCAAGCATGCGTCCCTGCCTGTCAATCCCAGCACCCAAGAGTGCTTCACTCCAAGGTGAAGGCAGGAGAACCAGAAATTTCAAGGTTATCTTCAGCTACGAGGCCATTCTGGGGTACATAAGATAATGTTTCAAAACAAGCGAAAAGATAGTGCTGATGGCAAAGGAGCGTGTGACTGGAGAGGGTCAAGGTCAGGCTTGGAGAGGGCCAAGGTCATTAACCAGTAGGGAAATACGATTTCAAGGGCTGGTGAGGGTAAAAGAAGACTGGTCACTTGTGCTTTGGGAGTGATTGAGGAAGATGGTACCGCTGCTGTGGGAAGCAGTTTGAAAATTTCTTCTAAAGTTTAACAGGGCTGAGTCATGTGACATGGCTCTTGCTCGTGTATATTTATCCTAAGGGAAATTTTATGTTGACATAAAACTTCAACAGCGTTCCAGACCTAGGGATGTAAAGGAGGAGGTTTAATAAGGCAGATGGTACTTGGAAACGCATCACAGTTGACGCCGTTACATTACAACCGGCCCCAACACTTTGGGATGTGCTCGATGGGCTTCTGACTCAGAGAAATCATCTATGCCACCAAAAAAAAAAAAAAGAGCCAAGTTCCCAACATGCATCTTTGCTGTTTGAACTTCATAATATCTCATAACATAAACAAACATCAGCCAACAATCATGCTAGACTCATACTTGGTCAGTTGTGTGCTGGGGACAATAGCTCTGATACAAAAACTCAGCAAACAGCACCAGCAGTTTCCTGGGAGGTTTCATTGGCTACATCATCTGCACTTTATGTTTGATGACGGCTTGTAAATTGTAAAGTGTGTGTGCACACGAAACCCACAGTGTGTATTCTTCATCGGCAGACTTTTTCTCGAGCATGCCTACTTATTAAATTTTCCCTGTGAAGGTTTCATTCCTGACCCAGAGCGCTTTCTCAGTCCCTTGTGCATGTGAAGGAGGGGTGGGATTTGAGCTCTCAGGCATACTTGCTCCCAGCTGAGCTAAACCCGTCAGCACTCTGCCTCTCACTGTCTCTCATACTCCGCTCCTGACTAAATTAAAGCCCAGGTTTGCAAACCCTGGGGTTTTGGTTGTTGCTGTTTAAAACAGTTCCCAGACCTAGTGTTCAAGCGCTGTCTAGTGCTGCTAAGCTCGGGAAGGCTGTGACATGTATGAAGAAAGCATGTATGAGATGAGCTGTGCTTGGCGTGAATTCTAGTGCTTGACAGCCACAAGTGCTGCGCACGGCGGCCCCCGTCTGCGCTCTATGCGCTAGAACCCAGTTCAGGAGCTTCGGGCAAGGGGCTGGAGGTTGAGAATACACACTCAGAGACGGACCGATATACAGACCTTCAATCACTGGTACCAAAAAGCCCCTCTTTAATAGCACTATGGAGGCTTAAATACACTGCAGTCAATGGCCAACAGGTGAAAATACCATCCTCTGATCCTCTAAGCTAGGCACAGCTTCTAGTAACTTCAATTAGAAGGCTCTAGACAGGGAAGAACAGCTGAAGGCCAGGACTCAAGTAGTCCTAACAACAAGTGCCGTGCAAATGAGTCAACAATGAACACTGAAACAGGGATCTTCAGAAGGAAGTCATGTAAAACAAGTATACGGTATTCCTCCTTGACTTTGATCTCTGAAGTTTCAGTTACCCTTTACAACCACAGCCCAAAAATATTGCCTAGGAGGTGCCAGAAGTAAACCATGTATCAGTTTTAAATTGAGTACCGTTCTGAATTGCATGAGGACTCGGTGTGCTGACCGCCATCCTACTCTGCATGAGAATGGTCCCAGTGTCCAGTACACCCACACTGTCGCCATTACCCAGTCCTTGGTAGCCGTTGTGGTCACCAGAACAGGTCTCCTGGTACCGCAGTGTTCATGAAGGACACACTTCACAGCACTTACATCGTACACATCACTCACATCATTCTGTACAGGGTGAGTATGGTACACAAAGATGTTTTGAGAGGGGGAGAGACTGAATTCACGTAATATTCATTATGGTCTTGTAGGTATTCTGTTTTATTATTAATGTTCATTTTATGTCTGGAGTATAAATTAAACTTGACTGGAGATTCGTAGAAATAGGAAAAAACGTAATATCCATAGGATTCTGTACTATCCAAGGCATCCACAAGAGGGTCTCGGAATGTATCTCTTGTGGATAAGGGGAGATTATTGCATATATTGGTGGGTTGATGAAAATGTGACCAGGGGCTCACAGGAGTCTATCTTGGCACTTCCTCTAAGATCAATGATTCATTATTCATTATCTCAGAGTTTGAATCTAGGTGCAGGACAGGATCAGAGATAAGAATGAGAACTTGACAGTCTGCATGTGCAGAACCCCCCTCTGAGAGCTGTTCTAGAATTGTTGCCAGCACTCCCGTGACCGTAGGAGTTCCTGCATGTGGACGATGTCTGCTAACCCATGCTGCTTGCAGCTGTGCAGTCCGCTCTTGGAGCAAGACCTGAATGTTGCATCTTCTAGCCACCGATATCAAAATTGGCACCCACCTTCCTGCTTTTGCCTCATTGCCTTCAGCAAGAGAGTGACAGCCATTTCATAGGCGTGGTGAGGATCCCAGCGAGACAGGGAATGAAAATGATATGTCCATCACAGTGTCTGGCACAGGACAGACATGAATACACACTAATCTTCTTACACTCCACTCTCCAGCAAAGAGGGAATCAGGGAAGGGAGCCATGCCATTTCCCCCGCCCCCCATACACACACACACACACACACACACACACACACACACACACACACTTCTGTCTGCACTGGGTCCTGATTGCAGCAAGGCTCAGGCTGCAGCAGAGAGCTGTGCCCAGTCATCCTAAATCAGCTTCCAGCGGGAATACTCACTGTCTGAGAGGCCCCGTTGGTTTGCAGTGGAGGTGTCCAAACCTGAAATTCTAGAAGACCTGCTGCCTGGGAGGGGTCCCTTCCTCCCAGGACCCTCCAAGAGTCCATTTTCTAGTCTGACTCAGTTGCTTCCCTGCCATGACAGGAAATAGCAAATGTTCTAGCTCAGGCTTCTTTTCTATGCCTGTGGCTCTTGCATGGCACAGGGAGGGGGCTTAGGGGGTCCAGGGTGGCTTTGTATACTTAGTGCACTTCCCCCCTTTCTTGGTGCCTGGGTCTGGGTCTGAGACCTCCTGGCTGTTCCAGTTTAGACTGCGAGTCCTCTGACTCAGCTCTACCCTAGAGACACAGCTCCCCCTCTGAGTCATCGGGGCTGAACTGCTTTCGAGGATGGCAGTCTGGCACTGCCCTCCATCTTCTCCGGAAAGGTGCCGTGGCTCCACACCCCAGTGCCAGCCCCATGCCTAATTAGGTTCACAATGCCCAGAAATCAAGGAACAAATTCTTCGAGGTATCTGGGAGTGCAGAAGGGTTCCAAGACAGAGACTTAGAATGCCTGGGGTTCTGTTCCAGCTCTACCAAGTAGCTTGTGTGACCTTGAGCTAGTGGTGGAACGCGTCCAGGCAGACGAATGTTCCCTCACAAGGAGAGGCTGGTGGATCTCTGTGAGTTTGAGGCCAGCCTTGCCTACAGAGTGAGTTCCAGGATAGTCAGGGCTACACAGAAAAACCCTGTCTCTACCCTCACCCCCACTCCCCCAAAAGGAAAAAGTGGTCTACACAGGATCTATGTCACAAAGATGTTGAGAGGCCAAACCAAACCTTGTGAAGTAAAATTCAGGAGCTTAAAGTCCTGGTTATAGGGATGAGGCTTTGCATTTTAAAATAAGATCTATTTACTTTTATTTTATTTTATACAAATAAAATATATATTTATATAAATTTTTACCTACATCGTGTTATGTGTTCCATGTACCCACAAGCCTGATGTACCAGGAGGGCAGAAGAGGGGTCGGGTACCCTGAAGCTAAAGTTACCAGATGTGAGCTATTGTGCCAATGCTGGAAAGCAACTTGGGTCCTCTGCAAGGGAAACACCTGCTTCTAGCTGCTAGGCTATCTCTTCAGCCCCGGGCTTAGCATTTAAAAAAAGGAGTGGTCAAAACACGGAGAGACCCGAGTTAAGTATCCGGGATTCTGGTTTCCCTGACCAGTCACAGGAAGACAAAAACCAACCGGGCCTTCTGCGTCTGAGGCTGTTCTCCCTCGAGCTACAGCCCCGCCCCCGACTCCGTTTTGGGTCCGAGCACTGAGAACAAGTTTCCATTCCCATGTATTACTGCTATCCTTCGCGGAAATGAAGTCATCTTAATAATGTTTCTGTCAAAACGGAAATTAAAATGTCCCTTGATTCAAATTATCTATCCCATCTGGGTCACAATGCCAAAAATAAAACTCCTTAGACTGTTTCCCCCAGGCGTGGGCACTAGGAAGGTGGGCCAGGTGGGTCAAAGCTGGGCTCTGGAGACCTGTGGGCTGCCATCTCCCCGCTCTTCTTTTGGGTCGCTCTGTAAGGGGTAGGAGAAGTGGCCCCACTTCTCTTTCTGGATTGGTGCCTGAAGTGGTCCTTAGATATCTGTCCATTCAAGGTTAGTGACTTTGAAATGACGCAAAGTTGTCGAAGAGAGACTGAGGATTTTTAGTGAGGTTGCGGCATTGATTTGGAAGGAAATTGAAAAGAGATGGCCTAGGGGACATCTAAGTCCCATCATGGACAACCCTCTCTATCATTGTGGGGACAGAAACCTCTAGGCTCTAGAGTCTAGACGAACTTAGAGAACCGCACGGGGTCCTGGGGAAATCAGAAAAGCGCCTTATACAGGCTAGGACTTTTCTGGTTTCTTTTCAAAAAGTTTTTCTCCTTAACTCTGTTCAAGGCTAAGACCCTCCCCTCGGTGTCGCAATTCTGCCCCTTCCTACACACCAAAGCCCGCGCCGCGTCAGGAAGGCGGGGATTCCGGTGGCGGCAGCGGGGATCCGGCTCCCGCGCTCCCAGTCCCGCAGCCTGCGCGGTGGGTGTGCCCTCGGCGAGTGTGCCCCGGCTCCAGGCCCAGCCCGCCGGCTACAGGGCGACCGGAGGGTGTGCGCGCCAGGGTGCGGCGGCGCGCGGTGCGTGCCAGGACGCGGACGGTGCAGAGGAGGGAGGATCGTGCCACAGAAGACCGTGCAGCCGCAGCTGCGTGCACCCCGAAGCCGGGTGGGCGCCCGCGCTGCTGCCGCACGGTGGTGGCTTCCTACCAGAACCCAGCGGCTAGCTAAGGTAAGCGGTCTGGCGCCCTCTGGCCCCAGGCACCCGCCCCGCACGTCCCAGGCTGCGCCGGTCGCCCTCTGCGACCCCAGCTAGCGCCGCGTCCCCGCAGAGGCTGCGGCAGCCTAAGCCGGGCGCAGGAGGGTCGGCGACAGCGCAGGAGGGTAGCCGCTCTTGCTTTTCTGCTTTAGGGACTGAGGGGACAGTGGAAGGGGGACCGCGTCGTCCTTGAGACTCAGGTGGTGCAGACCCTCGCAGCTGTCCTCAGAGGGACGCTGCGGTTCTGGATGCAGCTTGCGGGACTTGGGGGCGCCTCCCCGTTGGGTTCCGGGACTACCTGCAAATCCCCGAGTCTCTTTTCTCTTGCAAAACACCGCGCCAGGTTCCCAGCCCTCACCTCTCTGCTGCTGGCTGAAGTTTCTAGAGCTATGATGGGATGCGACCTTGGCCAGAGGAAGGAGGGCCGCCCTGGATCCGTGTGCTAGGTGCCGGCTGAAGATACTTTGCCAAGCCCGCACGCCCCTTGATTAGCCCCTTCCCCTTCCCATCGCCTTTAAGGTCAAATCTTTGACCCTAGTACTTTGTCGCTGCAGACTGGCCAGTTACAGACAAGAGCTGGAAAGTCCGTGTGTTCTACATCTGGCAGGAACGTACACTCGCCCTGCACACTCGCCTGGGCTGCAAAAATCCAGTCTACTGCTTCCCAAGTACCCTGGGAAGCAGACTTGTAGGATGAGGATGGGCATTTTCCAGGAGATAGAGGCGGAATAGCCTCTATTTCAAGGATGACCTCTGGTGCTTGTGCAAAGTCCTACACATCCAAGAGGGCCATGGCAGGATCCCCTGCAGCCAGGAGTGCAATCCCGAAGGACCTACCTGAGTAAACCAAATAGGGTTCCTTAGCCTCTCAGGACAAGGCACAGAAAAACATGTGGCTAGCTACCCGCGGAAGCAGAAGGAGAGTTCACTCTAACATTGCCTTTCAAGCCCAGCCTCCTACCTGAAGGCGCCATAATGTGTCCCAGAAACAATGAGTTGTGGGAATGATGCAAGGTCCCGATCAAAAGCACCAAAGTTCAGAACCAGGCGCCAGGCAAGGTTTCCAGATACCAAAGTAAACAGAACTATACACTGGTATCAAGGAACTTGCAGTCCAGTGACCAAGACGAAGGTGAGCCACATCACTCGGGTGTAGAATTCTTTGATTCTAAACTTGGGTGCCCTGAGAACTGGCGATGGGTTGAGTGTCAGTCTAAAGACTGTAGGCTGACTGGTTAGAGGGTGGAAAGACTTTGAGACAGAAACTGCCTGTAAGAGGGCCCTGCCTAGCAGCAGAGAGAGTCCTGTGCAGGAGCGGAAAGCCTTTGTTTGCTGGGTGAGGACCAAGGACCCAGTGCACATGCTCCATAGCCCTGCGTTCTACTGCCTGGCCTAATCAGTGTCTGCCTTGCTCAGCCATGACATTGGACTGTTAGGAGCCCCTGGTTAGGTAAAGTTTACGGGGAAAAACAGTTTGACAGGAGCTTTCTCCCTACACCTCAGTTAAAACCCATGGGATCGAGAGCAACGCTTCTTTCCTGTCCTGTTTCCTGCTGTCGCGTTCAACTCACAGCTGGCCAAAGCCTTTGCTCAGCATTCAGAAAAATACATGCTGGAAGTGGAGGCTCATCCAGTCCTGTGCAATCAGACCCGTGTGCAGGTGGAGGGAGAGGGGGAGAGGGGGGGTGCCCTCATGGTATTACCTGACCTGGCCCCTGCCCACCTCTCTAGCCTCATTTTTGCCTTCTAGCCCTCCCACGGCCTTCTGAAGCTGCCGTGTTCCACTCCAAATTACAACTGAGGCGGCTCCCAGACCACACATTGCCTTTGCCCCCCAGCGGCCTGTCTAAAATACTCTCCATTTACTCACCCAGCAACAGCACGTGCTGCCAGCAACTTCAATGTTAAGCTTAAGCGTCTCCATAGAAGCTTAACGTAGAGTTAGACGCTGCCTTTCCTTGGCTTCCAATGGGACATGTTCCTGTAGCCCTGAGCATCGGTGGCACTGAGTACCCCATAAGCAGGACTCTGCTGTCGTATTTGAGTCACAGGAGCCTGGTACAGAGCAAGGACTCATTGGAAGTGCTCAGCAGATTATCTTTGCATGGACATCATCTGGTACTTCTTAGCTTTTTAATGGGGAGGGGTGACATGCGTATATCTTTGAGACTACGGTGGAAATTATGGATGCTCTTCTCCCATGCATGCATATAACTTTATAATGCCGTGCATACAGTTCTCACATGGTTCCCACACCACCACCATTTCCCACACTTTGGGCTGTAATTTTCCAGAAAACAGAGGTGCGGTAACTGCCGACCTCCCACAGCAAGGTAGGAGCAAAGACTCCAAGCTACTGAGCTAAGGGCTCAGTCTCCTTCTGGTACCGGTGCTCAGCCTCTCCGAGCCACGCAGCAGCCTCATTTCATGCCTGGCATTTTGTGAAGGCCACTATTCACGACTACAAGATGGATATCTTGGCTTGTCTCAGTTTAGCATCGGCCTAAGGTAGAACAGGGAGAAAAATCCTATTAGGAGCAGAGTTGACAATTAAGAAGACAGATGAGCCATTTCCTTGTCCTGTTTACCTCCCTGGCCTACAGCATCTGTTATTGCATCTGATCAGTCGGAGGAGGAGCAGACATACTTCAGGTATCTTCTGAGCCCTGAATTGAGTCTGATGCACCAGACTGAGGCTCAGCTATTGGCCTTGTCAAATGCCTCTTCCCTCAGAGCCGACTAGAAAGGTGACGGAGTACTTGCTTGCCGCCCCTGGAGTCTGACCTGCCACCCCATGCATTTTGTAGCAAGACACCTGCTTCAGGCTTTCCCATTCCTGCGTGCATCTTAATTCAGTCAACAAAGCTGCAGCATGCTTCTGTCATGTACCAGACATGTACTGGACTAGTTCCAATCGCTTAAGAGTTTGTGCCAGGGCACATGGTTCAGATCTGTAGCCTAAGGAGGTAGGGGATGGACAGTTAGGACCTCTGGATCCAAAATTATGCTAATTTATAAAACCCAGATCTCAGGACTGGCTAGCCTAGTAGTTCACTCTCGGCCCTGCATGGGAATGGAAGGATAAAACCTAGAAAAACTGACCTTGTGCGTGTTCCAGTTGTCTCGAGGGAGCCTGGACTCTCCTTGTGGTGAATGGATTTGGTGACGGTTGTTTCCCCCCTGTATTTGGGAGACCATGCTGATTGACACAGTTATCGCAGATCCACTCCGTTCTGGGTGTGAAACAGGAACCACAAGATACAGGAATAGTGCAAATGTCTGTCCAACCGGGCATGCTCAGTCCTCACAGCCATGCTTGGATTGCACACTCAAACTCTCTAGTGCACAGATGTGGAAACAACAGGCAGAAAGGTCGACAGCTGTGCTAAGGACCTTGGAACTGACACTGGGATCGGGCAGAGCTGTCAGGCCCTGGAGCTCAGGGAGAAAACCCCTTTGTGCCCTTCTTTCGGTAGAGTGCATGGGAGGAGGCTTGAAGGCCAAGGGATCTGGAATGGGAGCCTAGACTTGCTGTGTGATTTACAGCTAAAGCCTGACTTCTCTGTGCCTCAGAATGCAAATCTCCCAGATGAAGGTTAGACTCATAAGCTTCTGCTGGGAATGGCTCCCGGTGTCTACAGATGAAAAGGAAGAGAGGTCCACTTCTAAAAATACACCTGTCACATTTCCCAGTAGAGTCGATGTGGCCCAGGATGTCAAGTAGGTAATCATGTGATACCCAGACAGCTGGAGCTCATTGATCCTGAAGATTCGTATTCCCGCTTCAAGGAAGAAGTGCCCACTAGATCTTCCCCCTGAGCACCCAACCCACGGGTTTGCCTACTCCTAGCCCACAAAGAGCTTTCTGGGGCGTAGGCAACATAGAGGAGAACAACAATTCCAAGTCCCAGGCCCCCTCCTCAATTTTTTCCTAGAATAGATAAAACTTGTTAGCTACCAATAACATAAGGGAGCGTGTGTGAGTGTATTTTGAGTGTTCATATATGTATGTGTGTGAACATGTGAGTGTACATGTTTGTATGTGTGTGTGCGCGCGCGCGAATGTGTCTTTATGTCTGCTGAGTTTCCTTTGGTATGTATTTCTGGGCTGGGGCTCTGACGTTAAGTGACAAGGGGTCAGAGAGATGTGGCCTGGGAGACTTTGTTCCTTAAAGATGAAGAATGGCCCTTGGTGCCGCTTCCCTTCCACAGTGGTACGGCAGCAACAGTGAAAGCCCCCGCTGCTCTCACAGGACACTGGCAGGGGCTCTCGGGTTTCCAAATGCTTCCCTCATTGTCTGTTCCTTGCCTCAAGTCCCTTCCACCCTGGAGAAGGTAGCCCCCTAATCTTGGGGGAAAGTTAGACACAGTTACAGTAGGATGTCGGCTGGTTAGATAGCTGGCCAGGTCTACATTTATGAGTTATGATGGTGAGTATATGTGGAGGGAGAGCATTTGAGCATTTCAAAGGCGGAACATTTTATCATTGCTAATGAAATTTTATCATCATTGTTTGAGTTTTAGTTGGCTTTATTTAGTTTTAATTAATTAATTTTTAGTTTTAATTAATTTTATTGTTTGCGTTTTAATTGATTTATTTAGCGAGCGTGTGTGTATGTGTGTGTGTGTGTGTGTGTGTATGTGTGTGTATTCAATACCATATCATGCTCTCTCCTCCATCATGTTGTTCCTAGGTCCTAAACTTCGGTCATCAAGCTTGATGGCAGGTGCCTTTACCTTGCTAGAGTCTGAATTTTTAACATGTTGTTTTCATATTTCTTTCATATGATCTTTTAATAAGTAAATATTAAAAGTCATGACCCACCTGTGGGGGTGTGGAGGGGACAAGAGGGAATGGCTTTACTAGTTACCCAACATTTGGTTTTCAGTTATCAGTGTTGGCAATAAACCCCCGTCTGTGTAGAGTAATCATGTCACTATAAAATAATAGATTGCTTCGTATTGCATTTTAGTTGGTATAGATACCTTGAAATATTATTTATGTCGACTGTGTTTGAGATGCCAGTAGTCACTATGCCAGCTTCTAAAACATGTAATTTAATGTGTTAATAAAGTAAAACATATATTGCTGCATCATACAGTTGGTTTTTCAAATTGTACTAATTATATTTTACTTATGTTGGTTTTCTTTGTAGTCAAGTTATGTATTTTCTTTTATGCGTTTGAAAGCATCCTGAGAAAGGGTCCATAGGGAGGAGCCATCAGGAGCCCTGACAGGAAGTCAGTACACTTCAATCTCAGCTTCCCACCCTGACTTTCAGACTCGACTATCTCTCTCTAGTTAGTGGGAGGCATTCCTGAGTGGTAGTAAATTTCACTTAATAGTTGGCAACTTCTCAAAGGCTTGGTTTGTGGCTTGGGTAGAAGGCTTTGATGCACATCCAGGGGTTAACTTAGAAAGCACACGTGGGAAACTTGTTAGGTCCTTCCTGGCAGCCCACAAACCCACCAGGCCCTGCTGGGATGGCTCTGCCGATCTCAGGCAAACCAGCCCATTGAAACAACCAGCTGGTGGGTGACCATCTGCCTCAGCCTTAATGGTTTTGTGCAGAGAAACTAACAACTCGCTTGATCAGAAGTACTCTCCAGCCTCAGGAAGAAATGCAAAGGAAGAAGCCTCTTGGAAGTGATTTGGAACAGAGGGAAAGACCGTGGGGAGGGGGGGGAGCATGGAGAGGTAGGAGACGGACCAGATGTTGATTGTGAGGGGCCAGGAACGGGGAGAATCACTACAGCAGCATTAGAAAAATTAGAATATCCAGTTTCAGCCTCCTGAGTGCTGGGCTAGAGGCATGCTTCACCCTATCCACTTTCTACGCGATTCTTTGGAATGTTTAATATGTTTCAGATACATTGTAGCAAGACCTCAAAGTCATTAGTCTTTACTAACTAACAAGACAGAACTGTTCACATGATGTTGGTGAGCCAAATGAGGGCTCATGAAATTAAATTTTTGCTTTAACAACATTGAAGTTCAGCTGAGAATTGTCTAATTTTGGAACCCTGTGCTTTTAAAACAAGTTCTTCGGGCAATCAGAGGAAAATACACTTGAAGAACTCTGCCGCCATCTTGTCTCAGTAGGAAAGTGCTTACTATCCATTCTCTCTGCCTACAGCCAATCTTTTTAGTCTTTTCTCTGTTTTTAGATGCCTTCCCTTTCCTTCTTCACCCTTAACCAAAGCAATGGCACAGAGACTGTGGGAACAAGGACAAGGTAAAAATTACCAGAGCCCTGGAGTTGGGCAGAACTGGGTTTTAATTCCGCCTTTGTCACCTGACTCTGACCATCTGAGAGATGGAAATACTAATACTTCCTTCCTCCCCACATCCATGTTTTCTCTCCAGTGCTGGCAGGCCTTTCCTTTACGTGCCTCCACTCTGATATGGGATGCCCCTCCGTATGCTGTGAATGTTTTATTATGATTGATTAATAAAGAAGTTGCTTTGGCCAATAGTAGGGCAAAATATAGCTAGGCGGGAAATCCAAACAGATACAGGAAGAAAGAAGGTGGGGTCAGGGAGACACCAGCAGGTGCCAGAGGAGTAAGATGCCAGAGCATGACCGGTAAGTCACAGGGCACGTGGAGAGGCACAGATCATTAGAAATGGGTTAATTTATATGTAGAGCTAGCTGGTAAGAAGCCTGAGCCATAGGCTAAACACTTATAATTAATATTAAGTCTTCAAATGATTATAAGAGGCTGCAGGGACTGGTGGGCAGGAGAGAACTTGTCCAGCATGACCAGAAGGGACAGAGAAAAAGTTTCCGTCTAGGGCACTCTCATTATAGCCTGGCAATTTGCCTCCTCCCTAGTCACTCAGGCTGTGTTACAAGGACTTCTGGGTGCCCCTCAGACCTTGTCTATGCAGCAGGCCTCATACCTCACATCAGTTCCTATAGCCTCTGGGAAGAACCTGGTTGGTATTACCATGGTTACTGTCTCCGCACCCCATCCCAATGCTCAGCCTCACCTTGAGCATCTCACTAAAACATCTTCTCTGTAGATACACGTGAATGGCTGGTGACCTTCCTTCCTTTTTATAGAACTCTTGCTCATTCTTGGAACACGTCTGCATCCTCCTTCCCTGAGTCAGACACCTGTTCGGGGCTCTATCACCCGGGGCTCATTTCCCCCCTGTTTTTGTGCCCTGTTTCTTCCTCCCTCAGCACAGCCTTGCCTCTTTTGTCCAGTGGTGCTGCCATCCACAACCTGGGCTCACGGCACTCCAACAAATGTGTATTGTTGAAGGTGGAAGGAACCGCTCTGAGGATGCTGAGGACCAGCAAGGGCAGGTATAGGCACGGGTTGCACAGGGATTGCGTGGCTAACCTAGATGAGAGCACCAAGCCTCTTGTCCCAACTCCTTGCCCTACCTGCCAGGGTGACCACGTGTCTTCCATACTGCAGAGTGGAATGATATTTTGGACCAGGGACATTCAAGGAACATATTTTTCTGCAGAGACATGCGTGTGTCCCTTTTACCCTGGCCCAAGGCTAGCCCTCTCTGGCCTAACCTTCTCCCTCATCTTTACCCCTGCCCCTCAGCATTTCCAGTCACTGAATGGAGTCCTGTGTTAACTGGGCTCATGGATAATGCCCAGTGGTGCCAAAAGACTCCTGCCTGGGAGCTCTGCCAACGACCAGAGCTGAGGCCTGACATTCCCCGCATTGGGGCCATTCTATTGGACTACTGTGTCTTCTTCAGAGAACTATTGTTCCTGTGCAGTCTGCTGGCCCACCACAGCGTGGTTCAAAAGGGGTCGAAGGCCAGAGCACTTCCTGTTAGGGAGGGTCCTACCGTAAAACAAGATAACAGATTTTTACAAGATACCCAAGATGCTTGGCCCATATGTAGCCTTTAAAATTGGCTCTTCCCTCACCTTTTTCAAATCATTAAGATTGTTATTAAGTTCCTTATTCTATTAGGTTATGTGTTTGTTTGTTTGTTTGTTTGTTTGTTTGTTTGAGATAGGGTCTCACTATGTAGCCCTGGCTGATAGGCAACTTGCTGTAAAGACCACACTGGCCTCAAACTCACAGAGATAGGTTTGTCTCTGCCTGCCAAATGCTGGCCTTAAAGGCATGCACCATCATGCCAAGCTCTTCTAGGTTTTTGTTTGTTTTTCAAGACAGGGTTTCTTTGTGTAAGAGTCATGGCTGTCCCGGAACTTGCTCTGTAGACCAGGCTGGCCTCGAACTCACAGAGATCCGCCTGTATCTGCCTCTTTTCTAATTTTCTTAAATCCTGATTATAAAATCACCTTAAACTCCATTTTCTTGTTGGTCAGGTTGGTTTGAAATCACACCTCGCTGTTTTCTTTGAGGATTTGCTGAGCGGGACCCACTGTGGAGGCCTGGCCTACCCACGACTCTCAGTATGGTCTCATGCAGCCATATGGACGTTTGTGTCTCCCTGGTTCATTCTGAGATCCTCCCCGCCAGTGCGTTGGCGTTAGGATCCAGGTTTCTGGAAGGCAGATGGAATAGAAGGGTAGAGCCCTTGTGAAGGGGACGGCTTCTTATCAAAGGAATCCCAGAGAGTGTTCTGATTTCTTGAATTTCTTATTAAATTTCTTATTTGTGAGGATACAGCAAGAAGTTGACAGCCTGTGCACTGGAAACAGGCCTCACCAGAGCTAGCCCAAACTGGTACCCTGGTTGCAGTCTTCCAACATCATAACTGTGGGAAGGAAGTGTCAAGCATATGAGCCTGGTAACCACAGTGATGCCCTTAGAGTTATCCTATAGGTGTTCCTTCCGGTGGGTCAATAAGGAATAGGAAAAGTGGGAGGAGAGGCTAGGATGATAGGTCCTCCTCCTCTTCTTCCTCCTCCTCTTCCTTCTCCTCTTCCTCTTCTTCCTCTTTCTCCTCCTCTCCTCTCCTTCCTCTTCCTCCTCCTCCTAGCTGTCCAGATGAAGTCCGGATGAGGCAGGGTAACCACCTTTCTCTCAGGTTATCCACCAAGGCTCTGGAATCTCTGGCACACTGCTCTGCTGCTTCTTCCTGGCTTGCCCAGTGACTGGGGTGAGGAGACCAGCCTCCCTTCACGTTGATACAAGGATGGGAATCCATGGGAACGAGTGGTTAGTGACGTGTAGACTGGGGAGAACACAGGCAGGGCGGCTTTCTCTGTGGTCTGTGGTTCCCTGAGACCAAGATGGCTGTCTCCTGCCTAGGTCAGCGACTGGCTCCAGGGGAGGAATAGCCTGGCCCTCCACTAGAATGTTAAAGGGAAGGCAAGAGTGTTGCTTCCAGAGTTGCTCTAAGCCCCCAGAGACTCGTTTCTTAGGATTTCTGAGAGTCCCCAACTTGTCCTGATTCAGGAAAGCCCACTATGTGGACACTGTCTGGACAGACCACTGTCTGAGCATCAGAAACGTGCCCAGTTCAGGCACATGGTCTGCCCTGAGCCTCTGTGGTTGGCTTCTCATCGGCCTCTGGGAGGCTTTTGCCTACCAAGTCATAATTGCAGCTGGCTTCTCAAAAGAGGGCTTGAATGAAATGGAAGCTCTCTTTCCCTAGAGCTGGACACCAGGAGCAAAGAGTTCATGGGGGAGAATGCTGGTTCCTGGGCCCAGAAGCTGAGAGCTTCCTGCCATGCCGGGGTTGAGACAGTGGCTGGGAACTTTTGCCTACAGCACAGTACAGCGGCTTTGATCTCAGCCAAAGAGCTGGCTCTCTTTTAAAAATTTATATGTATGATTATTTTTGCCTGAATATATATAAGTGTACCATGTGTGTGCCTAGTGCCCAAGGAGGATAAAAGAGATGGGAGATACCCTTGAAGAGGAGAAACAGGCTGTTGTGAGTCACCGTGGGGTACTGGGAACCAAACCTGGGTCTTCTCTTAACAACTGAGCCCCGAATCTCACATTTCTCTGTGGCTTGTGGCCTCGTTTTTCCTTTCCTCCTCCTTTTGCTCATGGTGTTTTCCTTCCTGCCCCTCTCCTCCTTGCTTCCTAACAGCCAGTAATGTTGCCTGATCATGGGCACGGGGCTAGGTACTGCACTAGGCGAGGCATTCGTGACCCGTCAGAACAGATGGGCACCTGGGGACGGAGTTTCCCGGTTTTTCATGGGGACCGAGAGACTGCACAGATGCTGTGGGGGCACAGGCAGAGGGAGGAGATCAATGTTGTCTCATGTGTGGCGTGAAGTGGGTGTGCCCACAGGTAAAGCTGTCCACAGGGCTCCATAGGAACCATAGACTAAGAAAGGAGGAGAATTCCAGTGGAGGGGATTCTCCCAAGAAGAGCATTTACAAGGCATGCAAAGCCATAGGTACACAGAAGGCTGAAGATGGCCACAGTGTGCCAGACTCACCCAAACTCATGATTGGTAGCAAAATCCTTTTTTTCTTTTTCTCAATGCATGACCTAACAGAAAGACTTCAGCGTGGAGAGAAAGCAGTAGTCAGAGTGTGGGGGATGCTGGAGACCCAGAGAAACGCAAGCGGAAGCAGAGGAGCAGTTTCTAAGGGGCCCTGGGCAGGCAGTGTTACCTGAGGTTGGGACTGGGGTTAAGGAGCCGGGCTACTGAAGCAGATCCCTGAAGGACACCATAGCAGAGCAGAGATGACACTGGCAGAGGCAGAGGCTGCCCAGGTCCGGGTGAGGCAGGGACCGTGTTTATGGCAGAGAAGTTGGAGGTCGAACTGGAACTGTGGCCCCAGACGCATTCCCTATCTTGGGGCAGATGCTGCCTCACACGGTGGCGTCTGTTTGTTTTGCCTGCTCAGTATTTTTAAAACTATTTTTTATTAATTCTCTTAGAATCTCATGCAATGTATTCTGATCTCTATAGTATTTTAAAAGAAGAATTCTGTCAACATTAAAAAACCAGATTTTACATAAGTCCACACTCGTGTCTTCTGAGGAGAGAAAAATCTAGTGTGGAAATGGCAGCCTTGAATTAATCTCCAGATTGCCGTTGCATCCCGAAGCTGAGCAGTTCAGGTACTCACTGTGGGTCCACAGCCACTTAGCCTGCCTGAGATCTTCACCACAGTATCCCTCGGGCATCAATGTCCCGAGCCCAGAAAGTACCAAATAATTCATTACAGGGGAGGAGAAAGGAAACTCCAAAGGCCGGGCATTGTGATCCCTTTATCAGATCGGGCAGTGAGTGCTACCACTCTTTGGAGAAAGTTTAATTGTCAATAAAGAAGTAAGCATTTGTGGTGGATGGGCGCCTTGTGGCCTGGGTGGGTAGGAAATGAAAGGGCGGGTACCACACCAGGAAGGACGCAAATGGTGAGGCCCGAGGCTGAACTCTTGATCATATCAGTTCACAGCAAATATTTCAAATAATGGAGAAAATTCCAAACTGTAAAGAGCTGGTGGGTGGGGGTGGGGGAATGTTTGGAGCGTGCTGTTCTAGACTTAGTACTGTCTGGGTGTAAAACTATCTTTACTGAGATATGGGATGGATGGATGGATGGATGGATGGATGGATGGATGGATGGATGGATGGACGGGTGGGTGGATGGGTGGATGGATGGATGAAAAGATAGCTGTTGATCTCTAGATGGATATTTTATAAATCGAAACAGGGCTTTACTGTCCCACTGCGCATATCCTCTGATGCTTTATCTTGAGCAAAAGGCAGGTCACTCCCTATGTCCAGGCGTGTATAGAGAGTCTTCATAGGAAACACACCTGACTGTAAAAAGCAGACTTTGAACTGTGCCCCTCCACAGCCTCAGCTTTCCTCCTCTGTAAAATGGGGATAGCAGTTCCTTCCTTCAAAGTGCCACGGTGAATTTTTAAATGAGATCTGACTGCCCTCATTGCAGTTCTGGGGGTTCAGTGATCCCGGCCCACTGCAAGGACAGACAAGCGCCAGCCCTGCCTACGTCTTCCATTCTTAGGATTCCGCATTCTCCACTCCTCACCCTGCTGGGGGAGGGCTTGGAGGGAGAGCCGGTCTGGGATGAATTATCGCTTTTCACTGTATAAAATCTTGGTTTTGGTGCCGGATAGTCTTAAAAATCTCAAGTAGTTCATTAACAGCGGAATTCAGGTCTTGTCTGGGGTGTCTTCCCTGGAATGCCCTTTTTTTTTTTTTAACTCAGCTAAAGGAAGAGTCTCAAAGCTAGGTATGTGTTCTCTGATGAAAAGGCTGTGGCCTGCCTTTGCTGTCCTTTGGGATCAGGGGTGGGGGGGTGCCTTCCTGCTTTTGGGGAAAGCCAGCCAATTAACAGAACAGAGAATGCACGCCCTGTCTGAGCACCTTGTCCTGCACCCCAGCTTCCTTCTTCCACGCCACCTCATTGCCACGGCTATATTCCAAAAGGATCTTTCTTTACTTCTAAAATGTATTTTTATTATGTTTAATTAGTGTTTGTGCGTGGATAGGTGGGTATATGTAAGTATACCCACCCTCCACCACCACCACCACCCCCACACCCCCACCCCACCCCTGCCTGCCACCACTGCCTGGAGCTGGAGTCCCTGGTGCTTGTGAACCGCCTGAGTGGGAACCACGTGCAGTCCCTTTTCCTTTATGTGACCCTCCTTTCACAAAGCACGGCTACTCCCGTTACCTCATTAATACCACCTGCCAAGACTCTAGATTTAAGTCAGCACTGTGAGGCCAAAAAGAGAAGAAGCAAAAGCCCAGACAAGTTTGGACACGCCTTCAACTCAAACAAACAAACAAACAAACCCAACAGCAACAGACACCAACAGGCAAGTCTGAGTTAGGGTCTCTACTTTGGGCCCCTAAGTCACGCTGACTTGCTGTATTACTGCCTTCCTAATTGCTACCAGACGTCTCCTGCAGGGGAAGGGGTGGGGGTGGGGGTCAGCCCTAGCTCTAGGCATTCGGGGGTTAGAGATATTTTTTAACTGTATGTGTATGTGATGTATGTGTGTAGGGAAATATACCATGGCACATGTGCAGAGATCAAAGGGCAGTTTGAGGGAATAGTTTTTCTCCTTCCACCCTGTGGGTTCTAAAAACCAAACCCAGGTGTTTAGGCCGGTGGCAAGTACCTTTACCCACTGAGTGGCTTCCCTGACCCCAGGGAATACTCTTTGGAAGGCAGGAATTGCTTGGCATCTGTGTTCTGGGAGAGACCTATGGAAACAAGCGGAGGGGCTGGCTCTCAGACTCCTGGAGGAAACCGAGCTCATGGGGGGGTGGGGGATGGGAAGGTGGGGGAATGGGGCATAAAGGAAGTTGTCTGTGAATGGCCTGGTACTGAGCCAGGACACCAAAGGGGATTTGGGATCAGAAGCGGAGCCAGGGTCAGTCCTTGTGGTCAACTGGAGTCCGGGAACCTGGTAGACGTTTGAATTCACTTCGGATGCATGATGCCCTTCTTGCCCCTCTCAGTGGTGGATCTTCCCACACCCAAAGAGGATCCCTTCCTCATCCAGGCCACGTCTTTCTGGCCCTTCCTTGCCATGTCCTATCAATAGCAATATAGTTTGGGTCTCATCTGAAGCATTTACTAGAACACAGAATAACAACATATAGAAATCATTGTAAATGTATCTTATTTAGACTAATATATCCAAGATGTCTTATATGTACTCAATATTAAGAGAAAAAGAGAGAGATTTGCATTAATGTTTCATAGCAAGCTTTTGAAGCCCACCTGCAGAGCGTTTTATTCAGGCTAGCCTCTTCCTAGTGCTGTAGGCACAGGAAGTTGGTGGGGAGTCGTGGGCCTTCACTATCAAATAAAGAAAGCCCACAAGTGTTGGAAAACTTCAGGGCTCCTTTTTAATGAGCAATAGAGAGGGTAGCCAGTCAACAGACCTCAGCTGTCACACGCCACAGCTACATGTTTGTCCTTGCCACTATGCCTGTTAACACGGATGGCAGGATATTAAAAATACCCTGCTTCCCAATCCCCTCCTTGGCTGCTATGTGTATCCTCTTTTGTGCCCTACAGTACCCCGACCCTTCTAGGTTAAGCTTTATCGCCCCACTTCCCTAATGCAAAAGAAGATCTTTGTGAAATCCCTGGCCTTTGGCTTCATCTGTTATGTGACCCCCCTCATGTTCATCCCAATGACCTCTCACCCCATTCTCCTCACTGCCTGATACAAACCTCAGCTGCTTTCCCCAAGTTCCCAGATTCTATCAAACCCTTCACGCTCTGCCATTAGCTCCCTTGAGAAGAGAAAGTGTGTATCTGTGGCTTAGACACCCTCATCTTCACTTCAGGGCCTCGCCAGAGACAAGTCTTCCTTCCCTATCTCCAGAAACTCTTCCCATCCACCAGGCCTTTGTGTGAAAGCCACGGCCTCCATGGCCAGAGTGAGCCACTGGCTTCAAGTCTTCGCTTCTCCAGTTGCTGATGTCTGGAAATCACTAACCTCTGGCTGGGTCCACTTGGGCTGCTGTTATAAACTGCCGTACACTGGTTAGCTTAAAACAAAAGCAGGCGGATCCCTGTGAGTTCGAGGCCAGCCTGGTCTACAGAGTGAGTTCCAAGATAGCCAGGATAGGTTTTGAGAAACACTGTCTCAGGAAGAAAAAAAAAACAAAAAACAACAACTTCCAGCTGTAGAGGCTGGAAGTCCTAGATCAAAGGTTTGATTGGCTGCTTCCTGGCTCTCAGACATGCTCTGAACGTGTTGATGTGGTGTTAGGGGCAAGGCAGCTCTCTAGAAATTCTTGTAGGAGACCCAATCTCACTCCAGCCCCCAGAGCCCCACTCCTGACACCATCACAGCCAGGAGTGGATTTAAAACAACCCAGGACACAAATGGTCTACAACACTCTTCCTAAGTGTAGTTTCCTCTCTGTAAACTACAAAACAAAATTGTTAAAGTGCCCAGCTGCTGCGGAGTCTTCATCTCAATAAAGGAATTTAAGAGTGAACTCAGAAGAAAGCCCCAAGACATTTTTATTAGTGTTTAAAAGTAAAAACTCAGGGCAGGCAAGATGGAAACCTCAGCTGCCTTGGGGTGGGGGATGGGAGATGGAGAATCAGAAGAGCAGAAAACGCACCATTTGTAAGCGGGGGCATAGTGGGGGAAGAGAGCTTCAGAGAAAGAGTTAAAAAGCCAGAGAGATGGCACAGTGGTTAAGACCATTAACTGCTCTTTCTGACGACCTAGGTTCAAATCCCAGCACCTACATGACAGCTCACAGCTGTCTCTAAGTCCAAGATCTGATACCCTCACACAGACATACATGTAGGCAAAAATATTAATGCAAATAAAAGTAAGTAAATTATTTTTTTTAAAAAAAACCCAATGTATCAGAGAAAGCACACTTAAGCTCTCTCTGGCCAGCATCCAGAAGGAAAGATCTCAGGAAGGTAGACAGACAGAATGTCATAGCAGCTCTGGAGGGACCGTACTAGGGACAGAGTTTCAGGGGAGGAAAAGTGCATTATCTCACTAAAGGAATAAATATTCCTCCCATCTTAGCATCCTGTCAGTGAATCTGCTTTCTGGGGTGGTCCCTTGGCTGGGTGATTGGTTTTAGGGGACAGAGTCATGTAGATTCCATTCTCTTGACTAGAAGGAAGTAGGTTTTCCTTAGTGAGTGTTCAACGCTATATTTGGACAGGGCGTATCATCGCTTGCTCGGTTTTGGTGAAACGAGGAAGATGGGCCAGTTAACTGCACAGGCTGGTCCAGTTCTTATGCTCCGTGAATCTGCTTCTGTCTGTTCTTACACAGAACCAACCGTGTTCTCTGCACATGACAAAGGCGGCTGGCAAGGCAGAGACAGCACAGAAGGCATTGCCCTATCTGTCCCAAAGCTGAAAACAGTTCAGGACAGCAAAGCCAACGCAGGAGGCTGCCAGCTGTGCAACACCTCTACACCTGTGCCTGCATTTCAGATTGTAGCCACCGTGGGGTTGTGGAGATGGTCGGTGGGTAAACGTGCTCACTGTGTAAGCCCAACAGCCCGGGTTTTATCCCCAGAACCCAGGGAGTGGCAGGAGAGAACTGACTCCCCAAAGCTACCTCCACACTTTTGCTATGGTACGCTCATCGCTGCATTCACACACACACACACACACACACACACACACACACACATAGTAAATGAAGCCAGGTAGTGGTGGTGCACACCTTTAATTCCAGCACTCAGCAGCAAGCGGATCTCTGTAAATTCGAGACCAGCCTGGTCTACAGAGCGAGTTCCAGGACAGGCTCCAAAGCCACACAGAGAAACCCTGTCTCAAAAAAAATAATAATGATAAAATAAAATAAAATGTATAGCGGCTGTTCTCTCTATCTCTCTTCTCTTCTCCCTCTGACACATTTTCTTCTCTGCCCCATTTGCTTGGTAAACTCTTAATGGCCATTCAAAAGTCAGCTCAAGTTTGTGATGTCTGTATGCCCTCCTGATTCTCCTTAAACTTTTACCTGCTCCTTTCTCACATCAGAAGTTCTTATCTAGGCCCCTCTTTCCTTCTCATTAGGTCTTTACCTAAAGGAAAGACCTCTGTCTTGTTCTTCCGTAAACTCACAGAACCTGGCCCAGTGTCTGGAGCACTGTTTCAGATAGACGGTGCACCTGCGCATCTGGGAGACCGGCCTTTGAATAAGAGGGCCTCCACTTCCTCTTGTTGCCGCTGGACTGTGAGACTCCAGGCTCACGGGCTGTGGCAACATTATCATCACCGCCTCCAGCAGCAGTGGGGAGACCTGGCCCCTAGGGCCTCCCTGGCTCAGGAGAGGGCCTTGCAGAAGCCACATGCTCCAAGGGGGCTATGGTGAAGGCAGCCTTTATATTTAGCTTTGTAGGTGGAGGTCTCCATGCCTCAAGTGGATAAGCATGCCGGGCAGGCTGCAGGCTTCACACGCATGCCAAACGCCTGCTGACTGAAGAAAAGGAGGCCTTGTGCGTGCTGGCTGTGATCCAAGGGAAATAGCCTCGTTGTTCTTCTGTGTTGAACATAGTGCCTTCCTTTAGAGAAGAGCAGCCCCCAAAGAGAAAATCTGCTCACAGGTTCTAGTACATCCCACAGACCAAATTTCAAATCACTTGCTGCCCTCAAAATGGATCACGTGAGAAATCAACTGATCCACGTGCTGTATCCTTATGGGGCATGGCTGTGGGTCAGCCCTGTGGTAGACAGGAGGAGAAGATGCAGCCTTCATCATGTTAGCTCCTTTCCTGGTTGCCAGGGGTCTGAAGACCTTGGGGATGTGACCTCATTCCTTCTCTTGAGCTACTCCTGCTTTGAAGGCCCTGCCCCTGACTGTTCCTCACCTTGACAACCGAAGTTCATCTCCTGCCAATTCTCCATTCTCAGCCACCCACCAGCTTCCCCCAGCCCAGGCTTTTTGGACAACTGTAGCCTGAAGCATACCACAGTATGGCTGGTAAACTTCACTGGGAACCCTGACTGCAACATCAGTTCTGCCCTGCGTGGGCTTTGTGAGCGTGACTGACTCACTGACCGTGTCTGTGCTTTGACTTCCGGATCTCCAGGTAGGAAAAAGATAGGCAGTACCGGCACAGAGGAGAGGGCCAGGCAGGAGTAAGAGACAATGGCTTATTGCTTGGCCGGGACCCAATTCTCCATAAATAAGGACAAAGCAACCAGCAACTGCTGAGCACCGACTGTCTCCCTCTCCCCAGAACAATGGCGTTCTCTACATGCCAAACAGTGTGAAGAATAGGCATGTAGCTGGACATGGTAACTTATGCTTGGAATCCCAAGCACTTGGGAGGCTGAGGCAAGAGTCTGAGGACAGTGTGGGCTGCGGAGTGAGTTCCTGGCAAGTCTGGCTTACATATTGAGAACCTATGTAAACACACACACACACACACACACACACACGTGAGAGAAGACTCTAACAAGCAAACAATGACCAGGCTGGGGAGATGGCTCTGTTGGAAAGATACCTGCTGTGCAGCGTGAGCCCTGAATTTGGATCTCTAGCACCAGATTCAAAAGCTGGCTATGGCGATGCAGGCCTGCAGTTCTACTGGAGAGACAGAGACAAGAGGATCCCCGGGGATTAGCTAGCCAGCTAATCTTGCCAAATTGGTGTGCTCCAGGTTCAGGGAGAGAATTCATCTCCAAAATAAGCTGCAGAGTGTCAGAGGGAAGCACCTGACCTGGCTCTTTCTCCTCCATGCACACACGCACACACACATTGCACACATGGATACTTGAGACGACATTCTCCTCCACGCGCACACGCACATTCGCACACGGATGCATGAGACAGCATTCTCCTCCACACGCACACGCACATTCGCACACGGATACATGAGACAACGAGCACAAACAGCCATGGGGCCGCGTGAGCAGTCTCAGGTAGTAGGTAGCTATTTGTAGCTCCCTCTCATAGCTGAGGGAGCCTGGCCAGAGGTAGAAAGACTCGCCCAAGGGCAAACCATTTGCAAACTCTGGAGCTCTGAGGTCTGCAGAGCCCCCTTCCTGGCCCTCACCCAGATTCTCCCTCACCCCTGTGCTATTTAGGGCTGCAACACAAGCGTCTCTTCCTTATGGAAATCACACATCGAACCAGCACGTACACACTAGCAAGCTCGTCAGGAGATCTCAGCAGAATATGGTTTGCAAGGCACCAAACGGGAGTTCATAAAATATTTTTTAATGTAGGCAAAGGGACTGGGAAAGCGATTTCTTTTTTTTTTTTTTAAATCATGAATTTGGGTTTTATATTTATTTATTTATTTTGAAGAAGGCTTTCTTATTTTATTTATTTATTTATTATATATACAGTGTTTTGTCTATCTGTATGCTTGCTGGCCAGAAGAGGGCACCAGATCTCATTACAGATGGCTGTGAGCCACCATGTGGTTGCTGGGAATTGAACTCAGGACCTCTGGAAGAGCAGTCAGTGATCTCAACCTCTGAGCCACCTCTCCAGCCCCTGGGAAAGCGATTTCTGAGCAGAAGAGTGAAAACAGATTCGCCTCTCACCCTGCACCAATATCAGTGCAAAATGGATCAATGACCTCGATGTAAGGCCTGAAAGTTTGAAATAGCTGGAGGGAACTCTAGGACAAAAGACAAAGACGTTAAAACAGAGGTATGGCCAAGGACTCTCCGAAAAGGAGGCTAATACTACACGTAATGATGCCAAGAGTTGACAAATGAGACTATATAAAATCAAGACACTTCCGTGCAGCGAAGCCAACAATCACCAGAGTGAAGAGGCATCCAGAGAACAGGGCAGAGTGGTGCCAATTACTTATTAGACAGGGAATTATATCCAGTACATATAAAGAACTACAAACACTGAACACAGACACACCATCCGGGCAATAAATGGGCTGATGCATAGCTAAGGAACTTGAAGACCCTTTCAAGTGTGTATTAGCTATTTTCCTTTCTTCTTTTGGGAGCTATCAGAGATATGCAGATTAAATCTCGCCCAGTTGGACAGTATATCCTACTGAGAGCATCGTGAAAGATCACTTACTCATGGCAAGTAGAAAAGCAATCTTGTGCAGCCAATGTGGAAATCAGTGCAGAATTTCTCAAAAACTAAAAATAGATGCACCATTGTGACTTACCGATACCACTTCTGGCTATACACCCAAAGAAATATAAAGCAACATACAACGCGTTTGTTGCTGTCCTAATTGCAATACTCAAAAAACAGAGCCAGAATAGATGCTTGTGAGCAGATGAATGGATAAAGAAAATGTAATGTATATACACAATGGGATTTTATACAGTCATAAAAATGAAGTCATGGGAAAAAAGTGAATGCACCTGGAAATCATTATATTAAGTGAAATAAGGCAGACTAAGAAAAACAATTATGTGCTGAACTCCTGGAGTCCAATCATTGAGAAGGGGGAGCAATATTATGAACAAAGGGGTCAAGACCATGATGGGGAAACCCACAGAAAAGCTAGTGGGAGCTCACTGACCCCGGACTGACAGCTGGGGAACCAGCATAAGACTGAGCTAGGCTCTCTGAATGTGGGTGACAGATATGTGGCCACTGGCAGTGGAACCAGCATTTATCCCCAGTGCATGAACTGGCTCTTTGGAGTCCATTCCCTATGGAGGAATACCTTGCTCAGAAGTGATATGACAGACTTTGTTGACTCCCAATGGGAGGCCTCCCCCTCTCTGAGGAGTGGATAGGGGGTGGGGTAAGAAGAAGGTGGGGAGTGGGGAAGCACAGGAGGAAGAGGGAACTGGGAGGTATGTAAAATAAGATTGTTTTGAAAATTTAAAAAAAAAATCCTTATTTTCTTTCAAATGTAGGAACCTAGATTTAATTTGTACACAATAAATACGAATAAGTATAGTAAATAAATATTCTATTTATTATATAAAAAATAGATGTGAAGTAGGTAAGGGAGGCACGGTGCCATATGCCTATTATTGCAGTAGTAAGAAAACTGAGGTGAAAACAGAACATTTGAGGCCAGCCTGGGCTATGAAGCAAGCCCTGTCACAAACAAGCAAGCCAAGCAGAGGGTGCAGGGGCATCGCCTGGAGGGCTGGTTTAAACAGATTCCGGTCCTGTGTCCTTCGATCTCCCCATGCCCCTTACTCTCGTGCCACAGGTTCATAGGGGATGAAGGGTTGCGAGCAGGACCAGGGCAAGCTTCCAATTCAATTCTTGGCCTTGGAGTAGCTCATGCTCTTTATTGGTCCTTGGGCAGGTGACTCGGACACAGACCCTCCACCCAGAACTGCTGTAGTGGCATCCCCTGGCTTTGTGGGGAGACGCCCCGTTGGCAGGAGATGCATTTCTGTAGTTATGCAAGGCAGGAACCTTGGATGTCAGTCCAGCTCTCTACAACTCAGTGAATGACAGCAAAACAAAATTAATTGGCAACCCAAAAACCCTTGTTTGTGGCTCAAAAATGCCTTTGAAATGGAAATTTTGACAGTTTCAAATCACATTGTATATAAAATTGATGACCACGTAGTGCAACTGCTGCTGTCTGCTAAATAGCTCTTGGACACCCTAAGTCTCCTTGGAACCTTTGAAGGGTATTTGAAACCTAGTTGTGTTTTTATTGATTAAGTAAGACTGCATTTTCCACTCTATTCCTTGGCAAATAAATTTATTTATGGACCTATTGCATCCCCTGGAAATATTTATATTTTAACAGTCACTTGATACCCCGTGAGCATGATTGTGATGGAATCCAAGTCTAGACCCCTTCCTTTGCTGACCTTCTATTATTTTATGTGTGTGGGTGTTTTGCCTGTATGTATGTCAGTGTACCACACGCCCAAGGTGGTCAGAGGAGGATATCAGCTCCCCAGGAACTGGAGTTGCAGACAGTTATGAAGCCCCATGAAAGTGCTCGGAATTGGATCCAGGCCCTCTGGAAGAGCAGCCCGTGCTCCTACCCACTAAAGTCATCTCTCCAGCCACCTTTGCGAATGTCTGGTTTCTTCTCTTTCCATTTGGGCTCCAAGCATTCTGTTTCGCAGACAGTTACAGAAACTAGAGCCCAAAGGGTCCATTCTGCGCCGAAGAGCTGGCTCCATGAAGTCAGATAACTTCCCTCGTACTTGATCTGTGCCCTTGAACCTGCTATCCATGAGAAGGCTATAACCTACCTAATGTGACCGTTCATCAGCTAGGTGAGCATTTCCAGCATTTCTACAGGGCAGTGTGCACTTAATAAGTATTAGTATAACAATATAAGTACCTGTGTTATATTTAAGCCCTAGTTCTCTTACCATAAAAGTTATAATGGATAATAAAACTGTTAGTGAGTATTCATAATGTCACCTGTGAAGTCTTCTGAGTAATTCTGAGGAAATGCCAGGCACAGCCTGTTTCTCTATTGCTCTGTTACTGTGTAGATGGGGTTCTCCAGAGAGAACAAAGGCCTGGACGGTGGAGCCAGCATTGGAATTCCTGGGGAGAGGGCAGAGAGAACCTGGTGGAGGTGAATTGTGCCAGGTGGGGAGGAGTGTGGTGGCGGTGCCAAGAGATGTGTCTGTGCAAAGGATGCTGGGAGCGAAGCTTTCTGCGGCTGGAGCAGCTGCGCTGCTGGAGCAAGGTGCCCGGAATAGCCAAGAGGAAAGCAGTTTTGCTTTCCACTAAGTATGCTGTTCCTCTTTGGTGTTTTCTCTGGAGACGGCAGTGAAGGTTTGGATTGCTTCCAATTAATTTTTTATCTGCTTAGCCGCTGTTTCTTTGTGCACAGCACTGAGCTCCGACTGGGTCACGAGGCAGCCATCTTTATCTTGTTTGCAGAGGAGTCATAACTGCGTGGCCCCAGGTGCTCGGGAGGCTCGAGTAAAGGAGGAATACAGAGAAGGTGCTTAATTGACATTGGCAGCGGTTCTTATTATTGTGTTTGGTACCGCCTCCGTAGCCAGAGGCTGCAAGCAAAGGTTACCAGTGGGAGTTTGAGCAGTGTTCTGGCAAGCAGTCACTACAATGAAAGCTCCATTATTCTCCACGCAAACTGGGAATAGCAGCCATGTTGTTTTTCCGAGAAGCCACCAAGTCAGTCTCCTCCAAAGCACGGGGCACACAAGCACCATGGTACGAGTTCCTAATAATAAGCACTGGACCTGGAGCCTAGAAAGCAAAATCTGACCTGGGCTGTGGTGTCTGACAAACACACATCACAGGGATGGAGGTGATGTCCAAGGTCCTGTTAGAGATGTCCCTTCTCTCAGCAGTAGAGCCAGTGAAAATGATGGAACGGACACTCACTGCTTGCAAAGCCCTGGAAAGGTTTGCAGAAGCAGGAAGAGAGGTCTTGACTTGAAAGAGGCCACAGGGTGCCTTGAGGGATGATGTAGGGAGAAACCTAATGGAAGTCGGCCTGTACTGCGTTCTGCATGCCCAGTCATTGTGTGGTGGCTCTGAGCTGTTGTCGGATGGTTTAAACATGGGGTGTGACTTCCAGAAATATGATTCCTTAGTGACTTCGCCTGCTATTTTAGTCTGTTTTCTAAGATAAGTCTAGGTAAGAGAATATCTGAAACTGAGTAATTTATCACAAACAGGAATTTACTTGACTCATTGTTCCGGGGCTGGGAAGACTAAGAGCATGGTGTGATGTAACACACATTCTAATAGATCTTAATAGTAAAAGCCCAGAGTCAGATTTAGGGGGAATGCTGAGAGATCAGAGAGACAAAGGAACAAACCACAGCCACCTTACTTACTCAACTTCCCAGATGAAAAGAGACTGATCTCCTGTCTCCTCCCGTCTTACCGCTTCCTCTCTCCGCCCAGCCACTTCACTTCCTGTCTGTCTGTACAGACCTCCAGACCTCTATGGTTAACTAGTGGCTAGCTCTGCCCTCTGATCTTCGGGCAAGCTTTGTACAAGGAAGATATCACCACAGTATGGCGTCTGCAGAGGGACTGTGTTGTACCACCCAGTCACTAGGTGAGAGAAAGCAGAGGGGAAAGAAAGAGGACAAACGATTGAGCAAGCGAAGGCCAAACTGGCTTTTTATGCGAGCCTACTCCCTCAATGGCTAACCCTCTCATTCATCTGCTCATGGGGGCATACCCCTGGTGACCCCATTACCTCTTGTTAGGTCCCACCGCCCAACCCCGTTGCCACAGTTTAAATTCCAACTCAGGAACTTTGAGAGATACATTAAACTATAGCACCTACATTAAGTATGACAGAACAAAACCCAGATCACAATAGTACCCAACTTTGCCGAGTAATGCCAGATAGCGCACCAAGTGAGTTCCATCTGCTTCCAAGAAACATTCAAACTGATAGATGTTTCTAGAGAGCTCCTCATCTTACTGGTTCATCTCTGACGATACCCACCCTTGCCTCAGCTGACAAGTTGCTGAGATTAAATATCCATCATCCTTGTTTGATACACACGACAGATGTCTGTTCTGCATACTGAACTAGGAAGAGGCTAGATCGGGTATTGTGCAATTAAAGAGAAAAGGACAATATTGGTGACACCCAGATATCTGGGGATCACTTTTCATCTTCAGTTTTCTTTAGACGGATTCCTGAGTGGGCAGGCTGTGTGTATTTGATCCAAGAAAAACCTTCCTCCCAACCCAGAAGATAGAAGCCACAGCCCACGAAAAGCTCTGAACAGTCTGTCCCTGGGGTTCATGCTAGGCATCCACGTTGGTGCCTCAGAAGGTTTCAGTTGGGTTCTGACCAAGGACAGTAATGCTAGGTATTAGAACTGCCCAGAGAGGTTCAGGGGTGCCTCCTACCCCCGCCACACAGAGGGCGTCGGTCTCTGCACATGAGATGCTTCCACGGAAGGACCCAGGAAGGAGGAGTGGAGCTGACTTCCTGGGAAACCATTTACTCCAAGTTGTGGCTTGCAAACCATCTAAGCGGCAGTGCACAGTGTGAAGAGCAAAATTTCTTGTGGTCCTCCTGAGTCCATTCATTCCGATGTTCCTGTAGGGAGTGGCAATAAAGGATTAAAAGAGAAGAGGAAAATGAAGAGGTGATAAAGTAAACTCTCAAGATAGCAAATCCACAAAAATTTCCAAATATGATTTTATGAGTAATAGAAGCTAAAAGAATAAGGAAAATTAGCATCCAGGTCTTAGAGCAGGCAGAGGCCATTGTTGCGAGCCTTTAGCCCACTCTAGCAAGCTTGCAGAAGAGGAGTGCACCAAAGGATGTCAATCAAGTAGCAGGGTGTTACCCCACTGGCCTCCCAGACACTACCCAGGGACCTCTCTTCTTCCGGGCACTGCCTGTCTGTTGGGAGTCTGGCCTGGGTACTCGTTGGCCGGGTCCTAAGTGAAGTGGGTTGGCGCTATGAGTTCCAGTTCCAACCTTAGACCTGGGACTCTAAGGAGAGAGTCCCGGGCTGGGAAGGGTGTTCACAGAGTTCGGGCTGGCTGGGAAAAGCACAAATATCTTCCCCACTAATAACAAAACGCCCTTTTTGAGAATGGCAGGAATTCCAGACCTTGACCTGCGTGAATACCCAGGAGCTTTTCAGTATTGTTTGGTGGTGGTGGGGCCCATTCTTCCCTGCAGAGTAGATGACTAGTGCTACAGACAATTCTTGTTTGTTAATGCCAACATTTAATTAATTAATGTATTTTGTTCCTAATGCTTTATAAAAATAAAATCACATTGCTATGTCACTTACCTTTAAGAATCAGAATTTGGGATTCATATACAGCTCTTTAGGAACTCTTACCCCCTTCCACTAGAGCAGGGACTTTGCAATGAGAATTATAGATTTTGGAGATAGGGTATTTCCAGGATCCTTTTTTAAAAAAGGAAAATTTATTTGTTTATTTATTTTTAATTTTTCATTTTTCAATACAGGGTTTCTCTGTGTATCACTGGCTGTCCTGGAACTTGCTCTGTAGACCAGGCTGGCCTCGAACTCAGAGATCCACCTGCCTCTGCCTCCCAAGTGCTGGGATTAAAGGCGTGTGCCACCACCGCCCAGCTTTTAGGATTCTTTTTAAGAGCCCCCGAAGTGAAGAGTGATCATACCTGCCTATGATACCAGCACGTAGAAGGAAGATTGGGGGTACAAGTCATCCTAGTTACACAGCAGATTTGAGGTCAGCCTGGGCTGCACGAGACCCTGTCCAAAACAAAAGAAAAACATGGACACCACAGATGACTCACATGAGCCAGAAGAAGGCTTAGTTCTTGCCGTCAAGGAGCTTCTGGCCCACCAAAAGGAATTAACGATGGCAGTAGAGTGTATATCTAGCATGCATGAAACTGAAGCATTCCAGCAGAACAGAATAAAACAGTTTTCAAATATATCCAATAAGAAGTTAATATTTAGAATAATATAAACTGGACATGGCGGTGCATGGAATGCCGTAATCCCAGCATTCAGGAGGCAGAGGCAGGAAAATGGCTGCAAGGCTGAGGCTCACACCCTTGCAACACACGTTTCTCCAAAGCCCGTGCGGTTGTATTGCAGCCGTCTGAAACTGCCGTCTTCCCTGGACTCGTTCCTCGAGGACCACCTGCCGGCTGCCTGACGGGTAAGCTCGGAGTAAATGTGAGGCAGAATCACTCCCAGCAGGGAGAGGGTTTGGGAAACAAGGCACATGTCAGTGACGTCCTGTGCAGCCATGCACGGTCATTACAATAAAGCAACCACAACCACATGTTCAAGTGCCTATGTGATTAGATTTTAAATACAATATGGAAGTCACGACGGAATTTGTATTACAGTAATTGCTAGTGTACCTATTTCCTGAAGAGACCATATGCCGAGCTCTGCTCTACCTACACTTAGAACACTTCTGTTGTCTTTGGCTTTTATTTCCCTATACACCCAAACCGCTGAACAGGGCCCCCAGGCACACAGGCCAGGTGCTAGGAGAGGATCCACTGTGTCTCAGCATGGCCACCAGGCCATGTTTCTGCTATGAGCTGCTGAGGTGGGAGGGGGCCTCATCATGTTCTGAACTAACACTCAGGACCTTCCCTTGGAAACGTTTTTGTTGTTTATGTTTTAATATAATATGTAAGAGCATGTGTTTCATAACCTACAACAGTGTGTTAGCATTAGAAAAACAGGTTCAAATTTGTGGCCAACAGTCTCAGAACCTCAGCCTTGTGCTTCTATTACAAAAATAACAGCAGATAGCATTTGGATTGGACCGACAATGCCGAGCATAAACCAGAGTGATTTGCCAATCATTCTGAGGCTGGGGCTTAGCTTATTGGTAGGGTATTTACTTTGCATGCATGAGGCCCTAAGTTCAATCCCCAGTGGTACAGAAAGAGAAAAGAAAATATGGTATCCTTTTCATGTTTGACTTACAAAATTAAGTATTTTAAGATATTGGCCATTTGCATATTTTCTTTGGTGAGTTGTCTGTTCTGCCTCTTTTCCTTGTCTATTTGCATCTTGGTTTTTACAGTGTGTTTCAGTCAAAGGTTGAGTTCATTCTAGAAAGCAGGACAGATGTAGATGAAGGTCTTTGCCCCACCCGTCCTAATCCACATGATTTTTGCTGCCTTTCTGACTGCAGACACTTCCCTTTGCTTTAAGGAGTTTGGCCTTTGAGTGACTCACCTGCCTGGATTATTCTACCCATGACTTCCCCTGGTGATTTCTCCCTCTTCCCATTTAGCTTCATTCTATGGGAGACTGTGGCCAAGACGAGCCTGCTCTGAGAGGCAGTTTTGGTCCATGCGTACCTGATACACTGGAAGATGCTGCTCCCTAGCCTGTGTCAGAGTAGGCACCTTTACCCACTCAGCCATCATAAGGGCCCTAGCACGATTGGTGTATTTATCAGGCAGTGGTCAACTTGGGAAAATTGGCCCATCCATCAGGCTATACTACCACAGAATATCTAACTATAACACTGTACCCTTGATAGAGCTCCCCCAGCCTTTCTACCCTCCCTTACCTGTGAGATCCCCCTTAGTCCTCTCACTGTGTTGAGAGGCACATAGGGAGTGTCTGTCTATAGGGGTCGTGGATAAAATCATTTCACGTGTTCTGGAGACTGTGGTAGGGGTCAGGGCCACAATCCCAGAGGCAGCGGTCAGGCAGGCAAGGGGACAGTGGCAAGATGACCGTTGCACCTGGGAGAGACGTGTGAGGCTCGGAAGACAGGCAGGACCTGGCCAGGCCAACAAGGTGGTACAGGCTTTGAGACTGTGCGGCCTCAAGGGAAAGGGTTCCAGGGTGGACATGGAGGACTTTGTCCTGGGAAAGGAAAAGACGATACCTGTCTTAGGTCCACAGAGCAGAGGGCCTGTGGCTACCTGGAGAGGCATGGGACAAACGGAGGGACTTTTCTTATTCCCTTTCCACAGACATGTTTTGTGTTTCTAGCTGACAGTTCAGAGATAATGGACTGGAGTTGAGGGTTTGTTTTTTTTTTTTTAAATCTTTGGGGGCCGGCCACCCAGCTCCCAAATAAATACAGAGACTTATTTTTACTTATGAATATCCGGCCTTAGCTTGCCTTGTTTCTACCCAGCTTTTCTAACTTAAATTATCCCATTTCTCTTTAACTACATTTTCTTCTGGGTTTTTTTTTTTTTTACCTTTCTCTTTTCTCTATATGTTTCTTTCCTTCTTACTCTGTGGCTGGCTGTGTGACTAGGTGACTGGCCCCAGGCATCCCCCTCTCCTTCTCCTTTTCTTGCTCCTTCCCCCTTTTCTAGATTTCTCCTCCTATTTTTTCTCTCTGCCTGCCTACCCCATTTATTTCTCTCTCCTGCCTAGCTATTCCCTGTTCGGCTGTTTACTAGACCAATCAGGTGTTTTAGGCAAGCAAAGTAGCACAGCTTTACAGAGTTAAATAAATGCAACATAAAAGAATGCAATACATCTTTGCATCATTAAACAAATATAAATGAATGCAACACGTCTTAAACTAATATTCTGCAACAATGTGTAGTAGGACTTTCAAATGTATTCCAGGGCAAATTTGCTCCTTGGCGCATTCACATATAACCTTAGCATTCAGGCTACATTGTAGATCCTTTCCTAGCTGACTGTCTGGTGCTTGACTGACCAAATACTTCTAACAGTTGAAAAGCATACATGCCAACTCTATAGCCTTGTCTACAGCCATACGCATCACCCGGTGTCCTTCAGAAAGTCTCTTCATCTCTAGATAAAGCAAGATGCTTGGAACTCTTCCAAGAAAAAGACTGAGAAGAACACAATTCCATTACTCTTCTTTATTTGTATACTAGGAATACTAGACCCTGGCCTGGCTGCTCTAAGCACGGGTGTGGGGATAATGGGAGCACAGAATGGAAAGGAAGTGCTTCCTATGTGTATTAGGGAGATGTAGGTGGCAGTTCAGGGTGAGGTGACAGTGCCAGCATCAAGTTCAGCACAAGGGTAGTGTGAGTCTGGGCTGAGCTGGAAAGTACCCCAGTAGTTACTGTATATGAGAGAGAGTTGCTGTGACACGTCTTATAGGGCCAGTTAGAACCCTGGTGGCACCAAGGGGTTCCTGTCTCTCAAATACTGTTGCTCCGCCTGTGTAAAAGAAGCATGACTCTCTCGGGGCCTCTGTTGGACCAGGTCACCCATGTCTGTCTCCAGTAGGAACAGGAGCAGGGTCAGGTTTGGAGAGCCTGGGCCCCACCTCACACATACCTCTGCTCTGGAAGCTGTAGCAGCTCTAGGTTGGACTCCAGGTCTTGTCTGCTGTGACTGCTCTGTGACTTCCCTCCCCAGGCAGTTGCCTCTGCCTGGCTCTTGCACTCTGCCCTCCCGAATTGCTGGGCCTTCCAGCAGGTAGAAATTCTACAGGCAGGGTGTGTTGGGGGCGGGGGAGCAGAAGGAGGGGGAGGCAGGAACCACGGCAAAGGAGTTTGCTAGTCACTTAGTACTTGCTTTTTTGATTCCTACAGACGGTGTGCATCTTGGGGTTCCAGAGCATCAGACTGGTGGGTCAGCGGGACATGGGAACTGCTTGTCTTGTCCTGGGAGTTCACTGGGCATTAAGTGATTTTCAGTCACTTAATGATCCGAGCCTTGCTGGTTCCAGCACCCTGGGAGTCGGGGAGGAGAAGGGTGCTTCTAAGACAGAACCAGGACGGCAGTCATGAAGTCTGGCAGGTTTCCAGTCCTTAGGGGGCTACACCACTATTACACACTATTACAGATTGATGAACTATAGGTAAAGGAGGGAGCGCCTTCTCCTGAGTTCCCAGATTTGGAGACATCAAGGAAAAAGAAGAGTGTGTGTGTGTGTGTGTGTGTGTGTGTGTGTGTGTGTGTTGGGGGTGTCTTTAGGTATGTCCCTGTAAAACAAGGTTTGTATCTGAGAGATCTGAGCCTTCTCCCTTTTCCTGTCTGATCCAGTATTAATTTATCAAGCAGTAAATTTGTTTCTGACCCAGCTTGCTTATTCCAGAGAGCAAAAAGGAAGTTTGCTTTTCCAGCAAGGTCACGGGTCACCTGACCGAGTCCTTTAACAAACAGCTGGGAAGCAGATGGTCTGTGCTGAAGTCAGCTCCATTCCTGTAACTTGAAGCAGGCCCGGAGGAGCCCAGTCCTTGCTTCTAGGGCGCTGCAGAATGGAAGGGTGCTTGGGGAGGGTGGTGTGTACACAGCTTGATTCCCAACTGGCCTCTCTTCTCCAAGAAGCCCCAGAGCAGCAACTGAAGCGTGAGCAAAATAAGAGAAATATTTGAAGAAAAATGTAGATAATGAATTAATGCGATTGTGTTCCTGTGTGCCTTGCTGAGCCCAAGTCCTCCCCCATCCCATTTCCTGGCCGGTGGGAAGGGAGGCTGGCTAAGAACTCAGCAGGTAGAATCTTTAGGAGTGCGGCTCACTTCTTTGGTACCTCAGCTTCAGCCCCCCACCACACACACACACACACACACACACACACACACACACGCATGCATGAGCCGAGCCACCAGATACTTCCAGTACCACTTGGAAAATTGGGATCCTAGGATGGGGAATGAAAGCCCCTGTCTCATCACATGACCAGGGCAGGGTCACCCCCAGATATGAGAGGCATTCTTTTCTCTTTTGGAAAGAGGGCTTTGTCTCTGCCAGGTGACCACGAAGGGACCAGTGGGGCTGCTATTTGATGTGCTACCATGCTAAATATTTGACTTTGTAAGGTTGAATTGTCCAAGTTCTGTGGCAGTGAGGCTATGCGTTGAGCCAAGCTCTCTTTTCAAGGAAATCCAAGGTGCTATTTATTTTGGCATGCAGCCTGTTCTGTGATGAAAAGCGGCATTTTTATTATTGCAGAATAAAGAGGGGTTTGAAGGAAAAAAAATGCAGACACAGGTCTCAGTTTCAGGACTAAGGAAGGGAAGCTTTCTTTATATTTCGACTTGAGGTTAAATGAGGTTTGAAAATGGCATCATAAAAGGAATAAATGTGGATGGGGGATGGAGTGGGTGAAGCCGTGCAGGAGTTGGGCTGATCCAAGAAAACCATTTCTAATAGGGTCTGGCTGCACAAGGCCCATCACTACTGACACCGACTGTCTCTGTCCTTCTTCCTCACTGTCCCTTAAGTTTTGAAGGACACTTGCCATCCTGCCCCTAATTGACTGGGGAACTTTAGGTTGGCCACATAGCCTCTGGCTGCCTCAGTGTTCTCATCAATAATTTAGAGCCAGCTCCCAGGCTTGCTTGCACTGGGGGAGGGCGTGAAGTGACACCTACTGCTTGGCACCTGTTCATTTCTCTCCGTGGGTTCCGTCTGAAGGCCAATAAGCTTGCTCCCTCTTTTACTTGTTCAACAACCATGCACAGTATGTCCAACACATTTTAAAAATGGAGAGTCAGATACAGGATGCAGCTTGGGAGAATTCTGACCTTCAGAAACTTGCTGATAAGGAGGAAAAAGGCAGAGAGAGGTAAAGCTATGTATTCTCAAAAGGTTGAGAATGTAATGAGCTAGTGAGAAAGGCTGGGTCCTAATGAGGGATCCTGGAGACTGGGACAAACCAGAGACAACAGCAGCAGATGGCAAAAGATCTTCAGTCTGGGGATGCAGCCTAGCAGGCTGGTTTGAAAATGTTGTGTATCAAAGTTTATATGTGCCAGACACTGTGGGATTTAAAAAGGGAGCTACACCTGGCAAGGCTATGGTCATACTCGCGTTGTGTTTGAACGGAGTAGCGTTTGTGATAGTGTGGTTGTTATCCTTTTCCACTCACCTAACCGTCAAACACACGCCCTACTCCAGGGAATCCTCCTGAGCTGAACTCCGCCACGTGTACTGTAAGAATCTCGGAGGAAAGTGGACCCGGCTCAGGTGGGGAAGTGGGGAAGGAAAGGGCGAATTCCTTCATTTCCTTTCTGTGTGTTGAGTCCTTTGGAGTGAAAAGTTGTGGGGCCCTTCGGCTTTCAACTCCATTTAGTATCTGTAGCCTCGATGTGATTAGTTTTAGTAAAAGGCAAGTTGAGGGAAACCTTAGAGACCTCTGTAGAGTTTTTCATCCTGAAATCAGGCCTAATGTGTGTGCAATAAGCCCCTGAAGTCATCTGATCCCATGTTTGATGACCCGCGTTCAGAAGTCTAGCCAAAGGAAACAAGGAACAGTCACAACAGCGAACAGGGCTGACCCACAGGATGGACAGGTGTTTACAGCCACTGTAGCTCTAGCACAGAGCTGGCTAGGCTGGAGCCTCTGTCACACTGCATCACCTGCTGGTTGTCACACTGTGTCACCTGCTGGTTGTCACTGCATCATCACCTGCTGGTTGTCACACTGTGTCACCTGCTGGTTGTCACTGTATCATCACCTGCTGGTTGTCACTGCATCATCACCTGCTGGTTGTCACACTGTGTCACCTGCTGGTTGTCACTGCATCATCACCTGCTGGTTGTCACTGCATCATCACCTGCTGGTTGTCACACTGTGTCACCTGCTGGTTGTCACTGCATCATCACCTGCTGGTTGTCACTGCATCATCACCTGCTGGTTGTCACTGCATCATCACCTGCTGGTTATCACACTGCGTCACCTGCTGGTTGTCACACTGCGTCACCTGCTGGTTGTCACACTGTGTCACCTGCTGGTTATCACACTGTGTCACCTGCTGGTTGTCACTGCATCATCACCTGCTGGTTGTCACTGCATCATCACCTGCTGGTTGTCACACTGTGTCACCTGCTGGTTGTTACTGCATCATCACCTGCTGGTTGTCACACTGTGTCACCTGCTGGTTGTCACTGCATCATCACCTGCTGGTTGTCACACTGTGTCACCTGCTGGTTGTCACTGCATCATCACCTGCTGGTGTCACACTGTGTCACCTGCTGGTTGTCACACTGTGTCACCTGCTGGTTGTCACACTGTGTCACCTGCTGGTTGTCACTGCATCATCACCTGCTGGTTGTCACTGCATCATCACCTGCTGGTTGTCACACTGTGTCACCTGCTGGTTGTCACTGCATCACCTGCTGGTTGTCACACTGTGTCACCTGCTGGTTGTCACACTGTGTCACCTGCTGGTTGTCACTGTATCATCACCTGCTGGTTGTCACTGCATCATTACCTGCTGGTTGTCACTGCATCATCACCTGCTGGTTGTCACACTGTGTCACCTGCTGGTTGTCACACTGTGTCACCTGCTGGTTGTCACACTGTGTCACCTGCTGGTTGTCACACTGCGTCACCTGCTGGTTGTCACTGCATCACCTGCTGGTTGTCACTGCATCACCTGCTGGTTGTCACTGCATCATCACCTGCTGGTTGTCACACTGTGTCACCTGCTGGTTGTCACTGCATCACCTGCTGGTTGTCACTGCATCACCTGCTGGTTGTCACTGCATCACCTGCTGGTTGTCACACTGTGTCACCTGCTGGTTGTCACTGCATCACCTGCTGGTTGTCACTGCATCACCTGCTGGTTGTCACACTGTGTCACCTGCTGGTTGTGGGCCTTCACTTTTAGCCTCAGTCTCCCCTATCTGAACAATGAGACTATTAGCCCTACTGGGTTAAGGTGTGGACTGTATGAGATAATCCAAGTATGTTAAGTGCTTCCAGCTCCACCTGTGGCTTGGTAATGGCTAAGGATTGGGGGAACAGGAAACAGAATAAAGAAAGATTAAGGGGATAGAGGACCGAAAATCACTTCGCACTACCAACCCTCCCCTGCTTGCTGTTTCACCCCCATGGGGTCATGGGAAAGGTAGCAGAGTCTTTGCCTAAGAGCGTCCTCTTCACCACAGGGCCAGCCCTCCTCCAACCCCAGGTTAGAACCTTCCATGCTTTTCCATTTTTCTCCTTCAAGGCTGCTCTTAGCTCTGAGACCCACCAGCACTGCCACCTTGGTTATCCCTGGCTTGTCTGCTCCAGCGCTACTCCCTTCTAGAACCAAGTGCTTGCTGGTCAAGTGCTCGGTTGTCAGCATCGGCATTTGCCAGAGTGTCTCTGCTTCCCCAAAACATGTCTGCCCTTTGAGGCTCAACCAGTGGCAAGTGCGTGAAGGATCCCAGGAAGAAAGCAGGGACCAGGCTTGGGAGACACAGGCAGCTCTCACAGAGTTTATGTCACAGTTAGTGCTGGACAATCCTGAGTCACGCGGCAGGAAAGAAAGCCCCTGGTTTTCACTTTCCCACCCTCTGACGTGTGTGTGTCCCGGAGGGTCACGCCTCATGCCTAGAGTTCCCCTCTTCACTAGCCCACTGGTCTCTGTTCTGACTATTGCCAGGGACACTAAATTTCCTAAAACAACACCGCTTTTGCTGCTGGAGATACTTCACGATTCTAATGTAAATTGGCCAATAATCATAAAAAGCCAGTTTCTGGGTGATTTGTTGTAGTGGGAGAGGAGCTAGAGAGGGTTCTGGGAATGGATTAAAACTCTGAGGATTGACTAATCTTAATCTTAAACCTAATCTTGAGGTTGACTAATTCAGAGCAAGGACAGCATTCTGCTTGAAAAGTTCCTGATGTCTTCTGGCCAGATGGGTTGAGCTTCTCCTCATCCTGCCAACAGTCATAAAGCACCTGAAGTATCAGCTTCTTGTCTGTCTTGACATTACCACATCTTTGTCTTGATTTAGTTAGGATGTCTTAAATTATCTATAGGTGCTCCATTCCAGAGTTTCCACAAGATGGATTCTGTTCTTTTACCAGGTCCAGAAAGAGCCCCATACTAGTTGCCAGACACCCTGGACTTCTAGCTCCATGGACAGTCTGCTGAGAGGCCCTGTAGCAGTTCACCTAGCCTCAGTTCCCCCATTTGCCAAATGAGGGGTTGGGCTGGGTGCCTCCTTGAGTGTCAGCTACCCCCAGCATTCTGGGAAGTCGCACCCAAAATCGGGCTTGGGAATACGGCACACTTTTCCCCTCCCGCTTTGGAAAACTAGTTTGCAGGCATCACCCAGAGAAAGGCCGAGCTGAGTGCCGCTTTCTTTGACTTCCCCTCCACTTTAACTTACTAGCGCTTCCTTTTCTTTTCTTTCAGAGCTCCCCACAGATCGCACAGACTCAGCGGATGAGAGGCGTCTGAGAGATTGAGTGTTGGATTCCTATGATGGAGAAGGCAGATGGTAGGCAGGCCGTGTTCTCTTCCCTGTTTAAAGGGTTAGTTGGTTTGGGTTCATCCCCCGCCAGTTTCTGGAATGCTCTGGAGAGGTCTGTGGGAACCTTACAAATCTCCAAGCACACAGAGCAGGGGCCCAGAACACCTACTTCTGCAGTGAACCCTGGTGGGCAGTAAAGAATAAGAGTGCAGTCTCTTTTTGGGGGGTTTTTCGAGACAGGGTTTCTCTGTGTAACAGCTCTAGCTGTCCTAAACTCGCTCTATAGACCAGGCTAGCCTCGAACTCACAGAGATCTGCCTGCCTCTGCCTCCCCAGGACTGGGATTAAAGACATGTGCCACCACCTGGTAAGAGTGAAATCTTGTGAAGTAAAAAACATTTAACATATAATTTCAAGGTTTTCCAGTCATCCAACTACCAAGAATGCAATAGGTCTCCTCCCTCAACACCTTTTTTTTAACCTATGAGAGAATATGAGGGTTTGTGACTTAAACAATATTTATTATTTCTCAAAATATTGTGTAAGTTGTTGGGTTTCAGTTGGTGTGGCTGATGTCTCCTGGGCCCATTCACATGATCTCCTAGATGGCTAGGTGGGGCTGGATGGTTTAAAATGGCCTTGCTTGTGCATCTGGTCATTTAACTCCTGGGCCATCAGTAATGACTTAACCACATGTCACTTGTCATCCAGGAGGATAGCAGGGCATTATTCCCACATGGAGGCAGAGGAGTCAAGCACAGGAAGGGCAGAAAAATCTCAATGGGCAGTCGGTGTTCATGTTTCTGATGGCCCCTAACCCTCAGCCAAAGCCACAGGACGATACATGGGCCTTGGACTAGAAGAATTACTCAGAGGTGGTTTAATATTGGGCATTTTCCCCCCAAACTATCTGTCATCTCTCATCTATAAATAGGTATTAATAAACTGTCTCCCAGGCTTGGTACATGTTAATCCCACTGATGGAGAATAAGATGCAGTACCACAGTTAAAAGCCAAATTTGAAGCAAGCTTTAATTAAATACTGGTCAGGTGAATGGGCTCTGACCAGGTCCATAACCAGGTTCGTGGGAAATGGCCCTGAGTCGCTGTTTGCAGTGGCTTAAAGAAGAAAAGCCCACAATTCATTGCATTTCCCATCAGGTCCAATCAGGGGAAAGCAGACATCCTGATGTATCTCTTGCCTATGGACCTCCCGCCCACAAGTGATCCAACACAGCTGGTGCAGATGAGTCAAACAAACCTGTTCAGGGGAGTGAAAACATCTGGCTGCTGGCTCCCATTAACAACAGCCTCCAGCATTTCAGGAACTATTTGTCCTTGGGCAAGGGGCTTGCAGATCAGAGGTGTTTTTTTTTTTTTTGTTTATTTGTTTGTTTGTTTCATGGATCTCTGAGGCATAGTAATTAAAACGTAATATGTAATTTTGCCTCTCACGTTCAGAAGGAAACAAGATGCTGCGCATAAGATCATTGAATAATAGTTATCTCGCACAGTGAATGGTCCCTCCCAGGAAACTTGCTGCAGGCCCTAGGGCCCAGGCTCCCAACTCTGATGAGATAGATGCCTTTTTCCAGTATCGGGCAATGGGAGAGTCCACCACCTTTCCGTCACATGGCCCTTACTGGTGGCCCTTACTAGTGGCAGGACCTAGACCTGGAAGTCAGCTGCAGCCCTGCCTCTTGCTTCTATCCAAACACATTGCCCTGTGTTCCAGGAGGCTGCCACTTCCCACAGAGAGCCGCCCTCCCAGTGCTTCCCTGAAAGTGGTCCCTGCTCTGCCTCCTCAATGTCACTCTCTCTAGTGATTCAATGACACCCCCAGTAATTCAAGAAAGGGGCCCCTTCCTTTGGGTACATCCTCTGGATCTTGACTTCTTTTATTTTAGGCAGGGTCTCATTGTGTATCCCTGGCTGGCCAGAACTTTGCTATATAGACCAGACTGACCTTGAACTCGCAAAGATCTGCCTGCCTCCTACCTCTGCCTCCTGAGTGCTGGCACTAAAGGTCTGGGCGACCAGTCCTGACTTTGCAAACCTCTTACCTTCGGTATCTTCTCAAGCTCAGTCTTGGCTCTCAAATGAAAGATTTTGCCTTTCAACACTCTGTTTCCTACTTGATGCCATGTATTCATGCTCCAGATCTGCTCCCAGAGGTTCCCAGGGAAATCGGGGATTTCTACTGCATAGAGGTAAGAGACAGATGTGATAAACAGGGCAGCCTCTCCTTTAGGAGAAGACTGCTCTAGGTCATGAATCTCCACACATTGGACAGCCATCTCCTCTCTGACTTGGTTTGTTCTCCTAATCCAGGGTTCTCCTGAGTGGGCCAGGAGGCTTCGGAGCACATCTTAGGAAACTAACAGAAGCAATAATAGAAAAATGGTCACACTACTGTAATTGTGTCTCCTTGGGAAGTGGGCACGTTGGGAGAAAAAGTTGTGTGGGTAGATGGGAAGTTATGCAGTTATGTGGAGATATTTGTGTGCCAGAGGCACACTGCCTCACTGTCTACTGGAAATCTAAAGCCCAATGGGGACTGTGGTGTGAATCGGGAGTTTACCTCTGCTGTGGTTGTAACAAACACCCGCAGACCTGTGTGGATCTGCTTAGCAATAGCAGTGCAGAGGCTTCTTGTGTCAACTTCATCCCATTCTCTAGAGACATCTAAGCAGAGAGCCACTGGGGAGGTCTGTCACACTGCTAGGAGGAGCCACCAGGCACACAGCCCCAGGCTGTCTTCCCCAGCAATCCCGTCATCATTAGTGTCTTCTTAAAGCCTGCTTCTTTCCCTCCAAATTACTTTCAGTTTCTCTCGATTATATCAACAATCTCTCTACTGGCCCCAGGCCTCTGATTTATCTTTCTTTTAGTTCTTCACAAGAATGTTCATTTCGAACTGTGCAGGATGTTACACATTTATAATCCCAGTTCTCCAGAAGCTGAGTGAAGCAGAAAGATTGACAGTTCAGATCCAGCCTGTACTACATGGTGAGACCCTATCTCAAGACCAAACTAAACCAAACCAACAACCACAACAAACAAACAAACAAAACCCCAAACACCTCTTCTTAAAATTTCACCAACTTACTCCTTAAAGATCGTTAGTGAATTCTGTGACCTAGGCAATAAGTCACATGGTTGGCATGCCTACGAATTGCTTCATGATTCAGCTTTTCTTCACTTTCCCCATTTTTTCTTTCTCTCCTTACTCTTCACACCCACACTTTAAGTTGTGGCCATAGAAACTTTACCCACCCCGGGTGTGCTGTGTGAGCTCACAGCTCTGTGTCTTTGCTGTTTCCCTGACTTCTACCTAGAGAACGACTGTCTCTTTCTGCAGAGTGGACTCCTCTGACACTTACTGGCTTGCTACAGTAATTAATTTCTGGTCCAGGTTTAGCTGAGAGCTCCTCGCTTGGGGTCCTTCCTGTAGTCGAAGTCTGATGCTCCTCGGTGACCTTTCTACTTATGCCTGGCCTTTGGCTAGGGCAGTCATTTTCTCTCTCTCTCTCTCTCTCTCTCACTCTCTTTCTCTCTCTCTCTCTCTCTCTCTCTCTCTGTCTCTCTCTCCTCTCTCTGCCTATGTCCATCCCTTCTTCTCCAGATGGCTTCTATGGGAAGCTGCTTAGACATCCTCACATCATGACAGCCTCTTACATGGTAGAGTTCTTACACGGTAGCTGGCAATCTGGGAGGCTCCTGGTAGGAACTGCCAGTCTCTTTATAGCCTAACTTTAGAGTTCTGTTAGCATCAACCCTGCCATGTTCTTTCGGTCAAAGCATTGCATGACAGCAGAGATTCAAAGTTCTGAAGAAATAGATTCCCCCTTTCTTAGTAGGATTAGCTTGCTTGCTTAAAGGGGCTAAGAACTGATGGAGCCATCTTGGAGATTAATTTCTCTTTTTTTAAAAACTTTTATGTGTATAGGTGTTTTGCCATGGGTGTCTGGTCCCCTGGAACTGTAATTACAGACAGTTGTGAGCTTCCATGTGGGTTCTGGGAATTGAACCTGGGTCCTCGGGAAGAGTAGTCAGTGCTCTTAACCCCTGAGCCAGGATATTAATGTCTTATAAAGTCGTTTGCTTTCTTGTTCTGGCAGATTCGTATTTGCTCACATGATACCCCATCCTGTGTCACTCTTGTGAAGTCTCCCTCCATTAGCGAGGCAAAATTTTTCCTCCATATCCAAGAAAATACTTCCAGAGAAAGGGGAAAAGTTAGTCAGCAAGGAAGACTATTGTAAACTGTGTCCAGTTACTCAGCAGTTTGCTGCGACCGTATTCAGTCATAAAGCCTTTGAGAGAAGTGGCTGTTACTGACTTCTCTTTGTGTCTCTAGAATGTATAATTCAGCAACTGACACACGCGTACTTTGTAAATAGTAGCTGAGGTATATGGATCAAATTGCTGATGTTTTATGTATTTTTGCACTAATCCCAGTGAATGTGTGCAGGCCCTTTTTCGTTCCCAGCAGAGAGTCACAGACATTGACTTCCATCAGGGGACCTCAGTTCTTTACGTTTTGGGCTTCCACAAAAACAGTAACTATAATACTGAGAACATTTATTTATGCACCAGACACGGGACTGAGTGTATCATATTCATTATTAATTAACTAGGCCTCACAATAATCTTACATTAATCTTACATTATTATTCCCACTTTTAAAGGATGAGACACAGGGAAGCTGAGTAGGTTTCCCAAGGTCAAGGAGTAGATTATAGACTTGACTCTGGTATTCTCTTTTGTTTCTCTAGTGAGTTTTTTTTTTTTCCTTTTGAAACAAAGTATCACTCTATAGTTTAGGCTAGCCTGGAACTTAAAACTCCTGCCTTAGCCTTAAGTGCTGAGATTACAGACGGACACCACCATACCCTGCTAGGCTTTGTAGTCTTGACTTCTAAGCTCAATTTTCTCACAGTGTGTTCTCACCCCATGTCTAGAGGTAACAAGGGTGTCATATGAAGAGCTCCAAAGGATTAGTTAACCGGGGAGGGGGGGGGGATGATAATCTGTGCAAGTCTCAAGGACTTCAAGTAGTCATTGGACTGACAGGTTCCTCATGTCTCCTGTGGGAGTCAGGAGGGATATTGTTGGTGCCCTGGCCTAAGGAAGCCTGGCTTAGGTGTCTCTAAGAGGCCATGGGACCCACATATCTATGAAAATATATCTGTTCCTTTCGACTTTTATGAGATTTCCTCTGTTGACAACTGTGTCTCAGTCCATGAACAAGGTGGCATTTCCTCATTAGCATGGACTTTTGAAGTGGAACTTTTTTTTTCTTTTTTTTTATTTAAATTTATTTATTTATTAAGGATTTCTGCCTCGTCCCCACAACCGCTTCCCATTTCCCTCCCCCTCCCCCGATCAAGTCCCCCTCCCTCATCTGCTCGAAGAGCAATCAGGGTTCCCTGACCTGAAGTGGAACTTTTATTGTTCCCTCCTACTCAGTTTTCAGGGGGGAAGAAAAACTTGGCACCCATGATCACCTACTCCAGTTCCTGTTGGTCTTTAGGTAACCAGGGATTTAGGCACCCCAGGAGCTTAAGAAATATAGGTGTTATAAATTATCAATAGTTTAGCCTTTTGCAAGATTTGCTGGAACCTATCTGAGGCATTCCAGTGTCTTTTATTTATTTATTTATTTATTTATTTATTTATTATGTATACAATGTTCTGTCTGTGTGTATGCCTGCAGACCAGAAGAGGGTGCCAGACCTCACTATAGATGGTTGTGAGCCACCATGTGGTTGCTGGGAATTGAACTCAGGACCTTTGGAAGAGCAAGCAATGCTCTTAACCACTGAGCCATCTCTCCAACCCTCCAGTGTCTTTTTGAATGCTGAGAAAACTGTGTGTCTCATCCTGCAGAATCTTTCGTGTCCATCAGTGTCAGCTGGTGCTCTCCTTTGACAAATCGCTGGGCTCTGGCTCAGCAGTTACACGATGCCACCAGAAAAACAGTGTTAGACAATTTTGTTTTCCTGATCTGCAGCTCGACTCATGATAACAACTGAGGTGGCATATTGAAAATAAGAAAGCACAGGCGTTGGCTAAATACACATTGATTTGATAAGATGATATCCCGGCACAGGCAGCAAGCCCATAGGCTCTGTAGCATCCTTCAACGGCTAGAGCACTGGAGGAAAGGCTCATTACGGTAATGTGATGGTAAAGTCACGACATTCAGCATCATGTTAACTTTGTGCTCTTTCTTTATGTCTCATACCTCCCAGCCAAGGACCAATCCTCTCAGGGGGATGAAGAGAAAGATCGTCTGAAGAGCCACCCTTACTCTGTGGAGACCCCGTATGGCTTTCATTTGGACTTGGACTTCCTCAAATATGTGGATGACATTGAGAAAGGACACACCATCAAAAGGATTCCCATCCACAGAAGAGCCAAGCAGGCTAAGTTTAGTACTTTGCCTCGAAACTTCAGCCTTCCCAATAGTGGGCCTCGCACCCACGCCGCTTCTCCCCAGCAAAACTGGTCTCCTGTGGTGCCCAGAAAGATATCCCTGGGGACCCAGGAGCAATCCCAGTCACTGCCACTAGGTGATGTCCCCCGGGCCTCAGCGCATGGCAGTGAGCTGAGCTATCACAGGAAGACCCTTTTGGCAGAGACTACCAGGCAGGTGGAGACTGGGCCTCTGGAAGATGGTGGGAGTGGACGGCCCCAGCTTTTGAGGGCATCCAGCATGCCTGCTACACTACTGCAGAACCGAGCCCCTGATGAGTCCGGTCTGACCTCAGGTCCTTCAGCACTTCTTGCCCTCCCTCAGCTCCAGGGGGAAGGCACTGTCTGTGATGGTACCTTTGACCCCACAAAAGGCTTCACAGGTTTCGAAGCAACAACCCAGTCAACAGACAGAGAGTTAGGAGAGCTAGAACCAGCCATTCCAGAGCTGGTCTGGAAGGGGGCTGAGCCTGCAGAAGGTGGCATAAAGGCTTCAAGTCACCTCTCTCAGCCGTGTCCTCCCTCCTCAGTCCAGAATGTACCCATGGTTCTAGGGAATGTAGAAATTCAGCACCAAGTCAGTAAAGTAGAGGGGGTGTTAACTCCTGGCTCGTCCACGCCCAGCCCACCCCCTCTCCCATCCCCCATCCCTGAGAATGAGCTCACCCTTGAGGAAATTGAGCTCAATATCAGTGAGATCCCACCTCCTCCACCCATCGAGGTGGATGTGAGGAACATTGGTATCCAAGCAACAGAGGAAAGCCTGGGCCTGATAGAGACAGACTCTGGCAACACCTCCAGCCTGAAGAATCAGATCTCAGCCCTTGAGGACAAGCTGTCAGGAAAAACAGAGGAGCTTGCCCAGGTCAGAGCTGCCCTCGCGCAGCAGCAAGAGGAGACAAAGGCTAGGGAACAGAGGATTAAAGAGTTGGAGTGTGCTGTAGCCCAGTTAGAAGAAAAGTTTAGTCAAGGGAAGGTCAGCGATGCTCTGGACCAAACTGACGCCATGGTGAACACTGACCCTCTCCTTGAACTCATCCCCAGAGAATCATGTGACAAGAACATTGGTGTCAACCTGCTGAGAACCCCAGATCCTGAATGCTGGGCATCTAGAGCAGAGAAGAATGGCTTCCCATGGGTCCAAAATAGTCACAAGCAAGGCCATCAGAGCCCTGAAGAGCCTGTGCTGCTGCCCCAAGTGTCACTGTCAAGGAGACCTGAGCAGGTCCTTGCCTCCTCCTTATGTAGCTGCCTCTCCATGGAACTCAGAATCGAAGAAGATGTCTCTGAGCAGGAGAGAGGTCCACAGGTGCGGGCTGAGGACTTGAGCAGGCCAATAGGAGTCTCTTCCTGGAGCAGCCACAGAGGGACTGCGGCGGTGATCAGGGAGGAGGCCAGCTCAGAACTTCCAGGGGCTGAGCGTCCAGGAAGGCCGGCGAGTTCGCCACAAGACGCCACAATCGGGCAGTATGTTAAGAAGATCCAGGAGCTACTGCAGGAGCAGTGGAACTGCCTGGAGCATGGGTACCCCGAGCTAGCCAGCGCCATCAAGCAGCCTGCCTCCAAGCTCAGCAGCATCCAGAGCCAGCTGCTCAGTTCCCTCAACCTATTGCTCTCTGCCTACTCAGCCCAGGCCCCAGAGCAGAAGGAACCTCCTGCCCCTCCCTCTTCCACCACTCCGCCGTCAATGGGTAAATACTGATACCTGGGCCCTGCTTCTCCTTTACGTGTAGGGACTAGGGGCCTTAATTATGAATATGTTTTTGAAAAAGATTTTAACACCCCCAGGTGCTCAGGGAAATAAAAACTGATCTGTCAAGGCCTTGTTACCAGATTCTGTCTAGCTGCAGGGCTTCCACATAAATGTAAGTAGATAGCACAGGTCACAGAGGTACCCAGCGTGGAGGGAAAGCCATTGCTAAGCCTGCAGTAGCAAGCCTTCCCAGAGGGTGCTTGTCTCTGATGCATTATGAATAGGCCGTGTCAAAGCTCAAGAATGATAGATACTACCCGTTCACTCCTCCTGGGTCTTCCTTCTTGCTTCCTGGACTCCGGCAATTCCCACCTTCCTTTCTGGCTTTTCACGTCAGAGGTTTTCTCTAGCTTGAATTTGAAGGGGCATTATAATGAGACCAGAAATAGTTCATTTGATATTTGGGATGTAGGAAGATAAGGAAGCAGGGAGGAATGGCTGGAAGGAGGGAGGACGGGGGGGGTGGATGGAAGGAGAGAGGGAGGGATGCTCATGTATAGAAGTCATCCTTTAGCTGAGCAGGAATGATTGAGATAGCACACACACCCTTCACTGTTGAACGAAGCTGAACCATCGAGTGCCTTGCACAACACAGGTCACCAATCCGCCACTGTCTCGCTTTTCAGCTACTTCCCAGCCCTGAGATAATGCTGACACTACACACATGGTTCTGAGACGTGTTCCAGTAGCTACTCTGTCATCCACATACAAAGAGTGACATCATTCCTAGGGACAGTTCTACAAACATTGAACACAAGGGCCTCCGACTAACAGCCCGAAAACATCCAGTCTGCATTATCTACCCCTATTCCTTTCTCCCTTTTCATATACCCATATCCTCTTAAAGCAAAAATCCTGGTCTGACTGCCCCAAGGTGATTCTAACCTGTGATATTGTGTCTGCCTAGAGATCTCTCCGTCGACCAGCCTTAAATCCATAATGAAAAAGAAAGACTATGGCTTCCGTGCAGGAGGTAATGGGACCAAAAAGAACCTTCAGTTTGTTGGGGTTAACGGTGGGTAAGCATCGCCTGTGAAGCACAGACCGCCTTTCCTGCTACCTAATCCACTGTTGTCCTTAGCACCCTTGTCCTGGGGGTCTCGTTCTTCTGCAGGGATTCACTCTCAGTGGCCTGGTGGGTTTGCAAGTGTCTGACTCCTTGCCAGCTGCACTGGTCTCTTGGAACCTCTGCTTTTAATGGCTTGTCCTGGTCTCCTCAGGGTCCACCTTTAGGTGGCTTGTGGGAGTTTCGGGGTCTCTGGGCCCTTTGAGGAAGGCCTCTGACTTGAACACAACACTAGCACAAGCTCTACAGTTTGTTGAACTTCAAGTTTGATCTCTTTGTTTCCTTCTGGTGCTGAGACTCGAACCCAGGTCTTGCACACAATAGCAGGTACTCTATCTACCACTACACCCCCAAGCCCAGTCCACTTGTGTTTTTCTTCTGCAAATACAACAAAAACAACTAGTCCATTGCTACAGGACATGAGCCACGCCTTCTCTAGACTGGGAGACTGGCTGTTAGTATCATCCATCAATAAGAATGCATTCTGGGAAAGGCATCCTTGGGGTTTCATCATTGTGGGCATCAGATCACTGCACAAGCTGTGACATCACTAAGCAATATAATCTGGGGTATATGGGGATTTGTGGTTGAATGGTATGCTCTTAACTTGTACCTCACTGATCCTAAATTGGTCATTTCACTGTTCATTAAAAGACAGCTGTATGCTAGGTGGGTTTTGAAAAAAAAAAAAAGGCAAGTACATCCTGGTTGTTACCTTTGACTCACAGGTAAGTCAAGAAACAAAGAGAGCCCAGTGAGAGCTCAGCAGGCTAAAGTGCTTGCCACCAAGGCTGAGGACCTGAGTTCAATCCCCAGGACCCAAAAGGCAGAAGGAGAGAACTGACTCCCTCAGACTGTCCTCTGACCTCCATACACACACTGTGAGAGAGAGAGAGAGACAGAAAGAGACAGAGAGAGAGGATACTAATGAATAAATAGATGTAATATAATTTAAAAAAAAATAAGGAAAGGGAACTGTTGATTGGCTATTCTGACAAGGAAGTACCGATTGTTATAGAAACCTGAAGGGGTTCTAGCCCAGACCCGGAAGGGCCTTGATGGCATGGCCATGTTCCTTTCCTCTTTGCTTGCCCTGCCCATGGAGTCTTCTCCTGGTCACTGGTCATTATTTGAATCTCTAGAATCATGGTTTTCAGCATGGCTGCACACCAGGGACACCAAGCTTTGGAAATTCTCGATTGCAGTCATGGAGACTGGTGTAGTTAGCGTGGGGTACAGTCCACATACTGAGAATGCTAAACACTCCAAAGGTTCTAGTGTGTAGCCAAGGTTAAGAGCCTATATCACACACACACACACACACACACACACACACACACACACACTTTATTTTTGAGACAGAGTCTTACTATGTAGCTCAGGATAGCCAAGTACTTGGTTCTCCTATCTCTGTCCCGAGTGTTGCAATTGCAGGTACAAACCACTATGCCCAGCTAGAACCTATGTTCAACATGAAGTCGGTCTTCTTCCCTTCACTGCCCTTTTATTTGTGGCTATTATCACATTAGAGCCTTGTGGAGCGGGTATTGAGGGGCTCACCGCTGTCAGATGTAATCCAGGCTGGAGCAGGGAGGCTAAAGGAGGATTCCTGGCCATGCAGAGAAGTGAGGTAGTTCCAGAATCTCAGGTAGATGTAAGGAGTTAACCTAGACCTGGGCCCCTCTCCAGCTTGGACATTAGGGTTCCAGTAGCAGGTACTGGTGTTGACATACACCACTGGCCCTGGTCAAGAAGGATTGATCAAATGACCTTGTGTCTTTTTCTAGCTATGAGACCACTTCCAGCGAGGAGACCAGTGGGGAGGACACCTCCCCTGAGGACGCGTCTGACGGTGAGATTGAGAAGAAACATGATTGCTCAGAGCCTAGAAAGGACAGAGACACATATCCCACCCGCGAGACTGGGCAAAGTGTCACGGAAGGCGCCGGTAACTCAGGCCAGACAAGTGGGTCTGGGGAGGAGGTCTCTCACCTGAGGCCTGAGAGGTGAGTCACATAGGTAGCATTGGGACACGTGCTACTCTAAAGAAGGGCAAGGGCTTATTTCTCCTTCATCCAGTTTCACCCATCCCTTGAGCAATGTTTCTTGAGGGTCTGTTTTGTGCCAACCCCTATGCTGAGTGAACCAAACAAATGTGACCTCTGCCCCCATGAGGAACAACTCAAGCGGCCCAAGTTCTAGATAACCAGCATTTGTTGGTGCTGTGAACAGGGCCGACTTCACGTGTATTTCGGAACTCATCTCAGCAGTCCCAGAGGTAGCACTTCCCATAATCCTGCTTCACAGAGATGGAAACAGTGGCACTGGGATCCCTGAGTAGGGCAAGGATTTGGGCCCAGGCCTTCTGATTCTTTTTTTTTTTTTTTGCTTTAAAAAAACAACAACAACTATCTTTTCTCATTTTATATGCCAATCCCAGTTCCTACCCCCTCCCGTCCTCCCATTCCATCCATCTTCCTCCTCTGTCCCCCATCCACTCCTCAGAGAGGGTTAGGCTTTCCATGGGGAGTCAACAAAGTCTAGCACATTGCTTTGAGGAAGGACCAAGACCCTCCTTACTATATCAAGGCTGAGCAAAGTATCCCTCCAAAGAGAATGGGATCCAAAAAGCCAGTGCAAACAGAAGGGATAAATCCTGGTCCCATTGCCAGTGGCCCCACAGTCTGCCCCAGCCACACAACTGTCACCCACACTCAGATGGCCTAGTTTGGTCCTGTGCTGGCTGGTTCCTTCCCTGTCAGGCCGGAGTTGTTGGGCTCTGATTAACTCGGGTAAACTGTTTCAGTGGGTGTCCCCCTCATGGTCTTGACCTCTTTGCTCATATTCTCACTCCTCCCACTCTTCAACTGGACTTTGAGAGCTTAACCCAGTGCTCTGCTGTGGGTCTCTGCCTCTGTTTCCGTCAGTTGCTGGATGAAGCTTCTATGATGATATTTAAGACATTCACCAGTCTGACTACAGGGCAAATCAAGATCGGGCACCCTCTCCTCTATTGTTTAGGGTCTTAGCTGGGGTCATCCTTGTGGATTTCTTGGAATTTCTCTAGTGCCAGGTTTCTTCCTAGCCCCATGATGGCTTCCTCAATCAAGATATCTCTTTCCTTGCTCTCTGTCTCTGTCCTTCCCCCATCTTGGCTATCCTGTTCCCTCAAGTTCTCCTTCCTTCTCTCCTTCTCCCTCCTCTTCCCCTTTTATCCTCCCTTCTTCCCCCACCCCCATGCTCCCAATTTTCTCAGGGGATCTTGTCTGTTTTCCCTTCCCAGGGAGATCTATTTGTTTCTGTGGGTTCTCCTTGTTACTTAGCTTCTCTGGGGTCATGGACTATAGACTTGTTATCCTTTGCTTTACAACTAGTATCCACTTAAGAGTGAGTACATACCATGCTCATCTTTCTGGGTCTTCTTCACTCAGGATGTAGTTCCATCCATGTGTATGCAAATTTCAAAATGTCATTGTTTTTTACCGCTGAGTAGTACTCCATTATGTAAATGTGCCACATTTTCTTTATTTATTCTTCGATTGAGAGGCATCTAGATTGTTTCCACGTTCTGGCTATTACACGTTAGGCTGCTATGAACATAGCTGAGCACATGTCCTTGTAGTATGACTGAAGATCCTTTGAGGATATGCCCAAGAGTGGTATTGCTGGGTCTTGAGGTAGGTTGATTCCCACTTTTCTGAGGAAGTGCTATACTGATTTTCAGAGTGGCTGTACAAGTTTGCATTCCCACCAGCAATGGAGGAGTGTTCCCCTTGCTTCACATTCTCTCCAGCATAAGTTATCATTGGTGCCTTTCACCTTAGCCATTCTTACAGGTATAAGATGGAATCTCAGAGTCGTTTTGATTTGCATTTCCCTGATGGCTAAGGATGTTGAACATTTCCTTAAGTGTCTTTCAGCCATTTGAGATTTTTCTGTTGAGAACTCTCTGTTTAGCTCTGTACCCACTTTTTAATTGGATTACTTGGTATTTTGATGTCTAATTTCTGGTTCTTACACAGTCTCTTCTGCCATTGCCCGAGTGCTGGGACTTCATGCAACTGGTGACAAGAGTTCCACACTTTGACCATCAGGGTCACCTCAGTGTCCTGGACGCAGCCCTATAGGTCTGATCTGAGGCCTGTAAGGAGAGATGCTGGGAAATGACCAGCCCAGAGTAGGCCCTCAATACACAGAAATGGGCCAGCTAGAACCATTGGCATCACTCCACCATCCTCAGTGTGGCTTTGGAGGATGGAAGAACAGAGATGGCCATAAGCAGGCCTACAGGGCTGCTCTGTTGCAACAGCCCAATCAGAATGTCCTATTAAATCTTCATGAGAAGAAGTCCTCACAGTGATGAGACAAGCGCCTGTCACTGTGGTACCCCAACCTCAGAGCTTCTCATCTTACCAACGCTATCCGTGTTAGTCCTGTCCTTCATGGAGGACTAACTCGAAGAAACTGCTGGCGGGGATTGGGTTCTTTAGGTTTCTCTGGGCACCCGGGCAGGAAGGGATCTCTTTCCTTCCTGGCATGACAATATTACCCCATGCGTTCCTTATCTGCTCCAGCCCCTGCCAAAAGCAGCATGAAAAGACAGCCACCTGACCTTCAGAAGTGCTCAGAGGCCGAGCCGCGTAGAGCTATGAGCGGCCATGTTTCTTAGGAATGCCCCTCATTGTGGAGAGGTTGCCCAGCTTGAGCGTTTCAGCTGTTGAAGGTGGAGAGTGAATGTCTTTCTGTCAGCATTCTCAACGATATAATCTCTCTGTTTCCTTTAGGTGTAAACCCTCAGAGGAATTTCTTAACGCATGCCAGGCACTGAGCCAACACCTGCCAGAGACTGGGGCCACCACCAACCATCTCCTGGTACTCGGACCTCCCACTGTCACACAGGGGTTTCCAATGGGATGACTTTGGTCCCCTACCTGAGGCGGCAGTGTGTGTGTGTGTGTGTGTGCGCGCGCGCGCGCACACACACACACACACACACACACAGAGTTCCATTCATCGGGCATTCTGTGATTTACCCAAGTGCTGTCCCCTCAGGAGACAAGCTGAGAAAATAGAAAGATTCTGTACCAGAAAACTAGCCATGGGTCAGAGGCACTTTACCAACTATTTTTAAAAATCATAGCCAAGTGCCTGCCACTAAACTCGGTGGCTTAGACTTCAAAGTGCCTTGCAGTTCAACAAAACCGTGGGTAAAGTGGAAAAAGACATGTGGAATGTGACCTAGGTTTTACTTCCAGGACCTCTTCCAAAGGCAATTAACTGAATGCCCAGGGCTGGTTTCCTCAGCAATAAACGGCAGTGATTGGTAGCCTGTCTCTATCATCCCTAAGTTCTCACACTTGACACTACCATGCTACTGCTTTGCTTAACGGGTATTAATGGGTCAGGAGACCAAAAATAAAACCATATCTCCATTTGATCTGTTCCACCCTTATGTCCCGTGGAGATTCGAACCTGTAATTCTTGCATTCTATTTTTAATCAAGAGCTACTGGCCTGAACCAGGAGATAGCTGTCAAACCCAAAGTGAAAAAACCTGTAAGCACCTTCAAAGCCCATTTTCTCCCTCAGCGGAGCAGCCCAGAGATTAAAAATGATAGATTCAGCAGTGCTTGTTACTCACCCAACCCAGTCTCGGGTTTTGTTTTTTTCTTTTTAATCTTAGTTGATTTGGCAAACAGCATTCCCCAGGCTGTTAAGGAGCCAGTACATGAGACGGATGTTGGTGGAGGCTCCCGATACTCAGATTGCATAACTAAGCTCTGTTTTAACCATTTGTTCATCCGCTCATCGCTTTTGAGATAAGGTCTTACACAGTCCAACCTGATCTCAGACTCATACAGCCAAGTGCGACTTTGAACTTTCTCCTGCCTCCACCTGCTACTGTGCCTGCTTTTAAGTGGGTGCTGAGAACTGGATGCATGACCAGCAAGCTTCACCTCATTGTTTAAAGTCTACCACTGGATTCCATAATTCCAGGGCTTTCCTTCAGATTTTCTTGATGCTCTAGATAAAGAAGATATTCTGATCTAGAGAAATGTTTCAGCCCACAATTCTCATGTTTCTGCTCCGGAAATGTGACAAAAGCCCACATTTTAAACCAAACAGGATGTGAAGCCCCTTCATCCCTGCCATCTTGCCCCTGCCTAAGAGGCAAAGTAGGTTTTTAAATTACCTCACCCCATAGAACCACGGAAACAAGGAAGCCAGACCCATTTGATAGCAGGGACAAGAAATATTCCATGGGCTTGTATGGTCACACGGCTGAGCTAGGGCTTGTATCTAGTCATGTGAATTTAATGACTAAACCTGGATCCTCTTCTAAAATAAGCATAAAATCATTTATAATAGCCACATCCAGCAGGGTGGTAGTGGCGCACGCTTTTAATCTCAGCACTTGGGAGGCAGAGGCAGGCAGATCTCTGTGAGTTCGAGGCCAGCCTGGTCTACAAGAGCTAGTTCCAGGACAGGCTCCAAAGCTACAGAGAAACCCTGTCGCAAAATAACAAAAAAAATAATAAAATAAAATAAAAAATAATAGCCACATCTCAATAGCATCTCTTGTCCATTAGGTAAATATTTGAAACATGCGGCCTGTTACACACAGAGCTGATCCTTCTTCTACTTGCTATTTATTTTGTATATAATTGCCAATGGGTGGGAAGTAAAGGGCTGGGAGAATCAGACCAGCATCAAGTGTGCAGCAGGATTCTTGGTCCTGCCATCTCGGATCTCCCAGATGAAACAGGAAGGACCACAGGGAAGTGTGAGAGAGGCAGAGAGGCAGAAGCATCCACAGCTGACCTATCCAAGTGCCCCCGAGAGCTCTAACTAGGGTGCCTAAGCCAGGAGATCTCTCGTAATCAGAATCTCCACTGTTTCAGAGGCAAATTCTGAATACCATCAGCCAAGAGTGGTTCCGTGTGTCCAGCCGGAAGTTATCTAGCCCTGCCGTGGTGGCCACTTACCTCCTCGAGGTCCAGTCTCGTTCCCCACATCTTCTGAAGCTGCTTGTCAACCTGGCAGACCGAAGCGGGAACACAGCCCTTCACTACAGCGTGTCTCATTCCAACTTCGCCATCGCGAAGCTGCTGCTGGACACAGGTCAGAGACGGCGCTGTGACACCTGCGTCCCTCTTTGGAGGCCCACCGCTTTGTTCTTATAAAATGGTATCTTTTTATGTTGCTCAAGCTATCCTGAATGCCTGGACTCAAACCATCGCCCTGCTTCAGTCTCCTAAGTATCTGGGACTACAGTAAGGGGCTTCTTATGTCACACTCCTTTCTCATCACTCCGAGTTCCTCTTGTCCAGGAACAGAGCCAGACTGGCAAATGCTTTGTTGGGGGGGTCGGGGGGCTCAAGGCAGTATTTCACAGGGTAGCTCAGACTGGCCTTGAACTCACAGAGATTCACCTGCCTCTGCCTCCCACGTGCTGGGATTAAAGCTGTGTTTTGTTGTTGTTTTGTTTCTTATTTCGGAAAGCTCCACGAGCTCGCATGTCTTCTCTGCAACAGGACCCACGCTAATCTCCGATCATCCCATCTTAGTACATACGCCCCAGAACCAAGTTCCCATTGCCTGTGCTCTGTCATTTATTCTTCACAGTGTCTCTTGTCCCTGTGGTGTCATCAGTACGGTCCCTCTCAGTTGAGCAACTGAGGCTTGGGGCTATAGAATTTGTTCAGGTCATAAGGCAGATTTTGCGTTTGGTCTGTCCAGCTCCAGAGCTGTGCCACACCTCAGGAAAGGCCACCTCCTCTTGTCTCCATAAAACACTATTATCAAAGAATGACTCCAATTTACCAATTTGACGCATGCACGTTTCATCAAGTATCTGTTGATTTCTTATGACTTGTACGCCTTATAATCAGGGATGCAGAAGTGAGTGAGCCCTCTGTTTCTCAGAAGCTTATTGCTTGACTCAGAGTTGGGGCCTGGAAAGATGGCTCATCATTTAAGAACAGTCTGCACCTCCAGAGGACCTAGGTTTATTTTCCAACACCCACATGGAGGCGCACACTTCATCTTAGGGTTTCTACCGCTGTGAAGAGACACCATGACCATGGCAACTCTTACAAAGAAAACATTTAACAGAGGCGACTGGCTTACCGTTCAGAGATTCAGTCTATTATCATCATGGTGAGACACAGAGGCATGCAGGCAGACAATGGTGCTGGAGAGGTAGCTGCTACATGCTGCTGTGCAGACAACAGGAAGTAGACTGTGATACTGGGAGTGGCTTGAGCATATATGAGACCTCAAAGTCCACCCCACCCTTCTTCCAACAAGACCACACTTCCTAACAGTGCCACTCCCTGTGGGAGCGTCATTTTCTTTCAAACACCACACACCTCTCTATAACTCTAGTTCCAGGAGCTCTGATAACCTCTTCTGGCCTGGGCCGGTACCAGGCATGCATGTGGTACACATATACACGCTGGCAAAGCACTTATACAGATAAAATGCTAAAATAATAATTTTAAAAAGTCAGAGTGGGGTGGGATGATGCCTCAGAAGAGAGAGATCTAGACAAGATTTCAAGATGCAGAAGTGAGATAGCGCCTAGTTTAGAGAACAGGATAGGAGCCTGGAGCAGCCTGAGGAGTGTGTTAGGAGACGAGAACACTGTGGAACATGGGAAAGAAAACCTCCCTGGGGCCAAAAGACTTCTGGTTTGTACAGGAGGTGAATGAAGGTTTGGAAGCTAAGCTGGAGGCATGCATGCAGGGCGTTGGGTGCTGATGGTATTGGAACCCTGTTGGAAGGTACTGGGAAGCTGAGTGCGTTTTTGTGTAGAAAGCACATGGCAAATAAATCCTTCAGGAAGAGTGACCTCACGGTAGGACTGGGTTAGGCACAGTTGAGGATGTGGCAGGCAGACTAGAGGGCACCGCAGGGGTCCACAGTGAGACAGTGCAGGTTTTCAGTAGGTGGAAAGAGCAAGCTGCACCTCCAGAGGACCCAGGTTCACATCAAAAGGGTGAACGAGACCAACTAGCTGTAAGGTGTGCGGAGAACTGCATGATCTGTCAAGCGCAGGTGGCTGAGAAGGTGATAATTCTACAGACAGGAAGGACCAGGTGGGAAATGCTGTGTCCTGGCAAAGTTAGGTCGTTGCTTTCTTTTGTGTCTTGCTTGCCTGGTTTGAACAGCATACTGTCAGCAGCCAAGGCAAGGGCAGTTTCTTGCCCAAATGGCCAGCTTTTGCCATAAAGAAAGCAAACTCCATGTGGAGGTTCTTCAGTGTCCATCACCCCTTTCTGAAGTTAAGTTGGTGCTGTCAGTAATAGACATGTCTCACTGTCATGAAAAGCCTCATGTTATTAAAACACTTTAAATGCCATATTCTGTGGGTTTTCAAAGGGTTTGAAGATCACCTATCTGTCTAAAATATATCTCTGTATGACCTTGAAAATATATCTAACATGACTATAAGTTTGATAGTTCTAGATGACTATTAGCCTGTACTTATTATCCTAAATAGCTCTTAAAGACTAAATTTTCACATAACCTTTTAAATGAACTGCATAGGTACAGCACCTTAGATAAGAATAGAAACATATGTACAGGGAGCTGGAGAGGTGGCTCAGAGGTTAAGAACACTGATTGTTCTTCCAGAGGTCCTGAGTTCAAGTCCCAGCAACCACATGGTGGCTCACAACCATCTGTAATGAAATCTGGTGCCCTCTTCTGGCCTGTAGGCATACATGCAGACTGAACACTGTGTACAAAATAAATAAGTAAATCTTTAAAAAGAAACATATGTACAGTATAACAAAAATAACTTTAAATTTGTATCTATAGGCAAAAGTCCACACTGATGTAAAGTATTTGAGATTAGTGGTTGTTTAAAAGTAGACTCAACATTCCACCCGTTATCTCATCATTTCTATATTAATTCCCTTTTTCCTTCAGATAGAGATCTTTGAATCTAACTCTGTTGTTTAGCTTTTTTCCTGACCATGACCAATAACAACTTGTAACTATCCCCGCAAAGTGATGACAAACTTTTATAACCCATTGAAAGACCAAAAGCCATCCATTCCACATCCATGATGTGGGCATCATGGTCTCTAGAACATGCTTCCTGTTGTCTGTGGGTGCTGGCATCTTCAGGAGAACATGGGAAAATTAAGATAAAGGTCAAGTCCTGGCTAGAACAGTCTGTGAGGCTGGACCATCTCAGTCAGCAACCTTAACACCGTTTTGGATGCTGAACCCTGAGGAAATTGCAACAGAGGCATTCTGATACTGGGTTACCTGGTATCTGGTCCCCTTGCTCTGAAAACACATAAACTTTCAAAGGTAACATACATATCTGAATTAATGCAAGTATGGACTGTGCATTGTATACAAATCAGCCAAAGATGACTCTTTTGTTTTATGCTTGAACAAGTAAAATATTTGTCACCTGCCTTATAGTTTTTCTAGGTTTATTTCTTTATAAAATAGCCAGGATTTTTAGGGGGTCTTCTCTGGTCAAACCTGATCTTCTTTAACCTTGAATGAATCCATAGCCTTTCATTTTCTGTGGAAACAAAAGTATAACCTCTTCTCCAATGCAATATATTTTTTGGCTTCCATTTTGAAGATAACGCATTTTTAAAATATATAGGTTGTTCTTCATTAAATTCTCCATAGGAAAATATGTATATATAGGTTGGTTTAATTTAGTAGCTTTTATAATCCAGTGTCTCCCAGCACCTATTGTTTGCTCATCAGTGACCAAAAGGTTTTAAGACAACACAATAGTATACAGGATCCAGACTCCCTGGGTTTCTTTTTATTACTTTACTCTTTCTTTAAAGACATCATTATTTCTAAACTATTATTTACTTATTTATATGACTGTGTATACTCTTTTTCTTTTTTTCTTGAGCCTATGCACATAGTTAAACACACTGTCACCTGTTTATAGGATTTTTTTTTCGACCTGAACCTGCCTTACTGTGTATCTGCAACCCTTTCTGTCTGCAGGAGTAAAATCTTAAACTTCCACGCAGCTTAGCTAGTGGCAGGCTGGCAGCTGGCTCCACCACCTCAGTTCCCTCAGAGCCTGGCCTCATGATGGATGAAGGGACTGGTGGGAACCGTGTTTACCACCCCAGCCTGGGAAATTTCTGGGTTCACACTGCTGTAGATGTTTCTACCTGGTCTCATACCAATGAGTAGTTTGCCACCCACTGCTCATAAATTCCATTCAAGTATTTGGTAGCAAGGCCTCTTAAAAGAGCCACATCTCTGTATGCCACTAGCACGGAGACTACCCAAGAGACCACAGTCTCCAGGAAGATGTGTTTGACTCTGTGTTCTGACCTTTTTTAAAAAAAAAAAAAAGTTTTGTTATGCCTTGTGTGGATATACATTACTGGACATTGAGCACAGGATGTAGTCAGACTTTTTCTGTCCTACCAGCCAGCTCCCAAATAACCACATGGAGACTCTTATTAACTATGAAAGCTCAGCTGATAGCTTAGGGTTATTCCTAACTAGCTCTTATAACTTAAACTAAAACATATTTTTATTAATCTACATTCTACCATGTGGCTTTTACTTCTCTCCCATTCTATGTCTGACTCATTCTACATCTGGCTGGCTTCTTTTTCCCAGCAGCCTTTCTCTGGCTCTCCCGCCTATACCTCCTGCCTAACTAATGGCCATTTACCTTCTTATTAAACTGATCAGAAAGTGCCTTGCCAAAGACACAACACTGAAATAGCTGAGTAAGTACAAGCAAAGAGTCTGAAGGCTTGCTGAGGAGAATGAGCTGAACGTGTCATTCCTTAACCTTGGTGAAAGAGGTGTCCGCGACAGAACTGTCACACTCCCAAACCTGGGCTCCCTTCAGAGGGCAGTTGTGACACACTCAGAAAATACACGAGTAAGTGAGTCATTATTGAGGAGGGAGCCATAAAGCTCCTCTCTGTAGGCAACCGTTAGTAATGACCCTTTATTTTGCCTGAACGCCACTGTGGCTCATTGAGTGGAAGCATGCTCAGTTGAGAGCCTTCTTCTCTCTCTCCTCCATGAATGATTGATTTTTCTCATTAGACATTGCTCAAAAGCAGCTGCTGTAAGAACATGGGTCCTCGGCCTCCTTCTGTGCTCTGCAGAGGGGAGAGACATCACTCCACTGTGCGATAAATGTTTCTAAAGAGAGACAAGAAAGCTGGTAGCCTAGGCATCAACACTTCTTAGAGCAAACATAAAACAGTCAGAGGGGTAGCAATTAAAAAATCTTACAGCATGGGTATCCACTTCTTTCTTAAATTATATTTATTTATTTATAAATATTTATATTTAGAGACACATGTACCACAGTGTGCATGTAGACAGAGGTCAGAGGACAACTCGTGAGGGTCATTTCTCTCCTTCTACTATCCAGGACCCAGGACTGAACCCAGGTTGTCAGATTGGTGGTAGGTGCCTTTACCCACTGAGGCACCTGGCTGGCCCACAGTGTCTGCTTCTTTACCAGGGCACAGTTGTGATAAATAGAGCTGTCATACAGCCTTTGTCATCTGTCTATCATGATGGTGGTTGGGGCCTCAGGGAGAAAACTGTGCTAATGAGCCAGGGTTGGTTTCTGTGTCTGCTGGTGTCTGTGTTCCTATGGCACACTTCTGAAATATTCTTTAAATGAGATGAAGCAATATTTTTTCTCTCTCACGGAACTTATAGGTACCCCTAATTGACAACTTTTTTTTTTTTTTGGTTTTTCGAGACAGGGTTTCTAATTGACATCTTTTTATCAGCCAGTTTTGTTGTGACGAATATCCCAGTCTACATGAGTGTCATTCTGAATGGTTATAACAATGGCTGCTGATGCCCTCTGGTATTTACTATGTGCTATTCTTGGTGATTTACTTATATTGATCACAAATTTGGTAATAGTCCTAAAAGGTAGGTTCCATTGTCATTCCCTCTTACAGAGGAGGATACAGCAGGATCTACTGAGACAGATTTAATTTTGCCTCAGTCACACAACTTTCTTCAATGAGCAACAGCACAAGACGGTGTGAGTTTCCACTGTCCTGGCATGGTGTCATTTGGATCCCAGGTCTCAGTCTTTGTGTAGAAATCCTGCTGCTTCTTTGATGCAGAAGAACATGAACGTGTATCCCTGGGGCTGTGGCTCAGGAGTGTCTTTTAAATTATCCTTTACCGCCTCATCTTAAAAATGTCTTAGTTTATCATTCTATCATGAAAGCTATATTCCCCATTGTTCCAGTACAAGAATTAGGAAGTTCTTTTCTTTCTTCAATAATTTTCTGTTTGTCCTGTATTCCTTCCTTCCTTCCTTCCTTCCTTCCTTCCTTCTTTCCTTCCTTCCTTCCTTCCTCCCTCCCTCCCTCCCTTCCTCTTTCTTTCTTTCTTTCTTTCTTTCTTTCATTCAAGATTTATTTATGAGCTGGGTAGTGGTAGCACACGCCTTTAATCCCAGCACTCAGGAGGCAGAGGTATAAATGGATCTCTGTGAGTTCGAAGTAAGCTTGGTCTACAGAGTGAGTTCCAGGACAGCCAAGGCTACACAGAGAAACCCTGTCTCCAAAACAAACAAAAAAGATTTATTTATGTATACAGTGTTCTGCAGAAGAAGGCACCAGATCTCATTCTAGTCGGTTGTGAGCCACCATGTGGTTGCTGGAACTGAACTCAGGACCTCTGGAAGAGCAGCCAGTGCTCTTAACCGCTGAACAAACTCTCCAGCCCAACCTGTATTGTTTTCATATCCCTGACACATGAGCCCTTGGGTAGGTCCTACAGGCTTGACCTTCATGTTGAGCTCCCCACAATATGAGCTAGCAAGAGCCTGTGGGCACACACCTGTGAGTGTTGTGTGACTCTGAAAGGAATGGGATCCATTGCCAGGCAGCTTCAAATCCTGGTCGAACCTCCTCCATCGTGTGGATAGTTTATGTGACCCATCTGGCTTTTAATGTCCTCATCCAGGAAGAATGTGCTTTGTGCCCAGACTTTCGAAATAAAGTCATTGTCATTGACGCCTTATCTGTCTCTGGCCCTTTTGTGGTCCTCCCTCGTTGGGCATGCTTAGAAAACCTGTAGAGAAAATTAGCCACTTCTAATGGCTGCTAAAAATGTAAGCCAGTTAATTCGCTGTGGAAACACTAGTCCATGGTGTCTCAGCTAGCAAGTAGTGTTCTGTCGAACCACTGAAGTGCAGTCTGGCTCCAGGCCAGGCTGTTCCAGCACCCCTTCCTTCCCTTGCAGGTGTCTGCAACGTGGATCATCAGAACAAAGCTGGCTACACCGCTGTGATGATCACTCCCTTGGCTTCTGCAGAGACAAAGGAAGACATGGCTGTTGTCTGGAAGCTCTTGCGAGAGGGGAATGTAAACATCCAAGCCACCCAGGTAGGTGGAGAGCGCTTGATCTCTCTGCTTCTCGGCAAACATAACACCCCCTAGTTTTATTCTTCCAGTTGGGTGAGGAGTTCAGTTTAGATCCATGGAGCGTTTCCCACTCCAGAATGCTGGGGCCATCAAATGGCGTCTATCCAAAATCCCAATCCTTGATCTTCCTTACAGGCTCTTGGGACATAGACAGGCTAGCACAGGTGTCTCTGAGCCATCTGGTCTGTGTTCCAAACTAAAACAGGGCAAAATCTACCTGGATTTATCTTCTCTAACTTCTCCAATCAAATTCTAATGGTAGCCTCTTGAGAAGGTCTTTGGTGGCTGGCTGCTGAAGTCAATCACCTCTCTTAGCCTCTTGGGAAGAACTTAGCTTGCTGGCTGCTGTAGCCCCTCATCTCTGTGGCTCACCAGATCTGGACCCAGGACACATTTAGGACGCTCAGTACTTTAGAGTTATTGCTGATCATCTCCTCTCTAAAACCTTTTTAAAAAGATTTTGTTGTTGTTGTTGTTTTAAGACAGGGTTTCCATGTGTAGCCCTGGCTGTCCTGGAACTTGCTCTTGTAGACCAGGCTGGCCTCGCACTCAGAGATCTGCGAGCCTCTGCCCCCCAAGTACTGAGACTAAGGAAGTGTGCCACCACAGCCTGCTATTTTATTATTTTTAAATGTGTGTGTGTGTGTGTGTGTGTGTGTGTGTGTATGTGTGTCTACCAGGTGCCTGTGGAGGCCAGAGGTGTCAGATCCTCAGGAACTGGACTTACAGGCAGTTGCGAGCTACCCCACATGGGTACTAAAAACCAAACTTACGTTGTGTGTCAGAGCAACACACACCCTTAGTCACAGAGCCATCTCTCTGTGAACCCCCCCCCCCCGAAGCTGTTTTAATACAGTCATAAATGTCCATTAAACTGATGGAGAGAGAGTGTGGGTAGCAGGGCAGGCAGGAGCAAGAGTAAGGTCACCAATCCCTCACTCCCAGGAGCTATGAGGATCCCTGCCTCCCAGGCCTTGTCTTACCCAGAGAGTAAAAGCAGAATTCTGGGGAACTGAGCAATATGACAGACGTGCTTCTTTGGTCCTTAAAGTAACCAGGTCTCAAACATCTCCTGTCTTTCCTTACCTTCCTACCAAGCAGAATGAGCAATACCTGAAATACAGTCACTTATAATCAAAGGGTGTGGCTAGTGGCAGTAGGTGCTTTCCTAGTATGTTTGAGGGGCTGGATCATTCCCAGGGACTCATATAAAGGAAAGGTTTGTCTAGGCTCTTGATTTCCAAGACTCAGTCCCTGGCTGCTTTGTCCCATTGCCTTTTTGCCAGCAGTAAGACAGAATGTCATGGCAGGAACACACAAGAGGTAGAGAAATTTACTACCTCTTGCAGAGAGAAAGAAAGAGAGAGGGAGGAGGGAAAGAGGTTAGGTAACCAGCCTTTTTAACACACGAGGACACCTGTTAGCAAGTTGTAGCACCTGTGTTATAGGAGAGGACCCTGAGTTTGGAGAACCTGAATCTTTTATAACAGGCAAAAGCAAGCCTGACCTGTCCTAGGAGGCACTGCCTCTTCAAAAGCTATTGGCTGTGTAAACATACTTTAAAAGCTCACCTGGGGACCGAATATATGGTTCATGGTTAGGAGCAGTAGATGCTCTCCCAGAGGACCCAGGTTCAATTCCCAGCCATCGAGAACTCCAATTCCAGGATATCTGATCTTTCTTCTGATCTCCCTGGGCACAGACATGTAATCAAATTTTTCTATCCCGCCAGCCAGCTCCCAAATCACGACACAGAGACTTATTATTAATTATGAAAGCTCGACCAATAGCCTTGGTTCATCCCACCAGCTCTTATAACTGAAATTAACCCATTTCTAGTAATTTACTTTCTGCCTCGTGGTTTTATTACCTTTACTCTGTACTGTTCATCCTGCTTTTCCTGCTTCCTCCCTGCCTGGCTGCAATTCTGTCCTTCTTCTTCCCAGCATCCTCCATGACTGGAAATCCTGCCTAGCTATTGGTCGTTCAGCTTTTTGTTAAGCCAATCAGAGTGACATCTTTACAATGTACGAAAAGATTGTTCCACAACACAGACATACATGCAGGCAAAACATATACACAGAAAATAATACTACTACTAAAAATTTTAAATATTTGTGTTGAGCCCCCTCTTCTACACTCTCCAAAACTGCAGTAGTCTGGGTGGCTCCAAAGTCACTTTGCACACCTCATCCAAGAGCTTTCAGGGATCCTGGAGATGGTTCGGTGGTTTAGGACACTTGCTGCTCAAGCATTTGAATCCCCATACTCATATTAAAAAGGTGGGCATGGCTCTGCACACACCTGTAACCCCAGGTCTGTGGGGAGCAGAGACAGGAGGATTGCAGAGGCTGCTGGCTGCTGGCAACGTGTCAGGGGAGTCTCAGCAAAAAACGCCCTCTTCCAGAGGGGAGGCGTGAGAATTTAGAAATATAGTAAAGAATATGACGATGTGAACAAAAATAACAAAACGCAACAAAAATAACAAAACGCTGAGACATGTAGGATAGTATCAGGAGGGAATTTTTCAGTGAGTACTGAAAATTCACCCGTGTTTAACTTCCAGCTGGTTAATATACCCCTGACCCTAAAAACATAGGAATAAAACAAAAGACTGCATTAACATACAGATTGAAAGTTACGGCTACGTTCAGCGTTCACGCCCTAGGCTCACGCCCTAGACCAAACACCCTGTAGGCAAACAACTCCCTGGGTGGAATCCCAAGTTATTTCCAGAAAGGAACCTGGAACTCATTTGGATCCTTAGACTGTTGTTTTAGGTGGGAACCAACTACGACCCTATTTCAGGAGCACCTGCGGGCTGGCAACTAGGCACACCTGTGGACAATAGCCTTGCGAGAGCAGAACTCTGCTTCACAACTAGGTTTGAGTTGGAAGCACAATAACCTTAATGAACTAAAAACAAGTCCCAAACTCTCTGACCTTTGGCCTCTTTGGGCCTCCACAGCAAAGGAATAAAGAATAAGGTGGAGTGTCATAGAGCATGATTTTCATACACCTGCACACGCGACTTTGCACATACGTATTGCGCGCGTGCACACACACGAGGAAACATCATTTGGGGAATGTTGCTGCTGTCTAACAGCTCCTTACTGACGGCAGGACACAGGTATTTGTAACTGGCTTTCTGGCTCTCCAAGTCTCCTGAGTCACACACAGCTCCCCTTCCAGAAGACAATTCACAGTGTCTTTATTTTCAATAGTATTATCCTAACAAGCATGCTGATTTCTTCAACTGGAAGAGGGGATGCTCACCATGACCAAAGTCAACCCCTCCTCTTTCCTGAGGTGCAATGGGTTCTAGGAGGGTCACCAAGGAAAAGCTGGGGATCCACAGCTGCAGCTGTTCTCCTTGGCTCCCCTGGGACTTTGAGGGGAGGTGGCGATGATCAGCAGGATGGGAGTGAGCTGGGAGCCTCTGAGGGGCACATCTTCCCATCTTCGTATCTCCAAGGTCGCTGCAGGGCCTGGTGTATGGTGTCACTCTGGAATGACCAACTACTGAACTAAGCTGTATTAATCTAGACCAGAAGGAAGGTGAGGAGGAGCCCCCGAGACTCAAGAGGGCTGCCTGCCGTTTCACCTGGCTTTCATGGGGGCTGGGGAGAGGAAACCTCAGGTTTATTAATCTAGTGAGCAACCATTACCTCCAGGCTGAGCAATCACCCTCTCAAAGGCAAATTGGCAAGCCCTGGAAAGATCTGTCAGGGTTCCAGAGAAATGGGGACTGAAAACAGTTATTGATACCCACCTACTGAGCGGCACTGCACAGTCGCTACCTCTTAGAGATGACGATAGTGGACGCTTCCTAACTTGCTGGGCTCCACGAGGCAGGTGGTGCCTTAACCATCCCTGTCCTTCTTCATCAGGACAGAGTACAGAGATGACCCTTGCCCAGGGGTCACCTAAGACCGTCGGGAAACACAGATATTCACATTATGATTCATAATGGTAACAAAGGTACCGTTATGAAGTAGCGATGAAAATGATCTTATGGTTGGGGGTCACCGTAACATAAGGAACTGTATTAAAGCATTGCACCATTGGGAAGGTTAAGAACCGCTGCCCTAGAGCCACAGGGGATCTCGAGGGAGAGCAGGCATAGACCTTGTTTTATTCTTGGCAACCTGATATCCCATTGGAGAGACAAGCTTGACCTTCAAATCCAAAAAGGGTTGGCAAAATACAGTAAGTCATAGAGGAAGGCTATAAGAAAATAGAGGAACGTGTAACAGACCTGTGTAAATAAGAAATAATTGACACCTTATAATCAGAAAAGTGACCACCTCGTGTGACTGGATTTATACTCTTTATCCTACTTGATTGCCACAAGAACCACATAAAGCATACAGGGGAAAAAATTTTCTTTTTTTGGTTTTCTGAGACAGGGTTTCTCTGTGTAGCCCCACCTGTCCTAGAACTTGCTCTATAAACCAGGTTGGCCTCAAACTCCCAGAGATCCAATTGCCTCTGCCACCAGAGCTCTGGAACTAAAGACATGTGCCACCACTGCCCAGCAGGAAAAATAATTGTATAATTAATGTTCAAGCAAAGGAAAACCAAGCTTCAGCTGCAGAGACACAACTTGAGTTGGTTCTCTGAGTCTAACCCATTGCTATATCCACTGGTGACCGTGGGGATCTAAAAGATAACCATACTGTCACTGGTCAGGGGTTAGGAACAATGCAGGGCCTGCAAACAGAGATTTTATTGAGACAAGAGGGTTCCGGGTAATCATTAAACAAAACCCAAGAGGCCCTGAGCAGACTGCGGCTTCCCAGAGAAAGGTGGCATGGGTTGAAGCCACAGCCTTCCCGCCCTCCGCCCTCCGTCAGTCAGGACATCACTCACGGGCTTGGTGCTAGACCTTGGGAAAACTGGCACAAAAACAACTGTCCCTGGGGGTGGGGGGGAACGACCCAGTAGCAGAGCACCTCTGTAGCATGCGTGGGGCCCTGAAGTTAATCCTCTGTACTACAAGAAGAAAACTCAAGTAAATAAATAAGAACAGTCCTTACTGCCAACGTCTTAGCCCCTAAGTGTAAAGGGAAATTAGAAACCAGTCAGTATGATGCTGCCCAGGCTGGGAAGCCAGGCGCGGCTTTGGAAAGGGCATAGGGTTTGACTGGAATCATGGGAAAGCAGAAGTTAGCCAGAAAGAAAAGGATGTGTCCCACGCCACAAGCAGAGGGGCGATCTAGTCAGTGGCCGTTTCCTTGAGAAGGTTTGCTGGACGCACCCAGTTTCAGCCTTTGCCTGTCGCTCTTTGTGCAGGGGGGCCAGACTGCGCTGATGCTGGGGGTTAGCCACGATCGGGAGGACATGGTCCAAGCGCTACTGAGCTGCCAGGCAGATGTCAACCTGCAGGACCATGACGGATCGTCTGCCCTCATGCTGGCCTGTCACCAAGGCAACGCTGACATGGTGCGACTGCTCCTGGCACAGCCGGCCTGCAACAGCAGCCTGACTGACAAGGTAAGATGTACAGGCAGTTATCCGGTGGATATTTAACACCTGTCCGGAAAAGTGTCTCGCCAGCCATCCGAATTCAAGAAACCATATGGCTGTAGTGATAGAGTTAACCTCATAAGGCTGGGCGTAGGGCTTAAACGAGATAGTGGATGGTAAACACTCATAGCCTTCATGCTGGGAAACTCGCAAAACTAAAAACACTGTGCTTAGCAGGGCAGTGGTGGCACACACCTTTAATCCCAGTACTTGGGAGGCAGAGACAGGCAGATCTCTGTGAGCTCGAGGCCAGCCTGGTCTACAGAAGGAGTTCCAGGACAGGCTCCCAAGTTACAGAGAAACTCTGTCTCTAAAAACAAACAAACAAATAAATAAATAAACACAAAAACCACCGTGCTTAGGAAATGTGTCCAGGTTTGGCTCAGCCCTGAGCCTCCTCTGGTGAGACTAGTGTGTGACTTTGGGGCGGCAGCTGAGCTCTGTGTCCAGGGCAGACTCTGGGCATCCAGATGATGGCACCAAGTTTATAGAAACAACTCTGTAGTCATTAAATTGACAGTACCTCCATGACACAAATCTACTTTGTGGAGCCATCCATTCTCCCCAGTGAGCCTGCCTGACGTCACACAGTCAGTGCCTGCCCCCTTAAATAAACCACCTCGTAAGACGAGGGCGGCTGGGGGGAGAAGATAACCATCATGTCTTGTAGTGTTACCATGGATCCAAGAATGTCGCTCTCATGACAACCCTGTGAGGTCCATTCCACTGCTGCCGTCATCTGCTGGAGGAAGCAGAATCACCAAATGGTTGGGTCCATGCCCACGTTGCCCAGCTGGTAGGCTTCAACACCATTAAGCCCTAGGCTCGTGATGGACACACCATCTCTCCCACGGAAGGAACCCAGCATTTCTGCAGAATCCTTCATATGTTACAGGGCTTCCACAGCTCAGTGACTGAATGAATGGCCTAAACTTAGGGATTCAGTCCCAAGAGTGACCCCTTTGCTGATCATGACAGTGGGTCGCATTTCTAGAGCACTTTTGGCAGCTAATCTTCAGCTGCATACCATCCCTGATCTACTCAAGAATACAGCAAGCTGCCCTGCATTTTACAGGGCCAAGGGATGTTACACTCCTGTTTTAAGCATATAGCCAGCCAGCAGTTCTCAGAGCAGAGTCCAGCCCGGGCCAGACTCTAGTGTCGTAAATGTTGGCATCATAATTTAATGCTATAAACAGACATCTTTGTGCTTAAAACCCACAGTTCAAAGGGAACAAAAGTCTGGCAAGGCAAAGAAAGCCCCTTGCTATGCAGGGATAGCACGTCTTCCTGGACCCTGTTGGAGCCACAGAGAGTACACCATCAGCAAGTCAGGCTCAACCCTACAGTCAGCCCTACTGTGCAGCCGTTCCATGGAGTCATTTCTGAGCACTTCAGAGAGCACTGGTCCTCCTGTTTTCCCATGGGATTGGGAGCAGGGGATCGGGGAGTGGAGCCTCCTTTTCCAAACACGTAGTGAGACAGAGGATCTATGTTGGAGTGTCCCCTGTGGGCTGCCTTAATCTGGACTAAACCTGAACAATAGTAGCCCAGGGCCACAAAGAAGTGACCACTGTACTTACCTGGAAGAGGCCTGAGAAGAGACACCTGTGTGGAACAGGCCAAGCAGGCTTGAGCCTTGGAAGTCCCTAACTGGCCAGAGTAATAAGTCATGAAATGGGATCCCTTCCTGGGCCCGCGTGGTAGCCACAACTAAGAGAGAACTCCCTGGCTTTCTGGAGGTGGAGGAAAACCATGGGGGGAGCCAGCTCAAGTACGACTGTTAGAACTGACTTTAAATCCAGCATTCTCGAGTCTGAATTTGAGTTCAGGGACTCTGTGCCTTCCCATAGGTGAACCCTAAGCCTCTGTACACGACTGTAAAATGGGTCTAGAGATGAGCTAACTAAATGCTTAGTATTTATAAATCACACTTGCTGGCTGGAATTGTGACACCTAGAGCAAATTCTCAGTACAGCAACAGATGGGGGGCGGGGCTTGGCTTTTGCAAGTGTCTGCCGGAAGTCAGGAAGATGAAGATCCTAAGTTAGGGGAGTCAGAGGAGGGAGACTGCCCCCAAGGGAGAACCAACTGGCCACCAGTTCTGAGTCAGTCTTGTATTCCTCAGGAGGGGTGACATGCATCCAAAGGAGATTTGGCAGTGTCTAGAGACACTTTTACTTGTCACAAGTAGAGGAGGGAGTGCTCCTGTCATCTAGGGCTAGGGATATCGATAAACACCTGCAGTGCACAGGAGCAATAAAGAATTATGAGTTACCTGGCCCGAGCCAGACATGGTGGTGCATGCCTTTAACCCCAGCATTTGGGAGGCAGAAGCAGGTGGATCTCTGAGTTCAAAGATAAACCTGGCCTACAGAGCGGGTTTCAGGACATCCAGGGCTACACAGAGAAACCCTGTCTCAACAAGCTTGGTCAAGGGTTGATGCAGGGAGAGCCAGGGAACGCTGAAGAGCAGATCACTGCGGGCCTGGGTCTGAATTGGCAGGGCTCAGTACAAGATGTGGAGGTGAACTGAAGGAAAAGCCAGTCAATGAGGTCTTGGACAGGGCTTGTAGGAGTGTCGTGTGTGTGTGTGTGTGTGTGTGTGTGTGTGTGTGTGTGTGTCCCAGTCCTATCACATTCCATTGCCTGAATCAGGCCTGACTGAGGATTCCCACTGCAGCTTCCTCAGGGCCAGAAGGAGCATGGGGTTTCCAGCAGCAGCGTGAGAAGATAATTGTTGCTGGGGCCACCAAGGACCAAGGCTGGTACCTGGCGCCAGTTCCCACATAAAGGCCATATCAGGGGTCAGCTGTCATCTCTCTTTGGGGGCACAGATGTCCACAGCACAGGTCTTTTGGAGACTCATTTGGAGAGAGAATCCTGTTCTGAAATTGCTTCCTCTTATCAACAAAGTGCAATAAAAAGACAGAGCTGCAGGCACTTCCCCTAGGCTTAGGAGGCAAGAGCGGGTGGGGGTGAGGCCATCACTATACTTTCTCTGGGGACCTTGAGCATGACAAACTCTGATAGTGGGGCCTGAGCACCGGTTGCCAGCTTCTCCTTATTTGGAAGGTGTTTCAGGACATCCATCAAACGGGAACATTTTTGAGATAGAGATTGTGCCTTGTCCGTCTTTACCTGATCTGTTGTAGGTTCATGAGGTCTTGTCATATTGAAAGACACCTCCACCACAGCACACACAGGAAGGCATATGCGCGCGCGCGCACACACACACGCACACGCACACACACACACACACACACACACACACACGGGCTGTCTGTGCAAACCTTCCCCTCTTCAGCTCAGTCAGTGCATGGCCAGCCTATAGTGTTGTTAAGTAGAAATCTGTAGACCCAGCTATGATACATCGATCCTCACACATCCTTCCTTCCTCTGTGGGAGGCATGTACATATAAGGGATGCTCTCTTCCTAGGTGGTCTCTTTTTCTCCACTTCCTGTCCTCCATGTCTTCAGCTGAGACGCCCACAGATGGAGGCTGGAACCTCCAGATGGAATCTGTCAGAAGCTGCAATGCTTAGCCTCTGGGACTGGCCCTGTGGCACTTTCCCATGGTAACAGTCCTCTCTCACACACTGTTTACATAAAGCTCTGAATGGCAGAGAGTGAGGACAGCCCTCCCTCCTCGCCCCTCCATCCCCCCCACAACGCAGGACTCCCTGATGAAAACCCCCTCCCAGCAACAGTGTAGGGACTCCTTGCTTAAAACTCTGTCTTGTTCCAGGTTTGCTCAGAAGAAAAGACTCCTTAGGTTTTTGTGGTTTCTTTACCAGTTTGAACCAAACACCTCTGCCTGCGCAGCCAATCTTTCAGCAGCACTTAGCAAGGCCTGGCAGCCCACCTGTGCCAGGATGTAGCAGGGACCAGGCCAGACTTAGTCCTTGAACTTACAGAGACCAGAACTGATCAAGTGATCTCCCAGATTCCAGCCTAAATAGAAAAGTGCAGGGAGGGTGGCCCAGCAAATAAGAGCCTAGCCTGGGGTTCACAGTAAGTCACTATTTCAAAAGAAAGCAAGACTTTGAGGCTAAGAGCGTATACTTCTCTTGCAAAGGATCTGTGTTTAGTTCCTAGTAGAGCTCACATCAAGTAGCTTACAATTCCTCTAAATCCCAGGGGCTCCCACTCTCTGAGTACCCACACTGACATGCACATACCCCTCACCCACAGACACATACCCCCTGCCACATAACCCACCCACACACACATAATCCCCCCCACACATAATTTCCCCAACACATAGCCCCCATATAACCACACACACATAACCCCCCACACTCACATGCACATACCCCCTATACACACACACATAAGCCCCCCCACACACATAACCCCTCACACACACACACACACACACTCACACGCACATACCCCTACACACACCCACACTTAAGAATAAAAGCAAAAAAGCAGGGGGTGGGTGTAGCTCTGTTGACAGAGAATTTTTTTTATTTTTTATTTATTTATTAATTAAAGATTTCTGCCTCTTCCCCGCCACCGCCTCCCATTTCCCTCCCCCTCCCCCGATCAAGTCCCCCTCCCTCATCAGCTCGAAGAACAATCAGGGTTCCCTGACCTGTGGGAAGTCCAAGGACCACCCACCTCCATCCAGGTCTAGTAAGGTGAGCATCCAAACTGCCTAGGCTCCCACAAAGCCAGTATGTGCAGTAGGATTAAAAACCCATTGCCATTGTTCTTGAGTTCTCAGTAGTCCTCATTGTCCACTATGTTCAGCGAGTCCGGTTTTATCCCATGCTTTTTCAGACCCAGGCCAGCTGGCCTTAGTGGGTTCCCGATAGAACATCCCCATTGTCTCAGTGTGTGGGTGCACCCCTCGCGGTCCTGAGTTCCTTGCTTGTGCTCTCTCTCCTTCTGCTCCTGATTTGGACCTTGAGATTTCTGTCCGGTGCTCCAGTGTGGGTCTCTGTCTCTGTCTCCTTTCATCGCCTGATGAAGGTTAGTATTCAGGAGGATGCCTATGTTTGTCTTTGGATTCACCTTCTTATTTAGCTTCTCTAGGATCGCGAATTATAGGCTTAATGTCCTTTTTTTATGGCTAGAAACCAAATATGAGTGAGTACATCCCACGTTCCTCTTTTTGGGTCTGGCTTACCTCACTCAGGATTGTGTTTTCTATTTCCATCCATTTGTATGCAAAATTCAAGAAGTCCTTGTTTTTTACTGCTGAGTAGAACTCTAATATGTATATATTCCATACTTTCTTCATCCATTCTTCCATTGAAGGGCATCTCGGTTGTTTCTAGGTTCTGGCTATTACAAACAATGCTGCTATGAACATAGTTGAGCATATACTTTTGTTGTATGATAGGGCCTCTCTTGGATATATTCCCAAGAGTGGTATTGCTGGGTCCAGGGGTAGGTTGATCCCGAATTTCCTGAGAAACCGAAACACTGCTTTCCAGAGTGGTTGCACAAGTTTGCATTCCCACCAGCAATGGATGAGTGTACCCCTTTCTCCACAACCTCTCCAGCAAAGGCTATCATTGGTGTTTTTTATTTTAGCCATTCTGACAGGTGTAAGATGGTATCTTAAAGTTGTCTTGATTTGCATTTCCCTGATCGCTAAGGAAGTTGAGCATGACCTTAAGTGTCTTTTGGCCATTTGAACTTCTTCTGTTGAGAATTCTCTGTTCAGCTCAGTGCCCCATTTTATAATTGGGTTGATTAGCCTTTTACGGTCTAGTTTCTTGAGTTCTTTATATATTTTGGAGATCAGACCTTTGTAGGTTGCGGGGTTGGTGAAGATCTTCTCCCAGTAAATGGGTTGCCTTTTTGTCTTAGTGACAGTGTCCTTTGCTTTACAGAAGCTTCTCAGTCTCTGGAGGTCCCATTTATTCAATGATGCTCTTAATGTCTGTGCTGCTGGGGTTATACATAGGAAGCGATCTCCTGTGCCCATCTGTTGTAGGGTACTTCCCACTTTCTCTTCTATCTGGTTCAGTGTGTTCGGACTGATATTGAGGTCTTTAATCCATTTGGACTTGAGTTTTGTGCATGGTTATAGATATGGATCTATTTTCATTCTTCTACAGGTTGACATCCAGTTTTGCCAGCACAATTTGTTGAAGATGCTCTCTTTTTTCCATTGTATACTTTTAGCTCCTTTATCGAAAATCAGGTGTTCATAGGTTTGTGGGTTAAAGTCAGGGTCTTCTATTCGATTCCATTGCTGTTGACAGAGAATTGACCTGCATGTCAGAGGCCACTGTGTCTGAGCCCCAGCACACACTAAATTGGGTGATGGCATCCAGGCCTATACTCTAAGCACTCAAGAGGTGGAAGCAGAAAGAACAGGAATCCAGGGCCATCCTCACCTGGTTCCTGGCCAATGTGGGCTATAGGAGACCCTGCCTCAAAACAACAATATATTCCTCCCTTGGAGCCCCTCCCACTCTCCGTTCTTTCTCTGCTGCCGGACTACAAATGGTTGTGGCGCCTCAGAGGCAGCTGGGTTCCATCCTGCTGCAAAGGGGGAAGCCCAAAGAGCTTGACATGTTAATATGGGCCACACCTGCTCCTCTGAAAGATGTGTCCCATTTCAGGAAGTTGATAGAGTTACAATGAGAGTAAAATGGATAGTAAGTATCAGAGCAGCCTCAGGCTGGCACCTCTCAGTCAGTCACCAAGATAAGTGTGGTTTTCAAAGCCGTTTAGCTTTCAGAATTCTGACTGTAGGGCTGTGTTCACTCATAAGAGACCGGCTGCTCGGATGGAGCTCACACTCCAACACCCAGCGTGTGGGCTTTCCCTCCATCTCTGTACAGCCAGTAGCAGGCCTGCCTCAGGACAGCACCACAGGTCCAGCTTCTTTAGCTCAAGCTCCGCATAGCGGGCCATGCGGTAGAGAAAAATGCTTCAGGGACTTCATGTCAGGAATTATCAACACGTACAGTGTCCTGAGCTCATGGCTGCTCCTAGGGAAACAGTTAACAATGGGAGGGTGCTGAGAGATATAGCTTAGTCCAGAAAGAGCTTGTAATGTGATCATGAGGACCCAAGCTCAATCCCCAGAACCCATAGCTGTAAAAACATCTGGGCACTGTAGCGTATGCCAGCAATGATGCTCACTGGCCAGCTAGCCTTTCCTATCTGGCCAGGTCCAAGCCATTGAGAGACTATCTCAAAACGAGCAAGGTAGACAGCACCTGAGGAATAACACCGGGTTCTGAGCTGTGGTTTCCACATGCACATGCATACATGTGCACATGCACAGATAAACATGTTTACACACACACACATACACGCACACACGTGCTTGAGAAAAGGCCTTTTCAGTGAGTGTATGGCTTGTGGGCATATAGAAACCAACAAGCTTCCGATAAGCGGGAAATTGCTAGTATATGATGGGCTGTTAAAACAGAGTGAGACAGATGAGTTATGAAGATTACAGTGGGAAGCCATCTAGCACCACAGTTACAATAAAAGGGCATTCAAGACCCATGCATGCGTCCCTTTCTCTGCTTTAGCAGCAGCAATCCATTTGCACAGGAGAAAAGAGAAAGGACAGGAAAGGATATTTTCTTTCCTATATTTTCCAGTTTTCTTTAGTGCTGAGGGTCTGGCAACCCCTTTTCTGTTCCCACAGGCTCAGGCTCCCAGGCCCGAGGATGGCACGGCACGTGTGGAAGGGTCCTCATGTCTCGTGACCCATTTCTCACGGTCCACATGCCATCTGAGTCACACCCCTCCTGGGTTACCTGATGTTTGCGGCATCCCTCTCAACACTTCTCAGTGGGCCAAGAGGCAGATGGGATGATATTTTTTTTCTTCCTTCCCTACAGGCTGGCCGAACAGCTTTGTCCATCGTCCTGAATTCACCTGCCTATGTGGAAATCGCAGAGCTTCTTCAGGCCCATGTGAAGCAGGGCACGTCCCTGGGGCTGTAGAAGCTGCAGAAGAACTAACAGCCAGGAACAAAAGGCTCCTTTTCTGAACTCTTCCCTTGCCCTTAGAGGGGGCCGGGGTCACAGACAAAGGGTCGCCGCTCGAATGAAGAAGCTATGTCAAATATGCACAATCCATTCCCGTCATAGGAATCTGCTCATTAGGATGCTTAGTAGTTTTTTGACTTAGGCCAAGCCCTCCAAACTACACGGGCTTCAGCACAGAGTGTGAGGTACAGAGGAAAGGCTGGGGTGGGATTATCCAGAAACTCCAGACATCTTCAGCCTTGAATCCCTCGTGACTGTTTTCGCAGTCCTGTGTAGCGAGCGGGTGGGTAAGGGCACACTCGCACGGTAGACAAGCAATACTTCTTACATAGAGTCTTAAAGCACACTGTCTTTCTGTTTTGCATCAAGCATATATGCAAATATATCCCACTGAATATGCATGTCTAGAGAGAATGGGAGAGGACTCTAAACTTAGGCAGGGTAGGAGGAAGTCCAGTGATGTCAACATCAAGGCAGGGACTCTTGTGAGTCCTCCTGCGGCTCCAATTCCGTCCATGGAAGTAAGCAGAAAATCCAATCTGATGGTTAGCATGTTGGTGGCGTCCAGTTGTTTCAGCTGTTCCCAGCCTGTGAAAGAAGCAAATGAGCTGGCCAGCTTCTTGCTGGGAATGAGTCGCTGTAGAAGTGAGCATTGTTCACCCACTGCAATGGGCAGGTACTGGCTGAGAACTTCCGGGCTCCTGGCTGCCCGAACTTCAGCAGCAGCCAGCCGGGGCAGGACAGAACTTTCTCTGGACTGACATCTCTCCCAGGGAGAGTTCTGTCCTATGCTGCCATATCCTCTGGGGACAACACATGAAAGTGCTGACAGTCTCATGCAAAAGTCATCTTTATGGAAAAGCAAGAGTATCAGAGTTGGGGATCTGAACGCTGAAAACTCAAAAGCGAGACTTCTCCTTTGGGCTGGAATGCCTATTTGCTTGGTACCCCTTGGGTGAGTCACCAAGCCTTCATAGGTGACAATGCCATCATCTTCAGAATGGAGGTGACCATACAGTCCACCTCTCGGTGGGGGGGGGGTGTCTTCATAAAAAACTGCTTGTGGAAGTTTCAGAATCCAGATGATAACCCAGGAAGACTGGCTTCAGGAACTCTGCAGCTAACTTCTTTCCACAGTGTGATTTATGAGGCATGCTCAAAGTCCCATGTGTGGATGCTGCTCAGAGATGAAAAGGTTAGAGCAACAGATGAGTTTTAGAGGATTTATTTCAACGTCAAAACACAATGTAAAGGCAAATGCATACATTAATAAGTGTTAGCTCCTTGCCTTTGCAAAGGCTAATGTGTATCCAGTCCCCAGGATCTTGTTATGCAATAGGTCTGAAATGAGGCCTGAGTGTCTGGGTGTCTAACTAGGCCCAAAGGATGCCGATGCGGTCAGGCCACAACCAAGCTTCGAGTAGCCCAGCTCTGGCCCTGTCCTTATTGTATATAAATTAAAATGTTGCCTCTCGATTGGTCTCAAAATTTCTTTGCTCTTGACTCTTGGGAGTTGGCAGTATAGACCTAAATTAGCTAATTCCTTTTTGCTATCACAAACTACCAAAGGGGGGCTGGAGAGATGGCTCAGTGGTTAAGAGCATTGCCTGCTCTTCCAAAGGTCCTGAGTTCAATTCCCCAGCAACCACATGGTGGCTCACAACCATCTGTAATGAGGTCTGGTGCCCTCTTCTGGCCTGCAGACATACACACAGACAGAATATTGTATACATAATAAATAAATAAATAAATATTTAAAAAAAAAACAAACAAACTACCAAAGGACAGGCACTTATGAAGAAAAGGGGGTATTTATTAGCCCACAGTTTTGGAGTCCGGGGAGGCAGATGGCAGGAGCCTGGAGGAGGAGAAAGGGATCAGAGCTGGATATAGGAGCAAGGTGAAGTCGGGTTTTTGAGCAGTCATCTTGTGACAGCTGCCCTGGGTCTTAGGAGAGATACCTTACTCACCGTTGACAATGTCCCCCATTTGTCCTAAGGGCATCCACCCCTTAAAGCTTAACATTTCCCTGTACCAGGAAACAGGATGAAGTGCTGTGGACCTCAGAGGAGAGACTTTCACCTCTCCTACAGAGTGAGTCAGAGCGCTCTAGAGAGAGCAGTGGGATTGGGGACTAGCAAAGCCTTGTGGCCCCACAGCGGCAGGGTTTCTGATGACTTCAGTTTCAGTCCATGGGAGAGGAGATTTGAGAGCAAGGAAGACATATGGTCTTGTTTATTGTGTTTTGATATTAGAGATTTGGACTTGAGCCTAAACTTGAGGGGACTATCTCACAGGCTGCTTTAAGAATCCAAACGCCTTTCAGAAAACCACACATGTGTGCTGTGTGCTAAATTTCGCTCTTATAATCCTACTGCTGGGGGCGAGGCAGGTGAAGGTGCTTGCTGCCAGGCCTGAGGGTCTGAGTTTGATTCCCAGAACCACATGGTGGAAAGTGAGAACCAACTCGGCCATGTTGTCCTCTGGTCAGCAAGTTATATTCCACATGAACACTGCATACACCGAATGAATAAATAAATGTAATCTTAAAACATTTTTAAGCCCACTGCTTGGCTGGAAGTGTAGCTGAGGGAGAGAGCACTTGTATGTTTGAAGCACTTGGTTCAGTCCTGGCAGGGAAGGGAGAGGCGTCGCTATAGGTAGTGGGAGCCATTGAAGAATGGCTAAACACTGAAGGCAGCCAATCAGAGGTGACGCTAGCAGTAAGGGGGTCAGTGGGGAGCCTCTTGGGAGCCGTTGGGGATAAAGCAGTAAGAGTGGAGCTAAGCATAAGCACTGCTAGGAAAGGCAGCAGGAATGGGGTGTACCAGAATGTGGTCACAAACTGGGTAGGAGCAGAGTTGGTGTCCCCGTCATCCCCAGGACCATCCTATTGTGCTTCCTTAGTTGTAAGCTTGGTAACTCACTACCAGGGATAGGGACTCCGTGTCCCAGCTTCCCTTGCAGTTTGCTATGGTGTCTTTACTACATGTGGGTAATGAGACATGTGTAAAGTGATGCGCACAGACTTCAGTCCCTTTCCCTCTGGCTGGGATGCTGTAGCCATCAAGATGAGACTAACGTCCCCAAACAGAACAGGAGTCAGAAGGAACTGGGGTCCTGTCACATCTGCTCTGGGCTGCCTGTTCAAAAGCCTTCTCGATTGTGTAAACCATTGTCCACTGGGACCCCTCCTGAAATAAACTACATTTTTGAGACCTCAAGACGATCCAAGGGCATCAGGATAGAAAAGCCTTCCTGATTCCAGGTTGTGGTGGTGCACACCTTTAATTCCAGCACTCGGGAGGCGGGGGCAGGCAGATCTCTGAGTTTGAGTTTATCCTGTTCTACAGAGCGAGTTCCAGGACAGCCAAAGAAAGACACACAGAGGTGGCTAGTCTGTGAGAAGGGAGTGAAGCCAGAGGGCAGTGGATTCCAGGAGAGGATGCATTTACAGGAGGAGAGGTCAAGATGGGCAAAGGATGCTGGTGGAGTAGACAGGGGATGGGAGGGAGATCGGTCATCCTAGCTTACATCACAGGGATTCCCCCACCCCTCCCCCCAAAACACAGACCCCAGGCACCACCAGAGCCAGTGGGCTGTCTGCTAAGAACTCTGAAACTGGTATCTAATAAGCAACTCCAGCCCCGCTGATATCTGGGTTGTAACATACAGAGCTTTGAAAGCTCCTGGTCATGCATCAGCCATGTGCTTGGAGCAGATGTTTAGAGCAAAGTAAGGTAAGAAGGCCAGGGCAACCTGTGTTCCTTTGGGAAGATCCCTATAGACACCTACCCTCAACTACAGGAACTTCCCCACTGGTATTTCTTCTCCTATCCCCTGTAGGTGCACAGCACAGTGACAGGAAGCAGGGAGGGCAGGTACCCATGGGACTCAATCCCAGCTGGACCACTTACTACTTGGCTATGATCTGCAATGAGGGGAATGGAACTCCCTTGGTCCTAGAAGCAGCTGGCCACTTGGCACATGCACACAGCGGGCTGCACCAGGCCTTTTCAGGTGAGTCACCCACCAGCTCTCAAATCATGAAACGGAGACTTATTATTAGTTTTGAATGCTCAGACCAGCTTGGGCTGGTTTTTGGCTAGCTCCTTTAGTTTAAATTAACCTGTTTCTCTTTATCTACCTTTTGCCCTGGGGTTTCTTTACCTTTTTTTTACTTCTGTATCTCTTACTTTCATGGCTTCTTTCTTCTCTATGTCTAACTGGCTGAAGTCAGTCTGGCTTCTTGCCCTGGGCATGTCCCCATTCTCTCCTCTTTCTTCTCTCTTCTCTTTCTCATCTTTCTAGATTTCTCCTCCTGTTTATCCTATCTGCCCGCCAACCCTGCCTATCCTTTCTCCTGCCTAGCCGTTGACCAGTCAACTCTTTATTAAACCAATCAGGCGCCTTAGGCAGGGACGGTGAAACAAATGCAACACATGTTTTCATGATCAAAAATGCAGCATGAACAAGAGCAGCATGCCTTTACACAGCTAAAGTGACATTCTGCAGTGTAAACAAACGTAGCACATCTTTGCCCAGCTAAAACAATATCCCACAGCAGTGGGCAGCCCCTGTAACAGCATGAGCTACCAAGCTGGGGTTCTCGCTAGACCCTGCCTCCAACAACAGCAGCTAGCACTGGGTGCAGTGGTGCAGCTCTTTACTTGGGTGGCAGAGGAAAGGCAAGTGGATCTCTGTGAGTCTGAGGCAGCCAGGTCTATACACTGAAGTCCAGGACAGCCAGAGTAGTGAGACCCTATCTTAAAAATCATCATCATCATGAAAACAGTTTGCGTTCACGGAGCAGTTACCCTTCTGAATCTGTAAATTCTATGTCCATAGATCCAACCAATTATGAATAAAAAATAGTAGGAATGCTTTTCATGTGTCCTGAACATAGACTTCTTGTCACTTCCTAAACGATACCGTGACAACAATTTCAATAGCATTTCCATTACATCAGGCCTCAGCATCTAACGCAGGTTTAAACTACACGGGCATCACTCTGACTTGAAGCCACGCACCAACTCCTTCCTCCCTGAGCCTTTCTTCTCTTAATCCTAAGGTTTAAAATCTATTAACAACAAACTAAAACAAAAGCTCAGGACTAAAGAGATGGCTCAGAGGTTAACAGCGCATCCTGCTCTGGCAGAAGACCTGAGTTCAGTTCTACGCACCCATATGCACCCGGCCAAGTGCCACCAGAAGTGACAGTATCCTCTTCTGGTCTTCTCAGGCACCCGCACACCTGAGAACATACATGAACAGAGATTCACGTAAGGGTAAAGAAAGAAAAATCAGAAGTTTGATTCCTAAACTTTGGCAAAAATTAATTACTAATTAAAGCACATGTAAGAAGTGTGTGAGTTATATGAGAACAAGATGCCATTTTTTTATATGAAGGACTTGGGTGTCTAGATTCCGGTATCCTTAGGATGTCTTAGATGTGACCCATTGGATACAAGGGACAGTTGTACTTAGAAAGTCCCAGCCATGAATTTAAAGGACTTTAGCACTCAGGAGGCAGAGACTGGTGGATCTCTGTGAGTTTGAGTCCAGTCTCGTCTATGAAACAAGTTCCAGGACATTCAGGGCTGTTACACAGAGAAACTCTGCTTGAAAACCAAAAAAAGGGGGAGTTGGGGGGGCCTCTAGATAAAACTACTCACTTCTTACAGTAACCTTAGGGGTAAGCGCTAGTGTTTCCCTGAGTTGACATTGGAAGAAACAGAAACAGAGAGAGCTGAATGAATAACTCATCCAAGGACCATACAGCCTAGTAAACTTCAAGTCCAGAATTTCAAACCCACCAATCAGTTTCTATGCTTGGTAGTTCCATGTCAACTTGATACAAATGAGAGTCAACTAAGAGAAGGGAAACTCAATTGAGAAAATGCCTCCCTAAGACAAGGTTGCAAACAAACCTGTAAGGCATTTTCTCAATTAGCAGCTAATGGGGGAGAGCCCAGACCATTGTATGTGGGGCCACCCCTGGGCTAGGGGTTCTGAGTTGGTTCTGTAAGAAAGCAGGCTGTAACTGGGTGGTGGTCCCAGCACTCGGGAGGTAGAGGCAGGTGGATCTCTGTGAGTTTGAGGTCAACCTGCTCTACAGAGCGAGTTCCAGGACAGCCGAGCCTACACAGAGAGACCCTAATCTTGAAAAACAAAACAACAAAAACCAAAAACCAAACAACAACAACAAAAAAGAAAGCAGGCTGAGGAAGCCATGAGTAGCAAGCCAGTATGCAGCTCCTCCATGGCCTCTCTATCTGCTAGTACCTCCAAGTCTTGCCCTGTTTGAGTTCCTGCCCTGGCTTCTGTCAATGACAGACTATGATATAGACGTATAAGTCAAATAAACCCTTTCCTTCCCAGCTTGCTTTTGGTCATGGTGTTTCTTTGTAGCAATAGTAACCTTGACTAAGACAGGCTCTGTGACAAAATTTCCTTGCTGCTCCTTCAGATCTCTTCTTGACCCCTGCTAGTGCCCCGGGCGAGGGACAGGGTGCCTGGTTGCCGAAGAAGGACGTTGCTTAAGGTGCAAAGCTGCTTCAGGGGCTGAAGATTAAGGCGCTGTCTGACTTGTCAGTCTGTCAGGGTCATGGTCCTCCCTTAGGCAGAGTGTTTAAGACTGGGACAGTTGTGACGTCAGAATGGCTATGTTTCAGCCTTTCTGGGAAAAAAGGGGCCTCTGTTAAGTGCACAGATGTCTGACTTCTGCATTGCCTCAATGGCTGGAGGAAAAAACTTTCCTTTGGAGCCCTGGGTTGGATCTCCAGCACGGTGACCTCACTAACTAAACACAGCCTCCAGAACTCCCGCGCAGCCTTCTTAAGTTCCACAGAAAACTTATTGAGCATTTTTTAAAATATTATTACCCCTCCCCCCCATTATATGGTCCTAGTTTGCCTCAAACTCACAGCACTCTTCCGGCCTCTGCTTCTCAAACGCTGGGACATGCACATCACTCCTGGGTGCTTGGACATCTTAACTGGCACAACCTCCCTCCCTCACTGGCTACTGTGCAGTGTGTTGCATCTTGATGTCTAATGTCCACATAGATCGTCGGGAAGTCTTGTTAAAAATGCAGGTCCATATTTTTGAGTCTGGGCTGGGCTTGAGATTCTGCATTCTAGCAAGCTCCCAATGCTGTGGAAAGCAAGGGGAAAGACGACATCCAAGCTGGAATAGTGTCCTCTCTGAAGATGTGGCAGGAAGAATGGGGGGAGGGCGGACAACAGATGGGGGGATGGGGGCAAGAGACATCATTGTGAACTATTTGAGATCTCAAGAATTTTTTGTAACTGTATGCATGTTGGGGACTGTGGATCACCAGACCCTGAATTTCTTGTAAACAACGTGTTTTCCTCTGCTCTGAGCACGAGACCCTGATGGCAGGGGAGTGGGTTCTGATGAGTCTGCAGCTGAGAGATCCTGAGAGCTGGGGCATGGCCAGAGCCCTATAGAAGCTGCCCCTGAGCACAATAAAGGGGGCGCTCTTGTATCAAGGATGACCCATGTCCCTGTCTGTGTGCGTGTGTTTTTAAGTATCTAGCTTAGTTCCCAGCTGGCGTGCTGTCCAGTAGTGCAGGTGCTAAGAAAACTCTACTGAGGGAAGGACAGGGACTATTCTGCTTAGTCAAAGCTGGCCTAAAACTCACTAAGTAGCCAAAGAAGACCTTGAACTCCTCATCCTCCTGTCTCTACCTCCGAAGTGCTGTGACATCAGAGGTGAGCCGCCGTACCAATTTCAGGAAACTATAAATGTTGAAGCCACTTTTAGTGCAATGCCCGATCTATGTGCTATGCATTACGGCAGGGTTCACAAGCCGGGCAAGGGGCCGGAGATTGAAACACACACACACACACACACACACACACACACACAGAGAGAGAGAGAGAGAGAGAGAGAGAGAGAGAGAGAGAGCGCGCAACGGGTCATCCTTGAAACAAGAATGCCAAAAATGCCCCCTTGAATCAAGAATGCCCTCTTTATGTGTTTCAGGGCAGCTTATATATCGTCTCCTTGGCCAGTGGCCACACCCTAACTCTCAGCTGCAAGCCCACCAGAAACCACTCCCCTGTCTCATGCTTAGAGCGTCTGTAAGCACAGGAAAACAAGTTGTTTGCTCAGAGCAAAATAAGTTGTTTACTCCAGCAGACAAGGGGTCACAGGAAATTCATGGTCTGGGGGGTCCACAGTTCCCAACAGCCACTGTAAAATCTAGAACCAAGTTTAGCCTTTGAACTCAACCACCAATGACCTTCAGTGCCTGCTACACCGTTCCCCTGGCAATGGGTTCTTCCTGAAAGAAAGCCTGTCCCTAGGGATACAGACCCGTGAAAAGCTCTGCAGCCTCGTCTCTCCCTTAGCTTCCCTGGCTTTGTCAGAGAAATTGTTGTTCTTTTGTTTTGATTTGATTTTTGAAACAGGATCTCACTCCATAGCCCACGCTGGTCTAGCCTTGCCTCCAACATGGCCCAGGAGAGACAGCCTAGGTCAAATGAACTCTCATCTCCCAGATACCTACATGGTTCCTGAGTATTTGCTGGTCTCGTCTCATGAGCCTAGTAACCATTTTCATGCCCCTCCTAGCCTATGTCACCTGGAAGCAAGAAGCCTGCCCTGGAGCTCACAGTGGTGACTTTGTGGCAGCTCCTAACAACCTTAGTGAGGGAGGAAACTGATTTACCAGGAAAGGTCACCCATGCCCAGAAGCAAGGAAAGACATGCTCTCATTTGTAATCAAGAATAAACTTGGGACTGGAGAGATGGCTCAGCAGTTAAGAGCATTGCCTGCTCTTCCAAAGGTCCTGAGTTCAATTCCCAGCAACCACATGGTGGCTCACAATCATCTGTAATGAGGTCTGGTGCCCTCTTCTGGTCTGCAGACAGAATATTGAATACACAATAAGAAAATAAATGAATATTTTTTTTAAAAAAATAAACTAGCTCTCTGGGAAGAAATGATTTGCCTAAAAACTATTTGGAGTGGGCACGGTCAGTGGGAAGTTTAAAGCTTAAGATCCGTGGACTGTCTGCAAGGACGTTTTCCAGACATTTGCTTTACAAAGTTCAGCCAAGATAGGGTCTCCCTCTGAAGTCCAGACTAGCCACAAAGTTCTGCCTCACCTGGCTACTTGCTGGGGTTACAGGCATGGGCCACCCACCATGCCAAGCTGCATAGCCATGAGTAGGACACATTTTTAGTACCTCGGAGAGACATCTGCAGGAAACCTGTGGCAAGCCTCTGAAACAACGCACATGGACCCTGCTTCTGCTTCTCACGTACCTGGCTACCACGGACTAAGCCCGTTACTCAGAAGAAGGTATTGACCGGTATTTTTCACTTCATGTGCACTAGCGGGTCAGCTAAAGACAAATCAAACCCCCTAGCAACCAGACAATTCTCCAAGAATGTGCCCGTAAGCTGCAAGTGAAACGAACTCATTTCCTAATGCCGGCAGGAACAAAGCTGATGAAGATGGAGTCATGATCCAACCACGGAGATTCTAGCGCACTGAGTCACCTGTGCTCGTGCCTAGCCAAAGCGAGTTGTAAAATCAAGGCAAGGAAGACTGTTTTTCATGGCTGGAGACTGAACCCAGGGCCTGGGACTGGAGAGATGCTCAGTGGTTATGAGCACTGTAACTCCAGTCTCAGGGGATCCTAAGCCCTCTTCTGGCCTCCAGATACATAAATGGTATACAGGCATACATGCAGGCAAAATATCCATACACATAAATATATATGTATATGCATGTGTATGTATGTGTGTATATGTATATATATATTCCTTTTTTCCCATCCTCGTGACAATCCCGCATATCATCTGCCATCTCCTCTAGGAAGTTGTCCCTTTCAGAGGCTAGGCTGGAGGCAGGCCCTAAGTCATTGAAAATCTGCATTATAAGACCTGGAAGAGTGACAGTCCCTCAGAGGCAGCAGAAAGCTGGCTGGAGCTTCTTAAACATTGTTGCTTGTTAGGATTAACCCCAGCCTGGCAGACTGCTGAGGCGGCAGAAGAGAGTCCATTACCTTGCCAAGACACTCTGTGTCAAGTCGGTATTTGACAAGGACAAGCTACCATGTCCTGGACAAGCACTTTAATAATCAGATTCTGAAAATGAAAATCCAGCGTCTCTGCACTCCTAATTTGATTTCTCCGTGGTGGGAGAGGGGAATCTCAATGCAAACGGTGTTTCAGGAGCGCTCGGTTCTGTTGAGCAATGCCTTGACCCCTGATCCTGCTGCCTTTCTGATCACTTCTTGTTTAGCACCGATTTCAACTCAGGAAGGAAGAAAGTGGTGTCTGTCAGATGAGTGTCTGTTGAATTCCTTTACCAGGAGAGGAAGTCACAGATGAGGGCACAGGTAACCTTTCCCAGCCTGCAGAGATCCTCGCTGTGGAGGGGATGGGTGCTGTGGAGGGGGGATGGGTGCTGTGGAGGGGGGATGGGTACTGTGGAGGGGATGGGTGCTGTGGAGAGGGGATGGGTGCTGTGGAGAGGGGGAAGGGTCCTGTGGAGGGGATGGGTGCTGTGGAGGGGATGGGTGCTGTGGAGGGGATGGGTGCTGTGGAGAGGGGGAAGGGTCCTGTGGAGGGGATGGGTGCTGTGGAGGGGATGGGTGCTGTGGAGAGGGGGAAGGGTCCTGTGGAGGGGATGGGTGCTGTGGAGGGGGAAGGGTCCTGTGGAGGGGATGGGTGCTGTGGAGGGGGATGGGTGCTGTGGAGGGGGGATGGGTGCTGTGGAGGGGGAAGGGTCCTGTGGAGGGGATGGGTGCTGTGGAGGGGATGGGTGCTGTGGAGGGGGGATGGGTGCTGTGGAGGGGATGGGTGCTGTGGAGGGGATGGGTGCTGTGGAGGGGGGATGGGTGCTGTGGAGGGGGAAGGGTCCTGTGGAGGGGATGGGTGCTGTGGAGGGGATGGGTGCTGTGGAGGGGGGATGGGTGCTGTGGAGGGGGAAGGGTCCTGTGGAGGGGATGGGTGCTGTGGAGGGGATGGGTGCTCTAGAGCACTAGAGGGGTCAGGCAGGGTTGGCAATGCCTACAGCACACTGGGGCCCAAGGGGAGCCAGCAGGCGACTGGAACACAAAGAGCCCAGCTCCATGGCATTCAAGTGGAGAGGGCCGACTACCCATAAGTTGATTATGAGAGGTTAGGAAGGGCTTCCAGCACAATGGGCTTGGACTCAGTTTACAGAACTCGGTACCTGCTGCCACTGAAGGGAGCAGAGCCAGTGTGCCCCCACCTTCCCCCTCCCTGTCAGCGTGTCATTGATCAAGTCCTGTTGAGGAAGATTATTTTCAGGTGTGTTGCTTTGGTTTATTCTGCATTTGTTTAACTCTGTGAAGCTGCCATTCTTTGCCTGTCTAAGACACCTGATGGTCCTAATAAAGAGCTGACTGACCAATAGCAAGGCAGGAACAGGGATAGGCGGGGCTGGCAGGGAGAGAGTATAAACAGAAGAAGTCTGGGAGCAGGAAGCACAGTAAGAGAAGACATAGGGGGCAAGGCAGCCACCCAGCTACACAGCAAGCCTCGGAGGAAGAAGTAAAGTATACAGAAATAAAGATAAAAGCCCAGAGGCAAAAAGTAGTCTGGATAATTTGAGAAAAGCTGGCAAGAAGCAAGCCAAGCTAAGGCCAGGCATTCATAATTAAGAATAAGCCTCTGTGTGATTTATTTGGGAGCTGGGTGGTGGGCCCCACAAAAGAGCCCAAAGAACTTAACATCAGACAATAAATAGCATCCAATCTAAAGCTTTTTACTTTTTAGATATTTTGTTTTTGTCATTGCTCTTTTGGAGCATCAAATTGGTCTGGTCCTGAACTTAACATAGCTGAGAATGGCCAATCTTGAACACTTGCCTCCTGCCTCTGCCTCCCATTTGCCAGCTGGGATTACAAGTGTGCCCTAGCAAGGCCACCTAAACTTTCTAGCTTTTAGGAGGTAGCCTTATTATCTAAACCTTTCTAGAACACAAAATAGAAAAAAATAAGCTGGGCATGGTGGTACACACTTAATCCCAGCACTTGGGAGGCAGACACAGGAGCTCTGTGAGTTTGAGGCCAGCTTGCTTTCTACATGGGGAGTTCTAGGACAGCCAGGACTATACAGAGAGACCCTGTCTCAAAAAACTAAAATATAATAATAATGATAAATTTAAATTTTTATTTCTTGTCAGTCCCTGGTTCTTAAAAAAGTACCCAAGTCAAATAAATACTGATATGCAAATTATTTAGACTAAGCAATATTTAGACTTATATTTTAAAATGTTTTGGTTTGGTCATTGAGTTGGAATTTAACAACCAAGTCAACACGCACTGTACCTGTGGGGAGAGCTAGGCAAATGATAAGGTGTGGAAGTTGATGGTATGGAAGGGGTTTCTAGAAGCCCTGTTGGTTCTGTGTAGAAGAGAAGGAAGAAAAAAAGAGGAAACCTTTTAAAGGGACTCAAGGACTGGGACCCTGGAGGAGATGGAGCCCCGGGAAAGGAGAGCCAAGGAGGGCATGCATGAGCGCAGTCAAGGCAAGGCTGCGCTGAGCTGGATAAACCATTGTGTAGGGGAAAGAAAAGCAAGAGATCGAGAATACAGGGGGGAAAGCTCCCCATAACACATTCCCCTCCCACGCCTGACTCCCGTAGGGAATGCCCAGGGGCAGAATGCAAGTGCTGGTGGGAAGAAGGCTCCAGAAAGAGCAGGCCTTTCTTTCCTATGGCCCAAATTCAGCACTAGAGGGGCGGGAGCAAGTTACAATCTCTCCCAAAAGTTCTACACTTCCTGCTGCTGGTATGCTTGGGCCCTGCTCTGAACACAGAGACCTCCACCTTTATGGCTGGGGTGGAGAGGTAAGAGGGGCTCTGACTGACAGTGACATACATGGGGAAGGAGAGAGTGATGTCCAAGCCAACTCAGCTCCCTCATCCTGAGTGACCTGCAAGCTCTTGCCTTGAGAACTTGTGAGGGTCGCATTAGGTTGCCTCTGGTAATTTCTCAGCCATTAGCTAAGACTAAAAACCTTTCCAACAACAGATTTTGGGAGGGCCCGTATGTGCGCAGGCACAGCTGAATTGTGTGTTTTAATATGGAGAGGATGAGAAGAGTTTTACTGCTGGTCTATTGTCGCACTGTTTCCCACTGCCAGGACCGCCCGTTGTTTTCAGGGGACAAATCCCTGCAAAGACTGCATCTCCAGGAGGCAGGAAGCATTCAGCACAGCTAGGACCATATATCATGCTGTGTGCAAGTACTAATTCTGGCAAAACAAGATCATGAATAAGGCTATATTTGTGTTTTTGACTTTATTGCCGTAGCTTCCTCTGTATAGTTCAATATAAATCTGCCTTCTGTTATAATTGCATAAGTGCTTTGTTGAAATATTCACAATTTTTGGTGAAAAAGGGGGGATCTTATCAGCACGTGAGCTCTCAGGTCGCCTGAGATTGGACGTCGATTCTTGGACAGGCAGGGTCTACATTCGCGTTCACCATGAAGATTCAGAAAATGAAGCTTCAGGGCTGGAGGGATGGCTCCAGGAATAAGAGTTCTTGCTGTGGGGCTGGAGAGATGGCCCAGTGGTTAAAGAGCACTGGTTGCTCTTCCAGAGGTCCTGAGTTCAATTCCTAGCACCCACATGGTGGCTCACAACCATCTGTAATGAGATCTGGCGCCCTCTTCTGGCGTGCGGGCATACATGGAGGCAGAATGTTGTATACATAATAAGTAAATAAATCTTTAAAAAAAAAAAAAGAGTTCTTGCTGTTCTTGCAGAAGACTCAAGTTTACCTCCGAGTACCCACATCAGGTGGCTGCCTGTATCACCAACACCAGGGGATCCAACACCCTCTTCTGACATCTCAGGGCACTGACACACATACATACACATCAAAAAAGAGAAAACAAACCTTAATTCAAGTCCTAAAGGAAGAAAACGAAACTTCGGCCACCATTAACCCCTAAGCTCAAAGTCTCAAATGGGGAAAGTGAGGCAGGATAGAAAGATTGAGAAAATTAAGATATGGAAAGAAAAAAGGAGTCCCTCACCCTGAATTATGGCTTCTATTGCTTCTAGCTGAGTCAATTTTGACAAAGGTGAGGAAGTACAAGCGTGGTGGTCAAGCATATGGTGTCCCAGGCTAGATGCGAACAATGCGATACAGGAGCCCCAGGAGCCACTGGGAGCGAGGAAGGTGGGCACCTGTCAATTACAAGCGCCCAAGTCAGAAGAGCGTCCAGGAACTGGCCAAGAGTGGTGAACTCCTGCACAAGCACAAGGCGCTACTGGCCCAAGTGGCTATCTCTGCAGACCCCAATGTCCCTAACATCATTGTGGCCCAAATGACCTCTCCAGGCCCTCTGGTACTGGATGGGACAGGGGATCTGGGGAACTCCAAGCCACAGTCACTTGTGCTGACAGAAGGGTGGAGCACAGGATAGAAATCGCTTTGCAGGGGAGCAGAGATTGTGTCTCCATGGCGTACACCTAGCACACATACAAGACAGGTGGGAAGACTGACGGCTTGGTCCAGGCTCTGGGCTCTAGGCTGAGAACCATGATTCCTGACACCCATGGAAAAACCCCCCAAAGGCCTGTTTGCTTGGCGCAGCTATGATATCAAGTCTTACTTCACAGATAGTGACCTGACTCCCTGTCATGGGAGTGGAACGTTACCATCAAAAAGGAATGGAAGGACTCCTAGCTGGGATGGCAGACAAACGGAAGGACCAACATGTCCCTCCCCACCCCAAGGGCTGACAGGATTCTCCCTGATCGACACAGGAAGCTCCTCTGTCTGCCTCTCCTCCGCCTGTCCACAGGCCCCTGTGGTCATTAGTGTCACAACGCTGCTTCTGCCTGTGCAGTGGAGGAGGGGTTCCAGTCCTCCCTTCCTAAGATTCTGACTTCTAGAAGGCCGCGGACTGCTGGGGGTTGCCCAGCCCACTGTGTCTCTGCCCCAGCATGGGTGGGGCAAAGACTGGACTGTCCTTCAGCACCCTCACCCTTTGGCCATGTCATTGCTGTCAGGCGCTGTCCAACCATGATACCTTACCATGGGGAACATGTACTGGGGGCCGTCACTCCTAACTCACCTGTCTGCGTGAGCATGGCATCTCCCTTCTCCTTGACTTGCCTACCGTCTCCTGTTTGGGTGACCCAGTCAGGGAGGCCTGGCGTGTGCTGCTGTTGCTCCCTAGAGGGTTGGCCAGCTCTTTGCCATGGCCAGGGCTGGCTTCAGTAGCTAAGGGAAGGTCAAACTGCTAAGACTCAATGCTTCTGGCCCCATCTAGGAGGGCAGGAGGGGGGGACCTAATTCCCCTGCCTTCTTTGTCCTTACAGGCAGTACTCAGAGCCCGTCCCCATAGAGAGCTTCTAGGCAAAGTCAATGACCACACCTTACTTGTCTCACTGGGCACTGTGGCCTGGGACCTTGCATCTGGCCTGTTGGTATTCTTTTGACTCCACTGGGGTCAGCTGCCCTGATGCCTACGCCATGGCTCTCAGTGCTACCATCCCTGGGCAGGACAAACGCGGGACACAGCTGGGAGCTTGTGTCCTTTGTGGTCACCATGTGGTGCTCTCAGGCCCAGGTCTTGAGAGGAACCTCTGTCCCTGATTCTCTTCTGAATGGGAAATAAATACCCCTGAAGGAGGGGGAAAAAAATTGACACAATCACCAACAAATCACTTAAGATTTCTTGTGTAGTGAATGTAGGAACCAGCCACTATAAACTAAATATAAACAGATCACCCAAAGGAAGTTATTTATTTCCAACCATTATCACCTGTCAGAGTAGGACTCAGCCATCAGATAAGTTTAATGGAGGCCTGAGTCTCAGTAGTTGAGCCTGAAGCAACACCTGGTTGCAGGAAGGACCATAAACTGAGATAACCTGAGCACCACCCAAAAACAGATCATCCAAAGGAAATGCCTAAGGTCACAACTGCTGTAGGGATCACGACAGCACACACTCACAAGGACACCCCTAGACAAATGTCAGCCAATCAGGGGTCCTGAACCTCAGAAACCCCTCACCCCCACCTTTACTATTACAAAAAACCAACTCTAACTGAGCTCCGGGCTCTCTGTTTATTCCAATGTTGGACATGCAAGAGTCCGAGTTTGCAAACTTGCATAGAATATAGGCTCTTTGTTTTTACATACGAGACTTGGTCTCTTTGTTGCCTTTTGGGGGACTTTGCAGATTTAGGCGTTAACAGTGAAAGGGATTTCAAATAAGAACATAACTAGCACTGAACCATGCTGTCAGAATGCAGACACTGGAATTTAGCAATGCCTTCCTCATCTGGGAACTTGTACTTTCCTATAGAATTCCAAAAACAAGATTATGAATCAAATTTATAATAAAAAACACATGCCTTGAGACTTTGCTGTGTGAAATCCTTCAGCCAATAGCCTTTAAGATACCAGCCCACTTGGTATCGTGAAGCTTGCGAGGGCTCTCTCTGCTCTATCTCCCAGCTGCTGGATTCGGTTCTTGTTCCCCTTTTGCGCAGAGGACTGTGATCTGAGTCTACCCCTAAATAAATAACCCTTTAGTATACTCAGTTCTCAGCTAGTGTGGGATTACTTTACAGCATCCATCTTCAAGACTTCATTTGACCTCTGGTTTTTATTTTGAGCCTGTGAATTTGTACAAAACACCTCATAAACCAGCTTCTAATCTCACTCATTAAATACCTTTCCTTAAGGCATCTATTTTTTTAATCTTTTAAGATCCATTGAGAGCAACTTCACTCCCAAAGACTCAAATCATATATATATATATATATATATATATATATATATATATATATAAAACTATTATTAAGGTGTGTAAATTCGATTCTATCTTGTGAGAAGCCCACACTCACCTTTCTCGTTTGTGTGTGTTGCAGAGGCCATTGACAAAGGGTTTTAGGAGTGTCCGATGTTGCATGTGAAGTTTTAGAAATACCTTAACATTTTGTTCACAGGTATTTTCCTTAGTAAATACACACCACCTATTATTAGAATCTGTGGCTAATTACAACTTTTAAAAATATATTCTCTTTAGGATGGCAGATACAACAAATGCCATTCATCAGAAGCCTTTCCTGGGTCTTGATCATATGGCTCAGGGGTATGGCGCTTGCTGTGCAAGCCTGACAGTAGAATTTCGAGCCTCTGAACCCATGTGAAAGTGGAAAGATAACCGACTCCACAAATGGGTACCAAAGCAGAGTTGGCAGGTCACAGGACTCCTGACTCTACAGGGAGGTTCCTGGAGACCCGAGGGCAACACTTGACTTCCTAGTCTGCAAGTGCTTCATTAGTTTTTTTCTTTCCTGAGGGGGCTCGTGTGCCCCAGGTTGGTCTTCAATTCATACCACAAATGGAAGACCTAATCCCTCTGCCTCCACCACACCCACTTTGGATTTTTATTTTGTGGTTTTGTTTCTGGCCTGGGATTTGAAGACTTTACCTTCCAACCCCTGTAGAGATTCTTGGGGGTGGAGTTCTCTCACCCTTGAGTCGGCTTCACACACTGCCTCGCCCTAGACTTAACTGCCGTATTAATGCTTGGGATTTCCTTGATATCAGTGGCAGGTTGATAATAAGGGTTTCATACAAACAAAACCTTGAAAACTAACAATTTTAAACCTTCTCTGTGTCTGGAAGCCTTCATGTTGAAGTAAACATTTGGCCTTTGCAGCTCATTGGTAAAGCTGGGTTTGATGGGTAACACCGCAGATTAAAAACAAACAAGACCAGGAAAATATGGCCTTGCCTTCCAACTAATGGCTTTAGAAGAAAGCACCACATGAGAAATCTGGGCTGAAAGGTTTCCATCCATCCACATAAGACAATGGTCAAAGTAGCAGGAATCACCAAGGCTACTCTGTGGCCCCAGCCCACCTCCTTGGTGAGAGTTATGTGATCATCACCAACCACCTGGAGACCACCTCTGCTCAACCTCATCTCCTACACTGGAGTTTGCAGGTCTTGAGTCTTAGACTTTGGCTCTGCATTCACTCTGGTCTGGGGATCACTTCCCCAAATGTCAGCATGAAAGGTCTCCAGAGGCTCAACTCAACGTATGTGAATGGTCCCCACAGAAAGGCCAGACTGGGTTTCCTAGTCGGTGAACTTTCAACCAGAAACTAACCTGAATACTGCCCAGACCTTTGTAGCTTTTATTAATTTGTGTGTGTGTGTGTGTGTGTGTGTGTGTGTGTGTGTGTGTGAACAGGCTAACAGTGAGTTTGTCACGAACAGCCTACCCTGGGCCAACAAAGCAGCCAGGTGCGACCCATTCTTCTAGCTTCTAGGACTTGGCTTAGGCAGCCCTCCCTTCATCTACAAAGCTAACAACTTTGAAAGACTACAGCCCCATTCAAGCAGCAAGATTTCAAGCAACTTCACTTCCACTGTGTAGACTTTTGTGGGTAAAAGGGGCACTAAGGACAGAAAGAGTGGGCAGCCAACCCAATGTTGCCAGAAGCAACTCAGAACCCCCAGGGAGGACACTGGGGTAGGTTTGGACATCTTTCCTGTTTTCAGTCAGATCGTATTGGTTAGGCAAAGGCTGAAATCTCATGAACACTCATTTTTCTGGCGCTGGGATTGCACCCAGATATGCATGATATAGAGAGGTACTCTACCACCAACTAAAACCTGGGGCCCAGGGTGGAGCCCACAGATACAATTAAATCTAAATAAGTATCTTTTCAAACCTGTGTCCAATTGGTTTTGCTTCAAGGACAAAACGAAGACTCACATTGGAGCACATATCCTGTTTCCTTTTACTGTTGTGGGAGATGGGGTATCACCTGTAGGCTAGACTAGCTTTGAACAGTGTGTCCCCATAAGGTTGGGGACCACAGGCCTATGTACTTAGTCCATTTTTATAGCTTAAAGACCTGATATTATTGTTTTATGTATAAGTGTCTCCCTATGCTACCCAGGCTGGTTTCTGATCTCTGGGCTCAAGTTCATTTTTAAGATCAATACATGTATTGTATGGATGCTTTGCCTGCATTTTTATCTATGCACCCTACTTGTGCCTGGTACTCCTGGAAGCCAGAAGATAGCCTGGATCCCCTGGAACTGGAGTTAACAGATGGTTGTGAACAGCCATGTAGGTACTAGGAATAAATCCAGGTCCTCTGGAAGAGCACCCAGTTCCCTTAACCACTAGGCCATCCTCTCAGTCCCTAAATCTGTTATTAACCATCAGGTTTGTGGTAATCTGTTATGGTGGTACATCAAAAAGTAGACATGGAGGTAATTTCTTGGCAGCCACTCAAAACAAAGCAGCACAGCAAAAGACAACACAAGGGCTGAAGAGATGGCTCAGTGGTCCTAAGTATACCCTGTTCTTCCAAAGGACCTGGGTTCGAGTTCCGGCACCTACCCCAGTCCCAGGGCATCCAAGGGCACCAGGCATGCACTCGATGCACAAAGACACGTGTAGACTAAACATCCATACATGTAAAATAAAAACAGTTTAAAGAGAAAAAGACAACACAACAGAAGGACGAGTGTGTCCATTTTCCCTCTGACATTTACATTAGGGTGGGGGCACAACTAGCGAGCTAGTGGCCCTTCGCCCTATCCCCCGTGTGGCAAAAAAATAAAACCAGGGGTGCCTGGCACTATCTTCTGTAGCCTTCCCAACCGCACAGGGATGGCAGGCAGGGCTCTATCAGTTGTCTGAACTTGCCCCAGGATTAGACACAAAATTCCAACACTCACCAGGCTGAGGCAGGAGAGTAGTCCTACAGACGGATTCAAGGGTAACTGAGACTAGAGGTCATTGTAAAACAAAGCATTCCCTTTCGCTCCCCTCTGATTTCTTCAGTGCATCCCCATTGATGACAGATTAATGTCAAACAAAGGACTATCTACACACACTGGCACCCTCTAAGAGAAAGACTCCATCAAAAAAAAAAAAAAAGACGGCTTAACCAAAAAAAAAAAAAAAAAAAAAAAAATTTAAAAAAAGCCGGGCGGTGGTGGCGCACGCCTTTAATCCCAGCACTCGGGAGGCAGAGGCAGGCGGATCTCTGTGAGTTCGAGACCAGCCTGGTTTACAGAGCTAGTTCCAGGACAGGCTCTAAAAACCACAGAGAAACCCTGTCTCGAAAAACCAAAAAAAAAAAAAAAAAAAAAAAAAAAAAAAAGACGGCTTGAAGCAATGAAGTGTAGAAGCTCTTAGACAATACACAGTAACGGCAAGGTACTTTTGAAAATATTAGTAGGAATATTACATAAACAAATAATATATTAGAACTCCAAATTTTAATATAAAAATTCACATAATGGCAAAAGAGAGAGTTGATTCAGTCAGCCTGCCCACCCCACTGTGACCTCTAGACTCTACCCCGTGTGTGTTTACACAGGAAGATGCCTCCTTACCAGGGTAGATAGCTATTTTAAAATGTTATATATGCTAACTCAACCAACATTCAGGTAGTGAATTGCTTCCTCCTTACCCTGAAAGAAAGAAAAAAAAAAAATCCAGCCATCCGTCCTTCTGGACAGAGATGTGATGGTTCAGTGTCCAATTTTACTTAGTTTCCCGATGCACTTTGGTGGACAGAAAACATTCCAAACTGCTAAATTATATTGTTCACCAGTTCTTTCAAAAAGGGTATATCAGAAACAAACTTCTTAAATTCTTCAATATCAAAAAAGACCTTGGTTTTACCCTTAAAATCAAACGCCAACTTGGCCGGATAGAGGATTCTCGGTTGAAAGCCTTCTTCCTGCAGAACTTTGATGATCCCGGACCACTGGCTTCTTGCATCGATGGTTCCGGGTGATAAGTCAGCTGTCAGTCTGATTTTTGTTCCCCTGTAGGTTATTTCTTTTTTTGCTCTAGAAGCTTTTAGGATCTTCTGCTTGTCACCAGCACTCCAAAACTTCACCAAGATGTGTCTAGGTGTGAGTCTGTGCTCATCCACTGAATTAGGGATTCGGTGAGCACAGATGATCTCGAGACTCTGGTCTTCCAGGTCGGCAAAGTTTTCTTCTATTATTTCCTTAATTATGTCCTCTGCTCCATTTTCTCGGTTTTCTTTTTCTGGGATTCCTATCACTCGGATGTTGGAGCTTCGCAATCTGTCCTCTCTCTCTCTCAGCCTCTCTTTGTCCACGATCTCCTTAGCCAGTTGCATGGTCTCCTTAGTCAGTCTTTCCACTGCGTCTTCTTGTTCACTCACTCTTGCTTCCATCACGCAGGCTAAGGAATTCAGGTCATCCATTGAACTTTTCATATTTAAGACATCGAAAAAGTAAAGCTTTTTAATATTTTCAACCTCCCTTTGCATCTGTCTGATAATACCGATCACACTTCTTCTAAAGTTTTCTTCAGTTTCATGGATCAAGTCTGCTTCTTTGGCTGTTAGCTCTTCTATTTGCGGGGGCTTGTATCTCCCTTTCTCCATGTTCATTAAAAGTGGAGTGACTTGTGATGGAACACTCAAGCTTGTACATGAGCGGCTTTTAGCGCCGTCACTGCCTGCCTCTAGGGATTCTGACAGAGAAGCCAAGTACAAGGTTAGGCAGGGTGTCCCGATCCCCTGACTAGTCATGGCAGCTGCTCCTCCCTCCTGGCACTTGACCAGCTTTTTTTCCTTAGAGTCCCAAACCAAGTAGCTAAAGGCAAGTTCTCTCAGGCCATGGAAGGTCTCCTTCACATTTCCTTCTTTTTCTGATTCAGAATCTACTACCAAACTAATTAAGCCAATCTCCTCGCCGCTCCTGGTGATTTTCTCAACTCCACACTCCTCTACCACAGTAAGGCCCTGGAAGGTTGAGCCTCGTGTTTCATGGAGCACAGAGGCCTCTTCCTCCTTCGCTATCTCTGAGTACTCTTCTCTCTCTTCCTCCTCTCCTGAGGTCTGTTCTTCCTCCCCCAACTCTGAGTCCTCTTCCTCCTCCTCCTCCTCCCCCAACTCTGAACCCTCTTCATACTCCGTATCTGAGGCCTCTCCCTCTGAACTTTCTTCTTCTCCCTCCACCTCCAGGACTTTTCCCTCCTCTAGCCTTGAGACCTCCTGCCTCTCCAACGCGAGGGTTTCTTTATCCTTCTGTTGCAATGTTTCTTCTTCAGAAGTCTTCATGTTTGGGCTAGCAACGTTTACCTCGTTGATGAAGAGGAAGCTCAAGCTATCGCTTGCTATTCTCCCAGCTTCACGCTTTGTGTCTCCTAGAGTTTTACCCTAGAAGTTTAAAAAAGTTATTTAAGTCATGCCTTTCAATGAATGAAAACTTCTATTTCACCCTCTAAATTTAATATATTTGCCATGACAATGAACAAATACCTGTAAAATAACTTAAATACTTTTCTCCTGTGGTGAAGATCAAACTCAGTACCTTCTGCATGGTATGATTTGAGAACCCCACCAACAGTGGTAGACCCCGACATCCAGTTACCTATTCTCAAAGACATGGGTCCCCAAATAGATTCAGTTTCCTATGACCCTAACAAATGGCTTCTTCTGCAGTATTCAGAACAAGTTTCCACAAGATCATCATGCCTGCTCTGACCTTCGGAATCCCTGGTACGTAATGCGTCGCATATGGACTGACTAAGCACCTTTAATGATTGTTCTTCGTGTTTCACAGAACCCTTTAGAATTAAGGCCTGCTAACTCAGATTCACCTGGTGATGTATCTTTCCCTCTAACACGAAAGCAATTTAACCTATTTTTTTTATTTGTACGTATTTGTGGGTGTGTGTATGTGTGGAGGTGGTGCCATCAAACTCATTCGGAGGTTCCCAAAGGTAGCTTGCAGGAAGGAGTTATTTCTCTGTCCTACCATGTGGGTCCCAGGTATCGAGACTCAGGTCATCAAGCTTGTATGGTAAGTACTAATACACACTGAACCATCCTGTCAGCCCACAATTTTAACTTTTTGATTTTATTTTGTTTGTGTGTGTGTGTGTGTGTTTGAGGTAGGGTCACGAACTGTAGGGGAATATTATTTTCAGGTGTGTGACTTCTGTTTATGCTGCATTTGTTAACTCTGTGAAGTTGTGATTCTTTGCCTGTCTAAAACACCTGATGGTCCTAATAAAGAGCTCAATGGCCAATAGCAAGGCTGAAGCAAGGATAGACAGGGCTGGCAGGCAGGGTATAAATAGGAGAAAGGCGGAAGCAGGGAAACAAATAGAGACCCAAGGGAAAAGGACGTAGGGCCAGCCACGGAGTAAAAGTAAGATATACAGAAGTAAGAAAAGGAAAAGACCCAGAAGCAAAGGGTAATGTGGGTAATTTAAGTTAAGGAAAACCGGCTAGAAATAAGCCAAGCTAAAACTGGGCATTTATAAGTAATAATAAACCTCTATGTGTGATTTATTTGTGAGCTGGCTGGTGGGCCCCTCAAAAAACAAAGAGTTAAGCCAGGCGGTGGTGGCGCACGCCTTTAATCCCAGCATTTGGGAGACAGAGGTAGGAGGATCTCTGTGAGTTCGAGTCCAGCCTGGTCTACAAGAGCTAGTTCCAGGACAGGCTCCAAAACCACAGAGAAACCCTGTCTCGAAAAAAAAAAAAACAAAACACAAAGAGTTAAAACATCACAACAACTAACGGTCCAGGCTGGTCTCACATTCATTGCAGTCCTCATGCCTCCACTGCCACTCCTACCACTCACGGAAACCATGCCTGATTTATGTGGTTTGGGGAACTGAACCCAGGTCTTTGTGCGTGCGAAGTATGTACCCTACCATCTGAGCTCTATGCCAGCCTTATATTCCCAAATAGTGACCAGAAGATGGGCATAGTGGTGTGTTTGTAATCCCAGCACTCGAGATGGAGGTTCTAGAGTCGGGAGTGGAGAATGTGGGCTAAATGAGAGCCTTGATCAAAACAAACAACAAATAAAAATAAGACAGCGAGCAACTGGAAGAAACTGAACACTGAGGTCTGAGTCCTACCTTACACAAAGTGGTACAAATTCTAGGTGTGCTAAAAATCTCAGCAGGAGGCTGGGTGGTGGTGGTGCACGCCTTTAATCCCAGCACTTATGAGGCAGAGGCAGGGGATCTCTGAGTTCAAGGCCAGCCTGGTCTACAGAGTGAGTTCCAGGACAGCCAGGACTGTAACAGAGAAATACCTCGAAAACAAAAAGCAAACTAACCAACCAAACAAACTCAATGAGGGGCTGGAGAGATGGCTCAGAGACTAAGAGCAATTGTTCCTGCATAGGACCTGGGTTCAGTTCCCAGCATCGACATGGTAGCTCATGACCACCTAAAACCCCAGGACCTAGCACCTCTTCTGGCTTCCTCAGGCAAACACATACACGGTGTACATACACATATGCCAAGCAAATCATACACATAAAAAAAACCCAACTAGCTGAGAGGTGGTGGCACACACCTTTAACCCCAGCACCTGGGAGACAGAGGCAGGTGGATCTCTCTGAGTTCCGAGGCCAGCCTGAGATAGTTCCAGGACAAGCTCATAGCTACAGCGAAACCCTGTCTCAAAAATAAACAAACAAACTTAAGCTACTTAGTGTTTAACTCCATTTTTTTCTCTTTTTCTTTTGTTTTCTCAAAACAGGGTTTCTCTATTTAACAGTCCTAGCTGTCCTGGAACTAGTTCTTGCAGACCAAGCTGGCCTTGAACTCAGAGATCCACCTGCCTCTGCCCAAGTGCTGGGATTAAAAGCGTGTGCCACCAACTGCCTGCCTTAACCTTAAATTTTAACACAAACGTTTTGCTGCTAATTTCTAGAACTCCCATCAAACCAACTTTAATTCCCCTGCTCATCTCTCAAACTTGCAACAGTACTTTTGCTTCCAACTTAAAGTGCTATTAAAAACGTCACATTATGCTTGTTAAAGAATCACCCCAACTCTTATTTATACTCGAATCCTACACCCTTGTAAGCTCACCAATCTTTCTTGAAGCTGATTTCTTCCTCCATTTCTTGCTTCATTTTGTGGGAGCACATCTTTCAGTAATTCTTTCAGAAAAGGCTTTCTGCTGGCAAACTGTCGGAGGCTGGAAAGGTCTGAGAAAGTCTTTGCTTCGCCATCGCATTTAAACGCTAGCTTAACTGAGCACTGCAGCTCGGGTTCCAGCTCTGTCTCCTTCAGAAGACGGAAGATGCGGCCCCACCGCTTGTTAACATCCAGCGTGGCGGCTGAGAAGTCGGCAGCCAGCCTAAGGACGGCTCCCTCTTCCGGCGCACCGCCCTCTCCGGAGGCTTTTAGGAGGCTCTCTTTGTTCCCATGGCTTGTTTCTTTCTCCCCATTCTCCAGGTCCTCTCCTTCTAGAAGGTCTACATGGCCCCTGCTCTCTCTACACCCCTCATCTACATGATGCCGGGCTTCTCCCATCCTCTCTGGTGACGGTTTCACATCGTGGCTGCTGTCGGGTTGTTTTTTGTCCTGCTTCCTGCTCAGCTTGCTCTTCTCGCTTTTCACCGTGAGGTTTTCGGCGTCCTCATCTGTTTCAGAACTCCCCTCCACTTTCTCTGAGGCGGACTCGTTTCCTTCCTGCTGCGCGCTCTCCTCCAAACTCTTCACCTCAGGTGCCGTATATTTTACCAGCATTTCCTTTAGGTCATTTTTAAGGCTTTCTCTCATCTCCACGAACATCATGTCTTGCATTTCCATTAAAGCATTAAACTTCTTCATCATGGCTGCCGATACGTGGTTGTACTTTAAATCCCCGGAGGAGGCCATTTCCCTCTCCGTGTCTGCTAAGAACTTTTCCTTGTGCTCCTTTTGAAGCCTGGCCGCTTTCGATTGCACAGCCGACATCGTGGATGTGCTAACACTGGAGAGGGCTTCAAAAATTCAAAATCCTAAAAGAATAAAAAAAAAGTCATCTAAGAAAACTATGCTATGTGTACTTAATAAATATTTAGCATAAAGGGTTACTAATGGGATTTACACACGGATATGATCACAAGGGGAAATAAAGGTCAGAACTCACAATTTATGCACAATGACGAAAACCCACTTAGAGGTGGACATGAGAGTTCATGCCTATAGTCCATCTAATTAAGAGACCAAAGTGGGACCCAGGGGTTGGTGATGAGTGTAGGCAGCACAGTGAGACCCCCCACCCCTTCAAAACAAACAAGGGCTGGGGACGTAGCTTGGGAGTACAATACACACAAAATAGGTCTAAAAAAGAGATTTAAGAGAACCAGCAAGGCGGGCATGGTAGTGCACGAATTTAATTCCAGCACCTGGGAAGAAAGGTTGGTGGATCTCTATGAGTTCAAGGCTAGCCTGGTCTACATAGTAGATGGATTTTCAAAGACTATAAAGATGGCGCAGAGGGGAATGAATGGCGCCTGCCAATCCAAGTTTGATCCCTGGACCCACATGGAGAGACAGAAGTCATTTGACAAACTGTTCTCTGACCACACACAATAAACCAAATATAACAAAAACATTAAATTGAAAAATAAAAAGGAAGGCATTACATATCACACACAAAACAAAAAAACACAAACAGCTGAGGCCAACCTAAGAACATTATTTTTGCAGAATGCACAATGTTAGAAACTCCCTAAGGGAGCCAAAGTAAACTCCAGTTCTCTTCCTCCCTCCCAGAGGCCCAGTCTGTGCTTAAGGACCCCCGGACTGTGGGGACAGAAGTGGGAGAGTGGACTACTCCCACTGTAATGAGCATAATTTTAAAAAATGCCCTTTATAGCTTAGTTAGGATCCCACTACAGCCAAGGCTGCACCTCATAGCCAGAACCCAGTGACATCACTCACTCAAGACACCAGACACAGACCTAGAACCCTATGACACCTACTGGACATAAGCAGAGACCATGAGCAATGCTCTGCCCTGCACATCTGGATTCTGCCCCTCACATCAAAAGATACAGAGGTGAACTGCCTTGGGGAGACAGGCTTGGGATCATAGTTAGGAATTTATTGTGTAACCTTTGTATGATGACCGTGTAATAACCCTCAATAACCATGAGACACTCACTCAGAGGACAGCTGCTGGGATGGAATCCAGACTGACCTGGTAGGTAAATGTGTTACCATAGGCATGCGCCACCTATGTGTGGGCTCATCACAGCAAACCATACTCACACTGCCTGAAGAATCATGGAATTTCTGAGGACTAACGGCTCAAGGAGCAGAATCAGAAACCAGACATCAGGTCACAGATACTGGGAGGACCCACAATTCCATGGAAACCAAACATCTTGAGCAGCAAAACTGTATTGTTTCTGAGCGTGTAGATGAGCCGGGATGGGAAAGAGAGGAGGGAGCTGAGCTGGTCTTTTGACTTGACTTCTTAAGTTTCTGTTACTGTCACGAAATGCTTAAGACAAACATCTTAAAGGAAAAAGAGGCTCCTTTGGGTTCCATGGTTTTAGTTCACGGCTGCTCGACCACCCTGGGCCTTTGTGAGCAGCATGTCTCGTGGTAGGAGCTTGTGGAAGTGGTGTCTGCTCATCACAGTCACAGGGAGGAAGACACTGGGATCGCAGCAGCTCTCTCGCTTTACCTCAAGTCGCCCTCGCCTCCTAAAGGCGCCCCTACCACCAGCACATTGGGCCATTTGCCAAGCTGGCCGCACAGAATTGTGGGAAACACGCAGGGCCAAAAGGAAACAGTTCTTCCTTACCTACAGGTGATTCCTACCATGAAACTAAACATGAACAATGAAAACATGGGCTGGGGGTGGGCGAGGGTCTCCTCCTCCTGCCCCTGGAGTGCCGGGACCACAGGCCGTGCCACCTTACTTTGTGAGAGCAGCAACAACAAACCCTTTTTTGAGACATGGTTTCATTTAGCCCTCGCTAGCCTGAAACTTGCTACATAGTTGAGGCTGGCCTTTTAACCTCTTGTTACCTGCCGCCTCTAGCTCCCAGAGACGGGCACCATGCCCAGCATATAAAAATGTCTGGACTTCCTTTTTTTTTTCTTAAGATGGCATTTCTCTGTTTAGCCCTGGCTGTCCTGGAACTTGCTCTATAGACCAGACGGGCCTTGAACTCAAGAGATTTCCCAGCCTCTGCCCCCAAGGTTGGGATTAAAGGTGTCTGCTACCACCACAAGACTAAATGTTTGGATTTTTATTTTTGCTTAAACTCAGGGCCTTTTGCAAGGTGGGTGAGGATGCCACCGCTGAGCTGGATCCCTAGTTCTTGAGAAAAAGTTTTAAAGCATTAAGATTCTTTGCAGTTCTCCATGCTTCTGTGTTCTTAACACAATCCAAGAGCAAAACAAAGGAGTGTTTGAGCCAAAGTCGCTTTCTACGCTGTATATAAAGATACAAAGGCAGACGGGGTTTTAGTCAAGGGGGCTTGCCGACCTTGCCAAGGCCCTGGGTTCTGTACACACCACTCTCGCCCCTCATTCCCTTTAGATCAACCACGGAGGCTCAGGACAGTGATCCCAGCATTAGTAGACCAGCCTGGGTTACAGAGTTACTATCTCAAAAAAAACGAAACACCAAACAAACACACATACACAAGGGAAATGAGAACCATAGAAGAGTCAACCTAAGTACACCCAGGATCCGTACGCTGGGAGAATGTCCTGACTTCCAGAAGAGTTTCTCAACACAATGTTCACGGAGAACACACAAAATGTAGTTAAAACAGCTGGGCGGTGGTGGCACTGGCACTCGCCTTAAATCCCAGCACTGGGGGGGGGGGGGCAGAAGTAGGTGAATCTGTGAGTTCAAGGACAGCTGGTGTGCAGTTTCTGCAAAACTAGGACTATACAGGGAACCCCTGTCTTGGAAGTAAAAAAAAAAAAAAAAAAGTAAGAAACTAAGTTAATAAATAAAATAAAATTAAAACATAACATGTAAAGTGAAGCAGAGGATCTGTTTAGCTGACTAGCCTGGTCTACACAGAAATTTCCAGCCCTCCAGGGGGATACAGTGAGACCTTGTATCAAAACAGTTCAACAGTAACAAAGCAGAGGACAATGTTTCATATTTAATCTGGAAATCTGAAGCAAATTTGTTTTGCTTTGCTTTATTTTGGTTTAGAACTTGCTAGAACCAAACTTGTATGCATCACTCCCCCGCCTGCCTCTCAATGCGGGGAATACAGGCCAGTGCTACCAACTCTGACGTCAGAGTTTTCTGAGTTATATCCAAACCCCAGAATTGTAGAGAAGAGCAAAAGGGAACTATTTCAGTAAGCGTAGGGGCTAGACAACGTGAAGGATGATGAGGTTTAAAAGACAACAAGACAAAAAGACCACGCGTTTCTTCAGTCTCATAAAAAAATTGATGCAGTTCCCTGCGGGTGGAGTTCTGGAGCTGGAGAGCAGCAGCGAGGCCTTGTGCGCGCTAAGCAGGCGCTTGGCCCAGCCTGACACACAAAAACCCATTAAAGCACATACTAGCCAACCAAACGCATTGGCAACAAGCAAGCTTATAAGCAAGACCATGCTGGGTTTATTCACTAGGACCATGTTGCCCTGCAGAAGAAAATCTAGGTTCAGGTGTAGCATCACAGTATCTGAGGCAAGTGGTCCTGGGGGGTGGGGCATTGTAGTGCAGCAATCAATCTAAATCAAGTCACCACACTTAATCCCAGCACTCTGGAGGCAGAGACAGGCTGCCTGAACCTAGCTCTGCAGCCCAGCCAGGACTTGAACTTGAGATACTCTTGTTTTTTCCTCTTGAGCAGCTGAGATACAGGACTGCCACCACCAGGGCCCAGCCTAGGAAGGGTTTCATTAAGTAGACGTGCAAATATGTCTTAATTAGGCAGTTTACAGAAGTGGTTTTGAAGGACTAAAGTCAGGGTGAAACTTAGTGCTGCTTTATGTGTGAGGTTCCAGAACCTGGCAGCTCCACTCCAAACCAAAGCGAGCTTGTTATTTAAGGGATGGAGAGACGGCTCAGCTGTTAAGAGCACTGGCTGCTCTTCCGGAGAACCTGGGATTCTGTTTCAAGTACCCATGTGGTGGCTAACTACCCGAAACTCCAATTCCAGGGGAGCTGATGCCCTCTTCTGACCTCCATGGGCACAAATGTGGTACACAGACATACAACATACATACATGTTCACTAAACCAATACACGCAAAGTAAGAAAAACACCTCACAGCCTAGCCTGCGGTCGCTTTGAAACTGACTAGTGCTTGAAACCACCTTGAATTGGCTCTTTTGTTTCTTTTCTTAAAAAGATTTATTTTTATGATTTTTAATTATATGTAGCTATGCATGTGTGTGCCTGTGGGTATGCGCACAAGTGCAGGTCCCCGTGCCAGGAGCGGCGCGTCTCCTGGAGCTGGAGTAACAAATGGTCATAAACCACCTGATGTGGGTGCTGGGAGCTGAACGTGGGTCCTCTCTCTAGGAGAACAGCAGGTACTCTTAACCACTGAACCATCCCCTCCAGGCCGTGTCTGTTTCTTGTATAAAGAATGCAATGTTGGGTGCTGGTGGCGCGCACCTTTAATCCCAGCATTTAGGAGGAAGAGGCAGGCAGATCTTTGAGTTCTAGGTCAGCCTGGTACAGACTTGAGTTTTAGGCCAGCCAGGGCTATACAGAGAAACTCTGTCTTAAAAAATTAAGTTTCCCTTTCACCACAGCTTCACCACATCCGCTTTTGTTTGTTTTTTGAATGAGAACGAACACCTACATTTAAAAGTTGTAAACAGCCAGGTGGCGACAGCGCTTGCCTTTGATCCCAACACTCGGGTGCGGATGGGTCTGAGCTGTCATCCTGGTTGGTAGAGCTAGTTGAAATACACCCCCCAACCCCCAGCTTCAGAGCTCTTTGAATACTGAGAGGTGGCCCATTCCTATAATCCCAGCTTTCAGAGGCACCCTGCCTTAAACCTCGCCCTCCCCCAGAAAAAGAAAAAAGAATATAAAGGGGGGTGGCCATTAATAGCACACACACCCAGGTTCTGCAGGGCCCTAGACTCAGATCTCCAGCACAGCAAAATCAGCCTGTAACTTCTCAGAGTTCCTGTTGAATGGCCAACAGGAATTGTATATTTCCAACTGCTATACAGTTTATATCTATTGAGAAGCTACAGCTAAAATTCTGAAAAATACAAACTATGACTAAACACAAAAAGATGCCAATGTAGCTGAAGAGATCACAGAAACAAACAAGACCTGAGGGCACTTTTCTGCACCTGGTGCACGGGAGAACCCCTGAAAGGCTGGGTCTGCAGAGGCTGCTCGGCGGATGAGAGCTGCGGTACAGGGGACACTGGAATGCTGCAGGTTCAAAGGTTAGCGACCTCATCGCGGGGTAGTCCAGCCTTCCAGAACACCATTCCTCCACTACCCCTGTGTCTTGTGACTAACAGATAAGAACCTTTTGGAATCTGTTAACTTAGCAGACCTCTAGACTCAGCTTCCTGAAAGCTAAGCGCCAAGAATGTCATCAGATAGTATCTTGGGCCTAAAGAAACACTTCCCCAGCCTGGCAGTGGTGATGCTCGCCTTTCAAAGGCTTCCCCAAGCCCACTGTACCTGCCTCCCTGATGTACCCACCAAATGTATCTTTTGCCTTCATTTATGACTTTCTTTTCTGTAAAACTTAATGGAATGTCTTCCAAGCTGGAATATGGAATTAGTGGTAACCTAAATCTGTGTTCCTAGTCACTCAACACAGGTCCATAATAAGCTACCTCTTATTTCCTTTAAGATTAAGAGCTGCGGCCGGGCGGTGGTGGCGCACGCCTTTAATCCCAGCACTCGGGAGGCAGAGGCAGGCGGATCTCTGTGAGTTCGAGACCAGCCTGGTCTACAAGAGCTAGTTCCAGGAGAGGCTCCAAAACCACAGAGAAACCCTGTCTCGAAAAACCAAAAAAAAAAAAAAAAAAAAAAAAAAAAAAAAAAAAAAAGATTAAGAGCTCCGGTTTTTGCAGTGACGCCAAAGTTAAGTAAAAGTGTTAAAAAAATGAAATCCCAGCACCTGGGGTTGAAACCAAGCTGGGATACACAGCAAGTACCAGGCCCCCCTAGGGCTTTGGGTTAGACCCTGTCTCAAAAACCAAATAAGTCAAATACACATCCATCCTATCTACAGCAGAAAACAACTTGCATGGAAGAAAACCAGGCTTCTCCAGAACTCATTATGTAGTTCAGACTGGCCATGAACTAACAGCAATACTCCTGCCTCAGCCTCCTCCGAGCTGGGATTAAACAGAAGCCATCACATGTGACTCAAGATCAGTAATTGAAACGCAGTACTGGGGCAGAGGTCTGTCCGCTAGAGCTCAGGGGTGACTGGCTCGGTGGAAGCCCCACTGTCCCCTAGTGGCTTTTTTGAGTGACGGTACCAACATAGGAAATTGGAGCTTGCTTCAAACTGTTGGGCACGAGAAGCAGAACAGACGGGATTCTGCAGCTTCAGATGGCAGAGCAGAATCTGCACATCAGCTGCAGGGCTACACAAGGAAAAGACAAAATCCCAACGAGAGGGACAAAGGGCGAAGTTGGTTGGAAGATGCACTGACAGGTTGAAGTTAGAAGCTCCTTTTGTTAAAAGCACTCCTCCCTCTCTGGAGTCCGAATCCTTGCCCAGCTGTGCCCTTCACCTTGCATCTCCAAGGCAGACAGAGGTCAGTGCTAAACCATAACAGGGTACAGTGGTGCGCAGGCCATGCCAGCACTTGCTGGGTAGAGGCAGAAGGACTAGGAGTTTGGGACCAACTTCCACTTCACATCAGAGTTCAAGGAGCCTACCTCCCCACAAGACAGGCTTGGTGGCCTAAAGCCTTTAACCCCACTTGGCCACTTGACGTGGAGGTCAGGTTGGGCTCTGAGAGACTCTCTCAAAAGCACATATCTAAATCAAATGCAAGTAATGCAATACTGGGTGCTGAACCCAGGACACAAGCCACGCGGAGCACTCACCCACCCCCAGCCACGCCTACCCTAAACCTCTCAGGTGGGGGCGGGGGATAATCCACAGCCCTGCACACCAGCAAGAGGGGGAGGACACACACAATAAGGAACAAGTTGTGGATTTGAAAATGCAATGGGCTAATAAACATCTGAAAAGAGGACAGAAGGTGACAAAAGGGACCAGGCCAGGGCCAAGGAAATGCAAATCCAAGACGACGCTCCAGCTCTTCCAGAGACAGGAAGTCATGCCCTCCCCCTAAGGCTAGATCGGAAAAACTTCATTAGGTTTCCAAAACTATATAGTGAAGGAAGCGCTCCTAAACCATTTAAAATGTAAATCACGCTCCTGTGTCACAGGAACCCAGATTTGGGAGGACGAGGCCAGAGAATTGCAGCCAGTTGGAGTCCAATTGGAGCTACACAGTGGCACCAGCTCCCAAAGGAATGAGATTTCGCAACCCCACAGGGCAGACCGCTACAGCAAACCGCATAGAGAAACAAACCAGAACTCATCAGTTTCCCCCGAGCACTTCCCAGCTTTAATGCCCGCCACCAATGCTGGCCTGAAATCAGCCAACTTCGCTCAGTTCTTCACCCTACTAGAAACCTTAGGGGTAAAAGTTGGACTATGTAGGCTCTTGTTTGTGTTGAGACAAGGTCTCACTGTCCCAGTGAGCCTTCAGGGAACCTTTTACCTTTACCTTTTACCTCAGGTGGGACCACAGGTCTGAGCTACCCTTCAGTTTCTAGTATTTGTTTGAGACAGGATCTCTCTACGTAGCCCTGGCTGTCCTGGAACTCACTCTACAGCCCAGACTGGCCTCATACTCCGAGATCCGCCTGCCTCGGCTGGGATTAAGGGCGTGCGCCACCAAGCCCGGCTTGTTTGCTGCTTGAAACTCTGGGATTTAAAATGATTCTTAGGGTGACAATCCCTAGTGGGTTTCAATGCTATCACATATTCACGACAGTAGGTTAAGGATCCCACCTCAGAATACAGACAACGCCCCATCCCTACTTCGGTCCCACTCCAGAGGGCCCTTCTCCGTGCCCCACGAGCACACTCTACAGTTTACCCAATCTGCACCTTAAGGTACCAGCTCTCCGTAGCACAGGACTTGTTCCGTCCACCCACAGCCGCGTCTCTCAGCACCTGGAATTAAGTGCACATCCCAAGTCAAGTTGTGAGTTTGTATGTAGAGAACCACCCACGTGTCGAGGGTAAAAGTTCTTAGATGTGTGTTTGCTGAAACAGTATATACAAGTCATTAGCAGGGACACTAGGGTCGGGAGTAGGGAGGAGGGAACAACCCGAATCCGAATTCATGGAGGCAAAGCGCAGGCCAGAGGACGATGGTTTCTGTCCTGAACACGAGGCTACATTAGCATAGCATCTTTAATGACTTGAAAAAGAATTCTGTCCAATTTTTTTAAAGCAAACTTTGCAGAGAAACTGATGGAAACGTCTTCCCAGTCAAAGACACGGAGGAAAGCGTTGGAAGGTGGAGGCTGGAAGGGCCTGAGAGCCCGGGTCCCCCAGGCTCTCCGCAGAGCTCTGCCTGGGGCTCAAGCTCACCTCCGCCCTCGCGCAGCTCCCGCCCGGCTGCCTCACTGTCCCCCACTTTCCGGGTGGAGGAGCGATCTTCACTGCCCATCCCGGGGCCGGACAGGCAGAGCAGGGTGAGAAGATCGGGGACATCCGGGGCCTAGCCCTGAGCAGACTTACCTGGCAGCCACGAGGTCCAGCCGGGAGGTCACACACGCCAACAAAAGCAGGCCCGGCGTCTGACCGCAGGAGGGACTCGCCGGTCGTCGCGTGCTGACTCCTCCCCTCCCTCTGCGAAGTTTGCAGGTTTCTAGGCCCAACCCCCCTCGCCCTCGGCTTCCCTAGCCCCCTCCCAGTAGGGCCTGAGCCTGCGGGGCTCGGTGGCCCACGCCCAGAACCCGTACACTCTGGAGGGCAGTTAGGGCGCAAATTTGAAAACACGCTCACCAGCCGGGGAACGTACGCGCACACACACATCACTGTCCTGACTCCAGGTTCTGGACGCAACAAAGCCCACACTAAGCGCCCAGGACGGAACCGTGGTGTTAGTTACTCCGGGCTCCTTTCTTGATGCCTTCCTCTCCGTGCATTTCTGGCCCTCACCTTTCTGCTCCAGGGCCTTTGCACTGGCTGTCTCTCTGTGGCCTCTCTTGCCAGTTCATGTTTTGAGAGAATCTCTTCCACCTGGAATTCCATTCGCGCTGAACTCTGAACTCCTCATCCCCCTGCCTGCACTTCCCTAGTGATGGTTTACAGACCCGTGAGCCAAGGAGTGGGGGGTAGGGCAGACCTGGGACCTAGCGAGTGCCAGGCACTTCCAACTGGGTTACAGCGCCAATCCGTACTTTCTCACTTTTTTTTCAAGGCTGCCATTTTTTCCATCCTCTGGTCTCAGGTCAAATATTAACTCTTAAAAGAATGGGGGCAACAGCTACCAATGTCCAGCTACTCTGGAGGCAGGAGGATACCTTTGTGCAGATGAATTGGCGCTAGCTTGGGCCCTATAGTGAGACCTGTCTCTTAACAAAAACAAAGATCTTCTCTAAGGGGCCTCTGAGTCCACCCTTCCTAAAGAGGATACATCCATGCTCCAGTCCCAAAGCTCTACCATAGTACTGTTTTTACCCCAACACTTTTTAAAGACAATAGCTTGCTATGTAGCCCAGGCTAGCCTTAAATTTCCTTTGTAGCTCCGGTTGACCTCAGACTCCAGGCTTTAGCCTTCCAAGTGCTGGGATTTCAGGAACACACCATGCCCTGTTGTATTCTCCGTGTTCTTGATTCCTAGTTATCAGAGCTGAGTGTATTCCATTTCATGTCTCTCTGTTCCCTGCTCCCATAATAGTAAAATTACAGAATGTAATTCCAACCAGACAAGATTCATATCTTTCTCACTCACTATATCCAGGTTTATTCACTATATCCAGGATGGTGACGAGCATGTTCTACAGCCCCTTGTTGAATGAAGAAATATGTAAGGGAGCCTACCCCTCCTGCCACAGCACACCAGATGCTATTGCTCAATGTGTAGCACGCTTTCTGTAGGATTAAGGATGTTGGTTCTAGAGAGATGGCTCAGTGGTTAAGAGCACCTGTTGCTCTTGCAGAGGACGCAGGTTCAATTCCCAGGGCCCACGTGGTGGTTTACGACAATGTGTAACTCTAGTTTCAGAGGATCTGATGCCCTTGACTGACCTCCAAGGACACCAAGCACACGTGTGGTGTGCACGCAGGCAGGCAACACACATAAAATAAAATGAATAAATAAAACAAAGAAGAGTGGTTTGCTGGATGTGGTGCACATAGCTTTAACCACAGCCCTTGAGAGGAATAGGCAGTGTCTCTCTATGAGCTCGAGGTCACCCTGCTATACGCTGGTGAGTTCCAGGACCACCAGAGCTGACACTGAGGCTTTGCCTTAAGAAGAAGGGTATGCTGGGCATTTGTCTGAGTTGGAGCCTTTGGGGTTCCGGGTGACAGGGCGGAAAGTGGGCCACATTAGGTCACACAGCCAGCTCACTAAGTTCATGGGAGTGAACTTTCAAAAGGATTTGCTTCCTCTTTGACATCGTTGTCCTGGTTACGTTTCTGTTGCTGTGACGAGACACCATAACCAAGACAACTTAATCGGGGAATCACAGTCTCCGAAGCTAGAGCCTGTGACCGTCATGGTGGTAAGTATGGCAGCAGACCCACTGCATGGCTGTGATCAGCAGCTGGGAACTTCCATCTTGAGACATAACCATGAGGGAGGGAGAGAGAGAAAAAGACCCAGGACAGTCTTTTGAAACCTCAAAGCCCATCCATCCCCAGTGACACACCTCCTCCAACAAGGCCACACCTCGGAGTCCTCCCAAGCTTCCACCAACTAGGGACAATCTATTAGAAAAAATGAGGGGGGATGGAGGGATGGGATTTCCATGTAAATAAACACAATTAATAGAAAACCCTTAAATAAAAATTAAAATGAGCCAGCAGTGGTGGTGAAGGGCTTTAATCCCAGCAAAGAATTTAGTCCCAGGCAAAGGTAGGCAAATCTCCAGGCCAGCTTGGCCTACAAAGCGAGTTCCACAACAGCCAGGGCTACACAGAGAATCCTGTCTTGAAACAAAACAAAACAAAACCAAAAAACCAAAACCAGACAAACAAAGATGGAGAAGAAATCTAAAGACAGAACTCAGTGGTAGAACACGTGCCTGGCGTGTGCAAATGTCCTGGATCCTGTCCTCAGCAACATACACACATGTACACACACACACACACATGCACGATCAGGGTTGGGTTCCATGTATGATTTAGGAAAAATATGATTCAGAGCAGTATTACATGTACTGTACGGATGCAGGCAACAATTCAAAATGTAGAATTAGCCATGCAAAACTATTCTCATTAATTTTCTTTTTTTTTAAAGATTTTATTTATTTATTATGTACAGAATCCATGTATGCCTGCAGGCCAGAGGGTGCCAGATCTTATTACAGATGGTTGTGAGCCACCATGTGGTTGCTGAGAATTGAACTCAGATCTTCTGGAAGAACAGTCAGTGCTCTTATCCGCTGAGCCATCTCTCCAGCCCCTCTCATTAATTTTTTATTTTAATGCTATTTTATTAATATCTCATCTATTTGTGTAGGGGTCTGTGAGTGTGCCACATGGTCAGACAACTTTAACTTTCCTCAGTCATTTCTCTCCTGCTAACAAATAGGTCCCGGAATTGGAACGCAGCCATCAGGGTTGGTGGCAGGCACCTTCATCCGCTGAGCCATTTCTCCAGTCCCTTATTTCTCTCTCTGTGTTTCTCTCTTGCAATGCTGGAGGCATTTTTGGCTTTAAATATGCTAGGCAAGGCTATACCACTAAGCTACACAAAGTGGCCCAATTTCCTTAACAGTAAACAGCAAAAGCTAAGTTGGCAAGCACCTGTATTCTCTGAACATGGGGAGGAGGGCAAGGTCATCCTTGGCTATATAGGTAGTTTGAAGCTAGCCTGGGCTACAAGAGACACCTTTGTCTCTGAAAACCAAATTAAACAAAGTCACATCAAAGAGAAAGAGAGTGAGATGTCTCCGCTGAGAAAGGACTTGCCTTGTAGTCCTGGCAGCCTGAGTTTCGCTCCTGGAACCACACAAAGGAAGAAGAGAACCAACCGGTGCCACAGAGGTGTCCCCTGACATCCATACATGTGTGGTGACATTCATGTACCCACACGGACACATCATACATGCACACTAATAATAAATACTTTTTAAATGAAGCAATAGAGGGCAGGGAAGAAACTATTCACTCACGCAATCCTTAAAAGGAATTTCAAACAGGTGGGGCATAGTGGCAATTGCCTGTAATCTCAGTACTTGGAGAAGGGAGGTAAGAGTACTGAACATTACATTCCGGTCCAACCTCAGCTGCTTCGCGGGTTTGAGGCCAGTCTGGCTACACGAAACCCCTGTTGCAAAGCAAAACAAAACAAAACAGCAGCAACAGCAAAAGCAAAGACCCTCACTTTGCTGAACGTGTTTGAATCCTGACTGAGACACCCGATCCTACACAACATTTGAGAGCAAAGGGAAATTGAACACTGATCTCATTGTATGATGCTCTTAAGGGGTGGCTGTTCTTCTGTTCTTGTCTTGCCAGAGACAGGAGGAGAGCTCAAGGCACAGGGGCAAAAGTTTTGAGCAGAGCAGAATTTAGAGAGAGGGCTGTAAAGCAGGGACACTGGACCGAGACAGGCAAGGGCTATAAGATCTGGCAGAGCAGATAACCGAAGCTGTAGGGGCCTCCTGCCTGTGTGCCATTTCTATCAAGATCCAAAGACAAAAGCCCAGGGGCTGGAGAGGTGTCATGGTGGTTAAGAGCACTCAGTATAATATTTTTCACTTCTATCCATTTATTAGAAAATTTCACCTTTTGAAGATGGGTTCCTTTTTATGTATATGTGTTATGACCGTGCGAGTGTGTGTGTGTGTGTGTGTGTGGTTTTTTTGAGACAAGGTCTCACTGTGGAGTTATGACTGGCTTGGAACTTGCTGCGTAGAACAAGTTGGCCTCAGTTTGGAGAAATTCTCTTGCCTCCGTCTCCTAAGTGCTGGGCTATGGTGTGAACCACCATGTCTTTCCTGCCAACATGTCTCATCCAGTTTCTAGCTCCTGAGCCCTTAATGGATATTGTAGATACGTGAAAAACCTTATTCTATGTCATCTGTTGGTTTTATGTATAAACAAACAGGGCTTCATGTAGCCCAAACTTGCTATGTAATGTAGGATGACTTTGAACTCCTGATCTTCCTGTGACCTGAATGCCCAGATGACAAGCATGTGCCGCCGTCCCTAGTTTATGCCAGCAGTGGAACCCAGGGCTTTGTCCCTGTAATGATATCAGTTGAGTTGCATCCTCAGCAAAGATCAGTTTTTACTAACTATTCAATTTGCAATTATTAAATTCACCCTCAATAGCATTTTGAATGTGCTACATACATACATACACACACACATACATACATACATACATACAATAACATACGTTCTATCAACAAGGCGCCCCAACAGTGTCTGTCCTGGGGGTAGGGAGAAGGGTTGGGGTGGGGCCCCAAGCCCCCAAATACTCACATTCATGTATTACTGCACAGTTGTCAAGGCAACTGATTCAGCTGCAATAAGAAGGGGAGAACTAGAACCTGGCCTTGGGGACTAAAAAATGTGAGGGATACATTCCTTCCTGTGTTATTGTTGGATGTGGCGCTGACATTCTGAGAACTGGGTTTCAGAAAGTCGGGAACCCACACACTGCAGGCGGATCTATCACTCCAGACTCCTTGCCCACCTACCTGCCAAGAGCGCTGGTCAAAAGCCTCATACTCGCGGTGTCTCTTGCGCCACCATGCGGTTATCTCAGACATCGCAGGCTTCTGTACGCCAAAGCCCCGCAGCCGTGAGGGATAGGAGACAGCAAGTTTAGGAGAATAGGGCTCCCTTGCCAGTATTTCATTCTTGCCTAAAAGGTGCTTAAACACGGTGGCCTTCCCCGGCTGGAGCACTCGGCTTCAGCACCGAATTCCCTTAGTCTTTCGGGTACCCTGACTCAGGTAAAAGCCTACCCTTGGTTTCATACAGAAAAGGACTCAGGAAGAGGAGCCAATAGGAAGCAGAAATTGAGAAGCATTTGAAACACAGATTTTCTGCAGAGGGTTAAGAAAAAGAAGGCTCTGGGGCGGAAAGTCTAAGATTTGTGGTGTGGGTTTCCCCAAGAGTTCCCCCACTCTCTTTAAAATGGCGCTTTCTCCTAGGTGGGTGGGTTTGGAAGTTGCTGTCGTAGAAGGCTTGCTAGGACTTTGGACAGGACATTACAGAGGAGCACAGGGCAGACTTACTGATGGTAAAGCTGTTCATTCCACAGATACAGCAAGGTCAGGGAACATTCCTGTAAGCAAAGCCAGCTGTGTCTTCTTAAAAAGCTTTATTTTCATTTTATGAAAAAGAATTTAGGCTGGCATGGTGGCACTCAATAGCTAGACGCAGGGAGGCAGGTGGATTTCTTTGAGTTGGAGGCCACCCTAGTCTACATAGTGCATTCTAGGCCAGCTGAGGCTACAGAGTGAGACCCCTGTCTCAAAACAAACAAAGACAAAACAAAAATTACAAACCAGAACCAAAGAATCAAAGGGGCTGGAGACATGGTTCAGTAGTTAAGAGCACTTTCTGCTATTCCAGAGGACTTGCGTTCAGTTCTCAACACCCATGTCAGCTGGCTCAGAACTGTGTATAACTCCAGCTCCTAAGGAATTTGATGCCTCCGCGCCTCTCTGAACACCACCCCATAACTAAAAAGATAAACTGTATCTTAAAAAAAAATACAAGATTGAAATTTTGGAGGCCGGAGAGAAGGTTAAGGCATAAGCTCACTTATGGCTCCTGTAGAGCACTCTCAGGGTGGCTCACAACTGTAGCTCAGGTACAGGAAGGAGTTCTAAGGGTCTGTGCTGGCCCATCTGGGCTCTTACATCTGTGTGGCATGTAAAACTCACGCAGGCACACACACACATAAATAAATCTCCTTGAAAAGATCATAATTTTTATTTTCTTATTTTTAAATATAGTTTATTTTATATGCACAGGTGTCTTGCTTGCATGTGGGTCTGTGCACCCTGTGCTTGCAGTACCCACTGAAGTCAGAAGAGGGCGTTCTACCTACTGAACTACAGCCTCAGCCCAGACTGCAGACTGCAACAGGACACTGTGAAAGGCTGAGCTAAAGAACAAAAAATTAGATGCAGAGATTAATGTGTACACTGTAAACCATGTCTCTGCCTGTTCCTTAGCCAGCTGCCTTGGTTTAGAACCTTTAGAAATATCAATACATAAAAGCATTCTCTACTTTTGTTATTTTTTTTCCAGTTCATAACCTCTTTGGCTAACTCCAGTTAATGATATTAGTAGCAGACTTAAATGGCCAAAAAAAATAATAATAATATATGTGAGTTTAAGAAGACTGCGCTTGCAATCACTGCCTTCTCGGTGTACGGTAAGTTCTGACAGCAGCAAGCCTTTGGCACAGCAACTACTCACTAGCCCTGTGGAAAGAGACAGGGCCCTGCAGGACTTGGTGCATAAAGTATCACAATTACTTCATTAATAGACTTAGTAACATGCCCTAAAAGGATGACGAGTAAAGAAAGACACAACAACAATGCATTATTTCAAAATGTGTATTTAGAGTCATCCCATCAAAATGAAGCCGAATCACACTTTGAAAGCATCAATGCAGCTACCTTTATCTTTTAGGGTGCATTTTCCTCTGGGCTTCATTTGGTCTCTGCCACTTGAGGTGTTCTTACAAGCTTCATTTACACAGAGCACTGAGGCTGGGAGATGGGATCCTAACAAAACCACGAATCTTGGATACATCAGAAATTCTAAAAACCCTATGGAATCTCAAAAAACTTAATACCAGTCATGGAAAAGCATTGTCAACATAAAACTTAGGCACTCTGCACTTTGGAATAGCCACAAAAATATTACAGTAAGAATTAACGCTTTTGTGATTACATCTACTCAAAGGGAATCTCAGTTAAAATCCTCACTAATTAAATAACATTTTACATTAGGGCCCATGGAATCCTGTTGATTACTGAACAATGTGTAGCACTGGGTTATGGCTAAATGATGCTGAACTAGGCCATTGCTGACCTTGGGCTCACCCGTCAGGTGCTCTCCATTGTTTTCACTGAAAGATTCTGCAGAACTCAGTGACAAGCACCCCACCCTCCCCTAGTCCATTTCACTCTCCTAGCTGGGCTTCGGCTACAATTGCTTTCTGAGCTGCAGAGCTTCAGCCAATGGGAGTAGGAGACTGGGAAACTCAAGCTGAGCACACGGACCCCAGGTCATTTGCTCAGTTACTTTATGTTCAAGTGCAGCACAGAGCTGGGGCAAGCTGAGCGACTGTGCTGCTGGTGTGGAGGTAAGGGAAAGGCAAACCGAACTTGTCACTCACTCTGAACAAGGTGGAGGATACCCAGCCGGTGGTCTACAGCGGAGAGGGAGGGGTGACACCACTTGCTAAGATGCTCAGCACTCTGAATAAGCTTTCCAGCAATGTGACCCAGTGTGGCTGCGGGAGAAACTCAGGTACAAAGCCTTTCCAATGCTGGGTGGATTACAGAATCTGTGGAGGCTCCTCAGGATCAATGACTAACAATCCAGATCTAGCTAGAGACGGGGAGTTGACTGGGAGTCACACGGAAGAGACCGCAGTAATTCCCAGGGCAGGGCGTGAATAGTTCGGTGTGAGGAAGTTAATTACACTGCTAATGTTTTCTGCCTTATTTGAAGAGACAAATTAGCATAAGTAAATCACAAGTTAAGAAGACAAGCAAAACCTTTGTTTCCACTCATTAGAGGAAACCGCAGGAGCTGCAGTTAAGCCTCAGTGGGAATGCGGGATGTGGGTAGGAAGCAGAGGCGGCAGCTCCTGTTTCTGCAAACAGAATCAGAGCCAGTGACGATGCTGGGTTTTAGCTGAGGCAACTTTCCATGCCAACCGGAAGCCACAGAGCCTGTTGTATTCTCCTCTGTGTGTCAGGATCAGGACAAGCGCTCAGGGCAGAACAGTCAAGGCCACAGTCCCGCTCTGCTGCTTTAGAATGGCGACAGCTTGCTCATGAGTAACACCTTCCAGGGTCTCCCCATTGACAGCCAAGATCTGGTCACCTCGTTTTAATCGGCCGTCCTCTGCAGCTGCTCCCTATGAACAAGAAACATGACAAAATTACTAGAAATACTGCATGAACTTATTTTCAGTTATATATAAAATATAGAGTATACATGAAGCTCTAGTAAATTTCCTTCCATATATATAAATATTCTTTTTTTTTTGGGGGGGGGGTTCAAGACAGGACTTCTCTGTGTAACAGCTCTAGCTTTCCGGGAACTAGCTCTTATAGACCAGGCTGGCCTTGAACTCACTCACCTGCCTCTGCCTCCCAAGTGCTAGGATTAAAGGCATGTGTCACCACTGCCCGGTTGCAAATATTCTATAATCTGAGTAAAACATCCCAAATCCAAAATAGTGCTGTTCTGAAGACTTCAAATAAGACATGTTCAGTCTATTCTCATAATGTTCAAACTCATGTCGCAGACTGCCAGGGAAATTTTCTGAGTTGGCTTGTATCATCATCTTTACCTCCCTCCCTCTCTCTCCTTTCCTTCCTTTCTTCCCATCTTTTCTTTTTTTCTTTCTTTCTTCCTTCCTTTCCTTTTTCCCTCTCTTCCTCTTCCTCTCTTCAATTTCTTTCTTTCTTTCCATCCTTTCTTCTCTCTCTCTCTCTCTCTCTCTCTCTCTCTCTCTCTCTCTCAACAGGTTCTCACCATGTAACTCTGCAGTCTAGAACTTACTATGTTGCCCGGGCTGGCCCCAGAGTCACAGAGATCATCTGTCTCTACCTTATGAGAAGGCCTATTTTTTGTTGGCTGAGAGGATTAAGACCCCAGGTGGCTCTAACTTTAAAGTTTCTTTTTAAGACTTATTTTAAAAACTACGAGTCTGTGTGTGCAGGTGTGTGCACATGAGTGCAGGTGTCTGAGGGAGGCCAGAGTCGATGATTCTCCTGCAGCTGCAGCTCCAGGCAGTCATGAGCTGCTGATGGGGACATGGGTGTTGGGAGCCGAACTCCGCAAAATGAGCACACACTCTTAACTCTTGAGCCATCTTTCCAGCTCACGAATTTGGAGTTTTCAACCAAACATGCACCTGACTGGCAGCACTCTAAGTGACTCTCTCAATTTCTCCATGCTTCCAGCTCCTATAATGCAGACATGTCACACTTCTGGAGTGTCAAGAGTCACTTCGGGCTACATTAAATAATCTATCAGTCAAGGAAGAGAATTATTAAAAAGAAGTTTTGATCTCTAAACCTATGCCCATGTTTCGGAGCTTCAGAAGCCTGAGAAGGGAGACAGTATGAGGGGAGTGTCCTATGTGAAGGCAGCACGGGGCACATTAGAGTTCTGTGCCCTCCATGTGGGAGGAACAATGTCAGGGTAATCTGAGAAAAGCTTTTTTTTTGGGGGGGGGGGGAATCTCTCTCAGCTTTAGGCTTACTGATTTTTAATTTATTTTATAATTTGGATATTCTGGCCAAATTTAATGAGCAAAGTGAGAAAGACAAAAAGGTTAATGATCTCCAGTGCTACAGGACCAGAAATAATGGTTGGTGTTATTATTTGCAATGGAATACGCCCTCAGAATATCTGCACATTTAGTGTGTGTGCACATCTGTCACAGTGCACGTGTGGAGGCCAGAGGACAACTTTTGGGAGTCAGTCCTTTCTTACACCATGTGAGTTCTAGGATCAAACAAGCCAGCAAGCTTGCAGGCAGGCGCCTTTAGCAACTGAGCCATTTCGACAGCCCCAGAAATATTCTACCAAGATTGACTACACTAAGTGAGCTATGAGCCAAGCCTTAGAAAATGCTTTTCTTTCTTCTTTTAGATTCAGAAACTTTAAATTTTAGGTAGGTTTCACTTAAAAAAAAAAAAATCTCACCTTCCTGTCAGGCAGAGGTGGTGCATGCCTTTAATCCCAGCACTTGGGAGGCAGAGAGACAGGGGGATCTACAGAGCTAATTACTGGACAGTCAGGGCCACACAGCAACTCTGTCTCAAAAAGCAAAGCAAAACAAAACAAAACACATTTCTTTAAAAATATACCACAAACAAACAAAACCAAAAACCAAGCTAGGTATGGTGACTCATGCCTGCAATCAAGGTTGGAGTGGGGTGGGGGAGTGGGGAGAGGAAGAGTCTCAAGGTCATCCTTGGCTAGTGAGTTCAAGGCCAGTCTGAGCTACAAGACCTTCTGTCTCACAGGGAAACAACTCCCCCAACCAAAATGAAAGAAAGAAAATAACAGACAAGGATAGTCAACAGTCACGAAGCGCATGCTGTTCCTCTCACTTGGGTGCAGGATGCCTTTCCAAGGGCCATTCGTGAGGGCTTCCCACAGCACCTCAGCCCACTCACTGCTCCCACTGGTGACATCCCACTTCGATTCCATGATTGTTTCTTTCATTATTTTATTTCCTTGTTTTTATTTTTTGGATTTATTTAATTTTAGACAGTGTCTTACTCTGCAGGCAAAACTAGCTAGCTTCAAACTTGAAGCCTCCCTCCTAGGCCTCAGTCTTCCAAATGCTGAAATCACAGCGCCTACCACAACAGACTCTCAGGCTGGGTACCACTGTTACACTGGGGAGCTGCCTCCTCTGATTAGCTGCAGTTCATTAGATAAGTGAGTCCCATTTCTGCCTAGTGTGTCTCAGCCACACTCCACCACGAGGGACAGGTGGGTAAATCTGTGGCTGTCTAGAGTCATCCAAAAGCAAATACCCATTGATTCAAGAGCCCAGATAGTAGTTAAGAGCTGGGCAAGTAACAGCAAGCTTGTGTTAATTAGCAAAATTTTCTAGGAAGATACAGGGTCTACCTTTACTTCTATAAAAACCTCTTCTGCTGGGCGGTGGTGGTACACACCTTTAATTCCAGCATTTAGAAGGCAGAGGTGGACCTGATCTCTGTGAGTTGAGGCCAGTCTGGTCTGCAGAGTAAGTTCCAGGACAGCCAGGGCTGTCACAAAGAGAAACACTGTCTTGAAAAACAAAACAAAAACCCAAATAAATAAATATTAAAAATATTTTTTTAATTCTATGAGAATTTCATACAATATATTTTCATCAAGAACCTATATTTTTTAGGACTATAATTCAACAGAAAGTCACTGGATCAACTAATAAATAATGATTGTAGTTTTAAAAGTGAATGAAAAACTGGTAAGAAGCCAGGTGTGGTGGCATGTGCCTGAAGGCCTACTCAGCAGGTAGGACCAGGAGGATCAAGAGCTCGGCCACAGCATGAGTGAACAAAAGCTAAATTCATAAATAGCAGGTGGAAGAAACACTTGGGATGTTTATCCTAAGTACTTTTCACGGGTCTTCAGAATTTACAATAAAGTTAAATGCCAATCTATAACTCACAGTGAAATTAAAAATGACTATTCTAGAAGCCACATAGAAGCCACAGGAGTGGTGGACACTGATCACCTAGGGCTTGCTGGGAGTAGTGTGGGGCTGTTGTCATTTGCTGTTTTGTTTTCTTTATTTAAGACAGGTTCTAAAGCATAGCCCAGGCTACCTTGAGTGTACAGTGATGCTCCTGTACCAGCCTCTAGAGAGCTGGGATGACAGGCCTGTGCCTATACCTCTTTTGGAAATAGTTAATTCCCGAATCACTATGAGTCAGTATTAGACCGATTTATCAAACACCTGGCAGAGAAACGTAAGCTGACAATTTCCAAGTGACCTGAGAGCTTCTACCGTGTGTGTGTGTGTGTGTGTGTGTGTGTGTGTGCATGTAGTTGTGTGGGCTTGCCTTCCATGTCTTTTGTGGATGCTAGAGGCTAGTGTTTGGCATCTTCCTCTATCATTATCTTTAATTATTTCCACTTTTATTTTTGGAGATGGCGTCTCTCACACCTGGAGCTCACCAATTCAGCTACCCCGTCTCTGGCCTGCAGTGCTACCTTCTGTGGGTGTTGGCCATCTCAGCTCAGGTCTTCCTGCTTACAAAGCAGGTCCTTTACCCACTAATTCAGCTCCATGGCCCATGATATTCTTTCCCCACTCTCCCTGGCTGTCCTAGAACTTGATCTGTAGACCAGGTTGACATTGAACTCACAGAGATCCACTTGTCTCTGCCTCCTGAATGTGAGTGTTGTGATCAAAGGTGTGCACTGCCAACACCAAGACCCTGATTTTGAATCCCTTTCAGCCTAGAATAACACATTCAAAGTCACCCACCAGTGCGGGTGCTGCTGAAAATGCTCCTACAATCTGTGAGTGCCAGCTTCCTCACTGAAGTACACAGAGAGAGAGGACTGCTTCTTGAGATCCCATTGTTGTGACACTTCCTCCCCTGGCAGGGCTTTCCTATGAGACCTAAATGAAATACCACCGTCCCCACACAAGCACAACCCACAGCAAACCAGTACAAAGCACTTAAAAGTCTCACTAGCTTTGATTTTAAGAGAACAGTAAAAGGAGAAAAATACCTTTGGAAATATAGTCTTGACATAAATTGGCAGGTCTCCGTGTGGACTTCCATAACCCCCTACAATACTAAGCCCCAATCCTGCAGAGCCTTTCTCCAAAGTAATAATCTTAGGTGCAGGTGTTCTGAAAGCACAACACATGCTGTTTAATTCAAGAGCAGACACTGAGAGGGAGTTCATTTTAATGGAAGCGCACAGATTGGAGAGGGACTTCCACACTGCAAAGCTACGAATGCCATTTTATCAAATCAGACTCTCAGGAAGCAATCTGGAAACATTGTACATTTTTCATGCTACATCAGCTCATCACCAATGTGCTTGTGGTTTAGGGCTTTCTGATTAAAACAGTCACTACAGCGGTGACACACCTTTCCCTATGCTTGGTTCCTTTCTTCTCCTTTTTTATGTGGGCTGAGTTGGCCTTGAACATCTCAGCCTCTTGCCTTTGCCCTCTAAGTTCCGAGATTCTGGGCATCAGCTATTATATCCATCTCTGTGCTTAGTTATTGTTATGTCACTTGCTTTGTTTTATTCAGATGGGATCTTGTTGCGTAGCCTAGGCTTTTCTGTATGGGGTGTGTGTGTGTGGTACTGGGGATAATACCAATGGCCTTACGCCTGCTGGTCCTAGGAGCTGTATGTACCACTGGGCTACATTCCTAGCCCATTTTTATTTTATTTTTGAGATAGAGTTATGCTAAGTTAAGAAAGGTCAACATGCAGCTCAGACTGGCCTTGAGATCACGATGCTCCTGCCTCAGCCTCTTGAGCAGCTCAAATTCTAGGCATGTACAACAAGGTTTGGCTCAATTCTTTTTTTGGGGGGAGGGGGGTTCAAGACAGGGTTTCTCTGTGTAACTGTTCTAACTGTCCTGGAACTCGTTCTGTAGGCCAGGCTGTCCTTGAACTCACAGAGATCCATCTGCCTCTGCCTCCCAAGTGCTGGTATTAAATCCGTGTGCTACCACCACCCGGCTGTTTGACCTAATTTTTAATGTGTTATATATAATATATAATATATATACTTTAATGTGCTTGTGTACATGTGCATGCCAAAGTCAGAGGACAACTTTTTTTTTTTTTTTTTTTTTTGGTTTTTTCGAGACAGGGTTTCTCTGTGGTTTTGGAGCCTGTCCTGGAACTAGCTCTTGTAGACCAGGCTGGTCTCGAACTCACAGAGATCCGCCTGCCTCTGCCTCCCGAGTGCTGGGATTAAAGGCGTGCGCCACCACCGCCCGGCTCAGAGGACAACTTTTAGGGCTCACTTCTGTATTCTACCAGATGGGTTCTGGGGATTGAACTCAGGATGCTAGTATTGACAGTCAGTGCCTTTACCCATTGAATCATCTCACCTAATCCCCTCCCCCCGTTTTTTTTAGTGTGCTTTGAACTGTAGTTCAGGTTAATCTGGAACTCACTCTGTAGCCCAGACTAGCCTTGCCCTCACAGTAATCAATATTCCTTCCTCAGCCTCCTGAGTGCTGGGATCACAGGAGTGAGCCACTGTCACACCCAGATAAGCTTTTAACCTTATCTTAGTCAAAAACTGAGAACTACCCTGATTTAAAATCTGACCTATTCTGTTTAAAGAAGGTGTTGTGCGGACCGACCGCACAGTCAGCAATACACAGGTCAGGCCAGGGTGTTGGAAGCCTGCAGTCCCCAGGTGAGCCCCTAACCAGCAGTGGCAGGCTAACAACTCTTGGGAACCGATGCTCCTTTCCTATCCAAATGCCCCTAGCACTCCCTCTAGCATGGGAAGACCCTTTTCCAAGCCCATCTCGAGTAGGGTGTTCTCCTGCACCCTTCAGGAGAACTGGCTCAGTCTTTCTGTCCTTTGTCCCTATTCCACACTATTGTAATTAGCACATCTTTTCCTCTCCCCAGCTACCTGTCCCTTCTATCTTAGCTATCCATGTGTTCTCTACAAACTCACGCTCATGGCTGTATAAACAGGATCACCCGTGTGGAGCAAGATGGGTTTGACACTCTGTTCCAAATGCGTGACGGAGGCTGCCGTCAGTGTGGAAGTCTCTCTCTCAGGCAGCACTACAAAGTTTAGATCACCTATGTGTGCTCAAGCTCTCTAATCTCCACTTACCCGAGGAGTCCAACTCCTTCTCCCTAGAACTAGTTTTCTTTTGATACAGGGTCTCGTGTAGCCAGTGCTGGCCTTGAGCTGGCTATGTAGCCAAGGGTGACTCTTTTGTTTCCACCTCCCAACAGCTGGGATTAGAGGCTTGGAACACTAGGCTTGGTTTTACATGGTGCTGGGAATCAAACCAAAAGCTTTATGCATGCTAGGCAAGTGCCATACCAACTGAGCTACATCTCGGCCCTTCTTCCCACACTATGTTATTTAAAGGTTAAAAACCCCCCAAAATTCTGGGGTCCTCATCTCTATCATCTGATTTGTGGTGACAGGGTCTTTTTCTTTTCCGTTTGAGACAGAGCTGTGCCACACAGCCCTGGCTGGCCTTGAACTCACAGTTATCCTGCTGCTTCTGCTTCTCAGGTGCTGGGATGTACACCACCTTTCCTACCTGGCTCAAGGAGGTACACACTCCGTGCTAGCAGCATGCCTTGCTTCGTGGCAGCATGCATGGCTGAGAGGCAGTCACCTGTTCCAAACTTAGCCACTCACAGATCAGAAAACCGTGAAGAGGTATGTGACCTTTGATTATGTTCTTCTGATTAAACCTTCCCTGAAACTTTGCCTAACAAATTGAGGTGCTCAGGTTATTGTGTTAGAGCTAGTCTCAGGGACCTGCATACGTGGGCCCATTTGCAATCTGGAGCATGTGTCATGGATTACGTCAATTTATCTCATAACACCTTAATATTTCTTCTTTGAAAATTATTTGTATTGTTTATAATTATGTAATGTGGTGTGTGTGTGTCCATGTGAATGCAGATACCTGTGGAGTCCAGAAGAGGGTGTTGGATTCTCTAGAGTTGGAGTTACAGGTGGCTGCAAACTGCCTGACATGGCTCTTGGGAACTGAACTCAGGTTCTCTTGAAAAATAGTATGTGCTTTTAACCTCTGAGCTACATTCTTAACTGTCTTAACATTTCTTCCCTCCCCCTCTTCTCTCGATTTTTTTTAAATTTTATTTTTGGTTTTTTTTTTTTTTTTTTTTTTTTTTTTTTTGGTTTTTTCGAGACAGGGTTTCTCTGTAGCTTTGGAGCCTGTCCTGGAACTAGCTCTGTAGACCAGGCTGGTCTCGAACTCACAGAGATCCGCCTGCCTCTGCCTCCCGAGTGCTGGGATTAAAGGCGTGCGCCACCACCGCCCGGCTCTATTTTTGGTTTTTCAAGAGGGTTTCTCTGTAGCTTTGGAGCCCGTCCTGGAACTAGCTTTTGTAGACCAGGCTGTCCTTGAACTTACAGAGACCTGAATGCCTCTGCCTCCCAAGTGCTGAGATTAAAGGTGTGTGCCGCCACCACCTGGCATGCCTTTCTTTCTTAAAGCTATGCTCTCTCTCTTTCTCTCCCTCTCTCTCTTCTGTGGCTCTGGCTGTCCTGGTACTCATTATGTAGACCAGGCTGGCCTTGAACTCACAGAGTGATTATAAGTGTGGGTTACCACGTTCAGTTTTGTGTGGTACTGAGAACTTAACCCATGGCATTGTAAATGCTAGCTAGGCACCCTACATACTGAGAGATACAGCCCTCATTTCTCCACCCTGACTTTGTTTTAAAGAGCTGTTGTAGCTTGAAATGCTGTTTTCGTATTTTGTCAGATTTGATGGCATGCAGAATGAGGAAAAAGTATAACCAACTTAATATTCTTTCTTTAATAGACACACCCCAACGTGTCAATTAGGTTGATAAACTATGACCCCCTGAATAAAGCTCCTTGTATTTGGCTGTGATCATGAGATCCTGAAAGGAATTATCAACTAATAGCATTCACCGAGCACACACTTGACCAGGTGCTGATGGTGCCGAGGAACAGCTTCAGGCAGCAGTGCTCAAAGTGCAGCTGTTCTCCGCCTGTCTGGTCGGATAACCCTAGGGAGCCTGCTAAGACCAGGCGCCCAGATCTGCTGGGAACCATGTCCTCAGAGACTCCACAAATCGTGTCTTGGAGTGTGTGTGCAGGCGCCTACATAGGCAGGTGGAGTTCAGGGGAGGATAGCTTGTGAGATTTGGTTCTCGCAAGCTTTGGACCCGGAGACTGAACTCCATCATCAGACTTGGTGGCAAGTGCCTTTATCTGAAGAGCCATCTCACTGGCCTTCTGTTCTTATTCTTAGAACATTTCAGCTATAGAAACACTGCTTTAATGAATAACCTTGCAATGACCAGCTGTCACGACACATGCCAGCCAAAGGGACAACAATATTTCACCTCAGAACAAGGTTTTAGCTTAGCGAGTTAAGGAAATGTGGCTCCTTGCATCTTAGAGCAGAGCAGACCTAGGATATAAGCCTGTAGTTTTTTAGGACAGAGAGCACAGGCTTCTGTCAAAGCAAAGAGAAGCGGCTTGAGCGCAGGCCCAGCCATGGTCTCTGAAGGATCCTTGTGTGAAACGGAGAGCCCTGCACCTTGTCAGACCTCATCTAGGTCAGGAGAACACAGCATGCATGTTCCTCTGTCTTGAGATCACATGCACGTTAGAACCTGACGCTCAGGAGCTTGGCCCACTTTGCACTGGAATACTTACTCCGTGTCTTCTGGATGGCGGTCAGCAGTCGGAGAGCCTGCAGACATGATTTCAAGTTGAGTCGCTATGGCGCTTATATTGGTATCTGCCACAACCTGGGGAAGAGGGATGACAAGGAATTTTACTGTAAATTACAAGAATGTTGGAGAAACTATGGTTGCATTCCAATCCTCATTCGACTTAGATATGGCGCTGGACAGAAGAGACCATTCATTTTCTCTTTCCCTCACTCCCCTTTCTCTTCCTCTTTCCCCATGGTTCTCCCTTTCTTCTCCTCCATGTCCCAACAGAGAGGTGAATTCTCAGCCTTCCTGCTGCAACTCCCCAGGGCTGGGATTTCAGTGTGCACCTTCATGTTGGGCTGGAGGATTCGAGTCCCTAGTCCTTGTCGGACTCCCAGTGATCCCTGCCTCCCCAAACCATTCTTTATTCTTTTGTGGACTGGGACGGAACCCAGAGCCTCCTTGGTGAGTACGTGTCCCCAGGCACTCCTTTTAAAAACTTCAATAGACAGGAATAGGCCGGGTCTTCCTAAACTGCACAGGCTGTCTGTGGCCGGTCCTTCCTCAGCCCCCAACAGTGGCTAGTGCCGCTAGGCCCAGCTCCAGTTTCTACACTTTCACCTTTCTGACCATGCCTTCCTCTTTCCCAGACATTTTTTTTTTTTCCAAGACAGGGCTTCTCTGTAGCTTTGGAGCCTGTTCTGGAACTTGCTCTTGTAGACCAGGCTGGCCTTGAATTCACAGAGATTCACCTGCCTGTCTCTGGAGTGCTGGGATTAAAGGCATGTGCCACCACCGCCCGGCCTCTTTCCCAGACTCCTGTGCAGCAAGACGGGATCAGCTCCTGAGTTCCTATCTTTTACAACTATAAAGCCTCATGCTAAATTTAAATACCACCTGGTGATGATAATCCCCAAATCTCTGTCCCCAGTTCTACCACACTTAAGTTCAAATCTACAAGATGGGTCCCACACTGAACTCCCCAGTGTGGCGTCCATGAGGAACCCATAGCTAACATATCTCCAGTGCTCTGCCCCACAGCCTGGGTTCCTGCAGCTTTCTGTATCCCAGGTGACCATGACCTGTTCTCGTAGTTTCATGACCATCTTGGTACCATACTTGACTTCTCTGTCTCAAAGCCCAGTCCTCTTAGATGCTGAAGGCTGAGCCACAGAGTCATCTTGTGTGTGGTGCAGTCTCACTGGCTGCCCGACCACACTCTTCTGAAGCAGCTAGAACTATTTTAACATGGAGTATATGACTCCAGACTCTGCCCGAAGTCATTTGCAGAGAACCAGATGCTGCAGGGTCACGAGTTGGAGTCCTTTCAATGACCTTCAAGGTGTCCTGCCCTGTGGTAGCTCTCCTAACATTCCCCCGTCGTCAGCATACTGATCTCACTGTCCTTCCTGCTGCCCCACCCCAGAACAGAACCCAGGGATCTGGAGGGCTGACTGCACAGGTCCTGAGAGTTTTCAGGCAAGAGAGAGAGAGAGAAAGAGAGAGAGAGAGAGAGAGAGAGAGAGAGAGAGAGAGAGAGAGAGAGAGCGCTTGCGCTTGATTTGATGCAGTTTCAGAACAGACCAACAGAGGGCACACACGCCTCACTTGTGAGACAGCTGCACTGCCAGTAAAGCAGAGGAAAGGCGACAGGCCAGGGGAGGGCTGGGAACGCAGGGGAATTATCCCAGACAGGGGAAGACAGTTAAACGCAAGTGCTGCGAGTCTGAGCAATACAGTCATGGGAAGAACGATGACTAAATGGGGAGATGCTTAGGATAAAATTATACGGGGGAAAGGTCAGCTAAGCCTCTCCTTTTCCAGTAGCAGGCCTTGCTGTCGTCACAGCCCGCGCAGAGCCCCAGAGGACACTGCTGGTTCCTAAGGCAACTGTCTTCACAAACACTTCGTTCCAGCTTCCAGCCGGAGCCTCCCTGACCCACATGCTCCTGACTTTCCTGCCCTGCCAGGGTCTGCTTTCTGATATCTTTCGGCTCACCTCCTTACTCCATCACGGGCCCAGGTGGCTTCAGGCTCAGACACAGCACGGCACACACATTCCCTGGCTTAAATCCCAACAGTGTCCTCTGCCCAGCCACTGACTTGAGATTTCCATTTGACATCTCTCAGCTTATCAAAATGAAAAGAACCACAAATTTGGGTTGAGGATGTAGCTCAGTGGTAGAGCGCATGCCTAGCAAGTGTGGGGCCCTAGGCTCTGTTCTTAGAGCAGGTGCCAACACCAACCAGGTGGCTCCACCCTACTTCCTCTCCAAACTCTTGACCCCCAAACCCACCCCTGTTCAGTTAACTTTTCCTTCCATTTTTCTCTTCTTAGAAAGTGACATCTCCAGCTCTCCCATTATGAACCAATGAGGCACACACTGAAAACTTGCCATGGCTGCTGCCTGTGTATCTGAGACACACGCTGAGGTGCTATCCGTGAAGGGGCCCAGACTGCCTCCCTTGGTCCCTCCTGCCATTGAATGGGTGGCTATCCACCAGAATTCCAACCCTTCTTCAATCTGTTCATTGCTCACTTGTCTTTTAATCTCTATTACACTCCCCAGGTAACATCCCAGATATTCAGTGGTACTCCACTGCTTCAGACCTTCCAGCACTTTCCCTCTGCTCTTAGGATACAATTCTAAGCCCCTCCCCCACCTCCTAATCCCATTTCTCTCCTATACTCCTCTAAATCTTCTAGAGTTTTCTCTCTAGGAATCTCTACACAAATCAGTTTAAATAGCAGAAGTCCTGCTCCTCCTGTGACCTCCTCTAGTCACCCCCATTTAGGTTAATTCTTCCTGCTTTTCTTCTGTTTTCAACCTATTTCTCAGGAACTGGGATAGTGCAAGTGGCCATGGTTTGGGTCAGTGTGTGTGGCCATGGGTTGTTCAATGTGTGTAGCCTTGGGTTGGTTAGGACAGTGTGAGTGACCATGGTTTGGGTCAGTGTGTGTGGCCGTGGGTTGGGACAGTGTGAGTGGCCGTGGGTTGGGACAGTGTGAGTGGCTGTGGGTTAGGACAGTGTGAGTGGCCGTGGGTTAGGACAGTGTGTGTGGCCGTGGGTTGGGACAGTGTGAGTGGCCGTGGGTTGGGACAGTGTGTGTGGCTGTGGGTTAGGACAGTGTGAGTGGCCGTGGGTTGGGACAGTGCGTGTGGCTGTGGGTTAGGACAGTGTGAGTGGCCGTGGGTTGGGACAGTGTGAGTGGCCGTGGGTTGGGACAGTGTGAGTGGCCGTGGGTTGGGACAGTGTGAGTGGCCGTGGGTTGTTCAGTGCGTGTGGCTGTGGGTTGCCTCCCATCTCATCTCTGGCTCCATGAACAGCAGGTTGGTGCCCAGCATCTTAACTCCGCTGAGAAAGAACATGAGAGAATGAGCATGTCTGATGCCTTCTCAAGGGGCAGGGAGACTGAGGAAGTAAGTGGAGAGAGGTTTCCAGTCCCTTAAGGAGAGAGAAAATGTAACAAGTAGGCAGGCCCCATTCCACAGAAATGGAGTAATGACAGAGGGCTTAAAGGAGGCCCAGGCCCTGAGTTGGCTAACAAGATTTTGAGTTTTGCTTTTTTTAAAAAAAATGACATTTTTAATTCAATGAGTATTGATGCTTTGCCTGATGTGTGTCTGTGTAAAGGCATTGGGTCCCCTGGAACTGGAGTCACAGGGAGTTATGAGTTGCCATGTGGATGTTGGGAGTTGAACCGTGGTCCTCTGGAAGAGCAGCCACAGCTATTACTAACTGCTGAGCCATCTCTCCAGCGCCCACTTTTCTTTATATTTGTTTATTGTGTGTGTGTGTGTGTTAGGTGTAGAAAGAACCTGCACATGCCATCGTGAGTGGGTGGAGGTCGGAGGACAACCTGCGGGAGCCAGCTCTCTCTTTTCTCCATGTGGATTCCCAGGTTTGAACTCAGGTTGTTAGATCTGGAAGCAAGTGCCTGCACCTGCTGACCCATCTCACCAGCCCTCCACTATGTTTATGACTCCATCTTGTTTCTTTTCCTTTCTTGTGAGTTCCGAGTCTTTCTTACTTAAGTGACTCTGGACCTCAGGAACAACAGGCTTGACTGTTGGCACCAACATAGCTCTGCATGGTCAATCCTGAGAAGAGTGCCCAAGAAAATGACCAACCAGAGGACGTCCAGACCAAGACAACCTGGAGTCCTCCCGCGGGAACTCCAAGGCCCCGGGCTCCTCTTTCTCTTCTGTGACCAGGACTGCTGTGGGCAGCTGGGGTTAGGTCCCGGTGTGGCCACCCTGCCTGTTTAGTGGTCCTTTCCTGGCCTTGCCACGCTCTCAACCCATCAGTTTCTGATTTGGCAGGGAGAGGAGGTAAGGCAGGGTCTCCTATGTAGTCTAGGCTTGCCTGGAACTCATAATCCTCCTGCCTCAGCCTCCTGAGTGCTGGAGTATAGACTGGGTGTGAGCCACTAGGCTCAGGCTTTGTGGGGAAAGTAGCTGAGCCTAGTCTATCGGGGCTCCCGTTCCTGACTCTGCTAGAACTGAACGCTTATGGAACAAAATGGCATACTCAGAACAAGGGCTCTCATGAGAACCAGCATCTAAAAAAGCTCAGAATGGTCACCGCAGGAAGCGCGGATGGCACTGTCATGTGTCTATCGGACGGAGCCAGGCCAGAAAGCCTTGAGAACATTGCCGGTTTCTTCCTTATTTTCTTATTTTCTCTTTTGAAACAGGGTCTTACTATGTTGCCCTGGCTAGCCTAGAATTAACTACACAGACCAGGATCGCCTTGAATGCACAGAGACCAACCTGCCTCTGCCTCCCACAAGCTGATGTCACAGGCATGCACTACCATTTACCACTCCCCCCTTTTTCTCCTTTGAGACTTTGCAGCCCAAGCTAACCTGAAATTCACAACTGTCCAGCCTCAGCTTTCTGGAGTGCTGGAATTACAGGCAGGAGTCACCACTGTGTCTGCTGAGACTCTTTAATCAGATGTTGGGAAGCAATCATCCGGCGTGAGGGAAGAAGGAGCTAAAGAATTTACTTTCCAGACATAGCTGTGTCCCCAGTTACAGCCCAGTTACACTCATCATAAAGTTTTACCGTCTAGCTGGAAAATATAAAATCCTGCAGTTTTCTCCCCACAACCAGCTCTAAAATTAAAAGGCTTCTTAGCCACCAGTAAATCCTAGGGAGTCACCCCGAACTCTCGCGCTCATCTTGTGCGAGTGGAACCCTCAGGCCAGTGGTGACTATGAAGGAAGCCTGGTCTCTTGTGAGGAGACTAGCACAGCAAATCTGCCACCTGCAGGAAGACTTTCCAGCTCTAAGACGTTTGTAGCCAGAACATTTGCCTTGAGAGCTGATTGACAAGTAACTTGATAGGCAGTGGCTAAACCTACCCTGGGGCCTGGCCTGGGAATGGGGAGGAGCTACTCTCCAAGGGTTAGGTCAGTGGCTTACAAGTTCAACACTGAGGTGTGACCTAGGTGTCCTGCTCAGCCTTGCCTCTGAACACCAGGGACTGGGAACTATGGTCTGAGGTAAGCCTGGGGTCCTTTGCGGAAGCAGGGGGAAGACCATCAGACTGACAGGAAACATACTTTATTTCTCTCTATCAAGAGAATCTTAGACCTGTTTTTAGTTTCACTGGGTTCTGAGAACAGAGACGGGACTGGGGGAAACAAGGGAAAGGAGTGGTCCTGCCTGCAGGAAGTCATGCCATAGGTGCCTGTGAGGGCAACATGTCACAGGATGCTCAAAGTGGAGAGGGCATGACACAAGGTCCCTTAATGGGACCGTGGGTATCACGGTCTCTGCAATTTCGGGTGTTCTAACCTCTGCCTCCCTGGTCTGGAGAGGCAGAAATGAAGGTAGTCTAAAGAGACACCTGTGTCTCTCCCTGTCACACCACTGAAACAAAGGACTCCAGCACAATAGGAATGTCCTTGGGAATCTTACACTGCGAGAAGGAAAAGGTGCCAGCTAGCGGGAGAACTGTGTTCAGGAAAGAGACACCACACAGTTCTGACACCCTACAGGATGAGACGAAAGCCCGGACAATGAAGGTCCGTGGTGGGGGTGCTGCACCGACCAGGACTGCTTAGATGAGCGCCTCTCTAACTTCAGGACCCAAAGACGGACTGTGTGCATGGTCACTGGATCTCTTTGTCACGCTTCCCAGTGTGGACACATTCCTGCTTCCCACTTAATATGGCTCTTTTAATTGGGTTATTGAGGACGGCTTGGGGCACAGGTGTAACTTCTAGGTTCGGTAACAATTCTACCCTAGGATCTATGGTCTAGTCTTCTGCCTTATGTGGGCTGGCACCCTTTCCCCTCTTTCCCCAGGGGAAAAGGACCATTGGGAAATACAGTTGATGTCATCCTGCTTGACCACAGCCCTTCTAAACACTAACCTGGTCAAAAACAGGTACGCCCTTTAAATCTGCTCCTCTGGATTGAAGTGTGTTGTAGGTGCACAGGCGGTCAAGAGTAGGCGCAGGCTTCTCGGGTGACTAATACGATCATTTAGCAGAGCTGTCTTACTTATCAAGTGGTTGCATCCTTCCAGGTTTTCACCAGCCCTCCAATGGAAATCTGCACCCCGTCCAGGTGTAGCTATTATTAAACACTTAGTAATTACAGGCCTGAGGCATTGCAGCCCAGGGGCCTGAATCAAGACTCCCATCTTCTCCAAGGAGAAAGAGGTCAAGAAGAGAAATATGTGACCTGCCCACCCAAAACTACCAACAGGAAAGAAGAGGTGGAGAGACCTATCCTTCCAAGGAGAGGAGACCCATTCAGAGAAGGCACGGAGAAGAACAGCAGCCATGGAAGCGGAAAAGACCCACCCACTGAAGGAAGCGGGACCAGAGACCTGTCCCCCCACAGAGACCTGGGAGGCTACCCACAGGAAGGAAGCGGAGGGGAAGATGCCACCACCCAAGGAAGGAGAGCAGCAGGACAGGGAGGCTATCGAGGAACCTCCATTCCCTAGGTTCCCCGTGTGGTTGGAAGATGAGCCAATCACGGTGTTTCCCCCTCCCACTGCTCTTCCCTGTCAGCCGGTGTTCCCTCCCCCCACCGCACTCACACCGCTCTCCTTCTTTCCCCCTCCGACTGCTCTTTTGGGTCAGTCTGTGTTCCCCCCTCCCACCGCACTCACGGCTCATTCTGCGTTCCCCCCTCCAAAAGCCCTGTTCCTTCACTGCGGTTCCCCCTCCAATGGAGTTTCTCTTTCAACTTGTAATTCCTTCAGTTCCTTTGTCAGTGTTCACCTCTCCAGCCATTCTCCTTGAGGAGGGGTTAGTTCATCAGACACACTGGCTTGTGCTGCAGCGACGGGGGCAGACTTACAAGTAAAGCCGCGTGCAACTACAGCATTATGTTCGGCAGTTGGTCACTCTATGTTTAAATAAACTTTCTAGTTGAGTCATTTGTGTATGGTTTTACTGCATGGACCACAAGATGGGTAGTTCTCCTTTAAAAACAGGTTTATGGCCCCGGGCGATGGTGGTACAGGCCTTTAATCTCAGCACTCCAGAGCAGGAGGATCTCTGGGAGTTAGAGGCCAACCTGGTTTACAAAGTGAGTTCCAGGATAGGAATGGCTACACAGGAAAAACCCTGTCTTGAAAAAACAAAAACCAAACCAAATGAAAACAACAACAAAAAGTTTGGGAATTAGGTCTTGCAGAACTGAGAAGTCAAAACAGTTCCTGGGAACATGGGCTGTTATAAGGCATAAGGGTCGTGCCTTTCCTGAGCATCGATCCTGCAAGGGGACACCATTAGTCCTTAGATCCGTCAGGGCCAGATATTTTTGGTCTAAGATGTAAAACTCAGCATCCATACCCAACCTGCATTCAGGATCCAAAGGTAGAGATGTAGAGAGCACACACAGTGGGCATCCTAGGGTCAACAAAAGTCAGCACTAGCCTTGGTATAACCGGAAGTAGCAGCAAGTGTTTATCTAGAACTCACTGACATGACTTTTTTGACATACTAATTTTTAGGCTTCCTAAAAAAATAAAATTCTAAGGGTTTAAAGTGTAGGACATGAGAGAGGCAAACTGGCTGCTGGACACAGGGCCCTCTAGTAGCCCCAGTGTCACCTGGGATACTATGAAGATTTCTCCGATTGTTTTTGAAATTTTATTTTTCTAGTACTAGTAATTAAAACCAGGGCCCTGTGGCTCATGTTTGCTAGGCAGGAATTTCAAGCTGCACCTAGGCCAGTCTCTATGATATCAAAAGGCATTTTGTCCATCTCAGACCTCACACCTCAGATATTATAATGGAGTGAGACCATCCAACACTGTCCCCATGCCCCATTTAGTCCTTAGCAGCTCTGTGAGGGGAGGGCGGTGATGTGTGCGGCAGAGGAAAGCTGCAGGACTTCGGGAGGCACGGGCTCACTGGGCACTCTGCCTACACGGCCCACAGCTCTTTGTCTTTGTCTTCTTCTTCTTCAGGAACCCCAATGTCACTTATCCCTCGGCCCCTGCACAGCGCTCCCTGAAGAGCTTTACCACCATCTGATGTGCAGGGCACACCCTGTATCAAGTAATCCAGGAGCTCTGGGACACTGGAAAATAGTGGCTTGACTGGGCAGTCAGGTTAAGAATTCGCAAGTCAGTGGCTTATGCCTGTATTCCTGAAATTTGAAAAAAATGAAATTGATGCCCCGGCAATGCTGAAGCATGCATGGACAGCCCATATATAGTGGTTCTGTTGAACTTGTCCATATTGGGTTTCAATGGTCTAAGTTGATGAGGACGACTGACCAGGTCTCTTCCTCAGGAGTGCACTAGATCTCATTACATATGGTTGTGAGCCACCACGTGGTTGCTGGGATTTGGACTTAGAGCCTTTGGAAGAGCAGACAGTGCTCTTAACTGCTGAGCCATCTCTCCAGCCCCTGCCTTTATTCCTAGCACTTGGAAAAATGACACAGGATTGCTATGGGTTCAAGACCAGCCTGGGATATCTGCTGAGTTTTAAGTTAGCCTGAACTACAGAGTAAAACCTTGTCTCAACTCTCTCAAAATAAATAAATAGATAGATAGCAAGCAAAGTATTCACAAACCATTCCTTTAACCACACTCACATGTCTTGGCTGCTTGCTCGGTACTCTAGAAGAAATCTGCCAAATTCCTGGCCTTGGGTGAGCTTACTCTGCACTAAAGTAACAACTGCACCCCTCATCCACACACTCACTCTCCCCTCTCCCTTCCACCCACTTTCCCTCCCAATCTAGGATTTTTCACGTGCTGCGCCCTCATACCCAAGTTCATGTCCTTCAACTTGATCAGCCCACCTAGCAACCCATTCAATGTGAGCAACATCTCTTAGGTAGCCCTAGGTGGCCTTAAATTTGTAATCTTCCTGCATGTACCTCTCTGGTGATGAAATTTATCATCCATTAAAATCTATTCTTGACTTATTTATTGTGTAGGCGTCATATATGCTATGGTGTGTGTATGGAGGCTGAGGACAACCTGTGGGAGTCAGTTCTCTCCTTCCACCATGTGTGTCCTGAAAACCAAACTCAGCTCAGCAGGTTTGGCAGCAACTGTCTTTATCCCATGAGCCATCTTGCAAGCCCAAAATTTATCAGCTTGGTGATGGCTACTGACTTTATGTTCCAACGGGTGAAAATTAAATATGTCAGATTATTTTGCTTAACATATATATGTTCATATATTTATGTACCTAAATGTATGCATATATGGCTATGTAGCAGTTTTTAGGATCAAACCTAGGGCCTTGCCCATGTTAGTCAAGGACTCTACACACTTCTTCCTTCCCTTTCTTCTTTCCTTCCCTTTCTGCCCCCCCTCCCCCTCCTTCTCTGCTTCTGCCTCCTGAGTGTTGGTTAAAGGTGCACACTACCCCATGCTCTGCTCTGTTCTTCTCTTCTCCCGGTCTTCATCTTCATCGTCTTCTGTTTTAGGGCTTGTTACATAGCTCTAACTACCTTCAGACTCAAATTCCTGTTTTAGCTCTCAAGTTCTAGGATTCTAGGAATGCTGGGCATTTTATGCCTTTAACACATACTCTGTAGTTCTAATATTTTCTAGTACCTTTAAGGCCAGGCAGGCATGGCCAGCTCATGTCTTTAATCCCAACACTCAGGAGGTAAAGTAGGCAGAGGCTAGCTAGGGCTACATAGTGAGATCCTATCTTAAAAGACTGAAACAAAACCAAAACCAAACAAAAATAAAACAAAACAAAAAACAAACAACAAAAAGAAACAAATAAAAAACAAAGCCCAATCAATTAAAATCTTTCCCCCATGTATGTTACTTGATTTTAAAAGCCCGAATTGGGCCAAGCATGGTTACACAGGCCTTTAATCTCAGGAGGCAGAAGCAGAAGGATCGCTGTGAGTTCAAGGCCAGGACTACATAGACCAGGCCATATCCCCTGCCCCAAAACCGTCAAAATCAGGCTCAGTGGATAAAGGTGCTTGCCACCAAGTCTGATTCCTTGGATCTACATAGTGGAAAGAGAAAACTGACTGCTACAAGCTGTCCTCTGACCACCACACATGCACATACAGACATACAAAGTAAATACATGATGTAATAAAGTCAGAATCACCCACTAGCACTTAGTGAGAGCCTCCACCCTCTGCTCTGATTACTCTCACCTCTTTAGCACTTGCTTTCAGTATTTGCTTCCATATTCCTCTCAATTTTACTTCTATTTGTTGATTTAACCAAACTAGTCAGTTGGCATTTTGAAATAAGGTAGATAGACTATGTAGCCTAGGTTGGCCTTGAACTCACTCCGATAGCCCAGGTTTTTTAGCCCTGGTTTGTGATGCCTGCCTCAGCCTCCTGAACATGCCACCACTCCTGGCTGACAAGCTTTAAAATATCTGATCATACCCTTGTGTGGACGACAAAGCCTTAGCTCATCTGATCCTTCCGCTCAAGTGTCATGGCCACGCACAAGCTTCCCCTTTCCTGCACCAGGGTCTTTGGCTATAATTGTTTAATAGTGTAACAGAAGGCTCAGGCTGCCCCTGCTGAAAGCAGGAACTTAATGAGGGCCTGTAGCAGTGGAGAGGAGCCGTGGCAGGCTTGTCATCTCAACTTCCTGTTCTACAGCCTCCTTTGCTACCTTCAACTTTGGGTCAGATTCCTGTTCAACTCTGTACAGCAGACATGTTAATCATTTAAGGATGTTCCTCTTGCAGCCTCCCCTTTCAAGGCTGAAGGCACCAGATAAGAATAGCAAAGGTATTTTCAAGATTTGCAGGGGACATCATAATCAACACATCACCGGCCACCAGTCTTTACAACTTCCTATTCCAGAGTGGCGCCTATAAGTCTGTAGTCTTTGCTCTAAATCTGAAGTTATCCTAACAAACTCCATCTTACCCTTCTGATTTCTTTCTTTGTGTCATTCTCTCCCTGGATTCCAGGATCCTAAGTCTAATAGACGAACATCCTGTGAAGCAGATCCAAACTGCCCCTAGCAGTGGTGACTTCCTTGTCCAGATAAGACTGTATGGCCAGTCCTAGGACAATGATCAACCAGAACGACCCGACCATGACTGAGCTATGCAACCCCCCTTGAGTTTTGTCTTGTACCCTCCACGGGTGGCGGGGGTGGGGTAACCTCCAGTGTGGCCAGACTAAAAACAAGTTCCCTCCTAGCATTCACCATCACTTCTCTCTTCTCAACAAGTGGAGGCCCCAGAACCAGGTTTCCTTGTCTTAGATCATTAGAGTTTGAGGGTAGCCTGAGCTATATGACAAGAACTTGTCCTATAACCACAACAATAACAAAATGAAAGTAAAACAGTCCTGAAAGTCATACTTAAAATGCTAATATTTTTTCAAGATGCCGTTTTTCTGTGTGTAGCCCTGTCTGTCCTGGAACTTGCTCTGGAAACCAGGGTGGCCTCGAACTCACAGAGATCCACTTTCCTCTGCCTCCCAAGTGCTGGAATTCGCCTGGCTCTAAATGTTATTCTTACTGAGCCCACTACTTCCTATGCTTTAACACTTCCTTGATTGTGGTGTGAATTTATTCTCCAGAGTACATAGTTAGCACAGTTTTTTTTTTTTTATTAGATCAGCTTTACATTTTCTAATTCACCTCAAACTTCCAGAATAGTTACATAAATTGGATACTCAGTCACTCTTTTTCACTTTTTAAATTTTATTATTATTATTATTATTATTATTATTATTTTACTGTGTGTAAATCAGAAGACAACACTGGTGAGTGTTCTCTCCTTCCACTATGGGACCAGGGATGGAACTCATGTCGTCAGGCTTGCGTTGCAAGTGCTGAACCCACGGAGCCGCCTCTGTCTGTTTTCCTCTTTAGTTCAGAAGTCTTTTTCTCCATGTGCTGTTCCAAGACTGCTTGCTCTCTGTGCCACTGCCAGACTGCAATGTGTCCAGCACTTCGGTGTCTGCTGTCTTACTTTGTTCATTTGTTGGAGTACACCTTAGAGTAATTCTCTCAGAAGACTGGTTTCAAAAAAGCCAGTGCCATTCAAATGCCTTGTTCTTTTATAGCTAGCAAGTACTTTTCTCTTAAACAGTGTAAAGTCTAGGTAGGCATTATTCTTTTATTATTTAATATGTGCACTGATTAATATTTTTTCTTCTCTCTCAGCTCTGTGTTTCTGTTTACACCATCTACTTGTTGGACATTAGATTTCCTGGCTTGCTCTCCCTTCACTCATGGATTCACTGTGGACTGAACCCAGGACAAGCACTCTCCAGCTGAGTCATGACTCCAACTTGCTCATCTACCACTGGGGTCTCTCAGGTCAGTCTATAAGACCTGAAGAATGCCCATGAAGAGCGACCCAAAGAACTATTTTATTTACAATCTCTTAATTATTGTCTCTTGGAGTTAAACACTTTCTTCTGATCTCCAAACTTGTTCCTAGGCTCTGTGATCTGTCTCTTCCATTTTGATTCATTTACCCAACCATTGTTTACTATGTGCAATATGTCAGGCAATGGTGTTAACACCGAGAAGCTCAAGTGGCTTTTAAGTCTGTCCTCATTTCCAACACTGAGCATGTGTGGCACACTTCCTGGGCTAAGAGGCTGCTCGGCAGCCCCACACCAGTGTCCCTAAAAGCACAATGCCATCAAGGTCACATTATCCTGAACAAAAGAGAGTAAGGCAGTAAGATCAGAAGTTCAAGACTAGTCTTAGCTAAATAGTGAGGCCAGTCCAGGTTATCCGTTTAACTAATGCTGCCTCGGCCCACCCGTCTACCACAGCCGTCTCTACAAGTTCTGATCACGATAGGAATGCCTGACATGCTCCCCTACTTCCTCTGATGTCCTCAAAGAAAGGCAGAAAATTATTATTTTTTTTCTAGTAGACTGACAAAATCGCTCAGTGGTTAAGAGTGCTTGTTGCTCTTGAGGAGAATCCGAGTTTGTTTGCCATCATTTACATCAGGAGGCTCACAACTGCACGTATCTCCAGCTCCACGGAATCCGATGCCCACGTCTAGCCTTCATGGCACTTGCACACATGTGGCATTTACTCACACTGACACAAAGACAAAGACACAAGTGCACACACACACTTATACATAAAAAAAGAGAAATCTTAAAAGGAAAAAAAACCCTCTTTTTTTCTAGCAGAGAGTATGGATTAAAAATAGTTTCATAGTCATTTCATATGCCAAAAAACCAAGCAGGACAAATTCTCGAATTACAAGAAACAAATAAAACTAGGAACATTTAAAAACACTTCCAAAAGCCTCGTCAACCTCAGTTGCTCAGTCTGGAGCTGTCAATAAGCACCCACCAGCCTTCAGAGGTAGGGACATCCACTCCTTCTTATACTCAGAGATATCAAGCTTCCGGAAGGGTTAGCTGCCTCTCGGTTCTCCACTCTGCAGTCTGCTAATCCAGGATGTAATGTTTCCTGAGCCAACAGCCCTTGCTGATGGCATTGCATAAGAAACCCGCTGTAGCTCTTTTCATGGGCTGCAGAGATGACTCAGTCCGTAAACAGCTTGCCTCTCGGGCATGAAGACCTGAGTTGACTCTCTGGCATCCACAAGTAGGGTGTGTGCATATCATCCCCACGCTGGAGAGGTGGAGACAGGCTGGGGCTTGCTGAAGGTGGAATCTGACTAAGGAACAACCTTTGGCCTGCAGACATGCTTGCACAAACCATACACGCACATGTCTTTTTTCCATATCACCAGGCACAATTACCTGGCCTTGTCTACTTTTCTGCCAATGGCCTATCTGATAAGGAAAATAATTGTCTAGTGATGAGTCAGCTGCCATACAATTATGTTGCACATTGTTTTAATTCAAATACATATCATGTGACTGGAAGGCACTTGAGAGGGGACCTCGCTAAGCTGCGTGTCTACTACATCTGCAGTCACGCAAGCTCCAGATTTAGTGTGAACACCTCAACTGTGAACTCCTCCAGACGGTCCACTGATGTGTTCAGAGCACAGAGGAGAAAATGAAAGTAGCAAGTAGCACGATTTGTATGAGAGAAACCTCGAAATACAGTGTCACTTTTAAAACACAGAAAATGGGGGGAAAAAAGGACCTCTTTCACTAACAGGCTCTTAACAGCAAGTAAGCCATGGTGACACAGTGCACAATCCTGTAATCCCTGCACTGTGGAGGCTCAAGCAGAAGGATCCCAGAACAGCCAGGGATACACTGAGAGACCTTGTCTGAAACAAAACCCAATCAAACAAAAGCAGCTCCCTGTCAGAGTGGGCAGAAACAGTCTCTATTCTCCCACAGCGTTCATCTGAAATCACTTAAAAGTATATTTGCCACTTTATAAAAACATTTAAATACAATTTTAAAAAATTCAATTTTTCTCATTTTATTTATATGGTGGGCATTTTGTCTGTGTGTATGTCTGTATACCAAGTGCATGCAATGTCAAAGGAGGCCAGAAAAGGGCATCAGATGCCCCAGGAACTAGAGTTACAGAGGGCAGTGAACAACCATGTGGGTGCTGGGAATCAAATCCAGCTCCTTTGGAAGAGCAGCCAATGCTCTTAACTGCGGAGCCATCTCCCCAGGCCATTTATAATAAATATGGTTAAAAACTACACTGACAGAACAATTTTACTAGAATGAAGAGTTACCTTTGGGGACTCTGTTTTTGTGAGACTCTCTCTATAGAGCCAAGACTGACTTTGAACTACCGATCCTCCCCCTTCAGTGTCCTGAGATGTGGGACTATAGATATGGTCACCAAACTAAGCTTCTAAAAGCTAAGTTTTTGTTGGCTTGTTTTTTTGTTTTTTTTTTTTTTTTTTTTTTGAGACAGAGTCTCAAGTGGCTCAGGGTTGGCCTTAAACTCAGGCTGAAGTAAAAGGTGGCCTTGAACTCTGGATCCTCCTGGCCAGCCCCCATTACAGAGAGGCGCCATGCCTGGCAAGGTAATTTTAAATTTCAGTTAATGTTATACTTTTATATACTGTGTCTTTTGGGTGTGTGTGGAGGGGTGCTGGGACTCAACCCAGGGCTCTCTGCGTGCTATGCAAAGTCTACCACGAGCTACATCTTAGTCCAAGCGTGTGCCATGTGTCCTTGTGAAGAAGGTGGAGCTGTTGGATGCATTTAGTCAGCATGTAAGAATACCAGTAATACAACATACTAAGAGAAAGCCCCGTTTCCTTGTTCATGTTACTATGGAGGCTCTCCTCTCTCATGCCTCCTGTGACTAGCAGTTGTAACTAAAGAGGTGTGCTTGTAACAAGTGACAAGGGGTCAGTAGAACTGGAAGGATGGACAAACAAAAAGCAAAGCTCCTGTAGCAGGAGCATGAGTAAGTACGACCAGCAATTTCCACCCTGCGTGAGAACGCCAGGCAGCCGAGGAGAAGCAGGCCAAGGCTGCCCACATACTGTTTTGGTTGGCATTCAACAGACACTCAAGGACCCAAATAATATTTGGCCTTTTGCTAGAAACCACAGACAGTGTTTCATGACCCCATCATGTATACTGAGAGCTCTTTACCTTGTTAACTGCTTTGGCACTTTGAACCTAGACCACTGAGCTCTCGGAGCTAAGAACCACAAATCACTTCTCTCCAATGTCAGGATTCTTCCATTCAATCTTCTTATTCTAAGGCTAGGATTATCTGAGTGCTGGCTGGGGGTTTTATTCTTTTTTTTTTTTTTTTTTTTTTTTTTTTTTTTTTTTTGGTTTTTCGAGACAGGGTTTCTCTGTGGTTTTGGAGCCTGTCCCTGTCCTGGAACTAGCTCTTGTAGACCAGGCTGGTCTCGAACTCACAGAGATCCGCCTGCCTCTGCCTCCCAAGTGCTGGGATTAAAGGCGTGCGCCACCACCGCCCGGCGGTTTTATTCTTTTTACCTATAAATTATGTTATACTACCTCTTCGGAAGTACGGTGATCATAATCCTTCATTTAAGGGACACTCATTAATAAAAGTCACTGCCCGTGTGTGCCTCTCAAGTCTCTGCATGGCATCAATCTGAGAGACACATGGAGGGCTGAGATGGAGGCAGGGAAATTAACGGCACATTTTGCTGTTTTTGGTTTGTCCCCCCCCCCCCCCCCCATGTCTCTGGACAATACTCATAGGGCCACAGCTGATCCATAATCGTCTGCCTTAATTGGCGACTACTATGTAGCAACAGTTGCAGGGTGCTGGCAACCATTCAAGGCGCAGGAGAAAGCACTGAGCACTGTATTTTTCTCTGCATTTAAAGGAATAGGAAACAGTGTTTGGGCTGCCCAGTGACAGCCCTTGGATGTAAGAAAGGAAGTCATTTCCTATTCCTTGCAAACTTCAATTTACAAAAGAATGCTGGAAACTAAAAGCCTTGCTGATTTATCACACGAAGCTGAGAGTAATTTTTCTCCCCTTGTTACACTTTCATATAATCCTGCTCATGCCTGCATGGGTGACAGTAAAGAATTTCTGAATAAAAATAATAATTTCTCGCTTTCAACCTTCATAATTCACTTCAGCAAGCACCCTGCTGGGTGGTGATGCCTACTGCCAGAGACACTCTGCTCCGTCTTTTCTGCTGCCACTTATCTGCCTGTCCCAGCTGGTTCTCCATTGATCGCAGTACCTGCAGGATAATGCGCCCAAAGGCATTCTTCAGGAGATTAACAGCGTCCGTGTGAGACAGTCCATCCAGGGGTTGCCCGTTAATGCTCACAATCCGATCTCCTACCTAGAAGGACAAAAGGGGGGAGAAAATCACTATCATTCGGAAAAATTAAATTTGAGAAGAATGCCTAAAACTCTCTGTAAGTTGTATTTCCCATCTGCCTTGTTGAGGGCTGGCTCTTGTGGAGTGTGGGGAATTTTTATGGCTCCCCCCAAATGCAGCCCAATCAGAGAAACAAGAAGGGGGCCAGATTTGATTACTGAAAGGCACCGCAGGTCACTTTTGTATTTTTGGTAACAGTGGTGTTTTATACGTACATTTGCCAGTAAGAGTAGGGGTGCACGAATTAACAGTTCAGTGAAGCTCTGAGGGGGAAGCCAAGCATTTTCTGTTTAATTTTTATACCCAGTTAAGATTAAGGAACAACAGGGGAAAAATTCATAAAAATGTTGATACTTTCGGTGGGTGGAAGATTCCAAGATCAAATCTGAGTTAAAAACCAATTTCGGGTAAATGAGATGCTAAAAGTGTTTAAGAGGTTTGTAAGAAGCAGTGATTCCGTCTTTTACTGCAAAGCACTGATAAAAACATTTTTATATGTCCAGGGGCTTAATGAATCTCAGGTCTGCAGTCTTGTTAATGTATTCTGCCCTCAGCATGGGTTGCTGATGGCTTCTGCAATTCCAACTTTAAACAAGGTCCCTGTGGCTACCACCCCTCCTCCACCAACACCCCCATCACTGTTGGCCTTCTCCAGTCCCTCGGTGGTATTTACCTTAAGCTTCTGGGTACGTGCTGCCACTCCATTGGCCTGGATCATAGCAATAAATATCGGGATATCTCCTAAAGGACTTCCTTTTCCTCCAGCGATACTGATTCCAAGGGCATCGCTGAGCTCCTAGAGAGAGAGAACAGAAGGCCTGCATCTTTGGTAATAGGCATCCATAGCTGGTCCTCCAATTTTACTGGACAAAAACCCCACATGATATAGGAGGCCAGCACAACGTGAGTTGCGTACAGAGCATCATAAAGGCCTGTGTTACCTTGTGCAGTCAGGGTAGCTGGTGGGGTCTCAGAGAAGTCCATCTCTGGGAGCCTCCCGTTTATGCACAAGATGGTAAATAGACTATCGCGTACACAGTGATATCTCGAGTATAAATAAGATGATATAGTACTGTCCTGGCCTATAAAGGAGGCTCAATAAAAGCCAATAGCAACAGTAAATTAAAAAACAAAAGTCTTCACTCCTGCTCAGTGGAGCGTCCGATTTGACGCAGCCTTGGCAAGTGTGTTCTCATATGGTGTTTATGATTAAACTGCCGCGCATATCATGTTCTGGGTGTGAACAAACACACTTGGCTTCAAAAGAGCTGCATGACTCCATTAGACAAAGGATCTTAGAGGGTGCCCACTGTTGTGACAGCAGTTTTGAGAGGGAAGTAAAATAGTAGCGAAAATTGTTGCAAAGATGGACCTTTGTGTAGAGATCTGGCTCTTGCCTCCTCCCCCATCATAGGATGGTTAATAATCTTAAATGACTGAAGGCACAAATGACAAAGGCTGGCACTCTCGCCAAGTCTATCTATTGCTCCTGTTGACTACAATGGAAAAATCTTGTCAAAATGCAGATAGCAGCCGTAGCTTCTTTAACAGAAAGAAACTAAAACTGGAGTGGTAAGTGAGAATCTGGAGTCGTGACAGCAGCAGGGGTACACTGCCCCTAGTTTTACCGTGTGCGTGTGTGTGTGTGCATGCGTGTGTGTGTGTGTGTTGTGCTCATGCATTTGTGAGCCTGCACACACGTGCATGTGAGCACATGCAGGTGAGCATATGTATGTGCATGCATGTACACATGCACGTGTGTTCAGTTTTTGTTCTGAGGGAGACTCCCAGTCAAACTGGCAGCTAAAAAGGTGATTGAACTGCTGATATTCTGATGTCAACCCCATTCTTCGGGTCAGAAGAACCAAAACCAGGCATATCTGCTGCTGGATAATAAGAGAGGACATTCGGTATGGAAAGAGTTAGAAAGAGACACTGAATTCTGAGCACAAATGCACAGAATTCTCAGGCTCAGTTCTAATCTACTATGTGGAGAAGAGACCTCAAACGGCATACCAAAGTTTTTGATTATTAAACTTTGCTCAGAATCACTACAAAGGCAGACAGGAATCACACTCTCAGTCTAGCTGGTCGACTCCTGCTAAGGCATAAGCATCACTGTCTTCAGGGTTGATACGACTAACATCCACCAAGTCCAGGATAAAATCTCCAGCTTGCTAACACACAGGAAAATGTGACCATTTTTCAACATGTAGGACAGTTGAAAGTAACACTGTAACATTGTTTTATATGGACATGAGTAGCCTTCCTCAGGACCCTAGCTGGACCCTAACATGGGAAAACAAAACAACAGAGTCAGGGTACATAAGTTGCTAGTCTGTGGGGTAAAAAACCCACATGATCACACAGCTTCTGTAGTTGAAAATTATTTAAAAATATTCCTAGTCACTGGGTGGTGGTGTGCACGCCTTTAATTCCAAGATGCAGAGGCAGGCAGATCTCTGAGTTCGAAGTCAGCCTGGTCTACAGAGTGAGTTCCAGCACGACCAGAGATACACAAAGGAACCTTGTCTCAATAAACAAAAACAAACAAATAAATTTATAGCCAAAGATGGCCACGATCCCAGTTTTCTGGAGGCATAGGAAATGGATTTCTGTCAGTTCTAAGCCAGCCTGGTCTACATAGCAAGTTCCAGACTAGCCAGAGTTGCACAGTGAGATTCTATCTCAAAAAATAAAACAGAAGCAAAAGAAACAATACCCTTCGTAGCTTAGTGATCATCAATTATGCCTTAATAAAGCTGGAAAATAGAAAAGCACCCCCAAAAGGTCCACATGAGAGAACATAAGAACAGACTTGTAGGGCTGGAGAGATGGCTCAGAGGTTAAGAGCACTGACTGCTCTTCCGGAGGTCCTGAGTTCAATTCCCAGCAACCACATGGTGGCTCTCAACCATCTGTAATGAGATCTGGTGCCCTCTTCTGGCCTGCAGGCATATGTGGAGGCTGAACATTGTGTACATAATAAATAAATAAATCTTTAAAAAAAAAAAGAACAGACTTGTAGGGCCAGAGAGAGCTCATGACAGAACATGTCATAGTCTGCATGAAGCTCCAGCTTTAGTCTCTAGAGCCCAAACCAAATAAAATGCCATCAACAAGGCAAAACGCTCCATCTTAGGGCCATGGAGACAGCTGAGAAGATAAAACCCAAGCCTGCCTGAAAGTTATGTTATCCAAGCACTCCTCCAGAGAGCTGGGAGACAGAGACAGGAGAACTGCCTGGAAGCTTATGGGCCAGTGAGCCTGGAGTTTGAAGTACAGCTGCAGAAACTAGAGAGACCCTGTCCTGAGAAGGTGGAAGGTAAGAACTGATCCCCTTGAGTTGTCCTGGGACTTCTACATGTGGGATGTGGTATGCATGTCATATACACACCCCACATCCTAGATAATATAAAGGTGAATTATTCTATGATCATTATGCTGCCATGCCATAACTATAATTTAGAATAATTGCATTGCTTCACTTCTAGGGAGCTTCTACTCTGTCTTCACAGAATTCGTGTCCAATTGATACCTTCTAAAAGCATCAATCAATAGACAATGCCTTCTGTGCAAAGTTCCAAGAGATATTAACTTATTTTTATTTTATATGTATGGGTGTTTTACCTGTACATACATCTGTGTACCACATGTGTGCAGGGCCCAAACAAGCCAAAAGAGGGTGCTGGATCCTATCCTTAGTTATTTTTGCATTGCAATGAAGAGATACCATGAGCAAGGTAATAGAAAAGAAAGCATTTAGTTGAGGGCTTGCTTACAGTTCCAGAGGGTCAGTTCATGACTATCATGGTGGGGAGCATGGCAGCAAATAGGCAGGCAGGACCCTAGGGCAGTAGCTGAGAGCCTACATCTCATCCACAGGCACAAAGCAGATAAAAGCAGGACTGGGCCTGGCATAGGTTTTTTTTTTTTTTTTTTTTTTTTGAGACAGGGTTTCTCCGTAGCTTTTGGTTCCTGTCCTGGAACTAGCTCTTGTAGACCAGGCTGTCCTCGAACTCCCAGAGATCCGCCTGCCTCTGCCTCCCGAGTGCTGGGATTAAAGGCGTGCGCCACCACCGCCCGGCTTGGCATAGGGTTTTGAAACCTCAAAGCCCACCCCAGTGACAATACCTTTTTCAACAGGGCCACACCTAATTCGTCCTGAACAGCCTACCAAATGGGAACTAATTCAAATATATGAAACTATGGGAGTCACTTTTACAAGCCCATGCTATACATGGCAAAACTGAGGTTGACTCAAATGGAAGATCAGTGAGTTGATGTTATAGACGACTGTATCCAACCAAAGTTTAATACTGAAGCCCCAAGTTCTAGTTCCTCAGAACATGACTCCACTTTGACAAAGTCTTTAGGATGAGACTGCTAGGGTGAGCTTTAAATCAGTCCAACCAGGAGTATCATGGAAGAGGCTATATAACATGAGAGATTCCAGAATGATGAAACACATAAGGACAGGTCACACAAGGCCACCACAGGAAGGCATCCATATGCAAGCCAGGAGAGCTCAGAGAAAGCTAACCCTACACCCTAAAGTCTCTAAAACTATGAGAAACTAGCATCTACTGTTGAAGACACCCAACCTATAATGTTTTGTTAGGCAGATCTACCAAATAAACACAGTCAAAAAGCAAGTGGGAGAGCATAAGCTATGCCTGAGTCTAGAGAGCCGAGCTGTGCAGGGAATCACCTTACTGCATTGGTTATACCGACTACAACAGGGCCACAGTTCTATTACTATGCTTGAACCTCACGTTTATAGTCTATTTTCTAATATTCTAAATTTCACATGTGAGCTGAAAATCAGCATCTAAAAATGTATGAACTGGAATAAACCTCAAACAATCCTCTCAAAAGAGCAATTCAACAAACACATAACAGCCTTTAATAAGAAGCAACCTTCCCATGCTAGACGTGGAACACATAGCCTCACATAAGATAGCCAAGCACTCTGCAACCAAGCTGCACCCTGGCTCCAAGTGTGGCTTTAGATCTGATAGCTTTCTTTCTAGGAATTAATCCTGAGTTGAGGCAAAAATGTAAATATAGCAATGTTTGTTATATAAGGTAAATATTAAACATGGGGGCTAGAGAAATGTTGAACAGTTAAAGCATTTGTTGCTTTTGCAGAGGATGTGGGTTCAACTCCCACCATCTATGTGGTGGTTCACAACCACCTGTCACTCCAATTCCAGGGGATCCATTGCCTGCTTCCGGCTTCTGTCGGTACCAGGCATGCACATAGTATACAGACTACACGCGGGCCAAACACTCATACACATGAACTAAAACTAAATCTAAAAGGAATAAAAAGAAACATGCTAGGGCTGGGGAGGTGGCTCAGCGGTTAAGAGCATTGCCTGCTCTTCCAAAGGTCCTGAGTTCAATTCCAGCAACCACATGGTGGCTCACAACCATCTGTAATGAGGTCAGGTGCCCTCTTCTAGTCTGTAGGCAGACACACAGACAGAATATTGTATACATAATAAATAAAATAGAGAAACATGCTAACTGTTTAACGGGAGGAAGCTGACAGTAGAGAGACTACTACGCCACCAGTAACAGTCATGTTCTGTGCTGTCAAGAGCACACGGCTCCAAGTGCACACAGCAAGGTAAAGAAGATGAGCTACAAGAGGATGTCCAATACACTCTCTGTTGTGTGAAATTTAAACACACACACTATTATGAAAAGGTTATACTAAAATATTCACAAAGATCACTTATGTGTTTCAATTTATTTTTTAAAAATCTATTTCTGTTACATATTTACTTTAGTAACTTGGAAGAACAAATAATCGGGTAAATTATATCCAGAAGAGAAATGTACAAAATAGAATATAAATAGTAACTGACTTACTCTGATTATCTCAACAGTTCTTGGTCCCATCTCTGCGCCTATGAAGGAAGCAAGAGCATTCATTAATGCTTTTGAACCAAAAGTAGGATGCTTAAGTAACACTCCCCTAAAGACAGTAGCATTCCTCAGAGTTTCAAGAAGGGAGACTAGAGCAAGCACAGCAAACCCCTCCTCAGTAGCAGAGCCACCTGAGTTTTCAGGGGCGGTGTCCCAGAGTGGACAGACATGGCCATAATCATTCCGTCTGACTAAAGCTGATGGGCTGCAGCAGCAATGGCCTGAGACATGGTGACTCAAAGGTGGGGACAACACATTTGTGTTTCTCTGTGCATTCCTTCTGTCCTACCCTAAGAGGGACTTAAAACACCCCGCCCCCTCTGTTTTCAGGACATGTGCACTCCCCCCCCCCCCCCCGTCCAGCCACCTGCACTTTCTCATGCACTCCGAGTCTTTGCTTTTCTGTTGCTTATGAGATCTGTGCTCCCCACTCCCAACCTTTCCTTCTGAAACAGGCCACACTAAGTAGCTTGGGTTGGCCTTGAACTTACATTTTTGGGGAGGATCAGAAGCTCTTTTTGTGCCAACCAAGTTTTGTAGGCCAGTGATGACTGGGGCCAAGGAAGGCCGGCCGCTGCTATGTGCACTGTGCTGATCCCCCTAAAACAGAGACACTGGTCACTTGTGTGCGGGCACTAGCACGGCACCAGATCTACAGAGACTGAGGTCGCCAGTCATCTGCAGGTGTTCTGAAGAAAACTAGTGCTCACCCCTCCCTTACCCCAGCCCCATGCAGACATTCGCTCCTTGTGTTCCCCCATCACAGGAAAAGCAGATAATTGGAGATACTTTTGTTGCACATGAAATCAGACATTGTCCTTGCTTGCCACAGTGTTACAGCCTTCAGTGACTGGCCCTGTCCTTTGGGGAAGCAACCAATCTGACTTTCCTAATTACCCCAACTATAACCCATGCCCCATTAGTCGAGTGTGAGACGCTTAATAAACAGGAAGTGGACTGAGAACAGACCGACTTCTGAAGAAGGCAGCAACAAATGAGGGGAGAGAGCCAATTTAAGGATATCTCACTTTTATATCCCAAATCGTTTTATAATCAGGAATGGTTCAATCCAACCCGCTAGACCTGCTATTTAACCTTTTCCCCCACTGAAAGAGATATTTGAGATTTATAGACAGCTAGTGACTATCCAAAAATCACACACGTTAGAAATGCCCTTTCCAATGTAGATAATGTCATCTCCCACTTTTCTACCCAGTTATCGAGTCTATGTCGTCTAACTGCACTGAAAATTTAAGCTAAGACTAACATCACTATGACCATTTGTTAAGTTATAATGTGCTTTGTTTATGAGGCAGGGTCTTGCTATGTAATGCAGGCTGGCTTGAACTTAGGCCTTTCTGAATGCTGAGATTACAAGTGTGTGCCATCAAGCTTGGTTTCAACTCCTTTATTTTGTTTGGTGCTAAGGATTAAACTTGGCTTCATGCATGGCAGGATTGTGCTACACCCACCACACCTGAGTGATCATGTGTTTCACTATAGAAGAAGTTTTGAAACATTCAAATCTTTCCTAAATAAGAAAGATTTAAAATAAGAACAACTATTATAAGAATTATAGATATACCTAGATTCCATAAATGAAAATCTGCTACGTTTTTATAAGACACACATACATGTGTAATTTCATCACTAGAGAGGTAGAGCCAGAAGATCCCTACCCTGGGCACATACTTGGGAGTCTTCCTAAAAAAAACCAAAAATAAAATGAAAAATGAAATTTTTTATAATTTTTTTATAATTTATTTTTATTTTACACATGTGTTTTGCTTGCATGATGCATGTATACTATATGCACCAGCCTGAGGCAGCCAGAAGAGGGCACTGAATCCCCTAGAACTGGAGTCACAGATGATTTTGAGCCACAATGTGGGTGCAGGGAATTAAACCCAGGCCGTCTGCAAGAGTAACAAGTGCTCTAAAGACCCGGGCCATCTCCAACCACTCCACTTTCTTTACCACATATCTTCTATTCATCAATTAATTAATCTTTTACAGTTAATTTTCATATAGGTTATAGAGATCTGTAGACTTTAGGATGGGCACACCTTTCTTTGGTGTGATACAGAGGTCCCATATATCCTAAGCTGATCTAATTTATTTGTGATCTAGTTGATCATGACCTCTTGGGACCCTGTCTCTACCTCACTGAGTGTTAGGATGTCAGGTGTGTGCTACCATGCTGTTTATATGGTGCTTGGGATAGAAATTTATGAACCAGCAGTTATACTTAACCACTATCAAACACCAAACTATACAAACTTACAATTAAGTAAGATGTATTAAAACCAGATACAGAGCTGGGGATGAGGCTCAGTCTGTAGAGCACTTGCCTAGGATGTGAAGTTTATGAATCATGATGATATTTATATACATTCCTCCAGAAGGGTCAGAAGTGCAGTCTGCCCAGCACCTCAACTGTAGTCCAGGGGGAAAAACAGTGCATGTCCAGTATTGCTCACTTTGTACTCTAGTCTCTTGTGTACAATGAGGCTGAACAGAACCACTCACACGGATGAGTCTTCCCTCAAAGAAGAAGCATGCCTGAGACTGCTGTCTTGTATGCAACTCCCATTGTCAACTTAATTATCCACCAAATCCCTGACTATTCACATGTGGAATAAGCAGCATTATGTGTGTTTATGTTTGCTGCTAATTACAGAAGCTGGGCTGGGTAGGGGGATCCAAATTTAACAGTGTGGATTAGGTTAGATTGTTTTGAAGATTTTAAAAAAAATTTTATTTACATGCGTGCTATGTCTGTGCATGCAGAGTGTCAGATCCCCTAGAACTGGAGTTACAGACAGTTTGAGTCACCATGTAGGTACTGGGAATTGAATCGAGGCCCTTTGGAAGAGCAACAAGTAATCTTAACCTTTGAGCCATTCTGCTAGGTCCACTTTGAAGATCCTTGAAGTCAAAGCAGCTAGTCTGTGACCCTGTCTGATCAATGACAAATATTTAAAATTCTCTTATTACACTAATTTGTGTGTGTGTGTGTGTGTGTACAAGCACATGCCATAGTATGAGTGTGACAGCCAGAAGATAACTTTTGGGAGTCAGTTTTCTCCTTCTACAAAAAGAGTTCTAGGAATTAAACTCAGTTCACTGGCCCTCACTGCTATCCTTTCCGCCCATTTTCTAACATGAATGAGGCAAAGCAGCGGCTGACAGCTTGCAGACCCAGACACACTAAGCTGTGGGGAGGCTGTCGTTACAAGGCAACCAGTAGAGTCACACTTTAACCTTAAAAAGGGGGGCTGTCCATCACCCCCAAAGAGACTAGGGAGTTACAGGCAAGTTTCTACAGTTGAATCATGTGCCAAGTGGGACTAACAGAGGGAGTCTGAGTGTGTCAGCCATTATAACACACACAAAAAAATTATCGTGAAAATACTTCATTAAAAAGGTGGTACTGACATCAGTCTTGCAAATAAATATATTTGCTAACTCACAAAATGTCACTCACTAATACCTCCCTGCCATAAGAGAGACCCCCATTTTTTTTTGCTCTCCTAGGAATATACCATTAATTGCCTTCAGCATGTGTGAGTGGCTATTCACAAGTTAACTTTATAGCAATGTTTAATTGGATGAACAGAACAATGTTGTGCTAATGAGGGTCAAATTGCCACCAGATGTTACCTCTTTTTTTTCCTTTTTAAAATAAACACAGCTGTGTATGTGTGTGCACGGGCAATATAGAATAGTGGGAGACAGAAATGGTTCTAAGAAAACCCTATAAGCAATAAAGGAAAAAAGTGTGGGGCTTAATGAATTTCCACCCCACCTTTCATTTTCATTTCAAACACATGAAAACACTGAAGTAGGTGCTGTGAATATGTGTATATCAGACATCATTTCTAAATAATCATTTATGAGATGAGGAACTTCCTCCCAGTGGGTGCAGGAGAGAGAGTGGTCAGCTAGGAAGACATCACCAACCTGGCTATTTTGTGAGGTCTTCCGAGAGGAAGCCCAGGAACCGGCCCGGAGTCTCCCAATCTCCAGCTGCACAAGGCCCTGGACGCACTTGGGAAGACAAGAAAAGACAGAAGTAAAACACAACAGCATTGCTGATCTAAAACACCAGAGCGGGGCCTTCTGCAGCCAAGGCTTACTAGAGGGAACTAGGTCAAAAAGGAGAACCAGCCATCCAAAACCCAAGCAGACAGAAAGTCAGCAGCTTCATCCGTGGGCCCTTCAGATGCATTAAATGGGTTTGATACCAACCGCCTTTCTTTTCTCTCATTTCCTTTCTGAAGAAAGTGTTCAAAAAGTGGGAAAGAGGCCGGGTGGTGGTGGCGCACGCCTTTAATCCCAGCACTCGGGAGGCAGAGGCAGGCGGATCTCTGTGAGTTCGAGACCAGCCTGGTCTACAAGAGCTAGTTCCAGGACAGGCTCCAAAAAAACTACAGAGAAACCCTGTCTCGAAAAAACAAAACAAAACAAAACAAAACAAAAAGTGGGAAAGAGCAGAGTGGGAAACCCAACAGGAGACAGTTCACAAATCCAGGCCCTCCTCTGCAGAGTAACTGAGAGCTGACTGCACCAGGAAGCCTGGTTATTATAACAAACCTCATCTGTCTGTACAAGCTTCCACAGTTGCTATAAAGATCCACTGGTTGCAAACAAAGGGGAAGGGGGTTCGTGAAGCAGAGTCCCTTAGCTGCAAAGTCTGAGCTGCAGACTTCCACAAGCTCACCACAACCCAGGGTGGGTTGACTCTGTCTTCATTTGGGAAACGAGAAGCCAGTCTAGATGAGTATTAGCATTCCCTTCTAGTGATCAAAGTTGGGGTTGATGAATGCAGAGAGAAGGGGGTGGACCCCATGCCCTAGGATGGGCTGGAAGACAAATGTGACAGTTGGACCGGTCACTACATGAGAAACGGCCTCAAAGCCCCAGGCAGGCCCCTCTGTCTGCCGAGTCAGCACAACAGCTGTACTGTAAAGCTATTTTCAGCCACCAGGTATTATATTTCTAGTAAGAATAGAGCAAAAACATCCCACCAAGGCCAAAAAGACCGGGCTAGCTCCGTGAGCCTTGGTCACTGTAGCTAGGTCGGAAGCTGCCTAGGGACTCACCTTGAGGATGGTGGCCACTGTCTCCTGTGAGGCGTGTCTCAGGTCCTCTCCATTCACAGACAAGATCTGGTCTCCTTGAATCAACCTGCCATCAAGGTCTGCGGCTCCGCCTTTTACAATATCAGATATAAACACTCCGCTTCCACTCCTGTTAATATCACCAAGCATTGTGGGATTGGCACAGGCAGTTAATTATTAATTAAAATTGGACCTTACTTTGTAAAGACTTATGTTAAGATCTAAAACTCAAAAGTTCTAAAACCAATCCATTAAGTCCACTGACATCCACTAACTTTATAATAATAAGCTTCACGATTAGATTATGCCTCTTTGTCCTTTGTATTACACATCCATCTTTGCCTACTGTGTTCTTACTTTTATTGGTGGTGCAAACTGGGATCCTAGCACTTGGGAGGTGATGATTTTACTACAGAAAAATAGAAATTTACTTTTTATTTTATTTTTTGTTTTTTCAAGACAGGGTTATTCAGTGTAGCCTTGACTGCCCTGGAACTCCTCTGTAGACCAGGCTGGCCTTGAACTCACGGAGATCCACCTGCCTCTGCCTCCTGAGGGCTGGAATTAAAGGCGTGCACCACCACTGCTGATGGATATTTATTTGCTTTGTAAAGATGCAGAGTTTATGGCCTGGAGTACAGCTCTGTGGCTGACTGATTTCTGGTGGAAGCATGACCCTGGGGTGATCCCAGCACCCCATACAGAAATGAGATGAGCAAGCTATTCTCTTAGAGTAGAGTCCATTGCTAGTAACTTCCTTTTCTTAAAATATATTTTTAAATTATCATGTTTTTATGTAGGTAGATATGTGCATGCCAGCACATGCATGGCGGTCAGAGGACAGAATGTGGGGTTGTTACTCTCCAGAGAATCTAATCCAGAACTTCACGCTTGCTAGGCAAGCAGTCTACCAACTGAGTTAAATCCCCAGCCTCTTATTTTCAGTCTTTAAGGAATTATGGAATTACTTGTCAAGAGGATCTGTAACCCTTAAGAGATGCATTTGATCCTTTACAATGAAAAGCTTCATACTAAAGAATATAAATGTTCTTCTCAAACTAAATCTGCAATACAGATGGCGGACGAGGATCACTTTGTCCATCTCTGACTCGACAGTAAGGGCAAACTCAGTGTGTGGTGGTGCATTCCAGCTGAGTCTGAGACTAGCCTCAGCTACACAATGGGACCCTATCTCAAGAAACACCATAAAACAGAGCTACCATCTCTGACTGGGATGTCCTCAGGGACACAGAAAGCAGCTCATCTTGTCTCCACAGTTGCTCTGCACCCTCATGTGCAAGACAAACCCACAGATACTGCCCTAGGCAGCTACTCTAATCCTTCCTGCAGAGCCGAATGCAGACTCAGCAGCCCAGCTGGAACCAGCTGTATCTCAACATGACATGTCTTAGAAACCCCCTCATTACTCTACAGTAAGCTTTCATTTCCAGTGTTTAGAAGTATTAGTCCCCATATGCTGGAAAGAAAGGCTGACCTTGACTTGAACAACTCTTCCTTACCGTTTCCCAACAATGCTCAGGCCCAGTCCTCGGCCAGTCTTCTTCTGCAGATCCACAAGGAACACCTCCAAGTTCTCCTCATCTCTGTACTGCGCCTCATCTCTGTACACCACCAGGCGCACCTTCTGGGGAGTCTGCCTCAGGGCTGTGATGGCTTCTTCATGGCTGCAGCTCCTCAGGTCAACCCCATTAACCTGTAACAACAGCCATTCTGAGATGAGCAGCTTACCGCAGAGACTTCAGCCTGCTGCTGCTCCTTGATCCAACTGATAAGGACTCTCTAGAAAGTTCCAGTCATTCTCAAAGCACACCACAGTGACCATGGAGAGTATGAGCTGCTTCACACAAAAAGACCCCACCACACAAAGAACAGAGGGTGGGTTGGTGTGCCTGGTCACATATTTACACAGCTGTGAACTTCACTGCGGAGTTAGGAGAGCTGGTGTGTGTGTGTGTGTGTGTGTGTGTGTGTGGTTAGTTGTTGAGGTTGGAGGGAAGGAGCTAGTACAGCTATTATCCCAGTTAGTAAGTATCTTTGGGCTGTTTGCTCGTTGGACTTGACTCTTCTTTGTTTGTTTGTCTTTCTGTGACAGTCTCACTATGTAGCCCTGGCTGTCCTGGAAATGCTATGTAGAACGGGGTAGTCTCATATTCACAGATATCTGCCACCTCTGTCTCTCGAACACTGGTATTAAAAGTCTGCACCATTACAAATCTGGCTGGCTCCTTACCCTTCGTTGCTCAGATCACATCATCTTCAGTACTGGCCCAGAAGGAAATAAAGGACAAGTGTTTCCAACAGCTTCAAAGAAGCCCTTGAAGGCTCATATTTGAATCTGATAGCAAGGACACAGAGAGGCCCACTACCAGAGAACACAAGATACTGCGAACAGTCAGTAAAGACACACAAATCTGGGACCCCATCCCTAAACCCCACTCTCTTGCTCTGTTATATGGAGATCACAGACAATTTACTTTTTAGGTAAATATTTCCATCGTGCTTGTAATGCCAATACTTATGGATTCCGTCCCCCCAAAGTTTTCATTTTTACTAATGAATATTAGCTATATAAACACCGGGTATCATTGTGGTATCTCCACAATACACATAATGTACTCTGATCATACTTATTACTTCCCTTATTACCTCCTCTCATCCCCACACCCTCTTCCTGATCTTCATTTTCCAAGCAGTCCCTCTTTCACTTTCATGACTTCACCCACATAGACATGAGACGGAACACGTGATACTTGACCAAGTCTGACTTATTTTGCCTAACACGATGGTACCCAGTTCCATCAATTTTCCTGCAAATGACATGATTCTATTTTTCTTTATGGCAGAATAATACCACATGGTGTGTATATGTGTGCAAACTGTGTTTTCTTTATATAGGGATGGACATCTAGGTTGATTCTATGACTTGGCTTTTGAGAATAAATAGTACCACAAAGCTGGACAGGGGGTTGCACACTTGTAATCTCAACACTCAGGAACTCCCACATATCTGAAGCTAACCTGAGTTACACAGCAAAGCGCTGTCTCAAAACAAACAAACCAAATGGAACAGTACTACTGTAAACACGCATATGCAGGCATCTCTACTGCGTGCTGATGAAGACTGAGCTATGTGCTCAGGAGTCTCTCTGGATCACATTGTTCTTTTTTCAGGTTTCTGTGTGAGCGGTGCCACTGCAAACATGTGGGGTCAGAGGGCAGCTGTAGGGGCTTCTCTTCTTCCACCACATGGCTCAGGGACGGAACTCAGCACTCAGGTTACTAGGCCCTCTTACTTGCTGAGCCATTTCACTCTGTGCTGTCTCTTTGTACTGGCTAACTACTTCCTTTGCCATGTAGAAGCTTTTTAATTTCTGTGATCTCATTTGTCAGTTCTTTCTTGACTAGAGTCTTATTCAGAACTCACTGCCTATGTCTACTCCTGAACTGTTTCTCCTCTTTTTCCAAGTAGTTTAAAGTCTTGAATTATGGTTGTCTCGGTTATGTTTCTACTGATGTGATAGATAAGACACCATGACCAAGGCAACTTATAAAAGCAAGCATTTCCTGGGGCTCACAGATCCAGAGGGTTATAATCTATGATTGTCATGGTAGGGAGCATGGCTATAGTCTAAATTCAATATATACTGTTATCATGACCATTTACAGATGAAGAAACCAAGGCGTGGAGAGGCCAAAAAATTTGACCAAAATCACACATCTAGTAGGTGGAGAAGTCAACATTTGAACCCAAATTTGTTTTCCTTTCGATAAAAACGTGTGTGTGTGTGCGCCTGCGTGCGTGTATGTGGAAGACAGAAGGTGACACTAAGTATCTTTTACTATTCTTTCTCTACCTTATATATTGAGGCAGGGTTTCTCACTTGAACCTAGAGCTTGAGAGAGGACTTCATACTGTAGCCCAGGCTAACCTCAAACTCACTATATAGTTGAGGCTGGACTTGAATTCCTGATATTCCTGCATCTACTTCTCAGCTGTTGGTTTATGGAGGTCAGCCACCACACCAATCAGTAACATTTTTAAAAGTGCTGAGCACATGGCTTGATGGTAGGGTGCTTGAATTTAATTCTCAATTCCATTTTTTTTTTAAAAACTACTGACTCATCTCTCCAGTTCCTAACTACACAATCTTTCCATTCTAGTCCTTTCACCACGCAGCCTCATAGGTTAGCCCCTGACTAGGTTATTAGATGGATCATCACAAATAGTTAAATAGTTGGTACTGATCAGTAAACTTCTACAAACAAGGGACAGGGTAGCTTTGGATTCAAAGTCACTCCTTCCGGGTGACATCTTGGAAAAGAGCCGAACAAAAGGAAAAATAGCCCCAACTCTGGACAGACTGGTGGCAAGAGCGGAAGAGCTCCTGACATGTGACTTCCCCCCCTTATTCTGATACAGCCCTGTGTGACCCAAGAAGGTCAAGCCTGTCTCTGAACCTGGTCCCTTTATTTCTTCAGTAAAAGACAGTCTAAGGCTTTCCTAACTCTGATACCCAAAGACCAGGGACCGTAGGCATCCAAGGAGGAAGGGAGAACCAACTTTTCTTGAAGAAGGTAACTTTGGGGCTGTGTTTAAAATTTTTAATTATTTTATTTTTAATGTTTATGGATGTTTTGATTGCATGTATATCTGTGCACCATATGTATGCCTAGTGGTCAAAGAAGCCAGGAAAGGGTGTTAGATCCTGTGGAACTAGAGTAGCAGATGAGTCGCCATGTAAACGCTGAATCCTCTGGAAGAGCAGCCAATGCTATTAATTGCTTAGCCATCTCTTGATGGAGTAAGGTCATTGGCTAATAAAGAAACTGCCTTGGCCCATTTTATTGGTTAGAACATAGGTGGGTGGAGTAAACAGAACAGAATGCTGGGAGGAAGAGGAAGTGAGCTCAGAGGCGCCATGCTCTTCTCTCTCTGGGGCAGACGCCTCAGACAGACGCCAGGCTCCTCTCTCCCAGGCAGCTCCAACCCAGGATGGACATAGGCTGAATCTTTCCCGGTAAGACTGATGCTACACAGATTATTAGAGATGGGTTGATCGGGATATGAGAATTAGCCTGTAAGGGCTAGAGTTAATGGGCCAAAAAGTGTTTAAAAGAATACAGTGTCTGTGTAATTATTTCGGGCCATAAGCTAGCAGGCGGCCAGGGTGCTGGGGACACAGCCCACCGCTCATATTACTACAATCTCTCTAGCTCTGCCTTTAAAAAATTAATTAATTTTGTTGTACTCAGGGCTTTGTACATGCTAGGTATGAGCTTTCCCCACCCTACTGGGCTGTTGTCTAAATCAGATTCTGTGAGCCAAGAACATGCCTAAAAGGCCAATCACCCATTACCAAGATGCTGTTTCCTTTCTGGTGCATCTCAGCACTCACAGACATCCAGAGTCACGGTGGTTAAGGACATGGGTTCAGACAGAGGCTGAATTCAGTTACTACGCCAGTTTGACTTCCTGGCTTTGTGAAACCCAGAGATATGACTTCAGTTGGGTTTCTGTGTCATTCATGAGCTGGAGCCAGGAAGAATACCTACTTCGCGTTGAGAATTGACTGAAATAAACTCTGTCAGGTTTATGGTTTGTGACTGGGCACATAGGTATTCACTGTAAGAAAGAAATGACGGGCTGAAAGGAAATGCTGCCAGAGCTGTTTTCCTCTGCGCAGGACGCCTCACCATTCCTTCAGGCCACTAAGTATGCTTTTGCATTGTTAGTGAATCAACCGACAGAACAAAGGGGAAGCTGTGCTTCTAGGGAGTGTGAGATATGCTGATTATTTTCCTGTGGTCCAACAGATGGCACACAAGAACACTTCTACTACTTGAAACACTAGGTGACCTCGTGGACTGAAGGTGAACTTTGTAAGCCCTCTCAAAGGCCTTAGTAAATAAACAAATAATTGAAGGCACTGCCATTGAACTCTAACACTACAAAAGCAATTTTTACCAAATTCTGGCACTAGGGGGCCTGCTCAGATCAGAGTGACCTCAGCCGGGCTTCCACAGGCTGTGCTGGTCAGGAAGCGGCATGAAGGAACAAACGGTACAGTCTGAGCATTGCTTTAGGCGTCTTAGACAAGCACTGTCGGCAGTGTTCACAACACTGCTTGCCGATGTGGGGGTAGTGGGAGTGGCCCCCTGTTTGAGAAGAGCTCTTGAAGGTCCTGCTGTCACATCCTTTTAGTAGGCTGGGCATATGAAAAGTGGACGAGCCACTGCCAGAGGAGGGCTTTGGAGAATTAACTCTCTTTCTGATCCTACTTTCACAGGATATAACGGCAGTAAGGTAGGGTAAGAGAAGGGACTGGCCTAAAAACCACCAGGAAGAAGAGTTTATGCTCATCAATGTCTGAAATTGTTTGGTTGAGTTTTTGGAACGAAATCTGGCTTTATCCTAATTTTAACATTAGGATACTGTGATGTTCAACATTGTCAATTTGACAAGATGTACACCCACTGAAGAGATGAACCTTCCAGCATGTCTGTGGATTATGTAGATCGGCTAGTGTCTCAGCCTAATCAAGGAGGAGAATGTGAGTTGGGCCTGTTCTTGCTGTTCTCTGCTCCGGTGTCTGGGTGCATTGTGATCAGCTATCACCTGCTTCTGCCACCACACTCTCAGTCAGAGCTGTATCCCCTGCGGCTGTAAGCCAAACAAGCCCCTTTCCTTAAGTTACTTTGTTGAGCACTCTGTCGTGTCAATGAGATGAGCAATAAGGAACAGATATTATAAAAGCCATGGCAGAACAGCTTGCAGAATGTATGATAAAAAGGGATAGTGGTCTTAAAAAATGGAATTGAGAATTAAATTCAAGCACCCTACCATCAAGCCATGTGCTCAGCACTTTTAAAAATGTTTCTGATTGGTGTGGTGGCTGACCTCCATAAGCCAACAGCTGAGAAGTAGATGAAGGAATATTAGGGATTCAAGTCCAGCCTCAACTATATAGTGAGTTTGAGGTTAGCCTGGGCTACAGTATGAAGTCCTCTCTCAAAACAAAAACAAAAGTAGCTTAGTTTGGGCTAGCAAGATGCCTCAGTGGCAAGCCACTTGCTAGCAAGTCTGATTTGAGTTTGATCCTGGAACTCACATGGTGGAAGGAGAAAACAGGCTCCTGTAAACTGTCCTTGGATCTCCACACGTGTGCTGTGGCATGCGTGTGTGTGTGCGCGTTGCCCCCCACATTCATACACATATAGGCAATAGATGAATAAATGTTTAAAAAAAAGTCTTGTTTAAGTTTTCATTTTTAACGAGTTCTCACCAAGTTGCCTACCCTGGCCTTGAACTCACTCTAAATCTCTGGCAGCCTTTGAACTAGTGCAGCTTCCTGAGTGCTGAGATCATAGCCTGTACCATCAGGCCTAGCAGGAAAATTCAACTAAGATATAACTGATAGAAAATCAGGTATATACATTTGCATTTAAAAAACGATTTATTTTATATGTATCAGTATTTTGCCTATATGCATGGCTGTGTACCGCATGCATGTCTGGTGTCCACAGAGGCTAGAAGAGAGTGTTGCATCCCCTGGCACGGTTGTTACAGACAGTTGTGAGCTGCCATATGAGTGCCAGCAATTGACCCTGAGTCCTCTGGTCTTCCAGTGCTGTGAACTTCTGAGCAAACTGGGAAGTTTCTACTTTTAATATTAAACCCACTCACCTTGAAATGCCAATTATGACAACACCAATTGACTAGAAAATCTAGGAAGGATAAGAAAGAAACCAGAAGTCCCCAAAACTTTGATCAGTAAAAAACAAGTGTTGCTTGCAAAAGCATCCAGTCTAATTCCTGAAGAAGGCCCGTTTGTTTTTCTAACCTCATTCATCAGTGCCTTGATAAGCGCACTGGGGATGCATCCTAATCCAGTGTGCCACACAGTCAAGGTCTGCAGAAAAACCTGGCAACTGGATCTGAACTTAATTTGCACTTAGCCTGGATTCCCTTTTCACCCTTGCATCTAAGGTGCTCCACTCTTGATTACAGCCCTGTTTCATCTTGAAAGCCAGAAATGAGCCACTAAAGGAGAAATAAAGTTCTGTGATGTCATTCATAATATGTTATAATAAAAATACAAAGCGAAAATTACATATGCCCACCATAAAGTCTCTTCCATTAAATCCATTCAGTGAAAGATGCTAAAGTCTCACACCACTGAAACTCTCTTTAGCTCCACCTACCAGAGTGCCTGGAATTGACCGTGTTGTGGGATAACCTTTTTGTATACTGTGAAGAAGTGTCTCTGCCTAAGGTGCCTTCTGATTGGTTTAACAAAGAACTGAATGGTCAATAGGTAGGCAGGAGAGACCAGGGAGAACTTCCAGGGAGAGAGTCGAATTTGGGGTTAGATCCAGGCACACAGGAGACACCAGCGAGACACCGAGGAAGTCATGGAGGAAGTTATGGAGAATAGGTAACAAGCCAGGAGGCAGAATGTAGATTAATAAAATGGGTTAACTTAAGTTGTAAGAGCTAGTTGGGGATAAGTCTAAGCTAAGGCCAAGTTTCCATAACTAATAATAAGACTCTGTGTCATTATTTGGGGGTGGCAGCCAAAAAGAAAGGCTGACAAGAAAGTCTGATTATAGACTGGCTTCTTGCTCATCTGTTTCTTAGCTTCACACTGACTACTGTTACACTATTTGTTATTTTTAACATATTAATGTCATCAGTGGAAACTATCTCATTTAATGATTTTTTTTGCTTATCCTACTTTAAAGATTTTCTTACTTTAATTATGTCTATGTGTGTCTGTCTATATGTAGGTATGTGCACATGAGTCTGGGTGCTCTTGGAGGCCAGAGGAGCTAGATTCTCCCTAGAATTGGAGTTACAGGTGGTTATAAGTTGCTTGACACGGGTGCTGAGAATTGAATTTGGGTTCCCTGGAAGAACAGTAAATGTCCTTAACTTCTGAGCTATTTCTTCTGCTCCCTAGCATCTTTTAGAAGGCTTTAACAATATTGCAAAATAACAGACTAATTAAAGAATTTGGTCAAGTAGCTCAGTGTTGGTAAGTACTAGATACCATTTAAAAGGAAAGATTTTACATTTTTATTGACTTAAAAATGTTAGTGGTGAGGCATGGCTTTCCTTTTTACAAATGGCGTACTAGAATTAAGAAGATTACTTATGGCAACAAAGTCTTTAAAATTGCAGGTGTGAGATGATTTATGTGTTTGTATGTATATGTTTTCAGCAGGGGATTTAGTAAGAAAGGGCAGAGAGATAGAAACCAAAAATATATATATTCCTGTCATATTAAAATGATAGAATTGTAAGTGGTAGTCTTCTTCGAAATTAAACTTTTTCTCAGATTTAGATCAACAATGCCATGGTTATGAAGCAGTGGTTGTTGGGCAACACTGAGAAAGAAGAGGCTATGGCACATGTTTTGTTCCGCAGGAAACAAATCACTGCGGGAACAGTAGAATCAAAGACAGACGCTTTGACCTTAGGGACCAAGGTTAATCATGTCCAGTGTCACAAAGAACAATTCAGAATGGGGTACCTCTAAAATCTGGTCTCCAGCCCACAGTCTTCCATCTCTGGCTGCTGCACCTTCTTCATAGACTTCATGGATAACTATAGCATCCTATTAAAGAAAAATTCCCACTAATGGTTAGCAACCAGACATAGCCTTAAGCAAGCATCCAGATGATGGGCAGCAACCCATAACTGGTCATTTGCTAATGTTTACTTGCTTGATATAAACATAAATAAGAAGCAAAGTTAACAGTTCAAAAGCACAATTATATTTTCCAAAGATAATTATTTCACTCCTTTAGGACGGGATTTGTCTCAGATTCCATGTTAAACTTTCCCCGTGTTCTTTCTGTTGACCTTAAACATTTGCTGCTGCGTTCAAACTTGAGGTGAACTCTGCATCATTTACTTTTTACTGGTAATTTTAAACAGTTTCAGATATTTACTAGAGCTCAAGGGTTCAGCGTAGAAGAAGTGTGGCCTGATCAAGGGTTCTGCCAGGCCTCATTACTTGGGAGATGAAAGAAAAGAGCTCGTGTTGAAGGACAAAGCGGGATGTGGGAGGAAGCACTCAGAAACCAAGGACAGGTTAGCCGTGGGTTTGGGACGCCTTTGAACTGAATCCTCTAGGCCAGAACTGTAGGACACTTTCTGCGACAGGTAACCTTTGCTTAAAAAATGCCTCCTCATTAATGAATTAAAGTAATCTGCATCTCTTCATATTCATAATCTCATTATTTGTTTTCTTCTATTTAAAGTTTGTTTTTCAATATCCTTTTAGTCATGTCCTCGTGGGTGTCTGCTGTCTGAGTCTGAGGAGAGGTCTAGGATGTGATATGTTCAAAGATGGCACTGCCCCTTCCAGCTGTGGGTCTGCAGAAGGCCATGAGCTCTTCTGGAACTGAGCAGTTTACTAGCTACACATGTGGCTGGCCGCCAAGTGTCATCATGGGCAATAGAATGATCAGCTTTCTTGTCACTCATTAGCGAACACCTATGTAGCAAAGGTGCCACACACGTCCATCTGTGCCACTCAGTCTTCCTAACAGCTGAGCAACCTAGCACTGTTAATCCTGCTTGCAGAAGAGCAAGTGAAGGTCTGTGGGTTTCAGTTCTGAACAGGTCTTTGCAGTTTCTGACAGGACAGACGTAAGTCTGGGCTCCCACCATGTGACTGATCTGTTTGAAAAGGCCAGGCTTCTCCATATGACCAGTTCTGCGGAAAAACTGCCACCTCAGTTCCATAGCAGTAGCCTCGAGGGCATGAGTGGATCATTTTGTGTGGAGTGGAAGGAAGGAAGCCTTGGGACTAGTAAGACATTGTCGTCTACAGATCTCAGTGGCAGAAGGTGGCACAGGATCTGGTCCCCACTGCCACAGTGTGAATCCCCAACCCCATAAACAAGCTTCTCCTTCAACTCCACTGGTTCCTTGTATCTTTTCTCCAGCCTTTACCTCTCCAGAGCTGTTTCTGAGTGAGTTTTTTTTTTCAGGGCAGGATAATATAACCAACAGCACACCATATACCACTGATAGGTTGATATTTAAATACATATAGAGAAATCATCTTTATGTGTTTAGAAAGTATGAAGGGCTTCAAATGTTGAAAGGTAACTCCCTTGTTCCTGACGTTCTCCTCAAATCAATCAAGGGTCATATCCTCCACTAATCCTTGGTGTGAGTCACCACTGCATCCCTGCACTTAGCAGAATATCACAGTCGTCTTTCCATGGACCCATTCCCCTATCCCTGATGCTAAAATTCAGAACTGCTCACAGTTCATCTCTGTGTTCTGGTGGCAACCCGAAGCAAATACCCATCAAGTGTTCTATTCAGTGTTTATCAAGAAAACATTGACGAGAGAAGAAAGAGATCAAGATGACTCTGAATGGTGAGGTGGGTAAGGCTAGTATGTCTTAATTCTGTTTCAGTCCTACCTTCTGATGGCAAAGTATTAACAATACAAAACCAAAACACTCAACCAAAAATGGATGTGAAAGTCATATGAATTCCCATATGAATTTTGTTAGTTCAGAGAACCATTTAAAGGAGCCAAGCAGGAGAGAGACTTAATTATCACTGAGCCCCACAAAATCCCCAAATTCCTCCAAGGGGATTAAACTCTGAATTGCTGGAAAAGAATTTGATAATATGTAATAACAGAGCCTTAGACAGAGGCAAATTCACTGCACACTACAGCGCATCAATCAAATTTTCTTTACTGTTCAAGCTGCCAACAAGTAGATAAAGTAACTCATAAACACACTAATCATTCAGCAAAAGGCAATTTTATCCTTGTCACAATAGGCCCATAACACTTAAGGAAGCCATGTGTTAGAAAAATTAAGCAATGTCGTCCGTGGGCTGAAAGAGCTTAAAAAGCTTTACATTGTGGACAAGCTATTCTAGACTAATGAGATTTTTATATTTAACACGTGTAGATTTTCAGTAGATTACTTTAATAAGCAGTTTAGAACAGAATTTTGACTGGGAACTCCATGGTAGATAATTATGAAGGTCTGTGTCCACATGGCTTTGTTTCCTGCTTGCAGGCAAGTTTTCCATAGCTTGGATCACCCTTGAAGGAAAAGCAGTCTTTGCCACACTCGTAAAAGCCTCCAACCACACTCCCCACAAGAACTCCTAAGGGATGCTTTAATCACAAAAGTTCCACATTAAATTTCACATTTAAGATGGAAAACATTTATCAGTATTCCAAAAAAGTGTCAGATCTCGTTATCCTGCCTTCAGGGAAAAACTGCTCCTAATGAGAAAGACCCATGAGTACCGAAAGCAATATTAAATATATTCCGTATTAAATGGGCATTTCTTTCTTTCGAGAGAAACCATGGCTCAGACCTCTATGAGACCTGCTGCTTCCAAAGACTACTTAATAGAGTTCTTAGCTGTCACTGTTCAGAAATCACAGTAGGCACGCCTTCTACGAAGTGCAGTGCACTCTGCTCACAGCCAAAGCACTGAGCCACGAGGGGGGCTAATGCAGCGAGGGGAGTAGAAGCCTAAACCATACTCCAATATTCACTGAAAACACAGGCTGGACGTAGCTAAAGATGAAACGTGGGTTAAGCTGATGCAGCTTATCTCATTTTGAGCAAAATTGTAAGCTTGAACTATATCTAGTTAAATACAAAGAATACACTTCTTATGATTCTTCTTAGAACCCAGATCCTTTAATACTCTCTTCAATTCTCTCTCTCTCTCTCTCTCTCTCTCTCTCTCTCTCTCTCTCTCTCTGTATGTATGTATGTATCTGTGTACATCTGTGTGTCTGGACCCAGGGCCTTGTGAATTCACGTTAACCCAGTGGTCTATGATTTAGCTGTTTCCAGCCTCTTCACCCAATGCTTTTAGGAAGAAAGCTTTTCAATTAGACTTCAATTAGAACTTGATCTGAAAAAATAAAGTGCAGCAGTGTTTGGAAGGATTCCGGACTGGGAGTCTGAAGAGTCACACTTCCTGACACTCTGGAGGTAGCTCATTAAGTTTCTTTGTTCATGATACTTAACAATGTCAGTGGAACACACGCCCTCTAACTCCATATCAGCTTTACGATTCTGTTTCTCCCCACACGGTCGCACAGAGAATCTACCATATAGTAGAGACTGACTGAATAATGAGCCCCCAACACAGACATCAAAGTTTCAGGGCTTATACCTAGTAAACAGAGGGAGGAAGATATGTCAGTATAGTCTAAATGCAAGACTCTGAGGCATGCCAACGTTTCTGTTTCTTGTCACCATGGAAACTCCAATGTATGACTTGCTGCTTTTCTCTGGGAGAAACATATTTTATTTGCTTTCTGAGCATTTTATACATGTACACAACACATCTTGATCATGATCTTCCCTTTCCCTCCCTAACTCTGCCCAGATCCACCCCCTTTGTAATTTTTTTCCAAGAATGATTATGATACAAGGAAATTTCAGGATTTCTATCTCCAATAGCTGTGGGTTCTATCTCCACTACTAATAATAAATTGCACAAACTGGGCCTGTTGACATGGGGTCTGTAATCCCAGCTACTTGGGAGGCTGAGGCAGGAGGATGCCAAATTTAAAGGCTTAATTCAGACAAAGCTTACAAGGAGCTGTGAGCTGCCTTTCCCACCATCACCGGAGACTTTGCTCCTGACTGACACAGGTGCTTACTTTCCGTACCTGTGAGAACATTCCTGACGGAAGGCAAAGTAAGTCAATAGATGTGTCAAGTGTATATTAAATATACTGCTTTCCTATAAAACAACAGAATGTGACATTACAAGAAACACAGGATCTGCCAAATTGATGTCCTCACTGCTTGCAAATTCCATAGACTAAACAGTTTCAATGCAACTAATACAATCACACACATACCCCTCCCCACACACACTTACTTTCAGGGGTCATAAACTTTTGCACACTATTTACCAGGTGACTAATCTATGAAATGAAGCCACAGTCATAATAGTGACCACGAGAACTGCAGTGAGAATCAACAAACACGTTAGACTTTAACACTGTGATAAGCTTTCTCTTAAGCTTAAAAATGAAGTTTATATTTACCTAAAATTGAGTTCTTGTGCCAAGCTTGATTTAATAAAAAGGAGATGTTCATGAATATGTATATTACTGTCCATGCTGAAATATTAATTCATTGAAGAAAATGGATAATATTTGCATTACATTTTATTTTATTTCTCCCCTCCAAACCTTTTCATACACCCCCTTTCACTCTCCTCTGAATTCATGGCTTCTTTTTTTTTCACTAATTGTTATTGCATGCATATATGTATATGCATTACATTTTATAAGTCCCCACAGCTCCATTTGTTCCTTATTTATTGAAATCTTACTCAGCCTGCATAATATTATTGCTTGCAGTCACATTCTTATGGCTGAATGTCCAAATCCAGGGTACAATTCGTTAACATTCTTCCAGTGTGATTCATAGAGGTTTTGTAAACTCTACTTGATTTTAAAGTAAAGGTAAAAAGATGTTTTGTGTAAAAATAGATGACTTAAGCAATAATGATAAAAGGAGCTGTGCTTTGGGGGTTATATGCCAAGGCCAACCACGCTCCTCGTGAGATAGGCTGTGCAGAGTTCACATGAGGGTGAACTGCTAACAATCAATGTAAATTAGCGCTCTACCCTGCTTACTTAAAAAATAGCCAGGAGTTTAGACTGCTGTAGCACCACTTCCAAATTGTCAAAAGTAGTAATAAATAAGCGTGAACACAAAATGATGGGGTCAAATGGAATTACTTCAGAACACACATGGCTGTGGGAAAGAAAGGTATTCTGCACTTGAATTTCTTGGGAGGTGAACTTTGTCACATAATGTCCAAATGTCTGGGGCCTCCACCCTTATGATTTAGTAAGGTATAACACATCTGGCTTACACAACTGTGTAATAGAGGTAGATTAGATTGGTATTACTTTATAGAATTTGTGTGTTGTAACAAACTAGATTATTAGGGCTATGCTGCAGCTTAGTGGAAAGTGCATGGTTAATGTGTGTGAATCCTTGGGTCCAGCCCCAAGCATATAAATAGTTATTAAATCATGTGTGAAAAGAAAAAAGAAAAGTTAAAACTTGGACATTAATGATAAAATTCTAAATCTGACAGTCTAGAACAGGGGTTCTCAACCTTCCTAATATGCTAACCCTTTAATACAGCTCCTCATGTTGTGGTGACTCCAACCTTAAAATTATTTTGTTGCTACTTCATAACTGTAATTTTGCTTCTGTTATGAATCATAATATAAATGTCTAATATTCAGGATATCTAATATGTGTTGTTAGGTTGCAACCCACAGGTTGAAAACCACTGGTCTAAAGCCTTTTAAAATTGAGAATATCTACATTTCTTAAAGCAGGAAAATGGAAGGAAATGGAAAATGTTACACCAAATGAGACAACCCAGACCCAGAAAGAAAACAGTTCACAATCTACTCATATGAAGATCCTTGCTTCAAACACGGAGAATTGTGTGTTTGACCTGGAGTGTCTGTAGAAGTCAGGACACTAGAAAACGTTCATGAGAGAGGAGAGAGGATGAGGCCTCAGTCGAGAGTTAAAGGTTCGAGTGGGGGTGGGGCAAGGGATGGCAGAGGGAATGGGGAAGGATGCCAAGTGGATTAACCATAAGAGTGCATGAAAAAGTCTTAAGGAAACCTACTAAGCTATGAGCTAATTACAAATACAATTTAAACAAAAAAAAGTTTAAATTGACGTACTCTGATGGGTAGGTACATTGCTGTTCCTAGAAGGTTATTTAAGTAAAAAAACCTCAGTTTCAGGCACTGAATACCTTCTTTAAGTTAGTGGTCAAGGAGGCCTCAGAGGCACATATACAGGCTATGGCCATTGTTCTTGGCTGTCCACCATAACTGCATGACAGTAAGACCCAACTGCTGAAGATACCACACACTGTGGTTTCTGGACACAGAAGAGGGTCAGTGAAGTGATTGTAAGACTCTTGCTGCCAAGTGAAGTAATCTGAGTTCAATCTCTGGGGTCCACATGGTGGAGGAGAGGACAGACTTCCAGTAAGCTGTCTGTCCTCTGATCTCCACTCTAGTGCATGCATGCCTGCGTGCATGTGCGTGTGTATGTGCATGTGCATGTGCGTGTGCATGTGAGCGTACGCACACCCCCCCCCAAATAAATGTGATAGACTTTTTAAAAACAACATCTGTAGTTTACAATCTCTCTTAAGAATTCACCTGCCTCAGAAAAACAATTACTAAATGGGACCTCCTGACACTGAGAAGCTTCTGTAAAGCAAAGGACATGGTTGACAAGACAAAACAGCAGCCTACAGAGTGGGAAAAGATCTTCACTAACCTCACATAGGACAGAGGGCTGATCTCCAAACTATACAAAGAACTCAAGAAATTGGTCAACAAAAGGACAAATAATCCAATAAAAAAAATGAGGTACAGACCTAAGCAGAACTCTCAACAGAGGAATCTAAAATAGCTGAAAGACACTTAAGGAAATGCTCAACATCCTTAGCCATCAGAGAAATGCAAATCAAAACAACTTTGAGATTCCATCTTATACGTGTAAGAATGGCCAAGATAAAAAATACTGATGACAACTTATGCTGGAGAAGATGTGGGATAAAGCGAACACTCGTCCATTGCTGGTGGGAATGCAAGCTGATACAGCCCCTTTGAATATCAGTATGGTGATTTCTCAGATAATTAGGAAACAACCTACTCAAGACCCAGCAATACCACTTTTGGGTATATACCCAAAGGATGCTCAATCGTACAACAAGGACATGTGCTCAACTATGTTCATAGCAGCTTTGTTTGTTGTAGCCAGAACCTGGAAACACCCTAAATGCCCCTTGACTGAAGAATGGATAAGAAAAATGTGGTACATTTTTTCTACAAAGCAGAAAAAAATAATGACACTTGAAATTTGCGGGCAAATGGGTAGATCTAGAAAACATCATACTGAGTGAGGTAACCAAACCCAAAAAGACAAATATCATATATACTCACTTATAAGTGGCTTTTAGACATAAAGCAAAGAAAAATCAGCCTATAATTCATAATCCCAGAAAACCTAGACAAAAAAGAGGATACTAAAAGAGATATACATGGATCTAATCTACACGGGAAGTAGAAAAAGGCAAGATCTCCTGAGTAAATTAGGAGTAAATTGGGACCATGTGAGAGGGTAGAAGGGGATGGGAGAGGAAGGGAAAGGAGCAGAGAAAAATACATAGCTCACTAAAAACAAAAACAAATAATCAAAAAAGAAAAGAAAATATGGTACACATACACAATGCAATTTTATTTAGTCATAAAAAGAATGAAACATGACATTTGCAGGAAAATGGATGGAGCTGGAGATTATTAATTTAAGTAAAATAAGTCAGACTGGGAAAAACAAATACCTCATGTTTTCTTTAGTGTTTGGAATTTAGGATTAAAATTATACAAGCAAGAAAAAAAAGAAAACATGCTTTATAACTGTATTCATTACAATCATTCTCTTGAAGAATATAATATAACCATATTGTAATTTCTATATTGCCTGAAAGATTTTATTGGTGTATATAAATATGAAGAGCAGAGAACCAGAGATCAGAGAATATAAAAGAAGAATAAAAAGAAGTTCTGAAAGAAACGAAAAAAAAAAAAAAAAAAGAATTGACCTGCCTCATGTTTGGTGGAACAGCACTCAAAATATAAAAGCAAAGCCAGCGCCCTTGTTGGCTTTTCTCTTGTAACAAAACCCCAAGACAGTGCAAAGATACTAATTAGGGCTTTTATTTTTAAATTTTTCTTTGCAAAAGTAAAAACAGATTCTAACTTCCATAAAACAAACAAGCTAGCCCATAATAACTTGGCCTTACTTGCTAGTTAAATAAAATAAAGCAACTCCTAAGACTTTAAATGTTAAGAGCACAGTGTGAGATGTCAAACATGGGCTATGACGCTTTCTCACACTATCATCTTGAAGATGAGAGCCATAAGTGTAAATGTGCATCCTCTGCTATAAAGCAAGAAGCTGAGTGGTTATACTTATGCAGAGGTTGAGTGTAGCCTTTCCCAAGAGTTCTCTAGGGACAACACACTCACTGGGTGCTGGCAGGTCACTTGTTGGTCCTCAATAATAATGTGACACCCGCCTGTCACTGAGCCCATGGAAAACACCTAATTTTGTATGAGAGGAGATTCACTCTCAGGATACAGGCACTGGGTCATTCCCATTCTTTACCAACAAGAAGTTAATCCTAAAGTTTCAAAGAAGGTCAAAACTGTCCCTCTGGCCTCTTTCCAACCTTGCAGTTCACACTTCAATGAGATGATTTCAATACTGCTGTAGTTGTGCCTAGAAGTAATCAGGGACTCTAAGAATAAAACCCATTACAGAGACTCCTCATAGAGCCAATGGGGTCACAAGGCTTGGCACCAGGTAGGAACAGCACTCACTAGAGGAACTGAGTGAGGCCAGCGGGCTAGTGTTCAGAAAGGCACAGGAGCCTGGTACGGGCCCTGTTTAAAGGGTGTAAGGCTCTGTACAGCTTCTAGATACACACGTTAAAATAGCACGTAGAGTTTGGTAGATAGAATAAGTCCCTTCTACAGATGGCACACAGTGGTAGAGCTAGCAGAGAGAGACCCAAAGAGTGGACTTTAAAGCCAGACCATCTGTCCAAATACTACCTGTTCCCACCACCATGGTATGTCTTTGGAGAAATTCCCTAACACATCTCCCTCTCATCTGAAGATTCTACAACCAATACGACTTCTAGCACAGGGTGTTGTGAGGATGCATGTGAATTATACAACAAGAGTGCCTACAGCAGTTTTAGAAGCTTGATACCAAAAAACAAAACAAAAAAATTCATCTAGAAACAAAGTCACATTTCATGGTATAGGAAACATATAGAGGTAAGAGATAAAGAGAACTAGGGATCTACTTGTGTTTGTATGTGTACATGTGTGCATGCGTGTGCGTGTGTGTACACCAAAGAGCAACCTCGTACACCTTGTTATTTCAGACAAGGTTTCTCGATGGGCCCAGGACTTGCTGATTAGGCTAGGCTGGACCCCAGGAATCTGCCTGTCTTTGCCTCCCCAGCTCTGGAGTTACAAACACGTGTCGCCATACCATGTTGGGCATCACACTCGGGTCTTCATGCTCTCACAGTAAGCAGCTTACTGACTGGGTTATCTCTTAAGCAGAGGATTTACTCTAACAACTAAGGGCACTTGGCAATCTTAGCTAAGGCACATACCCCTAAGTATACGCTTCGCATCAACACCGGCACAGTGCATCTCAGGTAACGTCCTGAGATTTTTCCCCCAAGAATCAGCACTGTGCTCAGCTCTGCTGCCATGAGGGCGCAGTGAGAGTCTACACTGTGGTTGCTGGCAACAGTGTCTAAAAAAGGGCCTGCCAGTGGCCCAGGATAAAGACCTACTCCTGAGTTTTCTTTTCCTCTGTACCACCCCACATCTGGCAATAAAATAACCTCAAATACTCTAGGCTGCTATATTTTGTTTCTTCAAGAATGTGGGTGTAAAACTCTGATCATGCCTTTAATCCCAGCACTCAGGAGGCAGAGGCAGGTGAATCTCTGTGAGTTCAAGGCCAGCCTGGTCTACAACAGTTAATTCCAGGAAAGCCAGGGCTGTTACACAAAGAAACCTGTCTTGAAAAATCAAACCAAAACAAAACAAAAGAAAACACCACCAAAAACCCCCTCCCAATCAGGAGACAGGCATTTTGAGAAGGTCTTTGGCAGGTCTGGGAGGGGCTAGCACTAGTTTTCAGCAGGGTAAGCACTCTTTCGGTTTTTACTTGCAGATTAGATGTCATCGAAGAGCAGTGTGGTATTTTGTGAGGCAAAGCAACACTTCACCAAGACCAGTAAGAACAAGGGAAGACAGGAAAAAAGATGGAATTATACACATATCAATGGAAGGAAATACAATGTGAATTAATAAACCACACCTTGGCTGCACAATGTGCTTTATCTGGATTCCTGGCTTCCACATTTCATATAATAATTAGTGTATAATAGTTAAACTCAGAAAAAGCTTTCTACAGCATCCCTTTTCCCTACCCAGCATCCCTTTTCCCTACCCTCTAAACATTGGAAGAATTATGATTTTTCATTGGTTGATTTCCTACCATAAGTAGACCGCAAACACTAAAAGATAGAGTTAATGAAGGCAGGGCAATGTCACTCAATTTTATAGTCCAGGTCAAAGCAAGAACTGAGCAAACATATGCAAGCTATCACAGAAGACCGTGCTCTCCAGAGGCCAGCCTGGCAGAGGCGTCACAGACGAGAACAGAGGCAGAAGGCTGTCTCCAAGGACAGGACCAGGTGTGTTTGTAAATCTTCTGAAGGGTTCACCCTTGTCATTAGCTCAGTACTTTCAAAGGCTGGTGTAGGTGACTGGATGCAAATACACAGGACAGGACATGCGAGCTCCCTCTGTGATCTCAGAAGCCATCTGTCCTGGCAGAGGACTGATGAGGTGTCAAGAGACTAACTCTACAGATGGCCAGATCTGCTGGCCACATAACAAAAAGGACATGGGATTCTGATTAGAAGGGGTGGGGAGGGAATAGGAGAGGTCCTTCCCTGCACCAAGGCTAAAGCAAATCCAAACAGCAGAGGTTTTGCTCATACCCAGTTCATTTCCTGACATTTCTTTTTTTACAGTCTCCCTCCCACCTTTGTTTGCAAACTTCTGGCTGGATGGATAAAGGGGTCCATGCGCTAGCTTTCATGCTTCATGTGAAAATTTGGGGGAGCGTTGTTCAAGTACTTTCCACTTCTATCCTCTTTTTGGTTGCAAAAAAAAAAAATAAAAATAAAAAAGACAGTCCTATATATTTTCTGTGATTCTAATTTGAGGCTTTTGATGAGGTTAGGAAATAAAAGCTGTGTCCCATCTCTCATTTTAAGTGACACTTATCTTTCAAGAACAGTGGCAGAACTATCAGGAACCTCAAGATGCTCCTGAGGAACTTTTATCTTTGCATTCTTGAGGTGGCAAGCAAGAGAAGCAGAGTAAGATGCTCAGCAAGGCATCGAAAGGGGAGGCTGGGTCCCACACAGAGCACAACTGTATTGATACCAACAGTGGGGAGAGCAGTTCATGGCTGCTCAGCTGAGCTGACTCCATTCTTCTGAGTCTTCTGGGAAATCTAGTTCTATCTTGGGCTAAGTCATAAGAAGAGATTTATTTATGACAAAGAGATCAGATGGTTAAATTTGTCATTTTATGTATACATATATATATATATATATATGTGCACCATGTAGGTGCAATGCCCAGGTATTGGATCCCGTGGAACTGGAGTTATAGACAGCCTTGAGACACCATGTGGTACTAGGAATTGAACTGGATCCTCTAGAAGGACAGCCCATGCTCTTAACCACTGAGCCATCTCTCCAGTCCCCTGAACATTAAAATTTTTATCATAAAAAAATTCAGTATAAAAATGCACTAAAATGTAATGGCCCTGTTTTGTTTAAGTGTAGCTTTATATATACACAAATTCACTTCTTACAGTATTTAAGGTATCTCTTTGGGGAAACGGGAGAAAAGAGCCTTTAGGAGGGAGCTAGTACCCATGTCAGGGTATAGCTTCTCAATACCACCCCAATGGCTTTAGTATGGCAAGGATCACAGTTATAAACCATTTCTGGCTGTTTATGAGATCTGAGCATTACTACAGCCCAGGAGTAAAGATTACTAAAATAGTATATGAATAAAACACTGTTTAATGATATGACTTAGTCACACAGAAGAAAGGCTGCAAGGAAAGGGCAATCCTTCCCTAGTGATAAAAGCTGGATAGACACAGTACCCCATGCTAGATGAAGAGAAATACAGGAGTTTAGAGCTGTCTGGAAGCCAAGGTCTGTGTGAGAGGCAGGCAGCGCAACTGCCTGTGGGTCCTGGGCAACTCTGCATCCTCAGTTCCATCCAAGGGACATCACACATAAAGTAGGATGTGACATGCAGCAATTTCAGACTGCAGAGGCAGAGGGAAGGTTAGGACATAAATGTCCTCAATCACAATATTTTGATGAAGCATAAGGAGTTAAAAGTCCATTGGTCGATAACTTCAGGCTCAGAGCACGGTCCATTTACTTCTGGGCTGGGTAGTTCACTGGAGAGTCAGCTGCAGGCCAACATCCTCTAGGACGGGAGGGTAGATGCAGATACACGAGGCCTACAAGCTAAACGCAGGAGGACCAGTGTAGTTCCTGCAGCTCCTGAGTTTCCTTATGTTTTAGGGAATGAGTACTTAAATATTTTGTTAAGCCTCCAATGTAAGTATCCTGGGCCATAATGAGCTTCAGAACTAACTCTGTGACAGTAGACAAGTTTACTTCTAGACACTTACCAAAGGTGTGTCTCTTCCTCCTACGATGCTGAGACCAAGCCCTGAGCGCCCCTTGGATATTTCTATGATCATTTCCTGGCCAGGGACAATAGGACATGTTGCAGGGTCCACTGAGAGAGGAGCCTGGAAGTTACCTGGAAAGTGAAAAACACAATGATTAGCAGTAGGAGATGCAGCTTGTCTTGCACCCACTGGAGCATACGGTGTATGCTTCACGTCATTCCCTTCGCATGAGGCATTATGAAGGGAAAAGCTGGGTCACCGCTCGCCTCACCCACAGGACAAGGCATTAACTCCTCAATCTGTCAACTTATCAATTTTTTTAATTAAAAAAACTCAAAACCCACCATGAAAACCAGCATTGAAAAACTTAAGATGACTAAATATTTAGGTCCACCAAAGCATACTGCAATAAGAGCTATTATGACGGAAGACTGGGGTTTATAAGAATGTCATAGGCTGAGCACCCCTAATACAGATATCTGAAATTTTTGAACAATGACATGATACTATAAATGGAAAATTCAACACATGACTTCATGTGATAGGAGAAAGTAAAAATATGGACACATTCAAACAGCCTTCATATAAAACAAATGGATTCTACATTCAAATTTGGATCCTATTCCCAATCTATCTCATTATGTATATGAAAATGTTCCAAAATCTGTAATATTTCTAGTCCCAAGCATTTTGGTCAAGATTATTCAACCCATATAGATATACACATGTATGCATACATTTGTGTTATAATAAAAATATGAAAACTTACTCCTAATGTCATAAAAAACTCTTGTTAAAAGACTTACAATATTGTATAAAGGTTTATTTATTTAGTTAAAGGTTTATTATTTTTCATAGTTTTTAGTGTTGTGAGTGCCTGCATATGTGCACGAGGGTAGTTCCCTGGAACTGGGGTTACAGATGGTTGTGAGCTGCCATGTGGACACTGGGAACCAATCCTCAGTCCTCTGGAAGAGCAGCAAGTGCTCTTAACTGCTGAGCCACCTCTCCAGCCTCTAAAGGTTTATTATTTTTTTTTAAATATTTATTATGTATACAATATTGTCTGTATGCCCGAAGGCCAGAAGAGGGCGCCAGACCTCTTTACAGATGGTTGTGAGCCACCATGTGGATGCTGGGAATTGAACTCAGGACCTTTGGAAGAGCAGGCAATGCTCTTAACCACTGAGCCATCTCTCCAGCCCCCAAGGTTTATTATTTTTAAATCATTCTTCAAGAATGCATTTTTCTAAAACAGATAAAAGCTTCTAGGCCAAGAGGGATGTTTAAAAACACCCATTATCTATTTCCAAACATGCACTTTGCATATAACTAACCCCACTCTAGTGAAGAACTAAAACTTTCAGCGTTTTAGTGCCTGCAGAGACCTCTATAGAAGTGATCTCTGCCGGCAGCTTTGCCTTTTTTTTTTTTTAAATTTATTTATTTATTAAGGATTTCTGCCTCGTCCCCACAACTGCTTCCCATTTCCCTCCCCCTCCCCCGATCAAGTCCCCCCCCCCCATCTGCTCGAAGAGCAATCAGGGTTCCCTGACCTGTGAGAAGCCCAAGGACTGCCCACCTCTATCCAGGTCTCGTAAGGTGAGCATTCAAACTGCCTAGGCTCCCACAAAGCCAGTACGTGCAGTAGGATCAAAAACCCACTGCAATTGTTCTTGAATTCTCAGTATTCCTCATTGTCCGCTATGTTCAGCTAGTCCGGATTTATCCCATGCTTTTTCAGACCTAGGTCAGCTGGCCTTGGTGAGATCCCAATAGAACATCCCCATTGTCTTAGTGTGTGGGTGCACCCCTCGTGGTCCTGAGTTCCTTGCTCGTGCTCCGTCTCCTTCTGCTCCTGATTTGGACCTTGAGATTTCTGCCCGGTCTCAACACAAAACATTCAGGAACTATGGGACACAATAAAAAAACCAAATCTAAGAATAATAGGAACGGCAGCTTTGCCTTTACCAAGTCTGATCACCATGATGGTGGCTGCAAATCCAAAGGGGCTGACAACAGGGAGCGCCACCTACTGGCCAGTAGTGTCTAAAGCATAGAAACCTAGAAGACAAGGATTCAAATGTGTGCTAGACTGACCTACCTATGTGATAGCAGGTATTAGCAGGCTACCACCTATAACAACAGTGTCTATACAAGTTCAAAAGGAAAAAAACAAAAAACAAAAAGAGGACAATTATATCTATATATCTATGTCTGTATCTATATCTATATACTTACAAGAAGTAAGATTTCAGTGTCCACAAAGCTTTCCTGAAACCCAGACCCATTAATTCATTTATGCCTAGTTACGCTGTTGTCCTGCACAGGTAGAGATGAAAAGCTGCAACAGGCTGTGCGGCCTGTGAGCTCAAATGGTGGCCATACAGTTCTTTATAGAAAAGTTTGGTTTCGGCTATGTGTGGCACACTCCTGTTATGGTGAACTGTCTGTATTCTGTCAAGCGTGTTTTAAATAAATGCTGATTGGCCAGGCAGGAAGAATAGGCGGGAAAACCAGACAGGAAGTAGAAATAATGCAAAGAGAACAGGAGAATTCTGGGAAAGAGGAAGTTGATTCCTCCCACTCCTGCCTAGACCACCGAAGCAACAGGATGGGATCTGCCCCACTGAAAAAGGTACTGAGCCACATGGCTAACATAGATCAGAAAAATGGGTTAATCAAGATGTGAGAGTTAGCCAGAGCTAATAGGCCAATCAGCTTATAATTTATGGAGACCTATGTGTGATTTTCTTTGGGGCTAAACAGTTGTGGGGTACCAGGTGGGACAAAAACCCCAACAAGCAGGCCCCCATTCACGTTACATGTACTGTTATCTTAGTACTCCTGAGACTTAGGCAGGAGGGTCATCTTGAATTCAAGGCCAGCCTGGGTTACAAAAGCAAGACAGGGTTCCCCCTCCCTGCATCCTGTTCCAGAGGAGGGGATATAAGAAGGAAGAAGAAGATTTTTAGCACAAAACAAAGGAAGTGGACCTGTGGGAGCTCTTTTTTTAAAAAAATATTTATTTATTTATTTATTATACAATATTCTGTCTGTGTGTATGCCTGTAGGCCAGAAGAGGTCACCAGACCTCATTACAAATGGTTGTGAGGCACCATGTGGTTGCTGGGAATTGAACTCAGGACCTCTGGAAGAGCAGGCAGTGCTCTTAACCACTGAGCCATCTCTCCAGCCCAGGGAGTTCTTGATTCAATAATTATAACTTGATAACACAGGGGAGCTGGGTTTAAACATACAGAAGTAGACTCAGGCACCTAAACTGCAGATTCCTATGTAGTAAAACTGGCTCACTGCTGAAGAGTGAGTGAGGTAAGCGTTACTCAGCAGGACAGAGGAGCAGCGGGACAGCAGCGGGACAGCGTGGGTGAGGTGCCGGCCTCCAGCCGGGCCTGCTCCAGGACTCACCCAGCACCACAGCTCTACACGAGGACGTGCTGATCTAAAGACCTAGCTAAGATGAGCATTCCAGTGATACAGCCCCAGAAACAACAAAAAGTTTAATTTTATAAAGATTTTTCTCTCTATTTTTGCAGTTTATATAATTCATGTTGTTTCCCACTAACCTACCATAAACATGGCATACAGTACTGGCACACTTCATGGCAGCTCTGGAAACCTGACTCTGCTGTTATGAATGACTACTGTAGTCCCCGGAGTAGAGAAAGGACAGGAAGATGCTAGAGATGGCATTTTTATCCCTCCACCCCATTGTCCTAAGTCACTTTTGAGTTGTTTTATAAGAGCTATTTTTAATTTTTAGTGTCTTGAGACAGGGTCCCTCTCCATAGCCCTGGATATCCTGTCCTGGAACTCTATCTGGAGCCCAGTCTGGCTTCAGATTCCCATAGATACACCCGACTCTGCCTCTCAGTGCTCGGATTAGAGGTGTGGGCCACCATGTCTGAGAAGATTTATTTTTATTTTATGTGGATGAGAGATGAATATTGTTTGATAAAATATAGGGCCATGAATTGCTATTACCTTGTACAAATACATGATGTACATTAGCCAGACCCTCCTGGTCTGTATCCATGGCCAGGTTACAAGTTTGGGCACTTTAGGCCAGACTGTCTCTGCTGGAGCTGTTTAACTCCATCACATGGCATCAGAAGAGCCAAGCAGCCTCAGACAATATATAAGCAATGCTCAATGATGTGTTAAGGAGAGCTAAAGTCCAAATTTCATGCAGTTTTCATAAAATTGACTTTCAATTGTTTTCAATCTTTAAAATATAAAACCATCTCTAGCTCCCAGATGAAGCGAAATAGGTGGTGGACTACATTTCGTCTGTAGTTTGTTTGCTGATGATATTCATCAATTTACCTTGACATAAAACCAAATATACCTATGTGCTAAACTTTCTACAGAGTTGACATTTATGAAAAAGAGTGCAAGTCAGCACAGGATTACACATTCATCATAGGTGGACCTTTTTGTTTGTTTGTTTGAGACAAGGTCTGTTAGGTAGCTCTGGCTGACCTGGAACTAACTATGTAGATCAGGCTGCTCCAACTCACAGAGATCCCCCTGCCTGAGCACTGGGATTTTATTTATTTTTAATCATATGTATGTGCATGGCAAGAGCAAATGAATGTAGGTGCTCATGGAGACCAGAAAGTGTCAGATCTCAGGTGACAGGAGGATGGGAGCTGCCTGCTGTGGGGTCTTCTGGAAGAGCAGCAGGCGCTTAACCTTGGAGCCACCTTTCCAGCAGCAGCAGCAGCCCCGCCCGATGTGGGAAGTGATGGATGCTGTGAATATGTTTTATTGCCATTGGTTAATAAAGAAGCTGCTTTTGGCCAATGGCTTATCAGAATAAAGCCAGCTGAAAGAGACATATAGATAGAGTAGGCGGAGTCACAGAGAAGCCATGTAGCCCTGCTGGAGAGACGCTGGATGCTGGACGGAACTTTACCTAGTAAGCCAAAGCCACATATTAAGGGCGATGGGTTAACATAGGATATAATAGCTAGCTAAAAGTATGCTTAAGATATTGGCCAGACAGTATTGCAAATAATACAGTTTCTGTGTGATTAATTCAAGTCAGGGTGGTTGGGAAATGAACTAGTAGCCTTCCCCCAACACCCACCCCTTGGCTTTTTACTGATAAATACTGCATAAAAGCAAAGTGGAGACACTGATCACTTGCTTTGAAGTTCTACTTTCAGCCCTCACTCTTCATCATCATTCAAGCTACAACATGAATTCTATCCTTGCCTCCTTCCATTTTCTTCTTTTTGAGACTAGACTTCCTAGAGCCCAGGCTGTCCTGGAATTCACTATGTAGTTGAGGATGACCCTAAATTCCTGATCCTCCTACCTCTGTTTCTCAAATGCAATTATAGGCACCACCATGCCTGGCTCAGAATACCAACTTCTCTACTGAAAAATAAATCCTCAATGGCTTATATCAAATACATAGTGTTAAAAACAGCTTTCATTATGGTTTTGGAGACATTATCCATGACTTAACCTTAGTCTCTGGGAGAGATTGGCAGGCAATCTATAGGCTTTAGTTTCATCAAATGCTTCTTTGGAGGCCCTTTTCTCATCTGTGTTTACATCCAGTAAATATTAGGGGATGCAGATAGTAAAGAAATAAGAAACAGGGCAGAAAGTGGGGTGTTCAAGCTCAAAAGTACGGCCGTCGAGGAGGGACACAGACCCAAGTGTCCTCCTCCTCATTCTCAGAGCATCGTGACATTTGTCTTCTCCAAAGGTTCATGAGTCGTACCAGAGCCTGTGAAGTCTGCATCTTTGGACTGACACAATGGGCTTGGTGCCAGTGGGAGCTCTTGGGAGCTGACGGGGGCTTGAGCTGAATACGCTTGTTGTTTCATCTGGCAGGCAGCCTACAAAAGGAAGGAAATTTACATGAATGTCAAGAAGGAGAGAAGTAATAAGAACACTGTAAAATTGCTGTATTATTGCTAACAAAATAATGGTGAGTTTCAAAAATGTGTTTTCAGAAAACAGGGTGCTCACTCGGAGGTGGCAAGAGAAAACTAGGCTGATTTTTGTATTGTCTCCCATTTAACTTTGCTCCTAAGAAACTTATAGGGAGGCTTGATCAAAAAGGGGGAGCAGGATATAAGTGTTAGATTGACTTGCAGTTTTGTGCTTTTGCTGACAACACCCCCATGAATATTAGCATTAACTAACTAAGAAGAATGAAGCACTCCATGCCTTCTCAGGAGTCACATAAAAAGGAGAGGTGGTGACGTGATTTGTCTGCTGGATTCCAGTAAGTGCCAGGCTGTCTCTGGACTCTAGAGACATCTGCTCCAGAGCCGCAATACTCCAAGATCCTGTCTGTGGAAGGCTGTTCTTCTGCATGAGGCACATACAATATGCAAGAACTAAGACAATTTTAACCACTGTGCATTTGTATTGTGCTTTCTAGTTTTCAAAACACTATTACCTGAGTGAACACCTCAATCACAAGAACATCTCTCCGTATTAGACAGTATCACCACAGAGCCAGTTAGAGGAAGAACCTGGCTGGTAATCAGTTCTCGGAGAATGCTCCAATCAGAGTACTCATGAAATAACAGCTAGGTCACGGTTCTTTTGTTTTTGTTTTTATAAAAAAAATTTGATTTTTATGTATTATTGTTAGTGTAATATCTGGAGATAAGTGGAAAACTTTATGGAGTCGGTTTTCAGCTTCCACCCACATCAGGCAGTGTCTCCCATTTTTGTGCCGTGTGCTCCAGGCCAGCTGGTCTGCCAGCTCTAGACAACCTGTCTCTGTCCCCCATCTTGCTGTAGGTACTAAATACTGCATTTGGCTTTTTTATGTGGGTTCTGGGAAAAGAAGTCAGGTGGACAAGCTTGTCAGACAGGGCTTTCGCGTGCTGAACAATCTCAGTAGCCGATTATCATCATCTTCAATACCGACTGGATCCTTACTAAAAACGCCTTTTCCTCTCACACATTACTAACAAGAAGAGCATGTGTGGAGGGATTATTACAAAAAAAACTGGGGGGTAGCACAGCGGCTCATAGCTACTTAACTCAGGGCTCTAAAAACTTCAAAGTCACATAGACTCATACTTATCAATGTCTTTCTGGAAGATGGTCAGTCTTCACAATATCAAAGAACATACTTCAAGTTTGCAGCCCCTAATAAGCTTTGTGACTGCAGATGGCACTTGACCTCCTATTCTGGATGGTGCTAGTGGGACAGCTGCATGTTGTGAAGTGGTTGTGAAGGTGGAAGAGGACTTAATTCCAGCAAGGCCCCGCCCCCGCCTCCGCCCCCGCCCCATACATGACTGGTGAGCTCTGGGTCAGAAACTTCAGAAAAGAACATTCCATGTCCACCAGAGCCAGCTAGTTTGGCTGTCCACCTCCATGGGCCGTTCTCTTCTGCAGTCCCAGAAAAAGCATCATCGCCTTCCAGAGGGGACAGTGCATGTTCTTCAGCAGGGAAAAGAATGGGCAGAGGAGGTTTAAAATTCCATCAAACTACAGAGATGGCTGCCGCACACCCTGAACCGGTGAGTGTCCAGAGTGCCGCAGCATCGGCAGTACTGGCGGCAAAATGCACTATTGGCATCGTAATGCAGCGGTAGGTTTTGAACTGCAAACATTTTTGGATGAGCTGAATGTAGTTATTTCTTGAGTTATTTTATTACTTTGTGCACATGGGTATTTTGTCTGCATGTAGTCTGTTCCACATTTATGCATCAGATTCCCTGGACCTGGCCTCATGGACGACTGTGTGCCACCACGTGGGTGCTGTGGGTCAAACCCAGGTCCTCTCTGGAAGAGCACCACAGCATTTTATTTGGAAATGTTTGGAATATCAAATTCTTTCTTTTTTTGGGGGGGGGTGTTTCAAGAGAGAGAAAGGGTTTCTTTGGTTAGCCCGGGCTATCCTGGTACTAGTTCAGGCTGGTCTTGAACTCAGAGATCCACCTGCCTCTGCTTTCCAAGTGCTGGGATTAAAGGCATGCACCACCCTGTATATACTCTTGTATATGAACTGTGATATGGGAGTAAAGCAAGATAAACCCTCTCCTCCCTAGTAGTGTTTCATCATAGCAATAGTGACCCTAACTAGGGCATGTATACATACTCATATACAGACACTTTCAAGTATACGTAGTTAAAAATGAAAACAGTTCTTAAAGCATAAACTAGTACATAGAAATAAAAACCAGGATTTTTAAAAAGAGAAAAAAATTAAAAACAGTGAACATTTGATAGACACAAGCTGATAGCTTGCTGGGTGTGGGGCTCAGGGCAGACATCTCAGACTTGAGGGGAGGAGGCAGGAGTTCACATTCAGCCGTGGCTACATGAATTTAAGGCAAATCTGGGCTACATAAGGCCCTATCCACCACTCCTCCCCCCAAAAAACCCCTAAGTAACCAACCAAACAGTTCATAAGCTTTAGGACCTGGCACATACAAGGTATTAACTCTTCCATCCAGTGATGTCCTCAGACCTCTAGCTTGTAAAGAAAAATAAAATTCAAAATTTGAGGAACACTAAAGTTATTGTAGTTATACCTGTATCAAACTGCAAATTCTTCCATCTGAAAATTTTATTTATGGCATTGTATAAGATAGGGCAGTCTTAAATTTTAACTGCAAAAGGATGTCTTTGAAAATATTTGTGTGTGTGCTGTGGATTGGCTGTGGAGGTCAGAGGACCACTTTTGGGAGTCAGTTTTCTCTCTCTACCAGGTGAATCTCAGCGATTCAAATGAGGTCATCAGGTTTGGCAATGAGCACCTTTATCTGCTGATCCATCTTGCTGGCTCAAGCGAGTCTTAAATACCTGGGTAGGCTACCAGTACAGAATGGTGGAGAAAGTACATTTCTCCATACCTGAGTGTGATCAGTGACATTAATTGTGCATTGATACCAGCTTTAAGACACCTTAACCGTCTGCCGGTAAGAACAGATTTGACTTTATAATCATCTCCTTTTCTTGTGGAATGCAGTTCACACAACACACTACCCCAATAGAGTAAATTCCAAACATAAATTACCACACTGTCAGGTGACTCCAATGCCGTCTGTTGCTCTGCCACTGTGTTGTGTTCAACCACCTCTGACAGATCTTCCTGAAGTGTCAAAGATACAATCAGTTAGCAGCATCATAGGTCTCAATTACACCTCTGGCAGCCCCCTGGGCTTTGGTCTCAAGCACTTACACAATCTCCATCCCCAACCTGGAAGAACCTGCATAAGTGAGCTCAGGCTAGCCTCTCAGATATTTTCGGTGGTCTTTCCTTCTCTATTACATAGCTTTCCTAGATCTGTGTGATGCTGAATTTTAAATCAGTTCCAGGGTTCAATTCCTGATATTAGATCCCCCACTCCCGCCTTTAAGATGCTTATCTAGAGGCTAAGAGCACACCCAATAGAGACACTGTGGGAAAGAAAAGTCAGTTAGTCTTCAGACTGACACACAGGCGTGTCAACTGAAATGCTGGCTAGAGTGTGTGTGTGTGTCTCCGCGTGTTTCATTCTTTGTGTGACTGGATTTACAGCTAAAGCATCATCTGATGGTTTAGGTTAAGGCATGAGCTCCTGCAACTTGGCTTGGACAAGGCCACAAAGAGACTAAAGAGATGTTGATTTGGGTGTGTTTACTCTGGCACTCAGGGGTGCTGTGCTGCACTGGGGACCAGAAAATGAGAACAGGGTGGCCTGTGCCATGCAATGTTAGGAGTTTGCAATCCTAGCTGTTTGACTCAAGCAAATCTGAGTCTGTATTTGACTCTCCCAACCTTAATTCCCTGCATAATTTATAAATGGGTGTGGGTGGGGTGTTAGGTTTCAAACCTGGTGCCCTATTAACATATCAAAGCTGGTGCTGGCTGCCAGGTTCTCCCAGCACCCTCAGTCCCTACCCAGAACAGCTTTGTCTTGACTAGCACTCCCCCACACCCCCAACACGTACACTTCTCCAGCCCAGAAACTGAGCTGGGCTGCCCTTTCCCCAGATGCTCTTCCCTATAGAATTCAGACATTGCTACTTACACCCCCCCCCTCCTTTTTTTATCTCTTTGCCTCTTGCCTCTTGGTTGCTATTCCTGGTTCCCCTCCTTTATTCTCCTCTCTCCTCAGCATAGCCTGGCTCAATCTGCTGGTCAAGTTTACTCTCTAACTCTCTCAGATGTGTCTATGTCTCTGCCTGTGCTTTCCTTTACATCTATGATTAAAAAACAAAAAAACAAAAAAAAAACAACAACCCACCTCTTGGGAGCAGCCATGTCCTCCTTTTATTTCTTTTGTTCTCTCTCTCTCTCTCTCTCTCTCTCTCTCTCTCTCTCTCTCTCTCTTCTGGGGGTAATCTCACTATGGGGATGTGATTAACCAGCCTGCCTCCATCTAGGGCTTGAAAGTCATCTTTAAAAGAAAGACAAATCTCCATTTGGAAACCACCTACCCCTGAGCTATAAAAATTCTTATCTTGCCCATATCCAATGCTGCTTTTTAGAACTCAGCCTTGGGTGGAGGCAGCTTGTTCACAAGAATAATAATAATAAAAAAAAAGCTTGCATTGGTTAATGGGCCATGATGACTTGGGTTGGTGGTCTTTCTCCTCACATCTCTGGGGTTAACAGATGTTGAAAAGATTGAACAGAGGAACCCACAAATGGATTTCTCAAGGTACCTAGTGTAGGGGTAGCCCCAGCCAATCACCTTGTTTGTAGGGCGGGGTTGCCTGAGGATATTTTTTACTAATAAATATTGCTGGTGTGCTCTCCCCCGCCCCTTCTGCTTTCCTGTTCTCCGCTGGAACCTCTGGTTCTGTAAGTCTCTTTCCCAATTAAAGCTGTATATATTATTACAATTTCTGTCTGCCTTCATTTAAGCCGTTACAACCTAGCAAATATGCACATCCACTAAAGACATTCACAGTGACAGTAAGGGAACTAAAAGATGCTGGTTTCATGCTCCCAACTGCACCATCAGGCTAAAGCAACCAGTCAGTGATCTGCAAAGGAACCCTGCACCCATTCTTCCACAGCCCCTATCACACCTGAAGTCAAATAAGGCAGAATATAAATCAGGTTACAGAGTCATCCTGTGCCATCCGTTCTCACTGGTTTACAGCCCAAGAGACTGAGGCCCAGCAAGGATTTAGAGACTGGCACCTAGGTCTTCCATATGATAGGAACTACCCTTAGTCCCTTACGTTTTAGGGCCACATGAATTTTGCTCATTTAGATCACTGTCATTCACTTATGGGAAAAAGTTCCTAGAGTCCATTTCACCCAATTCACTACACTTTGCTATAAAATAGATTGTATGATATAAGATGAATTTATAATTCTTCCATGAGCCCTTGGATAGTGCCTTTCAAACAGTATGATCAGTTCTCTATATTTCCCCTACCCTTTCCTGTCCCTGTGTTTTTGAGATAAGCTCTCTCTCTTTCTTTAAAAGGTTTTTCTTTAATATTTGGGAGAATAAAACATGACCTAAATGAGTACTAAATGCATCAATAATTAAGAATTTGAATTTAAAAGCACTTAGGTAAATTTCAGGCAGGCCACCCAGGATATACAGTGAATTTGCGACCTGTGGCCTCCACTGTGTGACCTTCACAGGTGAGAGAGGGTGGTGAGGTCAATAACACTAGTGGGAATTTTGCGGAGTAAAGCCCAGGCTGTATTATAAACAGGAACCATGATGTCCATCAAAAAGCAAGTCCTTCTCTGTCACTTTGATACTGCAAACCTGCTTTAACCACCCCCGGTCAACTTGTGAGGGACAATGAGGACATCTTCTCCAGTGTTAGAGATATAAAATATGACTCTTTTCTATCAAATACTATACAATTTGTGCTTAGAACAAGGAATTAATCTTTCTTTCCCACCTTGTAAGACTTTTATGCAAATATTCTAACGCTTCCCACCCAGTAAAACCTTTGTTTACCCACAGGTCACTGTTCCAGTCTAGGAATTTGAAGGGGTATGCAGCCCTTTCCCCTTCTTCTCACTTCCTGTGTGGGAATTATTGTCAGACTAGCTAAATGAATAGACCATGAAGTCAGTTCCAGCCAACGCAGAAAAGATACAGCTACCTCCTGAGTTAGAATAAAACACCAGTGCATTTCCTGTCTCTGTGAGTCACTCAGTATTTGAATGTATCCTCTTGATCAAGAGTGTTGCCTTGTATAAACACTTTGGTCAGAAGCTGGTCTCTTTCTTCGCAACCCAAACTTGTTTCTAACATTAGCTATGGGTCAAAAACTGTAATTTATATATTGGTCAGGACAAATACTAACTTTATTTTTCCTTTTTCTTAAACTGTTTTTACATTTATCTGTGCGTGTGCGTGTGTTCGAGCATGTGCACTTGCGTCAGAGGACAACTTGTGGGAGTTGGTTCTTTCTATTAAGTCAAGGGATGAAACTCAGGTCATCAGGCTGGGTAGCAGGTACTTATACCAGTTGAGCTACCTTGCGGCCCCCTGATATTTACCATTTGCAAAGGGGGAGGGCAGAAAAATATGGGTTTCGACTGGTTTGATTCTAATTAGCAGGAGTGTTTAGAAAGGTCCGGTTCCCCTCCTTTCCCTTTCAACAGTAGGAAAGTAGCAACAAGTTACCTGAAAAGGGGCTGTTGGCCAAGCCTGAGCCCCACATCTGATTAGACAACAGGATGCTGTGAGAGCAGAGGAGCCCAGGGCTCACCACCTTTTCCTACATGTTGGAAGGATGATTATAGAAATGATTACTTACAAGGGAATGATACAGCACGGGTTTGGGTGGCGGGTGTCTCAAGGTTAAAAATGAAACAGGATGGAATGATGAAATAGGATGTGTGGCTCAGCACACCACCTTCTTATACGGACTACCTTAAACTGGCTGAGGGGATGGGGCTGTGTATAAGGGCAGTGCCAACTATGACAAGAGACTATTGACTACTGACTATCTACCAATTACGGAGGTAGTCATGCTACACATTTGTTAATGTGCACAATGGACTTTTGTGTTAGATATAGTTTCCTGTTTTAGACTGCCTGTGGGGGTGCACACCTTCAATCCCAGTACCGTGAGGGGGGGTCACAAAGAGTTTAAGGTCATCCATTGCTAGACAGTGAGCTGATGCCCAGCCTGGGATATAGGAGACACTGTCTAAGATGAACCAAAATCAAAGCCCAATCATCATTTTTAGAGTTTGAGTAACTGAGATACAGGGATGACAAAGTATTACCAAGCCAGAACCCAACCCAGACACAGCCCCGCTCTTAACCAAGGCACAAAGCATGTGAGAAAAAGACTGCACTTTTTGCCAGAAGGTCCTTGGTCAGTCCTGCGGAGTGACTCTGAACTTAGATTTGATATCAGGTCAGAACAAGTTGCATTTGTTAATTCTAATCTGAGATTGGAAACAAAACAGAGGCACTTCTTGGCCCCTGCTCAGGTTACCTCCCTTGTGTATACACACAGGCTTAGAACTTGCTCACCTTCCAGCCACCGTACAATGGAGCTCTATTTTAAGATGATGACTTTGCATCTTAGCTCCTGAAACAAATGGACACAGCATATTTGGTGGGCACCGAAAGCCTCAGCACAGCATAGGAGCTCCTTATGGACACTGTTTTGTGCAACAAAATCAGATGTATCAGCAGATGGAACTTCAGGGTTAGTTTTTAAGAACTGGATTCTCCTAGGTGACAGTTACGATGAGAAGTGGGCCTGCCTGTAATCCTCAAAGTGGACTGACTCCTTTTCCATTGTTGTGACCTAGGCAATTTCTAGAATAAAGTTTATTGGGGCTTGCTTATAGTGTCTGAGGTTGGGTCTATAACCACCATGGCATGGAGCTTGGCAGTGCTTAGGAAGGCATGGTACTAGAGCAGTAACTAAGACCTAAAATTTGATCCACAAGTAGGGAGACAGACAGACAGACAGCATGAGAGAAACAGCAAGAGAAGGGGGGGGGGAGACATTGAGAGTGCTAACTGAAAATAGTGTGGACTTTTGAAACCTCAAAGCCTACTCCACATGGCACACCTCCTCCAACAAGGCCACACCTCCAAATAGTTCCACCAAATAGCTAGCAAACATTCAAACACGTGAGCCCATGGCCACCTTTCTCATTCAAATCACCACACTCCTGTAATGAAGTGCACCTTCTCTGGACACAGTAATGGCCTAGGGTAGACACTGAGATGAACGGAGAACAGAAGACTTCCGCTTCCAGTGACTCAAGGGAGAGGCATCAGCTCTGTTCTGGCAGAGGCTTAGCTCTAGAAGAGACGTGCACACCATGCTGGGGATGGGGGTCTCGCTGATAGAACAGCTGAGACACTTCTGGCACCAACTGCTCCTGAGTTGAGTGATAATTCTTTCCCTGCAGTGACTACAGGTAGAGTGGACAACATCTGAAGCCTTTAAGTAAATTTCTGCTTTTGGCTAATTAAGGTCACTAAAGACTCCCACAGCACCCAAACTTTTCTTTTAAAAGCTGGTTAAACAAACTTGAGAGAAACTATCCCTAGCCCACATATTCATTTTCATAAGTCAGAAACACAGCTCAGTGACAAATGTCTATGGAATTCTTTACATTCTGGAATGAGTCTGCATACTGAAGAGACCAGTCTTCCCCACCGCTTCCGGATTTTTCATGGAATCGTAATTTCTGTGGAAACCTGTTTCCTCTCTTGGTTCAGCTAAAGTTAAGGAAGTGACAACTCGCAGGGTGGCAGCAACACTCCCAACAACACAAGAATGAAGATGCTTAGCCAGATGTCTGCATCTGTGTTGTCACCAAAACACAAAGGAGTGAACGTCTTTCACACCAACTGCCCCAGGCTGTTAGAGAATGAACCCCAACTGTCCTTTTAATATTTATAACATCAATAATATGTGGAGGTGGGGTTTGGATGTGTTAGAAGGTCAAATTCTCAGGTTCTCAAGTAGCTGGGGGTACCTGTGTATGAGAATTGATCCCTTCTTCAAATCTGTATGTAAGTGTATATGTATATTCGTGAACATGTGTGATGTGTGTCTACCTGAATATGCACACAGAGGTCAGAGGTCAATCTCATGTTTATTTGAGATAGGGTCTATTTGTCAGTGCATAAGCCAGGCTAGCTAGCCTAAGAATTTCTGGGATTTTCCTTCTCCCCATGAGATTTGAATTCAGGGCCCCATGTTGGCAGAGCAAGCACTAACACACTGTTCCATTTCTCCAGCCCTAATAATTGCTTCTTTAAAGTTATATTCAAATCCTATCTGTGACACTTATCTCTACACCTCATCTTTATCTATAAAGTGTGTTAATAGGGTTAATCTCATGTGAAACATGGGTTAATATTAGACTAAATGTTACCCCCCCCCCCCCCCGTATGGATTAGAATGATGCTTTCAGAGAACACAGTGAGTGCCGCAAACCTTAGCTGCCGCTGCTCTCAGCAGCTCTGGCAGTTCCTGGGTAGACTGCGCCATGGGCACTATGGTCAGCACTATGTTCAGGACATACAGGTCTTTAGACAACTGGTTTATACCTGAGTCTGCGGATTTACAGCTTCCTTTGAAAGACACCACAGCCTCCACAGGTCTTAGCTTCCAGAGCCTTAATATTACACCAGCAAGCAAGGTGTCTCCAGGAAGCTAATTCTTCCACAGGCCAGCACTGAGCAGTGCTGCTTTCCAAGAAGCCCAGGACCCTGAAGGCCCCTAGTGAGGGCAAGCCAGCATGAGTTCCGTGTGCCTCTCCTGTCATCTTAGTCTGTGATAGTTGACCACTGGGAATTGCAACTGCAGCATTCTTTTCCCCATCTAGAAAAAATGCTGCTAACAAGTGATTCCTTCCCAGGCAAGCACAAGTTTAAGTTAAGTCTCCTCAGTGGGCCGGTAACAGGCAGTAGGGGTGGGGTGGGGTGACATGGGGTAGAGGGGAGCAAGAGGTGTGAACCCATGCTAAAATGTGTCCCCCTTCCATCTTGGCATTCATGAGGTTGTCTTCCTTGCTGCTCTTCTGTCTCTCTGGTTTTCATTATTATACAAGAGGGAAGGGGATGGATGAAAAAGCCAAAGGGTTTTCTTTGCATGGCTATGAAGCCGATTTGATTAGAAGTTCACTGTCGTTTTTACGACTTGCAAAGGGAAATTTATCATCTGAGCAAATCCCAAGCTGTCTCTGAGATGGTGACATAAAAAACAATGAGCTGTGAAAAATGCCACATATTTGCATGCACTTGAACTCCACATGGGCAATTTGTATGCTGTCACAGAGAGGGGCCAGTGCTGGCTCAGCCAGTTCCCTGTTCTCACAGAGAATCCCCAGACCCTTGCTGGAGTGAGGATGTGCACAGTCACACTGTTGGAAGCACCAGCCAGGAAGTGAACTCCAACAAGCCTACACGCACTAGACAATCACTTAGCACTATGTTTACAGTTGAGTGTCAGTGCAGAGAAGATCAGGAAAGAATTTTAATCAAGTGCAGTAGCCACGCTTGATAAGCGACGTCAAAAACTAGAAGCCACATCACTGCCCTTAAAAACAATTCCAAAGTGACCACAGTATCATCCAGCACATTTCTCTCCCCCCAGTTCACTACCCCCTTCCTTTTTTAAAGTTAGCCACCTCAACCTGCCATGGATCAGGTTTAAACCACAGGCAACCTTTTCTGTTTTCCCTGTGTTTATCTAACCGTGTGCAGTGCTCTCTTTAATCCAGGGACGCCACATGAGACAAAGAGGACTTGTCTCACATTTCAACAGGCTGTGAAGGTTTTAAAATGACCTTTGGGGACGCAGCTGGTTTTCCAGCTGGGCAAGAGGGACTGAAGTGATACCAGGTGGAGGGCATGGATATAACTCGGTGTATGAGGTGCTTGTAGTGCGTTTGCTGTTGATACCCAGACCCTACATAAAAACTGGGCACAGGGGCGCACGTCCCAGTGCTGGGGAGGCAGGGATTGGGGGATCCCAGGGGCGAGCTGACAAGGGACTCTCAGGGCCAGTGAGAGAATGCCTGGAAAACCCGAGGGAGATGGTGCCCGAGGAAGAGACTCGAGGTTGCTGTCTGGCTCCCGTCCCCCACATGTGCACCCCACCACATAAAGTAATGTTAGGGTGTAGCTCCACCACATAAAGTAATGTTAGGGAGTAGCACATGAATCTGGAGCCTTGTAAGCCAGGGATGATTATCAGGGTGAGGTCAGGTGTTATCATCAAAAAAGGACATATAAAATGAAGGATTTAGACAGGATACAGTAGATATGAGAAGTGGTCACTCCTCCTGTTTCCTAGCAACTGTGGGCAGAAAATGCTTCACTGGGCTGTGAAGTCTGGCAGTGCCCATCATGGTGTTCCCCCTCACAGGTTACGTGTGATCTGAAAAACTGACTTCTGCTCCTCCTGACTCAACACCATCTCTAAGAACCACTGTCTTTAGGCTTCAGCATCAATAAGTCAGATACAGAAGGTTCTGGAATCCTTACTGTAGGTAATGCTGGGGACAAACGAGGCAAGTGAAGGGTTAAGAGAGCGGTGAGACTGGCAGCATACACTGATGGGCAGACAAACTGGGAGCTGGAATTTGTGTATAAAGTGTCCTATGCAGATGAGCCTCTAGCCCTAGTTATGGGGCTATGGACAGCGATGGCTGCTGGGGGAGGGAGAGCCAGTGTTATTTAAGGGTCTGGGCTCTGGTAGGTCAACCACACTCCACTGGATGGCCACACACAAACTGGAGTTGACAGGTTAGTTAGAAGTGGGGTGTCGTGGAATATTTGTTTAACTAGCCAAAGATGTGTTAACTTTTCTTATGCTACATTTGTTTAACTATGTATAGATGTGTTGCATTTGCATTAAATAAAATTAACCTAGGCTAGGGAGGCGGGGTTAGCAACTAGTTGACAGGAAGTAGCTAGGAGAAACATAGCATGAGTTTTTTTTAGTTGGGGCATTGTGGAAGGTGAGCTGCTTCCTGGGATGCCCGCTAAGAGAGAAGGTTAGCCAGTTGTTACTCTAACTCTCTGAGCCTGCAGGTTTTCACCCTAGCCTTTGAGTCTGAAGTTTTATTAGACGATAAGGATTTAGTTAAAGCTGCCTTCAGTGAAGTAACAGATCCATTGTCTGGGGAAACAAACTTCCTCCCAGGTTACAGCCTTAGTAGCCGGCTGATAATAGTTTAAAGCGTAGCCACTGTGAGGAAGGTAGAACAGCAGAGAGGAGAAATTAAGCTGGCAGTAGGGAGGTGGGGGATGAATCTGGGGGCAGTTAGTGGGTGGAGTTGAGGGTGAGTACAGTCACAATAAACACGCTATGAAATTCTTGAATTTATAAAATTATGTATTAAAAAACTAAAAGCTCCTATGTATTAAACTTGACTTGACCCTCTTAGGACCGTTGTGCTGGCTGAAGGAAAGACATCTGCTGGGTGGTCAGGCCCCTGGCGCCTGTGTGAGCTCTGTTTTGTATCAAGTTGTAACCCTGAATCTGAACAGTGTTTTATGTGTTTTCACTTCTTTGAGTCAGTCACACTGCAGCTTCTAAGAAAATGTGCGCTGACAAATGAGGGCTTCAGAGCCCTTGGAGTTCACCTAGACAGAGTCTGGTGCTAGGGATAGGTGCTGCTGCTGACTAAGCCTTGCTTCAGGCAACTGCTGGCGAGTTCTCATGTACAGAGTCCTATTCAATCCCAACAAAGCGGCAGCAAAAAGCCAGGCTTGGAGGAGAAGCCAGAGATGGGCAGTGTGAGCCTTTTCAGAGCCAGTGGCTGGCAGAGGAAGATTCAGGTCTTTATAGACTCAGGCTCTTGAGTTGTACCGGACAGTCCTTACATTTGCAAAAGCAGTCACACCAGGAAATCTTGCCATACATGCACTATTTAACATAAGAGAACCTGATCTTCCCTGAAGTGTGTTTGCAGGTCTTCTATGGAGCAGGCATTTCAAGGCAGGGAGCAAGGGTACTCCTAAGATCAGGCAGTCCAGCGGATGGAGCCCTGGAGTGGTAAGATAAGCTGCTGGCTTCCATTTGAGTTTAATGCCACAGATTGTTTAGGTCAGTTGAAAGTTAATTCCAGAAACAGTGCATGCTTCCCCTGGCAGCTTGATCCTCTATAAATTCTAAAATCACCTCTAGGATGTAGGCTACCTTGCTATCTAGATTTCTTACACTTCCATGTTCTTGCGCTAAGAGTCAGATTATAGTAGCAACAAATGCCATTGACAGCATGAAAAAATTAAATAAAACAAAAACCCGAAACAACTTCTAAAAACTATGAGAAATGTTATGGAGGCTGCTGCTTTATGTGAACCAGGTTTGAATGCCAGGTGTCACTTGACACACACCTGCATTGTTGCTATGTAGTTTCACAAAACAGGGAATGCAGGACGTATCTGTCGGGGCCTTTTTGAGCAGGGGGACCCTGGGATATTGGCCAAGCTTTAGGATGAGGAAGTGCACTTCCATCACCCTAAACCAGTGGAGGAGGGCTTTAAAGAGCAGGCACAGAAAAGGACTTGGCACAAGGCACCAAGAAAGGTGAGTCTTTTTATTGCCACCTCTGTGGAAGTTCGTGGGAACATGCCAGACTTGCTGCTGGCAAGCACATTTGCTGGGCATGGTCTCCACAGTGTTCTGGAGAATATGCTGTGTTGGCCACTGTACGCTGCACATTGCCACTGCTGCCACTGACTCCTACCCGGCCTGTCATTGACTCCTACCTGGTCTGTCCACTCTGGTCTGTCTGATCTCCACATAGCAGATACAAGCAACTTGTAGCCGCCCCTGCAGCCCTCTGAGGCTGCCTCTTGCTGTCAGCTCAGTGATCACCTCCGTAATGTGACCTGGCTTTCACTGACTTCTCAACTGCTTCCATCTTACCAGCTGGACACTTTCAGTTCACTAACTACCCAAGAGTAAAACTGTTAAGAATTCCCCTGCTCTAGAGTTTATTTATTTTAAAATTACATGTATGCATGTATCTGTGTGGGGGTATATGCACATGAGTGCAGGTGCCTATATAAGGTAGAAACATTGGATTTCCTGGAACCACCTAATATGGGTTCAGGGAACCAAACTCAGGTCCTCTGTAAGAGCAGTGTGTGCTCTTAATTGCTAAACCATTTCTCCAGTCCCTCCTTTGTTTCTTTTCAGCTCCATTCCCAACCACAGTCAGCCTTTTTTGCTTATTTAAAACAGGCTCTATTTACAATTCAACCACCACAATGGACAATACCAAACACCCACACACCAGAAACAAACCTGCATCTGCACTGAACACATATAGATTACTTTCTTGATTATTCTAGAAGCAACATAATACAACTAAAATATACAACAGTATAAGTACAACTTATACTATATTAGGTATTATAGGAAATCAAATGTCTTAAAGAGGAGAATATGTACAGATTATAGCAAACCACCTCACCATTTTATATAAGGGATTTGACCATTATATAAAAGATTTGGTATCTTGAGGGCCTGGGAACTAATCCCCATATAGAGACTAAGAGAGAATATATCGAAAGCTTCTTCAAATCTCAATTCAGATGTCCCTAGATGAGGCCCTCATTCATATGACCTGTGAGTACCAAGTACTTTTAGTTCTTAGCTCGATCAAAGTAGAAATTTCAATATAATTGAAACACAGCTACCATAGGAGTTGGTATCTGTTTACCTTCAGTAGCAGATTCCTAGAATCTGTCACCCCCCTTTGGAATCCTGCCAGGGATTAATGAGTTGGTTCCAGCTCCTCCAGACCACAGCAGCTGCCATTATCTGCTGTGTTGATTATAGCCGTTCTACTAGCTGCAAAGCCACACATCACTGTGACTGATACATGAAGCCACGTCTCACAGTGGCGCCTTTCTCTAGTGGTAAAGAATCCTGAACATATTTCACACATTTACCAATTATTTTATATCCCTGGAGAAATACTAGCATTCTCTCCCATTGTTTACTTTAGTTATCTCTTTATTATTTGCTGTGAGCCGGTTGCTTAGAATCATTTTGTTTTGGCAACTGTAATAGCAAGGAGAATGGCCAAGAAGACAGAAAAGGTATATTGGCTTTATAGGAAAGCAGAAAATTAGGGGCCCAGACATGGATAGAGATTCAAGGCAGCAGCCAACAGGAGGTCAGTTATAAGAAAGCAGTGAGCCCCGCCCCATTTTACTCCTTCCTTCCCACCTAACCAACAAGCTTCTAAACATGGGAGCCTCGTGTGAGAGCACCTGTGCACCTCAAGCTCTTTAAAAACACAGCCAGAGCCGGGCGGTGGTGGCGCACGCCTTTAATCCCAGCACTCGGGAGGCAGAGGCAGGAGGATCTCTGTGAGTTCGAGGCCAGCCTGGTCTACAAGAGCTAGTTCCAGGACAGGAACCAAAAGCTACGGAGAAACCCTGTCTCGAAAAATCAAAAAAAAAAAAAAAACAAAACAAAAAAACAAAAAACACAGCCAGGCATGGTAGTGCATGCCATGCACTTGTACGGCTCAGGGAGGAGGTTCATCTGTCTGAAGCTAGCCTGGAGTCCCTAGGGAGGCCTCTTCTAACCAAACAATGAAGGTCTGAAGTCCTGCTCACCACTGGGCTCCCTGCATACATGTAAAGAGATCCCTGATATTTCTTTCACTCTAAGAAAAGTCATCCAGGGCTGGAGAGATGGTTCAGACTGCTCTTCCAGAGGACCAGGGTCCAGTTCCCAGCACCCACATGGCAGCTCACAACTGTCTGTAACTCGTGTTCCAGGGGATCTGATACTTCACACAGACATACATGTAGGCATAACACCAAGGTACATAAAAGACAGGGGGGCGGGGTAAGGTCACCTATATGATCAACACAGTACAGGACTGTACTGTGAAGTCTCACAGAAGAGACTGCCCCCTGTTAAGTGCAGCTCCTCAGCAACCAGTACCACATGCCCCTCGGGGTTCAACAAGGCACAGGTTGGCTTTGGAAACATTTTAGTTTATTTCATTTTGTGAAATATCTGTTTGTCTATACATAGCTTTAATCATCAGTGTAAAATGTATTATGTGTAAATTTCAGTTCTTTATTTAATTTTATTTTTTTGTTTTGCCTACAGGTATGTGTGTGTGAGGGTGTCAGATCTTGGAGTTACAGACAGTTGTGAGCTGCCATGTGGGTGTTGGGAATTGAACCCAGGTCCTCTAGAAGAACAACCAGTGCTTTTAACTACTGAGTCATTAAATTTCAGCTTTTTAGTGACCCGTTTTTATCTTTTTGATGTTAGGAGTTGATGATTTAGAGGTGTGTGTGTGTGTGTGTGTGTGTGTGTGTACAGCAAAAAGTGATCCTAGAGTGAGTTCTTCATTGTAGACTTTGGTTCCATTGTGTCTGTATCTCTGATTGCCTCTACTACACAGTACTTTGGAGTGCAGCTTCCATGCTGGGTGGTTTTAGGCAACTTATTTCATGTTTCAGCACCTGTTTCCTTTCTCTTACTACTGCTTCCACAGGTGAGCTAAAGCAATTCCTTTCCCTGCCCTTCCTGGGCAGCCGTACCAGCTTCCGGCCTTGGACACCAGCACCCAAGATTTCCAGCATGTGATTCCCATGACTTGTCTCAGTGACATCCCTGGTTCTAAGGCCTTTGAACCTGGCTTCTGTGATTCTTCAGCTTATAGACAACCTATTGTGGGGCTTCTGAGACTGCACAGTCAGGTAGGTCAGGTTCCCCAGTACCCTCTTCACACAGTCATCTTAACTATCTCTCTTCCTGGAGAACCACCAGTAGGTTCGTACTTTCATTCTGGGTTTGAAAAGCACACTTTACTTTATATATATTTTTTGGAAGAGAACAGGGGGCCTTATGTGTGATTTATTGCTCCCCTTGTTAGTGGGATCTTGTGTCCCAAGAAGTTTGCTAGTTTGTAGTGGTCTGCTACAATTTCTACCTTTGCTGAAGTAACCTTTCTTTTATACCTGAGCAAGTCAGTTCACTTAGTTGGAGATAAAATCTAAAGAGTTCTAATACATACTTTTTCTAAAAGCTGAAAGATAAAGAAATGAATTATTTCTCAAACTCCTTCAAGTAAAATAAAACCTCAGGCAGATTTAAAATCATCTAAATGGTGAGTTTCTGGAGATCTATACACATTTGAACCACAGAGGGGCAAGGAAACAACAACCAGAGCCAGCCCACAGTTCTTTCTAACAACTGCAGTCCAGCTTTGGAAGTGATTGCATACAAACCAGAAAGGTACATCATGAAAAAAGGCATGGACACAGACAGCATGCACACAAAGAAGCCATTGACCTTTGAAGGAAATTAAGTTCCTTAACTTCATGTCCTTATTTATAAAGGAATGGTCACTACCGTCACCAATGCAGAACACAGCAGAGAGCTTGGTTCAAAGTAGACAATTAAACAAGACATCAAAGGCACCTGGTGGGACAGCCACACCTTCCTTCATCTGGGGCAACTAAGTATCTTTTACTAGGAAACAAAGGCATCATCTCTTCCTGTGTTGCTAAGGTTCCTTCAGTCCAGATCCTGGAAATACCCAGGGCTGAGCTGCACTAGAAGGAGGGGCTGGAATGCCCAGACAGCACAGTTCAAGTGTGGTGAAGAAGATGCTGTGTTCTTGTCTCAGAGCTCAAAGCACCTTGTGACTAGGACAGTAGGCAGTCAGTCCTTCGTCTAGGGTAGTGAGTGCAAGCCCTGCTCCTGCCCTGTGCCCTCCCACTCTAGGATTCTTACCGGTTTGGGGCTTTCAGTGTCAGGCAGGTGTCTGACGTCCACACTGCTGTCTTCCTCACTACTGACAGGTTCAGTGCCACCCAGGTCCTAAGGGACAGTAAAGAAAAGCAGCGAAGATGTCATTCTTCACTCACACTGTCTCAAGCCACACACACTGCACAGCTGTAGGGGTGGTGTTCCTAAAGCTACAGCGGACACTGTTTCTGCAGAAATCATCCTGCCATCTTCCTTTGTAACAGAAAGCCAGCAGACACATGTGCCCGTTTGTTTTACTAGCATCAATTCCTGCTGCCTGTAGTGTTCCTCAGGAAAGTCTGCCCGTTCTCTGTTCCAGGCTGACTGGCTGTCTCAGGCCAGGTCCCTTTTTCTTATCAACAGTTTGTCAGGAACAGGAACCTGGACGATGAACTTTGTCAGTTCTGGTAACAAGACTAAGAAACGTGTGCTGGAGGTTTGCTGGATGTTCTTCATCTTTGGCTTTTTTTCTTTGTATTTTACTACTTATCTGGATGTTTATGCCCACAGATTTAGTTTTTACAAGCCAATAGACACTGAAAAATTATTTCCCCCACAGAATTGTAATCATATGTGCCTAGAGAAAGAATGTGGTTGAACTGATGTAGTCACTAAGACACATGATGTCTCAGGGTTTCTACTGTTGTAGGAGATACTGTATACACGATCCACATGTGCATTCTGATACTGGGGGAACGTGAATCTGGGTATTCCATTGTTGTAACAAATCATGTCCCCACAAATTCACTGCTATGTTAACCACCCATGCTTTAATTTTCCTCTTTCTCCTTCTGGTCTTATACATTCGACCCATCCCACGCTCTGTTTAACTTGAGATAGAATTCCAATCCCTAAAAGCTGAACATTTACGTTCTGAGGTGGCCAACTGGGATGCCAAGATTCTGGTGTAATTATTGTTACATCCGCACCTGTGTCTACCAGACCTTCAATGACAATGTCATTTATTCATATTTTTAATTTTAATCTTTGTTCATTTATAGAAGTTTGCCAAAAATACTTGCTTTATGGCTTTTATTGAGTTTTTTTTTGTTCTTTCTTCCATATCTGTTCTATCATCCAGAGCAGTATGGTTTCTTACAATAGGAATTAGGTTCTTTAATTGCTCCAGGAAGGAGTTTCCTCCATGACAATAGGAAAATGACTGAATGGAACTTGGTATGGGGGGCCTGTGAGAGGCCCCTCAAGTGGCTTCTTGATGGCAAAGGGTTACCTTGACTGTTCTTTGTTTATCTATCTATCATCATGGGTCTGGATAGGGGGGTCCATAAGTCCTACCCTTCCTGAAGGACTTCTGACAGTGTCATTTTGTTGTTGCTCTAGTAAATAACCTCCCACCTGTGTTTAAGCAAGATACTGTGGACAGAAGTTTCTGTTCCACATGGTGTCATAACCGTTCAGTCCCAAGTAAACACACAGAGGCTTAAATTATAAACTGTTTGGCCTATTGCTCAGGCTTATTACTAACTCTTACAATTCAAATTAACACATAATGCTTATCTATGTTTAGCCATGTGACTTGGTACCATTTCCCAGTAAGGCTTTCTCATCTTGCATCCTCTGCATTTGGCTGGTGACTGCATCTCTGATTTTCCTCTTCACAGAATTCTCCTAGTTTGGTCACCCCACCTATACTTCCTGCCTGGCTATTGGCCCATCAGCATTTTATTTAACCAATATGAATGGCAAATCTTTACAGTGTTCAAGAGCATTATCCCACAGCAGGAAACTCTCACTGAGCTTAGTGGGTCACACACGAGACAGAAAGTAGGAGGGGCTGTGTAAGCAGAAGGGTTTTATGGGAGAGGATAGAGCGATAACAGGGGTGAAAACAGATGAAATGTAGTCTATAAATTAAGTGTATGGGACTGTCAAACAATGAAAGGAAGTTTGTTTGTTTTTTGGTTTTGTTTGTTTTAAGACAGGGGTTCTCTATGTAGCCTTGACTGTCCTGGAACTTGCTCTATAGACTGGCAAAAACTCAAGAGATCTACCTGCCTCTGCCTCCCGAGGGTTAAAGGTGTGTGCTATCATTGACCGGCCCATTGAGAGAAATTTTTTTTTCAAAAATTGGCATTCGCCTTTAATCCCAGCACTCGGGAGGCAGAGATAGGTGAATCTCTGTGAGTTCGAGGCCAGCCTGGTCTACAAGAGCTAGTGCCAGGACAGGCTCCAAAGCTACAGAGAAACCCTGTCTTGGAAAAACTAAAAAAAAAAAACTAAAAAAAAAAAAATTGGCATTGCTACAGAAGCATATGATTTTAAAGTCTCTGGCCTTAAGAGGGAGGGGTTTAGAATTAGTATTTGTACTCCAAGGTCCAACTTAACAGGAACAGCCTGGGGTAACTGTACATACAGTGAGCAATTTTCTAAGTGTTGCTTTCCCACAGCTGCAAAGAACAAGTACAGAAAGACATTCAACAGTCACCATAGGACTTGGTAAAAAAAAAACAAACAATAATTAATAGTGAAGAAAACCTGTTATGTACTTGTGTGGATGTGGATAACAGAAACACAAAGTGAGGTGGCAAATACTCAACAAAGCCCTACAGCCCTAGGTGACCCGAGTGTCTCAGTTCCTGGTATGCTGCATCCGTATCACAAATATACAAGAATCACAATAGATATTCTAATGCCTTTCTATAATTCTTGTATGTCGATAAAATCTTGGCATTTAAAGAACTAATTCTGTGTAGGAAAGCCACTCAGAACAAGAGGCACCCAGTACAATCAATAGACATATCCTCAACCCTGAGCAGCAGCAATCTCTGGTCCACACAGCTCATCGCACCACATACAGCAGTTGCAATTCTGAATGTCTGAATGTCTGGTGATAGTGCTCTTTTTCCATGGAGGCTTCATTAGAGTTATTCACCTAGCCAACATGTTAATATGTATGACAAATTAGGCTCCATGTCAAGTTCTCCTTCCAAGGCACCAGTCTTACGGAACAAACAGCTGTTTCAGTAACCTGCAGAGTCATACAGTATAGCTGTATTTAAGATTCTCCTCTATGAACCAAAGTTATTTGCCACTAAAAGCTCCTCTCTGAGTTTGCCTTGAGAGTTGTACTGTATTTTCCTAACTTATTGTGCCTCCATTTGATGCTAGGGCCAACAAACAATATAACAACCAGGTTCTTTGAGAAACCATTTTCATAACTTACCTAGTCATGAACAATTTAGCTGGATGGTGGTATATCCACTGAGTATAAGAACTGTCTGTCAAACAGCCACTATGACTTATGCCTGCACCAACAGTCTAGAACACTCTTGGGATGCCTTTATCTCAGTGGAATCCCAGGGAGTGTAATGAAAGTGCAGCCTCAGTCAGAGCAGTTTCTAAGTTTGTACCAGACTTTGGGTACCACAAGCCTTAGTGAATTATAGCAACCACTTCTACCTATACCTAAGACACAATACTCAGATTTGGAGCAAACCCTAAGCTATCTGAATGTGACTTGTACTGGGATAGGGGTAGGCATTTTCCTCTGACTAAGAAGGCAATTAAAGCTTACTAAGAGAAGCCCTCCCGAGCTGCCTCCCTGGTGTTGCATTAGTGAAGATGCTTTTCTTGGGTCTTTTCCATTTTTAGGATTGTGGGCTGAGCAGGTTACGGGAAGAATGAAGCAGTAGAGGCAGCAGAGCAGCCCTGGCAGGGATGACAGCAGAGAGCTTGGTGGGCTCAGGGTGAGCTGCCTGAATACTAGAGGAGAGGCAACTGAACAGTTAAGAGAACAGCCAGGGCAGAAATGAAGGAAAGGTGAAGCTGACGGAGGATAAAAAACTGTAAAGAAGAAAAAATAAATAAAAGACATGGCAATTGATGGAAACTACTCAAAAAAAAAAAAACCCAAAAAAAAACCAAAAAAAAAAAAAAAACAAAACTGTAAAGAGCCAGGGAAGAGAAAAGGCCAGCTAGCTCTGGCCAGTGGGTGAGTTCCGGAGAGCTGTCAAGCCGGTGTGTAGCAAGGACCTGCCAACAAACAGCCCTTCAAGAAACAAGTACTGGATAGCCATCCACCACACAGTAATGTTTCAATGATGGACCATATACATAGTAGGGTAACATATGTCTTAGGATTTCTAGTGCTGTGATGAAGCACCAACCAAAGGTAACTATGGGAGGAGGAAAGGGTTTGTCCAGCTTGCATGTCCAAGCAAGGTCCATCACTGAGGGAAGTCAGGTAGGAACTGGAGGCAGGAGCCGACACAGAGGCCACGCCATGCAGGAGTGCTGTTTACTGGCTTGTTCCTCATGGCTTGTTCTCACTTTGGTCACTAAGAAGATGCTCTGCAGACTTGCCTACAGGCCAATCTGCTGAGGACATTTTCTCAAAGTTCTGTCCACTGACATAAAAACTAGCACATGCTTCACACATTGTCACTAGTCACACTGCACTTCTGTGCAGCAAAGCAATCAGTACGTGCATGTTACTTGATAATATGAGATAATTACTATTGATGTCTGTATTACACTACTTTATAAAATGTGTCTCTAACACACCGCACTACTCTGCTGGCACTCAGGCACTCATGTTTAGTCTTTCTCAGAAGCATTCATTAGCATCTCTTTTACATCCTAATTACACATGCGGGGAATCTCTGAGGAGACGGAAAGATCTCTGATGCCAACATCTGTGCCTCTTTCAAGCCCTTTGTCTGATTCATTCCTCCTGGGTCTGTTCACTTCAAAGGCCATGCTCTAAGTCGGACTATATTCACCTTTTAAAACCTTCTCTTCTGCTTTTAGTTGAACATGCCTCCATGGAGGAGGACATGAAGTCAAAATCCAAATGGTAAAGAGACTCAGGAGAGAGAGAGAGAGAAAGAGCGAGAGAGAGAAGGAGGGAGGGAGGGGGGAATTGAGAATGGTTGGAAATGGGCACTTACTTTCTAGGCAAGCTAAGGTTTGCAAGTATAGTGTGTGTCCTTAAACAACACAAGAACAAAATTGCATGTCCACTCTGAGAACAGAATGGCTCACACAGCAAGGAGCCGTTAAAACACCCCACTTGCCAAGAGCTTAAAACATGGCAAACAGTCAGAGACAGGAAGGAAGTCAGAAGCATGACTCTAAGGAACAAGGATCCCTGGTGACTTGCAGACCATCTGGCTGAAGGAAAGTGGCTGCTGACAAGATGAGTCCATTAATCCAGGAGATAGGTGGTCACTTCTCTCTTGCTGATCTTCAAATCACCTGTCCAAGGTGGTGGGCTTGGCCAGGCCTGCTCACGGCAACAACTTCCCAGGAAGACCCAAGTCAGGAAATACAGGAAGTAAGGACCATAGATGAGCAAATGGCAAAGGTACCAATACAGCATCACCCAAAGATGGTAAAGGTGTGTGTTCATGTTCATGTCCTATAAAGATGGTAAAGGTGTGTGTGTGTGTGTCCTATAAAGATGGTAAAGGTGTGTGTGTTCATGTTCATGTCCTATAAAGATGGTAAAGGTATGTGTGTGTATGTGTCTGTGTCCTATAAAGATGGTAAAGGTGTATGGTGTGCTTGTGTCCTATTAAGGACATTTTTTCCCCACACCTTCTGAAATTCCAAACTTTGCTTCTGCTGGGCTCACTGAGAATCTCCCAAATAAGGTGATGATGATTGTTTTTTCATTTATTTTAGCTTAATGTTTTAGCTATTTTTGATTAGAAGGAAAAATGGGGCCATACTGGGCTGGGACTGGAAGCAGAGAAGCTTCCTCTTGCAGGAGATGGGAGCTATACATGGAGACCCACAACTGGACAGTGTGCAGAGACTGAGAGACTTGGGAGCACTTGGCTCTGAGTGGGGTGTCATCATCAAACCCTTCCCCTCAGGGCTCAGGGAGGTATGAAGAAAAGGAAGTAGAAGGCTGTAAGAGCCGGAGGGCAGGGATGACAGCAAGGACATAGTGTCTCCAGACAACAGGACTGACGCACACATGAACTCAGAGACTGTGACAACACGCACAGGCCTGCACAAAGAGGCTGCTGGCCCTGAGAGGGGAGAGGAGACACAAGCCCAGAAGCTATCTCCAACTGACAACCACTTGCAAAGGAAAAATTAATTTTCTCCAGCGAAGTCTCACTGGATATATAAACCACACTTAAAGGCAGGCCCCATGTATATAGATGGCAACACAAAATGAATTCAATGGTATTTTTGTAGACTTTTTTTTTTTGCCTCATATTAATTTGTTTGGGCATTTTTTATCTCATTGATCTTTTGCTTGTAGGGTTCCCAATCTTTTGTTTATATGGGTCGTTTTGTTTGTTTGTGTGTATATCTGTGTGCATGTTTCCTGTGCTTTTTTGCTATTTTTATAATCCTTTTTTAAATTTGCTGTTTGTTTTCTAAATAGAGAAAGGCATAGAGCTGGATGACTAAGAGGGTCTGGAAGGAGAAACCATGATCAGATTATGTTGTATGTATTTTCAGCAGTTAAAAATGTGTGAGTGTGTATGCACGAGCATGTACCAGGAGAGAAAGCACTCACCCTGGGCTCACCGGCCGGCTAGACTGGCTGGCCAGCACTGGGGGACAGATATTCTACATGCAGAGCTTTCAGGCCTGTGCTAAAGACCCAAACTCAGGTCCTCACCCTTATGCAGCAGACATTTCACTGACTCACCCCAATCTCCTAATTTAATACTTTTGAGACAGAGTCTCACTACTTAGCCTAGGCTGGTCTTGGTCTTAAATCCTGTCTCTACCTCCTGAGTGCCAGGACTGCAGGATATACTGTCACCTTGCTGCTTTATTTTTATGATACTTTGTTTTCTCAGATATACGATTTACGCACAGTTTCTTACTAACTGCATAGAAAGAAGCTTGAGCACAGGAACATTGCTTTGAGGGCAGGGCATCGTTCAAGCTAAGAAGGTTCTGGTGGTTTAGAAAGACGTTTCCACCAGATGAACATTAGTGCTGTTACTCCCATTTTCTCATGCACAGTATCATTATGACAAGAACACATGGATAAAAATAACTGTTTTCCTTTGATTTGAGATGTCACTAAGCTAAAAACCTAACAGGCATGCCTCCCAGAATAATTAAAGTTTGTTTCCCTCTCAATATTTAAAGGTAAGGTCTCACTATGTAGCACTGTCTGGCCTGCTGCCTCCCACTCACAGAGATCTGCCTGCCTCTGGCTCCTGAGTGCTGGGATTAAAGGCATGCGCCATCACATCTGGCTTGTTTCTTATTTTTAAAATAAGAGCCATGTTTGTTGGTTTAGACTACCTTATGACTGTGTTCCTAAATCCAGTGCACTTTTCAGAACACCACATAGGGCTTTTAGTTCCCACTGCAGCAGAAGTTCACAGATATTTTTGGGAAAAAAAAAAAAATCTTGTTTGCTAGATAGGACAACCTGAATTTCTCTTTCCTAACCACTACCATGAACACATTTTTAGATGAGCAGGAATTCCAGAATGGCAGTGCACAACTAGGGGTAAAATGGCAGCCATGGCTGTTCCTCTGCAACCATCTCCTCAGCTCTTCCTGACTGGACACTCCCTCTCATGTGGTATTTGAAAAGCACAACCTCTGAGCAAAAGCAAGACAGAAGTTCCTCCTGTAAGAGATGTTTACAAGATCCAGGACTCCTTATGGAGGGATGCCACGAATATCCAACATCCACATTCTACCTGAACCCTCACCATCTCTTATGAGACCCCTGCAGTGACTTTTTAACTGGTTTTCCTCCTCAATTAAGACATCCTCTTATTTATTTGTTGTGTGTATGCCCTCATGTGGCAGTAAGAAAACTTCTGGTGACTGTTTTGGTTTCCATGTGGCTGCAGGGATTGAACTCGGGTGTCTGTTACACCTCTCACACACTTACCATTGCTTTTAGCAAGTGTCTTTACACACTGAGTCTCAGGACGCCTCTGACACTTGTCACTCGGCTAATCCTGAAATATAGCCCTGGCTGGATGTCTTCTGTTCAAGATGTTTCTAACAGCTCCAAGGGCCTACAGCATGTCACAGCCTTCTGGCGTTTAGGATTCAAGTCTCCCATGTAACCTCAGTTTATTTTCCAATATATTCTATTATTTGATTTCACATCCCTCTCTTCCTCTCCCAACTGCTACACTTCCTTTTTCTTCTGCTGTGTTTTAGTTTGTACTATTTTCATGTTCTACAAAACCATTTTTAAGCACACAGAGTCTCGTCATGTAACCCAGACTGGCTGGGCTCATGGTTCTCTTCCCTCACCTCGGCCTCCATATTGTTGGGAATATGTGCTGCCACACCTGGCAGCATAGTAGGAAATGAGGTACACACTTACACTCACTGCACCAAGATCCCCACGACCAAGCATTTGTCAGTGGATGGCTGGATACGGAAACGAATCTTATAACAAACTGTGCTAATTTACAAACCAGTACCAACCAGTGATAGGTAAACATGGAGAACTTTGTTAAGTGAAACAAGCCAGGTGTTCAAAGTAAAGTATCACCAGAGCCATCGGGGAGAGAGCTAAGAGCCCTGAAGGATGTACTTCAAGCAACAACACTGTATAGAAATTCCAGAGCTTCACTCTTTTAAAGGAAACTCATATTTTTACAAGCGCCTCGTTGTGATTTAATTATCTTTCAAATGTACGATGGCTACAAGTGATGCAGCTGCTGTGACAAGGAGCTTGAAAGTGGCGTCATCTCTACCTCATAAATATTAGTAGCCTGCTTTATTTAAAAAGCAAAATCAGGCCAGTGTGCTCACCTTTAATCCCAGCACTTGGGAGGCTGAGGCAGGCAGATCTCTGAGTTTGGGACCAGCCTCCAGACTGTTCTATATAGATGAGTTCTAGGCTAGCTAAGACTACAGAGTGAGACCATGCCTCAAAAGAAAAAAAAAGGGCAAAATCAGTCTTCTAAATGCTCATAAGACAATGATGCTCCTTTGAATGACACCAAGCTACTCTTTGTATGGCTAATTACTAATTCAGCAAGATTAAGACATAAAAAAAATCTTTTTTACAAGTGACTAAATTCTTTTTCAATTATGACTAACCATTTTGTAATTAGCACATTTATGTTTAAAGTGAATTGAGACAGCTAGTTTATACTATAAAGACTAAGTTCAAGTTCAAATAAATAAAACAGTTCATCTGTGCTGAATGTTGCTTTGAGGTATCAGCTGTACTAAGGTACTCTATGATAAATGCACGGGGCTCAGTGGTCATGGCCAGGTCTGCACAGACTGAACTGACTGGCGCATCTGGGCATGGGCCCATGGGTATATGATACAGCCCCTGTGTCTCTTCTCAAGGCTGAAAATAACAACACTGCCTCTCAGTCTGTGTAGGAGTCATGAAAAGAATACTGGAAGTAGCCAGACAGGGCCTGACACAGTTAGCAGCATCCTTGATCACCTGTCAAATGCCGTCCTGAGCAGGAAGCTGGAGACATCAACTGGCCAGGGACATACTAAAGAAGCCATGTGGTTGATATTCGCAGCAATTCCAGACAGCAGGAGACAAATGAAACCACTGTGCTTTTATACAGCTTGGAATAACAACCTGTGGTCTCAGTCATCTTCTGGGGGGAGGGGTGGTGTCTTAGAACATAGTCTGTACATTAATTACTTAATATTAGTAACAAAACAGAAGCTATTGTCATTATTCTTCCAAAAACTAAAATGTGGGTCAAAGGGTTATTGTACTCCTCAAGGCTTATGCTCATGCACAGCTGCAGGACCTGAATTGGTAGCTTGGCTATGGGACTGGCCCTCTGACACCATGTCTACTATCTATTCCATGTCTTTCCTCTCCATTGTCCTGTCAATCTCTTGATGCTAGGCACGGAACTCAGGGAAAGCCAGGCATGGATTCTACTACTCCATCTCTAGACCCTTTGAGGTCTTAAAGTTAAAAAAACAAACAAAGCAAAACCTTAATGTTTGCAAGGCTGATGAAATCATGATTGAAACAATGTTTATTGCTACAAATGTGTACGACAATAGCCGGTCAAAACAGATAAAAATCAAAAGTGGAATTGCATCTGATTCAATGCTGATTGCCCTCGACTGGATTTGGAGTGGGGGCTAGTAAAGCACACCTCAGGGTGTGTGTGTGTAAGGATGTCTAAAGACAATGGACCTGTGGAGGAGAAACTGAGGGGGAAGTCAGTAGCTGTCCATGAGACGAGTGTGCAGAAGGAAGAGGGAGACACCAGCCCACAGGCACAAGTGCCTTTCTTCCTGACAAGTGTCTCTCACTGCTACGGTGCCCTGAGGACAGCAGAGTCCAGCAGCTTCTGTCAAGGCCTGGGACTACACGGTAGCCCCCCTTATCCTGAGGTTTCCAGCTTTGTGGATTGATTAGCTGTAGGATTCTCTGTTTTCAATATATAAATAGCCACTGCTAGACCATCCGATAGATCTGAGGAACTTTGTAACTCTGAAGAGGTAATATCAGTGAGTTGATTCTAATACATTTAACACTGCTTTATACCTTATATTTTGTTTACCTCAAATTCTTTTTATCTTAGACATGGAAATTTGCTAGTTATTAGATATTATGTAACTAAAATTCAAAAAGTAAGGTTCTATGGAAATGACAAAATATACTGAGTGCGTTTTTCCAAACAACCTTACCTCAACAGGTGATGGGGAGCTTGATGGTAGCAGGAAGGGAGCGACAGCCATCTGATGGACTGCGTCTTCGTTTCTGTGAAATCATCAAGGAGAAGAATCAGTACTTGAAAAAGGTTAAGTTTCTGACTCAAATTACAAATACTTCCTTAGTTCTCAGTTAACGTGTGCATAACACCACAGAATTAAACATGTATATGGAGAGATCGACACACAAAGCTCTTACGCAAAGACAGGTGTTGTGCTCGAGAGATACCCGGATACAATTACTAATGAAGAAGAATGGGAATGCCATGAGTCAGTAAATCGGGCTTAGGGCATCTGATGCTGAAGGAGATAATTTTGGAAAGGTGTCAACTCTTTCGACATTGTGGAATGTCAGATTTTCAAACACTGGGCACCGCCTCTAGGTCCCACTCATGTTCACAGTGCTGTGTTCTTTGGACTGGAGGGATTCCCAGCCCCCTCATTTGTCTTCAAACTTTGTTCTGCAAATGAAGAATGTCAAGCTATCTATAGAGGCCCTGCATGGCAGACTGTGAGGAGCAGTGATGGATGGGGAGAGAGGAACTCTGGGAAGATGATGCCTTGTGGTTATGTGAATGCTGCCTGCCATCTCAAATGAGCAGAGCAGGGAGGAGCTAGCATCTAATCAGATGGGGACAGGAGCACAGCCATGGCTAAAATGCCAGTTCTGATCATGTGGCTCATTTCTGTGCTGCCAGCGGACAGTAGGCAGTGCCTTGTGGGGGATAACGACTGTCATCCATTATTCACCCATCATGCGGGATCAATGTAATTAAGCTAGGATTTACTTATGTGAAGCTTTATCTTTCACAAATAAAAGCATGAAAACTCACAAATATTATAAAATATTATGTGACTAAAAATAACATAATATGTTAAGTAATGTGCTTAACATGTGGAAGCTGGTGATGTAGTTCAGTGCTAGAATATTTGTTAACCACATCGAGGGCCTGAGTTCGATCTTAGCAGTAATAAGGGAAAAATAAACAAACATAAGGCCCCATATGTCTCTCCACATAGAAAGGTGATTTACCTGACTTGGCAGCTGGGTAACAAGTCCACTGGTCCATGTCATTCCTACTTCAGACTTCAGTCATAGTCATGTCCGTACGTCCTTGAAAGGCCTGTCTTTAGCCAATTTATAAACCCTATCCATCCTTCTCAGTATCATTCAATAACCTCAACAAGATGACTGGCTCCACTCACAAGGGCCACGTTTACCTTTATTCCACTGACATATCTGGCTGGGGTCTCCTCCTGAGCTCACCATCTGCACATTGTCTAACTCCCCACTTTAAGGGTCTCTACCGCATGTCTGACAAACATCGCGAGAAAAACAGAGCTCAGTCTTCCTCTCAGTCTCCAGAACTCTCTGTAGCTGATTCTCACCTGAGTGTTCACAAAGACTTGCCTTCCTGTTTAACCAGGAACTAAGAGCCTTTGAAAATTTGGTCTGCCAGTACACGTTGATCATATCGGCCCCCACGATTCTCTCATCCCTTCCCTACCACTGAACCTGCTCTTCCTCCCTGTAAGTCCCTTTCCTACTTTCACACCTACCTGTGTGTGTCCAGCTGCATTTAATTAGGATCACTTGCATGAACACAGGTGGTGCGCTGAATCTTTCTAGAAAAAACTCATCTCTCGGTGGCACTTCCATTCCATGAACAAGTCCTGTGACTCGATATTCAAAATACATCTTTAATCTCTTCACTGCCTCCCAGCCTACCCTATGTGCTGGCCACCACCATTTTTCACCCCAACTGAAGAAAGATTTTTATTTGATTTCCTGTCTTATGTTTCTTAGCATCTTCACTGAAGTTCATTCTTCACCCAGCAAAGTTATGGTGGTTTTAATCGATAAGCCTGACTATACTAATCACCACCCTTGCCTCCCCTCTTTGTTATCATCTTTGTTCTGACCATGAACTTTTATCTTTCTTACATGATGTTATACTTCTCTTCTGGCTTTAAATCATCCTACAGCTTCTCTTACATTGAAGAGGCAGTCTCTACTGTGTTACTCCTGGGAGCAACCTACCTCTAGCTGTGGGGATTTGAGGAATCACTTCTCAAAGTCTTTGTTTCTACACTGTTAATGGAAGCAGACTGAACTATCCGAATCCTAAGATGGAGAATATTCTTTGGGAAATGAGGCTGAGTATAAGGAAATAAAGGGGTTGAGGAGATGGCTAAGTTGATAAAGTGTTTGCCATACAAGCCTGAGGACCCGAGTTTGGGTCCCCAGTATCTAAGTAAAAGCTTGTGCCTGTAATCTGCTGGGAAGGTGGGGACAGGTGATACCTGGAGTGCCATGGCTAGCCAGCCTAGAAGAATTAGCAAGTTCCAGGTTCAATGAGAGACCCTATCTCAAAGAAATAAAGTGGAGAATGAGAGACGAAACTCTCAACACTGACCTCTTGCCTCCGACTGCATGCACAGACACCTGTATACATATATGTATACATAAACATGTACACACATTTTTAAAAAGTAAAGTATAAATATCATTTCTCATTTTGTTCATTTTTTTGGATTGCCCAGTACTTGAACTAAATCAAAACAAGTGTGAGAAAATCCAGAACTATAAAGTGCTATAGAACATGGAGAATTTGTTTTTTTTTCTGATAGCATTACTGATGCCGTGAACATACCACAAGTATGTATGTATGTAGAAGACTACAATTACAGGAGTAAAATCCAGTATTCAGTAGTTGCTCACACACAAAAAAAGCAGTCAGCTAACATGGAGTAAGTAATGGATTTTCCCAATGGTAACTGCCCTTCCCATTCAGTTTTCCCCATTGAATGGACCTGTGAGCAAAAAGCAATTGGGACACACCTGATACAGATGTGGCGTTCACAGGGCAGGGAGAACTAGGAAGTAACTAAGTAGACGACTTTCCCTTTCTCTCTCAAAGACTACAAGCATTGAAAACATGGCTGCACATATATTTTGAGGTCATGATTAATTGTCTCAGGACAGCTTAAATCAGGTAAGCTATCTCCTTAAAATTTAATAATTTCCTACAAGTTTGTATGACTTCAATGTCATTAAAGTCCACTAATTTTTTTTAACCTCACATAGTAGAAAACCTACAAGTACTCTTAGTGGACAGAATAAGTTACAATTCATAGTCTTTTATAACCCACTCAGTAGTGAGTTCACACAGCCCCCATCAAGTTGTAGAGAGTGGCATCATAGTGGCTTCAAAGAGGGAAGACACAGGAGAAGAAAAATGGAAAAGAATTGGCACTGCAAAAAAACAAGGACTTCTTGAATTTTGCATACAAATGGATGGAAATAGAAAACACTATCCTGAGTGAGGTAAGCCAGACCCAAAAAGAGGAACATGGGATGTACTCACTCATATTTGGTTTCTAGCCATAAATAAAGGACATTGAGCTTATAATTCATGTTCCTAGAGAAGCTAAATAAGAAGGTGAATCCAAAGACAAACACATAGGCATCCTCAGGAATATTAACCTTCATCAGGCGATGAAAGGAGACAGAGACAGAGACCCACACGGGAGCACCGGACAGAAATCTCAAGGTCCAAATCAGGAGCAGAAGGAGACGGAGCACGAGCAAGGAACTCAGGACCACGAGGGGTGCACCCACACACTAAGACAATGGGGATGTTCTATTGGGATCTCACCAAGGCCAGCTGGCCTAGGTCTGAAAAAGCATGGGATAAATCCGGACTAGATGAACATAGCGGACAATGAGGAATACTGAGAATTCAAGAACAATTGCAGTGGGTTTTTGATCCTACTGCACGTACTGGCTTTGTGGGAGCCTAGGCAGTTTGGATGCTCACCTTAGGAGACCTGGATAGAGGTGGGCAGTCCTTGGGCTTCCCACAGGTCAGGGAACCCTGATTGCTCTTCGAGCAGATGGGGGGGGGGGGACTTGATCGGGGGAGGGGGAGGGAAATGGGAAGCGGTTGTGGGGACGAGGCAGAAATCCTTAATAAATAAATAAATTTAAAAAAAAAAAAAAAAAAAAAAAAAAAGAATTGGCACTGCAAACAAGCAGTGGGCCAGGTGACATCTGTGGAGACTTCAAGTCCTCAACAGTCTAAAGATTCTCCTAAAGAACCAAATCTATTTGCTTTATAATCAAACTTTTATTTTTTTAAATGGTTTTCAGACACGTTCTCTCTTTTTTTTAAAAAAATATTTATTTATTATGTATACAATGTTCTGTCTGTTTATATGCCTGAAGGTCAGAAGAGGGCACCAAACCTCATTACAGATGGTTGTGAGCCCCCATGTGGTTGCTGGGAATTGAACTCAGGACCTTTGGAAGAGCAGGCAATCCTCTTAACCACTGAGCCATCTCTCCAGCCCCCATAATCAAACTTTTAAACAATGGTGAAAGTGTCTGAGGCACCCATATGAGATACCACGTGGAGTTGCAGGTGTTTGTATTTTATAATTATCCTAAGCGCTGATGGAGAGAGAAGACAATGAAGTTCCATCACAGACGAGAGTTATTCCAGGGTACATTTCCCTGTGTGTACTGCAGTGACCCTAACCCCTGGGGACTGTGTTCGAAGACACCTATTGGATGCCTAAGACCAAAGTAATGGACCCTACTGATACTCTGTTTTCATATGCACAGTGTTCTAGTTTCCTGTGTGCTGCTATGATAAAAACACTCTGACCAAAAGAAATTATGGGAGGAAGGATTTATTTGGCTTACAATTAACAATGCAGCCAGCCATTTAGGGAGTCAGGGCAGGAACTCGAGCAGAAATTTGAAGCAGAAACCATGGAGAAATACTGTTTGCTGGCTCATAATTAGCTAACTTTCTTAGAAAGCTCAGGACCACAAGAGATGGTGCTACCCACAGTGGACTATCAATTAAAAACTAAGACAATTGAAATTCTCTTCTTAGATGACTCTAGTTGTGTCAAAATGATAGTTAAAGGTGACTAGGACACAAGGTTCTCTAGGATGCTTTCAGACAGAGAAATTAACACAACATAGAACAATAACAAGATAGTTATGTGAATAGGCTATCATTTTAAAGAGCTAAGGCAAATGTTAATATTTGTAGACACTGATTAACAGCTGGGTAACTGAGACCAGGGCTAATGGGCAGGAAATGTCCCATCTCTGTACCTGCTGTGCCCTATGACAGTTGCTTGAGCTGTTCTTTCTCCTACTACAAACATAGGGACAGCATCTTATTTCTTTGAAATCCCAGCTGACAGCAGACCACTTAGCAAGAGAGAATGCACACTACAATGCCTACAGCATGAGTGACCTTAGAAAGGATGAAATGGAAGGCAGTGTGATTAAGCTAAGTCCTGTGCTTTCTAACCTGCTTCCATGAGTCAATCACAACACACTGCTTGCAGTCACTTCTCCACATGAAGGACATGGTGCATGTCCAGCTCACAGGCAGCACCTGGAAGGCACATCATATCCACACTAGATAACACAAACAGCCTGACTCATTGAGTGTATGGAGCAACCACATCCCAGAGTCTCAAATTTTAGAGCAGATACACAGAGCTCAGTAGTGTGTCAAGACGCTACCAAAGGCAATCCTCTAGTTTTTTTTTTAAATATTTATTTTATTTATTTATTATGTATACAATATTCTGTCTGTGTGTATGCCTGAAGGCCAGAAGAGGGCACCAGACCTCTTTACAGATGGTTGTAAGCCACCATGTGGTTGCCGGGAATTGAACTCAGGACCTTTGGAATAGCAGGCAATGCTCTTGATCACTGAGCCATCTCTCCAGCCCCCAATCCTCTAGTTATTACAGAGCTCACCAATGCCTCTGTGTGGACATCTCTAAGATGCCCTGCTGCATTAGGACCACCAGTTTATAAAGTCCTGGGACAGAATCCAGGGCTTTGTGCATACTAGGCAAGGACTTTACTAACAGAGCTACACCCCAAGCCTGTCTTCCTTTTAATTTAAGCTGGTTAGAGTTTAATTGGTTGAAGCTCAATGATAACGCTCATTTTATTTTGAATATGTACATATATTTGACACATGTTTACAATATGAATATAAAAATGAATAAAACATGATTGCCGACTTGATATCAGCAATTAGCGAGGAACACTGCAAACAAACAGAAAATTACAATTGTCGAATTACTACCCTGGGGTTGTCAGTTTAGCTTTTCTCAATAATATTAAGAACACTACTAATTCAGTCTCCTATTTGTAGAATATGTATATATATATATATATATATTTTTTTTTTTTTCTGAGACAGGGTTTCTCTGTAGCTTTGGAGCCTGTCCTGGAACTAGCTCTTGTAGACCAGGCTGGCCTCGAACTCCCAGAGATCCGCCTGCCTCTGCCTCCTGAGTCCTGGGATTAAAGGCGTGTGCCACCACCTCCCGGCTTGTAGAATATATTTATAGCAAAATATATTTTGGATACTGATTTAAATTCCCTTCTGTTAAAAAAATAATATACTTATGGGGCTGGGAAGACAGCTCAGAGGGTAAGAGTACTTGCTGCTCTACAAGTATAAAGGCCTGGGTTCAAATACCCAGCAGTCACACAAAAAGCTGGGTATGGCTGCGCATGCCTGTAACCCTAACATTGAGGAGCAGAGAATTCCAAGAGTTTACTGGCCAGCCAGCCAGCATAGCTCAAAGCAAGCTTCTGGTTTATTGAAAACCCTGTCTTAAGGCAACAGGGTAGAGAATATCACTCTGTGTGGGGGAGTAGGGAGTAAGGTGACGTGACGCATGTGTGGTGTCTATACGTGTACCTGTATGCTCACATGCAGAGCTAGAGCAGCACAAGCAAACACAAGCACCACACTCTCATCATGCCTACAGAGATACATCGGCGCTGGCGAAAACCACGCAGTATGGATTCAGCAGAATTCTAAGAAGACCTCTGAGATTTCCTCCCCTTGGGCACACAGCCAACAGTGAAGACGGATCAGTTTATGTCATGTGACACAGCTGACTTCAGGATAAAGGGAGACTACCAGACTGTTCCTGAACTAATCATGAGAACCCTTCAAATAGAGAACTGTCACGTCCCAGAAATGCAGTGCCCTGACCTCTTAATCTGATCGTTCCGTGAATTCTAGCCTGAAGAAAATTCTTCCTGGAACACCTTGAGCTCATGGTTGAGGATACAGGGGGCTGTCTAATGAGGATGATTAGGAACTGGAACACCTTGATCTCAGAATTGAGGGGGCTGTCTGATGAGGAGGAGGGACTGGGCACACCCCAAACTGAGCCACTAAGGAAACAACTTTATTAAGAAGGAGCTCACAAGAGAATCTCCCTCACAGGCCACACACTCAAGACTCTCTAACCCCTGATTTCTGCCTTGTTATCAGAAAGCCTACCTCCTGGCCAGCAGGAGGGGTGCTGTGAGCCACCGAATCTGTAGTGATGCAAAATATACAAAAAGAAAACTGTGATATCTATCTATCTATCTATCTATCTATCTATCATTTTAAAGACAAATTCTCATTACATAGCTTATGAGGGCTCAGAACTCACTATGTGATCGGTCTGGCCTTACACTCTAAATTTTTCCGCCTTAGCCTCTTGGGTGTTGGAATAACAGGCATTGCTACCAACTTGGAAAACACGGTCAGCAGAAATAGCATCTGAGTGTTTACCCTTTAATCCAGAATGCCTCCATGTTGTAGTTACAATTTTCTTCATCTTCTCTTTATTTTACATGCAGCTGAAGCAACCCACTAAGTTACTAAATCACAAGAGGGGTGATTAAAAACCATGCTCTCGTTAGAACTTCTGCTCATAACTATTGTACTAAGAGTCCCACCAGAGCCCCAGAGACACAGGTGCCATCTTCTCTCATAGGTTCAAGTTAACTAGACTACCTTGGGGAAACTGCTATAGGTCCACAGTTTTCTCTTAAATCCATTCCATAAACACCCTAAGGGAAAGACACACACAGTTCCAAGCTTGTTCACTCTACCAATTGCAGTCTCCCTGAGCATCGTATTTACATTGCTCATTTATATGGGTACAATGGCTAAAACATGCTTTAAAGTGTTATTATTTTAAATAGTATAGGCAGAACAAGCAGTAAGCAACACAGCAGAGCATGAGCCCCTCGTGTACCTTGATCACAGTTACAGGGCTGCTCCCACGTTCCTTTGGTGTTCACTTCTCTTCCCCTGGCAAGCCAGGCCAGTAACTAATTGTTCTTTTTTTACTTTGATGATTATGGAAGGACACACTGACGAGGAATATCTAGGCACTGACACTACAAAGGATGATCAGGGTGAATGGAGAGGCCTGAAGTTTTGCTGAAGTTTGATGGGCATATAACATGAAAAAAAAAATAAATCTTTTGTCATTAAAAATTAACTTGCAACTCCAGCTGCAGGGAAACTAAAATCTTCTGGCTTCTGCAGGCTCAGGCATGCATGTGGTATATAGACATATATGCAGTTAAAATACCCATACACACGAAACAAGATAAAAATTATTAATATTACTAGCACGTATGTGTGTGAATACTTTTTCCTAATCATTTACTCTGAGGTAGTATCTGTCTTTGAGGTTGAGGTGTGTTTCTTATATACAGCAGAAGGGTAGGCTCTCTCTTTCCCATAGTATTGGGACTCCTTCCACTGCCCCAACTGCCAGGTGTAGCATGAATTCTAACTGTTCTTAATAAAAACCCAGAGTCAGATATTAGGGGGTGAAATCTGAGAGTTCAGAGAAGCAATGCAGCCAACCACCAGAGAGACATTTTACCTCTACCGAATCCTCAGAACAAAAGGGTGATCCTGTCCTCAGACTGTCTCTTTAGACTTCTTCCTCTGACTGCATCCTCAGACTGACTGCTTCAGACTGCACCTCAGACTGCACCTCAGACTACACTGAGCCCCTGTCTCCTCCTGCCTTATATTCCTCTCTCTGCCCAGCCATATCACTCCTGTCTCCACCTCCCTAGTGCTGGGGTCAGCTTTGTGATCTTACAGACTGGACCAATTTCATGTAGCCCTGGGTGGACTTGAACTAACAGAAATTTGTCTGTCTCTGTCTGCCGAGTCCTGGGATTAAAGGTGTGTGCTACCACTGCCTGGACTCTAGTGGCTTAACTCTGCACTCTGATCTTTAGGCAAATTGTATTTGTTAAAACACAAACAAAATATTACTACAAACAGGATCACAATTTCAAGTGCATACCTTATCTTTGAAGACAATTTTTCTCTAACTCCTTAGCTTTACCTCTGTCTCTACCCTATGTCTACCCCAGCAGATTTCTAAGACTACAAAGCTCCAAACACGCCAGCCTCAGGTGGTCCTTTGGAACTAGTGAGCCCTAGACTTGCTGAACGCTGATGTAAATCAAATACTTCTGATGGGATTTCCTACCAGCTCAAGCACCTGCTTTGGACCAATATTCCAGATCACTCCAAAGTGTCCTCCACTTTGCTTTGCAGATAGTCCAGCAGAACCTGGGCAATGAACCAGATGTCCCCTGTCCCCTACTGGCCTTTAACTGGCATTCCAGCTTTCCTGGACTCTGACAACGGTGTTCTAATTTCATTTAAGAAGCAATTACAGAAGAGAATATGCCACCCCTTATCTCAACAAAAGGAAGTAATGTTAGGCACAAAGGAAACTAGTTCCTCTCTACCAGATGGAGTCAATTCCCTTCTCTCTGGCAGAAGGGACAAATGGTTACCTTTGGTGCCTATTGGCACACCAGGACCCATGCTGACTCCATGCTCCTTTATTATTACAATTACCTGTTTAAAAGTTAGAGGCTGAAGTGCCACCTGGTCACCACTACAGAGAACAAATATGCGACAGAGAGGTGGGAACGCTAGAAAAATGGAGCAGTGTGTGCGCTCTCGAGAGGCAGAACTGGAGACTTGAAGGCAGTGGCAGGCGAGAGAGGGCTAAGACCAACATGCTATCATTGCTCAGTAGGGTCGGCAGGATGGTGTATAACAGCCTGGAGCTTAGGCAGATGTAGACTAAGCCCCAAACCAGCCACATGGCTGTGGGATGCCCCTGGCTCTGGGCAACAACGGAGGCCCAAGATAAGGAAAGGTTCACTTTCTGGACTGGATCTCCTTGAAGGAATACCATGGCCTGTGATGCCACCGGAGGCCATGTTAGTGTTGGTGGTCCATGCTGCTGCTCCAGACCATGATGAAACCTGAGATCCATGTGGATGTACGCAGTCTGTGCCACTGTCTGATGCCTTGGTGATGTCCTTGGGCTTTGCTGCCTCAGGACACTAAGATGATGTGAGCGATGTCTGTAACTACCTGAGGCCATGTTGAGGCTATGTAGTAGCCTATGCAGCTGCAGAAGGCCATGAGTGAGCCAGTGGTCCTGATACAGCCAAGGACTGTGTTGATGTCTACAGCCCATATTACCACCAAAACACCAAGCTGATGCCTGTGGTCTGGGCTGCTGCTTGAACCCATGCTAATGTCCCTGTGTGAAGGAGTTGACCCTGCCCCTTGTTGACCCATAGCACCGTGCTAGTGACACAGGTGGTGGCATGGAGGCAGGAGAGCTGGCTTAGGCCAGAGTACAACTCTCTTCAGCTGATGGCTTCGGTGCAGATGCAGGTAGAAAAGGACACATCCTCCCTTACAAGGCTGACCACTAGCAATCTGACTCGGAGGTGAGTAAGATCAGGGTACACGATGAGAGATTCCCAAATAATCAATAAAAAATAATTTAAAAAAATCAGAGGGTTATAAAACTTGCAGAAAGGGTTTCTCAAGATAGGTACTATGATCTGATTGACTGGCTTACTTCATAGTCATCACATTTTAACTGATTGAAGCAGGTTGTTTTTCTGTTTCACTGATTCATCCTAATGCTTAGATGTTGCACCTCTTTGTATTCCCTGACCTCAGGCAATCTAAAAAAAACAAAAACAAAAACAAAAACAACAAACACTATAGATATTGGAGGCCCTAAAATTAAACTCCCCAGATTATGTCATTCTCCTAAAACCAGTGGGAATGTAGTGGGTTACTAAACTATAGTTATGCTATCTAAACTATCTTGGGAAAACTGGTCCCTGGTTACTTAGACCAGTCACACATCTCTACAGAATGTGTCCATGACCTAAGGGTTATGAAAACTATTTGTTGATCATCCAAAAATGGGATCCTCTGGGGAAGCCCTTTTGTCTAGGTCTATGTCCTTCCCCAAATGCATCTGCCAACTCAAATTCTATCCTGTTGCTTTCTGGACATTACTATAGGCCCCTGTATCATAAACTGTGTACCTACATATATAAAAAGGAGAGTTAACACGTTAAGTTATTAACGTTTAGCCCTATCAATGATTGATTCATAGGAGCAAGAGCCAATGGGGAATGCAGCAGCTAAGGACTCCATCTTAGGTCTGACTCCAGCCCTTTGAACAACCTGAGGCTGTTAGTTAAAACCAGGAATCCCAGGAATGCAAGACTAGCTATGTTTCCTCACACCTGTGGAAGTGCACTTCCACAACAATAAATTGTGGCTTTTACCTTTAAAAGTGGCCCTCCCATTTTAGTTGGGCCTTAGTCCCAAATCCAACCAGAGAACCCAGAATAGTTGCAGCTTAAATAAAAATTTGGCTGATTACAACTGGTCAGAGTTGGTGGCATTTGGTACTTTTTAACTTTGAAACATAAGCACAACATTTTGTGATATTGAGTGACAGTCACTTAAACTTCCAGGTCTTAGGTCCTCATTACCATTAATATATTTAGTGTTATCCGAGGCACCAAGTTTAATGATTTCATTCTAAAGGCTTTGTTCTTCTTTCTTCTCATTCCATGAACCTCTCTTAATCCACTTGTATCATTTGCATGAACTGACAAGAGAGTCCATACTGTATCTGAATTAATCCAAACCACTCCCTCTCACCAGGACCAGAGTAAGTCAAAGACTTACCACCATCTGTGCTGTTCTGCTTGCTATACAGGCACCTATTCACATTCTTAACTTTTAACTGCATGGCTTTACAAAAGATGTACACAGTAGGTATTTATATTCTTAGGAGGATCAGTGAGCCCATGACAATAATTTCTGAATGAGGAAAAATAAAAACAGACATCTCATGGGTGAGGGTGGGTATGTTTGTAAAATGCTACCATTTCTCTTTGGTCAGTCTGATATGTCTCTAAAGAGTATGTTCATTTCTTTTAATAAAAGTGTGCTCTCTGTTATAATCTATAGAAAATTTTGAGCTTACTTCTAAGTTGCCAAAACAACTTTGAAAGAGAACAGTATTGAAGATTTTTTATACATCAAAACTTACCACAAAGATACAACAATCACCAAGAGAAGGGGATGAAAAGCCCAGAAATAAACCCTTTTGTATGTGATTGAAAGATTCTCAGGACAGCAAAGGTACTCAATGTGGAAAATGATGGTCTCTTCAACAGAGCTGCAGAACCCAGACAGTCACACGCACAAAACGACACTGGATCCTTCCTTTGTAGCCTAGGTCAAAATTAACTCAAAATGGATCAAAGACCTAAATATAGGAGCTAAAATTGTAGGAAAAAAAACACTAATGCAATCTAAAGAGTGATACACCAATGGGTAGGTTTCAAACAAATACAGCCATAAATCCTGCAAGCCGACACCCACCTGTACTGTCAAGCTGACACCACCTGTACTGTCAAGCCGACACCCGCCTGTACTGTCAAGCTGACACCCACCTGTACTGTCAAGCCGACACCACCTGTACTGTCAAGCCGACACCACCTGTACTGTGAAGCTGACACCCGCCTGTACTGTCAAGCTGACACCACCTGTACTGTCAAGCCGACACCTGCCTGTACTGTCAAGCCGACACCTGCCTGTACTGCCAAGGAGCAGAAGTAGCAAAGGAAAAATTACCAGTTCCCTCCAAAGAAGGGGTCACCAAAACAAACAAATAACCCCCCTGTTTTTCAAAGACACTTTATAATTTTTCAAGAAAGATGGAGGTTGGGGTATAGCTCAGTCACAGTGCTTGCTTGGCAAGTATGAGGTTCTCTGTTCAATCTCCAGCAACATATTAAAGGAAAGAAAAAGATGGGTATAGTTTGGTTCCAACACTTAAAATAATTTGATGAATTCATGTGATTCATATTCATGAACAGTCCTGGAAAACATCTGGTCATTGAGATTGGATAAATCACTCTCACAAAAAGAAATCTTACTGTTACAGATATATCAAAGATGCAAAATATATTCCAGAAATGGCATGGAATCATGACTAGATTAAATGCAATCATAACAATGACTTCAACATAAGATCAAAATGCAAAGACTCTTAACCTCAACTTATTCTGAAAATGGCATAAATACACTGAATTTACAAACAAATTCAGCAAGTGAATACAATTTAGGCTTAAAAGGTGTTATGGGTTGTAAGACAGCTTCATTTGTGAGAGCACTTGCCACCAAACTGGCAACTTGAGTTTGATTCCTGGAACCCACATAAAGGAAGGAAAGAACCGACTCAAGTTATCCTCTGACACACACACACACACACACGTGCACATACACACATACATGCCCACTCTCACATACACATATCATACATAAATGTGCACAAACACAATAACAACAAGTAAACAAAAAAATTTAAGGCACAAAAACATGAGTGTTTCTGTACAAGACAAGAGTTAGAGCTTAAGAGCATTGTGAGGGACCCTTACAGGACCACTATACTAGTCAAAAACAGAGAAACAGCCTGGATGGCATCAGTGTCTTCCTCTGACCTGTTCTGGATGTCAGCACTAATGTCAGGCCTCTTTCTCAAAACTGTCCATCATATATAGCATGGATGATACCTACTGTGCTCTTGAAAATCCCTCTTTACAGGATTTGAAATTTTTGAAATTACTTACACACACACACACACACACACACACACACACTCACTGGCAAGGCAGTCTACACAGAGGAGGCTGTATTCAGGTCAGGGATGGATAGCTGAATGTGGTGTGCAAGAAGTCAAGGGGATTAATGATCTTGAATTAATCTTGAATTGAATACAGCTGTATTCTTCCAAGAAGGAATGCTTTTTTCTGCCAATCAATTTCACATGTGCCGGCTAACACCCTAGCCTTTGGTTTCTATGCACACTTGCTTCTTGTCCTTTGGGTCTCAGCTGAGCATCTCTTCCTGCGGTTCCTTTCCAGAGCTCTGAAGGGCACTTAGGTAGCTTGCTCTTTATCCTGTAAGTGTATCAGTACTTACAGGCTGATAAGGGGATAGACTATTTGTTTTGTTCACTGCCTCGCCTTAGGGTGCTACAACATCCCTTGCATCACTGACTACAACAATAAGAACAGTGAACTCATGCTACATAAACAAACAGATGGATGACCCTTTATAAAAGTAAGTCTCATACTGAAAACATCACCCTTCCCTCCTATTTATCAAGTTAGATGTCAGGGGTCAAGAGTGCAGTGAGAGTTTCTTAAAGCAGGGATCTGAGCTGGGTGTTTGGATGGACACTGCCTGGAGAAGTCTCTGACATTCATATCAATATCATCTTTCAGGAATATGTGCAGGCCACACTATTTTTCATTGCCAAAACAAGACATATGTTCAATCGATACAGCAGGGTGGCTCCCGTGGTGAGTTCACTTTTACTCTGTAGGGTCTGGCAGCTAGCACTAAATCTTTCCGAGGGTTTCAGTTTCATTTGCCTCTTTTAGCCCCAGGAGTTTTTACACAATACACATTTCTCACATGTAATTACATAATGGAGAGTGAGTTGTTATACATGACATTTAATTTTCCATAGTGGGGGAAGGCATGACAGGAGCTACAGGCAAGATCATTTATCTCCTTGACTCTCTGCACGCCACATACAGCCATTCATCCCTGGCATGAATACAGCCTCCTCTGTAAACGAGCTTGCCCACATGGAGGGAAAGCACACAAAGTGAAGGGTGTGGCACAAACCAACAGCCTAGATTGTAATATGCATCCAGATGGGGCAGAGGTGAATAACTTAGCATAACATAGTCTATATACTTCAGATTTACTTATGGAATTGTCTAAAACATAATCCTATATGGAGAAAGGGAGGAAGCAATCATGTATACTCTGGACACTTACAGCAACTAATGTGCACTAAAGGCTCACAGACCCCAGCAAAGAGCAGGTCAGCTAAGGTGAATAAACACAAGCGTTAGGAGAACAGAATACGGATGTGATCATATGCACATACATCATCACACACTAAGGGACCCAGTTAATTAAAACATTACATGTACCACATTTTAACAGCATTTTTTCTCTGAGTGCTAGTTATACCCTACAACTTATGAACAATTCTCATTTTTATTTCAACAGTCAATAAATTTGAAAAAGAGTCACCAAGGTATAAAAGTCAATAATTTATGTATAATGGAAAGGCTTGGAAAATAATAATTTCAACCAAGGGAGAAAATGTTTCCAAATAGAAGCAACAACTATAGAAAATACAGTATATAAATGCATTTTTAAAATAACTTAACCTAATACAGTAATATGGAGTTTAATCATATCAGTGGTGCCATAATATGCGAACCTCACTTAAAAAAATAAGCTTCTGATGGGGATTTGATCCCTCTGGGGAAGGGGTTGAGACAGGATTTTTCTGTAGCTTTGGTTCCCGTCCTGGAACTAGCTCTTATAGAGCAGGTTGGCCTCGAACTCACAGAGATCTGCCTGCCTCTGCCTCCCAAGTGCTGGGATTAAAGGCGTGCGCCACCACCACCTGGTTTGATCCCTTTAATAACATTCCCAGAAAATGGTTTTACATAGTGTTCCTTGTTTTGGAATATTTAACTATGTAAAAATGTGTTATTTTTATGCTGTAGAATATTACTTTAACTGTGTAAAGGTGTGTTACATTTGTTTATGCTGCATTTGTTTAATTATGAAGAGATACATTGCTGTTTCACCTTGCCTCCCTAAGGTATCTGATTAGTCTAATAAAAAGCTGAACGGCCAATAGTTAGGCAGAAAAATGATAGGCAGGGTTGGCTGGCGGAGAGAATAAGTAGGGGAAGAAAGGAGAAACAGGAAGAAGAGAGGAGAGACTGAGGGAGACACCTGAGGCCAGAAGCCAGGCAGCCAGACATAGAGAGAGCAGGAGAGTAAAATCTACATCAAGAAAAGGTCAGAAGTCCCAAGGAAAACTCGATGAAGAGAAACAGGTTAAGTTAAAGAGCTAGTTAGAAATGAGCCTAAGCTAGGCCAAGCACTCATAAATAATGAGAAGTCTCTGAGCCATGGTTTGGGAGCTGGTTGGTGACCCAAAAGAAAAGGTCTGGTATATTTCCTTTTCATTCATTATGCTTATTCATTATGATGGAATGAAAGACTCTTACAGCACAAACTTGCTTTATATAACAGTATTAAAACTGGGGCAGTACAAGAAATATTTGCCAGCAAATCTGACAACCTGGTCCTATAAGGCTCACATGGTAGCAGGGGGAACCGATCTCACAAGTTGTTTTCTGACCTCCACACCCATGCTGAAGAACACGGACCACCTATATGTCCCCAAAATACACAGACAGACAGACAGACAGACACACACACACGTAATAAACACCCAGCATCCTGAAATTAGAGAGAATACAGAGAGTGCATTTTTGCACCATTTCCTTTCTTACTTCTTTCAGTTTTTCCGGCCATAGTCCCAGACAGTGCTGGCTGCATCTGGCCAGGCGTTCATCCCCACACTAGACCAGGAAACTGACTAAGCTCACACAGCTGAGGTATAAACAGCTGGATTCCAAGTCCGGGGATGATGGACCCAAGGTTTATTCTTCAGATTTTCATCCAGGAACGGGGAAGAGGGAGAGGATTCCTCTTTCTAGTTATGCATTCTCAGGGCAATAGTTCCTTTCATTTGGCAAGTGAGGCTTAATTCATTGTCTGCACATAAAATACCAGATATGTATCAATTCAGTCCAATAAAACCTGGCTGTTAGCACAGTGCACATCTCCCCGATTCAGCTGAAGCTCATTTCCCCATAAATTTCAATGTGGATACAGGAAATTGTACAGACTCACTCCCACAACTTAGCTCCTCCTGCAGACCTATTCTTTTCTCTTGCTCTCACCTTTGGCACTGTGGATACTGAAACCCGGGACCTGCACGTACACGCTGGGCAAGTTCTCGACCACTCAGCTGCCCTGCCAATCCCTTTTTATTTTTTCTATGAAAATATAGAAAAATATTTCAATCTTACTAATTTGGGGATATGATAAAAAGGTAGACTTATTAGACACAAAGAATTTTGAATTATATACATAGATACTATATATTTAAATTCACACAATAGTAAGTTACTATCATTTTTACTTTGGAAAAGAATCTAGAACTGCTCTGTGGTAGTTTGAAATAACATTTCTGAAGATCCATCAGATGCTGGGTATTATATAATTTAAGGACCTTACAACAGAGGTACACACTATGGTCTGAATGTATCCCCAAGCTGTCTGCTGAAGCTTAATTACTAGGGTGACACTGTTAGTTGAGGGCTTTCTGGGGAGATCTCTGGAGGCAGAGCTCTTGGGATTCGTGCTGTTGAAAAACATGCAGAAGGAAACTGCTTTGACAAGTAAAGACCTAGTAAGAGACAGGAAGCGGGCCCTTACCAGACGCCAAACTTGCTGGCCATCCATCAGGATTTGAAGAAATAACTCTCTGTAGTCATAAGCTGGCAAGTCTACAGTATTCATTTTACTAGCAGTCCCAAAGGAACACAATTCCTCATCAGATTAAACCTTTTCAGTGTACACTGATAACTTCAAAATTGCTTAGTATCATCTTAGCAAATAAATACTTATTAGCCTCTTCAGTCTTGCACACACCATTAACTTAGCAAGCAAACTGTCATTTGATTCACCCTGCTCTAAACAAAGCAAACAGACAAACAAACAAAAACTTGAAAGCTCAGAAAGCTGAGCTGCCCAAGTCCTCATCGCTCTGGAGACTCTCTGCAGCTCTGTCTCCTATGGTCAACTCCATGTTACTTGTCTTTCTTTACAGGAGGAGGAGGGTTCTGACTCCCAAATCCTTTACAACATTAAATGATTTCCTCTGGACCCTACTCCATTTCCTTTCTGTTCCTTTAAACTGGCAATAAAGGCCCCACCAGAGCTGCAGCAGTAACAGCACTGTTAATAACAGCACTTGTAACTGCAACGAATGCCATGCACACCGTCCAGTTTGTGGATTGTTGTTACTCCCATCTACTACAAGAAGCAGCCTCGGGAGGGCTAGCGCATGCTTTCAACAGCTGAGCATCCAAACAGCATTGTGTACGCTGTGGTGAGGGACTATATAAATGGTGACATCACTGGGGCAGTTTGTAAGAGAGGGAGAGGCATCATGGGAAGCCAGGAGGGCAGAGAGTGATTCTGGGGTTAGTCTCATTTGTTTTCTGTTTAATCTCTTTGTGGTGCTGAGGATGGAACTGAGAGCCTCAAGAACGGTAGGCAAGCACTCTACTACAACTCCATCCCAAGTGCATTTTTTTTTCTTTTAGTTCTTAAATTGTATTGAAAATATGTGTGTGTACACATGAATCCAGATACCCAAAGAGACCAGAGGCAGCCAATCTCCCTGGTGCTGATATCACAGTTGGTAGGGAATGATCAGATATGGGTACTGGGAACCAAATTCAGGTCACCTGGAAGAGAAACACCCCTGAACCATCTCCCTAGCACCAAAGCTTATATTTTTATAAGAACACAGTTTCAAGAAAACTAACTCCAAATCCATAGAAGTGCCTTAATCTTCTCAGAGAAGTACCCAGTGATTGACCGATTTGAACCCCCTTTTCAAAGGACAATATGGGAAACCTTACGACATTTGAACCCTGTGTGACACACGAATGATATCAAAACCCCAGCAGGTCCACATCTGTTTAATCCGCACACAGCCTTTGCAGGCAGTCTCTAAGGCTGAACCTGTGACTTGTGCGGACTTCTCTCAGTGGACGTCTTAGCCTTTTCAGTTACTGGCCTTGCTTCAAATCTGCTCAGGTTACCATAAGCGAACTCACGTGAAACACTGTTGTGTTACGGAGCAGCGTGCTGTGTCCCGCCACCCGGCTAGCTTTACCCGAAATAATTACACGGAAACTGTATTCTTTTAAACACTGCCTGACCCATTAGTTTCAGTTTCTTATTGGCTAGCTTTTACATATTGATCTAACCCATTTCTATTAATCTGTGTAGCCCACGAGCTGGCTTACCAGGAATGATCTTAACCTGCGTCTGTCTGGAATGGGAGAATCATGGCGACTCCCTGACTCAGCTTCTTTCTCCCAGCATTCCGTTCTGTTTACTCCGCCTACCTAAGGGTTGGCCTATCAAATGGGTCTAGGCAGTTTCTTTATTAATAAGAAATTACTCCCACATCAAAACACTTGACAACTGGAAGAGCAAGGAAACCCAAAGAGGATGCTGCTGAGGACTCCTCAGCCAGTGGCACATAAGACACAGAGACACACAAGAAGATCTCCCCCTTTGGAAGGCAGAACAAAAAAGCCAGATAGGAAGAAAGAGCTATTAGGTAGGAGAAGAGTATGCAGCATCAGGAGAAAGTACAAGGAAGGGCTGAAAGGTGGTGGGAAGGGTGTTCAGCTGTACTAGTGCCCAACCTGAAAACAAAACTATCCTCGAATACCAGTGTTCCCAGTGGTGGAGAGGTCTCACTGATGGTAATTAGCAGCGAAGGGAAAAATAACAACCATTTTCATCTTGAAAAGGCAGTGAACATTCTTTCAGCCCTAAAGTTTCCCCTAGAGTCAACCGTTTTACTTGTTGTGCAGCACTGGAGATGGCCTTGAGTATTCCAGGCAAGTGCTCTACCTCCTCTGAGCTGCATCCCCAGCGCATACTGATTACGTTCAAAAATTTTGGTTCATTTATTTTATTTAATGTGCACAAGTGTTCTGTCTGCATATTATATGTACAATGTTCACACCTAGTGCCCAAGGAGCCCAGGAAGAAGGAATTGGGCCTCCTGGGACTGGAGCTGCCATATGGATGCTGGGAACTGAACCTGTGTCCACTGCAAGAGCAGCCAATGCTCTTATCCACTGAGACATCTCTCCGGCATGTCATTTTAAAGTTTTGAAACAAAACAATGATGGAGGTAGATGTTTTATGGTGTTCATATGAAAAATGGTAATGGAAGCATAAAGGAAAGACACCCAGAAATACTTAACAAACTTGGTTACTTACACCACCTACAAATTATTTAATTTTAACTAACATTTCAGTTAAATAACAGAGACTTAAACAAGCCTATCTCTTACGGGTATAGAAAACTGGCTGCAAGATGTACAGATTCCCAACTCTTCCTGACAAGCACTGTCGGAGCTGATTGGCGAGGTGGCTGCGTGTGGAATCCCAAACACTGCAGAGATGGATTTCCTAAGCTACATTTCTCACTAGCACTTTTTTTCCTAAATGAAAATGTCTTGTGCAGCAGGCTGGCCTCCAGCTCTCTGTGCACACAAGTATGACCTTGAACTTCTGACCCCGCTCCCAACCTCTGCCAATTGCTAGAATTATACGCATATACTACTGTATCTGGTACTGAAGATGAAGCCAAGATCTAGCATATATGAGCAAGTGATCTAATACCTAAAATACCCACAACCCTCATCAGCACTCCTGAAAGATGCCCCTACACTTTTCTATGTTCTCTGACTACTGGATCTTTCAGAAAGACAATAATAACTAGTGAATGAAAAGCCATGGTGAAATAGTGAAGGACTCCATTGCATTTCTACAGAAAAATAGCATCTAGCATACAGACACTTCTATAGGAGCTGAGATTTAAACAACAAGAAACTCAACTACCAATTCCATGTTGTAAAACATGGAAAACCAAGAAGAATCTTGTGGAGTTCAAACACTCCACAGTTTTCTTAAAGTAACCGAAAAGCAAAGTGTGGAATACAGTGACTTTGTTAGACAAAACAAAAATAAAACAGTCTTTTGCCAATAATGGTCTCTGCAGAAGAGACTGTATATTTAGGAAAAACTTACCTAATAAAAACCAGTTTGACCCTGGTTGGGGCAGTTTTAATAATGGCAGATGCATTTTGATGACTTCTTCCATAAAGGATCTGATTGTTTATCTGTTTGGGAAAAAAATAAAATATACTTGTAAAAATACAACCCATATATTTTACACAATGAATAAATTATATATTATATATAATATATATTATAAAGTACATGCTTGGGATTAAACAATAAAGTCTTCACTTTTAATCATGTGTATAGGATTCATTAATAGTAACAATCTCAATATTCTTCATACCACACATTACCAATGTAATTTTAAGCTGTGAAAAGTCTCCTAAACTCTGCTGTGGCTACGGGGAATAAAGGACTCAACTCCTTGGCCCTGTGGCTAAACTTTATAAGAAAGGTAGTTGAGCTCATTGCAGATATGGCAGATATTTCATATTCTATGACTTTTCCAGATTCCTAAAGAATGTAGGAAACAGACCAAACTGTAGTATATACAGAGCTCTGGAGGGCCCATTTAACACTATGCTGCAACTGTGTTGTGGTTATTACATAGAATAAATCATTACCACAGGAGATATATATTATATGCCTGTTTTAAGTTGAGTTTTAGGTCAACATTACAAAGTACATCTTACTGATAACCAATGAGTCATCTGTTCCTGTCTAAGGTGTACTGGAATTATAATTTGACTAAAGTCACCTAAATATGATAGAACAGTAGATCTAAACTGTTTTTATTTCGGGTCCTCCCACTGATATGTTATATAATAACTACAATTATTCCCTCTATCATCTAATTCTATTCTCCCCATCTGTTTGGTAAGGAACTAGTGACTTGTAATGTTATGTTATCCCTATGTAGCCTTGATAACTTCTACAGTCTTAGGGATGGTACAGTACACTTAATTATATGCAAGGGGACTGTAGTCTTTCCAAATCGGTGCTTAATCCATCTGCTCTTGATGTCTCTGTAAGGCTGAATCTGAAGACACAATTGACATCTCTTTGAAAACATTGTTTCATCACAGTGGTTACATCCAGAAAGCAAAAGGGAAACAAACATTTCAAATAGTCATGGAAATACTTCTAACTGTGTTAAAGGGAGCCAGTCCATCCCCATGCCTAGGGAGGTACAGCCCCTGGCTATCAGGCAGCTTTTATTCTGTCAGGTTTTATTCTTGGCTGAGATCATTAGTCTCAGAGAAGTGCACTGACTCCCACACACCTAGTTATCTTTGACGCGCTTTCCTATGCTCTAAAGTGGTCCTGAGAACTGTAAGAAGAAAGCTGTCACAGATCATGGAATCTCTTGATACCTGAAGGAATGTTCCCTTCATATATTCAGACACTCATCTTTTTTGCTGTTAAACTTTAATATTCATACATTTAATAAGGTGGTTATACCCCAGATTTCCAATACTAATACAAATGTACAAATACTTTCATGCTTTCACTTTTCATACAGACATGCGCGTGCATGTGCGCGAACACACACACACACACACACACACACACACACACACACACACACACACACTGTGGGGGAGCACAGACAGAAAGACACACTGTTTCCTTTCTTTGTCCTTCTGCTTTCCTGTGTTTCCATCCTGGTGCTAGAGAGTAAACTCAGGCCCTTTCACACACTAAATATGGACTGCAAGGCAAACAGCTGCACATCCAACCTAAACAACATCTTCTCCAACTTAGTCACCAGCCAAAGGTTCTAAGAGTCACGAGAAGAGCTCTGACAGATCAATGCCATGGCTGCCATTGCTGCTGCTTCCTGCAGTACCAGCAACTGTGGCCTTGAGTGTGGGGGCAGTTGCCTCTTGGCAAAGCTTAGGAAGGGTTACACAGTGGAAAACTGGGAACTGAGCAAGCAACTCAAGACACAGGGAGAACTTTACTAAAGTAAATCTAAAGGAAAACTAAGATCTCTAGACAAAAACCAAAACAACTAAAAGGCTACAGTAAATTCTTCTTTCTGGCTTTAAAAATGATATAACCAGGGACCAGTGAGATGGCTTAGTGAGTAAAGACACTTGCCATGTCTGAGGATCTGAGTTTGATACTGGGACCCAACATACACTCACTCACAAGCTGTTCTCTAACCTCTGTACACATAGGTACTCACACACACACACTCTCTCTCTCAACTGCACAAGTCTGTATGTAAATTAGAGCACTAATCAATGGGATTGGTATCATCACAAGATGACACATGATTCAGTGTGGTAGTTCATTCCTGTAATCCCAGCACTGACAAAACTAAGGCAGGAGGACTGTGAGTTTGAAGTCAGCCTGGGCTATACCAGGAGGCTCTGCTCAATATAGGGAGTGAGAAGGAACATTGTCAAACTCTTTTTATGAGGCTACAATTACCCTGATACCCAAACCACATAAAGACATTACTAAGAGAGAATTACAGACCAATCTCATTCATGAACATTGATGCAAAAATACTCAAATAAAATACTGGCAAATTGAATTCAAGAACACATCGGAACCATCATCCACCATGATCAAGTCAGCTTCATCCCAGAGATGCAGGGATGGTTCAACATTTGAAAATCTGTCAACCTAATCCACCATATAAACAAACTGAAAAAATAAAAACCACATGATCATCTCATTAGATGCTGAAAAGGCCTTCAACAAAATACAACATTCCTTCATGATAAAGGTCTTGGAAAGAGCAGGGATACAAGGAACCTCATAGAAAAAAAAGTGAGAAGTACACTTGAGTGCATTGGCATAGGGAACCACTTCCTAAATATAACCCCAGCAGCACAGACACTGAGAGAAACAGTTAATAAATTGGACCTCCTGAAACTAGAAAGCTTCTGTAAAGCAAAGGACATGGTCAACAAATGACAGCCTGCAGAATGGGAAAAGATCTTCACCAACCCCACATCAGATAGGAGTCTGATCTCCAAAATATACAAAGAACTCAAGAAATTGGTCATCAAAAGAACAAATAATCCAATAAAAAAAAAGGAGTACAGACCTAAACAGAGAACTCTCAACAGAGGAATCTAAAATGGCTGAAAAACACTTAAGGAAATGCTCAACATCCTTAGTCATCAGAAAAATGAAAATCAAAACAACTCTGAGATTCCATTTTACACCTGTAAGAATGGCCAAGATCCAAAACACTGATGACAACTTCTGCTGGAGAGGTTGTGGAGAAAAGGGAACACCCCTGAATTACTGGTGGGAGTGCAAACTGGTACAGCCCCTTTGTATATTATGTGGTGATTTCTCAGAAAATTAGGAAACAACCTTCCTCAAGACCCAGCAATACCACTTTGGGTATATATCCAAAGGATGCTCAACCATGCCACAAGGACATGTTCATAGCAGTATTGTTTGTCATATCCAGAACCTGGAAACAACCTAAATGTCCCTCGACTGAAGAATGGATAAGAAAAATGTGGTACATTTACACAATAGAGTACTACACAGCAGAAAAAAATGACAGCCTGAATTTGGCAGGCAAACAGATGGAGCTAGAAAACATCATTTGAGTGAGGTAACTCAGACCCAGAAAGACAATTATCACATGTACTCACTCATAGGTGGTTTTTAAACATAAAGCAAAGAAAACCAGCCTACAAACCACAATCCCAGAGAACCTAGACAACAATAAAGACCTTAAGGGAAACATACATGGATCTAATCTACATGGGAAGTAGAAAAAGACAAGATCTCTTGAGTAAATTGGGAGCATGGGGACCTTGGGAGAGGGTTAAAAGGGAGGCGAGAAGCAGAGAGGGGAGCAGAGAAAAATGTAGAGCTCAATAAAAATCAATAAAAAGAGAGAGAAGGGAGAGAAAGGAAGGAGTGAACTATGAGGTATGTGTGTGTGTGTGTGAGAGAGAGACCTCTCTGGCATTTGTTATAGCTGCCCAAAGTGACAATGGAAATTGCTTGAACTAATTTCTGCTCTTTGAAATGCAAAACTCCAGTGGTGCAGTTTCTTGTCATTCTATGTATCTACGTTAACTTTAACTCTCTTTGCTGTCTCAGAGTCTGATACCCAGGTCTTTGCCTTGACACACGCAAAGAAGAAAAAGGAAACAGACTTTCTGTCCACAGGAAATTTCTATGAGATACTTACTATTATTATTTTGGTGTTGGGGATTGAACCTAGGACCTCACACATGCCAAAACGGTGCTCTTCCATCTAGCCATATCCCCAACCTAATCTTTCTCTATGACTATGTCCTTGTCTGTCTGCCTACCCCCCCCCCCCATTTAACCATTTATTTAGAGACAAGGTCTCATCATGTAGCCTAGGCTGGCTTTGAACTTGTCATGTGATCCAGGCTGACTTTGACAGTGTGATGCTCCTGCCTCAACCTTCTGAGGTTGAAGGCTGTGATTAAAGGTGTTCAACATGTCTGGTGCCTTCTATGTGCCCGACCAGCCATTCTCGCTTTCTGAATTGCTTTTGGGTTCCTCTTCTTATCATTGACAATGAGGGACTTCTGTGACTCTCTAGATATTATTTCTGTCTTAGCTCTTGACCCCTGGCAATAACAGATATATTTGGGTGAGTTAATTTTCTCCCAGGCTCTGAAATTCAAATCCCATTCATGAACAAACTAAAGCAACTCTGGGTTCCAAGGCCCCAGACAAGAGCCACGCCTGCGTTTCCAAGGCTGGGGGCAGTACTGCAGGTTTCCACGCACATGATTTCCCCTCAGGGTCGCCCTCTGCCTCTCGGGGGAGAAAGAACAAAACCTTAATGTGAGGACAATCCTGTGTAGAGTGGGATAATTAGTTCAGTATTGGTAGTCTGCAGCAGAAGCAGAATTACGGTTAATCCAGTGAAGAATAAGCCAAAGTAAATGGATGTAAATCCTCTCAAACACTGCATAGACTTTCGCTTTAAACGTCTTTAATGAGATTGGTTTTAATCAAATTAACTATGCAAAAATATTAAAGAGAAAAGTTTTCAACTACTCCTAATTTCACACAGTTCGTCTGAACAGGAGTATAAATTTATGCTGAAAAGCAGCTCAATTAATCTACTCAATGTATCAAATTGGGAGTAAAAGTTAATTAAGCTAGGGTTGAAAATATTAATTAGACAAAATTAGAATTTAGTTCAAGTAACAGATTTGCCCAAGGTTTGAACATCATGTCATAATTCATTACACTCAACCATCTCCCACCCATGTTTTCTTTTCTAAAGCAAAATGATGTATTATACAAGCCGATAAACTATCATTAGGGAGCGGAACTGAAACTTCACTGTGAGTGGCTAACAACGAAGTCAGAGTCCTTCCCCCATCTTCACTCTGAAACACCTTCTGAACATATTGTAAGACACTAGAATCTATACATTAACTTTAAAACAACCATTACTGAAGATAAATCACACAGAAAAATCAACACATTATATTTATAACCATCAGCCTTTTAAAATTTTTGGTACTGAACATCAGACCCAGTACCTGGACTATACCAGCCTTTAACCATGGCAGGAGATTTTAAACTTCAAAACTTTATTTTGAGTCAGGGTCCAAACAAATCGCCTTAGATTCAGGCTCATACCACCTTACCCAGCTGCCAATTAACTCTGGATCAAATAATTCCATTTCAATGGATTTAGCCTAAACAAGTTAAAACTTAGGCATTAAAATGTCATTCACCCTAACTATACTTTAAGAAAGAGCAGGAAAACTGCAGGTTTATCCATCTGTCATCATGGCAACAATGGGAAACAATCGCCCTAAAAAGACCTGGTAAAGGTGACGTCTATCTAGGTGTATGGTTATAAGAAGATAGCAGTACTGAGAGGAAAATGTAGCAGACAAGCAGTTTGAAAATAAAAGTTTCTTTGTGGGTCTAAGGAACTAAACCCAATAGTGGGCTCTGTGGTGACAGGTTTGGGTATCAGTATTTTAACGTGTTTATCATATGTCATTTGTTCTATGTGTGTATGCACATATGGTTTGGGTATCAGTATTTTAACATGTTTATCACATTTTATTTGTTCTGTGTGTACATGCACATATGTATGCATGTCTGTCATAACATGAGCATGGAGGCATTAATGCAGTCCTCTCTTTCCACCACGGGCTCTGGGGACCCAGTTCCGGTGTGTGTCTGTGATCACAGCATAGGGGGGCTGATCCAGGTTTGTGGGCTGGAAGTTAACTTGGGCTACACTGTGAACTCTGTCTGCAAACACAGCTTTGTAATAATAAAAAAATACTTCAAAAAATCTCTTTTATTTCTTCCTTAAAAAATAAAAATAAAATAAGAAGAAAGGGAAAGAAGATGGAGGTGTCCTATTTCCTTCACGCAATCGACGGGGATAAATAAATGGTGCAATCTACCTCGTAACAAGAACTGCTACGAATATTGCAGGAAAAAAAAATGATGGTTTCTGGGAATTTAAGATACTTCAACATAACAATTGAGGGTATGTGTCTTTTGTGTGTGTGTCTGTGTGTGTACATGCTCATATGCACCTGTGCAGGTGAGTACACGTGGAGGCAGAGGCCAGCCTGGGCTGTCTGTCCTTGAGGGATCATCTACCCTGTGTTTAATGACTTTATTTGTGGTGTGTGTGTGTGTGTGTGTGTGTGTGTGCGAGAGAGAGAGAGAGAGAGAGGAAGAAAGAGAGAGAGAGAGAGAGAGAGAGAGAGAGAAGAGAGAGAGAGAGAGAGAGAGAGAGAGAGAGAGAGAGAGAGAGCGCTCCAATGCCACAGGGGCCAGAACCAGCTCCTTGGAGCTGGAGTTACAGGCAGTTGTGAGCTGCATAATGCGGCTGCTGGGAAACCAAACCCTTGTCCCCCAGAAGAGGAAGCACTCGCTCTTGCCTCCCCTCCAGCTCCACACTGTACTTTTAGAGACAGGTTTCTCAATGGTACCTGGCCTCTCTCGGTAGGCTAGGCTGTTTCGCCAGCAAGCCCAGGGATGATCTGTCTTCTGTCTTCACCTTCTTAGCACTGATGCAACAAGGGCTTGCCACCCAATTGACTTTTTACATGTTGTTGGGGACCAAACTCAGGTCCCCATGCTTGTGTGGCAAGCATTCTACCATCTGAGCTATCTCTCCACACCAGGCATAATTCTTAATAATATTCTTAGTTGCTGTGGGACAATGGTGTGTAGCCTGTCAATTGTATTTTAATAAAAAACTGATTGGTCAGTAGCCAGGCAGGTAGTATAGGCGGGACAACCAGACAGGGAAATGAGAACAGGAGAATTCTGGGAAGAGGAAAGCTTGGTCTGCAGTCCTGACCTGGCCACAGAGCAAGCAAGATGTGACTGCCTCACCGAAAAGGTACCAAGCCACGTGGCTAACATAGACAAGAATAATGGGCTAATATAAGTTATGAGTTAATAAGAAGCCTGAGCTAATGGGCCAATCAATTTATAGTTAATGTAGACCTATGTGTGATTTCTTTGGGACTTAACAACTGTAGGAACCAGGCAGGACAGAAAACTTGGTCAACACTTAAGTCAGATAAGCAAATAGGACTCAGGTTACTAGTGACCTGAAATTCCTTTACCAACAATATGAAGCTGGGTATAGTGGCATAGGTAGTTGGATCTCTGTGAGTTCATGGCTAGCCTGATATATACAGCAAGCTACAGGCTTGCCAGAGCTACATAGTAACCCCCTGTCTCAAAATAAATAAAACCCAATCAGCCAAACAAAGAGAATATCAAGATAAAATGCCTATAGTGGTAATGTTTAGCCTAAGGTTTCTTTCTTTCTCACACAAAAGAGGCCATGATTAGAAATCTATCTCAATTCTTAGTTATATTTTCCTCATATTCAAAATATTTCATAAGTCCCTTTACTGACCTACTCAAAAAACTCAGTCTCCAAGATTCTCTTCTCCCCTCCCCTCCCCTCCCCTCCCCTCTCCTCTCCTCTTCTCTCCTCTCCCCTCTCCTTTTAAAAGTGTTCAAATTTTACTTGTATTGTACATATGGTATGCCTGTGTGCGAGCACCCTCACAGGTGCCTACATGGATCACATGTGGAGGGCCACTTGCAGGAGCAGAGTCTCTCTTTCCACTGTGGATTCTGGAGACTCAACTAAGGTCATAGGCATTCATGGCAAGCACTTTTACCCACTGAGGCATCTCACTGGTCCCAGTTTCTAGTTGCAACAATTGTCAGCTTGCTTAAAAAAACTGTCCCGCAGAGGCACGATGGCATCCTTTGCACCTAAGAATGTTTAGCACATACCTCATATAGTCTAGCACTGCCCTTCAGCATGGGCCCGAGACAGGAGGAAGGCCTGTGTTAGTATAATGAGGACTCAGAGATTCACAAGCTCAATGATTATAAGAGTTTAAGGTATGAAGTGATGCTGACAGAATGCAGGCTCAAATCTCCAGGTCCCCAAACCCCAAGTAGGTCTGGGGTCACTGCAGCATGTCACAGAATACTCAGTAGGTGTCAGGGAACTCCTTTGCTTCTCTTAATCCTTAATGTAAGCAATCACTCATATCCTATTCCAGCCAATTCCCAACCCACGCAAAAAATGTACCCACCTCCCAATTCTCAGCGAGGCCAAGGACTAACTCATGCTCCTGTAAGCAATGCTAGTCACCAAAAATAAAAAAATACAAGAAAGTAAAAGGGGGACTGATAGGGAAAGAGTGGAAATCAGGTGGAGGGGAGAAGAGAGGGTAATGGGGCAAATACAATCAAAATATGTTACATACATGCATGAATATTTCATAACTTTCATAACATAATAAAGTTAGTATATCATTTAGGATATGCTAATTAATCTTTAAGAAACCCTCTCCTCATCAGTTTTGCTTTCTAAGGTTTCAGATCAAATGTGGTCTGAAGGTGTTTAATGAAAAACTCTAGAAATCCTTCATACTTTAAAAAAGATTTTTTTGGAACTGGGAGTAGTGGCACATGGCTTTAATCCCAGCACTCAGGAGGCAGAGGCAGGTGGATCTCTGAGTTCCAGTCCAGCCTGGTTTACAGAGCAAGTTCCAAGATAGCCAGGGCTACACAGAGAAACATGTCTTGAAAAACAAAAACAAATAAAAGAATGTTTTTGAAACCTGAATATGTACATGGGTTGATCTGTCATTTTAACACAGACCCTGTCTTTGTTGACCCTGCCCCTCCCCTACAGGCTGGCATCATCCTCTCCAGAGTCCCCTTTCCATTTTCATGTCTCATAGTTCACAGCTTGGGTTCTGCACAGAGAACGGAATCAGCCTTTGTCCAGGGGTCAACACTGCACGCCTGATACTGGCTACTCAGCTATCAGATCAAACATGCTCAGGCAGACACGTTTACTTAAGAAATGCCACAAATATTCTGGTGACTCAGACATCCGAAAGAGGAAAACGCAGTAATACACTTGAACAGAAAACTCATTTGTAAAACTTTATTACAGTACTTTTGCCTCATTGTTATACTGTACGAGTTACTGTTAATACTGCACTATGCCTAATTTATAAAGCCAACTTTGTCATTAGTCTATATGTATGGGGAAAATGTAATATAAACTGGGTACTAGGGTTTATGCCTGCAATCCTAGGTCATGATTCAGGACAACTAACCTGAGTTCGAAGCCATCCTGAGCTACTTAGTGAGCTCTAGATAAGCCTGGTCTAAAGAGGGAGAACTTGTCTAAAAATCAAATGAAAACAAAATTAAACAAAACAATAATGATGATGGTAATGAGTCTTATTATGAAAGGCCAGTACTACCCATGGTTTCAGGAATCTATGAGGGGGTCTTGCAATGTATCACCTTTTGGGCAGGGGTGTTATACAGCACAATTAGTGAAGTAAAAATTCCTATTATGCAAATGCAAACAGACTGTATATGTGGTCAACAGAACACCCCCCAGAATACCCTCAGTGTATATTTTCCCAGGCTGCACCTCAGTATAGCCTCAAGATAGTAAAGGAGGACCACGCTGAATAAAGGGGGGCTGAAAGATTGTAGTACAATCATTACCTGTCGTGTTACACACCAAGAAGAGCCACAGAAACCTGAGGCAAGGAAGCCATTACTTCCAATTGGCATGTTCCTTTCCCTATGCCTGATTCCTGTGTTTCAATTTTCCTTAATGATCTGTTTCTTCCGTTCTTGACATTTCATTTCGCCACTAATGTGACTAGATTTAGAATCACCTAGGAGACACATCTGAGAGAATAGTTCCAGACAGCTGTGATTTAGGAGGACAGATACAATCTGCATGTGTGTGGCACCATCCCACATGGGGGAAAAAAAGGGAAAAGATGCAAAGATAATCGGAATACTAGCAGTCATCGGTCTGCTTCCTGATTGTGGAAGCACGTGACCAGCCCCCTCATGTTCCTGTCTCACATCCCTGCTATGATGGACTATATCCATTTGAACCATAAACCAAAATAATTCTTCCTTACTTAAGTTGTGGCTGATATTTTCCTTCCTTGAGTTGCATTGGTTAGGTATTTTGTCATAGCAATGAGGAAAATGTCCAATACACCTTCATTTTGCTTTGTTTTCTAAGGTCTTAAGATAATTTGGCTCACTGCAGAGACCTCAGAACTTCTGTGAGAACAACGAGGACCACAGCAATAAGACGTGAATGACTACTATTCCTTCCACAAAACAGTAAGAGTGGAGCTTTCAGGGATGAAAAGACAACGAGGTGCAACTAAATAATTCAAAACTCCTCCCCTAACAAGCTGTCGTCAGAAACAGAAATGGCAAAAATAGAGCTGAAGCCTTCACAGCTGGAAGCTCTGGCAGAAAACCAGGACACTCAGTGCAAACTAGGTTTTACACAATAGCTTCTATGCCTGAAAATAAAGCCCAAGTCTACAGTAGAAATGAGGGCAAGCTCTTCAATTATGAAGTTCAGAAGCTCCCAGGCTGTACATGAACAAGTTCAAAGGAGGACTGCCTTCCTTCTTTGGTTCTTAATAGAGGAGCATGATTTTATACATTCTTCTTTTAATGAACATAGACTTGCATTACATTTTAAGATGGATAATATCATATGGAATTGCAATGTGAGAATCTAAGGCAGGATAGAGAAACAAAGTTTAGGGACCACAGGAAGGCATAGGAGGCTTTCACTTGAGCCTGGTTGTCTTTTTACTAGTTAAGAGTCCAGAATTCTGACACAACTAACAATTCTGGTGGAAAGAGTGTCTATATAGACCAGATGTGATGGTACACACCTTTAATCCCAGCATCACTTTACTTTGGCATGTAGGAAGGTCGTATTCAGGACCTACTCACAATACTCATTTGTGTTAACTTTGATCGATCCATTTTTAAATAGTTTTCGGGTATTAAATACAGCTGTCTGTTTGTTGAGATAGGGTCTCAGTTTCTAGTCCTGACTGACCTGCAGCTCACAGTGTAGACCAGGTTGGCCTTGAGATCACAGAGATCTGCCTACCTCTGCCTCCTGAATGCTGGGATTAAAGGCGTGCGCCACCACACCTGGCCAAATACAGCTTTAATATGCATTATATTCATATCTAAACCATTCATGTCAAAGCCATTTGAAGTCACTGCCACAGTAAAAGAAAAACCAAAAACCTAGTCAATCAACTCTGCATGAGTAGATATTAAGAACTATTCTGCCAAAAATTTATGGAGAAGCATAATTTTGTTTCAATTTTGAAATCCTATTCCTCAGACTGTTTTTATACCAGGAGATTTTATTATATGATGTATCTTAGGGCAAAGTTCTTTCATTAAAAATACTTGATAAATACACCCGGCTATGGTAGTGTGGATGACATGAGCTTCTGAGTATAAATTAAGAGATTTTATCCCACGGATGCACAAAATCTAGCGATTTACTTACTAGCTTCCATACCACAGTCCAAATCATATCTAAGCTTTCCAAAATGTTTCAAATCTAATTTGCTGGCAAGGAACAGCTGTAGGCCAATGCCGACACCAAGGAAGGCTGCATGATGCGGTGATCAACTGCACCTGGGCGGATCAACTCACTTTTGTGATTATAGTGGGTTTTTTTTTCTTTATGAAAACAGTATCATGACGAGATTTGAATTGACCCTGGTTTTATGCCTCTATCCCTGGAAGGTATGAGAGGTACTCACACCTCCTCTTTTCCACTGTACATGTACTGGACAGGACTCAGTTTAGGCTTCTGCAGGTTCCACAGCTCCACACAGCAGCCTAATCCATTCTGTTTTGAGCTGACACATCACTCAGACTCCCTGCACAGCACCACTGGCCCTGTCTTCTCACACGTGCATGGTAAGGAGGATTATAAATGAATCCTATATTCATACGGCAGCACTGTGGCCCAGAATTGCGCTGGGAAAGCCAGTGTTCTAGTGCAAGCCTCATTCTGTGTACATGGTAATTATATGGTAATGCTTTCTGAAATTAATTCAGTAACCTTCACATTAGAACTGAAAGGAAGGTTAAAGGAGCTGAGATTTAATCACATTGTCTTCTGGGAGCTTAACAGAAAATTCCTTTTACACATGAACTACGCCATCGCCCCACAGAACTCATGATTATTCTACTACTACGGTGCAATTGCACACTGCCAGGACTGCGGCAACCACAGGCCCCAAACCGGTCACACCAAGGCTCTGGGAGAAAAGCGGAGTTTCTGATTTAAAAGGAGACAGGATATGTTCTTGATAATTATTTTACTTCTTAACTGGACTTCAGAGTCTTAAGCAAATGGATCAACTGTAAATCTTAGAGGCAGTGAGCAAAGGCGTGACAGAACAGTCATGGCCGGGTAATGAAGGAACTATGAATCAGAAAGAGAACTATGAAAATACGCAAGCCACAAGACTGAACCCAATTCAGGGTTGAGGCTATAAAATAACCGTATTTTGGGTGAGAGTTTACAAATACCCATGGTTCGCTCCATTTCTTAAAACCCATTTGCACAATGCAGCGTTCCCAACCATCTAATGTTCTGCAATGTCCACGGTCATGCTAGATTTTAGCTTTTCTAGCTCACATCAGTAAATCAGTTTTCTATTCTCAGCCAGCAAACACATCCCAACTCCTCATCTGTTAAAGAAAAAGTACTGTGTTTTTCCTGAGCTATAAAAAGAAACCAGGGAATATTTTCCCATATCAATTTATTTTCGGTCATCCTTGACCTGAAGTCAAAACGGTTACAAGAGAAGATAGATCACAACTGCCTAAGAGCCGGGGGTTTGGTAAGGTGCTGCATGAAGTTACTAAGGAATAAGACACTGCTTGGACATGACTTCACAGACACTAATATCAATATAAACGAACTAAAAAGACAAAAATACATAAATACAGAAATGATAGTTTTTGATCCTATCAGTTAAAGTATGCCAGAGACTGTGGCAACACCTAGCTTAGCATATTTGTCACTAACTTCCCCAAAGGAAGGGTTGCCCCAAGGTTAATGTGGCCCAACCTCTGTACTGCTAGCTCTGTGAGAGCAGGACTCAGTTCATGCAATACCTGCGACAGGACAGCCCCATCTGAGGGTCTGATGTAAGTGATCTCAACTACAAACCAAAAGAGGCTATGAGCAAAGCAGTAATATTTAATAACAAGAACCATGATGAAGCAATAATGAGAAGTAACATGAGTAAATAGCTCTCTCAAAATGATTAAGGCAAAGGAAATTTTATTCAACTCAGGGAGAGGTCACAAAAATAAGTATATGTATTTTGGACTTATTTTTAGATATTTCAAGAAGATATTTGCTAAAAGATTTGAAAAAGCTGAGGCTGAAGAGAGATGGTAATTGACAATAAAATCTGTGTCCCAACATATTTTTATTTGTTGCCACTTGGCAGAAACTAGAGCATCTCTGGGGAGGGTAAAAGGAGCTGATACAGCCACACTGAATCTACTTGATCTCTGCATCTGTAACTGTAACTGATATAACAAAAAGACCAGATCCAGAAGGCTAGAGGAAGGAAAAGGAGAAATACAAGGTCAATGCTAGTATTCGTTTTTTTTGCCCCATGCCTGACGGAGGAAGTAGGATTAGCTAGCAGCTAACTCACTGCTAGGCTGCATCACGATAATGTTAGAAGACATGGATTTGGGCTCTCTCCTTAGTTTTGGCAGAGAAGTACTCCTTTTGTAGTTTTCTAGTTGATCAGTGTGTTAAATTCATCTTTGGTCCTAACATCTGGTTTCTGGCTCCCAATCCTGATTTCTGTTCTGATGAGCGATGGGATCAGGGTCTGGGCACACTTACAAGGGCTCTACCGCTGAGTTACACCTGCACTCAGTCTCTAGCCCTGTGTCCTTCCTGGATCATGGGGAACGGGGTATATGTTTAACACTTTTAAACACTGCTTTTTCTGCTGATGTCCAGCCCTACCAGGAGCCCATTAAGAGCCACCTCATGGTGCTGGACAGACTGCTCAGTAGTTAGGGACACTGGATGCCCTTCCAGAGGGCCCACATTTGATTTTCCAGTACATATATGGTGGCTAATAACTGTCTAGCTCTGATGTCTGATTCTGGCCTCCACAGGCATCAGGCATGTAGATGGTACACAGACATACACATGAGCAAAACACTTGTACACATAAATTAAAAAGAATAGCTTCAGCTGGGAGGTGGTACCTGTAACCCCAGCCCTCAGGAGGCAGAGGCAGGTAGATCTCTGTGAGTTTGAAGCCAACTGGGTCTACAGAGTGAGTTCCAGGACAGCCGGGGTTATGTAGTGATAAACAAAACAAAACAAAACAAAAAAAAAGTGAGAGAGGTAGTTTCCACCCAAGGTTCTGAAGCAAATCAGCGACAACTACGCGCGGTGCAGACTTGGGGGAAGCAGTAACTCGCTGGGCTCGCCCCTGTTTCCCCATCGCTTTCCTTCACCACTTCAGTCTCATCCCCAGGGGTTTCCAAACAGGAGCTAAAGGAAATGACCTTGAAGCATGGATTATAATGGTTAATATATTTTGTCAAAATTTACCTTTTTTTTTTTTAAAGCAATTTTTTTTTTTTTTAAAGTACCAACCCCTAGGGAGTTACAGAGCAAGAAGGGCACACTCCCAGGTCTGGCTCCTCGGCAGGAAAGGGTGTTAGGTGGAGGGAAGAGAGATGCTGGTCTCCTTGCACTGGCTGCAGATGTAGAAGGCATGTTCTAAGTCTGAAGGGGAAACCATCCGCACACACTCAGAGGCCGCTACTTCATACAAGACACTGGGATGTCTAGTGCCCTTGTGACTGGCCTCTCCTAAAAGCCACATGCTGGAACCCGTTTCCCAAGAGGCCTTAACAGTGGTTAAACACAATCAAGAAGTCAGAAGAGGAAAAAAGGTGCCCTGGGATAAAAGGCAATTAGTCTATAGACTCTGCTGGCTCTAACTTACTCGTAACAGCATCCAAGTTGGCTTCCTGTATGCGACCCTCAGTACCTAGTCTGGGCACTAAAGGACAAGCTGAGAAGACGGGCTCTCACCTCCAGCAGCTCGTCTCCAACCTGCATCCGTCCATCTGCAGCAGCAGGCCCCTCTGGTTTGATGCCCACCACGAATATGCTCATCCGTGACCTGTCCTTATTGCCAGCAAGACTGAGCCCCAGGCCATTCTTATCCTTGTCCAGCTCGATAATGTGCAGTTCTCCAGGCAGGTCTGCATACCTTTGCCGGATCTTTTCTATATTAGAAATGAAAAAAAATAGAGCATGAGTCTTTATTACTGAGATGTCAGCATTCTCCCATTTTAGTGTGGTTCATCTTCAGGGCTGTCTTAGAATAAATCACTTAAGGCTTTCATGGCCTTGAGGGCAAGCTATTGTTAGCAGTTACTTTTATCTCCACATAAGTTTAGACTGCCCACCAAACTTCTCGCTTCTGGTTCCCATTAGCTTAACCTTCTGTGAACTGTTTCTTTCCTTCAGAGAGTTACCAAAATATGGATAAATTATGGCCCCAAGCCTCCACCTTGCCACAAAGGTTTAGAAAATTTAATAACAGTGAGGTATGAACAAAGTATTTGGCTTTAGAGGTAAATTATTGAACCAAACAGTTGTTTCTACTCTCATAAACTTAAGATTTGGCCAGAAAGAGAATCAACAATTTATTATACTTAAAATATATTTTAAAATATTTATGTTTGTCACGCTACGGATTGAACCTCAGGTCGTGTGTGTGATTGGCAAGAGGCTTTCCAGTCGCCCATAGCCCCTACCTTAAAATATAATCTTGAAAATGTAGAAACAGCATAAAGTTAAACTGCATCAAGTAAAAGGAAGGGTAACCAAGGTTGTCTGTTTAGCTGTTGGATCTAAGAGCGATCCACAAACAGGCACACACTCATCCATTAGTGCACTGTCTCGTCGCTATGGAGCTCTACTTTTTTCATTATGATGAAGGTCCTAATAAGCCATAGTTTGGACATGTTCAATAGTTTTAGCTTTCCATCTTCTCCCTCACCTTGCATGCTGGCTAGTTTGTCGCCAACAGGACACAAGATAGCATGAACTGGGAAGAGGGAACCTTGACTGAGAGAATGGTCCCATCAGATTGGCTTACAGGTGCATTATCTTGATTGATGACTGATAAAGGAAAGTCAGCTTAGGTGTGCAGTGACCCACGGTTATATAGGAAAGCAGGCTGCTTCAGCCTTGAGGAGCAAGCTAATAATCAGTGTCTCTCCACAATCTCTGATTCAGTTCCTGCCCCTACTTTCCTTCCTGAGGGACTATCAGCTATAAACAGAAATAAGCTTTTCCTCTCTAATCTGTTTTTGGTCAGTTTTTATCACAGAAACAGAAAGCAAGCTAGGAGGCCCTGTCACCTCTACACTATGGTCTAAACTACCCAGCTCAGTTCTGGTTGGAACACTTCTCACTTGTTCTGGTTCCATACAACAAAACCACACTGGTGTATCAACAGGAGACGATACTGCTCACAGCCGCTCTTGCATCCCACACAGTGCCAGCTCAGGAGTAAATCACAGAAAGGAAGAGGTAAAATAAATGCAGGTTTAGATTACAACGGCTATGGACTACCAAGACACAAATTCCATGCCAGCAGATGCACACGAAGCTGGATTTGACAGAAAATGCTTTTAGGTCCAGCATGCACGAAACTGAGGCAGGGGAATCTTCAGTTCAAGGGCAGCCTAGGCATATTATATCATATGCCTTGATATATCAAGGTCCTGTCTCAAAAAAAAAAAGTCTAGAGAAGGCAAACAATAGAGATGTATAGTGTGTGTGTGTAGTGTGTGTGGTTTTTAGGGCTGAAATAATAGCTTACTGAACCTGGGATCACCGATTGATGAGGCTCGGTGGCCAATGAACTCCAGGGCTCATCTCATCTCTGCCCCAGTGCTGGGCTATCAGACTTGCTTCTGGGCTGGAGACCCAAGGCAGGTCCTCATGCTTCTACAGCGAGCACTTTACCTACCGAGCAACCTCCCGCCCACTGGTCTTGATGTCATATCAGTTCTTGAGCTGGTATGATTTTATTTTTCTGTTGCTGTGCTTCACTGAGAGCCTGGCTTCACACTCAGTATGTGGCTGAGGATGACCTTGCACTTCTGGCCATTCCATCTGACCTCTCAAATGACAGGAGTGACGGGTATGACACTCTTGCCTGGCATGCTCTGATTTCTCCCTCCTCTAACAGACAGGAGATTCAGCAAGGGGAAAAAAAAACAAAAAACAACAACAAAAAAAAACAAAAAACAAAAAAAAACAAAAAACAAAACAAAAAAAACAAAAAACAAAAACAGACTGCTCTCTTATGAAACTCTTTATGTAATTGCCAATTTGTGGTTTAGATCTGAAATGTCCTCACTGCTTCTGCATAAAGACTTGGTTCTGTAATGGGGCTAGGCCAGAGCATGGGGACTGAGCAGGTCATAATGGTTCTGACTGAATCAGTGAAATAATCCACAATGGATTCGTAGCTTAAGGGACTTGGGGAAGTGGGTATTGTTGTAAAAGCAAACTCTGTTTCCTGGACACCATGAAAACACTTTAACATGATTCAAACTAAGAACATATTCGGGAGACAGACGAATCCCAGGAATGTAAACACTTAAAAGTCAGGAAATCTTTCATGGGTAATCACAAAAGGACAAAGTTCAAAGATGATATTCATAGGTAGAGATAGCTATGTATTTTTAAGATTAAAAATAAAGAGGCAGTGGTGGCGCACACCTTTAATCCCAGAATTTGGGAGACAAAGGCAGGTGATCTCCAGGTTGGAAGCCAACCAGGTCTGCATAGTGAGTTCCAGAACAGCCAGGGCTACCCAGAGAAACACTGTCTCAAAAAAAAAAAAAAAAAAAAAAACCCAATAAACAAACAGCTGGGAAAACAGGATATTTTCTGATGTTATATCCATCCACAGGTAGAAAAGAAAAACAAAACAAAGAGATGCAATAAATAAATAAATAAATAAATAAATCAGAAAAAAGGCATCTATCTCTAACACATAAGCTCAAAAGGCACAGGTATGCGAGGACATGCTTAAATTTACTAGGAAGTTTAGAATTGCAAATTAAGTGGGATATCCAGGGCAGGGTTTGTAGATCAGGAATGGAACCTATTATGCATGAAGCCCTGAGTCCCATCCCCACTTCCATTCACCCAAACAAATGATTATCAGAATAGCAAATGAGACATTAAGTCAATCAAAATAGCGCACATTAACAGACTGCCAAGGATAAAAAGCTCATCCCCAGCCTGTGCAGAACTAGGGACATATACTGGGCTGAAAGTGCTGATGGTCACTGCCACTCCGAACAGTTACCCAGCTTTAACCGCTTTAAACCAGCAATTCCAATCTTGCTACATGCAGCTTCCCAAAGTGACATTAAGACATAGGTGTTGTCTTAATTAGGGTTATTGTTGCTGTGATAAAAAAACACCATGACCAAAGCAACTTGAGAAACAAAGGGTTTATTCACTCACAGTTCCATATAACAGTTCATTATGCAAAGCAGGGAGGGCAGGAACCTGGAGGCAGGAGCTGATACAGGCCATGGAGGGGTGCTGCTTACCGGCTTGTCAGTCTGCTTTGTTATAGAACCCAGGACCACCAGCCCATGGATGGCACCACCCACAATGGGCAGGGCCCTCAATCACAAATGAAGAAAATGCCCAATGGGCTGGCCTACAGTTCCATCTTCTGGAGGCATTTTCTCAATTGAGGTCTCTCCTTTCAGATGACTTTAGCTTGTGTCAATCTGACGTTAGCACAGGTGTCAAGAGGACATGGAGGTTGACTCCAGTGCTATCTAAGACAGCAGGGGGTTGGAGGTAACCACAGTTAGGGATGTCTCAGCATGACACAGGTGGTGAGAGGCGAGGCCTCAGTGCTGAGTGACAGAAGAGGAACAGAACCGAGTCCACACCATTCCTCTATCATTTACTCAGTACATATTTATAAGTGTGTACACAAAAAACTGAACACTTAAAACATTAGAATGATTCCTGCTGAGGGCAGAAAGGGGGAGGAGTAATAGGGACTGAGGGAAAGCAGAGGCTAAAGCAGTGAAGGCTGAGAATGGGATGGTTGTAGAAAGACTACATTAGCATATATATTAACATAAAGAAAACTCCAGGTTCACAGCTCCCCTGGGCAATCCTCAGAGAGAAAGCAAACTCTACTGATGCCATTAACCATGTATTCCATTGCTTGGATGTGTAAGCCAGTAAGGAGAAGGAGAACTGGCCTGTGGCAAACCTCATCGTACCCAGTGAGCAGAAGTGTGTTAGGCCCAGGGAATCTATAATATTCAAATGGACTCCTAGCGGGTTAGGGTGGAGTAGATAAAGGGTCAAGTTTGAATGCCGCTGAGTCACTGAATGTCTTTGGTTTGTGGATCTGCTACAAGCACAACCTATTTATAAAAATAAGGCTTCCTTAAAAGCAGATGCTCCCGGAAATATAAGTGTTCAAATAATGAAGAGGAAAGAGAAATCATGATTTGCTTCCATTTGAAATCAATGATGTTTGAAATCAATCTTGATAACAAAACTATTATTTTCTTAATTTTGTATGAAGAAAACTGCCTTTAGAAAGGAGTGATGTTTCTCTCATGATAATATTTAAAAAACAACAACAAAAAGCCACATAGTCCCACATAGTCCTCACTGGGAATCCCATGGAAGGGACCAACACCAGCCTCTACTCCTCCAGGCTATTCCCTGTGAAGAGTACCAGGCAGGCTTCTCACGATGTGCAGAGGCTCACTGCAGGACCAGTGCTGCCCATGGATGTAAACCAAACTGGGACAGCTTGACAGCTGACAAAAATAGTTTCAGTTAGGAATGATGAAAAGGCTCTGAGGATACGTGGGGAAGGCTGTACCATAGCAGTGAACTTAACAACAGGATATCCAAACATTGCTAAAATGGTAAATTCGTCATGTTCTTTAAACATACACATACAAAGCCCTATCATGAATCTAATGGACTTCAGAAACTCCGTTTTCATAGTCATCCATATAGGACCTAAGAAGTAGACGTATTATCCTCACTTCGTGAGACTAGAAAGTTAATTTTCCTGGCCTGAATTTTTAATGAGACAATTACACACCAACTGAGTCAATGAGCAAATATTAATGGAATCCACTTGACATTAAAGTTGTAGAACAAAAGGAATCCATTTGGTGAAGTCTGTCACAAGCATACATCTGACTAGTTATAACTAAGAAAATAAGAGCTTCAAGGAAAAAAAATATAACCCAAGGGCTGAAACTACTTATTTACTTTATTTTTATTTATTTAGTGTCTCCCACACCCAAACAAATCCAGAACCTTACATGTGTGACAAATACCTAACCACAGGGTCCCCTGTCTCCACCCATTTAGTGAGTCAACAGGAACACCAATAATGTCCACAAACTGTAGTCAACTGAAGATTGGTTGGTACATGGTGTTGGGGCCTCCAGACCACTTCCAATAATTCTGTATCTAGCTTGCTCCACTTTTAATTTATTTAATGCTAACAAATGAGTCTGTCAGCTTCCAGTAACATCTTCTTATGGTTTTTTTTTTTTTTTTTTTTTTGGTTTTTCGAGACAGGGTTTCTCTGTGGCTTTGGAGCCTGTCCTGGAACTAGCTCTTGTAGACCAGGCTGGTCTCGAACTCACACAGAACCGCCTGCCTCTGCCTGCCAAGTGCTGGGATTAAAGGCGTGCGCCACCACTGCCCGGCTCTTACGGTTTTTTTTAAGTTTTGTAAGCAGATGTAGTAAGTTCAAAAAGCAGTCAGCAGAGCACTGGTGCCTGTTTTTGCAGTACTGTCAGAAAGGTATTTTCAGCCCACTGCTGCCAGTACCTACTGTTAAATGGGTACCATATGCAGCCGGGGTGACGGGGTGGAGGTTCTATAACAGTTATAGAGACTGAGGGATGCAGAGACAGCCTGGCTGCCAGGTCTACTTTGGTATGTTAAATAGGTACCTCTGCCATTTGTCCTAGGCTTGAAAGCCAACACTCACATCTTACCTGCAGTGTGTTAAGTTCAGGTTACACTTGCTGAAAGGCATAAAAATGGGATGCCCTAAGATTCATTGCTCAGCCCTGCATTTAACAACACTGCTCCCAAAAAAGTATACAGTCTATTTCAGACCTAAAATCAGAAGACTTTTCCAAAGAATGCTTCTTTCACTTAAAAGTAGCACAATTTCATCTTTAGACTTATATTCAAAATTCATCAGAAAAACAAATTACTATGTGGACATATTCTTTTACAATACACTTATACTCTGGTTTTTCTTCAGATCGTATAAATCTTCCACCTTTTAGAATACACTCTATTAGGGATGCGACGGTGAAGCTCATTGCTAGGGTGTGCTTTGCATACACAAGGCCCTGGGGCCAATCCCCCCAAATAAACAAGATAAAATTCACCCTACCTGAAGATTCTTGAAGAGCATGCAGTTTGTCGTCCACCACGAAGAATACTAGGACGGCAAAATGCCTGCTCAGGACTTGCTGCTAATGTTTTCAGACCCCGAATTTACATTATTCTACAACTTATTTTTAGATTCACAGCTTTAAGGGGGTTAAAAGATGATCCCATTTCTCTGATACATTGGCTGCTGTGTTTTCCCCATCCCTTAGAGAGACAAGAAAAAGAGATCACGTAACATCACTTTCCCCCTGCTTGGACTCTGGAATTCTGCTTTACAGATAAAGAAGACTTTAGAAGAACAATCTTATAAAAGGATATGAAGTTGGGCATAACCAGAGATTAAAATCAGTTATTTTCTACCAATCATCTTAAATTCACCCAATGCTATTTTCAAGACAAATAGACTTTAAGATTTCTCCTTCAGTCTGAGATCCTATGTTTAGCTTAAAAATCTTAGATTCTCATGCTAGCTCCTTCCATGAAAGAGACCTCAGCACTCACTGTGCCTCTGAATCCTTCCCACACAGATGGCATGACTGTCAGGTAGCTGAGATAATCTGGCCAGAGTTCAGCTGGGTCTGCGGGACCCAAGAGGTGCAATCTGTTCAGCACACCACAGTTCTCCCTCTGATAAGTGGAACGGCGGCTGCTAAGAAGCTCCCTTCAAGACATTTCTTACTTTATCTTTCTTTCTGAGGCAGGTCTTTCTATGTGACCCAGAAGACCTTAAGCTCAGGATCCTTAAGTCCTCTAAGATGAGTTGCAGCAGGGGTTACCCTGCCTATCCACTCTGGGACGGACCAAACTAGCTTCTGTCAGCACCCAGAATGCAACACCCCACCATGGCAGCTTGGCCCAGAGAATTATACAGAGAGAAGCTCAGGAAACAACATGTCCTGCTACCCAGTCCTTCACACAGGTCACTGGAACCAGAACTCCTCTTGGGTCTTCTTCATTGAAGCTGAGGAAGCTCACTCTCTGACCCTCCCTCTGGGTATAAGGCAAGGCACGAGTCATGTCCACTTCGGTTAATTGAAAATACAAGGTTTCAGAGAAGAATCTGCACAGATATATTCCCACAGTTTATCACCGTAGGAACAGATGCCATTTACTTCTCCAAGTCTACCCATTTCTTTATTAAGTTTATTCCTTTCTTTGGGACTTATTTCCTCCCCAAAAGTCCTCATGTCACACAGAATCTGTATTTAATAAAGTTGTATTCCTTCTCCTGTTACTCTGTATGGATGTAAAGTTGCAGTTTTCTCTATACACTTCTACAGAGCCAGGAAAGTGGCTGTGGTTCCCATTTCAAACAAGCTGGAGGCCCTTCCCCCTCTAACTAGAGAGCAGATGAGGAAATAAGTCACCTTTTTCCCTCTACCCCAGGCCCACTCATGCACCCTGAATGAACATTGGAGCAGCATTAACTGGACAAAATAGTCTTGAGGCTCAGCTCAGCGGTCAAATTTGTTTTAAATATGGATTTTCCACTCTGTGACAATGTATTTAGAAGAAAATGAAAATCAAAACCTCCAGGTGCTCACAACTCTCTATTAAAGCATCAGATGTCTTTTCCTTGTCTCAGGAAGCCAGAAGGATTTCTCTAGTGGGCCCTGCAGTGCTTTGTCATCATCACAAGATATCAGGTGTTGCTAAGTAACAAAGCCTTTCTCCCAGAAAGATACTTAATTCAAGTCACTGCCCAGTATTTTAATAGCAAATGCTCACCACACTGGAATAAAGACTCAATGCAGTTTCAGATGGTTTAGCTGCCTGGTCTTCTTCCAAGAACGAGTCTGATGTTACAAGGGTAGTATTGCAAACATTTTTCCCCGCAGTAAGCACAATAATGTTATTTGTTAAAAACCAGTTATGATAAACAACCTAGTCGCTTTTTTTCTTCTTCAGTAAAGAATTTATAATTTTCTGAGTTAGAACATGCAGACTTGAGAAGTAAAAATATCTGAAGGAAGAAAACCAAAGCTAATCAGAAGCAAAATGTGAGCTCAAGTGGAGCATCTCAGGTGAATATTCATATCAAACAGAAAATGAGGACAACGCATTAGCATAAAGAAACTAAAATTACAACAAAAGGGCTATGAAGTATAGCCAATATTCTTCCAACATGCAGGCTTGATATTGTTATATAAATCTATATGGGAAATTAACAGTCAAAACACAAAAGCACAGAGCCATTAAGCACAAGAGTAAGTAATATTCAGGTTGCTCTTCTGCAGTAGACATTGCTCCCAGCATGGACAGCTGAACGTCTCTGGATTTTATGAGGATTCTTGCAGGTAAGGAAACTCAAGCACAGGTGGAACAATGACTCGCAGTGTGACACAGGGAGCGAGGACTGAAGTTGGCCACCCCAGAGAGTTTGCCTCTAGAACCCGTGAGAGAATCTCGGCAGAATTATAAAGTATTACAGTTTAAAATTATTTAATGCCCTTTACTCTCAGAAATTGAATCTATTAGATATAAAAATGAAATAACAATTTTAGAAGAATAAAAATGAAGAGAGCCAACTTGAGAAAGAGTCATTATTTTCTGAAGACAGCATACAGTGTGTGTGTAGGGGGAGGCCTCAACTAGAAGAGAAATCTACAACTTTCCCATTAGATGAATAAAACCCAAACCAAACAATAGGCAGACAAAACTTAAAGACAAGGCTTTATATTTGTAATAAAATTCAAGGTGAACCTTTCTTGTTAGACACTATGTTACCTCTTGGTATGCTCTAAATCATCAATTAGAATCTTTTTACAACATCCACTTACAGTAGAAAAACCAAACACAAGAAAAAACAAGGCAAAGGAGCAGACAGACTTGATCAACAGGATGGGACTGCTTTATTGGAACAGGGAGGAGCTCAACCTTTCCGAGGGATGAAAGTTGAAGGCTTAGAGGGGGTGGGGACAAGGGTAGCTACCAGGAAACTATGGCTCTTTTCTGTGGTTTGACTGGAAAGAAGGAGCGTTGTTTTCCATACTTGGGAACATCGTTTCTGCAGGTGGAGCAAACAATCAGGCTGGAACTAAGCAATTCCTGTTAGCTATGGGCTCAAGCTCTGAACTGACTCAATTCCTCACGACCTGAGGCTATTCCCCAACACACATCACTGTACATTGCTACACTGGAAATACAGCAAAAGCAAGTACTTCACAGGGAACAACATTACTGAATATCAGAAACACATTGCTGAGCAAAACAAGACAGGAAGGAGTGAGTACCTTGATTCCATTTATGCACAGAATCAAAACCAGACATAATTAATCTCTGGATTTAGATGTCAAGGAGGAAATGTCCTTTGAAAACAGAAAAGAAACAGCTAGCTAAAAAAGGCATGAAGTTCTTGATGCTGTCAAGCTCTCTTTAATGGACTGGATAGGGCCCTGTGCAAATTCAGTTAATTTAGTTCTCTGTATTAGTTAATATTAATTGTAATAATTAATACAGTTCTCTGAGTATATATCTCAATGCTCATTTAAAATATATGTAAACTTTGGATACAAACAAACCAACCAGAAAATTTCTGATTTGATTGCGGATTATACATTAGAGAAAAACAGTAAGAGTGCTAGGTACATTTATGGTGTTTCTCTCTGTTTTTTTTTTTTTTTTGTTTTGTTTTGTTTTGTTTTTTTCCCCTGTCTCCACAGTCTGGCCTTGAATTCTGACACCCTTGCTTCAGCTTCTCTAGGGCAGGGAGTCTAGGTGTGTGCCACAGCAGCTGTATTGATAAGCTATCTTGGAATGCAAAAATAAAAGAAAGATAATATGTAGATATAGGAAATGTAGAAAAACTTATTATTGAATTAGGTAGAAGAGTATATGTTCTAGTTAGGATCCCTGTTGTCATGATGAAACACCATGACCAAAAGCAAGTTGGGGAGGAAAGGGTTATTTGGCTTCCAATTCCACATCACAGTCCATCATTGGAGAAGTCAGAGAAGGAACTCAAACAGGGCAGGAGCCTGATGCAGAGGCCATGAAGGGACGCTGCTTATTGACTTGCTCTCCATAGTTTGCTCAGCCTAATTTTTTTTTCTTTATAGAACCCAGAAGCCCCAGCCCAGGGATGGCCCCGTATACAATGACTGGGCCCTCTCATATCAATCACTAATTAAGAAAATGATCTACAGCCAGATCTCATGGAGGCATTTTCTCAGCTGAGGTTCCCTCCTTTGAGATGACTAAAAGTTGATCTGTACTTGAGTCAAGTTGATATAACACTAGCCAGCACAGTATATATTATATATATTTAAGAAAAACAGTGCAGGGAATTCAGTTTTTTTCATAGTTGCAAATGTTTGAACACCTCATGACTGAAAGGCAATAGTACAAAAGCATCTGACTAAGCCTGCAACACACGACTGTTCTTGAGACAGTGAAACTGGGGCCAGTATAAGGTCTGGAAACTCCTCAGCGCACAGCTCTTAAGTGCCGTGCAGACCTATGGGTAATGCCTGGATGGGCCCCACTCCAAATCCTGTATACTTCCACACACTAAAGATGCATGTCGTATTCCTATCAGCTAGAGGAAGGAAACAAGCTAACTTATTCATGTCCTTTTGGAATTTCTTTTTATTTATTTAGCTCTTTGTTTATTTGTTTTTTGCCTTCATGTATATCTGTGAAGGTAGCAGATCCCCTGGAATTGGAGCTACGGACAGCTACAAACTGCCATGGGAGTGCAGGGAATTGAAGGCAGGCCCTCTGGAGGAGCAGGCAGTGCTCTTAAGTGCTTGCTGAGTCATCTCTGCAGCCCCTGGAATTTCTTAACTTGGGGGAAACAGAAAGAACATCTATCATCTGACTCTGGGTGGGACTTGGAGTTTAACAGTCAGTGGCAAACACTTGAAGAGAAAGAAAAAGGGCACAGAAAGATCAAGAGAAAAACTGGAGTGATGAGGAAAAAGAGGCAAAATTAGTATATTTTAATAGAAAATGAGAAAGACAATAGTAATACGGTTTGTGAGCTGTCGGCATGTCTGAGTACAGGAATGGAAAGGCTGGCAAGGAAACTGAGGGGATGCTCGGAAAAGCACAAGAGGTGACAATGGCTGACTTAGGGTACGAACAATAGACAATAATAGACAATGGCTGCCTGGCTGCCTGGAGCTTGGGAATGGAAAAGACAACTCTGGAACTACAGTGACGGCCAGGTGGTCGAGAAGTTCCAAACCTAGGGTAGAGATGGTTCGAATGCTTTTAGCAGTGTTTGGAATGGGAAGGATGGCTTAGGGAGAAAAAAAAAAAAAGGACACCTGGCCATTTAGCAGGACCTAACTATGCACCTAAGAGTGACAGGAAATGGATACAAACTGGATTAACGATATCTAGGGAAAGAAAGCAAAAGTAATTTAAGAAGACATAGTAATAAGTAACTTGACTCCAGTTTTCATTAAAAGGTCTGAATGCCAACTCTGTAACAGTTACTATGCTACTTACTATGGGGTGCATTAAAAGAAAGAGTAAAGCTTGAATTAGATACTGTCAAAAACACTGCAAGTTTCAGTACCATGGGCTCTTTTAGTCATGTGACAGCAGACAGTGATCTGACGTGTACAGTCAGTACCTAACCTCTTAACTGCCATACTTAGTTTGGAGAGACAAAGAAGCCAGACCAGAACTTGAAATCAAGGACACTGAAGGTCTGAGAGCTTAATCAAAACAGAGGGTATATTGAGTAACAGAATCCAAAATTCCTCAAGTCAAGTCAGTATTACTACTATGAGTCTCAAGACTAAGGCAAGTCAGAACTGAAGGTACAGGTGGGCCATCTTCGCTTCTCACTTCCCCAGGTCTCGGCCCAGCTCCTTCTTTCTTATTTCAGGCCGCGAGACTGAGCACTCAGCGAAAGCCCTCTGGTAAGGAGAGATGTGGAGACGCTCTGAGGTAGTCATGCAGTGGGGGAGATAGTTGACAAATGATCAATCTACAAAGACAAACACAGGTTCATTGACCATCTTACAGTGAAAGCAACATGAAATCAGGCTAGTCCTGAGGGGAAGTATATCCACCTCAGTAGGGAAGAAAGCAACATAGACATCCATGTTCATGTGCGCAGGCTTCCCGCTACACTCTGTGCCCTGAGGGGTTGCTGCCAGAGCAATAGTTCACTACACCATTTCCAAAATTACTGTCCCTGGAGCAGCTGAAGTGGGCTCCATTTTCACTGCTGTCTGGCTTCTCTGTCAAATCTACAAACTGTCACTTTCTGGAGATTGGACAAAGGAGTTGCCTTTATATTATTTTAGTAGACCTCTATAGACTATTGTTGGGCTGGGATGCGGGTCAGTGGTAGAGTTGACTGAAAACAAGACCCAAGCCAAGTATGAGAAACCACCAAAAACACTTTCAATTGGAAAACAACACTGAGAAAAACAGAATACAATTTAAAAAGCATTCTTTACAATCGTTTGTGTTACATTGTGCACTTCAAAACAGGGGTGGGTTTTGTTTGTTTGTTTAAGTCACCATAGGATTATTGTGCTGCAAAGACCCTGCGATTAGAGCACAGCAGCAAGGTGGAAGAACAGGGTAGACTCTGTTTCCAGTCAAGGCCTCATGCAAAGCTGCTTAGTCAAAGTCCCTGTGGGCATCAGTTCATTGTCACTAGCACTGGCACTGACAGCAGTAGGTGTTTAATTATATTTTCTGGAGGAGGGAAAATGATAGTTTCAGATAATTAAAGTGTAGACGCAAGTAGAAAAGAATTATAATGTGGTATCTGCCTAGTGACCTGGCCCCATAGTGACAGAAAACAGAAGCCAACTCTTCTCTTCGCATGTACTTGCAATCAGGCCGTGTACACAGTATAATTTCAGAAAACTGCTGGAATAAGGTTCGGAGAGGAAGGAAGACAAATTCCAGCTGAGAGGCAGAAGGGCTCGGTTGAGCTGTCATTAGTTGATCATTGTTAGCACCAGCAGGGAAGAAACTACCTCTGAACGATATAGGCAGAGCTGCAGGTGCACCATAAATATATAAATTATATATAAAAACACAAACTTAGAAATTCTTTAGTACCTATACTGATCAAAACATAGGTTACAAGTAAATAAAAAATTCTTATTAGGAATGAAGATACAGCTCAATGGCACAGTATTTTGCCAAGCACTCATACAAGGCCTGAGTTTTGTGTGTGTGTGCTTTTTTTTTTTTTTTTTTTTTTTTTTTGGAGACAGGATTTGCAGTACTGGAATTCATTATGTAGACCAGGCTGGTCTCAAACCTACAGAGACCTATCTGCCTCTGCCTCCCAAGTGCCATCATGCTGGACATGCCTTGAGTTTTTTAATCTTACAGTAACTTTCTCTCTCCCTCTCTCTGTCTGTTTCTCTGTCTCTCTCCTATTGCAATGAGTAAAAGTCTAGAAAGATTAAAATAGTAATGATGTCTTTTTTGGGTCATTCACATGTTTATTATTTAGAAACAAACTTTAGGATCAAAGACCTTTATTAAAAGATACATGGTAAAGTTAAAGAAAAAGCTACTTGTCAAATTCCATTTTGCTACATTGTACCTATTAGCTTCTTACAAAGTAGTTAACTTTACACCTTCATCCCTTTTCCAGCCCAAGGAGCTAGAGGACTTGTTAAAGACCTAAAGAGTTCAGCAGGGTGCCTCTCCTACCTACCAGTTCATGAAGTTTTTTCCTTCAGCAGATATAGCTTTCCTTATCTCCTAGAGAGCTCCTAAAATTTCCATTAAACCAGTTTTAATTACATAGCATGTTTTAAAATTATTGTTATAACTGTCTTTATTTTACACAAGAGTAAACAGACTATGAGAGTTTAACTAACAGGCAGAAGGTTACACAGAAATTCTTACACAGTGACAAAAAACATCCCATGAGTCCTTTAAAATTAGTTTAATGGGAAAAATGAATTTTATAATTTGCTATAATGTGACCTAAACATAATTTATTTCATTCAAATAACACTAAACAATAATAAATAATTGTATTTAACAATTTTATCCCATGGCCTCTGAGTTTCTATGACGTTTTCAGCAGAGCTGGGGGTATGGCGCAGTGGTACAGCGCGTTCCTTCCACACATAGTCTTGAGCTTGAGTGCCAACATTTCTGAAACAAAAAGCTCATAAAGAGACCTCAGGTGAAGAAAGCAGCCACCACCATGGTCTCCTTACTGTCGCAAAGGGCATGCGTGTGTTCATACAGTTTTGAGGCCTCGGAGCATTAATGTGGAACTGTGGGGAGGAACTGCAGACGGGGTTAAGAACCTCACTTTATTTCTTAGACAAGAAACCCTGAGCAGATCATTTACTTAGTCCAGCCTCAGTCTGGTAATGGGTTAAATGGGAATCTTATCTGCTTTCACCCATAGGCTTCATAAAACAGTTCAAACACCGTCATAAGAATAAAAGCTGCTGTGCTTGAGGAGGGGGCAAAGGAGATGGCAATTTTCCTAAGGACAGTTTTGTGGTTCTGAAGCTTTTGTTAACAAAGATTGACAGGAAGATTATGATGGTAATCCTTTTTAAATTTCTATGTTGCTGAATATGAAACCAAGTGACTAAAAACTTTGATGGTGATATCTTTTGAATAGGTAAAGTACTCTCAATTAAAACTTAACCCCTAACAGGGACAGAAGGAATGAGTAGGTGTTGCAGAGGACCTTTAGGTCAGTGGCACTGTCGTGTGGGCACTCCTTGCGCAGATGTGATCAGATTCCACTGTATCTCTGTCAAAAACTGTGGGACATGAAACAGTGCAAGCAACTCAGATGCAAACCTCAGGGTGGTACAGTGAGCATGCAGCAGAGCAACTCATTCATCACAGCAGACATGCTCCAGCAGAGGACAGGCATGGGGGTGGGGGGAAAGGGGGCGGGGAACTGGGAATTTTACTGTGGCCTGAAAGGTTTTTGTGTTTGTTTTATCTTTTAAATAGAGTCAGGTAAAGAAGCTCCATTCCCCATATTACAGCATTTTTAGAAGGAAATAAGGCAAAGCTTCATGACCTGGATTTTGTAATTTCTTGAATATGATGAAAAAAGTAAAGATAGACAAATGGGGACAATAGCAAAATTAAACTTTCATTCATCAAGAGATTGAAAAGCCACAAGCTGAACATACTCCATAAGTGGTTTATATATATCTTAGATATACACTGTAAAATGAAACAACTCACTTTAAACATGAGCAAAGGACATGAAAAGACAATGCTACAAAATGATATACAATTGCCAGGATGCGTTTGGGAACATGCTTGACACTACTAAGCCTGACCGAATACGGGTTGAAGCCACAGTCAATTAGTATTTCTCTTGAATGGCTGCTATAAAAGATACACATGGTGGGGGCTGGAGAGATGGCTCAGAGGTTAAAGGACGCTGACTGTTCTTCCAGAGGTCCTGAGTTCAATTCCCAGCAACCACATGGTGGCTCACAACCATCTACAATGAGATCTGGTGCCCTCTTCTCGCCTGCAGTCATACATGGAGGCAGCACACTGTATTGTATACATAATAAATAAAATCGTTTTTTAAAAAAGATACATATGGTGTGAGAATCTTATTGAGCAATCTCAATTCACATCCAAAAGACTTAAAATCAGGTCTTAAAGAGATCTATACCTTCATTCATAGCAGTGTCCAACACAACTGCCAAGAGCTGGAAGAAGCCCAAATGTCTACCAGTGAACTAATGGATAATTACATGTTATGTATATACACAGTGAAATACCATGCAGCTTTTAAAATGAGGAAAAGCCTGTCGTATATTATAATATATATGAACCCTGATGACACTGTGCTAAATAAAACAAGGCAGTCACATAAGGTCAAATCTTGTATGATTCCCATTAATGGGGTACAGCCATAATCATAGAAACAGGAGATACAATGGCGGTTAGGGATAGGAGGAAAAGCAGTGCTGTTTAATCACACAGAGCTTCAGTTTAGGAGGGTGAAAATGTTCCGAAGAGCTGGTCTGCACTAGTGCAAACAGCTGACTCCATGGGCCTCCACGGGTAAGAAGCAGTTGCCACCAAGCCCGATAACCTTAGTTCAATCCTTGGAAAGCACCGTGGAAGGATAGAACCAACTTTGCAAGGTGTCTTCTGATCTTTATGCATGCGCAGTACACGTGTACATACACACACACACACAAACACATAATAAAATAAATCGCTAACCCCTATGAAACCATATACGTGAAAAGGGTGTTTAGTGGTAAATTATATATACTCTTTCTACAACAAAAGAGTACCCATTTTAAGAAGGGAAGCCTTAATACTGTACTTCGGGTTCTGTAGTGACCTAGGTCTCCATTTATGTAAATAACACATAAGTCAGGAAGGAGACCACAAGCTGCACATAAAGACTCCCTAAGGGAAGAGACATTTTCCCCACATACCTGAAAACCTAGCAAAAACGAGTATATTCTAAACATCCAGCAGCTAGGATTCTGACAATGACACAAAACAGATACCAGAAACTGTCAGAGCCAGCAGATGCTGCCCGTCACCCACACCCGTCGCGCAGAGCAGCAAATGCAGCGAGCTCAGGGGCTGGTACTGTGCACAGTTGTGAAGCTTTAGAGCCTTTATGGCCACGCTTTGAGCTTTAACTTTTTTTTCTTTTGCAATATTTCTTTCAGACACTAAGATAACAGCTTTACCAGATCCCACCTTGAAAGCAGCCGATGGGAGAGGCCAGGACAGGATTTCACACATCCCTGACCAAGTGCTAGCCTCACAAGAAAAAGAAAAGACAAAGAGGGGCTGGACCTCAGTGGAAGAAGTGAGTGGCACAGCCAAAGAGAAAGGAAGGCTGGAAGCAGCTATCTGACACCAATCTAAAATCTTAGGAGCAATTCCAACTCCAGATTATAATATAACTATGCTACATAGTTACCTTCAAATAAGTGACCTCATGTAATAATACTTCCATAGTCTCTCCTAGACAGAAGAAACTCTGGAGGCTGGGAGGAACTAAGTGAACTCCCCCAAATACTAGGTTATAGATGACAGGCCCATATTCTACATAAGTCATGGATTCAAAAAGTTACCTTGAGCTCTTGAAGCCATGCTTTTCCTGCCAGGTGGGAAAGTATTAACAGCTATCTCCCTCAGAGGACAGGCACTCAAACAGAACCAGGTACCACTCACTTTTACATCCCCAAGACATCAATGGTACATGAAGCCCAGAGAGCACGCAGTTAACTCATGTAGGACTGTGGCCTTCAGATGTTGAGGATGGGACACTGAATATATTTTACCCTTTCCAGGCAGGTCATCTTTGTTTAAACTTTATTAGAGTAGGCGGATCTTTGTGAGTTCGAGGCCAGCCTGGTCTACAAGAGCTAGTTCCAGGACAGGAACAACAACAACAACAAAAAAAAAACTACGGAGAAACCCTGTCTCGAAAAATTAAAAAACAAAAACAAAAAAAAAACCCAAAAAACTTTAGTAGAATTCTATGTTACTAGCACCACCCAGCATTAGTCAAGAAGGTGCTCATAGGACAAAGTCCTGCTGTCTGGTTTGAAGAATTACCTGCAGACATGGTGAAGGCCTGTATCTAGACTCTCAAGAGTGAATTCCTGAGTGTTTTAGGGGAGCACAGGCCACCCAATATCCTAAATCTCCAGGTCTGAGTCCTGAGTGCTCAGCTTCTTCACCAAAGCCAAGCCAGAAGCGTGTGGGGTTGGGGTCTGGATATGGGCCTTAACCCACTTCTCCAGTTGCACTGAAAACCTTTGGACTGCCTTTGATTAGCCTTCCTAGGATGTTTCATGTGTAATGTGAAAGAAAACCTTAGCAATTCTGAGCTCAGATCGCTAAGGAGTATATAGTCAAATGCCCTGAAGCACATCAGATAATGGTCCTACTTCCTTCCTGGGCTTCACTTCCGTTTCAAAATCCCAGGTCCCCTATCTGTGGATTATCTGTAATAATTACACCCCAGTCTGCAGGTTGTCACACCCACTTGTCCTCTTTACCTAGGACCCTGTTCCTGGGCTAGTGAGCCATTTATTTAGCTTCTTCAATGTTTGTGACCCTCCTTTCATGAGATCCAAAATAGAAGTAAAATGTTCCTACAGAGGTTAGTGGGCCATACTTTGAAAACTGTTCTCTTCACTGATAGGTTCTGTAACTTTTGAGTTGCAAAAAAAGAAAGGAACAACATACATGCAGAAAGACTGAAGACAATAACTTACACTCTTATTGTAAGGAAAAACAAAACCTACACAGCTAATCTCAGCACAGCATTACAAGCCTCAGACACCATGTTCTCAAGGGAAGTAGTAATCAAACTTAAGAAAACATATTGCAGATCTCAGGGGGCTGCAGAACAGGAAGTTACCACAGATTCTGTTACCCTGCAATCCAGATTATCTACCTACCACAATGTCACTTTTTTTTAAAAAAAAAAATCAAAACAGGGGACTAAATAGCTTACAAGTTATTAAAATACAACACAACGCCTGATATTTGAAGAAGCAAAGCAATGACCATGAAAAGAAGGCTTTGGCAGTTCCACACAACATGGAGCAGCAGCCACAGGTGACATAGAAAAAAATGCATACTTTATCCCGGCAGACATAAAGAAGCTGGTAGCTCATGTCTGAGATTCCCATTTCTAGAAGGAAGATTGATACAAGTTCGACCTGGGCTACATAGTGAGGTCCAGTCCAGAATGGGCTACTCTTTCTTTCTTTTTTAAAAAATAAATAAATAAAAAAACAAAGAAGCATCATAGTCTCCTCAAGACGACTCAGGTAGGAAGCCAGCCCTCTAGACATCAGTCAGTCTCCCCTAGAATGTTGTATACTGCAAGATCTTTGTTTCATGAGATGGTGAGAATTCCCATTCCCAGGATGTGCCTGCATCTGGACTAGATTTGTTAAGATTTGAGACAGCAGATACTGCAAGATATTGAGTACCTGAAACAGGCATAAAAACTACTGAGCTAAGACCCAAATGCAATTCAAGATACTACTGAATAAAATATGAATATCACCCATCTCAACCAGGACAAACATGGAAATAAGAAATGATGCAAAGTACAATTTTTCCAAATTTTACCTAAACATTTCCATTTTTTACCAACTCACCCATTTCCCTCTTGCTAAGATCAGGAGACCCGCTACTTTTCTGAATGCACTAATTTGTCAATAGAGGAAGAAAAATCTGCTGGTGCCGAGAGGGAGGTCTGGCTCATGCTGTGCCTCAAACAGTGAGATGCACCCTTCAGCTCATGGCACGCCTCCATTACTGTAATCCTCCCAATTCAGTCTCATCAGCTTGAGTAGGAACCTTCACTATTAAAGTGTGGAGTGCTGAAGAATGCAGAGGCTATTTTCTCAGAATGTCAGCATGCTTTAGGTTGGCATGTTTGTCCAATGAACAGATACAAAAAAACACATTACCAACTAAGAAAAAAGTTGCCTATTTGACTTGGCAAATGGAATGGGTTATTTGGAAATGTGCACAATTAAACTTGTTAAAAACAGACAATGGGGTCATATACACTTCACCTTTAAAATAAAACCAATAATGCATTAAACTATATGAGAAACTAAAAGAAAATAAAATGTGTGAAGCATTTAGCAGAGTATATAGTAAACATATTTTAAAAAGGAAATAAATGAAACTAGAAAGTCTATTTCAGTGTTCTGATATACAAGCTCATTAGGTTAGCTACAACTGTAATTTCTAGTTCAGAAAATATTGAACTTGTAAACTTTAGACTACAGTTTGAGAAGCAACTTGTTCAGTTTCTCTCCTTTCCCTCCACTGGCCCTGCTTCCAGTGCTTCTTTGCTCTTGGTGCACTTTCTGCTCTGTTGCTATTGTTCCCTCTCTCCCTTTCTTCCCTTCCTCCCTCAACCTCTCCGGCCCTCAGTTTCTCTGTCTCACCTGCTCTCAAAGGCACAACAATCTTCACACTAGATTTCAAATACTGCAATGATAAGCGTGCACACCTTTCCTGACTCACACACACTTCCCTATTTTTAGACAGGATCATGTTAGACAGTGTATCATGCTTAAGTCCCTTTAACACAACAGCCTGACTCCATACAAAATATCAACAAACAAACAAATAAATAAATACACACATGTAAAATTAACTGAGTGCAGAAACAATGAACACTATGTCATTAGATATAAATATACTTTGGAATTAGAGAGATGGCTCAATGATTAAGAGTGCTTATTACTCTTGTAGAGGACCCAGATTTGGATCCTAGCACCTTTATCAGGTGACTGACAACCTTTTGTGACTCGGCTGGGTACCTGCAGGTACATGGAACACATAAACTCATGCAGGCACACATATATACAGATAATACAAGAATAAACAAATCTTTAAAAATGAATTTGGAGTTAAATGTATAAAGACAGGAGTTTTTTTTAAATGTTGAAGATATTTACCATATAAATCATGACCAGTTAATCCTGAGCAGAAGCTCTATGAACAAAACACATAGCACACACATGCTCCACTGTAACACGCCTTTGTAGCTAATCAGTTTGAAAGTTGAGTTCATATATTATTTTGATTAAATGCAAAGGACATAAAAATCCCTAATTATTGCATCCACATAATGCAGTTTCCAGAAAACTGCTATGACAACTTTTAAGGGTTTACCAGGGCTTTGAAGCATGGACAATAGCAACTTCAGGGTAGTGAAGAGATTTAAATGTATTTATTCTTTGGATTGATCTAAAGAAAAACAATAAAAAGCCCAATAAAACAAAACAAAAGTGAAAACAAAAACTGAGAACCTGAAATACAAACACAACGAGCCAATGGCTTAAGGAGTCTAGAGCGAAGCACCTCGCTCCACCAGGTTCTAGGTCATCCCCACAGTTTCTTTGAGGAGACTCCTGAAAAGATGACAATTAGCTACCAGAAAGCAATTCTAGCTGCAGAACAGAAAAACACAATGAAGACAGTTGTCCCTGTGGGGCAGCTGTGACGCATCTGTTTAACAGCTCAACTATTTCCTGGAGACTAAATAAGCAGACTGAATAATAGGTCATAGCAAAAAGACCAGAAGTGATGCTACGGCAAAGATCAAAGTTCACGCTCAGTGGGTTATCTTGAGAGACTAGCCAGGAATATGGCTCGCTCGCTTAAATCGGGACTGCTGCGTATGTCCTGCTGGTGCAGGAGCAAACCTAGTTTGAGTCATTCTGCCAAACATGAAAATAAAGTCACATTGCATCAGACTCTGAGTAAAACTCAGACAAAGGTACTTAAGAAGACCCTTATTGGTTCTAAAGAGCTCTCATCTTAACTGGATTAAAAAGATGCTCTAGTTCTAACACATTAATTTTTAAAAAGTCAACAGAAGCTTATACTATTGAGAGGCAGAATGTATATTTAACAAGAAGTTGCTGGTGATGCTTGCAGAGGCTGAATCCCCACACCTAATGAATCAAAGCTGCAGTCTCAGATGACAGAGGCCAGTCACTATGATCAATAGTATTTAGGGACTATTTACAGTTTAGAAAACACAGCCTTTTGTGAGCTGCTGCCTCCTTAGTGACATTCTGCTTTCATCTGCGTCTAAAATGCTGACTGCTCAGCTTTAAAATTAATCAGAACACCCTCTTTCTAATGTAAATACCTTTGCCTTTTCATCACAGTGAAGCCACAAATAGCAGCAATAATGTTAATAAATGTCCAGGAGATCTACTTTCTCAGTCCGGATGCTGAAAGGCAAGGATTCTGGTGCAGAAAGCACTCTTAATTCTTGACAGTCTGATAAACTGCCTTACTTTCCAGACACATCCTAGGGACGGTCCGGCCATGACACCTATGGAAGGGACTCTGAGGCTCGTCCAGCATACATCTACCTTGCACATACCTAAGCGCCCTCACTCAAGAGCCTTAGCTTACTTACTGCTCTAAGATCTCTGAACCGAGATTTTGCACCAGCATTAAAACAGCATCTGACTGCATTCAGCAAGACCTGCAGATCTCATCAGCAACAGAAGTCTTACCTGGGAACCCCCCGTGGACCATGCTGCAGGAGTGCTCAGGGCTTCTGCATTCCTGACAGTCGATGCTGGAAGCAACTCCACTCTCCCCACTGACTCTGTCTTCTCTCTTCTCACGACCTTGGGCCTTTTTTCTTTTTTTCTTTTTCCTCAGATTTTATTCTTTTTAAGGGCAACCTATCAGTCTGTTTCTATCATAAGAAACAATCAATTAAGCTAATTTCAATCTCTCCCTCAAGCTAACAGCCACATCTGCCAGTAGGAGAAAGCTGCCCGAGAAGTCTGCCGGGGAGAGGCAAAAAAAATCCCTGGTTCTCCAGTCAGATCCTCAGAAGCTGCACGCTGCTGGCTGTGACATCGGTCACCCAGCTCACATAGGGACTGCATACTGCAGGCTGTGACACTACTCACACTGCTCACACAGGGAAGATAGCTCTATTTCAGATCAGGAGGCAATATAAATGCAACTGTGTGTTTTGTGGTCAGCTTCAACTGTTATCATGTTAATGTCTCATTTTCCTGCTGAAAAGCAGTACTTTGGGGGACAGGATCTTCCCAGTGCAATTTAAAAGGAGCTATAGATTTGGGCCTGCCCCCAGTTCAGAATAGTCATCTCTTCTAGCACAAAATCAGGTTTGTCACAAAACAATCGGCTTAAACTGTAATGCCTCAATCAGATTCATTAGTGTCTCTGACACTTTAAATACAGGCTAGCTTTGAGAAAAAAAACTTAAGATGGGGGGTGTGGGTGGGGGAGAAAGTAATTTATAGAAACTGTTAAAAAAAAACAAAACAAAGAAACAGATCAAAAAGCTAAAGCTGCTTCATCTATGCCATCTTGCCCAGCCCTGACCAGCACACCTAAATATGTCTGTCATTTATATTACATTCCAAATCTGTCAATCACTTCAGTGTTGGAGAGACTACAGATACAAAATTTTCTGTGTAAACTGTAGATAAAAATAATTATTGTGATTCCTGCACCATGAGTCAAGTGGGAAAAAGTCAAGAACACGCAGGACGTTTTAAAAGCAGCTCAGAGGTATTCAACAATACCCTTTCTAAATTTACACTTTTGTTAAATTCACACGAATTACAGCAAGGGCTGAAGCTTAGAACATTTTCAAAAAAGCTAAAATAGGAAACCAGTATTGCCAGAGCCTAATCATATAGCTAGGATAAAAAAAAAATCCCTACTTATTTTACTTAATTATAAATAGGTAAAGTCCATAAAAGGAAGTTAACTATATAGGAAATAAAATCATTTCTATAAAACTAAAACATTTAATCTTAACCTGTAGTCTTATATTTCCCCTCCATTTTGCATTATCAAAGCTAAAAAGGAGAGCATATAAGCTGATGTATTTAGCAGACGCTGGCAGAAGCTCCTCATGCTGCATGCTAGGCAGTGAGCATTCTCAAAGCTCTTCACAGGCTCCGTTAGTAACTACTGTTGACTGCAGTGACATCTATTGGTGAGGCAGAGATCAACCAGAGTTCACAGAGGCAACAACAGGCAGGAGGAGACTGGCTGCTCAACAAACCTTTCTTTGCTTGCCATGTTTGCTCCATGTTAAAAACAGGGGCAAGTACTGGGGGCAGAGCCTACAACTGAGACCTGGTCTAGCTCTGCCACATCAATACCCCATTCTATGCTTTGGGACAAATTAATGACTCTTGGTCTCAGGATTCTCAGTTGAAAAACTTGGCCAAACTCAGGTGTACTTTCCTACCCTGAAACCTTTTCCCCCACAGAAGACAGGGACTTTTGTTCCCTTCTTTAAGGCAGCATGCTACTTGAATTCTCCTCCCCCTTTAATGGAGACCTGTTTCAAACTTCACCATCCCTTGCAAGTATAATATTTAATAACTTAAGTTGTAATGAATATCCATAGTAAGTAGAACTGTACAAGTGCATAAGTCCATAATTTTAATAAACTTTAAGAACTGTAGTGGTTTGAATAAGAAGTGTCCCCACAGGCTCAGGTATTGGCTCCCAGCTGCTGGTGGAGTAGGTGATGGGACCTTTTGCTGGAGGAAGCCAGTCACTGAAGGCAGGTTTTGAGAGTTTAGGGCCACACCCCACTTTCAGTTCACCCTGGCAGCTTTTTGTCTGCAATCAAGATACTAACTCTTGGCTTTCTGTTCCTGGTCCATTGCCTCCCCCTGACTACCTACTCTCTTCCTCTAGAACCAAAAGCCAAATACTCTTTCTAACGTAAGTAGCTTTTGTTCATTATAGTGTTTCAATTTTAGAACATAGATACAACCCTCACAATTCCATAAAGCCTGAAGCCAGCTCAGTCCCAGACCTAGAACACTTCAGTGTGTAGGATTATCCCTTCAAATCCCAGCCAGAGACAGTTGAACCTCTATTTCTACTAAGACCAGTGGACACTTGGCAATGTGTGGAGCTATTTTTTTTGTGTGTGTTCACACGTAAAGTGGGCAGAAATGTGTTGCAGAATCCAGTCCAAGAGAGACCTGGGATGTTGATACATATCTTCAGCCCTACAACAAAGTAGTCAGCCAAGATGGTGGAGCAAGGCACAAGCTCTGCACAGAATGGGGCAACCACTAATTGAGAGCAGTTGAAAGGGTAGTTCTCTACTCTCTTTTATTTTCCAAAACTGCCTGGCATTTCTCTTACAAAATATCAAGTTCTTGTATTAACTAAAAGTATATTTCACCTAAGGTTTGGATTAAAATCATGTTATTCTTTTTTTTTAAAAAAAAAAAAAGATTATTTGTTTTATGTATATGAGTGCTCTATCTACATGTATGCCTTTATGCCAGAAGAGGGCATCAGATCCCAGTTGTGAGCCACCATGTGGTTACTGGGAATTGAACTTAGGATCTCTGGAAAAGCAGTCAGCACTCTTAACAGCTGAGCATCTCTGCAGCCCATGTTACTCTTATAGACTGCTTTAGAGATCCAAAGCCTCAGAGTATGAGGCAAGCATTCAGCCACTTGTATATCCCAACTGTTTTATACTCTTGACTATAGCACCCTGACAGTTTCTAGTTTTTCTCTAGCATTAGAAAATGTCTAACTTTTCCTAAGGAGATAAAACTGGCAAGGTGTGCCTGTGTTTGTTTCTTTTTACAGACACATGAATAATTCATATGTACTCCTGCATATTGTAGCCAAAATAATTTAATTTAAATTTTCTGAGACTGACAACTATGTCATCTGTGATAACTTTTCTTTCTGTTTTTCTGTTTATGGAGGGCTGTGGGGCTGAGCTCCATGCTCTGCTGGCCTCCTTGGGATGGTGGGGCTAGTAAACAGACCTGCCCTCCTCCAAACTCAACACAGACTGTGTTTTTCTGGGACAAATTCCTCTTCCCCTGCATGAAAATACGCAAGAACTTCCTGTGAAACTATTTTTAACATCAAGAAGTGTATGTATATGCATGTAATTTTATATAAGCACATAAAGAACACTTGAAGAAATTTGATGTGGAGTAAATAGCTGCTGATAAGTAAAGCTTGGGGGACAGTTTAACAAAGATGTGTCGAGTGTGAAAACTGCAGACAGTGGCAGAAACTGTACAGCTCTGACAGAATAAGCAAATGCACTGAACACACTCTGTAAGGGGTCAACAGTGTATTATGTGAGTTCTATCACAGTAACTTCTTATTTCTCTTCTACACTTATAAATACTTAAATTACCAGTACCAGTTTTATTAATAAACTGCATTTCCCATAATCCCAGTCCTCAAGAAGCTGAGGCAAGGAAATGAATTCAAAATTAGTCTGACCTACATAACTAGACTGTTTCAGAAAAACAAAACAAAAATGCAACAACAACAAAAAAATCAAACAGAAATTGAAGCAAAACATGAAGATATAAAGTCTGCATAAGCCAGGTCATCATGTGGAGTTATCATTATGCTTCATAACTGAAATACGGTGTTATATGAATATTCTACCAATAACACAGGAGAGACTAGAAAAGACATGCAAATACATTATAACTTACAATCAACCCCCCAAAAAAGAGGGGGAAAGATGGAAAAAAACCCACAAGGACAATATTCTATTCTGGAATTATTGTATCAGGGAAGGGCTGGAGGATTCCACCAGGGTGGAATAGGGGCTACATTATACTTCTATTCTCCACTTGAAAGCTAGGTAACAACAAACAACTCAAGACTAGCTGGTTTGTGTATGCATGTTCAGGGAAAAGGAGGGTGCTGGGTGTCTTCTATTGCTCTCTGCCTTATTCCTTTCAAATAAGATTTCTCACTGAGCCTGAAGCTTGCTGTCTCAGCCCAACCGGCTGTTCAGTGAGTACCCAGGTTATGCCTATCTATCTCCAAGTGCTAGACTTATGGAACACAAGCAGCCATGCCCAGCTTTCCCCCTAGCAAACTCAGGCTTTCTTGCTTGCACAGCAAGTGCTCTACCCACTAATCCACATCCATTCTCTTGGTTCTCTTTTTCTTGACCATAATCTTGAAAAAAAATTCACATAAAATTTCTTATTGAGTGGTTTCAGAAATGTAGCAGAATGAATGTAAACAGCTTGACAAAAGCACGGTCCCTGTAAAGCCAACCAGCAGCTATGCTGGCCCTTCCAGACAGCAGCTGAGATGAGGTGTGTCTGAACAAGCCAAAAGAAGAGTCAGGCTGCTTGGAGAGATGCTTTGACACTGGCGGGTTCTACCCCTAGACAAAGGGAACAGACTGCGGAGACAGGGAGAACTACTTTTCCCCAGAGTTGAGACCCCTAATTGGTTACCAAATAACTAAAGGTCAGCCCTGAAATCATGTACATACAAGCAACACTAAATGGACTTAGAAGGTTATATTTATATTTATGCATGCAACAGTAAAAAACAATTAAAACGAGATCATGAATTTGAGAGGGAGTGAACAGGAGGGGAAGGAGGGAACAAGGGAAGGAAGGAATAATGTAATTACATCTTAATTTTTAAAATGTGAAAAGAAAACACACTGACACTGGATAGATGCTGAGGTCAGCAAGAAAGAGGATCCCTGCAGCAGTATATTATACTTATCCTGCCCCTACAGTGTCTTATATGGATCAGAGCCCCTCTGTCACTCATTTGTTCCACTACTGAAATTCAAAGTGCCCACACAAAAATCAGGTTCTGTGGACACCCACCTACTGGAGCAGAGTTTACTGAGGTATACAGGTACTAATCTGACAGTTCCACTGAAAGCTACATTGTGTCAAATTCTTTAAAAAGAGTAAGGCAGGGCCATGTACTGGGCTAATGGGTCAGTTCCAGCTTCCAAAGGTGACAAGAAGTAAAGTCAGAAGGTTTAACAGCCTTCTAAGATTCTTCTGAATATTAAAGATGCATTTGAAGCTTTACAGAGAACTATGCCATAACCCTCTGCCCTCAGTAAACCCTATTACTATGTTACTATAACTATGTATACTGCCTAGTTTTATGTCAACTTGACACAAGCTGGAGTTACCAGAGAAGGGAGCCTCAATTGAGAAAATGCTTCCATAAGATCTGGCTGTATTTTCTTCATTAGTGATTGATGGGGGAAGCTCAGCCCAGTGTGGGTACTATCACCCATGGGTTGGTGGTCCTGGGTTCTATATGAAAGCAGGCTGAGCAAGCTATGATGAACAAGCCGGTAAGCAGCACCTTTCCATGGCCTCTGCATCAGTTCCTACCCTGCTTGAGTTCCTGTCCTCACTGCATTTGATGATGAACTGTTATATGGAACTATGAGTGACATAAACCCTTTCTGCCCCAAGTTGCTTTGGTGATGGTATTTCATCACAGCCATAGTAACCTTAACTAAGATAACATGGAATGAAGACTACAGTTTCAAATGTGAGGACTGGGAATGAAAATGCATCCCCATTGCTTGTCATGAAAGGAAGCAATAACAACAGAAGTTTCCAGTTAGGAAGAGAAGATGGGAGACCGTAAGTGCTTAAAGAAAAACTGAGAATAGAAACTAAAAGGTCAGCCTTGGGCAGAACTTAATGTTTCATTTTCTTTCTTTCTTTTTCTTTTTTTTATTTATTTATTTATTTTTTTTTGGTTTTTCGAGACAGGGTTTCTCTGTGGCTTTGGAGCCTGTCCTGGAACTAGCTCTGTAGACCAGGCTAATCTCGAACTCACAGAGATCCTCCTGCCTCTGCCTCCCGAGTGCTGGGATTAAAGGCGTGCACCACCACCGCCCGGCCTCATTTTGTTGAGAGGATGTACAGGGCTAGTGAAAAAAAATTCAGGGCATCTTTCTCATAGACAAATGAAAATCTGAGTGGGAGACAGAACTGAAACAGATCCAGAAGTCACTGTAGAGGAAGTGAGGTCTCCATGCCCTTGGTGATCCAGTTTTGTATGTAAAGCTATCCCATACTATTCTAGTTTGCCTTCTGTTGGTGTGACAAACACCATGACAACAGAAGAAAGGATTTCTTTGGCCTGTACATGCAGGTCAAGTTCATCACTGAGGAAGTCAGGTCAGGAACCAAGCAGGAACTTGAAGCAGAGACCATGGGTGAACACAGCTAATTGACTCCCTTGCATGTCTCATAGTTAGCTAACTTCATTACACAGTTCAGACAATCCCCCACAAATACGCCCATAGGCCAGTCTGATCTGTCCCTCAGTTGAGGACAGTCTCGCAGTTGAGACTACTTTCTCAGCGACTCTAGGCTATATGAAGTTGACAGCTAAAGCTAACTCATCAGTTTCACAATATCAGTGTATGTCATGTGGGGGGGGGAGGGTCCTGCAATCTCTGATGAGAGGAGTATTGCTAATAGCTAAACACTAATTTGGTATATCGCCCCCTAATTCTTGTCTCATAAATTTTAATTAAAATTCAAGGAACTCTGATTAATTTATAATGACAAAATTACCTACAATTGGTCTCTAGTATGTCATAAAATATGTTCAACAAGGCAAGTTAAGGCATCTAAAACCCAATGCCTCATATACTATGCAGTGGGTATTGGGTGTAGAATTTAATTCTCCCAACAAAGTGAGCAGTACTTACTAAGGTTATGTTAGTAGGTATCCTGTTTCTCTTCTTCCACATCAATCACTTGGTGCTAAGTTCAGTGGCTGCCTGCCTCCAGCATCCTCACCTCCACAGCGGCACATCATGGTCAGCCACTGAAGCCGAATAATGGAAGTCTTTCTGAAATACTGCCTGAGAGCTCATGGAAGTGCCTACTGAAAACTGGCTTGCTGGGTTATGCAAGAGTGCAGGCGCTCCCAGAGACAAGAGGCACCGAATCCCCCAGGAGCTGCAGTCATATAGGTGGCTGTGAGCTGTCCAGTACGGGTGCTGGAAACCAAACTCAGGCCGACTGTAGGAGCAGTGTGCATACCTAACCCCTTTGCCATCACTTTAGCCCTCACATTATTCTTAAGTAAATTCATCAGCTCCTACGACCTAGCATCCCCATCAATAGTTTCCAAAAGGTGGTTCCTGGGTCAGAAGTGGTGGATCAACAGAGAGTTGCTTACAAGTATTAATTTTAAGTCCTCCTACGTCTAAGTTCTCTTGAGTCTATTAATCAATGCCTTGCCAATCTTCACAAGAGTTTCTCATGAACCCTGAAATTTGAGAGCTATAAGTAGGTCATTAAATAAATTCAATAACAATCAGCACTTAAAAAACAAAAAAACAAAAATGAGATAGAAAAAGAACAAAATTCATCGCATTGTAAAGTAGTATTTGTTCAACTTTTGTCTCAAATATACATGCATATTTCTACAGATGCATCTGTACTGGTTGTCATGGTTTAGACATTACATGTCCCTCAAAATCCCATTTGTTAGGACTGGAGAGAGTTCAGTGGTTAGGAGAACCTGCTGTGTTTGCAGAGGACCCATGTTTAGACCCCAGGACCCATATGCTGGTTCATTAACATCCATAACTCCATTTCTAGGGAATCTAAGACCCTCTTCTGAATTCTGCGGGCCACCAGGCATGTATATATGGTATGGCACATACATATATTCAGAAACATTAAATAATAAATGAATAAATAAATAAATCTAAAACCAAAAGCCTCAGTTGTTAAAGGCATGGCAGCCGTCTATGGCCCCGTTAAGAGGCTCTCTACACCTTAGGTGTGCTTGGAAAGGACACTGGGAGCCAGATTCTCTCTCCTCTTTCTTATTCCACATCCCCCACGGCTCGAATTTCCTCCTCCCCCTTCTCTTCTATCCTCTATGATGTGAACAGCTCTTGTGCTACACAGACACAGGCTCTGATCAACAAGGTGACGGGACCTAATCAGAAACTTTTAAAGCTGAATGAAAAGAAATCTTTTTCTCTTGAAAGTTGACTTCCTCATCAGGAATTTTCTTACAGGGAGAGACAGCTGACTAACAGTTAAGAGTTTGTTGCAGGGCGGGTTCCAAATATTTTCAACTACCTGAAGACTGCATGCATAAGGCCACTTAACCCCATGTCATGAGGATCCTATCTTAGTCTCTGAAGCATTCTACTTAACACGGTCTTATAAAATATACTGGTTCTTCTCATAGTACCTTTTGTACTTAGTATTTTACCTTATATTTAACTTTGACTTCCTCTGTACTTTATTCCAAAGCTTAGTATTTGTCCTTTTTCTTCTTTGTTAGAACATTAGCTAAAGACAGAACATTCCCAGCCACTTTCCCAATGCCGCTCAATAGTATCCACCTACCCATAACATCCACCCAACAAACATTGCCTATATGAACTCCAGAGCTAACTAACAAAGCCTGTAGTGGGCTTTGCCGCCATGTGTATCTCATGTCCGTGATCTCTCTTATAAGTCAGCACTGCCTTGTGGGCCAACAGTTGAATCTGAGCCATGTACTTCCAGCACAGACCTTGGGGAAGTTACCAAATTTATTTCGTAAAATGCAAACAAAAGAGTTCTGGAATAGTAAAACAGATATAAACAGTAACCCGAATGACTTTTAATTTAGACCAAATGAGCAAAATATTAAATTAGTATGAGTCACAGAACAAAGAGAACTGCGGAAATCTATTCTAAAGGGAGTGCAGGAGGCCAGAGGCTCAGGCTGTCGGTGAAGTGTGAGGTATTTGGCATTTCTGGAGGCTAAGAGTGAAATCAATTGTGTGTAAGATGAGAAGGGCGTACACACTGAGGGTGAAAAACATCACAGACAAAAGAAATGGAGAGAAGAGTCATAGACACACGAAAATGAACTTGCTGGAGAAACCATGAAACAAGGTTTCGCAGTTAAGAGAAATTACAGCTCTTTCAATACTTAGTGTAAGCCAGGGTCCTTCCTGTCCTCACTGACGTGTGCATGTGGATGCTGCTGTTCCGCAAATCTCATGGTATCAAATGTGAGGAAAAAGACCTCAGCACTCAGTTCCTTTGTCGGGACTGTAAAGCATCTCAAGCAGCAGCATGGCCCTAGACAGTGCCTGGGTGAGAACCCCAGTCCTACTATGTATGACTGCATGACTTGAGACACAACTCTGAACCCGTTTCTCTGCTCAATGATGGGAGTTGTCACACTGCTGCCAAAAGTAAGGCTTCAGAAAGATGCCCGAGACATGGTAAACAGAGTACTTACTAAGTACTGAATTGTCCTTTCTTTCTTTTTCATTTCTTTTTTTTCTTTCTTTTCTGAGACAGGGTTTCTCTGTAGCTTTGGAGCCTGTCCTGGAACTAGCTCTTGTGGACCAGGCTGGCCTCAAACTCAGAGATCCGCCTGCCTCTGCCTCCCAGGTTCCTGGATTAAAGGTGTGCACCACCACCGTCTGTACTGGACTGTCCTTTAAGCACTCTCTGCCTGTTAAAACAGTCCTATGAAGCAGAGTGCTGTAGGGCATCCATGCCCACTGATAGGCAAACATGAGCCACAGATGGGTCAGAATTGACATTCTAAGCAGCTGCCTTACTGTCCATATGAGAACAAGAGAGTGAGCTCACACTTGTCCGTGCCTGGAATAAGTTGCCCTCCAGGAGACGAGGCTGACCTACCACCACTTCATTCACTCAGCTGGTGACTCCACCAAGGGAAAAGGAGCTGTTTATTCATTTTGTGGCTGATGCTTTTTCTGTACAGTGGATCACACTCAGCAAGCTTTGTTAACTAGTGAAAAGGAAGCAGCAAAGGGCTCTGCAGAGCATACGTCAAACTTTCAAAAAGTCAACTTCAGTATCAGCTACATTTTTACATTTCATTTCTATTTATTCCTGTTTATAAAAAGAATAAAGTGAGCTTAATAATCATGAAAAGCAACAGGAAGAGCAAAGCCTTTTGGAGACGATCCTGTGGCTCGGGGAAGCCTGTTTACTTCCTTTAGCCTCACTATCACTACAGGAAGCACTGACCACTCTTAGAGAAGAGGCTACATTTACAGACTGCACAGTACTGTCACCATTTACTTTCCAGACCACTTCCATATCCCAAAAGAAACTGCATATACAACAACCAGGCATAACTACATACTGTATTTGCAAAAGAAAAGTGATTTCTTTAAATACAGCCTCTAGTAAACCTCTGCAAAATGTTTAGTTGGTTCAATGCACAAATTAAAATCATGAAACAAATTCATGATGCCTCCACTGTGTACTATGACACAGTAAGTCTGTGCTTTCACACGAGCATGGCAGCACTCCTTTAAAGGACAGCAATCAAGCAACCCCTACAGCCCCTACAGCCAACTCAGATGGTTAAGGTTAGAACCCCAATTCTCAGGGTTTAGCAATTTTGTTTCACAACTTCTTAGTAAAATTAAAGCACTGTGACAACATAGTCTTCTTAGGTATCCTTTGTTAATTTCATATAGAAAAGTTTAGGAAATAAAAGCCACAGGAGTTTCAAAGATAAAACTTTATTTTTAACACTTGCTCACGCACATTTTTGAAGACCTACAGTCCTGTACTTGTGATTCACAATAGTTATGACAACAGAATTTAATAATCCTGCATCTACCCTAAATAATGCAAAGGAACTCACTGTCGCTCAGAGCACAATCTTCCTGGCTCTCCTCATCACCACTGTCCGCAGATGGAGCTCTGTACGGAGGAGGCAGCTTCATTGGAGGCGGAGCTGTTCCATGTCTCTGAAGGTGAAGAAAAGGGTTAACAGCTTTCATATGATCCTTTTCTCCAGCGACAAAAGAAAACACACACATAAAGATAATCTGAAAACAGTCTGGCTGTAGCTGCCTCAGTCACAACACAAGGACTGTAAAATAAATACAATTTATTTCTTCCAGTTCCTATTATTTTATAAAAGTAATTTTATATAAATGCAGCAATGCAACAATAGAAATTCAAGAGCACAGCTTTGAAGAACACTGCCCTGTCTAGAACACACCCCTTTGCCCGTGAGAAAGCAAAACATGTACATTCTCTTTATGCCATCAGACTCAATCCTCTGTGTTACCAATTAAATAACTCACAGATTTTCAAAACAAATGCTTTAAAAATATCAACTTTAAAATTATTCAGGTTTTTTATTATAAGAATTACAGATTATTTTAAAAGTAACTAAAATATCAGATTTTATTAGTTTGTAGATGGTCATACACATTTAATGCTAAAAGGGCAGTGGGTGTAATTGATTATTTCTGAATAAGGATGCTCTAAATTTATACAGCAAATAACATAACATACAACAATGTGACTCATATAGATAATTAAAGTGAAACAAAATTCTATTATTAAATTACCTTCACAGAATGAAGACATGTTCTTGAACGTGAGAAAAAATTAATCATGCCAAACCTTCCAGAAATGCCAGGTGCTGCAGAACAGGAGCTGAGATGCCCAAGCCCTTTACAACACCCAATGACTAGATTACGATTTGCCTTCCTACATGACTGCAATAAAGTGCATTCAATTATGCTTTATCTGACAAAACCACTAATGCAAGGTACACCTCTGCTGAGTGGACACTGCCCATTATAACACGGCACACCTCTGCTGAGTGGACACTGAACATTATAACAAGGTACACCTCTGCTGAGTGGACACTGCCCATTATAACATGGTACACCTCTGCTGAGTGGACACTGCCCATTATAACAAGGTATACCTCTGCTGAGTGGACACTGCCCATTATAACACAGCAGTGAATTCCTCCAGAAGAGAAGGAACTATGTGGGACTCAAGGAAGAAAACACTCATATTTCTTGAGTACAATGTCTAATGAAATCAGTGATTATATATGTGGAAAATACAAAATATTAAACTGTAAGAGTGATAAAGAGAAGTCAAATGTGAAACATTTTACTAAGAAACAAATCAGAATGTGACAGCTATAGTCTTCAAGTTGAAAAAAGTGAGTGAAATGAAAAGAAAAATAAAGTGGTGGTCCCACTGCCAAAACTACCCCTTCTTTTCTCAGAATCAGCTTATTCAATGTCAGAGATGATCCTTCAAACAAGAGCAGGGGCTGAAAGTACTACTGAGAGCTAAGAATGCCAGCTTATTTGATTACATCCAACACTCTTGAGAGAAGATCACAGGTAAGTACATCCTAACTCAGGGTGGAGTGGAACCCATCATCTCTCTGCTTAACTTCCCAGTGCAGAGACTAAAGTGTACACCATGCCCAGTCCCCCAGGGCACCCTCCTGCTGCACATTAAAGAAGGATGTGCACACAGGCAAACCCTCCAGTGATGGAGAAGGTTGGAGCTCCCTATGCTGAAGTAGACCAGGAGATGACAACACCATCAACAAAGAGAACAAGACACACTGAATGGCACACTTCTTCTTTTAGTCCCAGGCACATGGTGACCTCCCTAAGTATTTACTGGGTATCTAAATAACTGCCCTGATTCATGCTGTTGCCTGAAAGATAAACTTTCAGAAAATAACAGTGATGCAGGCAATTCTTTTTGTTTGTTTCTTTGAGATACAGTCCAATGTGATATAGCCCAAGCTGGCTTCTAATTCTATACATTGCTAAGGATGGCCCTAACTCCATCTCCCAAGTTCTAGGATTTCAAGCATGTGCCACTGTAACTATTGCATATGATTCTCACTTGACAGTAGAGCATATTGATTTTGAATGGCAGAGAAGCAAATGGTTTGTCTTATAAAAGATAGCACCAAAGTTACACCTTCTTGTCCCATAAGGCATGAGCTAATTTTATATCTAAATTTGAACTTTACTTAATTCTCTTCTATTCCCTGCACCAGGCTTACCATCTCTTTTTGCCCTCACTAGTGAGTTAAATAAATAGTTGGCAATGCACTTTTTCATAGTTTTATGAAAACTGTTGTAATTTTTTACACTATACACTGACAGTTTTGGAATTCCCACTGTGACGATCAAGGAGACTCACCTTCCAGAACTAATTAAACAGAGATGACTCATATGCAATTTGTGAGCTGTTTAAACCCATTTACATAACTTTTTTGACTCACATAGTATATATTCTGAGAAAGAGAACTCCATTACTTTTTCCAATTTCTCTGTGGTTTATTTCCAATTCTCTGTGTGTGCTTTAGATACTAGATTAAGTCTGATCTGTTATTCACTTGGACTGTAACTTAGCAACGGCAGTAATGAATGGAGTTTGGGTTTTGCTCTCGACATTGGGTGGCATTTATTGGGAATGACAAACCCCCCAAAGCTGGCTCATGGATCTAATGTCCACTGGTTGAGAAGTAATAGACAACATGCTTATTAGTTTCCTGTTTGATTTCATGCTAAAGAAACAGGCGGTTTGCATTTCTGTGTCTGCACAGAACATAAGGCTGCATGGCTAGGATAGCATCTAGACGCTGACTCTCTGCATTTGAGGAAAACTTTTACTGCTCATTTTGAATGTATTTTAATAATGTATAACAGTCCTGAAAGCAAAAACCAAAAACACCTTTTTCTCTTTAGTTTAGAAACTAGTGTTATTTAAACCACAATCTGAGAACCTTTAAAAGAATCTAAGCACCTAAGTGTGTATGTGGAGGGGTACAGGCCCATGAATTTGAATTCAGGAGCCTCGGAAGCCAGAAGCCTGGGACCCTCCAGGAACTAGAATTATACTCAGCTCTGAGCAGTCAAACATGGGTGCTGGGAACTGAATTCAGATCTGCAGTAGCTCCACATCTTCTTAACCCAGAGAAACGTTTTTTATGTGAGAATCCAGATTCAAAGAAATATGTGCTAGACACACCTGTGATCTCAGCATTGGGAGATGGAGGCAGGAGGATCAAGATCTCTCTGAGCTAGAGAGCGAGTTCCAAGACAGCCTAGACTACACAAGACCCTTTCAGAAAAAAAGAGAAAGCAAACAAACAAACAAAAAAAAAAACAAAAAACAAAATACAAATCAAGATTCACATGATCAAAGTGATGAGAATTTTCTCAACAAAACCAAAACAGTAATATTATACAAACGGCAGTCTGATTACAACTGAAATAACTTAGAAAACAATCAGTCTCACTGGCAAAATACAACATTTCTAGGAATAAATAAAGGGTCTATACTTTTCTGGATTATGAACATCAATGAAGAGAAATAATTTCACAGAAATAAAAATATGCTAGGCAACTAAGTTTGCAACATCAGAGCAATGTGTTGTTGTCTCAAATCTATCCCAAAACATAATCAAACTAATTTGTGGAAATGGACAAGCTGACTTTAAATTTACATAGAAATAAATGAACGTAACTGTGCAAGACTTTAGAAAGAGAGATATAAAAAAATAAAAATAAACCCACTCAACTAGAACACAAGATTGATAGCCAGGTACCAATAAATGAGGAACAGAGCATGCAGGGATAGACAGGCTCAGAAGCATGGCCTCCCTCTCACAATTCCAGCCAGGACAGGCTTGGACTATAAATCCTATTTTGCCCACCAAATACTATTTTAAAATAGTGAGCCAATTTCCCTTAATGGGGTAATTGATACCATACTCAAAGATAATTTTTAGTTCAGTAAATTCTATCAGAATAGAAGCAGGAAAATAAAATGGGTGACTAATTCAGACTGATTATGAAAATATTTTTTCCCAGTAGAGGTAAATTTTGATAAGAATCTTCTTAAGGAAAAGAAATATGTAAATGAAAACTTCCAACTGTGAGCAGCATACTCTGAGAAAGGCCAGCCAGCCTGCAGAAACAAACAGTAAAGTGAGCTACAGATGTCCTTGGCTGTGCTTCACCAGGTCCCTGCTTCATCCCAAGACCAAGGTTCACACCCAGCAGAAATCCACAGGACACCTCACTGCTCTCACCCACCACTGTTCAGCTGTGAAAAGAAACCAAAGCAGTCCTCAAAAGTCCTCAAAGGCTTGCTTACCTTTGCTCTTGGTCCCTGAGTGTCTTGATCCTGGGTCCTGGCAGGTGGTTTGCCTTTGTTATGCACACTTGGGATTATCTGCCAACGCCAAAGAAAGGGAGAAGGGAGGGGAGAGAAGGAGAGATGAGCTAGCTCAAATGTCTTCTTCTAAACTTGGTACCATGGTGCACACCCATAATCCTAGCAGGAGGATCCCAAGTCTGAATGAACTACACAGTGAGCTCAAGGCCACTCTGGGGGACACAGTTTCAAAAGAAAACAAAAGGTGGTGCATACCTTTAATCCAGCACTCCAAAGGCGGAAACCTGAGGATCTATTTGAGTATGAGGCCAGTCTGGCATACACAGCAAGTTCCAGGGGTACATACTGAGACCATGTCTGGGGGTGGGGGGAATATCCCCCTCTCTTTCTGGTTAGTGTGGTATGGGTGACTTTTCTCACTGTGTAGCTCAGGGTGTTCTAGAACTTGCTATGTAGTCTAGGCTATCCTCAAACTCATCATCTTCCCAGTTCGGGATAAGAGGTAAGTGCTATGGAGATGGGGGCCATGTATTGGGCTTCGATACATTCCTTTTCATCTATTTGTCTATTAGTTCAGGCCAGGCTTGGCACTAAGCAAGCTCCAGTCTTTGTTTCTGTGTTTTTAGACAGTAAAGACTTAATGAATCTGGTGACTTCATCTCAAAGTAAATAGATGAGAAGTTCAATTCAAGGCAATCAGCAAAAGTAGGTAAAGTGGAGAAAATCTGCATTATAAAATCATGTCACCAGAACAAATAAAGATTTGTGTGTAAGGTGAAGACAGAAAACTACAAAGCTAGACTACTGTTATTTAAATATCTAATTCTGCAAAGGAAGTTTCAGTGGTGACTAAAGTGACATGTTAGATTATAGGATCCCTCATTTATTTGACTTCTGAACTCTCAGCAGAAATATGTTATTTAGCAGACTTCATGGACTTGATAATTTCTATCACTGGTAGCAGAAGGACAAATTACAAACATTTCTACTATCCAATGAGAGAAGAAATTGGATGATTTTTTTTGTGATCTCTGTGGTGTGCAGACAAGGTCTGATACATAATTGCATTCACTAAGTATTTATTTATAAAAGAATAAAATTCAAACTTATTTTTTAAATTTTATATATTTATTTTTTATTGCATGAATGTTTTGCCTGCATGTAAGCATGTGTTTGCTGCAAGTGTGCCTGGTCCCATAGAGGTCAGAAGAGGGCATCAGATCCCTTGGAAGAGGAGTTATAGGCAGCTGCAAGCCATTGTACAGGCGCTGGGAATTGTATCCAGGTAGTATGCAAGAAAATGCAGTTCTCTTAACCACTGAACCATCTCTCTAGTCCCCTGAAGTTCAAATATATATATATATATATTCTTAGAAATGCTAATAGCATAGCTTTCTTATTTATTTATTTATTTATTTATTTATTTATTTATTTATTTATTTTTGCACAGAACCTCACTCATTATTCCAGGGCTACTTAGAACTCTGTATAGCCCAGGCTGGCCTCCAGTGTGTTGGTGAGCTACCATGCTTAGTTAAAGGTACAGATGGCTTGTCCTCCTGGTTCTTCCTCTGCAGCAGCTGCCTCTGGCATCTGGCTGCTAATTCCCAAATAATGTCTCTTTGTAATGTTATCTATGAGACACCATAGGAAAATAATAGCATTTTTCATGTTTGTTTTCTTTTCTAGTCCTAGAGATTGAATCCAGGGCCTCACCCATGATAGGTACTCTACTCCTAACCACTAGTAATGGTGGTTCATATGGCCAACAGAAATAATTATGGCATAAAACCTGATGGCTGACATGAAGGTAGGAAAAAAAAAACCTTTTCAGAAAATTAAAGGAACTGTCTGTCTAGAGAGCATTAAAAACAAAACAAAAAAATTACCTACTTTGAGCTAAACGCAAATGACATTTTATTCAATTTTACTCTACTAAATAAGCAAATTCAGAATTAGTAAGGTCTCAGAAATATTTCACTTCAATAAAAAAACCTGTAATAAGTTCTTCAAAAGACTTGTTTTTATTCATATGTATGTGTCTGTGTGTATGTGTACATTCGTGTCCACGTGTCTGTGTAACTGTGCATGTGTGTGCATGTCCGTGCCCTCAAAGGCTAGAGAGGGTGTCAGATTCCCTGGAGCTGGTGTCACAGGCAGTTGTGAGCGGCCCAACATGGGTACTAGGAACCAAACCTGAGTCCTCTGCAAGAATAGCAAATGCTCTCAGCTGCTCCAGCTCCAGCAATACCTTCTTAACGTACAGTCAGAGCTTCCTAATCAGCATAGTGCTCCGCACTTTGTCTCACTCATAGACACTAACAACCTGCAGGAGTACAAGGTCACAGCCTATGGGCAGGCGGTTCTTGACAGATGCCAGAAACAGCACAATCTGGGACTACTTCCGCACATGTCAAAAGCAGGCCGAGATAGAAGGCATGCGAAAGCTGTGATATGAACATTCAGTTGCCTCTCATGATGTCTATATTCTGAATAGAGAACATACTATTGCATATGCTAATCACCGGCAAAGCTCAGAAGATAAAATGCTCACCCAAAGCAATATCTCCTACAGGAAAATAGAACGCCATCTATTTCATGTAACAGTGCAGTGAAAGATGAATTTTTATGGTGCATATACCAAAAGAAGGGCACCGTGCTAAAGTCATGTGATAAGGAAGTACAGCCAGGGTGCTGGAAGAAAGACACATCATACTGACTCTGGGGAAATTGAGGTCTAGCACATAGCTGTATTCGGTAAGTGCTTAGAGATGAATGAAGTTAACAATGCTTAAGGGATGGCTGAGGAGATGGTAACAATTTCAAAAGGGTTTTTTGTTGATGGAAGTGGGAGGGGCAAGGATAGGAAAAATATACACAATGCTACTATCAAAGGTACTTATGTTATTTCATGAGAAAAAGATTACCTTGGCATAGAAACTTCCCAAAGAGAAATGCAGTAGGAATGAACCATAGGCTCTGATCACAAATGAACAATTGCTAGGTGAGGAAGGGCTGGGATTCAGAAGTTCAGAAAGGGATGTGTCTGTGCTAGTTCTGATGTGGCACATGAACTGCTGTATGGTTGATGGTGCCGAGTTTTTCAGCACAAAAACACTTTTACGTTATAGTATTAGGAAATCTTTTAGAGTTCTGAAGAAAGTTCAAAATTTAGTGTGAATAGGTCAAAATGTTTACGATATCTGGGCAAGGTGGCCTACACTTGTAGCCCTAGCTACCGACATGGAAGGCAAGAGGTCAGGAGTTTGAGGTCATCTTGGACAACTCAGAAAGACTTTGTCTCAAATAAAAACTAGGGGCTGAAAGTAGAAAGTCCGGGGAAGGGTGCTAATTAACATGTGAGAGACTCTGGGTTTGATCCCTAGCACTGGAGATTCATTTAATAAAATTAAATTTGGAAGGGTGAGGATGAGTACAAAGTAGCTCAGGAGTACAATGCTGCCATGGGTGAAGCCCAGAGTTCCATGGTTAGCACAGCAAACTAGAGAAAGCAATGAAACTGTGAAAATATTCTCTGCACCTGCCAACCTCCACCCCAAGACTTGTGGCAACAATCAAGCCAAACCCCTTTAGCAAAGTCTTGAAATTTGATTGTGTCATTGTGCTGAAGCAGGTTAAAAGCAGAGCAAGCCAAACTAGTGACTAACACCATCAGTTACCATACACTCACAGCTGGAGGCCAGAGGCTACAGTGTGGCACCCTGCTCTGCTTCCTGGACCAGATGACATGGGTATGGAAGGATGTTCAGGAGATGCTCCTGTTTTTAGTGGTGAGTTTATGTCACCCACTGAAAACCTCATATCTCAACTCACTAGTGAAAGCTACTGGAGACTCGACATTTTTAGTTGAATCTGTAACATATTCAAATGTTCTAAACATTTTTCAACTGGGCATTTATGGTGGCCACATAATGTATATCCAGGATGAACCATTTTCACTCACAACTGTTTATTGGGAAGTACCATTTGGCAAGAACAGTATGGCTAAATTTCCTGTTGAATGCAGTTCTAGAAATAAAAGCAAAGTCACAGTACCATTCTCAATATTATAAAATACAGTTTAAAAACAACTCCAAAAAAGCCTAATTGAATCTCAAATCATATAAAAATGAGAGGTCTCAGTTGGTCTTGGTGGGGAGCAACACACTATAAGGATGGAAGGCACAGCGGTGGTACACAGAAACACAGCAGAGCCGCCCACTGTGACCACGGCTGCAGACCACTATTCAGAAACTGCATGCAAAGTACCCCATTAAAGCTGGGGTGCTAAGACAGCTGGTGATCCACTTGCCCTGTTCTCCACACAAGTATTAGCATCTGTAGTCCCTGAAGGATTGAGACACAAGAAACACTAAAACTGTGTAGTTTTTCTCCTGTTCAGAAGTACACGTTCTTCCAATTCTAGGATTCAAGCTACTGAGAAATAGACAGCTGCCACTGATACCTTTGTGTCAGAGGTCTGATTCTACTAACTGAGTGGTTATCACAAGAACAGACAACATATCTCTCTTTATAGGATCCAAACATATAAGCACATGACGGCTCCTCTACAAGGTTTTTATACCTGACCCTTTCCAACTTCAAAATAACTTAGAAAATTGATATAGTGCGTCGCTGTGTTAGCAGAACCAACAAGCAGGCAGGACGGGACTAGGAAGAAGATGTGTGGTTCACAGGCTTGTTGAAACTAATAATGTATGGTGTCATGATTCAACTTTGGCCAGCAGATCAAAATTGGGTCTAAAAACAGAAATTGAAGGGAAAAGTTAAATCTGTACTGAGTTACTGTTTTTTCTACTAGTAAAGCCAAGCAACAATGAACATGTGGGAATACTGGGGGACAAAGGTTAGCACAGAGGAGAACAGAACAGGATTGTACTGACCCTGGGGGTGGATGACAGGCTCTGTACCACGAACACCACAGGGTTGCCTGCGTTCTTGATGGCCTCCACGGCTTCGGCATGCGAGGCATTCTGCAGGTCTATGCCAGACACCTAAAACTCACAAGACGACACTCTGATTAGAAAGGCACCAGATTATGCAAGGGTTAGCTCAAGTTCATGTATCAATCATCCTGTGTGTGAGAAAAGCCAGAAACTAATGAGCTAGACCACATTCAGGAACTGGAAACAACTACAAAGGAAATGCTCTACTTTTTCACAGTGTGATTCAGGAAAACCATGCTTTCACCTGGGGCAGGGCAAAGCGGACAGTTCCATTATAACAATATTTCCACTTTCATATAATGACCCTGAACTGGAAGCTAGTCAGGTTCCACTCCCAGGAGGTCTCTGCAATAGCACAGGGCTGTATGTAACAGAAGCTTTATTCAGAACGGAGTGAGGAACCTTCTGAACTTTTACTGTATCTCCGTTAAACTGAGGGTTAAACTATTATTACAGTGCAGAAACTGAGTATTTCCTAATTTGTGTTAACAAAATAAGTGTACAAGCATGCACAGGCTGTTTTGCTTATTATAGAAACTCAGAGAGCCTAATTTGCTAGCATCTCCACAGTTCTCTAAGAGCACAGAACCAGGGTTTCAAATCAAATACAGAGCAACAACTTAATTGTGAGGTGGGTTTAGTCAGCGGGGTGGTGAGTGCTTTGTTTCAAAGGCATGAAGAGAAGGATGGAAGGATGAAGGCAGGAGTTCCCCTAGTGGACCCTTGAGTGACAGATGGAAATGGTTGATGGTGGGAAGAAGCTAGGGACACACTGCAACACCAAATCCTGGTTCTTCTCAGCTTTAGAATTAGAAAGCAGGAATTCAACTGATCACATGAGTGAAGACCTACTCCTCAGAAATAAACCCCGGCTTCTTAAAGAAGTTCTTATTATGTACCTAAGTCTATCATGTAATTGCTTAAAAACAACTGTTTACAGCAGACAGACAGAACTCATCATGGGCTTAAGTAAAATCAAACAAAATAAAAACTTTATAATAGGAATCACAGTAAAAGAACAAATGATTCATTACATTTGATACAATGTATGGTAAAATGTAACTCTGAATGCCAGTGTCAGCTTGAAAAAAACTAGCAGATAAGGCGGAAAAATAATTTTATTTATTTAAAGATGTGATTTATTTGATATGTGTACATATGTCACATATGTGCGGGTACTTGAAGATACCAGAAGAAGGTTTCAGATTCCCTGAAGCTACTGTCATAAGCTCTAGTGTGGGCAACATGACGAAGGTACTGAGAACATACGAGGTCATATGGAACAGAAGTAAGGGCTCTTAACTGTTGAGACACCTCTCAGATTCCTAATTTGTAGAAGACAAAGCAAAAGGCCACCAGAAAGCAGGTGGAAGGCATGCTTGAGGGCTTTGCTGGAGAGGATAAGTTCATGGAAGCAGACACCACGGAGCCAGGACAGAACTGCAAACCAGAACCACAATGGTGTACCACTGTATTCCTATTAGAATGGCCAAACTGATAACACCACCACCAGATGACAAATGTGAACAAACTGGATCATTTACTCATGGCTTATAGGGATATAAAGTGGCTCAGTCACTCCTGAAGATAGTTTGATAGTTCTATTTAAATTTATAAATGAACTTAACATGAAGCCTAGCAAGCAACATTTGTACATTTTCCAGAGAAATGAAGACTTGTTTGCATTTGGTAATTACACACTCTGTTTGGTGACACACACCTATAATCTTGGCAGGAGGTAAAAGTGGGAAGAATAGGAGTTTAAGGCCAGCCTCAGTTGTAAACAGGCTCAAGGCCAAGATGGGCTGGCTATATGGAACTAGAGATATCTACTCTGGTATCATTCAACAAGCCCAACGCACTTTTAGTGTTTTCATGTCCATTTAAAATTTATTTCCCAGGACTAGAGAGCTCTCTTAGCAGTTAAGAGCATTTGCTGCTTCTACAGAGGACCTGGGCTCAGTTCCAATCACCTATATGGCAGCTAACAACCAGTTTCCAGAGTATCTAAAGTCTTTTTCTGGCCTCTGCAGTCTCCTGTACTTACAAGATACACATAAATTCATGCAGCACTCACACATACACATACAAATAATAAACAATCAGTAAATCTTTAAGCTAAATAAGATTTGTCTCCTATAAAACTGAACACCTGTGACCCATGGACCATGTGATCTATCCCCTTCAAAGGTCAACTTCTTTCTGTAGACAAGATACAAAAACAAACGCCAGAACTTGCTAAGGGTTCTGGGAAGCAAGTGTCCACCTGTTCTACATGCAGTGCAATGCTAAATGCTTCAGTCAGCTGGGGTTCTGGCCTTAACATTTTACTTGCTCTCCCCTCACAAGCTAGAGGAATTCAGATAGTGTGCATACGGTATACAAACTAAGACACCACAAAAGGATATTACCAACTGGATCCAATTATACATGAGGTTTGCCAAAGTGATTCTTCTTCTGATTTAAACGTTTCAAGTTAAACATTGCTTCAACTTCACTTACCTCAAGTATTTTATCTCCAGTTTTAAGTGCATGGGTTTTTCCTGCAGGACTATCTTCTAACACTTGTTTGATGAATATACCCTTGAGCTCCTCTCCATTCTTTAAGCGTTTTATAACTGTTTGTCCACCAACAATGCTGATACCAAGAGATACGTTAGGTTCTCTAAAAATCTCAACACTGTAAAAGGGACAAAGAAGCACACTCATGAATAAGGTAATTTAACTTGCTATGTTGTCACTTTAAGTGCTCCATCTATTGCACAGCCTGTGGCTCATGTTTTATTAAAATTTCCTAAGGTACTTTAAAGATTTTATATAAATGATGCTAGCTCAAAAATTATAAGACACTCAAAATTTATGACATGTAAAAGTTTAAATTTTGAAAAGATGAGACTCAGGGATGGGCTAGCTAAGACTCAGCGCGCCTCTCTCCTCTCACTGCACCACCAGTCACTTCACCCCTATGCACAACCTTAGCAGGGAGACTCTGAGCAAATAACAGAGGTGGAGACTGAAGAAGGCACATATTCATTTTAATAAGGCCTCAGCTTTTCAGAGTAAAATAAACATGCTAGAGTGGCTCACAATCCACTGCTTTTCCCAGAGAGGTTTGAGGGTGAGGACCTCTGTAGAAGGCAAATGGTATCTGCTTTTAACGCTAAAAGAAGTTTCTTTGCATTTGACTTCTGCATCGTTTCTGTTTGTTGGCTTCTGTATTTGAGATAAGGTCTTGCCATTTAGCTAGGCTGACCTTCAACTGGCATTCTTTATGTTTTGGGATCCCAAGTGCTAGGACTACAGGAAAGTGCATCATATCACTTAAACAGCCATACAAATACCCAAACAAATATTTACTTTTATCCAAAGAAACTATAAAAAGGAATATGAAATTAGTTCCTATATAAATTTTGCTTTAACTACAGAAGTATGACTAGAAGTTAACTCAATTTAAAATATTACTCAGAAAATATGTCTTCAGAGTCATTAAGACAAATTTGGGAATTGTAAGATGATAGGTTGAGGGCTGTGGACTTAACACAGCATAAAAACAGAAAGAGGCTACTGAAGGACTTTAATAACCATAAAACTCTGGCAGCCTGACAAGTACAATATGTGCAATCAAATGCAAGAGAAGATGAGTTCATTCTGTGAGCCCAAACCAGACACAAATGCATATTCTCCACGAGGAGGGAGGAGAGAGAGAAGCTGGTAGGTGAGAAAAGCCTCAACTACTGTTTATAGCCCTGTAGCATCAGGGCACCCAAGGCAGCACAACCTCACTTATAACTGACACATGATAAAGCATGACATCCATCAGTGGCTACTCTCAGAGGGACATTTGGAAGGTGATTTCTCTGAGAGAGCATCAAAGAGTTATTACTGGCTAACAGTCTTTAGCCAAAAGAAGGGATTAAAATTTAGCATAAAGGATATTACTTATTTTAAGTCTCAATTACAGTGTGACTAAGTGTCTTAGTCATGGTTTCTTTTGCTGTGATAATACATCAGGACCAAAAAGCAAGTTGGGGAGGAAAGAGTTTATTTGGCTTAAACTTCCACATTGCTGTTCATCACTGAAGGAAGTCAAAAAAAGAACCCTAACAGGGCAGGATCATGGAGGCAGGAACTGATGCAATGGCCATGGAGGGGAGCTGCTTACTGGCTTGCTCCCCAAGGCTTGCTCAACCTGCTTTGTTAAAGAATTCAGAACCACCAGCCCAGGAACGGCCCCGCCCACAATAGGCTGAGCCCTTCCCATCAACCACTAATTAAGAAAATGCCCTCCAGCTGCATCTTATGGAGGCAATTTCCTAACTGAGGTTCCCTCCTTTCCGATGAAGCTAGCTTGTATCAAGTTGACATAAGACAAGGTAGCAGAATAAAAAAAAAAAAAACCAAAAAACTGGAAAATAGAACAAGGGTGTGCTTGCACTGAGGACAGTAATGGCATACACTCACATTCTTGGTGGACCCCAGTGGCTGAAGTTTGGCGTTTCCTCCCCTTCACCTTCCTCTCTCTCGGGTAACTCACTGTAAGGGGAAACACAGCACTTATAAGACACATTCTTATTCTTAAAAGTTCTTGGAAGTTCCAAAATTCCATGTTCTATAGGTAATTAATTAATTTTTAACCTTTTTAACGTATTCACATCAATAAACTGACAAAGCAAACATTCATTGCTTTAATAGTAAACATAGCAACCCCCGTATAGCTCCAGGACATCATACAATGATTAAAACCTTGTGAAACATGAAGCTCTTTTAAAAAACGATTGCCTTTAATTTGTACAATTTCACATTTGCAATGTCATCAATATATAACAGCCTTCTGTCCTTCTATAAAGAGTCTCACTTTGTAACCCAGGCTGGCAGTGAAGATGCATTGATCTTGCCTCAACCTCCCTAGTTACCATACATAGTAATGGATTTCACAGTAACACTGCGCACATGTCAGACATGTGTCACACACGCCACACACTCTGCTCTTATTTACCTCCCTGTCATGCTCCCTAGTACCTTCCTAGTGGTCCTACACGCACACCGCTCCCCCAGCTGCTTTCATCTCATGTGCACTCTGTTCTGTATCCCCTTCCCTCCCTGTGGATCTCTACCTCCCTTCGCAGTAACCCTCCTAGTTTGATCTCTGTGTGTCACATGCACACATTAAGTGTAGACAAATGTATTAATCTAAACCTAAGCTCCGTGTGAGAGGGAAAACATGCCATACTCATCTTTGAGTCTAGCTTATTTCACATTGCACAGCAATCTCTAGTGCATCTATTTTCCTGCAAATGTCATTATTTCATTCTTTACAGCTGAACAAAATCCCTTGTGTGTTGGTATCACATTTCCCTTACCAGTTCCACTCTTATTGCACATTTAGGCTAGCTCTATAAATTAGCAGCCATGAATAGTGCAGCAATGAACATGGATGTGGAAGAGTCTCTGTGGCATGCTGACTCAGAACATACAACATATACACTAGCTGCAACATACTGATTTCCACAGTTGCTGGACCAGATTAAAGCCCCACCACGGAGCACAAGGTTGCTCCTTTCCCACATCCTCACCAGTATTGTGGTTTTTTTCATGACAGATACACTGAATGAGATAGACACTCAATGTAATTTTACTTTGAAATTTCATCATGGTAAAGAATATTGAAGAATATATTTTCAAGTGCTTATTGAACAACCTTATCTCTTCCATTGAGAAATACATATTCAATCTATTAGCCCATTTAATAATCAAATGCTTTTGGAGGAATATAATTTTTGGAGTTCTTTATAGACTAGAGATTCCTGTATGACAAATAGCTGGGAAAGCTATCCTGCCATCCTGGACCGGCCTTTTCTCTCTGCTGAACGCTTCCTCGTCTGTGCAGATTTTTAATTTCATGTAGTATCATTTGTGAGTTCTTAAGGTTTCACCTATGCCACTGGGGCCCTTTTCAGAAAGTCCTTACCTACACACACCTGGAATGTCCTGTCAATGTTTTCAATGAGTAGTTTTAGACTTTCTACTTTTACATCATGGCTTTTGATACAGTAATAGATTTTGGTGCAAGGTGAAATAGGGATTGAGTTTCACTCAGTTCCCTAGTACCTTTGTTAAAGAGGCTGTCTAGATGAATGGGTGTGTCCCACAAGGCATGTATGGGGGTCAGGGGGCAAGTTGTGGGACTTGAGTCTCTCCTTCCGCCAAGTGGATCCTAGTATTGGATTCAAGTCTTTAGTTTGGCAAGTGCCTTTTACCTGCTGGGTCAACTTGTCAATGTATTTCCCATTTAAAAAATTTTCATTACATATATTTGATATGTAAGGTACTGTGCTATCGGCTGATATCTTCATAAAAGTGTATATTATAAGTTGGGCATATTCCCTTTAAGATTCCCTACTCTACCCTTTCTTACCTACTCCAGTTAATTCCATTTGTTTCTCTACACAATCAGACTTCTACTTTCCTTTTCATTTTACACACCTACTACAGTTCCCTCTCCCTCCCTCCATCCATCACCCTACCCCCTATCCACTTCCCAGAAAGCATAAGGCCTCCCATGGGGAGTCAATGAAGACTGGCACATCAAGTTGAGACAGGAACAAGCCCACCACAGGGAATGGGCTCCATAAAGCTAGTTCATACACCAGGGATAAATCCTGGTCCCCCTGTCAAGCCCCGCGCCTCCCCAACAAACAGACCAAACACAAACTGTCACCCACATGCAGAGGTTCATCTATACTTGACCATGTTCTCAATGACATGACAGAACACACATTAATCCCAGATTGATAGATCCAATCCACTTTGTGGATTTAGGGATATTTTAATCCCAACATGTCCCCAACTAATCCAATAACTTTCCTGCCAACCTGTTTATAGGGCTTTATCTTGTCAAGGAATTACATCCTGCTATCTAGCTTTCTGCTCCAGAACCATGAGTCTTATAAATTGTCATTAGACACTACTCCCTGCAGATTCTCTGATGCCTGAGAGTCTGCACATCCTTCTGTCCTCACGACCACTTGCTGGCCTGTATAGAATCCATTTTGTGAATTAAAGTATAAAATTCTATTTGTGACCTAATTTCAAGAACTATAGAAACTTTTAATAGTAATTTTCTAATGCAAATTTAGTCATAAGATCCCTTTGTATTTTCTACATGTTACATTAATCGTGCACATTTTTGTAAACAAAAGCCAAACCAGGAACTAGCCATAGGGGGGAGGGAAGGCAGGGGAGGGTCTGCAGGGTGGGAAATGAGAATAAAGGGCAAAGTCACATATGTAAGAAAATGACAAGATGAAACATATTACCTCACATGACAACTTAATGGTAGTTAATAGTAAATACACTACTCTGCATTACTTAATACCAGCTTTTTAAAGAAGAAGAAAAATGATATACCATGTAGCAGTCGCATATCTTGAAGACACCGTTCCCATGTACGACGAAGGCCTGGAGACAACCCGGGCACTGGGGAGTCGGTACAAAGGCAAATCTTCTTGCTCCCTTCTTTGGGTAGCAGCTGGAAGATCGACAAGCATGTCAGGACCTTGGGCATCGCTTGGAATCATCATGCCTGAAGAATACAGATGATAGGAAATCAGCACACAGTCAGTCATTCAATGCACTTTTAAGGATGCTCACTGTAGGTATGACCCTCCCAGCTAGGAGACGGATGACATTAAAGTACATAAGGGAAAGCCTTAATGCCCAGGGCAGAAAGCACCACTGAAAAATGAAGCAAGGAAGGTGCTGAACCAAGAAAGGTTACATTTCCAGTGGGCCTCGTGGGAAAACAAACAAATGAACAAAACTAGGTACTTCATCAATAGCATTACTTTATTAATAAAACAAAAAAACAAAACAAAACAGCACAAAAAAACTCTCTTATGTTTTCTAATCTTACTGCAACGCTTTCCTTTCTCACCCTAGGCTATTCTGGTCATGGGTCCTCTGGCATTCATTATGACCCCATGGAATAACAACTAAGTAAGAATTACAATTTGAAAGGCTTAGTTTAGAAACTTCAGAATTTATTTTTTCTATCTGTTGACTCATTCTATTTTTACAGATAATTTTAAGAAAGGCATTATTAACTATATTTTATGAAAGGGCAAACTCAGGTTAAGGATTTTGTTAAGATTAGTCTGTGCATGTGTAGTCTTGCATGTACAAGGGGGATGTACACATGCCACAGTGCATGTGTAGGTCAGAAGACAACCTTCAGGGCTTGATTTTCTTAGGTCATTGGGCATTGGGGCAAGTGCCTTCTCTGCCAAGCCATCTTGCTGGCCCAATCTATATACCTGTCCACTAAAGCACACATTGCCATAATTTGTTTAAATGTTTCCCTCTTTTAGGTCAAGCTCTTATTCTTACTTTAGTTCACTTAAGTGTATGGGAGAGAGTATGCACAAGTGTGCACCGATGTGTCCATAGGTGCACACTTAGGAAGGCAGAACACGACACTGGCTATCTCCCTCTACCACTTTTGGTCTTACTGTCTTGTGACAGGGGATCTCACAGAACTGGAAGCTCACCGCTTCAGTTAGGCCAGTCAGAGAGTGCTCAGATCAGCCCATCTCATCTCTCCATGCTGAGATTACAAACGCATATGCCCAGCTTTTTACAAAGATTTTGGAGATTTTAACTCAGGCTCTTATGCTTGCAAAGCACGCTTTCTCTCCCAGCGAGTCATCTCCCCAGTCCCTTATGTTATTCCTTTGTCTGTGTTTTTTTTTTTTTTTTTTTTGAGATAGTGTCTCACTATGTACCCCAGGGTAACCTCAGACTCACAAAGACCTGTCTATCTCTGCTTCCCAAATCTTGGGATTAAAGGCATGCCCCCACCATGCCCTGAAAAGATTTTGGTTTTTTTTTCCATTATGTGTATAAGGGAGAATATGTGTGCTCACAGAGGCTAGATGCCATTTGAGTCCCTGGAGCTAGAGTTATAGGTGGTTATAAGTGACCCATTTGTGGTGAGTGCTGAGAGACAACTCTGGTCCTCTGTAAGAGTAGCAAGCACTCTTAACCACTTAGCCATATACCCACCTTTAGTTATTCTTAATTTTTAAAATGTATTTTGTGTGTTGGGGGGACAGTGTACATGTGGCAGTCAGAGGACAACTTTCAGGAGTGGGTTCTCTACTCCATCTTGTGGAAGGCCTTGTGTTCCTGCTGCTGCATAAGCTTCTAAGCAATTCTGCTCTCTCGCCTCCCACCTCATCACGGGAACACTGGGATTACAAAGGCATGCCAATGCATCTGGTTTTTCACTTGAGTTTTGGCAATTAAACTCAAGTTTTCAGGATGAAATAGCAAGTGCTTTCACAATTAACCATCTTGCTGCTGCTGTGTGTGTGTGTGTGTGTGTGTGTGTGTGTGTGTGCACGTGTATCCTTCCTTTACTATCACTTACATTGTTTATTTTGCATGTGAATTTGTGTAGTGAGCATTCATGTATGCATGTTCACACATGCGAATGTGCTTATGTGTTCATGTATGGAGGTCTGAGTTTGATGCAGAGTTTTTCTTGATCACTCTTTACCTTTCAGAGTCTGATTCTCTTTCTGAATCTAGAGCTCACTGTTACAGTTAGTCTGGCTACACAGCCAAGGACCCCACTGTCTTTGACTGCTAAGCACTGGAATTAAAGGGGGCTGTCACCTACCTGGCTTTCACAAGGATCAGAACCTTGATCCTCACACTTGTGCAGCAAGCACTTTACCCTCCGCATATCTCCCCAGCTCCAGGCTCTTCTCTGTAATTTTGACTTCTATTTAGAAGGACCCACAACCTTGAGGCATGTTGGTAAGGGGAGAGTAACAGATTTGGACTCCAGCAGGAGGCAGATTCCGTGTGGGGCTTGGGATGTGGTTCAGTTGGTAGAATGGCTGCTTGGCAAGTGTGAAGCCCTGGCTTTGATCCCTAGCACCACATGAGCCAGCTGTGGGGTGTACCCCAGTAATCTAGCACTTATGAAGGAGAGGCAGGAAGATTAGAAGTTCATAGTAATTCTCAGTTACATAGTTTGAGGTCACCTGGCCTACTTTCCAGAGAGCAGAGTAATTACAGACAGAAAAGCAGCATGGTTGAAGAGCTGACTATGAACAGTTCTGTGCAGAGTGAAGCAGGTGATGGGAACCTAGCAAGGTTCAGCTGTGGGGAATTTTGCTGTCCCAGGGAGGAGCCTGACTTTGCTGTGCCAGGAGCTTTCCTTAAAGCCAGTGGGGACAGCCCCCATGGGACCCATGAACCATTGATTGAAGCAATCTCCCTCTATGACACTCTTTGTAATTGTATTCTTGAAGAAAATGTAAAATGCTGTAAATTATGAAGTGTTAGTTGAAAGCTCACACATATGTAAGGAGATAAAATGCTACTTCATAGGGTTGCATAACAATAAATAATGCAGCACTTATCCAAATGATATGAAATATGATACATATTTTCATCAAGATTATTATTAGGGGCCATGGTCAGTGGAATGCTGCTTGCCACCAAGCCTTGCAATCTGAGTTCAATCCCTGGAACCCGTGTGACATGACAGAAGGAGAATACCACCTCTGACTCCCATGAACAAGCATGAGTGTGCACATACACAAAATACAACTGAAAGAAGCCTGCAACTGAAGCTTCTCCAGTAGATGCACTTGCCCTGCCTGCCCTGCCTGGCCCGCCTACTGTGCCCCTGCATGTCCAGGTCTGTCTTGTGGGCCCCACTACCCTCATTATGCTGCAAAGTTCTTACAGAGACAACGGGGAACAGATATGAAACCTCTCTCCCATCCTGAACTAGGCTGTCGGGCTAGGGTCCAAACCGTCTCCTTTCTAACTCTTCTCCATGTTTCTGCCTGTCACACCCTAGTCCTCAGGCAGGCTATGCAAGTGATCTACCACTGTGCCTGTGCCTGAGCCTCCTAATTTCTTTTATTTAATGGATACCTTTATTCTGAACTCAAAATTGCTTTACTGTACCAGAATCCAACATAGGGACCTCCCTCCCCTTCCTGAAATGTGTAAGACAGTCCAAAACGGCACCCGTGTCCCCTGTTTGCTCAATAAAAGAATAACAAGGCAGACTGGGGAGCTGTGGTCTGTTTAGAGGCCTGCACCCACATCAATATCGGTTTATTCATCACTTCAGTACATCTAGGGACCCAATATAAACTCTCAGCCAGGCTGTCCTCGTGTTTGTAAGAGCATGAGGAATTTTACCCCAATTGTCTTCCTTGAATCTGTTCCTATCGTGTTTCAGATGCTTGACTTACCAGAAAAGCAGAACTGACCTGTCAATCACAGACTCTGCATCATCTCTTCCTGCGAACATCAGCCACACTTCACCTTGAACTTTAGTAAATGACCACTCCTATTGCTTTTGATCTTGTCCAGAGACTACAAAGCAGGTCTAATCAAGTGGCAATGCAGCAGAGTGGGGGTGACTAGAACTCAATCATGCTCAGTTGCCTTTCCCATCCCCAGACACCTTCACTGCCAACTGCTGGGACCTCATTTCTGTGTGGTAGTCAAAGCGATGCCCGACAGCTCCAATCTCCTGTACACCTCAACTGAATGAGTGGGAAAGCAGAGGTGGAGCAGAACCTCAGGCAGCGACTGTAAGTATAGCAAAGGCTCCACTTGCCAAGCAATTTCCCACCATCGCTGCTCTGCTGTGCAAGTAAGTGTCGGTCAGTCACAACTTATCAAGCCTGGCCCCAGGCCATCTGCCCACTGTTCTTCTCTTGCCTTTCGCCGGCACACAAATGCCCACTCCTCACCTCGTACAGTACCTGTCACATTCTTTACAGAGCTGTTCACCATGTGCTCAGAGCACCCACCCACCCACAAAACAGATCATGTACAAGTGTTAGTCAATGGCTATAATGGGCACAAAGGTTATAAAATCAAGGAGGTTAAAAAAGGTCCCTAGAAGTTAATGCTTATAGAAAAGGAATGGAGAAATTTTTCCACACCTTTATACTTGGTGACTGCAAGAACAGAACGGTATGAAGAAAAAGCAAGAAGAGCTTGAGCAAAGAAAACAGGTGGTTGCATAATTCAGCAAGAGAAACACGTAAGGTGATGTGTTGAACAATTACACATGAGTACCATGCTGCCTTCTCACTTGACAGATACTATTTCTGTGCACACTGTGGTAACAGAGCCAGCGACAAGCCTCACCCCTCAGAAACTCAGCTTACAGCAAGAGACTGGCCTGGAAATAGATACAGAGGACAGAAACCCCTCTGGAGTGGGCAGCATGATGGAGATGGAGCTGTTTCCTCCCTGGAGTCTTGGAACACTGATACACTGATTGTATTCCTCATTTACAATTCATCTTCCTGCCTTTCATTATGAATTATGTTCGTTTACAAGTTTGCTTTCACACTCCCTGGAGAATGTGAGTATGCTAAAGAACAACATTTTGTTGGTATGCTTTTGCTGTTGTTTCTTTTATGTTGGTGATGAGGCCATTATGTGCTCTATTACCACTGAGTCACATCCAAAGCCTAAAGTCACTATTTTAGATTAACCACAGGATCATGAATAGCCCATTACACAAGGCTATCAACACATGATTTTAAAATTAACTGTCCTATAAATCTGAGATCAATTTGTTGCAGATAGAGTGCACAATTGAATACAAATCTGAATGGGGCTCAGAGCCTCTCAGATCTAATCTGACTTTATAACTGAAGAAAGAGGGGCTTAAAAAAGGTACCAGAAGATTACCAGTTTAGTACAAAGGAGCCTGGTATTCAAACAGGGCCTTTTATTTTCTGAGTAAAGTTCTCAAGAGAAAAATACAAAAATGAATGGGATCAACTTAGTACACATGGTGCTGTGTCAGCCCATATCAATATCTTTTTAGCCCAGCATGGTGAGCATCAATCCAGTCATGCCTGTCACAGCACTCCCTGATGTATGTGCTTATGAATGGTTTCTGAGCAAGGGCACATCATGATACATAACTTTAACAACAGTCCCAAATGATATTCTCAAGAACAACTACCTAGGGCCTTGCAAAATTGGATGGTGTTCCCCCAACGCCTCTCTGAGAATCTATAGACAGCTGTTTACAGGAGAGGGAATGCCATTTTCTTCAGTAATTTAGTAGCCATTGAGGAGTTTCCCATGCTCCTATAAATAATGGCCCACCCATGTTTCTGTAAGAAAACCTAATGAATTTTAATGAATCACTGGGGGAAAAATGTCATGTAAGTAGAAAGGAAAAGTTGGAAAGAAGATGAGGATCAACAGGAGAGGGGGACAAGAGATTAATGGAGGTAAATATGACCAAAATCCATTACACATCATAATATAATCCATATGTATAACTAATACACACCAAAAATATTAAATGGTATAGATCCTTTGAAATGAAGACCCAAAACCTGTGGAGAAAGTTTGCTTTCATACATAGTCACGCAGACATATAGCTGGAAGATTTGATTTAATGGTAATAAATGATAGAAGGAAGGAGGGAGGAAGGGAGGGAAATAAGGAAGGAAGGAAGGAAGGAAGGAAAGAAGGAAAGACACTATGGCTCCAAGCAGTGCTGAGACACTTATAAAATAGTAACAGTGAAGAGGCCAGTGTGGTCTGTATACTCTTGTCATACACTGTGAACAAGTAAGTATCATTGATCAAAGAACCAAGGAAACGGGAAGAACTTTAAAAGGTAGATTTCCTATAGGTTGGGGAGAATAAAGCTTTATTTTCTCCCAGCTATGAGCCTGAAAAACTGCAGAGACTCATCTAATCATAGGGTTCCATAGTGCCTGCTCTGGGCACTCACAGGAGCAAACCAGCATCATCACAGCACAGCTTTCTCTAACTGCCTTCAGGGCTCCATTCTGTAGATGCCACTGAACACACTTGTGACCTCACACCAAACTGTCTCCCTTACATGTCTGATACGTGCAGTGTTAACACAGAGAGCTTTTCCGAAAGCAAAATCTAACAGTGAAAAGCAGCACAGATCCTGAACTGCTCTGAGTCCCTGAGGTGGGGACTGAACCTTACCATAATCTCAATAGCATGACAACAGCCAGCATTTAACTGTTGGAGGAATAAAAAAAAAAAATCTTTTAAAGTTGAGGCTTTAAAAGTATATAAAAATTGCTATTCTAGAGTGGCAAAGAGAGGTATAATATGTTCAGAACTCTTTAATGGAACCTAAGTTATTAATGTACTAGAAACAACTATAATTTATGATGAAGAAAATGCTTCATAAATATTTAAAATATTCACCTCTTTATTAATATTTAACAGCCCTATTCAATGAGCTAGCAATTCCACTTAATGGCATTGGAGACTTTAACATATATTGGGAGAGACATAGTTCATGTAAGGGAGTAGTCTCCCTTCCAATCTGTGCTGTGATACAAAGCAGAATGGGGCATAGAATAAGCAGCCATCTCAGTACACAGAAATTGAAAGATCCAGTTGAAATCTCAGCCAAAGTTGCTCTGAGTCAGACTAAGTGATAAACAGTTTTAAATTTGAAAGATCATAATGAGGACATGGAAGGGATTGGAGGGAGAGAAGGAGGAAACAATTTAATTATGTTTTAATTCCAAGAAATTAAAAACAGCATGATGAATGTAAATGTGACAGTACAATGCATTGCATATAAAGCACAAGGACTGCAAATAATCTAACTTGTGTATAAGAAACAAACCCACAAACCTAAATCCAGGCTGTTGTTTGTTAGTAGATGAAGATGCTCCATGTCATCAAATCTGCTGCACTGACCATTTCCTTCAGAGGAGGGCATGGACTGCCGCGAATCAAGGCCAAATGTTTCTTCCATCTTGAAAGAAAGACAACCAGAAATTCAGCATGATAAGAAGCAATGAGAACACCATAATGTTGTTCTAACCAGGCAGCAATACATGGAAAACTGGGACTGCAAGTTTCTGCACACACCACGTTCCCCAGGGGGGTTATCCTGTCAGGAGCTGCAAGTGCTGCATGAGCCCACACACAGACACCTGGATATTTAATAAGTTTTGGTTTTAAGCATTAACAAATGGATATAAATGAGCATATTCCAGCACAGACAAATAAAAGACCTGGCCATCAATCAAGTCAGTTGGTCCTATATAGCATCCTGGACACCACAATGTCACTGCTATCTCTCAGCTTTGGCTCTATTTCCCTAGCACTCTTGGTTTGTTTGGTTGCTGTACTCATTCCCCCCCTCCCCCCAGATTGGGTCTCACTGAGTAGCCCAGTCTGGCCTTGAACTCTCAGCCTTCCAACAACTGGATTATAGGTGCACACCAGATGCCTGTCATGTGGATTGGCCCAAAACAGAACTTAAAGACTGACAAACACTGCTGATGACTTAGTGTCCTTTTCTCCCATCTTCCCTTTATGGGCACACCTTTTACAGGTTTTTAAAGTTATATTCTGTTGCAGTGCTGTAACACCTGTGTCTTCTCCAAAGTTCTATGTTAAATCAAAACACTCAAAGGGTTTAAATAGTGAGATACAGACCTTAAAGTGAAGGCAATTGAAACACAGCAGGTACAAAAGGACAGCTTTGACTTTGCAGCTGTTTCTTACGAGAAGACAGAATCAGAATCCCCTTGTGAAAGACATTCTCCATGAAGGAAAAGGGAAAGCAACATTTTCGTCTTCAAGCATAAAAATTGGAAACCTTAAGCCTCCGCCTAGCACTAAGTTATACTTTCACAACATATTATTTATTGGCAACTCTATATCTCAGTAACTGACTCTATAGCTTCTTTGGTTCTTCCCTTATGGGGCTCCCGTGCTATATAAACTTGTGATATAAGTATGTATTCTTTTCTCTTGTTGATCTATCTTAATGCAGTTTAACTTCAGGGCTCTGCACAGTTGGAAACAGGATCTGTCTGTCCCCACAGCTTCCAAGCAGAGATTGTAGGAGGCAGGCCTCCAGGCTTCCAGTTCATGGAAGCCAAGCCTTTATGAAGGAAATCGGAGACCTGAAAGAAAAGGCCCAATGAAGATTTCTAGATGACTCCTTATAGAAACTTCTACTTATAAACCCTAAATCGAGCCCTTCCAAAGCATTGAAGTACTGACACGTTGGCCTTAGATCTCTCAGCCTCCAGAAGGGAAGACATAAATTTCTGATGTTAAAAAGTCAGTTCAGTAAATGGTATGTTTGTTATAGCAGCTCACAGACACAGATATAGAATATAAATCATAAATTTCTGAGTATAAATTAAAAGTTTATATTCACTATATAAATATATTTAACTAACTTAAGTGAATAGCATTTTGTAAAAAGCATGTTTGGTTTTACCTTTTGCATTCAGAGTTCAGCTCTATAAGCCTAGATAACCTCAATTTGTGATACTCCCACCTCCAAATCTTGACTGTTGGAATTACAAAAATGTACCACCATGCAGGGTACCACTGTTTTTTATTGTTGGAGATTTTAGATTTTGCCGGTTCAAATAAAAATAGGAAATTTATATTTTCTTTCCTTTTTTTTTGTGTTTTGTTTTTGAGACAGGGTTTCTCTGTAGCTTTGGAGCTTGTCCTAGAACTAGCTCTTGTAGACCAGGCTGGTCTCAAATTCACAGAGATCTGCCTGCCTCTGCCTCCTGAGGGCTGAGATTAAAGGAGTGTGCCACCACCACCCAGCCAGAAGTTTAGATTTTCTAATGATCTACTTTCTATATAATTATAATACTCAGACTTCAATAATAGAGAAGGCACACTGATGGAATGCTAGGCTAATTCCTGGCAGCTTTCCCAAACAAAACAACTCATGGTAACACAGAGCCCAGTGGAGCTGACAATGTACCAGGCAACTCAAATATTACATGAAGGTGACAAGAAGTAAGGTGTGATTGTCTGTCTGACTGGAATAAAAGGAGCAATAACTTCTCAGAGAGGGAAACAAGGAGATGGAAGGCAGTAGTTAAAAAAAAAAGGAAAACATTTTGCAATTATTTGATATGGTCAGTGGCAATTCTGTTAATGGTAACTGGTAAGCAAGAAAAACCATCCCAAATCTGGATTTCAGTAAAGCAGATCTGGAATTTTATGTTTGTTTTATGTGTTTGGGTATTTTGCCTGAATGATCTGGGCACCTTGGTGCCTGCCTAGTAGGTACTGAGACTGAGCAACCAGTGCCCTTAACTGCTGAACTAGCTCTCCAGCCCTCAGTAAAGCAATTTGAATGGTTGAATCTTTAGAAAATTGAATTTGGGTTTTTTATAAACAGAGAAAAAAAATGAATATATTGTCATTCTGGTAAATAATCCTGAAGCAACAAAACAAAACAAAACACACCCATAAACAAACATAAAAAAACAAGACCTTTAAAAAATGGGCTGATGGTTGCATTGTAGGTTTTTGCACAGAACATATTGGGTCAATGAACACATAATAACACGCTTAACATTACTAATCACTAATTAACAAAATTCAAATCAGTCATAATAAGGTAGGTGTGGTGGTACACGTCTATAATTTCAGCTCTATACTCCAACACTCAAAGAGGTCTAAGGCAAGAGAAAGTAGAACTCACAGCCAGCCAGTACTGTTTTAAATCTGAAATGTCCTTACAGGCCATTAAGGCCTTAAGGAGGCAGGCCCTGGCTGATAGCAGCTGATCACTAGGGAGGAGTGTCAAAAGCTCCAGCCACCTCTGGCTCCAGCCTGTGTTTTCTGTTCCCTGTTCACACCACCACTGAACAAGTTTCTCCCACATATTCCTGCCACCAAGAACTTTTCTCACCATTGTGCCTTCCCTGCTATAATAAAGAGGTAGAAATCGCTCTGAAACCACAAGCCAAAGCAACCCTCTTAGATAGAGGTGTCTATCCTCTCCCAGGAAAAAGGTCAGTAACTAACGCACTGCCTCCACTTCCCAAATGAGGGGATTACAAACACTGGGCTCATGTACCCCATGCCCCATCATGCTCATCTATTCCCAACACATTCCTAAGTGTCACCTTCATTCACACCAATGCTTTACATGCCCCACAAACATGCAGATTTCATTTGTCAACTCTGACTCTGCAGTAGTTCAGGCAGGGCACGTCTGCCAGAATACTTGCCTACTAAGCATTTCCACTAATAAGCTGGGCCAGCTCCTGCTTTAGGACTTCAAGTCCACAAACTCCATATTCAATAGACTGTAATTGCAATGTCTCTCTCTTAAAAACCTGCCTTGGAGTACTTGAAAATGCTTACTGGTCACTGTGACCTGTGCACTTCCACAGTAATGCTGTTATTCCCAAATAAACACCAGGATCCTTTAGAGAATTTCCAATTGTGATTTAGACTGGCAACCTAAGAAAACTGAAAACAAAACTTGAAGAGGTATTTATTCACACACCAATACTTAGAGTAACATTATCCATGAACAATAAGGGTGGAGGAGTGGAGACATGACTCTCTTGAGGGCTGGATTGATCAACCTCGGCTTTCCCTGAGGCTCTTACGTATAGAGAAGAAACATATCTCCATCTCTAAAGCCAAAATATGACTGGCAAGGCTGGTAATGGCCTGAAGCCAGGGCCTTGGGGGAACTGTGGCTTCAGATCCCAAGAACCCAACCAAGCTACCACATTTGGCTCTGGTTATCAGTCCCAGGACTGCTGTGTGCTTAGTTTATAACGCTCCTGAGATCCCTGTGCTGCCCTTGTGCAACACTGTTTAATTAGCTTCCTGCCAACTTAGTCCCATCGTATGGTACACTGCTTTCCCTATCCCGTTTCTGCCCTAGAAATAGTAATAAACTAGTTTGGTGTAAGATATAGCTTGTACAAGACCTCCCAGCCTCAGACTTTCTTATCTTCTCTATCTTCTATCGTTATCTTCTGATCTCATTGTCCTCTTTCTCAGGATCCTGTCACTCAAGAACAACCTCCTGGTCCTGTTCATGGCTCAGTAGCTAAAATCATCACAGCTCTTAGAGGAGCTTGGTTCGATACCCAATACCTATGAGGAAATCTAAAATGTGGCACATGTGTGAACATTCTCAGAAACTGTGAGTTGCTACAAACATGACCTTAAGGTAAAGATATCACATGTTTTGAAGATACAAAAAGATCCCTTCTTTAGAACTTTCCTCACATGACTGAAAGCAGCAGCTTTAGCTGGCTGGTGACACATGCCTATGAGGTCAACACCTGAGAACCAGAGGTTAAGTTGATTCCAGGGCTGGTGACAGCCTGGTCTACACAGTAAGACCCTGTCTCAAAAGGGACAAAGGCAGGGGGTAGGGGATGTCAAGAAGCCATTTGTGAGAAATAAGCTGTCACATGTCAAGGCAATTGGGTTTACGCCCAGAAATAACAGTAGGCCTAATACACATGCATGCCTGCAGACGGCAGCACCTCCTGTGGGGTAATGCTCTTGTACACTGTAAAGATTTGCCACTCATATTGGTTTAATAAAACAATGATTGGCCACTAGCCAGGCAGAAGTATAGGCGGGGCAACCAGACTAGGAGAATTGTGAGAAGAGGAAAGGCGGAGACTTAGTTGTGAGCAAGATGCAGATGAAGCAAGATGAGACTAATTTACTGAGGGCTGGAGAGATGGCTCAGCAGTTAAAAGTACTCGCTGCTCTTCCAGAGGACCTGGGTTCAATTCCCAGCACCTACATGGCAGCTTACAACACCCTCATTCATGCAGGCCAAACATCAATGCAAATAAAATAAAAAAGAAATAGAGAATGCTTCACTGAGAAAAGGTACCAAGGCACATGGCTAAACATAGATAAGAATTAAGGGTTGGGGCTGGAGAGATAGCTCAGCGGTTAAGAACACTGCCTGTTCTGCAAGAGGACTAGGGTTCAGTTCCCAGCACCCACATGAGAGCTCACAACTGTCTGCAGTCTATCTCCAAGTAATTTCACACCCTCATACAGATACGTGTAGGCAAAACACAAACGCACATAAAATAAAATAAATCATTAAAAAAAAAGAATTAAGGGCTAAGTTGTAAGAAGTAGTTAGTAAGAAGCCTGAGTAAACAGTTTATAACCAATATAAGTCTCTGCATGTTTATTTGGGACTGAATGGCTACGGAACTGGGTGGAACAGAAACTTCCATCTACAAGCACCACTGACACCTAAAGAAATAAATACTGCCACAAATTCCCGCATCGCAGGATTGTCCCCTAAAAGTTCATTTGTGTTTCCCAAACAAACTTATTTGTTCTTCCTACAAACACCTTTCCTTGTTCTCCGTTAATGTCTTCTCTCACTTGAACTTATATTCTCCTAGGTCTAACCTGAGAAAAGCAGAGGATTTCTGATTGAGACATGCAGGGTAAATTATTCTGCCTTAATGAGGATGTCTGACATATACTGCAACATGAATGAACCATAAGGAGCTTATGATAAGTAAAGAAAGCCAGACATAATGATAATGTTCACAACTTCCTGTCTTTTTTGTTTGTGACACGGTTTCTCTGTGTAGCTTTGGAGCCTGTCCTGAAATTTGCTCTGTAGACCAACCTGGCCTCGAACTCACAAGAGATCCACCAGTCTCTGTCTTTGGAGTGTTGGGATTAAAGGCATGTGCCACCACCACCCCATGTAATAGTCAATTCTTAAAAAGAAGACAGAATTACAGTTAGTGCCAGGGAATGATGGGCAAGGGGAGGGCACTTATTGTTTGGTGGTCTCAGTGTTTCTAATGGGGTCCTGGGATGGACAGAGATGGTGGATACACAACAGTGTAACTGTATTTAATGCCACCAACCTATATACCAAAAAGGTACAAAACATAGATATTAACACAATTTTTTTTGGGGGGGGAGAGTCTAGAAACTTAGATGATTCACCTCTTAAATAAAATAAGAATATATGGGTAGTGGAGGATCAACATTTGAATTTCTTGGGTATTATTTGTATATTGCAAATAAGGCCTTACAAAATCTATCACTACTGAGAAGCAAATAAAGATGCAAAGCCTATCCTGCCATTACTGTAGAAGGGAATTAATGCCAAGTAAGAACATGAAATAATTTGAAGAGAATCAAGTGGTAGTTTTTCAGAATATATGAGAGCTGAAATAATCTTCATTAATATGTCCTATAACATTAACTCATATAATTCAATGTGAGAAGTAAAAACTTAACATTTTATAGATTTTGAAATATGAATGGTTAAGGGTAAATACTATAAACACACATTTGGCTATTTTAATCTATAACCTTAACAGTTTATGTGTAAAAATGGACCAGTTCTTTGGGCTGATTTTTATTTAGAGGTCTAAGTTATTCTTTCTATATAAGAAAATGGTTATAGTAAGAAGATACTGAATTAAGAAGGGAAACAAGACAGAAGCCAGGCACTGTGCTGGTTTCAATGAGGATGTCCCAAGGTTCAGATGGTTGAATATACACATCTGATCCCTTTTTGGTAGTGCTGTGTGGGTAGGTTTAGGACATGTGGCCTTGCTGTGGGAAAGCTTTCAGGTTTCCAAGCCTGGAGCCATTCCCAGTGCAGTCCTGCTCTTGAAGCCTAACATGTAGGCCCTCAGCTTTCCAGTCAGATGGTCTGGGCTGTGTGAGGTGAGCTAGGTGAGTATGAGCCAGAGAACAAGCCAACGAGCCGTATTTCTGCTTCAGTTCCTGCCTTGATGGACTGGGGCCTGGAAATACATGCAGAAACAAACATTTCCTGTTCTAGGCTGACCTTTGCTAGTGTGTTTTATCACAGCAGTCAAAAGCAAACTAACAAATATAAATTAAAGAATGCTGTATCTCAAACAAGCTACATAAAAATGAAGATGATGTATTTGGGAAAGTGTTGAATGATCTGAAAGTGATTGTTGTGAACAGAAATAGGCATTAAATATATACTCAAATACTTTGAATGAAATTACAATTAAAGATGCATATATGCAAAAATTTAACCCAATACAACTTTTAAGATATGAATGTTTGACTAAATATATGGAGTAAATATTCCGAATATTTATTTTTGTATTTCTTCCCTTGTCTCGAAAGGGACCAATATTTCAAATTGTCTTTTATTTAGATAAATAAATTTCTTTTTATGGGAAAAATCAGCCACAGCAAGAATGTGTGCACATGTTCAGTAATCTCTAATTCTAGTATGCTTGTGTATTATGAATAGTCAGAATGAAACTGAGCACTTAGGATCCAGGGAAGAGCTGGCAAAGAGAGAAAGCCATTGTCACTAGAGTATACCAGGCAACTCTGTGTCACTACTTCCCACATCCAAGATCATTTACAAATTAAAAGCATCTGTTCCCTGGTAGGTTACTCAGAACCTTCTGCTGTGGGGAATCCTTGAGGCTTCATTAATATAGCTAGGATAGCACCTTGCCCAGCAGGGGGACCCACAGGATTTTCAGGAGCGAAAGAGACAAAAATGTCCAAGGAAGGTAAAGGAAAAGGCCCAATTTCTGCTTGCTTTGCTCAACACACAGAAAGGAATCAGACTGAGCACAGGGAGCAAGGGCCTATGTGAGAGCACAATATCAGCATGCCTTTAAAAGATACCCCCTAGGGAAGTCAAGTGGCTCAGTGGTTAAAAGCACTTGCTGATCTTGCAGAGGATCCTGGTTTAATTCCCAGAGTCCACATGGCAGCTCACAAGCATCTGTAAATCCAGTTCCAGGGGACCTGACATCCTGTCTAGCCTCTCCCGTAACAGTCATGGGCATGGTGCATATATACACATGCAGACAAAATACCTATAGGCACAATAAAACTAAAACTGAACTAAATAAACAAAAACACCATCTATACTAACTTTCTTCTCATTTGTTTGAAAATTAATTCAGGCCAAAAAAATAAACAAATTAAAAAAAACATTAAAAATTCAACAGGCAACTAATTAACTATAATTTTATTTAAAAATCAAGTTTACTTGATCATTGGAGCACCGGACTGAGCTCCCAAGGTCCAAATGAGGAGCAGAAGGAGGGAGAACATGGGCAAGGAAGTCAGGACCGCGAGGGGTGCACCCACCCACTGAGACAGTGGGGCTGATCTAACGGGAGCTCACCATGGCCAGCTGGACTGGGACTGAAAAAGCATGGGATAAAACCGGACTCTCTGAACATGGTGGACAATGAGGACTGCTGAGAAGTCAAGAACAATGGCACTGGGTTTTGATCCTACTGCACATACTGGCTTTGTGGGAGCCTAGGCTATTTGGATGCTCACCTTCCTAGACCTGGATGGAGGGGGGAGGACCTTGGACTTCCCACAGAGCAGGGAACCCTGACTGCTCTTTGGACTGGAGGGAGGGGGAGGGGAATGGAGGTTGGGGAGTCGGGGGGAGAGGGGGAAAAAGGAGGCGGGGAGGAGGCGGAAATTTTTAATAAAAAAAATCAAGTTTACTGTTAATATAAAAGTAAGAATAAACCTATTAAAAGGTAATGCTTCTTGCCAAGTTGTAAATAGGCACAGTCACAAGCCTGAAAGTGACTATCTGGCACACACTACTGATGCATCACAAACAAGCACAGAGAATGCTGTGGCCAGCACAGATATAAACAATAATTCACTTTGAGCTCATTTCCCTTTGATTTACCCTGACAAATATACTACACAAAAAACATATAGCCATGTTTCCCTAAGGGAATTTAAAAGAAGATCTTAATGATTAAAAGAACTCTTTACTGAACTAAGAAATTAGAAGAAAAATGTCACACACATACACACACAACAGTGTAATATGAATAGGATGACCTCATGTGCTCACTATACTCTTGGTAGTGCATCTTGTAAGCCATCCTAGCTTACAAAGCCCATTTCATTTCTACTTTATCTGTGGAAGTAACACAAGTAAGGGAGGGCTGGAGCAGGAAGGGGCTGGAGGCTGAGTAGCAAAGTCGTACCATGTCTGCAGTGTTGTAGCTGCACTGCTGCATTTCCTGGGAATATAAACTCCGCCCAGACTCTGGATCTTGACACTCGGGAGCTTCATCTCCTGAAAGGCTAGCATGCAGCCACTGTGTGCCAACCTGGAGTTCCTGCCTGGAAGGTGCATGCCGGACCTCCTGAATGTGTGGTAGTGGGTTTAACTCCATGGCCCGGAGGTGATCTTGATAGAGTTCATATTCCTCATCTACAAGCATCTCTCTTTCCTCACCCCCTCCCTCCAGTGGAGGGCTCAAAAATTCATGCATTTCCCAGGCTTCTGAGCTGGTGTCCATTTCTTTTTGTTGGAACTGCAAAGACTTTCCCATATCTAGAAATGGTTCATCCACAAGTTCTTCAAGATATGGCTCATCTCTAAATCCCTGTAAATAAAAGTTTATAAAAAAATGTTATGTTCCACTTGTCTTAAAGTTGCACGATACACCTCAACCTGAAAAAGTGTCAACCTAACTGCAGTAGAGCGCCTTACTCAATGCATGATCAAAGCCAGCTGAGCTTCTGCATCACCAAACAAGAAGCTGCAGTTCATTCTGCATGGTTCAGAAATTAGACATGGAGTAAAGAGGCAGAAGCCTGCACTGCCACGATGAACTGACAGCTTCATCATGTAATAACTAACTACCCAACAGTTCTCCATCATCAGGAGATATTTAGGCTAAAATGCTGTACCAAATATGCAACTCGTCCCTAACACAAAACGTAACTCATAAATGCAAAGTCACTTCATACTTAAGACAACAAAGACTGAAAAACTCACTGTGGCCAAGACTGAGAAACTCAAAAGAAGTAAAAATGTTCAAAGCAATTCTCTTTTATTTTGAGGTAGGATTATTCTGCTGCTGGCTATACCTCTTGCTCTTAAAAACAAAACAAACAGAAACGTTCTTAAATGAAATACAGCACTATATGTCTCAAGTACTTCGAGTATAATTTGTTTCTAATAAGCCAAAATACAGAAACAAGACTTTTCACCTACTGAGAATATGATAAAGAGGAACGAATCCAGTGTGATTTTTGCTGAGCCTCTGTCCTAACTCTAGTGAGCCTGTGGCTGTCGAGCACAGAGGCCTAATCCCCTGTGGATCAACACTCATTCCTACTGTAAGCCCCACCCATTAAGAACTACCTAGTGTAAATTCCTATAATCAACCCCCCCTCTGTTTTCTTCTTATAACTCAACACCACATGCTGAAACTTCACACTGAAACACTGAACCAATACTGCAACGTGATTCAAAACAGTCAGAGACACAGGATATATCTGAAAATATTATGATTATAAAATTTTAACACAGTGTCTAAACTTTTAAAAGTGTGATGGACATTATGGGACTTCCTATCAGCCTGAGACACTGTACATAATATGACAGGAATGGTACTAAACAATTGCTATCAAGTAAAACAAAAAATACAGTAGACTTTAGGAATAGAAGGGGAAGCTTAACATAGTCTGTCTATGATTACAGTATCTAAGGGGGTTGAGTAGATACTTTGTAAAGTATTCAATTATGAAGTTGCATGTTTAGCTACATTTTCTATTACATTTTACATGGATGTCTATTTTCAATATATTCTTTCTCCCAAATTTTAGGTTTATAATAATGCATAAAAATGTTTGTTCTTTTAAACATGTTTTTTGTTAATTTGGGGGGAGAAAGGTGTGTGCCTCAGCACATGTGTGGAGGTCTGAGGACAACTTGTGGATCTCACCTTTCTTCTTTCACCTTGTAGGCTCCAGGATTGGATTTAGGTCAGGTGTGGTGTTAAGTGCCACAACTGAGCCATTCTGCTAACCCCAGTGTTTGTTTTTTGAAAATGCCTTACATCTTCTGTCATTTAAATTGACAATGTAAGACTAAATGAAAAATTTAAGTTAAAAATACTAATTAAACAGAAGGAAGCTGGTAGGGCATACCAGTGATTACAGAGGTGTGGGGGGCATGTATTTAATTTGTAACTTTAGCTGAGTGAGTGGGGACAAGCTTGTGTCTTTATATTAACTTTAACATACAAAAAAAATCACTGAAAAGGCAAATAAATTTAGCAAATACCTTGGGTGCTTCAAGGATTATAGATGAATGTATGTCATCAACAGCTTCTGAAGGCTCATTGTTGTCTTCATTGTTGTTTGAATGTAAAATAAAACAACTTCCTTCCTTCTCACCTTCCTGAAAATAACAACCAATTTATGATCAAGAAAATTCTTCAGTTTTAACTTCTCTTCAATAGTTCTCATCCAGTGCAATCACTCAACAAAGTCTATGCAAATATGAACAAAGCAAACTTTCACCCACAATGGAAAGTCTATGAACCTTAGGCCAAAACTGATCAACTTTAAGTATTCTTTAAGGAAAAACTAGTCACCAAGGAAAAGGCTTTGCAGATAGAGCTATGACGTGATCTCTGTGCATAGGCTTAGGGACTTACCACTAACGTGCTAGTCATTAACAGACACTCTATGAGAGGGCGCCTTTCTGCTGAGGAAAGGGCTCAATCAGCACTAGTCACTCTATAGCTTCAAGTCCAGAATCTGACGCCAGAGCCCGTGTTCTCAATTACCACTCCATGTAATCCTCAGCAAGGTGGGAGTGGGGTAAAGAGGCCTCGTGGTGCACAGCCTTAGAACCACAAAGAAAGCTCTACAGCCAAGGGTTCCAGGTCAGTGTGGGGTCTGCCTAGTGCCAAAGACACAGTATAATTTTTAAAGCCGATTCATTGATTTTTGAATCTAGTATATTTGAAATAAGCAAAAGAAAAGATAAATTGCTATCACAGATAACATGACAATATATCATTGTAGTTTTATGAGGATAGTTATTTTACGGCTAAATAGAATGAAAGTCATTCTGGCCTGCTACGTATCTACAGTCTTGTTGCTCCAGCCTGGCTTTGGCTATTCTTACTTTCATTCCTCCTGCCTCTGCACAGGCATATATCACCATGCCCTGTCTATCTGGAACACTCTACCATCCCAGTCACTTTCCCTTCATCTTGGCCTCCCTTCCCTAACTACCCTGGCAGCCTCAGACTCTGAGGAAGTTCCAGCTCATGGTGAGGCTGCGAACCCTCTCAAGCAGTGCCCTCTCTCAGCTGGAAGTAGCACAGTAGGCACACTCTGTGGTAAGAAGTTCTGTGTTTTCACACTGCCTCAGCCTTCCTAAAGCTGCTGAAAAGGGAAGGTTAGGTTACATGTAGTTAGGTTAAACTAGCAAATAATTATCAGAGAAAATATAGACAAAATATTTGCTACAACCTAAAAAGATGAAACTTATAAAAATATTAATGTTTTCCCTCCTTAATTTATCCAAAATCACCCTGAGTTCTTCATCTTACCATCTGTTGTCTATGGCAGTACATTTCACATATGAAAATGTCAAGCACTTAGTTAGTCATATACTAGACTCAATTCTCAAAGATTTAAAGTAACTGACAGGTGTTAGATCCAGACATTCTGGTGTATAATATAGGAAGAACAAGAAAATGTAATGATGGGAGGGTATGTGCATAGGAGGGCCCTGGGATCAATCACCAGCAACAAAAATGTAGAAAGCAGTCCAAAGGCAACATAGCAGGTTCCTAATGCAAAAACATTTAGTGCAATACATTGTTCACTACACACACACACACACACACAAATATAACTGCCACTATCTATCAAACCAGTGAGGTGCCTGAACTATTATCATGTTGCATGCTAATATATTTCACATATTACAAGAATTTTAGAATCATGAAAAGACCTTAGTCTTGCTCATTCTATTAAACATTTTTATAAAAGACTCAAAGAATATTTGATTCTTTTTAGTCTACTTAATCACCATCTGTGAAATGAAATATTCGGCATCAGAAGCATGTAGATGAGCCACTGGGAGGAAGACTGTGAAGAATTCAATGGTCTCCATCTCAACGTCTCCCAGTGGACTCTTACGAGGCTTATGAGCCTTTGCATCTGGAACGCACTGGGTTATTCAGTGAAAAGCTAGGATGGGCTTCCTGAGACTCATCTGACAACCTACCACAACCAAATGATTGTTCAGATAGTGCACACAAACTAAACAGGAAATCATAACAACAAGATTTCATAGTGCTGTAGCTAAGGAGGAACACAAGGCTTGAAACTGCCCCCCCCCCCCCGTTCATATTTTCACCCCATCCATTACTAATCACAAAACTTTAGAAAAGTTAGTCAACTCTCTGTGTCTCCACTGGCTCATCTGTAATGAGAATGACAAGAGGAGGACTCTAATATATATGATAGGCTTAAAATATGTGGTGATATATAGTAAATGCTCATTTAAAACTAGATGAAAATAATCAAGTATTTGTTTTACACTGAGAACCTCAACAACAAAATGTTAAGGAACCAACAGTCAAGAACAGTAACATGACATAGCACATCAAACCGTAAGATGACGTCAAGACAGTCTGACTACAGAACAATTATCAGTACTAGGGGTCACCAGACATGCTGATGACTGATGGTGACAGGAACATATAAAAACGTCTCTGCTGGGCAGTGGTGGCGCACGCCTTCAATCCCAGCACTCAGGAGGCAGAGGCAGGCGGATCTCTGTGAGGCTGAGACCAGCCTAGTCTACAAGAGCTAGTTCCAGGACAGGCTCCAAAGCCACAGAGAAACCCTGACTCGAAAAAGAAATCCCATACCAAAATAATAATAATACGGTTTTCAGTTCATTGTACCTAACATCATTCTAAAATAGTAGTTCCTAACCTATGGGCTGAGTCCCATCTGGGGTCGAAGGACCCTTTCACATATCAGTTATCTGGCATGTCAGATATTTCCATTGTGATTCAGGACTGCAGCACGACTACAGGTGTGGAGCAGCGACAAAATAATTGTGGTTGGTGGCGACAACATGCATGCAATTGTGTTAAATGGTCACAGCATTGGGAAGGTTGAGAACCACTGCTCTAAAATTAAAATGCAAAATTATTTATTTTCATTTACATATAAGGAATATGAATAGAACTTAGGAGTCGGTTTTAAAAACCTGAAGGTACTATGGTAATACAAGTGGCAGAACCAAGGTTAGACACGCCAGCAGTGAGCAATAACTAACTGTCACAGCTGATGACATTGCCTTTATTCCTGAAACTTGTCATGTTGTAAGTCAAGGACATTAAGAAACTTGTGACTGCTTACTGCTCTTTCAGAACAAGAGTTTGATTTCCAGAGCCCACATAGGGTGGTTTACAATCACCTCTAACTATAGCTCCAGGGATTCTGATGCCCTCTTCTGGCCTCTGTGGGCACTGCACTCACATGCAAAACCATACACCTGTACACTTAAATGAAATAAATCTGAGTTTTAAAAAAATTAAAAAAGAAAAAGAAAAGAAACTTGCATAGAAGCAGAGACTGTGCATTTGTTTCCTGGCTGAGAAGACCCAAATAATCACACAGAAATTATATTAATTACAACACTGTTTGGCCAAAAACTAGGGCGTATTTCTAGCTAGCTCTTATATCTTAAATTAACCCATTTCTATTATTTTGTGGAGCAAAATTATTCAGGTCTAGGTGACCGGAAACGAACAAGGAGTCTCTGTTTAAACTTGCATGAGGTCACACACATAGGAAGCAATGTGAGACAGATTTCGCATCCAGGTACATCTGCTTCCCCTAGTCCATGTTCTTTACTGTACTAGTTTTATATCCCTTATTATTCAAACCTTATAGTTGAGAAATATTTGTCTTCCAGATTCATGTTGCTAACTACTGCACTGTTATCACTTCTTATATTAACTGAATTCAAAACTTACCACCAAAGGCTTACAGATGCCAAGGTGCACAGCACCTGGGGGCACAGCCTTCAACACTTCGACAGCCTCAGCAAGTGTGGCATTGTCCAAAGAGAACTCATTGACAGAGACAAGGCGATCTCCTGGTAAAAGTTCTCCGCTTCTTTCTGCTACACCATCTGCTACCAAGGACCGAATCACAATCACTGAGCGTGTGGGATCCAAGGGGTCCTAGAAATTAAATAAAAGAAAGTCAGGTCCCTGAAAATAACTATGCAGGTTTAAGAAAGCTTACCTTTAACAAATCTGATTTGTTATCTCATGGGGCCAGCACTCTGCTGACACTCTATAGAGGTTTAAATCAATGAAAACATTACTCTATATATCCTATAACATCAGCTTATATCAAAGTGAAGATATAAACTTACCAGTTTCATCTGCATGTCTGTGTGCTCAATACATGTAAATTTGTCCTTTAAACATTTGGTGATTGACCACAAGAGATCTGGGAACACTTAGGAAAGATTCTCTGACACTCTCTAGCCATAATTATATTGTGGAACAAATCCATGGCTATCTATGACTCCCCTTGGTCTATATGTAGGCTCTAAGAGGAGAATAAAGTGGGAAAGAACACTCCATCATTCAACTGAGCAAATACGACATCCTTTGAGAAAGCCACGTAAGCTCAGGAGGAGGAGGAGGAGGAGAAGGAGAAAAAGGAGGAGGGGGAGGGAGAGGAGGAGGGGGAGAGGGAGAAAGAGGGGGAGGAAGAGGAGGAAAAAGAAAAAAAGAGGCAGAGAGAGAGAGAGAGAGAGAGAGATCATTTAAAAAGTGTATTTAGGAGTTGGAGAGATGATTCAGCAGCTAAGAGCACTTCCAAAATCACAGGAACAGGGTTTTGAAGCACAGTACATACATAGCAAGTTGAATGTCGCTGAAAATACCTATAACCCCAATTCCAAGTGGGGCAGATACACGAGGATTTCTGGGTTTTCCTGACTTAGTCCAAGATTCAAGGAAAGGCCTGTCTCAAAGAAAAAGGCAAGAGTGACAGAGAAGGGCACTTGGCACCTTCTTCTGGCGTCTGAAGCATGCACAGGTGTGTGTTCCTTACCGACACATACACTCATATGACACAGACCCACACATACAAAAATGAATAAATCTTCAGTGGCAAAGTGCTTGCCTGGTATGAGATTAGCTTCAACACAATCAGCAACACACATACATGTATGTGCTTACAGTATATATTTTAAAATAATCAAAATTATGACTAAGCTTAATGGCCTTATAGGAATGATTCCTATATACATGAAGGGAATTCATGAACAAGCCAACATGAAGGTTTCTCATCCAGTGGGAGAAGCCTGTACTGCTTTATTTGAGCACAGAAGATAGCAGACTTACCAATGCTTCTGCCTGAGGAAATACTACTCTGTAGAACTATTAATCTGGAACTCAAAGTAATCCTCCTGCCTCAGTTCACTGATTGCTATGATTACAGGTGTGAGTCACCATACCCAGCTTACTGTGAATTTGACAGATGACAGAAAGTGATGCTGAGAAAGCTAAGGAAATTGGAAACCACTGGCTGCTGTTTAGGGGTAGAGTCAGACTTCAGCCAAGCAGTCCTTCCTTCTGCCCACCAATCTCTGCTGTTTCCTCTGTATCGTGATAACTGTCAGGAAGAACTCTGAATGAAGGAATGCCACCCTGCTGATATCCTACTGCCCAGTAGAGCTCTGTTAGTCTTGCTGGAGTGGGTATATGATGTGGCACTGTTGCCAAGCCTTCTTTATTAACCAGCCACAGAATATTTGCATTTACCATTCTACACAGGTCACGACAGCAGAACAGGATTCTACTGCTGATGCTGCTACTGGATTCTTTCTGAGAGAAGAAGGAGAAGGGACCGCCAGATATTGTGGTACAACTGTAACCCTGAATTAACAGAGTAAAAATCTGCCAAAATGCAGGCTGAATCTGAGGAGTGCTACTAGAACTTTTGAAGATTTCTGGTTATTTTCCACATCTTGGTGCTTTAGACAGTAACATCCTTTTCAAAGCGCTGAATGGAATTATAACAAAGTACACATATTGACATCAAAAAAGGTTACATAGCTAAATCTTTAAACAAAGTTTTCAAACACAATTCTTACTGTTTTGTTCCTCAACTGACCTTGCCTGTCTGAAGTGACCAGACCCTTGGAATAATCTAGTATTCAATACTACATATTCAGCAAGAGAACTAAAATAAAAAACAAAAGCCAAGGGATTTTGAGTAAGGTATGTAATGTTAAACTATACTTACACTGACAATTTCAAGTAGAGGGAGCTATTGTATAGGAAGAGAGCAGAGGTACTCAGAAAACCCGGTGTATCCACAAGCAATCAAAGCAGCCATAGGAAAGAGTTGTCCACTTTGCCACCAGCTACCATGAATCACAACGTGCTTTCATTTTGAAATATGAAACCATTACATTTTAAGTTTGACACACTAATAAATAAGCTATACAATTATGTCCTTCATTTGGGAAGTCAGTTTTTGATAAAAGGCTTTTTTATTGGGAGGGGAGGGGACAACCTGAAATGCACAGAGGAAGCTGCCGTTGCTGCCTACTAATGAGCACTAAACACTACTGGAAAGACTCTAACAGGAAAATATACAAAAAGTAAATGATTTTTCTAAGTTCGTGTGGATACGCGACATCATTTCATATATCGCTGAATCAGAAACTTGAAAAGGTGAATGAGCATGTTCCAACTGTACCTGACAGATACAATTTTTAGAAAGACTATCATTATATAATAAGGAAGATTCTTTGGGAAACCATTAAAATAGTTCTGCTATGAAAAGATAATGAGTTTTATTTATTACAGAAAAGTCATGTGAGTACTTGTTTACAAGGAACATTGTCTTCTTTAGAACACAAATGAGGGCCAGGTGCACTTGATTACTAAAATGTATTCAGGCTTGGTGTCCTAGTTATTCAAAATATCTTACCCCTTTTTCCTGGAGGTCAGAATCCAAAAATTGCTCCTTTGTGTCTTATAGAAATATTAAGTGAATGTGCACACACACACATGCATGCACGCATGCACGAACACACCACCGTGAAGATTCTCATCATGTCTAATTGCCACTGTGCTTCTAGGGATAATGTTCCTTACTGTGTGGTTTCCCACATCCTATCACGAGCAGGTGATTTCTGCATGACCATCAAGGCAGCAGCTGCTCTTGCCTACTGGGACGGCTGCGTTGTGAGGCTTTACTGCATAAAAAGTGCTCAAGCATCATCCTGACCCAAGCTGCTTCTCTACATGTCCTGAAAACAATTCATAATATCCTAAAGGTGCTATATCAAAACACGTAAAGATGGTATAAATATTTCTGAAGATTGCCACTGAAATGTAGGGCCCTGCAAGCATACTTTAACATCCTTATCATCACCTTTCACCACTGTGTGTGTGTGTGTGTGTGTGTGTGTGTGTGTGTGTGAGAGAGAGAGAGAGAGAGAGAGAGAGAGAGAGAGAGAGAGAGAATATCAGCAGACAACTTGCTGGAGTTGGTTCCTCCTTCTTGGGTCATCATGCTGAGCAGCATGTGCCTTTACCCACTGGTCATCTCTCATGTCTCCCCTTTTGATAAAGAAAACTGTGAGATGTTGCCTTAGAGCAAACAGCCAAGAGAGGGCACTAAAGTCCAACCACAGAGTGCAAGAAACACTTGTCTTGGTTAGGAAATCTCTCCTCTTTATTCAAAACTGTTGTGCCATTATAACTTCTATAGCATGTGGCCCCTATGTTTATTTTAATTCAACCATTTATGGAAAGGATGTTTCAGGGGAGGATTAAAGCTTTTTAAAAGACAGGGCTGTAATCAACTAAGAACAGCAGATGCTTGGGGTACACCACACAAAGCCAGCAGAGGAGTGTGCATTCCACACTCACCACTCAGCTAAGCAGCACTGGTCAGCCAGCTCTGTCTCACAAGCCAATTAAGCCACCTGCGTGAAGAAAGGTCATCGAGGAAATTTTAAAACTCTTCAGGTGATGCTAGGGTTTGGCATTTATTATAAATACTGGATTTTGCAATGCTTGGGAAATCCAACCCTGACTGGTAACAGCACATGTGCAAACATGCACTTGCTCTCCTGCCCTTGTCCTGAGATACACTTCACAAGTCAACCTATTATCTTCTGTCTCTTCTCTCAGCTCACCCCTCTCCTCTGCTACCCCACTGTCCTGTTTAGCCTTACACTATTTCCTGACTGGATAGATGTTACCATCTGACACCATGCCTACAGTCTCTACTTTTGTCCTTATCTGAACATTTTCTATAGAAAGAATGAAACCTTAAAAAATAAAAATGTCTGTAAAAGTCAGAGGTCAGGAAGGACCAGACTTATAGCAAGAATTCTAATTGGTGTTAATAATAAAAAATTGGAGTTAGATAACAGGGTAAATGCTAAAAGATCAGAGAAGTAAAGGAGCAAGACCCACTAACCTCTACCAAATTCTCAGACCAAAGGGGGCAAGAGCCTCTCTCCATGAATTCTCAGACTAGATGCCTTGAGATCCTGTCTCCACCCACCTTATATTCCTCTCTCCACCCAGCTATATTCCTTCCTGTTTCCACCGCTTTAGAGCCTGTCCTGGAACTAGCTCTTGTAGACCAGGCTGGTCTCGAACTCACAGAGATCCGCCTGCCTCTGTCTCCCAAGTGCTGGGATTAAAGGCATGAACCAACACCCCTTGGCTCCATTTCTCTTTGGCACTGGGTCAATCTAGTTCTAGATCTAGCCCAGAGTGACCTTGAACTCACAGAGATCTACGTGCCTCTGTCTCCAAAATGCTGGGATCAAAGGGCAGGTCTCCACTGCCTGGCCTCTAAGGCTAACTAGTGGCAGTGGCTCCTTCCACACTGAGATCCTCAGACAAGCTGTATTTGTTGGAGCACAAACAACACATCACCAACCTGACTGAACCAATGTCTTCTGCACTCGTGGGCTCACAGACAAGACCAGTTACCATTCAAGCACAGAGAAAGGAGGGGCTCACATGCTCCCACCCATACCAAAGAAACTACTGACTGCTGATGACTTCTAGGAAGAAAAGCCAGTTTTCTTTAAGGGTAAGGATGCCAGGGGATAGCCACACACTCATTAGTATGGGCAGCACAATTGAACTTGATACATCATTAAAAAGAAAGAAACTGAGGCAATAAATACATAGGTAGAAAGGATCTGGGAGAAATTAGAGGTAAGACTGTGCAGTGAGTATGATCAAAACATACTGTATGAATTTTAAACATAATAGGGTTATGTTTAAAAATAAAAACCTAAAATGTTAAAATAAAAATATTATCATAATCCTTCCTCTGCTTAATGTAATGACACCACTTTAAAACAAATCTTTAGGATTACATCCAGAGAAATACCTGTATCTACCACACCTGTCAGAACTACTGAAACTTGCAACATGGTATAAGCTTCTTCCTGATCACTACCACTCACCCAGTCTTTGCCAGGGTTTCATCCAATGACACACCTTCCCAATTCCTCAGAAACTGAAATATTTAGTGAGGTCAATTTTAGCACTTCTCGTAGTACATTTTCCATGCTATATTTATTTTCAAAGCATATAAATTTATATTAAATATGTATTTTAATACTATAGAGTTACTTAGGCGCAACAATTAAATGTACTCAGAGTATTCTGTGTTGCCCTATTAAAAGATTTCTGTAATTTTACTATAATCATTATAACTGCCTTATTAAAAACAAAAGGAAAAAGTGAGCCAAGAACCGCCACTCATCACCTGTTTTGTGACTGATGTTACCCTACAAGTAGCCGGTGTCTCGTTCCTATCACCATGCCTTCCCTGCCGTGATGGGCAGTGAACCTTGACCTGTAAGCCAGTCTAAATCCCTGCTTTTCTTTCTTATATTGCATCTTGTTAGGTATTTGGTCACAGTAATGAGAAAAGCAAATGTTAATCAAGCTGCTAAGAGAGTAGGAAAATACAGTAATACACCATTAGAACAGAGAGTACAGCACAGTGTCATAATGTTCAAAAGAATACCGAAATAAGGGGCCAGTGAGATGGCTCGGCAAGTAAAAGCACTTACTGACATCCCTAAAATTCCAAATTTGATGCCCAGAACCAATATGGTGAAGGGATAGAACTAAAAGAAGAGAACCAACTTCTATAAGCTGTCATATGATCTCCACATACAGACCACGGCATGTGAACATGAAAGCATATGCAAACACAAACATGCTTAACCAATCAATCAATCAATCAATTAATCAATAAGCAGGCAAATTCAGCATTTAAGAGCAGAAACTGCTATTGCAGAGGACCTAAGTTCAGTTCCCAACACTAACATCCATTAGCTCACAACAACATGTAACTCCAGCTCAAGGGACTCGATGCCCTCCTCTGACCTCTGCAGGCACCTGCGTTCACGTGCACACAGACACACATGCACATGATTCTTAAAGTGAAAATAAAATCTAAAAGAAAAAGTAGAAGAAAGAGTATATCTGCTAGCTTGCTGTTTTTCTCCTGAGGGCCAACTATAATGTCTGCTACATACAAGACACTGACTATCAAAACATAGTCCTTGCTGGGCTATAAACATACCCAAAGCATGCAATTCCCTATCATATATAAATAACCACAACTGCCCATACTTCCCCAGTTCTACCAGTCCAGAAGGTCTTACTGGTTTGAACTTGTTTAATTTGCACCCCATTGCAAAGTGGGTACTGTTATTACCTGCACTTCCTAAATGAAAAAAATGAAGAAAGATTTCATCAAGGCAAATAGTCGGCAAATGACAGAGTCAGAATTTAAGCAGGTAAATTCCAGTGTATGTGTTTTAGCCACTAAATTTCTTCCTAGCCTAAAATAAACTTTTCCTAAGTGAACAAAAGTTGAAAGAACACAGACGCGGCAGGAGATACGTTATCACCTCTCTGTGTAAAGCTGAATCCTTTACATATATCATGCTTGGTTGTTAGTGGTTTATATTTCAAGACCCAGACGATGATACCAGATAGTACAGAAAGTATAACATGTCTCCAGACAGCTTAACTCAGCCACTTCTTTGCCAAATTTTAATTTACATTTAGTTTCTCAAGAATTCAATCATTTGGTGAGCTTAAGAACACATTTACAGCAATAGAAGTGAACATATGACAGTCATTATGTCCAAATGAAGGGGATTCCAAGTTTCTGAACTGCCTATAAAACGCATTATATGAACGTTTGTGTCCATTCCAAAAGATCAAAGCCCCAGATTCCATGTAAACTAAAGCAGAGCACAGCACATCACCTGGAGCGAGGAGGAGGCTCCCCCAAACACAGACATGCACAGGATGAGCAGACCGCATGCTTTCCCAAAATCTAGATGAGAAATACAACAAAGTAGCCCTGGCAAAACTAGCAGAGAACATGAAGTGGGGATGTGGCATAGAGAGAACACACAGCCAGCCTGGTCTACAGAGCAAGTTCCGGGACAGGCTCCAAAGCCACAGATGATGATAACAGGGGTAGAAGAGAGTATCTCCATGTTTTGCAGCACTAACCCCCAAAAGAAAATAAAAAGCAAGGTGTGACAGTTTATTAATAATCGTAATATAAAAGCTTCTGCAGGTGTTTTTATTTAATCTATTCTGTATCAATACTCAAAGCACTGACAGGTTAGAGATTCAGAACCACACAAAAGGATGATCAACAGCTAGTCTCCAAAACTGGACAATTTTATTTCAGGTAAAAATTTATTCATAAGGCTCTCAGCCTTTGATAGCTTTTTAAGATGTTTATCTTATATATATATATGAGTGCTTTGCCTGAATGTATGTCTGCACCACATGTGTGCCCGGTGACCATAGAAGCTAGAGGAGGGCATCAGACCCCTAGAACTGAAGTTACAGATGGTTGTAAGCAGTCAAAAGTGGGACCTGGACCCTCTCTAACAGCAGCAACTACTGAGCAATCTCCCATCACATCTGAGAGTGTTTTAAATTGTATTTTATTTTTATTCCTGTTAGTGTCCGTGTGCGTGTGCACACGCATGACACACCATGCATGTGGAGGTCAGGGGACAATTTGTAGGAGTTTATTCTCTCTTTCCACCACATGGATCCTAGTGATTGAAACTCAGATCTTCAGCTGATGACAATGCCTTTACCTGATGAGCTATCTTGAAGGCCCCTTTGATAACCTTGACACTCATTGACAACTGAGTATGTTAAGGTATGTAACTGGACTACTATTACTCACATGAAGGAGAACATGGGTACTTGTATGCCACAGTTTTGGGTTGCATGATACAGCAGCTTACTATGGCAAACCTATTCTCCACTTGGAGTACAGAGTCTTTTACAGAGGATGTAGGCTTTACAAGACCAGACTCACAGAACACTGCCAGACAACACTGAATTAGAAAGCCATTTACAAATAGAAAACAAAACAAATAAAAAACCCCAAAAACCTAGGAACCAAGGAAGCCAAAGCTGCAGCATAATTATGATGGAATTAGCTTTGAAGCTTATTCTACACACACCTCCTTATTTAGGTATAAGAATATACATTTGAAAGATATTTTTTTTAAAGTATTTATTTATTTATTATGTATACAACATTCCTTCCATGCCTGCCTGCATGCCAGAAGAGGGCACCAGATCTCATTATAGATGGTTGTGAGTCACCATGTGGTTGCTGGGAATTGAACTCAGGACCTTTGGAAGAGCAGGCAATGCTCTTAACCTCTGAGCCATCTCTCCAGCCCTTGAAAGATAATTTTAAAGACTGTGTACATACACTAACTTCTGCACAATAAGTATGTAGTATTTCGCTAGGTAGTGGTGGCGCACACCTTTAATCCCAACACTTGGGAGGTAAAGAAAGGTGGATCTGGATCTCTGTGAGTTCGAGGCCAGCCTGTTCTACAAAGTGAATTCCAGGACAACCAGGGCTGTTATGCAGAAAAACTGTTTTGAAAAATAAAATAAAATAAAAAAATGTAGTATTTCATAAGGGGTCATTCTAAATAAAAAGCAACCAAACCAAACTAGAAAACAATCAAGATGTCAAACTGTAACTTCTTAAATGTAATATAGCAATGTTATTAATTGAACTAAGGAATATCAAGTTAGATGCTAACTCAATTAATGGTTAGGTAAATTTTCAAATGATTATCCCAAAAAATTTGACAAAATGGGCATAAGAAGAAACTACTAGGTTTAAAAGATAGACAACTGACTATTTCATTCTGGAGGTGTACAAATGGAAGGATCTAGTACAAGAAGAGGCTGAAATGAGGTACCCACTGAGCTGTGCAAGCCTTAGGGACAGGTACACTGGGATGTAGCAATTCTGACACACAGCTAGTGTAAATTGTGATTTCCACTGAGAACGAAGTCACTCAAAGTAGGAATCTGAGATTTTAAAATGGAGAAAAGATGAGAATGGAAAAAACAAAGATGACAGCTAACCCTCTAGTAGTAGGGATGAGTATGGATTTTAAGTCATAGTTTTGAGCCCTAGCTTGGGCCACACCTGGCTATGTACAAGTATCTTCGTTTCTTTTCTGAGTCAGTTTCCCCAAATGTGAAATGAGCAACTAGATGGATCCATGAGCCATAATCTGTCTCCTCACAACTCTAAAATCCTATATCTAAATGACAGTACTGAGTATAATTTATACAAGTTTCAAAACTACTACTATCCACCCCCCCAAAAAATAGGGAGGCAGGATGTGGTATATACCTATAATGCTATCACTTAGAAAAGCTAAGACAAGGGGATTATGAGTCCAAGGCCAGCCTTGATTACATAAATAATTCCAGACCAGTCTGAGCTTCATATTATCAGCAAGCTATTTTCGTGTGTGTGTGTGTGTGTGTGTGTGTGTGTGTGTGTGTAGCTAAATACACTGCATTGACAGTGGAAAGCTGTATACTGTGGTCACAAAATGTGTGTAACACATTTTCACTTAACTAGTGAAATCTCTAAAACTCATAGATAGTCTGCTGATTATATAAACCTAAGTTCCTGAGTATTCTATTACTCAAGAAAGGTAAGCAAACAAAATATATATGACAGCATGTGTCCTCCTACATAAAACTAATTTTCTTAAAATTACTTTTATTTTTTGAAATTAAAATATAATTACATCATTTCTCCCTTTCTCCCTTCCTACAGTCCCTCCCATAATAACCTTCCTCCTTTCTCTCTCAAATTCAGAACCTTTTTTTAAGTTGTTGATTCTCTGTCTCTCTCTCTCTTCATTCCTTAGTTGCCTGTATTTCTTTAAGGTTGGGCCCCAGGAGATTTCTAATTTCCATGTTAGCATGTCTTATAAGTATCATCCTTGTAAAGGTTATGTTTAGGCAGCCACAAAACCAATCTTTAAATGCCTTTCTCCCTACTTGCCATGTTAAGACAATAATTAAAAGGTAGAAACCATAAACAGTGACAGATCTGAGATTAAGTGACTATTGAGTGCTCAACCCTAAAGGGGAAATCTATATCAATCCTAATCTAATCTCTATCTTCAGGCTTAGCAAACACTGTGGAAGGCAGGGCAGAAGATAGGAAGAATATAGGAAGGATGGTGCTGGGAAGTGCTGTCTTCTGGACATGGCATGGCACTGCACTCATGAGCTCACAGACACTGGAGTTACCTGCACAACAACAATTCCAGTAGCACATGAGGCACTGGCTGAGGAGCTACTGGTAATAGATAGCAACTGCACAAGGAAGGAGCTAATTTTCTTTATGGGTGAGGCTACTGGCAGTTGCCCATGCTTCAGTGGATGGCTCCAATTTCATATTGATGGACAGCACTAATTGGACTCAGTGGTTACTAAAGATAAAAAAGAAAACATTAATATAGGAGGAGGACATATTGAGGGTGTCCAGGGAGGTAGAGTGTCATCAATGTTCAAGACACATTGTAAACATGCTTGAAATTGTCAAAGAATAAACTCAACAGTCTCTTTTATTAGATGGATCATCAAGACAGCTAAGCAGGTAATGCTGTCAAGCTTAATGACCTGAATTCAAACCCCAGGATCCACCCGGAAGAAGTAAAAATTGTCCTCTGATCTAAACATGCACATGTGTATATACACACACACATTCACACTTCACACTGTGGCGTGCATGTATGTATAGACACACAGAGAAAAACACACAAATACATACCAAAAATGCAAGAATAAATGAATAAATAAAAATTAAAAAGTATAATCTCTCCCCAAAATACCATAGTTTTAAAAATAACTAGACTAGTCTGGTTTAAGAGAAAAAGCTGTAATTAATTACAAAAAAACCTTCTGATCTGACCAATACATTAAGCATTTACTTTTAGGAAAACAAATACATCACAGTGAATATAAGGTAATGTGAAAATGGTTATAATGAGTAATGAGCAGACATGTTCTCTGGCTCTAACCTCATGTTTAACTATTTTGTAATATAACACCGTTAAACCAATTACCACAATACCATCATATTCAAAGTGTGTGCCCACAAAACACATTCAGTATACACAAGACTGATGAACTGATCTGGTTTCTAGTTCCTTATATCTTACAGCTTCCTAAACATCGTCAAGTATGGAGAACAGATTTTTCTATTGCAGTATACACAGAACAAGGCAGTCCCTGAACAGCAAAGGAAGTATAGCACATGAGTCAATCAAAGATCAGGAGATAAGGAGTGGGAAGGGAAACTTGCTAAAAACAAATATATATTCTAAGTAAAAACAAAACTGTTTAAGTTTACCCCTAAGCATAGCTCATGGCTATAAAATCCAGCGCCCCAAGTATGCTGAGCCAGTACCCTAACCCCTGCAAAGCATTTCCAGCCTAAATAGCTAATCAACATTATTCCCCCAGGAATTCCATGCAATCATTTCTTGAAGAGGATTACTTTCCCTTATCTCCTTCCCCTCTTCTTAAATATTATCCTTGGATATTAATATGCCCTTTAGTTGTTCCATCTTTTGAAACTTTTATTTCATGCTATAATTATTCACCCATTCAACAATCAGTCAATTCTGGACCAGAACTTTTGCTTGTTATGTAAGGGGTGAAGGAGCAAATAAAAAAACAAGGCAATATCTGTTATCTAAAAGCCCCATCATTCAGCTGAAAGGCCTGGGGTTCCATCAGGCAAAGTGCACTGAAGTACAACTAAAAACACACTACTGAAATGTGGATATACTTAACATTAATGAACTGGGCATGTTTAAAATATAGACAGTGAATATATAGTAAGAAATATCCTAGTTAAAAAAAAAACACCGTAGCTGAAAGGCACTATGATGCATGGAAAGTACAGATGTGTAAACTTTTTTGAGAGATTCTTTAAATCTCTCAAGCATGGCTGAGGAACGCTCAGGACTTAAGAGCCAGTGACGGCTTGGAGAGGACTGTTTCCAGCTCCTACATGGAGTCTGTAACCCCAGTCCACCCAAAAGATCCAACACTTTCTTCTGGACTTTGTGAGCAGCCAAAAAAAAAAAAATTCACAAATTAATTAACAGACTCATATACATACACAATAAAAAATATTTTTTTTTAAAAAAGTGTCTGGAGCAAACTTCTCAACCATTAGTTTTGGAATTTATTATACATTTCTATGCAAATTTCAATATAAACACAAACACTAGACTAGGTGAGTGATAGTGACCATGTTGTCTTCTCTGAGATACTGGTGTGTCTCTTCTCAAATAGAGATAACAGTAGAGATGCCAAGAGCTATCAAACATGAACTAAGAAAATGCATGCACAGCACCCAGGAAGTCCACAGTAATCATTTATAAACACTGCTACCCTTACTATTGTGAACTGTGAAGTCAGTGAAACACACAGACCTGTGATATCAATATCTACAAACTTATTCCTTCACCTCCAACTGAGTACATGTCACCTAGGCCAACTGTGCTAGCATTTGCTGAACCATCGTCACAACTGCACCACCTCACGTGAAACCTGAGAGCTGGTCTGTGTTCTTCGGATAGGCAAACCTGAGCATTCAAAGGCACATAGGAAGTTTACAAGACCATGTCCCAGTCTGTAGTCTCTTGTTTGCTGAGAATACGGGGCCAAGGAGCATCTATGAACTCGGAGTTGTCTGACAATCACAGTAGTATTACCTGGTAGTGTTCATCCACCTCTGAAATACTCACCAAAGGTAACACAGGCTCCTCTCCCCAGCATTTACTATGGTGGAGTCAAAAAGACAGAAACTCATTGGCTAAAGGGAAAGTTATCCCACAAGAAAGCAGCATCCGGCTGATGTGCATTTGCTGTATGTCAGCTATTCCTATTGTTCCCATTAGACCAATAAGATTTCTTTCCAAACTCATATTCCTAACCCCTGAAATCCCTCCAAAGTTTGGTATCAGGCCTGACTTAAGACCTTTCAGGCAGCCTGCTAATTTCATCCCTCCCTCCATCCCTCAGGTACGCTTTGATTAGTGCTATCTGGATTGAGCTATACGCACAGCCTCTCTGATCTCTTATTAAGAGGCTCGAGTCTGATATCTTCGACCTGCTGCTCTGAGGCTTTGGAGGTTGGTCATCATGCCGAGCACAGTTCACACACCTAGAGCAGAGCTCCCTCTACCCACCCACTCCACAGGCTTGAAAAACAGACCTTTAAGTCAAGAGAGAACGCTCCTGCAGCAGTCAACCACTGCATGAACACGTTTTCCAAATAAAGCAGCTTAAATGACTTAAAGGCTACAGAACTTTCCCAGAGGCAAAGGAAGCAAATCCTGAGGAAGAGACCTTTAGCCCAGTTAGCACTAGAGCTTTAGTACTTAGACAGTCATCAAAATAAATGTGGTTAGGCATCAGAAATGAGCGAAAATAGGCTTCATTAGTTCCCCCAGCTCCTTTAAGCAATAGGTGACCTTCAAAAGCAGTTGTGTACTTTGGTCAATAGCAAGCTACATGACATACAGGTAGAAATGCCAGGTGCCAACAGTTTCCTTGAAGCTTGCCTAAGCATCACAGTGAAACTATGTAACTTGTCATATACCAATAACCTCTGCATTTTATACTCCATAAAAAGGAGAGTTTTGCACCTGAGTTATTTATGTTACTATATGTTAAAATTATGTCAGTACTTATCACATCTATAAGCTAGGTCCTGAACATTTATCACCTAGAATGTACATAAAGATACTAGGCTTCTAAGAACTACTATCAACTGACAGCAGTATTTACTCAAATTGTCAAATCATTTGACAAAAAGCAAAGTCCTAACATGCCATCCCATTATTTTTGATGAAGAAGATTCAGATTGGTGGCAGACTTAGGAACAGACTGATGGGCACTAATATCAGAGTGAATATTAATACTCTACTCTCTTAGCTACAAAGACAATAAATTACTGCCATAATTAAAGTTCAAACTAAATTGATAGTAATATATTGCTATCACTTAGTCTTTCCACATCATGGAAGACCATTAACTTCATGAGTTATATATATGCTTATATTTTCTAGGAGAACCATCTGAATAAAAAAAAAACGACTCTACATAAGACATCAATTATAATCCTTCTAAATACATATGTCTCAAAATAATAATCCAGCAATTTGGTAAAAATGTATCAAAATTGAAAATGTATATGTTCCCTTGATTAGCATGTTCTCTTCTGCAATTTGTCATTAGCTCAACTGCCACAGTTTTACAAAAGAAGATTAGCAACAATCCACTACAGTCTCACTTAGTTAGTTGACCTACCCCACTTGGGTACAGGAGGCTAGTTAAATAAATTATTGTCTATCTACAATAATGCATTGTGTAGTCATTAAAAAGAATGAGGTAGCTCTATAAATACTAAAGTGAAAGAAGATGTAATTGGTTACAAAAAGCAAAGTACTTAAGGTATATATGATATATCATACATATGTCAAAAATGTAAAATTTATATAACAAGAAAACTATTATTTATATAATCCTGTGTTTATAAAACACATCTTAGAGGAAAGACATGAAATACAATAGTTCTTCCTGGAAGAGCCTTGAGTGACTGTCAAAAACGGCTTGCATGTACTTTTGAATTTTTATGGCATATGCATATTACCAACTTTAAAAACACTGCAATGTGTTCATTTGGACTGGAGAGGGAGGGGGAGAGGAGTGGGGGGAGGGGGAGAAGAGTGGGAGGAGGGGGAGAGGGTGGGAGGAGGGGGAGGGAAATGGGAGGCGGGGAGGAGGCGGAAACTTGTTTTTTTTTCTTTTCTCAATAAAAAAAAAAAGCAAAAAAAAATCCAAAGATAATTTTGTCACAAATAAAGCTTTTTTTTTTAAAAAAAATATTTATTTATTATGTATACAATATTCTGTCTGTATGCCTGAAGGCCAGAAGAGGGCACCAGACCCCTTTACAGATGGTTGTGAGCCACCATGTGGTTGCCGGGAATTGAACTCAGGACCTTTGGAAGAGCAGGCAATGCTTTTAACCTCTGAGCCATCTCTCCAGCCCTACAAATAAAGCTTTTATAACCCTTCCTTTGACTTTAAAATGTCTTTTATAAAGAGAATATGTGGGTTAGGGATATACCACAGTGGTAAGGCACCTGCCTGGCACACTTCAGGCTCTGGCTCTGCTTTCCAGGACTGCAAACTAAGCAGAACAATGGATCCTCTGAGCAGAAACTGTGCACCAATTTCTCACAGATCCAAAGGCAAACCATCAGAGTCAGCAGCTACTCCTGCTCATACTGTCTGTTTTCACAAGTCATTTTCTGAAAACTGTCTCCACAGAACTATTTCCACTTGATGTTTAAGATCATCATCTGCCTACGGCCTTTCACAGGAGTGCAGCATGGCCAAGATCACTCACATGGGACTCAGCTGTTTAACAGCATTATCTGCCTATGGCTTTTCTAACAGGCTTACAGCGGGACCAACAGTCCTCATATGTAACACAGTTCCCCCTGAGACAAACACAAAATCCTTCCAAAATATCTGCTATGGCAAAGACTGAGTCATTCAGGAAGGGGGAAAAATGAAGAATAGGATGTAGATGTGTTGGGGGGGAGAATTATTGGTTAATAAATTTTGCCTTCTAAATCACTGAAATTTAAAAGTACCGAGGATGGCAACGCCATGGCTAATGTCAAACATTTTCAGTGAATTATAATCATGAGGGGTTATTCAAAGTTCAGCATAAATCAAAACACCAGAAAATATTCACTTGCTCCGTTTAATTTATAGGGTCAACTGAAGGTAAAATCCATATAGTTCAATCTTTGCAAGCTTTTGGGTAGAAATCAGAAGTTATAGACTTTCAGGCTACCACACTGCTGTATGAAGCAATGCTAACCCATAAGAACAGGATTTCAAACTAGCAGTCACTTTCCTCTGAAGCAGTAAGCACTAGCTTCACAAGGTGCATATGGACACGTTGTATTAATTAATTCTTGATATTTACTAATTTTTCATATATCACTGAAAGGAGAATGCTAACTGGTAGCTTACTTTAAAAAAAATTCTAATTAGAAAAACAAAAAGATGCAGTGTAATCAATTTACTATAGGGATGCCTATTAAAAAAGTATACAAAACCCTCAAAAAGAAATATCATATCATGATTAACAACAGTGGAATATTAGCCCAACTGCTTGAAGTCAAATTTCGTTTCTACCATATACCCGTTGTATGAGCTTAGACTTAACACCAAACAAATCTATCCTTAGTTTCCTTAATTGTTAAATGGGGATCACATGGTTATTCTGAGACATATATAAATTAATATATGTAAAATAGGTAAAATGGGGCCTAGCACATAATTAACAATAATTGCCACCACTGGGGCTGGAGAGATGGCTCAGTGGTTAAGAGCATTGCCTGCTCTTCCAAAGGTCCTGAGTTCAATTCCCAGCAACCACATGGTGGCTCACAACCATCTGTAAAGAGGTCTGGTGCCCTCTTCTGGCCTGCAGACATACACACAGAAAGAATATTGTATACATAATAAATAAATAAATATTAAAAAAAACAATAATTGCCACCTACTACTCTTATATTTGTATTAGTGGTGATATTAAAGAGTACTAATAATATTCCATGGAAATATTATTGAAAGGAATGGTGACACTATACATAAAAAGGGAGAAAGCCAAAGCTAAGTTAACTGAAATACAATACAGAACCCTCACCTATAGGTAGTAAAGACGCTATAAAAACTTAAAGCCAGAGCTAGAACAGCTCAGTAGACAAACGTGCTTGCTATACAAGTAAGTTTCCATCTCAGGCTCCACAGTAAGGAGAGAACCTACTCTAGAAAGTAAGTTTCCATCTCAGGCTCCACAGTAAGGAGAGAACCTACTCTAGAAAGTAAGTTTCCATCTCAGGCTCCAGAGTAAGCAGAGAACCTACTGTAGAAAGCTGCCCTCTGACCTCCATACATGCACTCTCGCACTCATGCGCCTGCACACCTGGGAACATGCTCAAGCTTACACAAGCATATGTGCATGCACACGCATGCACACAAACGATAATAATAATAATAGAAATAAATTTGAGGGGGTTAAGTTTTGGAGATGATAGGGTTTCTCTGTGTAACAATCCTAGCTGTCATGGAACTTGCTCTGTAAACCAAGCTGGCCTTGAACTCACAGAGATCTGCCTGCTTCTGCCTCCTAAGTGCTGGAATTAAAGACATGTACCATCACTGCTCAGCAGAATTAAAACTTTTTAAACTTATGGACAAATTTCCCAGGTTCTCTGCAATGCTCCATCTCCACCACCCAACCTTGCAATCTATGGAGTCACGCACACTAAACACACAAGACAGGATTTTAGCCAACTTCTGGGGAGCGGAGAGGACAGACCATCTCTGCTAAAATCACAGCCAAATAAAGCTTTAGTCTAAAATCTAACCTATATTTACTGTTTCTCATTTTCCTTGTCCAAATCTAGTATAAAATTGTTGGACATAAATTCCCACATTTGCTCTTTGGCCAATTGACTGCCCTCTAGAATTTTCTATCAGATGCAGCTCCTTCATTTTAGAGCAGGCACTTTGTTACGTTATGCAACTACCATCAATCCTAGGAACCGCTGACCTGCTGAGACAGCCAACCACGCCATCATTCCATGGATCAATTAAACTTCTGACCACTAATCCACAGGTAACTCATATATTGCTCTCTGGAAGTTGGTGGTATGACAGGATACAATTTCACGGCTAAATTTAAACTCCACTAAAAAAGGTATCCACTTCTTTTTTTTTTTTTTTTTAATTTTTTTTTTTTTTTTTTTTTTTTTTTTTTTTGAGACAGGGTTTCTCCGTAGCTTTTTTGGTTCCTGTCCTGGAACTAGCTCTTGTAGACCAGGCTGGCCTCGAACTCACAGAGATCCGCCTGCCTCTGCCTCCCGAGTGCTGGGATTAAAGGCGTGCGCCACCACCGCCCGGCCAAGGTATCCACTTCTTAATTCTCCTGAACTATAAAGCTAAAATGTGTGTCATTTAAACACACGGTAACATGGCACTAGCATGAAGGAAGGTATCAACAACTGTTGGGCTTATTTTCTCAGTGGAATGATGGTTATTAATGCTCATTTTTATGGTAACAGAAGACTTTCTTTCCCTACACACAAATTACATCATAAAGACAGAAATATACCATTTTCAGTTTTGGGGGCAGAGGAAAATTCATTGATTAGAAAAAGAAAGCAGTTAAATGAAATGAGCACTCAAAAGTAAAAGCACACTCTCTTCAACACTGACCACGTAGAAACTATGCCATGTCCTAAGACTAGAAAGGCTGTGGCTAAAATATTTCTACAGTACTTAGTGTGGATACACTAAACTTAGAGGGCAGGAATCTGCCTCAATCCTATTCTCCAACTAATACATTTATACAAAACTATCAAATATGGAAGTCACTGGACAGGGTCGTTCATAGCCTCTGTTACACCTCTACTTAGTTTTGCAAAAACTATTTTTCAACTTTAGAAATTGTGACCTGATTACAAGGATCATACAACTAAATAAATTAATGAACTTGCCACAAATTAAATTTTAAATTACATTTCTCTATCGTCTGAACGCTTTAGTGGGAAACAGTTTCTTGTACCCCTCACAAATGATACAAATGTACTGTACACAACTGTGAGAGCATGTAACATTGACTAAGGAAAAATACTCAACATAAAAGTGGGAGCTCTTCCTTCCAAAGTTAGGGAGAAAAGGAGCTGACTTCCTTTATCTGAATTAAAATACCATTTAGGAAATTAAGAAGTTGCCTATCAGTTCTCTAAGAAACACAAAGACAAAAGAATTATCTAGCACTTGGTTTTTTTGCAGCAAAGTTACATCGTACAACCTGAAAAGAAATCAATGTCTATTTACACAGACTGAGGAAGAGGATGAGGGGTTGGGGGCACACAAAACAACCTACATTTTATAAATGAGAATATTCAAAATAGAAAAAAACAAAGCCGGGCGGTGGTGGCGCACGCCTTTAATCCCAGCACTCGGGAGGTAGAGGCAGGCAGATCTCTGGGAGTTCGAGACCAGCTTGGTCTACAAGAGCTAGTTCCAGGACAGGCTCCAAAGCCACAGAGAAACCCTGTCTCGAAAAAACAAAAAAAACAAAACAAAAAAAAAAAAAAACAGAATAAAAAATGCCTATCTCTGAGAACATACTGAGAAAACAAAATCCACATCAGAACAACTGTTTTGAAAACTACAAAGCTCAAAATTGTTAGAGCTTTCTTGTCAACTAGGAATTTAACTGAAAGAGCCTGACATATTTTTCTTTCTTTCACAATTCTATTAAGCTCAGAAACAATTTTCTGCTTTAAGATATGTTCAAGTCTCTTGCCAACTCTAAGGTGGCTCCCTTAACTAAGAATTGTGCTTCCGTGCTCCCCTATCCAACCTTCCTTTAACCCAATCCTCCTTTTTCCCCAAGTTCCCCCCATTCTCCCCTTCTCCCTTTTCTCTCCCCATCTCCCCTTACCCCCATCCCACCCTACCCCCCAAGATCTCAATTTTCTCCCCGGCAATTTTGTCTACTTCCCATAGCCAAGAGGACAACTATATATTTTTCCTTTGATTCACTTTCTTACTTAGCTTCTTTGGGATCACCAATTGTAGACTCCGTGACCCTTGTTTATGGCTAGAAACCAATTATGAGTGAGTACATCCCATATGCCCAAGCCAAGGTCTTCAGTTAGTTCCTTGGGCAGCTGAGGATAGGGAACCTGAAATGACCCTATCCTATAGCAATACTGACGAATATCTTGCATATCATCATAGAACCTTCATCTGGTGATGGATGGAGACAGAGACAGAGACCCACACTGGAGCACTGGACTGAGCTCCCAAGGTCCCAATGAGGAGCAGAAGGAGGGAGAACATGAGCAAAGAAGTCGGGACCACGAGGGGTGCACCCACCCACTGAGACAGTGGAGCTGATCTATTGGGAGCTCACCAAGGCCAGCTGGACTGTGACTGAAAAAGCATGGGATAAAACTGGACTCTCTGAGCATGGCGAACAATGAGGGCTGATGAGAAGCCAAGGACAATGGCATGGGGTTTTGAACCTACGTAATGTGCTGGCTTTGTGGGAGCCTAGCCAGTTTGGATGTTCACCTTCCTAGAAATGGACGGAGAGGGGAGGACCTAGGACTTACCACAGGGCAGGGAACCCTGACTGCTCTTTGGACTGGAGAGGAAGGGGGAGAGGAGTGGGGGGAGGGGGAGAAGGGTGGGAGGAGGGGGAGGGAAATGGGAGGCTGGGAGGAGGTGGAAACTTTTTTTTTTTTTGTCTCCTTTTCTCAATAAAAAAATGGAAAAAAAATAAGATATGCAACACTTAAAAACATGAAGTCTGGGCTAAGAGTATAGCTCAGGGCTGAAACTGTTGGTTAGTACTTACGAAACTCTGAGATAGACACCCCTCCCCACAAGAAGTGCAAAACAGACAAATCAATAAATATTTAAAGCCTGAAGTGTGATTTAACAAGTCAACAAAAAATATATTTATTAATTAACAATGAAAATACAGAGAGATCTCATAAGACGGTGGAAACGTAGCTGAACACCAAGATTGCATTTAAAAACTGTTTGTAAATTAAGCCTCATCATCAAAATGAGTAATAAATCTCACTGACATTTGTTCATTTAATTCCAGTGAATTCTGTTTGATTAAAATTTTATTGAATCCTTTATTAGCAACATATTAGGGGCTGGGTGGCACTTCTACAGTGGGTAGAGAACCAAGAGTTCTTACCAGAATCTTACAATTTGATACTTCCTGATGACACTATTTCCCAAAATGCTCGTTTTAAATCAACAATTTATAATTCAATAATAATCTAAGAGGAAATTCTAAGAGCAGAGGCCTATCTGGCACAGAAATATGCCAGCAAAACTGAAATAGCATACTTCAGGAATTTAAAAATCAGTAGTTTAAATCTTACATAATGCTAAACTTTTTTCTTATATTCTATTCTCTATCACCTTATTATATTAAAAAATGACTTCAGGAACTGGAGAGATGCCTCAACAGTCTAGCACTTGCTGCTCTTGCAAAGGACCCAAGTTTACTTCCCAGCACTCACATGGTACCTCACAACTATCTGTAACTCCAGTTCACGGGATCTAATGCCCTCTCTGATCTCTGTGGGTACCCAAAACACACATGGTGCACAAAGATCATGTAAGCAGAACATGCATAACCATAAACTATATAGGTTTTAAAAAAAGGATTCAGGGAAGGACCCTGGCTCCATGTGTAAAGGCAATAGCTGCCCAGTCTGATTGCCTGAGTTGTACCCACAGGGACGATGTAGTGCATAAAAGAAACGGCCTGACCTCCCACAAAATGCCCTCTAACTTCCACATGGGTGCTATAGCATGTGCATGCACTCATACCCATACCACTGAATGAATGAATGAATGAATGAATGAGTGAATGAGTAAATGCAATTTTAAAATCTGGTTTTATATAATTTTGCCTTTTTTTGCTTTGATAGAGGACATCTTGCTTTATTATTTATTAGCATTGTGTTTAGGTCACACTAGTTTTAACGTCTGCATCTTAGTAGTAAAGGGATTGTTGTCAACAGTTTTAATTCTTCTCAATAATTAGAGGTCCAACAGCAGGCCAGTAGGAGGTAAATTGCTGCAAAATGCAGGTACCCTACTATGCACTCCAGTGCTCCCACTAAACCCTGATCAGTAACCTTACTCTAGCTAGAACTGGAGTCATAATAAATATTTAACTACAAAGGTGTTATGCATCCATCAGCAGATAATTTCACCAAGAATATTTCCACTTAAGTTCATTGAGATTGACAAATAAGCAAAACCACAAAAGCCTTCACGTGGCAGGAAGGACCCGAACAGTAAGAATCGGGAATGCTGCTAATGTGTACAGAGTTTCTTCCTGTTTGCTTCTGCTCTTAAGAGACAAGGTCTCATTACATAACCCAGATTGGCACCGAAGACCAAACTTACGGTCTTGAATTTATGTTCCTCCCACCTCAGCTTCCCAGGGCTTCTTTTTGGAACTGATTATGGAAGTTCATTACTTATTGTAGTACTGATTGCATAACTTACAACACTAAAAACAACCTAGGTGAATGTTCTAAAGGGGTGTATTTCATGGTACATGAAATGTATTTCAATAAACCTGGGGTAGACCCATTTTTAAAAGTTTTGAAAGCAGAACAAAACTACAAACCTAAATGAACACCCCTCTCGGGGTTCCCATACCTGATAATCCAAAACCTAAATCAAAACCCCTCTCGGGGTTCCCATACCTGATAATCCAAAACGCTGAACAACCCTAAATCAAAACCCCTCTCAGGGTTCCCATACCTGATAATCCAAAATGCTGAAGCCCAGGCCTCTACAGTCTTTCACCAGCTCCACAATCTTGACTTCAGGAGACCACAGGGCTAACTCCCCATCATCATCATCTTCAGTGCTGATATCTACACTGCGATCAACCTGAAAGAACAAAGAGGGTAAGAGCTGGAGCTGTCGCCCTATCTCTTCGGAAAAGAACTCGGTTTCTTTTCAAACTGGGAAGTCTCTTTGGCATGCTTGGTTAGCTTTTGATCTTTGTAAAGAGGGCATGCACTGGGTACTCACAATCAAGGATCAAAGCTTCATAAAACATTCAGGCATTCACAACTGCAGGTCTTTCGCACGTTTTCAAATGGTTTCATTGCAAGTGTTAACACTGACCTCTTATACTTCAATGAGGTCTGTCATCCCATTAGAAGCATAAAAGGAAAAACAGGTAATTTAAGTACAAATGTAAACTTCATGCAAAGCAGAAGCACACAGATGTCTGAAAAGCAGTACTGTAGTCATGATTTCAGTCAGAGACAGAAAAGCCAGCCAGGGTACAGAGGAGCCACTGCTGGCTGCTCCCAGATCCCATGAAAGTTTTACTAGAAAAGTACAAGAAGGAGGAAGAAGAGAGGAGGTGGTGGCTGGTGCAGTAGAGGTGTGGCAGTGCCAGCAGCTGCCACTACCAACTCCTTGAGCACTATGAAATTCCCCAGGTAGAAACAGGAATGATCTGGTATTGGAGGAAGTGAGTTAGTACAAGCACACAGCACACAGGTTCTTGGTTAATTCCCACACTCTGACATCCCTCTCTTCTAGATTCCTGTTCATTCAGGAACCCAGTGAGGTTCAATGAGACAGATCTACTAGGGGCCCTGGTTACTACAGAATCCTTGAGTTTTATTTATAGCACTGCATTGATTTGGACTGATTAATTTCTTGAAAAATAGTCCTTTCACAGACAATGACATTTTAGTTCAGTTTTGTGAAGCTGGGTCTTACTCTGTATTTCAGGATATCTTATGCTGTGGGACAATGATGATGTTGTACCCTATAAAGATTTGTCAGTTGTATTGCTTTAATAAAATGCTGATTGGCCAGTAGTCAGGAAGGAAGTATAGGCGGGGCAAAGACAACAGGAGAATTCTGGGTGATGACTGCACACTGCATCTTTCTTCTTTCCAGAATTCTCCTGTTCTCATCGCCCCACCTCTACTTCCTGTCTGGCTACTGACCAATCAGCATTTTATTAAACCAGTATAACATACAAAACTTTACAGGAACTAACTATGTACCCCAGGCTGGCCATCAATTAACAGCACTCCTATCTCAGTCTCCTGTGTACTGGGACTACAGGCATGAACCAAACATATGACTAAGTAACAACTTTTTAAAACAAAATGCTTAAAATCTTAGAGAACATCAGTAAATAAAATATGTATCATTCCTACAAACAGACTAAGTCACTGGTATAAGAAAATCCACTGAAGGGCTGGAGAGATGGCTCAGAGGTTAAGAGCATTGCCTGCTCTTCCAAAGGTCCTGAGTTCAATTCCCGGCAACCACATGGTGGCTCACAACCATCTGTAATGGGGTCTGGTGCCCTCTTCTGGCCTGCAGACATACACACAGACATAATATTGCATACACAATAAATTAATAAATAAATATTTTAAAAAAAAAAAAAAAAAAAGAAAATCCACTGAAGCCGGGCGGTGGTGGTGCACGCCTTTAATCCCAGCACTCAGGAGGCAGAGGCAGGCGGATCTCTGTGAGTTCAAGGCCAGCCTGATCTATAAGAGCTAGCTCCAGGACAGGAACCAAAAGCTAAGGAGAAACCCTGTCTTGAAAAAAAAAAAATCGACTTAATGGGATCAATGAGAGGGCTCTATAACAAAGCCACTCGCAGAATTAGAACTGGTCAGATCTCAAATTGTTGAGTTGTTACAGGATGTGGAGCACCTAATCCAAGTTGGGCAGAACCTAACACAAGAACAATTTCTTGGTTCTTGACTGACCAAATCTGAAGTGAAAGAATATTCTCCATGGCTATTTTCCATGTGTTTTAGCTTGTTAAGGATTATTTTATTATTTTAAAAATGATGATGGCACATGTGGATTCATGTGCTATGGCATACATGTGGAGGTTAAAGGACAACTCAGTAGACTCAGTTCTCTCCTTCTATCTTTCATGGGATATAGGATCAAAACCTGACGAGCCATTTCACCCACCTAGGAAAAGATATTTTAAAAAGAAAATACTTCCATCTTCCAAGAGGCTAATATTATGGTAAGTAGAATATTGGTGCACACTCACCAATCAGTGAGAATCAGAAGTGTTGCTATTCCACCTAACCAGACACTTTAACAACACAAGATGGTACTGGAAAGATGTGTTAGCAGTTAAGAACACTTGCTGCTCTTCCAGAGGACCCAAGTTCTGTTCCCAGCACCTACACAGTGCAGCTCACGTTTGCCTGTAACTCTAGCACCAGTGGATATAACACCCTCTTTTGACCTCAAAGGGCATACACTTGGCATATGCTCACAAAGACACACATATGTACACACATAAAATAATATTTTTTATAAAAAGAATATGATAGTTTCAGGAGAAATGAAAAACAGAGAACAATGGAAGAGAAGTCAAACTTTCAAGAGATCATATTTATCAAAGCCCAAGTTTATCACAATGTCATGGCACACTAGGTGCATGTTCCACACCAACCTGGACTATGTCACTCTGATATATCAATTCTGCATAACTCCAATCTATAGAACAGAAAGCAATCAGCTAACAGGCAGCAATGTCGGCATTTGGCATGTTCAAGCTGTTGTTCACCCCTGTGCAGTATGATGAATGGGAGCACAGAGTCAGCAAGATGGGTTGATGATTTACACCTGACAGAATTAAACTAAAGGTATTTTTATCTAGCATCATAAGTAAGATACCACACATACTTCACTTTATTAAAAGTAGTAGAAGTCACAAAGTATCTCAAGAGTCCCATCCTTTAAAATTATGGTCTTTTGTTTTGAGATAGGACTTTATTATGTAGAGTTCCTGGATGGCCTGGAACTTGAACTAGGTTGGCCTTGAACTCATAGAGTTCTGCCTGCCTCTGCCTCCCAAGTATTGAGACTAAAGGCATATGCCACATCAATTTTTTTCTTCTTTTACATTAAAACATGAATCAGCCAGGCATAGAGGTACACATCTATAATGTCAGCATTGGAGAGAAAAAGGCAGGATTATGAGTTCAATTCAAAATCAGACTTGGGATAAAAGCCAGTCCTTAGCTAATCTGGACTATACAGTGAACCTTGTCAGAAGGGGTGAGAGAAGGCTGGCAATCAAGAATAGTTCATATGTATAGTATAGAATAAAGGCAATATGAGATTAGAGAGAATTTTAAGAAATGACATGTGTTCCAAAAGAGCTGGCCAACTTCTTGAAAAAGCAAGATACATCCATGCTAAATGATCTATAGCACAGCAGTTCTAGATTTTTCTGGTAATTTAGACAATCAGAAACAAAGACATTGGACAGGAAGCATCAGGAATATCACGACTAACATTCATGGAGCTCTCACTTGATGTGGGAAGTCCTTCTGTATATGCATTGCTTTTATTGGCTAATAAATAAAGCTGTTTCAGCCAATGGTTTAGCAGAGTAAAGCCAGGCAGGAAATCAGAACAGATTATATATATATATATATATATATATATATATATATATATATATGTAGAGAGAGAGACAGACAGACAGAGAGAGAGAGAGAGAGAGAGAGAGACAGAGACAGAGACAGAGAGAGATAGAGATAGAGATAGGTAGAGTCAGGAAGACGCCAGAACAGAACTTTACCCGGTAAGCCACAGCATCATGGCGATACACAGATTAATAGAAATGGGATAATTTAAGATGTAAGAGTTAGTTAATAAGAAGGTTGAGCTAATAGGTCAAACAGTGTTGTCATTAATATAGTTTCTGTGTGATTATTCGGGTCTTGGCACCTGGGAAGAAAAGAGCAGTCTCCTACACCACTTGCAGTCAAAATGCTAAGAGCTTGGCATATATTATTTTATTTCCTTCTCATATAAGCTCTTGAGTGTTCTAAGTTTTGTGAACAGTACCATTTATCTTAGTTTCTTCTCTACCACTTTGATGAGACATCATGACCAACACAACTTATAAAAGAAGAGTTTATTTAGAGTTTACAATTTCAGAAGGCAAAAAAGCCATGACTATCATGGTGGGGGAACAGTAGATATGGAACTGGGGCAGTAGCTGAGAGTTTACATCTTGATCCACAAGCATAAGGCAGAGGGAGAGAGAGAGCTAACTGACATTATTCTGGGATTTTGAAACTTCTAACCCAATCCCCAGGGACATATCTCTTCCAACAAGTCCACACCTCCTAATCCTTCCCAAACAGTTCTACCAACTGTGGACCAAGCATTCAAACAAATGAGTCTATTGGGGCTATTCTCATTCAAACCACCTTTCATTACAATAGGAACAGAAGTCAAGGTTATCTACTCAAAGATGCACAAAGTATATAGGAAGTCCATACAATTTCAAAGATGAACTCAGTTGAATTTAGTTAAAGGAAAGGTCCCACATTAAACTGCTTGTGTCTGGAAAGGAGGGAAAGTGGCATAAAGATGAGGCTCCAAAGGACATGTGGTGACAGCACATACCTTCATAGTTCCTTCCCAGATTACAGCACTCTTAAAACAAGACATCTAATAGCAGAGGAAGTGCCAGTCCATATTCTGATTCTTTTGCATTTATGTTAGCTTCTAAACTCACATTGAAACTTACAGAATTCTTCATATTTTTAAGGTTCTCAGACTAAGGGGAAGACTAAGATAGTCAATATTTACCAACACCACAACTTTGTTATGATAAAATAAGTTGAAACAAAAGTCAAACAGAAGCCATGAATCCAGACAATTAGTTTTAAAAGTAGTTGCTTTTAAATCAGACTGATATACATCAGTGTCTTAACATTTTCAGGGAGTTCTAGAAATCCAGATGTAAATTCAAAATTTGAAATATTCCACACTGTTGCTTAGTCAAATAAAAGAGCAGAACAGAGCAGGGGCCCCTCTTTATATTGTAACCCCTCTTTGGAGTGCCCCTGATAAAAGGACACACATAATCAACACACACAGCCCTTTATACCTCTGCCTCAAGAAGAGATGGTTCCATGGTTCTTGGCTCATCAACTGAGGCCTCATCATCAAACAGCCGGCGACAGCAAACCAACGTAAATGGTGGAGGCACTTCCTTAAGAAAGGAGACTGCTTCTCGGCGAGACCTCCCATAAAGCTGCACACCATTGACCTAGGATGACAAGGGCTGTCAGCTGTGAACAGGTGGAAAATTAAAAAGCACCAAAAAGACATTTCATTGTTCCTGTAAACAAAGGGCCAAAATTAAACATATTATTTTATCAACAGCTTAAATCATCTAAATTAAGGATGGATCTTGATTTAAAAAAATATGGCTGAAACTCAACAGAAATGGGGAGAATAAAGTACAAAATGTATGCTAGGCAGCACTATTCTCGTATAAAAGATCTAATGCTTCCCGTCTCTGAGGTTTCTCCTTTACGTAATCTACTACTGTATTCTTCTGGCTTCCCTTCACTCCTCCTTAAATGCTCTGACTGTCCCTGCCATCCTCTTCATATCCATTTCCTTCTGTGTTGTCATTATATGTCTGTTTGCCATCAACATGTGGCCATATCAAGGATACCCAGCAGCTGGAGTTTACTGTCAGTCAGAGCACACTTCCTCAGCCCTCATCAAGAGCATCACCTTAGTAAATGCTTCTATGGGAAGAGATGGGTGTCCCCAACACCACTTCCATTCCCCTACGCTGAACTAGTACAACATCACAGAAGTGTTCAGTGCCCAAGTTAGTTCACATGAGTGCTCCCTATCTCTCAAAAGGATAAGTCTATCTTGTTAATGATTAATCCCTATCACCAAACATCATATATATATATTGATACATAATAATATTTTGGATGAAAGAAAATTTAGAAATCTAGATTTGAGTGTATTGCTATTCTTACATGTGGCTTTAGCTCAAAGTTCTCTCAGTTCTATCTGCAAGTCACTGAGAGTGACCCGTTTGCTATTCCTAAAAGCTAAAGAAGAAGGAACACATTCCAGCCAACAATAGTCTCTTTGGATCTCTTCTGCCTTCCTAAGAGGAAATGGCAGGAATTTAATATTAGTGGTATTTCTACTGTGGCATCAGTCTCTCAAAGGTGAGCACAAATGCTCAGATAACAGGCAGGACTGGCTATACAGGGGGCACCCTTTCCACAGATCTGCCACTGTACTAGGGATAACAGAGGATGCTGCGTTGCTGAAAGCACCCTATCAACCCTTTCAGCAGTGGGTAGTGGCTGGAGTAAGTGGTCCCTAGGAACCACTCTCTAGTCTGTGACACATCCAGCACTTAGAGCCATCAATCCGACACATCATCCTGTCTCTTAATTCTTCAGACACATTCTAAAAACAGTAACAACAAAAACTCCAGAGAATCCCAACCTCTCTGCCCCTTTCCGCCTCTCTCAGGTCATCATGAGTATGAAGGAATGTAGGGAACAGCCACCCCAAGAGTTAGCAGTCTTCCATGGAAGAATTCAAGCCAACCTCTATGCAGAAAGGGTAGGGAGCTATCACTGCTTACATCATATCTACAGTGCCAGCCCATGAAATAAGCACAGAAAGTTCTAGAGTTAGCTGGACAGTAGCCTCTACCAAATATAAAAAGAGAAAAAATGGAAGCAGTAACTCTACCTAGATACAATTATTAGTTTGTGCTTCAACAAATTAGAAAGTCACTTTTCAGGTTTCTATCTCAGAGTACCTTTAAATATTTATTTAGTTCATTATTTATTCATTTGAATTGTCTCCACTTATTATAGCAGTGCCTGGTAGTCCTTTTCACTACCTACTGCTAAAAACACTGGTCCTATTCCCATTACCAGCTCCTAGCTAAGGGATTTATGGCTGCTGTAAATAGCTGTTCTGGGCTGAGACTTGGCATGGTTCTCTAACCCAAAGCTTATTTGTGTTTCTGGTTTTAAGCACTAAGAAGTACATTAAACACATTGTGGGTGGGAGGAAGAAAAATGAAGAGGAGGGAGGCAGGGCAAGAGCAGGAGAGGGGATGGGAGAAACCAACCAAAAGTTTATGTGGTCAACTTCAAAGATTTGTATGTCTACACTCACTTACTCATAAGCCGATTTTATTTCAAACTTCACAATATCTCTAATAATCCTTCAATCTGAGATCCTTTTTAAGTACCATCAAGTCATAACAATGTCAATTTGTTGATTAGAAAATGCACAAGTGAGCAGAGGCTTGCCGAGCACTCACTTTACACATGAGCTTGTTAATGTGTCTGCCGAATTGACAACAGCCAATCCTCCTTGTGACAGAAGCCTTACAGTTTATATGAATGGCAGGCAGCTTTTTAGACTTTCTGACAAGTGGAGGAAGATGAAGAAATCAAGTTTTCAATATGTTAAATGCATGCCCAGGGACACATGCAAGCCTGTGACAAATCCAGAATCCAAGGATTCAAAGCACATCTCTGCTATTCAATCTAGTAATCTAGGCTTCTTTCTGTGTCTCAACTTTTTTTTTTTTAAAACCAGAAATCTACACTTTCTATGTCAAACTATTGAGGCCATGAATAACACTCAGAGCAGGACACTTGCCTCCCATGTACAAGAGCAGGTTAAAACAAATGAAGGAGGAAAAAATAGACCAGGTTTACAAAAACATGTACCTTTGTGTGCTAAGGTAAAAAAGTCATTATACTCCCACCCCAAAAATCTTCACACTCCTTTTATAGCACTCTGTTTGTGGATGTAGACGCCCACGGTAGTCTAACAGAGATATCTGTTGACGGGTGAAGGCGGAGCTACACCATGCCTGATCTATTCTAACACGTTCAACACTGCTCTCACACCACACACCAAGTACTTTATACTCTGGGTCACTGACTCCCACATGAAAAAGTATTCACTGGTAAACTTAGCTAGATACACCTTTCCACCTAGAACTAACCTAAATTAACTAACCCGATTTTATTCCATCTGCATCTCTCAAATATCTCGTTTCTCAATAACTAATAATTACATATCACAGCAATGTTCTCCACTCCACAGATTGTCTCAAAGCTATGACCATGCCTTGCCAATCAGAATAGACATGATCTTAGGACCAGAAACAATGCCTCAGTTATGCAGTAAAGTTTATAACATAAATCTTCCAAATGCAGCGCAAGGCCACTACCTTCAGTGATCTAAAAATAACTACTTTCCCCCATAAAGAATGATGAATATTTGAGGAGATGGATATGTTCAACCTGACTTAAATAACACAGAACATCCTCTCTTATCAAAACAACATAGCCATTAATAGGTATAGTCTATTCAACAAATGTTGCTGCCAAAACTGCATTTCTACCCACAAAAGAATGAAATTAGACACTTATTTTTCACCCTGTACAAAAATCAATTCAAAGCAACCAAAGACCTTAATCTTAAATATGAAACACAGAAATGTCTAGAAGAAAACATGCAAGCATTCAAGATATTGGATTAGGGAAGAACTTTTGAATAGAACACCAATAGCATGTCAACAAAAGGGATGGCATCAAAGTCAAAGGCTTATGAAAACCAAAGGAAATAAACAGGAGCGCAAACAGAGCCTAGAGAATGGGAGAACATCGTTACCAGCTACACTTCAGATAAGGGGCTAATAATACAAACTTTAAAATAATTGTAGAAATTAAAAGCCAAGGAAATTGCTAATCAGTACAAATGAATAGATTTTTTAAAAAAAGAAACATGATGGCCAATAATTTTTGAAAGCATTCACTATCCCTATTCATAGGGAAATGGAAACTACAGAATGACTATCTTCAAAATTTCTAACAACTCTTGAAGAGGATGTGGGTTATTCACTTTGGTGGGGAAACAAGTTAATACGCCATTGTAGAAATCAGTTTGGAGGATTCTCAAAATTAAAATTGAACTACCATATAACCCCACTATTTCATTCCTGGATAAATACCCAGAGAATTTCATACCCTGTCAAAGAGATATTTGCAATTCTATGACCACTACTACTTTATTCACTATAGCACAGAAATAGAACATAGTTGTCCAACAATAGGTAGATAGATAAGAAGAGCAAGTGCATATATAAGATGGAATGCTATTCAACTTTAAAAAAATGTAATCATAAAATTTGAAGGAAAATGAATGGATTTAGAATGTATGATATTAAATAAGATCACACGATCTCAGAAAGAAAAAAAAATGGATGTTCTCCCCGATATGTGAGATCTAGCCAATAATACATGTATATAGATTTTTAAAAGACTTACATGTAGGTACACTATAACATATAGAAAAAAATAACAAAAAGGGACACATACTAAGACATGAGAAATGACCAAATGGAGAGAATAGACATGAATCATAAAAGAGAATATAAAGTTAATTGTTTTTCTAATTCTAACTCTGTCGTGGGTTTTTAGTTTCTGGTAATGGATAAGTGCCTAAAAATGTATTCAATAGTGAAATTGCAAAATTCAATGTGAAGCTACACAGCTTCATATCCAAAGAGCCAATCTAACTGTATAGGAATTTATTGACCTTGAATATGGTTAATTTTTGTGTATAACTCTTAATTTGCAAGTTTTTTTAAAATAAAGTTTATAATTGAAAAAAGACAAAAAAATAATAAATCAATAAAATAAGAGTTGGTATTAAAAATAAGTTCACTGACAGAATACATGCCTAGCAACACAAGGTTCAATCTCCAATATAGATAGATAGATAGATAGATAGATAGATAGATTGATTGATGTGGGAGTGTCATCTATCTGTTGCTTTCATTGGTTAATTAATAAAGAAACTGCTTGGCCTTTGATAGGCCAGCCCTTAGGTGGGTGGAGTAGACAGAACAGAATTCTGGGAGAAAGAAAGCCGAGTCAGGCAGATGCCATGCCTCTCCTCTCCAAGATGGACGCAGGTTAAGATCCTTTCCGGTAAGCCACCACCTTGTGGTGCTACACAGATTATTAGAAATGGGTTAATCTAGATATGAGAGTTAGTCAGTAAGAGGCTAGAACTAATGGGCCAAACAGTGTTTAAAAGAATACAGTTTCCATGGTGGCGCACGCCTTTAATCCCAGCACTCGGGAGGCAGAGGCAGGTGGATCTCTGTGAGTTCGAGCCCAGCCTGGTCTACAAGAGCTAGTTCCAGGACAGGCTCCAAAGCTACAGAGAGACCCTGTCTTGAAAAACCAAAAAAAAAAAAAAAAAAAAAATACAGTTTCCGTGTAATTATTTCGGGGCATAAGCTAGCCATGCGGGAGCCGAGGCAGCCGGAACACAGCCCACCGCTCCACTCACAACAGATAGATAAGCGGCCAAGTAATTTACTAAATCTTCCAATAAGATTCTAAAACCTTGTTGTCCTGTAGTATGAATTCTAATTTGTCTTAATAATAAAAACTCAGAGTCAATTATCAGGGGTGAAAGTTGAAGGATCAGAGAAGCAGAGAGGCCAGTCACTAGAGAGTACCTACCTCTATCAATGCTTAGACCGAAGAGGCAATCCTGCCTCTATGAAATCCTCAAACTGCATCTGAGTTCCTGTCTCCTCCAGCCTTATATTCCTCTCATCACCCAGCCATATTCCTTCCTGTCTCCACCTCCCTAGTGCTGGGCTTAAAGGCATATGATCCCAAGTACTAGGATTAAAGGTGTGAGCCATCTGGCTGTTTCTCTTTTGAACTAGATAAATTTTGTGTAGTCCAAAGTGGCCTTGAATTCATACAGATCCATCTGCCTCTGCCTCCCAGTGCTGGGATTAAAGGTGTGTGCCACCACTTCCTGGCCTCTGACTAACTAGTGGCTTAGCTCTGCACTCTGATATTCAGGCAAGCTTTATTTGTTAAATCATAAACGAAATATCACTACATCCTCCCATATTTAAGACAGAAGATTATAAACGTTAATATCATTCAAAAATTCAACTCAGCATTTCTCACAGCACACTGCTTTAGGTAGGTGACAACTACTAACTGCAGGAGCAGACAACCTGTGTGTCATCTTATCATTTCACTTTGATCAAACAAAATCTGAAAAATTTCTAAAATCAGGAACCAGGACTACTAAGTCAATTTATTAAATCCACCCCTGTAGTCTGAATGTGAACTATTCCCCATAGGTTTCTGTGTTTGAATACTTGGCCTCCAGATGGTAGGGGTATTTGGAGGTTCTAGAACCTTTGAGAGGTGGGGTCTCACTGGAGAAAGTGGGTCACTGGTTATGGACATTGAGGCTTCCTAACCTAGCCCATTTCCTGTCCCATCTGTGCTTCCTTGACTGCAGGTGCAAAGTGGGCAGCTGTCTCATGCTCCTGCACCATAGCTGTCCCACCGTAATGGACTGTATCCCCTCAAACTGTAATCCCAAATAAACCTTATTCCCTAAAATGCTTCTTGTTGAAGAATTTATCATGACAACGGGAAAAGGAACTAACACACGAGGGCTTCTTGTGGATCATCTGGTTCCCTGAGACAGTACTTTGTCATAAGGCTCAGGATGGATTTAAACTACCATTCTTGTTATCTCTTTGAGGGACACAGGAAGTAGAGTGATGGAGTGAACAGTCAGTGAAATGAGAGGAAACACAAGCAAAGGTATTATTCGGTCACTAGTTCATTGGGAAGCTGGGAAAGTCAGTGTCACTTTCTCTTATTTCTAAGAAATGTTAAGTTTGTATGCTATGTTAGTGGTAGATCTACCATTAACTACTACTCAGATCTCTCAAGAAGACACCAGATTTTTAAACTGTAGATCCAACCCTATATGTGTAATTAATGTATTCCTATATCAATAGTAAAGAGTTTCAGAATGCACAATAAGCACAAATTAATTTAAAAATTGAACCTATAATGAATCAAAGCTTTCTTTTTTCCCCCTGACAATATTTGTCCATCACAGGAGCTCACTGTGGCCTTGGCTGTAAACATACAACATGCAATGGACTATGCATGCCACCATAACACAATCCTAACAAATATCACTTAGAACAGTGGCTCAGAATGGAAACTGTGCTATTATTAATCACACTGTTTTTAATTATAGAAATGTAAAGTTTTTGGGAAATACATTTGAACACATTGGCACAGGGAACCCCTTCCTAAACATAACCCCAGCAGCGCAGACATTGAGAGAAACAGTTAATAGATGGGACCTGCTGAAACTGAAATGCTTCTGTAAAGCAAAGGACACAGTCAACAAGACAAAATGACAACCTACAGAATGGGAAAAGATCTTCACTAACCCCACATCAGACAGAGGTCTGATCTCCAAAATATATAAAGAACTCAAGAAATTGGACACCAAAAGAACACATAATCCAATAAATTAAAAAAAAAATGGAGTACAGACCAAAACAGAGAGCTCTCAACAGAGGAATCTAAAATGTCTGAAAGTCTGAAAGACACTAAGGAAATACTCAACATCCTTAGTCATCAGAGAAATGCAAATCAAAACAACTCAGATTCCATCTTACACCTGTAAGAATGGCCAAGATCAGAAACACTGATGACAACTTATGCTGGAGAGGTTCTGGGGTAAAGGGAACACTTCTGCATTGCTGGTGGGAATGCAAGCTGGTACAGCCCCTTTGGATGTCAGTGTGGCGATTTCTCAGAAAATTAGGAAACAACCTTCCTCAAGACCCAGTAATATCACTTTTGGGTATATATCCAAAGGATGCTCAATCGTGCCACAAGGACATGTGCTCAACTATGTTCATAGCAGCTTTGTTTGTCATAGCCAGAACCAGGAAACAACCTAAATGCCCTCAACCGAAGAATGGATAAGGAAAATGTAGTACATTTACAAAATGGAGTACTACACAGCAGCTTGAATTTTGCAGGAAAATGGATGGAGTTAGAAAACATTATTTTGAGTGAGGTAACTCAGACACAGAAAGACAATTATCACATGTACTCACTCATAGGTGGTTTTTAAACATAAAGCAAAGAAAACCAGTCTACAAACCACAATTCCAGAGAACTTAGACAACAATGCAGACACTAAGAGAGACTTACATAGATCTAATCTACATGGGAAGTAGAAAGTATAAAAAGACCAGATCTCCTGAATAAATTGGGAGCATGGGGACCTTGGGGGGGGGGGGGTGAAGGGGAGAGGGGAGAGGCAGGGAGTGGAGCAGAGAAAAATGCAGAGCTCAATAAAAATCAATTAAAAGAAATGGGAGCTGAAAAGCATTGTACATCAAGTTGCTTGTCAGATAACTGTTAACAAAGGGGGAAAATAGCAAATACACATACACTTGTTGACATGCATGTCAAATATATCTCTTCATTTAAGCCAGGTATAAAGAAGCTCACAGTTTTGAATGTGCTCCATCTTGACTAAAGGTCAGAGAGTTCAGACCTATTCTTGCTCTTCAAGGATGAGTAACAAGATGTTTGACCAAGGGTGTGACTACTGGATGCCTTACTCTTCAAAGACCAGTCAATAGGATATTTTGACTTAGGGCATGATTACCAGGTGTTTTGAATGTAAAAATATAATTATGCTTGCTTGTTCTTTGTATCATGGAAGTCTTATGCCCTCCCCGTTTGACTGGGGTGTGTAAGGACTGTGAGTAATAACTCACTTTTTGAGGAAGAAGAAGAAAGAAGAAAGAAGAAAGAAGAAGAAGAGGAAGAGGAAGAGGAAGAGGAAGAAGAAGAAGAAATGTAAAGTTTTAGCTGTGGATATAGCTCAGTGGGCTGAACACTGGCCTAACATATTAGAGGTCCCAATTTCATTCCCCATGCCACCTAAAATGGGGATTGGAGGTACACAGGCCTAAAATATAATGGTTTAATTATTTTCCTGCCATAATTCCTCAGCCTGTAAATGTCAAATTAGTACATGTCGACATCATATTACATTAAAACGTTTGATTTTTAAATTACTGTTTGGGCTGTTGACTTGAGCATTAAAAAATTGTTAAATGAATTTTGGCTTGGGATAAAGACAGAAATTTTAAATTCTGAAATAGTCCTAAAAATCTGCCATTTTTTTCTATGTATTTAGGTAAAACAACATACTCAGTATTGACAATTATAAAATCCAAATGTTGATCAGATCTGTAAAACACTGAAGATGCTCTGCTCCTGCCATACCAGAGTCAGCCAAGATTTATATGAAATCTTGTTCTTTATCTGAAAGCCAGCAATCATGTCCATCTCAGTATGCAAAACAGCATCCATCTTTATTTAATAAGTGACAAAAATACGTGTGTGCCAAAGAATTCTGCCCTAAATCTACTTTAGGGTGACAATTGGTAGCCTAAAAGAGACCATGGGAGTCAGCATTACAAAGAGGGAAATCCCAAGGGAATAATCCTAAAGCTACATGCAAGCCTAAAGGTGTTCAACCCTTATAATCCTTACAGAAATAACCAACAGACCTGAAAATAAATATACTACATGTTGCCAACAAGAATCAGAGACCATGGGGTTGGAAAGGTGGCAAGACAGTTAAGAGTATCTGTTGATTTTGTAGAGGACCCTAGCACCCAAAGCCCTATTCTGACATTCAAAGGCATTAGGCACGTACATAGTGCACATAAATACATGCAGGTAACACTCATATACATATATCAAACTTTTATGACAATCATTTAGACAAACATTTAAAATGATGCTCAAAGGCCTTAACAACTAGAGAAAAGTACATTTAAAATGTGGTATATACTTTGTGTATTAACTAGTAAGCTGTTGGCATTTCTCATTATAAATGGCTCCCATTACATTGGCATTGGTGGCATTGTCAATTGGTGAACACATTTTCCTAGAACTTAAAATTACTGCCATGCATTTTTCTTCTCCTTCATGTTTTACCTCAAGAAGCTCATCTTCCGGCTGTAGGAGATTTAGGGAATCCACTGGACCACCAGGAACAACTGAAGAGATATAATGGTGTCCATCAAAGGAATCCACTTCCACACCAAGTCTCAGAGTGTGGATAGGCAGCAGCTGCAGGAAGCACAGAGCAATGACATCAAACACAACAGGGACAGGACAGGTATTAATCAACCCCCAGTTAGGTGTCATTTAGACATTGAAACCCCACCTCTTAGAACCAATAACTAAAATTCTAAATGGCAAAACAGGGGGCGAAAAACAGAAAGTGAAGTTACGAAACCATTGGTTTTCCTATTCTCCAGCGCTTCCCTTCAGTTTCTGAGAATGGAGACAAAAAGCAAACAAAAGAGCCTGCCTTCAAGTCCTAGTTCCAGATTCCCCACACTTCCTAGAGTCCCCAGTATACATGCTGTGTGTCACTGTTCTAAGTGTTCCCCACCCCAAGACATCCCAACTCCCCTTTATTTGCTAATTAACCTCCACTTACACTTTACTACCAAAATAATAAAACCTTCAAGAATCCCATTAATGAACATCCAAGTGAGGTCAGGACTATACTGAACACATCTTGATCTTAGCACAAGCACACTGATTATAATTCTCTTCTTTCTCTCTGTTTCCTGAGGCAGGGATCAAACTCAGAGCTTTGGAAATGGTAGGCAAGAACTTTACAACTGAGCTGTAGCTCCAGTTCTTGTTTGTTTTGTTTTAACATAGGGTCCCATGTAACACAGGATGGCTTCAATTCACAATCCTCTGGTCTTTACCTCTCAAGAGTGCTACAGGTGGGTACCAGCACACCCACAAACGATCCTATTTTCTTGATTGCCCAGAACATTGTCAGGCACTGAAGATGATGCATTGGATGCTATGTGAACATTACTGATTTGGGGGAAGACAATCATTTCTACTCTGGGATTGCTTCTATTCAATTTGAAGGGCTCTTGTGGGCTATAGCATGAGTCATTGTTGAAAGACTCAGTGTCAGGAAGATGAGAATCTTAGCTGCATTCACCTTGGTTGTCTATAAAACTCTAGGACATTCACCATAGCTGCCTAAATTCAAAGGTGGTAAACACTATGCTATGTTTTACATTCTCTTGATCAACAGTCTGCTTATCTACACAGCAGGGCCACTTCTAATTATTCTACATAAGGAGATAATCCTCTACAGGTAGCAATGCATCCTCAGTTTCTCTGTTGTCCCTTCATCCCTCAATCGCTGCCTCCCTTTACTTATCTGTTCTAAGCACCCAGAGTTGCATAGGACTTGCTTCAGCCTCCACCTGGGGCTCACTTTCATCAAATGACAGCCATGCGGAGAGATGGGAAGTGGCACGCAGTTCAGCTGACAAATAGTTCACAATAGGCACAAGGGACTAGACCTATAGCCCCCAGATTAGCTTTCCAAAAAAGAGTTACTCTTAACCACCAATCTCTCTTCTAGCACCCTACATGAAGAGCTGGATTGCTTCTTTTTTTTTTTTTTGGTTTTTCGAGACAGGGTTTCTCTGTGGTTTTGGAGCCTATCCTGGAACTAGCTCTTGTAGACCAGGCTGGTCTCGAACTCACAGAGATCCACCTGCCTCTGCCTCCCGAGTGCTGGGATTAAAGGCGTGCGCCACCACCGCCCGGCACTGGATTGCTTCTTACTAGTACTCTCCGTCCTGTGATTTCTCATGGCTGCCACACCACTCTCTTGTGTAGTCACTATCAAATCACTTCTACGAAGGTAGGAGCTGGGTTGCTTCCATAGTTCATTCAGCAGAGGTGAAGCCAAGACTCTCAGATAAATGTTTCTGTAAAATGTTTCCCAACCAATCCACGGGTACCACCTTCCTTTCCATTGTGAGCCATATATCATGAAACAGAGTCGTTGTTTCTCAGAGACCAACTCCCGTGGGTGCTGGAACTATCTTGCATAAGATTATGAAAGCAGATTATTCAGTTTCCAGAAATTCTGAAAGCCAGCTGTCAAATGTGGCCTTCAAATTATGTTGTATAAAGTTGCAATTAAATCATATTAAAAATAAATGTAATAAGTACTCAAAGTCATAACTTTCTAATTATTTATTATATTTTATTATTTTATTTCCCCAAGGTGATGTATATCTGAAAGACATAAATATTTCAACACCTCAGAGAATACCAATCAGGTGGACAATTGAGGCAAAGTAGCAGATGAAATAGCTGGTTTGTTTAGTTGCTAAGCACAGCTGGGACAGGTCCTTGCCCTGCAGAGGAGCCTGTGTGACAATAAAGTGATTCTTGTGAGCAGCTTTCCAATTCAGTGATCAGTGATGCCATTTGGCAGCTGAGAGCTGGCCAGGACAGAGTATGTATGCCACAGATATCAGTAAATGTTGCAAACTAGGGTGTCCTCATTCTCTTTCTGGGGGCTAGAAACTGTTACATCACCAATCTACCATAGATCTAGGTTATACTTCTAGGCTGTATACTGCATGTCAGGCATTGTGCAACAAGAAAAGCAAGGTGGATGAAAGGGAACAGCCTTGGCCTTCAGAAATAATATCACCAATGTCAGAGTGAACGACCAACCAGCCAACAGGTAGCATGATTCAAACAAGCCTACCCAGTAAAGAATGCAAAGAATGAAACCAAGTATGACTGCTAGTGGTAAGCAAGTGCGTACTAATTCCAGCAAGTGCTGCAAGGAGACACTTTGGGTCTCAATATAGGAACACAAGAGTTGGAGGTCGGTTCACAAATCTGGCCAGGTAGGCAAGTAGAGAAAGTGGCCTATGAGGAGACAGTTGAAAGATAAAATGAGCTAACTCTATGAACAGTCTGCTGGGGGCTCTTGTAGAAAGGGTAACTGTTAAATCTTCTATGTAAGCAAATGAGTAGATGATGTGATTATTTCTATATGCAAATAACTACCCAAATTTGACTATATATTAAAAAATGTTATCCATACAACAGAGACCTATACTACATATCCCATCAAAGGTAAAAGAATAAAAAAGATAAAACAAGGGAAGTATTGCTGACATCCCTTCCAGCCCCCTCCAAGTATTGATCTATTCAACTAGTGGATTCCATCCCCCACCTCCATGGGACACTGAAGACAAGAAAGGAGTGGATCAGAACAGACTCGTTCATGGCATCCCTGGCTCCCTTTTATGCTATTTTTTCAGATATCTGTACACTCCATAAGCTCTCTAGAAAACTTAATCTGCAAACAAAATACATGCTTCATCTTCAATCATGATGAACCAGAAATGATGTTTACAAAATCTGTCAATCTGGGGGAAATCTACCTACTATAAGTTCTGAATCTAAATGGAGTGCAGCTGGGTTTCTGGGACATCATGTTCCACTGCTGCAGTCTTCTCTGCAGGAGCATAACTGTTTAATTACCTGTCCCATCTGAATTTAGCCGTCAAACAAATCAATCCTTTCATCTGTCTTTTAGTTGTCCATCCCTTCCATACAGTGAGTTCGTAGGCAGAGCAGAAAATGCTAAGATGACAAGGAGTGTGTGCAGCAGATGATTGATTGTGTGCAGACACATTCCTTACCATGCTTTCTGATGCTTGTTCAATATGCATTTCCCAGGTCCTACTGAAAGTGACAAAGCTAATGAGTAGTGGAGTTCTCTTGATTCTGCCCAAAGGTTTACTGTCAAAGCTAAAATGATTAAGAAAAACGAGATTGAGAGAGCTGGAGTCTTTAGTCCAAAGTAAAGAAGCCTGTCACGAAGTAAACTATGGCACATGCATTTAGTAAAAGCTTGACTTTTAGGATCCTAAAAAAAGACATCAAAATGGTCTTTCTCCACTGGAGAAAGAATTCTGGAAAAGACTGCTCCAAGGAGGTGTCAATGGGGTGGGGGAAGATATTTCCAGAGAACATTGAATTCAAAATAAAACAGAAAAGAACAGAAGGAAGACCAGGGTTGGTTCTCATTATATGCATACACACACTAAATGAAAGTATTAAATACTCATTGAGGTCCAAAAGTAAGAAGTTACTAAATTTAGTATAAAAAAGAAACAAACATCCCAAGATGAAGGCTACATGTCTTCAAGAAGGAAGATGAACTTCATTCCCTTAGAAGTCATGCAATCAATCAATCAATCCACTAGAGCAGCTCCTATTCAGTATTTGCTTATCTCTTCCCTTCTAAAATCTTAATTTTGAATATTCAGAAATATATACGATGTTAAAAATATTAACAACTCTTTTCAACTTACTCATACAAGTATGCGATCTGCTACTGTAGGTGTCACCTGGGCTACCTGCCTGGCCCGCCTGTCTGAGTTTTAATCACTGACCTAACACTGTACTTGAATCTCTCCTACCTTTGATCACAAAATATCTTCTTCTTATTCAGTTTATTTCTTCCAAATCCACTCTTCAAAATACAGTACAAATGGCAATCTCCCAATAAGCATTTTCCATCTGTCATAAGGAACTACTACCTCCTTCCTTCAGCAAGTATTAGGCATTTTAACAATACATCCAGAGTCATTCTCAACACAACACGAAAAAGATGAGACTGAAATCCCTTCCAGGAGGGGTGACAGGGATGCTCAATAATTAAGAACCGGGCAGTTCTTACAGAGAATTCAGATTTGGTTCCCAGAACCCACATGATGGCTAACAGCTGTCTGTAACTCTTGTTCCAGGGAATCCGATGCCCTCTTATGACCTCCATGGGGACTACAGGCATATGGTGCACAGACATACATGCAGGCAAAACCCTCATGCACAAAATAAAATTAAGTTTAAATTTTTGGAAATTTTGAAAAACTTTAAAAAATTATCTTCTCTATAATCTCAAGACTTGGAAGGCAGAAACAGGAGGATCATAAATTTGAGGGCTGTCTGGAACACAAAGAGTTTGAGACCAATCTTAGCTACATACATTGGGGTGGCTCTAAAAGGAATTGGAAAGGGGTGAAAATGATTAAAATGTATTAATTATATGAAATTTCCAAAGAATTAATAAAAATGTTATTTTTTAATAATGATGCTGGGTGGTGGTGGTGCATGCCTTTAATCCCAGCACTCGGTAGCCAGAGGCAGAAGCTCTGTGAGTTGGAGGTCAGCCTGGTCTACAAGAGCTAATTCTAGAACAGGAATCAAAACTACAGAGAAACCCTGTCTCGAAAAAGAATGAACGAAAGAAAGAAAGACAGAAAGAAAGAAAGAATTTTATAGACTTAGAATATGATAACCCATGGCTTGCTTACTAATTCTCCCACTCACTAGTTACAGACACCTTTTAGAGGTTCTTGGTGGCAGTTGTGTTGTTTAGTTTTTAAGAAAGGCTTGTCTCTAACTCCTGTCTCTACCTCCTATGTGCTGGAACTATAGGCAGGCACCACCACAGCCTGTTCATGTGGTACTAGGAAGAGAATCCACGGCTTCATGAAGGTTTGGCAAACAGCTGACCAACAGAACTAGACCACTATCTGTTTTGTTTTGTCAGGATTTTATTTTATTATACTTTATTTTCTGAGACAAGGTTCTACCTTTGCAGCCTAGGATGACCTAACTCCTAATTCTTCTTCCGCTGTCTCCAAGAGAGGATATTGCAGGTATATGCTTGTGAACTTTGGGAAGATACTTTGCCTATCAGATGCTCAATTTCCCCATATGAAAAATGAGAAAATCACACTGCACACCAGGAGGAGAAACATCTTTTAAAGCAGAGACATGACCATGGCGACCGCACAATGGTACTGCTGCAGCCCCTAAAGACCCAAGAACATCCACCACCTTAAAAATGTGTTTGCTCCACAGGAGACCACTTCCTACGTATAACTCCAGCAGCACAGACATTAAGAGCATCATTGAATAAATGGGACCTCCTGAGACTGAGAAGCTTCTGTAAAGCAAAGGACACTGTCACTAAGACAAAAAGGCAACCCACTGACTGGGAGAAGATCTTCACCAACCCCGCAACTGACAAAGGTCTGATCTCCAAAATATATAAAGAACTCAAGAAACCAGACCATAAAAGGCTAATTAACCCAATTATAAAATGGGGCACTGAGCTGAACAGAGAATTCTCAATAGAAGAAGTTCAAATGGCCAAAAGACACTTAAGGTCATGCTCAACTTCCTTAGCGATCAGGGAAATGCAAATCAAGACAACTTTAAGATACCATCTTACACCTGTCAGAATGGCTAAAATAAAAAACACCAATGATAGCCTTTGCTGGAGAGGTTGTGGAGAAAGGGGTACACTCATCCATTGCTAGTGGGAATGCAAACTTGTGCAACCACTTTGGAAAGCAGTGTGGCGGTTTCTCAGGAAATTCGGGATCAACTTATTCCTGGACCCAGCAATATCACTCTTGGGAATATACCCAAGAGATGCCCTATCATACAACAAAAGTATATGCTCAACTATGTTCATAGCAGCATTGTTTGTAATAGCCAGAACCTGGAAACAACCGAGATGCCCTTCAATGGAAGAATGGATGAAGAAAGTATGGAATATATACATATTAGAGTACTACTCAGCAGTAAAAAACAATGACTTCTTGAATTTTGCATGCAAATGGACGGAAATAGAAAACACTATCCTGAGTGAGGTAAGCCAGACCCAAAAAGAGGAACATGGGATGTTCTCACTCATATTTGATTTCTAGCCATAAATAAAGGACATTGAGCCTATAATTCGTGATCCTAGAGAAGCTAAATAAGAAGGTGAACCCAAAGAAAAACATATAGGCATCCTCCTGAATAATAAGCTTCAGCAGGCGATGAAAGGAGACAGAGACAGAGATCCACATTGGAGCACCAGACTGAAATCTCAAGGTCCAAATCAGGAGCAGAAGGAGAGAGAGCACGAGCAAGGAACTCAGGACCACAAGGGGTGCACCCACATACTGAGACAATGGGGATGTTCTATTGGGAACTCACCAAAGCCAGCTGACCTGGGTCTGAAAAAGCTTGAGATAAAACCGGACTCGCTGAACATAGCGGACAATGAGGACTACTGAGAACTCAAGAACAATGGCAATGGGTTTTTGATCCTACTGCACGTACTGGCTTTGTGGGAGCCTAGACAGTTTGGATGCTCACCTTACTAGACCTGAATGGAGGTGGGTGGTCCTTGGACTTCCCATGGGGCAGGGAACCCTGATTGCTCTTTGGGCTGACGAGGGAGGGGGACTTGATGGGGGAGGAGGACGGAAATGGGAGGCAGTGGCGGGGAGGAGGCAGAATCATAAATAAATGAATGAATGAATGAATGAATGAATGAATAAATAAATAAATAAATAAATAAATAAATAAATAAAATGTGTTTGCTCACTACAGAGGGAGGGGAAAACCACAAGTTCAGGCTCACTGACTTAGGAAATATATTCAAGAGAGAATAAAGAGAATCTTTCAATTTGTTCAAGCTGGAGAAACGGGCCTGCTCTTTTTATTTTTTATCCCCAAGGCATTATTGGTGCTCATTCATATGACACTGGACAGCCAGCAGCAAGTTCTAAGATGAGGCTAATGTTTTTCCTTACAGTACTGTGATCATCTTAATAGTAAACACTTGCCAAGAAAGCCATCGCTAAAAGGGCAGGATCCTCAGAAGCGGGAAAACTGCACTGGGGTCATGATTTACAGCTTCCTAGAAGCAGAGGAGCTAATGTTCAAGCCACTGCAAAGAGCTTCTACCTCACAGGAAAACCGTATCTATTATCACTAGCTGTCACACCTAAAGCTCTTGAATCTCCAAGGATGGCAATTGGGAGACAACCACCTACAGAAAGCCATAGGCTGGCAAAACTTGCTTACAGCCTTGAAACCTGACCCTCCTGATGGAGGGTCACAAAATATTTAAGAAAATGAAAATGTCAACTATTTTAATTTAATCACTACTTTGCTTTGAGCATTATACACTGTATACATATACAACCCAGAAATAAAGATATTACATTTCAATTGAAAATAGAATACAACTTGGAAAGTAGAAAGAACAAATTAGTCTTGTAAGAAAACAAAGAAAGATGAACAAGATGACTATAGCATGGTTAATAAAATCCCAGAGACAGAAACTGGGGTTCAACCTGAAGGTCAAAAAAGCAAAACAGCCAGCCACTGGCTCTTACCTCCACCTCAGTCTGAAATGGTGATCCTGCCTCCAGGAATCTCAGAAAGAAACTGTGTGTCAGAACTGTCTCTTCCCGTCTTATATTCCTCTCTAGTGCTGGGATCAAAGGCATGCACCACTACCACCTGGTTTCTATGGCAAACTAGTGTGGCTCTGGGATTAAAGGTGTGTGTCACCACTGTCTGATCTATAAGGTTGACCAGGGTGGCTGTTCTACTTTCTGAACTTCAGGCAAGCTTTATTTATTAAAATACAAATGAAATATCACTATGGGTGATGTTGGAAAACTATACATATTATTTCAATTTCCCTAACCCTGCTGTCTATTCTGAGTCTTAGGACATATGTTCCATGGAAGAAATTAAACTTTTTTTACAGCTTAAAAGTAAAAGTTGTATTAGAATACAAAAGGCAGTGTGGTAGCTCTAAGAAGGCTCTCACAAGCTTCCCTGTGCAGGGCAATGCATTCGGCAACGAGCTGTTCTGATTCCTGATGGATGGGTCATTTTCCTTGTTTATTTAACTGAGTATACAGAGCAACGAGTTTCATTACAGTACTAACTTTCTTTCATCTTTTCTTCTTGGGTCTCCCTGTGTATCCCAGCTTGGCCTGGGACACGAGGTAATCTTCTTGCCTCAGTCTCCCAGTGCTGTGCCATCCTCCCCAGTTCATTAAGGTATTTTCAAACATAGGGCACTATATTGTCTTCCTACTTTGCTCGTCCTTCATGTCCCCTTTAAAAACCAGTAAGTTGGGCTGGAGAGATGGCTCAGTGGTTAAGAGCATTGCCTGCTCTTCCAGAGGTCCTGAGTTCAATTCCCGGCAACCACATGGTGGCTCACAACCATCTGTAATGAGGTCTGGTGCCCTCTCTGTCTGCAGACGTACACACAGACAGAATATTGTATACATAATAAATAAATAAATATTAAAAAAAATAAAAATCAGTAAGTTAAATCTTTGAAACAATACTAATAATAAAACAACAAAGTGGTATTGCCAGTTCTGCTCACACTATTTCTTCATTTGCAGCCCTTCTCCAGATTCACAAAGCACTATCAATGGTCTTCTGCCTGTCCACTCCAGTGCCCTATCCAAGCCCAGATTCGGAGTTCCACGGGATCAGAGACCTATTCATTTCTTTTTTAAATATTATTTTTAATCATTTTACATACCAATCACAGTTTCCCCTCCCTCCCTTCATCCTCCTTTCCCCACCTCCCCCCAGCCCACCACCTTCCACTCCTCAGAAAGGTAAGGCCTCCCATGGGGAATCAACAAAGCCTGGGAGTGCAAGGAAAGAGATATCTCAATAGAGAAACCTACTCATTTCCTCCACAAATGACAACACAGATTCTGGCAAACAGTGGGGATGCTTCATTCAGGAATGAATGACTGCACAACAAATTGCAGCCTGCCGCTGCTATTATCTAGCTGCATAACTGCTATTCAATTTAAACAGCCTCCTATAAGCTCACCTGTAGAATAGGTTTTGACTGGCTCACTATACTTTTCTTTACATACTGCAAAGAGAAAATTGAAGAGGTACCGACTTATAATTTAAATATCCAATTATAAGTAGATTTTGTTTTGTTTTGCCTTTTGAAACACGGTTTCTCTAAGTAACCCTGGCTGTCCTGAAACTGCTCTGTAGACCAGCCTGGCCTCCAACTCAGAGATCACCTGCCTCTGACTCTTGAATGCTGGGATTAAAGACAACAACACCCTGCTTATAAGTGCATTTTTAAAAAGCTATGGTGGGTGTTGGCATGATGGCTCACTGATTAGGAGCACTTGGTGCTCTTCCACAAGATCTAAATTCAGTTCTCAGAACCCACAATAGGAGGTTCATAACTACCTGTAACTCCCCCTGCAAGAATTCAATGCCTCTTCTTGCTTCCACAAGCATTGAACACTTGGTACATACATACATATGTGCACACATGCATGTGTGCACACACCAAAAAAAAAATCCTAAAAGTTATAGTGCTTAGGTCATAAACCACTAACTTGATGAGACCTTAATTTAAAAATCAGTACAGATAAACAAATGAAAATGTTAGATGGAAAAGTACACATCTTTTATATCATATATATTAAACAAGAAATGGGCATACTGGCTGCAAATACACAAACATACACAAAGAACAGAGAAATTTAAAGAGACTGATATAATCTGGGCTGCCCCTTCCACTAAAAATGTTACTGCAAAAAAAAAAAACCCTCAAATTAATAATTAAATTAATTATTTAAAAACAGCATATAAGGGAAAGAGCTTTTGAAAGGTTGTAGTATAAAAGTTCTAGATGCATGCACCTAAGAGAGAAAACCATCAATTACCACTGAGCTGTACTAATGAAGGCATATCTTAAATTGATTTGCATTTCACCCCTAGCACCACGTATCTCAGTGATCATATTATGTTGCAAGGAAAATTAGGTTGGTTACTTCATGTCCTAAATTATCCCCTAAAATGCCATCTTCTAAGCCCAGAATGTGTGTGCATGAAATCTGAACTACTTAGGAAGCAGAAGCAGGAAAACACAGAATTCCACACAGCCCTGGTAACATGGCAGGAACTAGTCACAGCAAGGAAAATTGGAGGTGTGGGGGTGAGGGCTCTTAAATGTTACCATCTTGTCTAAAGTTGCTAACCTAAAGCTGCTAGTCGTTTTTTCTCCTGGATTTTTTCTTCTGGGTTCCGTATCTAGTTTCCCTGCCTAATAGTCTCAGGTCACATGTTATCTTTAGTAAATGACTAAACTTTTGTTGTTGTTTCTTCCACTAATACAGCAATATAAAGGATCACTTTCTGATTTGTTCTCTTCTAGAACCCCAGTGTATTCATAGCATATGGCAGAGGAGATGTCAACATCTGATAAATGAAGATCTGAATGCATGGGTAGCATTTTAGACAATGGATCTCAAAGTCTTTTTATCTTTTTTACCAGTCACTGGATACAACTCTACAAGGCACAGACGCTGAGCAGGAAAGGTGGTAGAATTAGGTTGGTAGCAGGGAACTAGTGAATGAGGACATGAGAACATCATCTGCCTGCAGAATCAGATTATTTAAAATGTACACAAAGCATGCTTTGTGCCCCCTTTGGCTTGTTAGGAAGTATGATACTGGCTTAATGCTGTTCATCATGGGAACAGACAACAAAGGAAAGCTGTGTGATGAATTGAGCCTGGTCCAAGGCATGTTTTAAAGCCAAAGGGGTCTCTCCAAAGCTTTTCAACTACATAGCAAAGAAAGTTTAAAGCTAATAAGAAAAATTCTCGAAAGTAAGTAACTATTGAATTTAGATGGGTTATTACATTTTTTACTCCCCTTCTGAATGGAATATCTCCCCAGATTATTAATCAACAACTGCTGTCAGAAAGATGAGACTGTAAATAATTTACAAATACCTATAAAGAGCAATGTTGATTTCACTGTGGATCTGAGGAGAGCTTGGTCAACTAGTCAACATGGCCTCCATGAGGAAGTGACTTAAAATGTAGCTGAGTTAAGAAGGAAAGAAATATTCTCCACTATCAACCTTGAGAATCCAACCCCAGGCAATGGCCAGCAAGACAGCTCAGCGAAAAGCACTTGCTCACAGGCCTGTTGACATGAGTTCAATCCTCAGTTCCCACAAGGTGGCAGGAGAGAACCAGATCTGGAAAGTCTCCTCTGATCTTGTGTGTGCACGCACACACAGACACCACACACACACACACACACACACACACACACACACAAAAAAAAAACAGAAAAATCTAAAACAACAGCACATATGGCACACAATTATGGAAGCAAAGTATCACATATGCAAAGGAGCAAACAGTAAAACTATAGGAACAGATATTTAGCTTAAGAAATCCACATGAAACTCATTTTTCCTAAAGATTCTTTCAAGTGTGTGCATGTCAGAAACATATATCTGTGGGTACCCACAGAAGACACAGGAAGGCTCAGGTCCTCTAGAGCTGCAGTTACAAGCATGATGGAGAAAGGTCACTGGTTAAATAAAGAAACTGCCTTGGCCCTGATAGGTTAAAATTTAGATAGGCAGAGTAAACAGAACAGAATGCTGGGAGGAAGAGGAAGTGAGCTCAGAAATCATGCAGCTCCTCTCAGAGCCAGACGCCACGAAGCAAGCTGCCAGGTCAGATATGCTGAATCTTTCCCGGTAAGACTGATGCTACACAGATTATTAGAGATGGGTTGATCGGGATATGAGAATTAGCCTGTAAGGGCTAGAGTTAATGGGCCAAGCAGTGTTTAAAAGAATACAGTTTGTGTGTTGTTATTTCGGGGCATAAGCTAGCCAGGTGACCAGGAGCTGGGGCGGCAGGAACACAGTCCGCAGCTCCCACAACACAAGCACCTGACATGGGTGCTGGGAATAGAACTCAGGTGTTCTGAAACAGCAGCAAGTTTTCTTAAACAATGACCTAGTTCTTTCGCCCACAAAGAACTCATTTTGTACACTGCATCTAAATGAAGGGTCTAAGTTGAGCTCAGACTCTGGGTTCATGTAGGAGTATAATAGTGTTTCTGAAACTCTCAGAGCAATAAAATCTTTCCTTTTTATTATTTATTGAGAAAACCACTCAGAAGGCTTGTATACATTTTGCTTGCCTTAGGTTCTGGTTATCTAGAATAGAAACTATAAATTAATCTGTAAGAAAAGACAATGAAAGTGTCGGGGAAAAAATCTGTCCTAGTTACATGACTGCATGTTCTCAACAGCAATAAAGATGAACTCAAATAGTTTAAGAATAACAAACCCAGAAGGTCAACCATGTTTTCTGTCCTTGGACAGCCAATCATGCTTTTCAAAGCCTAACCCTGTCCCCATTACAGAAAACCTTTCCCAAAAGTCTCCTTGCAATACCCAAAGACCCGACACACTCACCTGTCACCTTCTCATGACTGTGGCAGAGTCAAACCTGAGTTTTTGGCTTCTGGAAATGGCATATTGATTCCATTCTCCCCAGCTTTATCTAACCACTTCTATCTTTTAACTGAGAGCCTATCTTGCTTCTGGAAAACATCTATGACTAAATTCTGGGGACTTTAGGTCACGCCACTTAGTTTCTTCATCAAGAACATAAAGAAAGCTCATCATAACAATAAAACACAGCAGCATTTTAAAGTCAAGTGCTTACCTTTGAATACTTCTGTAGTTCCTCGTCATCTGCAATCTGTGTGTCCAAGGTAGCTACCTACATTTACAAGAAAAATGTTTCCATGTCTGTATGAGCATAATTTAATTTCCTCCTGTTTTCTGAAATATCAGCAAACTCGGCACATTGACAACTCATCTGAAAATCTCTATCCAGTATTTCTGATATCCATAAGTATAGCACATACCAATACATTTGCTTTTCTGTCATTCTCTACATTAATATTTTCATCCTAAATTATCTGGAAGTTGAACTAAAGATGACATATAATTTGACTTCCTGTCCTTCCTCTGCATGGACTGTATTTTATTAACATCTTACAGGTGCAGGTTATCAGTAAACTACTTCTCCTTGCAAGAAATTCATTTCTACCAATGTCTACCAATAAAACTCAACTAATAACTGAACAGCACACACACAAGAAATTTATTTCTACCAATGTCTACCAATAAAACTCAACTAATATCTGAATAGCACATACATCCAACTTTTGGTATTAAGAGGTTGCTCAAGTTTTCATGAAGGTGTATTAAGTGTACATACTGACATCAGCTTTAAATTACTTTTGATATCTAATACAAAGAAAATGCGACAAAAATGTCACAATATATTGTTTAAGAATGATGATGTGAAAATAAAAGTTTGTACCTGTTCAGTTCTGATGAAAATTTCCCCAAATGTGTTTAAACTATAGTGACAAAGTGGAATCAACACATGGAGTCAAATATGAAGGTCTAACTATGTCAACTTTAAATCCCAGGATCCTCCAAATTTTAATAAAATTCTCATTATATTAGATCTGTAAAAAATTTACTGTTGGACCATCAAGATGGCTCAGCAGGGGCTGGAGAAATGAATCAGCAGTTAAGACCACTGGCTGCTTTTCCAGAAGACCTGGGTTTGATTCCCAGATCCCCACAGTGGCTCACAACCATCTGGAACTACAGCTTCCAGGGATCTGACACCATCTTCTGGCCTCTGGGGGCACAGGCACACAGGTGGTGCACATACACAGTCAGGCACTTACACAGAAAATAGATATTTTTTAGAATGACTCAGCAGGTAAACCTCTTTCTATGCAAGCCTAATGACTCGAGTTTGGTCTTTAAGACAAATGCAAAAGTGGAAGAAAACTGATCCTGAAAGCTGTCCTCCGATCTCCACATGCACAGCCACACTCGTACGCACAATTACAGTACATATTAAAAAATTTATCCTGGCACTCAGGAGGCAAAGGCAGGTAGGTCTCTGAGTTCAAGGTCAGGGCTACACAGGTAAACCCTGTCTCAAAAAACAAAAATAAAAATATTGTGCTCTTAGCTGGGCATAGTGGCACATACCTTTAATCCCAGCACTTAAGAGGCTGAGGCAGGGAGATCTCAGGGTTCAAGGCCAGCCTGGTCTACAGAGTGAATTCTAGGACTACATAGTGAGACCCTGTGGGGGCAGGGAGGATTTTTTTTTCTTTTGACAAAACTGAGAGCATTGCCTTTTTAAACTTTCAAACTCAGATCTTATATTCCATAAGTCAGTCGTGTAGACATAAATCAGGAGACGGTGGAAAAGCATCAGCAATTCAAGGTTAGCCTCTACAGTTTTAGGCTAGCTGGAGCTACATAAGATCCACTCTCAAATGAATATCCCTTCCTCCATAGAAAACAAGCAAAAATCCAGACGAGTAGATCTGAAAGAAAGCGCAATAAGGAAAGAGGAACGCATGCATCCATTCACTCATCTGCCTTACCAGGCTCCCCTTGTATGCCTAGAACGTTAGAGGAATCACTGTAAAGATCCAACTTAAAATCTCTCCTGTTTCCAGCCTCAACTTCACCATGTGATGCAAAAAAATCTGAGCTATGGAGAATAAGACTTTAACACACAACACACATCCCTCCACCACAGAGCTTTCCCCAGTATGACTGTTAGTGTAAAGCTCGCCTAGCACACACACAAAAGCCCTGAGTTTCAGTCAGGCATGATAGCTCATGTCTGTAATCCCACAACTGAGGAGGTGGAAGCAGGAGGGTCACAAGTCCCGGGTCATCCTTGGCTACGAAGTGAGCTTGAGGGCAGCCTGGACCATATGAGACCCTGCTTCAAAAGAGTGAAAATGAAAAATCCCATCATACAACCGGTGAGCCACACACTCCCTGAACAAACACAAGGATGTGTGACTTTCTAGAGAGCAGTCTAGTGACAGTGCTCTATCAAGTAGAGACTCGGCAGTTACAAGAACTAACACGCAGGCCTGGGAAGAAGAAGAAAGCGATCATGTGACTAATCTTAATGACAGACACTAAAGCAACTCTGGTGACAGTGGCCAGACATCCAAAACACAAAGTGTCCACCCAGTATTAATGACCATATACATGAGGATGTGTCAGGACTACATAATAAGACTTTGTCTCAAAACAGAAAATTTGAAATACAACAGAAATTTCATTGCCATGTTTGATGGCCGCCGATGAGAGTTTTCCAGCAGCTCCTGCTTTCCTGTGGACTCACGGGAAATGTAGCCGATGCTTTACTGGCCAAATCTAATAACTGGCGAAGGGAAGCCTAATGGCCTGCTGGCACCATAAACTCATACCTCACCTAAATTACTTCCTGTTCTTCTAAATACATTTCATAATCATTCTTTCATTTTTCTCATAAAACTGTAAGATTCTTTGTGAAACATAGGACTAATATCCACAGCCCTTTCAGTGTACAATAAAACGAACAGATCATAAAAGCAATCATAAAGATGCCAGCCATTTTAAGCAGCTGATTCAAGTTATAAATTTAAAGGCAAGCTTTCACCCTCCTAATGTTCTTCTGCCTATTGTTGACCTAAATGTCTTCAATATGATCTGAGTGTCTGTTAATTGTAACTGAAGTCTGTGTACAGTCCTTAATTGTTCTTATAGCTTAAAACGCTTTAAAAATTGATTGATTGCCCTAATAGGAAAGAAAGACAGGAAGAAAACAATAGAAGCAGCCTATGTCTTCTTTGACTCTCTCCTGTCATTTTGAATTACAGCGCTAGGAGTGTAACGTGAAATGAAACATACCATTACTTCATAATCTGGGCCCAGTAGGTTTTCCCATCTGGATTTCAGCTCATTTTCCGGAGCGCCTTGGCCTTTCTCTGGATATACATCTATAAGAAAAAGAGCAGTGAAGCTGCTGTAAGCCAAACATATTAACTAACAAATTCTTTAATAACAGCTCAGCTTCAGTAGGAAAAGAGGAAATGAGTAAAAAGGAAAATGTATTAATTTAAATCTACCTGGTAATATAGACCAAAGTGACTTATGAGAATAATACAAAATGTAAAGCCACCTGTGACAGACTTGTGAAGGAACTTTTGTTCAGAAATATCTTAAAGGTAGAGGAAGTGATGAAGTACAAGTGAATGTATAGTTTCTATGTAGTTTCCTACATATCTGGCTTAGTTTTATGTAGCTCTTACACAGAATTGCACCATTCCCTCTCTCTACAGGGAATGTAAATCTCTACAGAGCTAGCACTGTAATCAATAAGACAAGAGTGACGCAACCCAGCCAGGCTTCTGTAAGCCAGGATGGACAGAAAGGCTAAAATCTGAATTTCATCAGATAGAAATGTTAATTTCATACCAGTCTTTTGCTGCTGCTTAATTATTAGGATATTTGTACCTTTTTAATGCTCTCGATTTAATGGTGCCGTTATTACACAAGTGAGATTATTTTATAAGCACAAACATATTTGAAGTGCCAGGCCTACCCTCCGTATAATCTTCCCCAGACTCTCAGAGTAGCTAGCAGTCTGAAGAATGCCTGGCAGATAAAAGTCAAAGTACTCAAACTATCATTGCACTTACATCCGTACTAACACAGAGGATAAAAAGGTTCCACGTTTTTTAAGTTCTTCACGTCACAGAACGCTTATCACAAGTGACATAACCATCTGCCTACCGTCAAATGTAACATGCAGCATCAGCTCTTTTCATCTCTAGAGCAGCTCTTTGGCTGCACAGAATGCTTAATTACATACTACAAATCATTAAGTTAAATAGACTTACCTCAGAATCAGAGACTAAGACCAATGAACACTAAAGGACTTAAATTACTCCATTTACAAAAGAACATCCAGGAAATAACTATATTAACTGATATGCTAAATTACATTTAGGGACAGCTAATCAAAGATCCTATTAAAACAAGTATCAAAATCGTTCTGGTGGCATGCACTCCTGTGAACATTTCCTTAAGAAATTCTGAATTCTGACGGCTTGTTTCCTTCCCTTCCTTCCTTCCTTCCTTCCTTCCTTCCTTCCTTCCAATTTACTAGTGTCGGGTAGGGGGCAGGAGGAAGAGTCTACAAGCCACACACAGAGAACAACTTGTGTGGAGGTGGCTTTCTCCTTCGACCTCACGCTGGTTATAGGAACCGACCTGGGGTTTTCGGGCTTACTGCAAGTACCTTTATGCACTGCACCACCTTTCCAGCACCTTTACCAAGTTCTTTAAAAGGTTCAACAATTTACCTGTTCAGTGTCTTCCAGGTGCAGTTTCATATCTGCTAAATGAATCTGAACAAAATCTACAATGTATTGAGGGAATTCTAAGCGTACAAACATGGTAGTCAGAAGACAGAAAGTTCACCCAAGTAAAAGAAGAAGCTGATGATTCTAATCCCTTGAGGCCGTTTTTTACCTTTCAGGTAAACAATGAAAGTACAGACAGCTATGCATTTTAAAGCACAGCTCAGAGGACTATGGCTAGAGGAGGGAGGTTACTCTCCCTGCAGCAGCAGCAACAACAACAACAACAAAAAAAGCTGCACAAGAGAGTAACCATTTCGTGAGACAGAGACTAAGGTCACAGCAGCCAGGAGAGGCAGGCATACTTGCGAACTGAAATTATACCCGTGCATGAAAATATAGTGAAATTTATTTTTAAAACCCTAGCACATGCTGGGTGTGGTAATGTGAACCTTTAACCCCAACACTTGGAAGGCAGCAGCAGGCAGATCTCTGTAAAGTTGAAACCAGCCTGTGGTCTGCACAGCAAATTCCAGGTTGCGAAGGCTACATAGTGAGACCCTATCTCAAAATAAAAAATATAAAAATATTTTTTAAAAAGAACAATAACAAAAAGGCATGGGTACAGCATAGGGAAGTGGAGACAGAAACACTGTTAAGTTCTAGGCTAGCCTGAGCTATACAGTAATACCTTTTCTCAAAAATCAAACAAAATAATGACAATAGCAATGAGACACCATTTCTAAAACTACTTCTAATTTCAATTTTATCCGATTTTCACCTAGTTCTTTGATATTCATCTGAGGTCAACTAAATCAAAACAGTAACAATTGTACTCTAGTTGGATCCAAAAGGGTAGCTTCTAAATCTTTATCTTGAGTGAGGTATTACTAATACTTTCCTTTGGGCTATCTTTCCTAACGTGTATATATATATATAAAAGCCAAAAGTCAGATTCTCTGGAACATGGATGGTGCTAAATATTGTAAGGAGTTTCCCTTAGCTGGCAAAGCTTTCCGTAAGTATCTCTGTAGAAGGAACCGAGCTATGTAACTCAGTATGATTGCAGAACGCAGTCCCGATAACAGCTGACATGTCAAAATTGGAAACAATTCGAAAATTTTAAAATAAATATACTGCAGACTATCATTTGATGCAACTTACAAAAAAAACCAATGTTCACTTTTATGAAGAGGAAACACTTCTACATATAAGCAGAGACCTACAATATTTAGATGTAATACAATTGTAACACATAAGAACACATAATTAAAATGCTACATAGTTATTGTATACTATGTATATATGTATATATATATATATAAATATGCATTTGAAACACAATTAAACAAAGATTAAACAAAAATACACTTGGTGATCTATTGCCAAACGTGTTGAGATTATGTTAAGATTATAGTGAAAACACCCCATTTTATTAAAATGTAGGGGGTGTGACGTTGCGGTAGTACTAGAGATTTAACCTAGGGCCTCATATATGCTAGGCTAGCATCCTACCATAGTGGTACATCCCTAGAAAAGTATCCCACCTTAAATCTCTAAGATGTCTCTACAGCATGAGCTTCCATCAGATAGACTGCTTTTATACAGACCTCTAAATCCTCCCTGTTATTAGGATATTTGTAGCTTTGCTAAGCCTTTGGTGTAATACTACTGCGTTTACTGCATAGGTCTAAGTCTGCTTCTACAGATGCCACACCATATTAACTACCGAGAAGAAATGGTTAATAAACAAAACAGTTGAATACTCCAAAGAAAAGGTTTTTGGCCTACCTGGTTTTTCTAAGGCTTGTATGTTGTTGTTTATTAGATTATCCAGTCTTTCTCCAATTTCCTCTGCTTCTGTACCCACATTAGTTTCTGTTTCCAAGGATTCAGTTAGGGCTGGTACTTTAGGCGGTTCTGCATCAGTTCCTAAAATAAGAATTGCTGGCTTGAATCACTAGTCCTGCGGGGAAGTAGGGTGGCACAATCAAATGAGCTTATTTCACTCCCACTCACCCTTTGCGGGACCTCAGTGCAGGTAACTCCTATAATACTAAAGTTTTCTGTTAAGTGACTAACTCTAAAAAATAACTTGATAGTATTTAAAGCATGAAGAAATACAGAAAATGAAAGTGAAAAGCAAGGTTAAGTCCATTACAAAAGTGAAATGGATTTCTTACAATATAGTTTTAGAAGGAAAAAAAGAAAGAAGAAAAAGAAAACAACAACAATGAGAAGGCTGTATGTGCTTGCTGTTGTGGACAGGTACAGAGCAACATGTGTGAATAGGCTGGACCAACCATCAAACACATGTGGAAAGCCAAAACAGCAACCTCAGAGACCATGAGGGGGAGAACTCCCATGGATGCAGATGGCTCTTCTCCTTTTCTTCAGATGAGACAAAGTTAAGCAACATTACCAGCAAGTCACTTAGTATCTCTAAACAGAAGACACACAGCACAAGTGACAATTTGGAGGGTTTTTCTTTCTTTTTTTCTTTTTTTTTCTTTTTGTTTTTCAGGACAGAATTTCTCTGTAGCTTTGGAGCCTGTCGTAGAACTAGTTCTTGTAGACCAGGCTGGCCTTGAACTCACAGAGATCCACCTCCCTCCGCCACCACCACTCAGCTGGAGGGTTTCATTTTATTAAAAGTAATTCCTCATCATTTTAAAAGAATTTTTAAAATATTAATATATATTTTAAATGTATACGAGTGTTTTGCCTTCGGGTGCACATAAATACATTAAGTATGGGGCCTGCTCACTGCAGAGGACAGAAGAGGGTGTCAGATCACTTGGAATCAGAATTAATGGTTGGTTATGAGCCTTCATGAGGGTGCTGCAAACAAAATCTGGGCCCTCTAAGAGCAGCAAATGTTCTTAACCACTGAGCCATGGCTCCAGCTCTTTGTAAAAGAATTTTTATTAAAAGTACAAGGCTACAAAGAAATAATCAAAATTCAGGTTGTGGCATTTCAGTGTGTAGTAGACAAATCTCTTCAGAAAAAAAACATTGAGCAGGGATGAGGAAGGACTTCCATATTCAGAAGCCATACAGTTACAACACAAGGGATGCATGATTTAGGAAGGATTTTAAAAGGGAGGAGTCAGGAAGAGAATATAGGAAGAAAAAATACAGAAGATATTTTAGGGTAACTGGGAAATGTGTATGTGTTGCCTGTCTCTCTCTTTCTTGATGTGCACATATATGTGTATGCTGGCGTGCATGCACAGAGACCTAAGGAGACCTTCAAGTGTCTGTGTCACCCTCCACCTTATTTTTTTGAGATGGGATCTCTCTTTGAACCTGGAGCTAGGCTGGCAGTCAGCAAACCCCAGCACTCCTCCTGCCTCCAGCCCTCACAGTGTTGGGTTTACAGGAGCAATGGGCAGCCATGCTCAGCTTTTGCATAGATTCTGAGCATTTGAATTCAGGTCTTCATCTTACAAAGCAAGCATTCTTACCTTCTTATCCACAAAGCAATCTCCCCGGCACTACAAACTGAGAAATCATATATATACAAAGTATCTGATATTTAATATCAGTAGTCCTTCTCTTTGTTGTGATAATAGCATGATTGCTTAAGAAAATATTCATATTTTCATGATGCTGACACCATTCACTCAAAAGTGGTTTAAAAGGAATATAGGGAGATGGTGACTGTCAGATCAAAGTGGAAAGTAACTGGGTGTTCGTTCTGTTCTGTTTTTCTATATGCTTGATATGTTTGGGGTTTTTTGGTTTGTTTTTTTTTAATTTTTGTTTCTGTTTTTTTGAGACAGGGTTTCTCTGTAGCTTTGGAACCTGTCCTGGAACTAGCTCTTGTAGACTAGGTTGGCCTTGAACTCACAAAGATCTGCCTACCTCTATCTACTGAGTGCTGGAATTAAAGGTGTGCCCCACCACCGCCTGGCTTGCTTGAAATGTTTTAACAACAAAAAGAGTTCAAACATACAACCAATTAAACTCCTATCACTGTAACATGAGACTTTAAAACCACTCACATAGTATTTTTTTAGATCATTAATCAACTGATGTCATAAAGAAATGCATACATAGTAGTAGGATAAGAAATGCCAATCATTAATTGAGGCATTATTTATTTATAATAACCAAGATAAGGAAACAGCTTCCGTGAATACTTGGCATAAATACATAAATAAAATGTGTATATATAAAAATAATTAATATTGTTGATTCTTTAAAAAGGAAATCTAGCCAGTTGTTAGAGCCTAGATGAGCCCGGAGGACACTGTGAAGTAAAGTCAGCTCAGCAGAGAAGGATAAATACTGCAGAGCTCTACCTACTTGAGCTATCTGCACAGTCAAACTCAAAGAAACAGTAAAATGGCAGCTGACAAGAGGGGAGAGTTAACAACATGAAGTTTCGATCACAGAAGATAGAAAAGGTCTATGGAGAAGCTAGTCAATAATGTGCACAAAGTTAACAACAGAGATTCTTTTCTTTATCTTTAAGGCAGGATTGCACTATGCAATACATAATAAGTTCTAGACCAGGCTGGCCTTGAACTCATAGCAATCCACCTGCCTTTCCGAGTGCTGAGACAGAAGGTATGGCCCTCAGAAACAAAGAGAAGGTGAATCTAGAGTGTGAACTGATGGGATTTAGAACCAATCAGAAAGGAATCTCTGGTCATTCCTGTGACAGCTCATCTAGATTAGGGTGACTGAGGGTGACCTCACTCTACCTGATGAGATCCTGAACTGAACAAAAGGAGAAAGTATGTCGAATACTGACATCCTTCACCCTATTTCCTAACTAGAGATGCTCTGCGACTAGCTAATGTCTCACTCCCGTGACCATACCTTCCCCGCCATGACGAACAGTGTCTGTTGAACTATAGGCCAGAACTAATCCTTCCTTCCTTTCTTAAAATGTTTCTTGGTAAGTATTTGGTCATGGCAATGAGAAAAGCAATTAATGTAATAATAACTTTTTTCATTTTAGATTTATTTCTTTTATTTTATGTGTATGACTATTTTGACCATGTACATGCCTGGTACCTGGAGAGATCAGAAAAGAACATTTTGATCCCTTGGAACTTAAGTTTATTTGCTGCGGGGGGGGGGGGGGTTGTGTTCCTGTTGTTTTGTTTTATTGGGTTCTTTGTTTTGTTTTTGTTATTTTTTTTTAGAAGTCCTCATTATTTAACTCTTACTGCTCTGGAACTTACTATGTACATCAGGGAGGTCAGGGTGGACTTGACTCACAGAGATTTGCCTCTCTCTCCTCAGTATTGGGATTAAAGATATGCATCCCCACCAAACCTGATGAAACTGATATTAATAATAGTTTCTTTTTAAGTGCCAATCAGAGGAGCCGGAAAGATGCTCAGTAGTCTAGAGCACGGGCTGCTCTTCCAGAGGACCTAGGTTCCATTCCGAGCACCCACATGGCAGCTAAAAACTGTAATTCCACTCCCGAGGGATCTGATGCCCTCTTCTGGCCTTCAGAGGCACCAGGCACAAATGTAGTGTACAGAATGCTACAAACAAAAAAACTCAAATTAACAGAATATTTTTTAAATTATAAAATGACAATCAGAGCTCCTGAGGAATACAGACATGTACCATGAGAACTTTAGTAACATATCATAGTGTGATTGTATGCTAAAGACCCAAATACTGGCCAGCAAGAAGGCTCAGACAGTAAAGGCTCATGCTGCCAACACAGATGATCTTAGCTCAATTTCCAGAACCCATATGGTAGAGAGAGAAAACTGTCTCCTAAAAGATGTCCTCTGATATTCACAAATTATATATTTTTACACAATGAAGACTTTCTATTTTCTAACCTTATCGACAAAAAAAATACCATTTAAAAAGATGTTCTTGAAAAAAATTTCTATTTTATCTTTTCACCATGCTTCAAATGACAAATCAAGAGAAAAATAGAGTAAAACACATCATAAAAACAATCTGGGACGTGAAGCTTGAGAAATATCAAGGTGTAAGCAAATGAAGGATCCTAGATCAAAACAGTGATTTCCGTCACCTTTCGAGGCAATCAGTGCTTGCATCCTGTCATGTGGGCTGGTGCACCCCAGCAGGTCAGGGAAAAGACTGCAAAGGAGACCAGCTGACTCATTTCCCCATCACGCCATTACATATTTCCTACTCACACCTTTGCCATTCTTCCAAACTCAGCTCCATGGAGAGGAGAAGGATGGGAGCAGGAATTACCTCTGTCTGAAGGCTGTTCAAATGGAGAATCTGATGAAGATGCTTTCCTGCGAACTAAGGTTAGGTGCACCACCTGCCCTGCATTTCGTAATACTTCAACAACATCCTGGTTGGCAAAACCCTGAATATTCACACCATCCACCTATGACATCAAGAGAAAGAAGAGAGTTTCAACCAAACCATCACCATTTTTGTTTTGAAAGAAGGTCTCACTATGTAGCAAAGAGAGACTAACTCAGTACACAGCCCAAGCTGGCCTCAGATTTAGTATTTCTCTTGCCTCAGCCTCTTGAGCGCTGTCTAGAGGTGTCTGAGACATCATGCCCATCAACTATTCCCATTTTTAACTTTGGCAGTGCTGAATAAAATGGGGTAACTAATTTTTCTTCCCAAATACTTTATGCAGTATCAGAAAGTATTTTTGAATAAAAATATAAAATTAGTTTTGTTGACAAATTTACATGCAAATAAAATAAATTCCAACACATACACACACATATATTGTTTGTTTGTTTTTTGGGTTTTTGTTTTGTTTTGTTTTTCAAGACAGGGTTTCTCTGTAGCTTTGGAGCCTTTCCTGGAACTTGCTCTGTAGAACAGGCTGGCCTTGAACTCAGAGATCCACATGTCTCTACCCATGAGGTCTATGTACCCAATGATACATACAGACTCTTAAAGAGTACTTTATAGAGAATATGGAAACACCTTTCAGATACATTTCTATGCATACATTTATTTAAGTGTGTAATTTTCCCCACCAATATGTTTAGTAGAATATCTCCTCTTTGACAGGAATAAATCATATTTAGAGTCTAAAATCATATAAGAGTCTGAATCAAATACAATTTCACTGCAATAGTAAAGCTAATTTTTTAATACCTTATGAGCTGGGTATGGTGGAGCACGTGTTAAATCCCAGCACTTGAGAGGCAGGTGGACCTCTAAATTCAAGGACAGCCAGGTCTACAAACTGAGCTCTAGGCCAGCCAAGGCTATATAGTGACATCCTGTGCCAAAAAACAACAAACCTTAAAATTAAAATAAAACTAAAATTACAAAATTAAACTAAGCCATCTTCTTCTCTTGAATATGATAGAAAGACCAACCATCCTCCCTCCATCTTGATTCAAACGTACAAGAGAAAGCCATTACTTACAGCCACTATTTTGTCATTCACTTGAATTTGGCCATTGTGGTACGCAGCACTACCTGGTATTATACTTTTCACATAAATCCCTGAAGCTTCCCCTGAAAGTGCACAGACATACAGAAAAAAAGGAAGAAAGCTAAAATTAGGACCTGATTGCAAAATTCTTATCAAGAGGTTAATTAGCTAAAGAGGCTGACTAGAGACTTCGTAAATACTATTTTGAACACATGCAGGGAAATTGATGGATTATTTCAAACTGTCACCATCACAAGTGACCTGAATTCAAAATGATTTGACTGATGACTACCCTTCTGGAGAAATAATCAGTAATGGAACCTTGATGAATGCCTTTCTCTCTAAGCTGGGATTCTGGGGAGCTAGGACAAACCCTGGTCTATCTCTACTTGAACTGCTAACTCAGCGCAAGCTCTCATCATTTTTCACTAGCATCAAGACAAGAGTCACACATATCCCTCCTATATTTAAGTTGAGTGCTGATGTGTATCATCCAGATACAAAGAAAACCACATGTGGTCCTTTAAAAAAGCTAGCATGGGCCAGCAAGATGGCCTGGCGCCCTGAGTTCAATCCTAGGAGCACACATAGAGCTGGAAACAATCAGCTTCACAAAGTGGCCCTGTGACCTTTACAGGAACCCCAGGACAGGCACACACATCCCTATACACATAGAATAATAATTTTAAAAATTAGAATGAGCTCAGCAGCACAAGATAATCCTCATACTATAAAATTAAATATTTAACAACAAACAGCTATAAAAATTATAAACATATAAAAAGTAACATTCCCAAGAGAAAGAACTACAAGGAAAATGGTTTAAGTATAAAACTGTATCTCTTAATGGTATTACTAAGCTCCCACTGCTAGCATAATTATATAAACTTTACTGAATCATATCCCAGATCATCCGTATCAGTAAAAATAATTTATATTTCTGCAGATGGCCATGGGGGTATACAGCAGGTAACAACTAGCATTCAGCAGGTCGACCCACCAGACAAATGACTCTCTGTTGGGGAGCCACACAAGGAAAAGTCCATGGGTCACTGACGGTGGAAACCAGTTGCTACCGTCTGTAATTTCTCTCATGTGCCACTTCATTTTTTTCCCTAAGAACTGCTATGGGTATATTGCCATTGCTTGTATGTTTATCTCGTGAAAATATTTCAGCTATTGGGCACTCATATAGCTGTGGATGGTCAGGAAGATGATTTCTACTTAATTGTGTAATTATGATGAATAGATATAACACTAGGCTATTTTTCATTATTCAGACTGACACAGCCGGGCGGTGGTGGCGCATGCCTTTAATCCCAGCACTCGGGAGGCGGAGGCAGGTGGATCTCTGTGAGTTTGAGGCCAGCCTGGTCTACAAGAGCTAGTTCCAGGACAGGAACCAAAAGCTACGGAGAAACCCTGTCTCAAAAAATCCAAAAAAAAAAAAAAAAAAACAGACTGACACAGGAGAGTAATAGTTTTCTCAGTCACAAAGTCAAATAATTTTAGACTTCCAAACATATTCAAAACAATCCGGTTGCCCCTGGAGACAAATACCTGGTTGCTCCTAGAGACAAATACACATGGACAAATTCCCAAGTCTTGTTTATTGCTGACTCAAGGTCAGGCTAGAAGCAACATTAGTAGACATATCTTTCTCAGCAACTGACTTTTTGCATGTAGTTCCAGCCTCAGTTTATGTTATGGGCTCAAGGTTCAGTCTGAGAACCTGAACTATTTAGGCTATGTGCATGGCTGGTCAATGTGGCATCCCAAGCCTAAGAGAAACTTGTGTGACTTATCTTGTTTTTTGAGAATGGGTCAGGCCCTGAAAATGTAACATATAATTGTCCATAGTTTGGCTGAGGATAGGAGGCTGTGTGGAGCTCTGAAGAAGGTGATGGGAGAAAAGGGGTGGAGAGATGTGCAGGCTGTGCAGTTAGAGAGAAGCTTCTGAGCAGAGCAATAAGGAGGGATGCAGAGCTGATTAGGCTGCTGTGGAGAGCTATGTAGAGGAACAAGAGAGATGTTCAGAGGATCTTTTTTCAAAATGAAGTAAAAGAGAAAGCTACCATCAGAAAGTGTGAGTTTGCTTATTTCTTCCCCTTAGACAGAAAAAGTCTAACCCTCAGATAGACAAGAACTTTTCCTAAGCCCTCACCATATCAGTGGATTTTTTTTTTTTTTTTTTGCATAGCATGGGTGCTGACTAGAGGCTGGCCTCATCAGTTAGCCATATATTTCAATATCATCTTCCACATATTCCTTCTACAAGGCATGACACGCAGACTAACATTGCACTAAGTACCAATAGCTTTCCTGACTCTACAGGTTTCTTCTTCCCTATCTAATCCTCCTTCCCCATTGCCCAAATGCTTCTTTCTCAAGTCTCCTCTCAACTTCAGTCTTGCATCTGCCATGCTAGAACAGTGCTTGCCTCTTTACTAAAACATGTATTTCCAGTTATCTTTAAACATTTAAAGGGTTTTACACTTTAATTACATTCCCTGAATAGATTCTTTGGTTTGTTTTGGTTTCTAAGATTAAGTTTCTCTGTGTTGCCCAAGCTGGCCTTAAACTTGTGAGCTCAAACGACCCTTCCTACTCAGCTGCTGAAGTGACTAAGATTACAGGAGAATGCCATCATGCCTGGGGGTGCCTCCATGCCTGCTCAAACCCCAGCACAAAAATCAAAGACCAAAAATAAATGGAATAAAGTGTTTTTTAAAGCTGTCGACATTTCAAATGTCTCCTTTTTTCTCATCCTCTTAAAACAACCCAAGCCCACACGTTTTGAGAGTAAATACGTAAAAAGATTCTTCTCTGTACTCAATAACACAAACATCAAATTTTCTCTCATTCACTAATTTTTCCTTAGACACTGAGGCATAAGTTTAGGAACTCAGTCACTACTCAACTTTAACAAGATAAAAGACAATGAAAACAATTCAGTATGTTTTCTGCAACATTATTTTTTAAATACATACTTAGCTTTTAAAGGACTTATTTAAATTCTGAAGCTAAAAAGTGTGGCACGTAGAAAAATCAGAAGTTTTGAAATTAGATATTTCATTAGGCTGAAATAGCACAAAGTGGTCTGCCATGAATTTCATTCAGGCCTGTGAATACATTAGCACTCTTAATCTCTCCACCTGCTCCCATGCATGGTGACAGTTTTTTTTAGGGAAATAACTTTCTACTTGCTATTTTTCAGAAAAACTAAAATACTTCATAGCTAAATTCTCATGTAACTGCCAACTATTTTTAAAGGTTTATTTTTACTTAACTAGTAATTCTTCAATAACCAAGGGAAAACTAACAGTGAAAGTTACTGCTAACTTTCTGGTTACATTTGAGGAAAAAAAATTAGCCAGTTACTTGAATCATGTATTCTTGCAATGTACTCCCCATATATGAAAGAAAATAGTTCTAATGAAATACTTTTCTATCTTATTTTTTTCATGATTAAACACAAATATATTTTGGGTATTTACAATATACAATATACAGTAGTCAATTTACTTTATCCCAGACACATACTGTATATCTTAACAGTCGCACAATATTCAAAACAGAACTAGAGAAAAGTAAAGTTCCAATGTTACAAAATAGACTATACATTAAATTCCTTTGTTATTAACTATAAAGCCAGCTGTTAAACTATTGAGGCAAAATGTGACTCACTGACAAGAAACTGCTTGCTATTCTAGATTCATAGTTTTATTGTTTGAGTTTTAAATTAAATTCTGTGGGTACTTAATTTTATTATCTAGACATCTTAACATCCTTTATAATTATCCAAAATATGAAGTAGGAATGATTCATTTACCTGGATGAGCTGCTCCAACATAGCCAACAATTCTAATACCAAGACTCTGTCCATCTTTTTTAACAAGTTCAACATTGTAAGTTTCAAAAAGAGAACAGTCCTGCAGAGAAATAAAGCACCCATTGTTACATTTTAAGTTGTATAAATGTATACATACTCAATCTGTGTACCCAGTTTTTTCTGAGACCAACTGAATTAAGAGGGTCCCCATGATTTCTCATCCTTGAACCTGCCCCTGTAAAGGGAGATTACTCAAGTGGGCCTAATGTAATCAAAGAAGCCCCTTATAAGCAGAGTTTTCTTCTACTGGTAAGCGAGGGCAAAGAAAAAGATTTGAAACATACAAGATCAACTAGTTGTTTGAAGGTGGAGGGGTCATACAAGAAAGATGGGAATAAGAGGACCATAGGGCTTGAAAGATGTTCTGGCTGGAGGGCAACAAAGAAAAGGCCCTCCGTCTTATAGCCAAGAATTGCATTCCTCCACCAACTTGAATGAGTTCATCAGCCCAGGATATCAAGAAGGGAGCTCAGATAAATATCTCCACTTACCCTTCTAAGAATCTAAGCAGAAAACCCAGCTAAGCCCACTCTGATTCTGACCTATAGAACTGAAACTAACCAAAGGTATTGTCCTCAGCTGCTAAATCTGTAACAACTTATAACAATAGAAAATTAATACAGACATTTGGAAAAACCTGAAGCTGTATTTTCTGAAAGAATCACAAGCCTAACAAAAAATTTAGAAGCCAAGGGGAAGCTAGTTATTATATATATATATATATATATATTAAAACTGGCTCTAAAACTTTAATACTTTTTTTTTTGTTTGTTTGGTTTTTCGAGACAGGGTTTCTCTGTGGTTTTGGAGCCTGTCCTGGAACTAGCTCTTGTAGACCAGGCTGGTCTCGAACTCACAGAGATCCGCCTGCCTCTGCCTCCCGAGTGCTGGGATTAAAGGCGTGCGCCACCACCGCCCCGCTCTAAAACTTTAATACTTTCATCTAAAAGGGATAAGGTATCTAAACACCAGCACTGTTTTCAAGCCCAAACATCAGCATCAGAAACTAACCACACACATCAGAGAGCCTTGTGGACTGGATAAAAAGACTTCAGTGAGCATGAGTAAAGATGGGAACTGAAATCAATTAGCACCGCAACCTGGAGAAACTAAACAAAGTGCTAACATCATAGATATAAAATCCTGTCCACTGGGCAGTGGTGGTGCACACCTTTAATCACAGCACTGAGGGGCAGAGGCAGGCAGATCTCAGTGAGTTTGAGGCCAGCCTGATCTAAAAAGTAAGTTCCAGGACAGCCAAGACTGTTACAAAGAGAAACCCTGTCTTGAAAAACAAAAACAAAAATCAGAAAACAAAATTCCTTTTCTTTAGTTCCCAGGAAATGATTCTCTGAAGATAAGTGCTAGCCTTCTGCTTGTTCTAACAGAGTCTCCTTCTCTTCCCGTCTCTTCATGCTTTTATTCATGGGGAGGAGAAACTGGGAGACAGTTCAGTCAGCAAGGCACTTGCTGTATAAATGTGAGGAACAAAGTTCAGAACCCTAGCAGCAGATGTTAAAAGCCAGGCATGGTTGCATATACCAACCAGTATTCTCAATACTAGGGAGACAGACAGGATTCAGGGGCTTGCTGGCCATCCAGTTTGGTTGAAATGACAAGCTCAACTTTGTGAGAAGACTCTGTCTCAAAAGTAAGGTAGAGAGTAATAGTGGAATACAATGATTTCTGGCTTCAAGGCAAATATGTGTGCATGTACTTGCACACATGCACGTATGCATGTACACACCACACCAAAAAGAGGAAGAGAGAGAAACAGACATGTCTAATATTCATCATGAGTTCTCTCTGCTTTAAATATGAACACTGAAGTGTGACTTATACTACTATGGTCACCCAGCTGAGAGAATTTCTCATCTTGCATTGAATCACAGGTAGCATTTGATATAAGAAGAATGGTTTTTATACTCACAGAACCAAGGGTCCTGTTGGCTATAGTAGGCAGGGCAACAGGTAAGGATACAGGTGTAGGAGGTGTCACTGCAATTTGACCAACAGGGTCTCTGGCCACCAACATCCTCACTGAATTCCCACAGTTCCTTAGCACCTGAGCAACTTGTTCACTGGTCATCCCTTGCACATTTGTACCACCAATCTTCAAGATGTGGTCCCCTGTCTGTAGTCTCCCATCCTTTGGTGCAAGAAAGAAAAACAAGTTATTCAGAGAAATCTATGATTTAGCTTAATTGCTTAATAAAAATACATCAGACTTTCATTTCTGGCAAAAAGACTGACGAAGCCACTTCAAATGCTGGACAAACCATTTCTAATGATCTACTCAGCTGACAAAAGATAAAGCAATTACTTGTAGAACACAAAGATGGAAGGGTCCAAAATGAAATGAGTAATCAGACCTCTAGAATGGGTCTCTGCTGGAGGGTTTTTAATGTACATCTAATAGCTTAGAGCCAGAATATAATGACCACGTAGGTAAGAAAGAAATCAAAAGCTTAGGATGTCCACGACAGTCAGACATTCTGCAGGATACAGAAGAAAGTGACAGACAAACTGCCAATAGAGCTGAAACAATCTTCCAAATTTCCTGCTTCATGGAAAAGTCTGCTGGATACTATGGGCCTGTAGGCGGAAGATGGATGCCCCAACATTACAGAAGAACTTTGGGTGACTGTCCAGGCAGCAAGATGTCTCTGTCAATTCTAAAGTTTTGGGAGTTGCTTACAATACACTTCCTGTTAACTTAGGTAACATTATATCCTTCTGGGGTCTTTGATGGAGTTGAAAAATAAATAGTTATAATTAAAATTTTCCTTAGTTATGATAAAAAATAAAGTAGACATAAATATTTTAACTGTAATTCTTGCTTGATACCTGTTTTGTTATATGTAATTTTACTATGTTAAAGTTAAAACCTTCCTTTTTATTTAAACAGAAAAGGGGAGATAATGTGGGATTCCCTTCTGTATGCTATGAATATGCTTTATTACCATTGGTTATTAAAGAAGCTGTTTTGGCCAGTGGCTTAGTAGAGTAAAACCAGGTGGAAAATCTGAACAGAGATATAGAGAGAATGTAGGCGGAGCCAGGGAGACGCCATGCAGCTGCTGAAGGAGAAAGACACCAGCCACCAGCCAGAAAATGGTAGGCCACAGCCTTGTGGCGATACACAAAATAATAGAAATGAGTTAACTTAAGATGTAAGAGTTAGCTAGAAATATGCCTAAGCTATTGGCCAAACAGTATTGTAATTAATATAGTTTCTATGTTATTATTGGGGTATGGGCAGCCAGGAAACGAACAAGCAGTCTCTACCTACAGAGGACGGGAATAAAAACTAGCTGCCTTTCTACTTTAATAATGGTGATATTCTGTTTCTACCCACATAATACTCAGCTAAAATAAATACCTACTTAAGGGGTATCCAGGGGCCTAGAAGATGTGGCACAAGCCTTGGCAATCTGAGTTTGCTACCTGGGACCCACATAGTAAACTGGATATGGTGGCCTATACTCCTAATTCCAGCACTCCTTAGAGTGAAAGCTTTCTCTCTCTCTCTCTCTCTCTCTCTCTCTCTCTCTCTCTCTCTCTCACACACACACACACACACACACACACACACACTAAAAATTTTCAAAGTTGCTGGGTGGTGGTGGCACACACCTTTAATCCCAGCACTTGGGAGGCAGAGGCAGGCGGATCTCAGTTTGAGGCCAGCCTGATCTACAGAGTTGAGTTCTAGGATGGTCAGGACTGTTTCACAGAGAGACCCTGTCTTGAAAAAACAAAGAAACAAAAATTTCAAAGTAACAAAAATTTTAAAATAATGAGAGCTTCAGGAGCCCTGATGAAAATGGGCAAAGCTGCCTTGGAGTTGGACCATCAGGAACAGAACTGGGGCCTGGTCAAATAATAAAGAATATTAGCTGGGCAAACAAAGAACACGACACCATCAAGTATATATTTAGTCACTTCCCAGAAACTATTTTTTTTCCCTATTTTACTTCAACTCTTAATTTAAAATCATGTAGATAATTTGCATCTGTCACCGAGAGTCAAACATTTTCTCCTTACAGAAAAACAGGTGTTCTAAGGAATTAGTGAGTGCAAAAATAGCCGTCAGATTGATATGAACGATGCCGAAATGGCAGCTGCTTTATCTTATCCAGCAGCCCCAAACCTGTATTTCACTGATAGTCTCACCATTCTCTTTCCATAAAGTACCTATGGATCACCTCGTTCTTTAAGTCACAAATCAATGAAAGTTGATCAAGAGTTGTGCAACACCTGAGCACACAATATGCTGTGCTGTAGCCAGCAAAGCCTTGACATTGAGATCCTCCTGCCTCAGCCACTGAGTAGTTGCACTTCAAGAACAAAAACAAAACAACTTTTGAAAACATTTCAATGCCTTTGCAAAAGTAAAATAAAATGATCTAAAGAAGGATGGCATGGTAGAGTTTGAAACCTCCCTAGTCTACAGAGTGAATTCCAGGACAGTCAGGACTAATCAGAGAAACCCTGCTTCAAAAAAAAAATACATAAATAAAAATAAAAAATAAAGAACCCCCCCCCCAAAAAAAAACCCAACAAAACAAATGGCCGGGGCACTGTGGTAGCCCACGTGTGACTCAGTTTCCGTCTGGAGTCAATTCTGACCTAAAAAGTCATTTGAGCTCAAGCTCGCCTGCTCTTCTTGCTCCAGTATCCTTGAGGGTTGTGAGAAAGTTTTGATTAAGCCCATGGAAAAAAGCATTTTGCCCATGAAAAAAAGAACACACTATCTAGCAGAAAGAATATTGCTGACACCAAACCTTAGGAACATCGAGATAGAAAGTTAAAACTGCTTGCAAGCAGCAGGCGCATGACAGACAGGAGTCTGCTTCCTCAAGGACAGGAATGACCGGTGGTTAGATACTGACTGACAGTGCTGTGTTTTGTTCTGTTTTTGTATATAAGCAGGTTCTGAAACAAACTCTGGACTGTGCAGCATAAACTGGCAGTCTCCTGAATCTACCCCGTGTTTCCTATCTGCATTTCTTTCAGTCTGACATTTCCTTAATCCTCATGCCTCTACCCAAATATCCCCAGCTGATTTTGTTGGAGCAAGCTTCAACAGGGCAGTGATGGCACAACACCTTTAATCCCAGCACTCAGGAGGCAGAGGCAGGCAAATCTCTGAGGCCAGCCTGCTCTAGAGAATGAGTTCCAGGAGGGCCAGGGTTACAGAAAAACCGTCTCGAAAAAAAAAAAATCAAAAAAGCAAACAAAAGAAGTCCTTTAAAAGATGTGTTTAATGCTGTGAATACTGGAGAATATCTGAGAATTACTGACAGACAGACCTTTTCTCTCTCTCAACCCAAATTTATATATTTCCCTATCCATACATTAACTGACATGTAAACCAGACATTATGACTTACATCTGTAATACCAGAACTCAGAACGCTGAGACAAAAACTTTACCCTGGATCTAAAGCTAGTCTAGCCTATAAAGTACAGTTCATAGCCAACCTAGGCTACAGAGTGACATCCTGTCTTTACAAGAAAAATTAAGTAAGTTAAAAGATAAATTGATTTTTATCAAACTTTGAAAAACAATATACATGGGCTGAAAAGATGACTCATACCCACATGGTGGCTCACAGCATTCAGGAATTCCAATTCCAGAGGATCGGATACCTTCTTTTGGCCTCTGTTGGGTACTGCATGTATAAGGTGCACACACATACAGCACCAAAACACACAAAATAAAAATAAATCTTTAAATTTTCTATTTTACTTACTTTCTACAATAAACAGCAGCTGGACAAGAAAGAGCTTTAAAGTCTGATAAACCCAAGTTGGTCTGATGTTCATCATACCTAGCTCAGAGATCCCTCTTATGCAAAAGCGAAAATAAATTTCTGTCTTGAGGAATTCTGAGCATTAAATTTAGTATCATATGTACAAGGCTCCCTGGCAGGAATTGCATACAATTCCTGTGTGTGTGTGTGTGTGTGTGTGTGTGTGTGTGTGTGTGTGTATGAAAGAGAGAGAGAGAGAGAGAGAGAATGCAAATAGGCATGTGTGTGTGTGTGTGTGCTCCCTGGCAGGAATTGCATACAATTCTCTCTCTCTCTGTGTGTGTGTGTGTGTGTGTGTGTGTGTGTGTGTGTATGAAAGAGAGAAAGAGAGAGAGAGAGAGAGAGAGAGAGAGAGAGAGAGAGAATGCAAATAGGCGTGTGTGTGTGTGTGCCCAAGGAGGCTAGAAAGGGTTACCTAATCCCTTGGAGCTGGAGCTACAGGCATGTATAAACTGTCCAATGTGGGTGCTGGGATCTGAAGTCTGGTCCTCATGAGTGAGCAGTAAGTGCTATGCCATCTCTCCAGTATATTTCCACCCAGTTTTTGAGTTACTTTGCAACTCTCTTCCCTTTCAGAGAGGATCTCTGGGATGGCTCATCTTCCTTGCCAATTTGACTTAATTTGGAATTACCTAGGAGACATAGTTCTGGGAATGTCTGTGAGGGTGTTTCCAGAGAGATATAAGGAAGACCCGCTGGATGTAAATGGCACTATCCCATAGCCAGGGTCCTGCACTGAATAACCTGGAGAAAGTCAGCTGAGCACCAGCATTCCCGGCTCTTTGCTTTCTAGTCTATCCAGATAGAAGGAGTCCTAGCTAAATGTTCACAGCACCATGAACTCTGCCATGCCTTCTTCCATCATGATGGTATTTGTTGATAACAATGGGAAAAGTAGCTAATGCACTAGCTTAGGATGTAGGCGTGCTGAGAGAACACATTCAAGACTACATAATAAGACTGGGTGCTAGGGTGCTACAGGATGGTTACAGCAAGAGGAATTGGAAGATTTTATCTGGCATTAGCAGGAATAAGAGGAGTAGCTCTGTCACTCTCTAGCTGTACAACCTTGGACAATTTCTTAAAGTTTCCATACCTATGATTTGGAAATAAAACTTAAGACTGTTTTGAGGATTACATTAAAATGATGTATATTAGGCAGATGACAATATTTGGCACAAGCTCCTGCTTCGCCATTACAAATCTGTGATGGACAGGCCCCCTAGCCCCTCCTAGATGATCTGAAACAGTGACGATCCCTTCCAGGAAAGGGTGAGAATCAGACTTGGGCTTTTCCCAACAGTGCCTCAATGGGATTAATCTGGGAAACTCTGCACATCACGGTGTCCTTGTGAAAACTCATAACACACATTAGTATATTAAAAAGCTCAGAAAATTCTTACAGTAAAGGAACTTATTTGATTTCACTTAAATTTATTTGGTTCTTTGTTTTTCAAAATTACTGCTGCACTTTGCAATGTCATTCCATCTAGCAAAGCCTACCAAAATTTCTAGGGTGAAGGGGAGGGGAGAGAGAGACAAAAGAATCTTCTATAATGTCTTATTCCTTTTAGGTTAAAAAAATAAACAATTTTAAAATTTATTTTATTTCGCAGAATGGAAAATGGTTCAACAGTTGAGGATGCTTGTTGCACATTCCTGAGGACTGGAGTTCAAACCTCAGCACCCATGCAATATAGCCCAGTATCCTTCCAATGCCTGTTACCCCAACTTCTGGGACCCACACCCTCTTCTGTCTTCCATGCTCAGACTCTAACATACAGTGTGCTATACACACACACACACACACACACACACAAAGTATTTGTTTAATATTTTCTGTTTTATGTGTAGTAGTGTTTTGCCTACATGTATGTATGTGCACCACATGCTTGCCTCGTGTCTCCAGATGTCAGAAGAGGGTATTGGATCCCCAGCGCTCTCAAAAACTGAGCCATTTTCCCACCATCCACTATAGGTATGGTTTAAAAACACACACACAATGATCATTCCCATTCTAGTCACACACGTGTGTTGTGTGTGGCATATTACGTGTATGGTATGTATATGTATACTCAGGTGCATACATCTTTGCATGTGTGTGGGGAGCTGAAGAGCTCTTGGGTATCCTGCTCTATCACTCTTTATCTTCTTACCCTGAAACACAACCCCTCACTGAACGTGGAGATAGTCTGTCAGGCAGCAAGCCCTGCAGCCTCTCATCTCCTTCCCCATAGCACAGTGTCAGGCAAAGAAAGCCACACCCACCTGGCTTTTTACATGGGTTCTGGGGATTTGAACTCAGGTCCTCTTGTTTGCAGAGAAAGCATTCTTACCTACTAGGCCACCTCTCTAGTCCTCAAAGCACATTTATATTCAAAAGAAATTTTAAAGTCAGGGAGGAAGTACAAAAAGCTTAAGATGAGCGAAATAATCACTATCTTTCTGCTGGTTTTCTCAAATTTTTGAACAATGTATATTTTAAATAAGTTTTTTAGATTTATTTTACTTTAAGTGTATGAGTGTTTTGCCTGCATGTATGTATGTGCAATACATGTGCTTGCGGAGTCAGAAGAGGGTGTTGAATTCCCTGGAACTTAAGTTATAGATGGTTATGAACCACCATGTGAATGCTGGGAGCACAACTCAGGTTCTCTACAACAAGTGGTCTTAACCACTTGGACATTTCTCCCACCCTTACCCCCCATATTTTTTAATGGCTAATTCACTCAAGTGCTTTAAAACAATCAAGCACGACTCCTCACACATACACTGAGAGGTCAAAGTTTACTGACAATCATTTTTATTGCACCACATAGTGAATTTGACAGCTGTAACGAGTCTGGGGCCCCTGTCTTATTCTGCATTAATTTCCCATTAGTTCTAGTTTCCCTCTGCTTTTGTTCTGTAGGTACAAATAAAAGTGAAAAGAAATAATAACAGTAATTATTATTATTACTACTATACGAATTGCTTTGATCTCAAAGACACATGAAAGGCATGAGACCCCAAGGTACCCATAGACAAAACATTCTACAAATAAATATACTTGGATACAGGAAGAACAGGGTGGGGTTAAAAAATTCTGAGTTTGAGCCCACCTGTGAGAACTAAGGAGCTGAGGAACCTACCTGCCTCAAAGCTGAATCTGTAAAACAAATTCATCATGTTCACTTAACTGTTTGTTAGTTATAGATAACAGTCAGTGAAAATTTATGTTTTCCGAATACAGAAGTAAAGTTACTTCTGAATTACCATGAGCATTCTAAACAGCATGAGCTCAAACTTCTACAACAATTTCTAAAATCTAGTCATGCGAGGCTGGAGAGATGGCTAGCTCTTACACTCACAACTCTTCCAGAGGACCCAGTCTGGTTCCCAGCACCTTCATAGAAGGCTCACAAGAGTTTCTAACTCCTATATGGAATACCACACACTCTCTTCTGGCTTTCATGGGTACCCACACACTTGTGACATACACACACATATACTAATAAATAAGTAAACAAATAAAAACAAATATAGTATTTAACATTTTCTTCCACGTAAAGTTAAGTAGAAAAGAAAGTTGTCAAGTTCTTACATGGCCTACTTGTGGAAACACTGCTAAACAACAAAGGTACACACTTGACATATAATACCAGAAAATAAATAAGTGAAAACTTACATGTGCAATATTGGAAAATGGATTTTGTTTAAGTTACTATTAATGGGGGAGTGTGTGTCACAGTACACATGTGGAAGTCAGAAGACAAAGCTGTGGAGCTAGTGCTCTCCTTCTATCAGTACATCAGTTCCAGAATCAAGCTCAGGCTACCAGGCTTCACAGCATCTTTAGCTGTTGAGCCATGTTGCCTACCCCAGAACAAATGCATATGTTCACTGAATATTCTGATTCTACCATTGGGCCCTTAAAAGACATGATGAAGAATAATACATGTGCTCAAAATGTAAATATTCATTAATAATTCCTTACAATAAAAATATTTTCTTCTTATATAACCAAAACCCTGTTAATTAGAGGCCAAAAAAATTGAATTAGAAATTGTTTAAATAAAGCAAATTTATGCTATAAAATGTTGTAAGTTATACTTAAACTCAAATTATTGAGTCATGTATCCTACCAACTCATGCTATAAAATTGATTTCAAATCATAACAAGACAAATTTTATAAAAGCAAAATGATAAAACAAAATCAACTTACTCGGTCTGCCAATCCTCCAGGAACAATAGTCCTCACAACCACGCCACTTGACTTTCCTCCAACTATCCCAAAACCTAGTCCAGAGCCATCATTAATGAGCTCAACCTCTTCAGTGTGGCCCCAAAACACCTACACATGAATGGAAGGTTAAAGTCAGTGTTGGTTACCCACAGATTCTTAGGTTTCCTGTATGATAATATATAACAGATTTGCAAGAAACTGAAAATTCATACAATTAATAGAGACAACTACCTATAGAGACAAAGGTATCCATATATTGGTAGAGGTATCAATCGATTGATAGAGGATAGATGATAGAGGATAGACTATTATCAGAGCAAGGTAGAGAGTCTCACCCATAGGGTATTATAATTCAATAGAGAAAATAAGCATAAATAATTGAAATACAGATCATACAACACTACAACTCAAAAAGGACTAGAAACATTTCCCAATCTGTGCCCATAACCTAGCACAGGGTACATAGAGAACCAATGAATATGCATTTGCTGAAAGATAAACACAATGTTACAAAGATTTCAGGGAGCTGGGGGAAAGGAAGGTTCATAAAAGGAAATATGCATGAAGAATCATGAAAAAGTTTAATGATAGCAGAAATTTAAATTTTACTACAAGTACTAGAGGCACACACCTATAATCCCCGTAATCAGGAGGTAGATGTAGGAAGATCAGGAATTCACAGCCAGCCTCTGCTGCATAATGAGTTCAAGGAAAACGTAGACTACACAAGACCAAGCTCATAAAAAATGTAATACAAAGAAAACAAGCATTCAACAAGAGGGAAATACAAGAGCAAAGCCGAGTCAAGAAACAGAATGAGGCAAAGACTGAAAAGAATAACAAAACTAAAGAAAGCAATGACTTAGGAAAATTAATCTGTCAACATTGTGAAGAACCAAAGTTTAATATGACTAAAAAGTGTAGGGAGAAGAGTAATGTTCTGAGTGAATATGTAGTGTTTGACATGGACATGGCCATACCAAGGACCCACGTTTCAGGCTCATGGGAGTGGCAAAGCCCTACCAGGCTCAGAGAAATAGCGAAGTCTTCCTCTGGTCCACATGCAGATAGGTGGTTGAACATGTGCATCATCGCTTTCCCTGAAGCTCCTCTACAGAGACTGCTCCCACAAACTAGCTAAGCCTTTCTCCTGCTCAGCTGCATGCAATAGCCCCACCTCCCTGTTCAACTGTATAAAGTAACCATGTTGAGCTTCCAGGGTGCTACAGCTTCTCCATCAGAGTCCAGCCCACCCAATCCCAGCTGTTTGTGTACATGTGTCTATGAGTCAGTCCTTTCTGCATTTCCTCATTGCCTCCTAGGCAGGGTTCCCAAACCCATGCAAGGATGTGACAAACAAACTAATTTAGAACACTCATGAGAGAAGACAGAGTTTCTCCAAACTCGAAATATTAGCAACATAAACATGCAAAAAGGCATAAGCAATTTTCCTTGATCAGACTCCCATGACAAATGCACATACTTTCATAAATTTCAACTGCGGAAGTCATTTTCATACTTAATTTTTCTATTCTACATTATCAAGTCATTCTTGGTTTTTTGTTTTGTTTTGGTTTGGTTTTCGAAACAGGGTTTCTCTGTGTAGCCCTGGCTGTACTGAAACTCACTCTGTAGACCAGGCTGACCTTGAAATCATCGAGATCCACACACCTCTGCCTCGGAGTGCTGGGATTAAAGGCAAGAGCCACCACTGCCCAGCCAATTTTTATGCTTTTAGAATTTATAAAATGTAACAAGCTTAAAAGATAAAAGAGGCATTGATTTTTTTCAAGTCAAGAAACAACTAAAAACAGAAAGATGGGGCTGCACAGGTAAAGGTGCCTGCTTACCAGCCTGACAACCTGAGTTCAACTTCCCAGACCCACATGGTAGAAGGAAAGAACCAACTCCCACTAGTTGCTCTCTCTCCTTTATAAGTACACTGTGACATGTTTGTCCCTGCTCACATACACAGATCCACCTATCTCTGCCTCCTAAGTGCTGGGACAACAGGTGTGTGTGCCACCATCCCTGGCTCAAAATTGAATTTTTTAAAAGTGACATCTGTTTTTTTTTAAACTTACATGAAAAAAAATGACTGCAATGATTTTGTAAAATCAATAATCTAGTCATAAACTTCCACTATAATTCATAAATATAAGATTTTTGCTTTTTTTTTTTTCCAAGAAAGGGTTTCTTTGTAGCTTTGGAGCCTGTCCTAGAACTTTGCTCTGTAGACCAGGCTGGCCTCGAACTCACAGAGATCCGCCTACCTCTGCCTCCGAGTGTTGGGATTAAAAGCGTGTACCACCACCACCCAGCTATAAATATAAGATTTTAAAAATAACCACATCTTCCTTAAGATAATCAATAGTAAGCTTCTAATAAAACCTCTGAAACTCAAAGGTATAGTGGCAGACACCCATAATCCTAGCATTCAGGAGGCTGAACCAAGGGAATTGTGAGTTCAAGGCCAGTCTGGGCTACATAGCACATTTCCCCCTCCTCCTACACACACATTAACTTACTATAACAACAAAGAACACACAACATCTTACCACTAAATAAGTTAAAAATAATATTTGATTTGGCCTCTATATAATAATCTCCAGTAAGGAAACTAACCATTAAATAGACCAAAAAAAAAAAATCAGACATTAAAAAGACAAAAACAAAACAAATTCCTCCAATAAACATTTTGTAATGTTGTCATTTAGATATATGATCACCTTTCTGGACCTAGAATAATGGAAAGGACTTCAATGACTACCAACTATTATTATAGTGGTAACATAATTTAGAATGAATATGTTCCCAAGCTTATGACCCACCATTTCAGACAGAGATGTATCAGCTGAGCTGGTGGAAGTGCGGCCCTGTGTGTGGCCCACTTCCCTGGCCACAACCAGACGCAGAGTCCCAGTGGTTTGTTGTAGTAATGCAATCGCCTGCTGATGGGAAACATTATGATCCAATGGGGTGTCATTAATGGCCAAAATCTGGTCATTTTCCTTCAATCTTTGATCCCTAATCATACAAGAAAAGAAGAATGTGTTAAGTACTGTGACAGCCTGAACACGCAAACGGAGCTGGCTCTGGCATCCTTCTATGAATCAGAGGGTCCATTAGCACTTACGTTTCTCTTACACCATCCTAACTCATGTTAACACTGCCCTTTCACATGAGACTCTAAAACTTGAAAAATTAAGTCACTTGAGCAAGACTGCACAGTTGGAGAGAAAAAGCTACATCCAGCCTCAAACTACAAGAATCTTTTGACTAATGAGTCTGTAAGAATAGACTCTGCCCCAGATAATCTGTCTCAGAGGTGCTGATATTACTTTTATTACATGTATTCAATTTTAGTTTCACATAAGGGAAACATTTTGGGTAACAAGATGTCAACAGAATATTTAGAAAGGTTTTTGCTATGGTTTCAATGTCCGTGCCTCTAAACACCTGTGGAAATTTTAATTTCTATTGTAAAGTATCAAGATGTAGGACTTCTAAGGGAAGATGACGTTGTAAGGATTATCCACTCATGGATAAGATTGGTGTCTTCACAAAAGGTAAGTTTAACTCCTTGTTGTCCTGCTTCACCTTACCTTCTACCATGTGAAGAAACAGCAAGAAGCCCAAGTCAGTTGTAAATGCCTTGGCATACTCTTCTTAGCTTCCAGAGCTATGAGCCAATAAACCTCTGTTTGTTGTAAGTTTTAAAACTTCAGGCATTCTGTTATAGGAAAATGGACTAAGACTGAGCCTCACAATCAGCTTTTAAAGGAACTGAGAAGTAAATGCTGAAGCTAGAGACGTGTGTACACTGCCAGAGGCTCACTGACTACACGGCGGAAGGTCAGGCTGCAAGGAAGACTGACTCTCACATCATAGATAAGAGCATCCTGTATCAGAACATCCAATACACAGTCAGGAAGGATAACCCATTATTATACCAGCACTTCCCAGGATGTTCCAGAACTTTATAGATAGATGCTCTTCTTAAAAAGCAAGTTGTTACCAGAAGATGAAAGGAGGAAGAAGCTGGGAGTGGCCGTAAACATATATAACAAGTGGGAGCTCTTTTTCTAGTAGATGAAGTTTCAAGAATTTTTACTATTTCTAGAATAATGGAAATGACAGTAACACACTGAGTGTATTAAACATCCCTTCAAAATGGTATAAGATTTATACTATTTGGATTATAACCCAATGGATCTATTATCTACAATAATGGGAATGACAGAAACACACTGAGTGTATTAAACATCCCTTCAAAATGGAAAATTTATACTATTTGGATTATAACCCAGTGGATCTATTATTTTAAATTTTGGGTTAAAGAGACTAGAAATAATCATCTATAAAGACAGAATAAATGTGAAAAAATATTGACAGAATTTTGTAATCATAATCTGCCACTACTGCTACCTGAATAGTTATCTAGACTAGAAATCAAAGACACAAAAACTTTGTGTGGAACCCTTCAAATACAACAGCAGGTTTATGTGGAGACAGTGGGGTTAAAGAACCTCTAGAGAGCTAACCAGCACTGGGTGCTACTGCTACTGTTTTTACTGCTAGTTTCTTATTCTCTCTAACATTTCCAGAGCTGTCAAGAAAACATGGACCAAGTACAAAATGAACTTCCTCACCTGTCTGCTACACTCCCTGGATGAACCTCCTTCACAAAGATGTCAATTAATCCCAGACTTTGGCTTCTCAGGGCCACCACACTGAATCCAAGGCCTCCAGTTGAAGGGCGTTCTATTTCTATATATTCAACATGCCGACCCTAACGAAGGGGGGAAAAGTCAGAAAGAAAAAACAACCATGATGTGCATCCAAACATCACCTTTCCACAGAACCGAACTGCACAACACACAGCCGCTTTTATGTTGTCGCTATCAGTCTGAATATGCTCAGCGTTCTCGTGATATGCTGGCTCTGGAAACCTTTTAACTTGACTGTTTTTAACAAAGCACAGAGTACAGCACTGAGAAGCATTTTACAATTCATCCACATTATGAGATAGATTCTGCGCTGGACAAAAACTGAAAACAAACACCCGTTCCCATAGTAAATTCTCAATTACTTTGTGCATAAATTTCTTTAAATTCCCCTTGATGCAAAACACACTTTTAGAAAAGAAGGCAAATCAGATATGCCAGAAGCATGTTAGTGTTCAGTCCAGTCAGAACCAGCTGCATTTATATCATTCTGTTTTACATCCACAGTAATGAATTAATGAATCCATTCACTTGATCATTTCAAAAGGCTGCAGAGTCCCAGGACTGCAGAGTATGTCACCATTTTGGTTAACAACTACATGTACAGTGTGAGAGCATCATAAAAACAATCACATCACAAGGGCCTCACGCAGAGCAGATGGAGCTTAATGTCATGAAAGAACTAGGATATTTTCCACTACCGTGACTTGAAACAATTTCCTTTTCATTCCCAAACCCAAACTTATTTATTTATTTACTTACTTACATACTTACTGACGTATTTTCTTCTCTTTTGGTTTTCTGATACAGAGTTCTTTGTGCAGTCCCAGCGGTTCTGAACTCACTCTGTAGACCAGGCTGGCCTCAAACTCACTGAGATCCTCCTACCTCTGCCTCCCAAGTGCTAGAATTAAAGGGTGTGTACCTCCAAACCCAGCTTCTTATTTTTAAGATTGACTTTATTTTGAATTATGTGTATAGGTATCAATCTGTGCACAGGTATGTGCACATGAACTGCCTACGACTGTGAGGCCAGAAGAGGGCTGGATCCCTGGAGCTGGAGTTATAATAGGCATTTGTGAGCCACCCAACGTGAGTGCCAGCAACCAATCTCAAGTCTTCAACAAGAATTCTAAATTTTCTTTAAAAAGTCAAAAACTTCAGTTGTCTACTATTTACTTCTTGGTAGGTATTAGGGGCTACAGTTAAACTATCCATTCTAATATTTCCCTAGATCTTCCAAATTATATTAATTGTAATTTACAAATTCCATTTTGATATAAAAGTATAACAGAAATTTTCTCATAGTGTTCTGTTTTGTTTGTTTTCTTTTTCTTATCATTTCAGACAGGGTATCTGTCTATGCAGCTCAAGCTGGCCTCAAAACTAGAGGTCCCCTGCCTCAGTCTGCAGAATGCTACTGGGCTGCAGGCTGCTGCGAGCATATTCTACTGTCCTGTAATTTAATGGCAAGTTCCTTGTTAGGAATAGACACAATTCCTCCTGCCAGTATAAGCAAACAAAATACATAGTAATTTTAAGACAAAAAGAATAATTCTCCTTTAAAAAGTGAAACAGAAGAGAAATTAATGAAGCTAAATACTCAGTGACATGACATAACCTTACCTGAGCCATCTGCTGAATGACTGAGTTAAAGTCTTCATTTCCTGCCTTTGGGTTCCAAGGCAACAATCCAGATGCAGTTAAATTACTACAAGATCTGTGGGCATTCCCATTTGTAATGGAACCATCCGTGAACACTAACAAACCCTTCCGAGAAAATTCAAAGTTGGCTGAACAATCCGAAGGAATATGGCTAAGCTATTGGAAAGATAAGAAAATAATCAACAGAAGTCTATAGAAAATAAACAATCTCTATCTATTGCATTATATGTATAATTTATATACATATTAAAGAAGTAAAGGGCCAGCATGGTGGCACATGACTTTAAGCCCAGTATTCGGACACAGAGGCAGGAAGACCTCTATGAGTAAAAGGTCAACCTGCTCTCTATATTTAGCAAGCCAACCAGAGCTACAGAGTGAAACTCTTTCTTAGGAAGGAAGGGAGAGAGGCAGGCAGGGAGAGGGGGAAAAAAAGTGAGACGTAGATTGTAGTGGTGTATATGTATGAGTGCGGTGTGTGTGTGGGTGACAGAGAGAGAGAGAGAGAGAGAGAGAGAGAGAGAGAGAGAGAATAAAAAACACTGGCTGATATAAGTGCCAACACAGTAAAATAAAACAACATTAACAAGGGGGATAGAGAGATGGCTCAGTAGTTAAGAGCAGTTGCTGCTCTTCCAAAAGATCTGGGTTCAGTTCATAGCACACACTGTGGCTCACAACCGTGTGTGTGTGTGTGTGTGTGTGTGTGTGTGTTGAGAGAGATGGCTCAGTAGTTATACTACTCTTCCAAGTACCATAGCATCCATATCAGCAGTTCACAGCCACCTGTATTACAGCTCCAATGAATCTGACACCTCTGCCACCCTACACACACTTACATGCACATAACTAAAATAATGGGTTTTTTGTTTTGTTTTGTTTTGTTCTACTGAGACAAGGTTTCTTTGTGTAGCCCTGGCTGTCCTGGAACTAGTTCTGTAGACCAGGCTATTTTAAACTCAAAGAGATCCATCTGCTTCTACCTCCCATGTGCTAGGATTAAAAGTGTGCACCACCAACGCCCAACAAAATAATTCCTAATTAGAGAAAACAAATAAAGTACCTATAAGCAAATCAGTATGTTCTTAAGGAAAAAGCTTTTTAATATTATAAAAGATATTTATTTTTAAAATTTATTCTTGACACACCTATGTAAGATACTGGGCCCTTTTGCATTTATCTATATATCTCCATGGAGGAGCCACAAAAGAACCACAGCAGGCAAACAATAATACTCACAGCAACAGTGTTTAATCATTGTTTCTAAGAGCCAGGCACTAGACAAGATTCCTACATGGATATCATATTATCTCATTGAATCTCTTGTAATAGCCCAACTGATGTCATTCATTATCCCATTTGGTGAATATGAAAATTGAGGCACTCAACATCCTTGTATAATATTAATGGCAAGTAAATCACAAGGCCACTTAAACACTCTAAAAAAGAGCACCCTAGCATTACAAGAAGTAACTTTTGTAAAACACTGGCTAATACAAGTGCCCACACAGTAGAATAAAAACGTTATAACAAATGTTAAAGAGGGATGGAGAGATGGCTCAGTAGTTAAGAACACTTGCTGCTCTTCCAAAAGATCTGGGTTCAATTCCCAGTACACACATGGTGGCTCACAACCATCTCTAACTCTAGTCTAGGGAATCCAACAACCTATTCTAACCTCTGCAGGTACCAGGCACACACAAGGTGATACAACTATAAAATATAAGCAAAACATCCATAGACTTAAAAAATAATAATAAATGTGAAGATAGTTTCTTATATGTATGACAAAGAGTTGCATACATGGAATTCTTACAATATGGTCACCTAAAGAAGACCTACATAAAGATAACGCCAGCTGATGTAGCAACATGGATAGGGAGAATCTTAGAAAGTCCCACCCTCGATGAGTGGCAGGTAAAAGAGAGAGCCAGTCTTCTTCAGGGACAGAACTCTGATAGATTAAAAAAGGGTCATCCCTCAACATATACACATATGAGCAACACTAAATGGAACCAGTGGACTGTATCATATATACATATATGTATGAATATGAATAATTAAAGGAGAAGAGGTAACGAAGTTTAGAGGGAGTAGGAGGAGAACACGAGAGAGGTTGTAAGGGTGAGAGTATAAGGTAAAAATGTTATAAATGGGGGTCTTGCACAGTAGTAACAAGCCTTTTAATCCCAGCACTTTGCAAATATGGGCAAGTGGGTCTATGTGAGTTCCAGGACAACCAGGACTATACAGTAAGACCCTGTCTCAAATAGATAAACAATAAAATTAACATTTTCAAAAAGAATAAATGTCAAACACAAACAAGATCAAGCCAAGAAGATCAGTCAGTACCCTAACAGGCAGTATTAATAGAACTCAGTGAGTTTAAGAAAGAAAGAAAGAAAGAAAGAAAGAAAGGAAAAGAAAAGAAAAGGATGAAGCAGAAAAAAGGACATAATAGAGGTACCTGGAGAGAATTTGTTAGAAGCTAGGGGAAATATGTTCAAGATACACTGTTTACTTGCATGAAATTGACAAATAAGTAATAAAAGACAATCTATTATTAAATAAACAGCAAGGGCCAGGAGAGGACTCTGAGTAAACGTGCTTGTTACGCCATGCTGATGTCCTGAATTCAGATTCCTGAAACCCACACACAATACTTCAGATTGTCCTCAAGCCTCCACATGCACCTTCCACACAAACATGCACATACATCATATGCACAAGAAAATCAATCAATACACTTGTTTATTAAAAAGAGAAAGAGAGGGGCTGGCAAGATGGCTCAGGGGTTAAGAGCACTGACTGCTCTTCCAGAGGACCTGGGTCAAATTCCCAGCACCCACATAGCAGCTTACAGCTGTCTGTAGCTCCAGTTCCAGAGAATCGGACATCATTATACCAATGCACATGAAATAAAGTTAAATAAAGTTTAAAAAAATAAATAAATAAAAAGAGAAAGAGAAGACAGAGAGAGTAGGCAAGAGGGCTCAGAAGATAAAGGCACTTGCTGCCAAGCCTGACGACCAGAGTTGGATCTCTGGGACCCTCATTGTATAAGGAGGGAATCAACATACACAAGTTGTCCTCTGACTGCCACACATGCCCATATACATACTACATACATACCTGCACACACACAAAAAATAAACAAAATGTAATGAAAAAAGTAACTAAACAGGTAATAAATGTCAAGAGCTGAGAATGGGGTGCAGTGGTAGGGTTCCGGCATACACAAGGCCCTGGGCTCAGTCTCAACACCATATAACAAAGAAATAAAATTAGAAGCTATTTTATAATTTTGAAGAAAATGTTAAGATCCTAAAGCACTTGATCGTTAATTATTTATCACACTCCAAAGCCCAACATAAACTTCATCCACACTTATACCATCCACGAGGCTGCCCACAGCTTGCAGGCCTCATGCACAGTTGCTAACCTAAGAGTGACGATCCTCCTATACTCCTTCACTGATCTGAAGCCACCAAGGTAAGGCCAAGGAACCACTCACTTGTCCCTTGAGCTGCTTGATGGACTGCTGGAGAGTGAGGATCTGGTTGAAGAGAGGGCTCTTCAGCGTCTCGTAGAACACGGACAGCTTCTCGTTCTGTGTCGTGTCTCCCTTCTCCTGCAGTCTCAGTCTCAGGCGGTCAAGGACCTGCAGCACCTGCATTTTCTCTTGGTTAGAGAAAGGCGATCAGAGCTCATGTTAGACACCATCTCACCATCCACATCTAAATGAAGTAATTGAACAATAAAAAGTTATAGCTTCTATACCTGCTGCAGGATTTTCAGGCATTTTGGATTGTCCCTTTCAAAAAGCCTAAAGGAAAAAAAAATTAACCTTAATTATAGAAGTATGTCTGTAGTCCTACAGAGGAAAATAAAACAAACTTCAAGAACACTCGTTGTCAAAACTGTTCTTAGTGAAATTCAAATTAAGACCACATAAAGGCATCAATCCATGTCCACTCAGATGGGGAAAATCTAAAAAGACCAGCGTGAGTGCTGGCAAGGCTGCAAAGCAGCTACAGCTATCACATGCTGTTAGTAGGGAAATAAAATGGCACACCACTTTGGGAAATTATTTGGTACTTTATTTTTATTAATTTTTTATAGTTTAAATCATAAGTAGTTTTTTATAAAGTCAAAATTTATAATGCACTAATTATATAATCTACCCCTTCTGCTCATATTTACCCAAGAGAAATGAAAATATGACCTGTACATGAAAGTATATAGTATGATTTGTAAAAGGTCCCAACTAGAAATACTGAGATGCCTAGTCATACTAGTGGATAAACAAATAAATGTTACATAAATATAATATTCAGGGAAAAAAGTTTCTGACACATACAATAAGGGTGAATCCAAAAAGTAGAGTACTGGGGGTTGGGGTAGGGATGTGGTGAAGGTGGTAGAGTTCTTAACCAGTATGCAGGAAGCCCCAGGTTCTATCCCCAGCACCACATAACTGTAATCCCAACACTTGGAAGGAGGACCAGGCGTTCAAGGCTGGAATGGGCTACAAGAGATGATATGTCAACAACAAAACCAATAAGGCTGTCATCAGCATTGGTAGGGGTCCAGGTAGTCTATGCAAATGTTCCCCGTGTGAAAATTCCCCAAAAACCTGAGATCAGAGCATCTCAGAAACACTCCTCATATACTCAGCACCACAATTGCACAATCCTCACAACAATCGAACAGGCAGCTATGAGGACAGCCAGGATGGCACTGTTCTTTTTATATGAGCACAGCGCCCAAAACCAGTCTGAAGGCCATTAATCAATCAATATTGATAAAGCAAAGAATGCAAGCTCAAAACTGTAAGATGCCATTGTTATAGTTGAATGTCTAGTATAGTATGAATGACTAGTTAATTAAAAGAACAGCAGGAGTCTGCCCCCAGACGCCTCTGAAAAGCAGGCAGGAGGACAGACTGCACAATCTTTTAGGAGGACAATTTAGTGCCTACAAATGGAGAGGTGTAAATTTAATTTAATTCTCTTTTACCAGGATTTCAATTTCTGGGTCTCTCTCTCTCTCTCTCTCTCTCTCTCTCTCTCTCTCTCTCTCTCCAATGGCATGTGGCTCTCTCCTTCCCAGCCTGCCTCACAAACACACTTTAACAGAGACCTTTATTCCAAAATGTCAGGTACACAGTCCAAAAATCCATGGATTCCTGAGGCATGGCTAGCTGGGAAACAGGAAACAGAGACATTTTTGGTTTGTATAAGTAAAGAAAGGCTTATGGAAATAAAGGCTTTCAAGACAGAAAAGGTCTCCTTAAATTCCATCCAGGCCAACAAGACCCAATCTGAAAGTAAATACATAAAAATAAAATAATCATGTAAAAACAAATTTTAAAAAAGAAAGTCTTCCTTTAGAAAACTATTTCTGTATAGTCCACAGAATTTTCTGGATTTTTTAATGATTTATTTTCACTTTTTATGTGTGTTGGTGTTTTGTCTGCATATATGCCTCTATGAGGGTGTCAGATCCCCTAAAACTGGAGTTACAGACAGTTGTGAACTGTCATGTAGGTCCTGGGAATTGAACTCAGATCTTCTAGAAGAGTATCCAAGTACTCTTAACCCCTGAGACATCTCTCCAGGCCCAATTTTTTTGTGTGAATGGATTTGTTTTTGATTTAGTACATCACTTTAAAAAAAAAAAGTGTCTCCAAGAGATTGAAAACAAATATACACAAAGAAATGATTAGGTCAGTCACAATCATTACTGCTGTGGGACAAAGGTCTTTTATCCTGTCACTTGTATTATTTTTAATAAAATGCTGATTGGCCAGTAGCCAGGCAGGAAGTATAGGCGGGGCAATGACGACCATGCAAAAAGTAGAAGCGTGGCAATGAGAATTATGGGAAGAAGGAAGTTTCAGTCTGCAGTCGTCATCCAGACACAGAGATGTGACTGCCTCGCCAAAAAAGGTACCAAGCCACATGGCTAAAACAGACAAGAATTATGGGCTAATATAACTTATAAGAGTTAATAAGCAGCCTGAGCTAATAGGCCAATCAGTTTATGATTAATGTAGATCTCTGTGTGATTTCTTTGGGACTGAACAACTGCAGGGCTGGGTGAGATAGAAATCTCGGTCAACACATCACCACCAGCCGAATCCTCCCTGCCACAAGAGCATCGAAGATCAGAATCTTACACACACTAGGCGAGCACTGTACAGTCAACCTACATGCCCAGCCCCATCGTACTTCCTTAAAAGCCGTAATTATGTGCCAACAGGTCATGTTTGGTTAGAATGTGATTAAACTATCTAATTCTACAGGGCATGTGGTGTGATTCTGACCACAATGAACTTGTGAGAGGATTTGAGAGATTTGTGATTTTACATGATGTCTATAGTGATATTTTATTTGTGATCTAACAAATAAAACTTGCCTGAAGATCAGAGTGTGCAGCTAAGCCACTAGTTAGCCATAGAGGCCAGGCAGTGGTGGCGCACACCTTTAATCCCAGCTCTTAAGAGTCAGGTGGATCTCTGTGAGTTCAAGACCACCATGGGCTACTTTTGCCTAAACAAGAAACAGAACTCACACAAAGGTGATCCCAGCACCTGCGATCACACGCCTTTAATCTCAGCACTAGGGAGGTAGACACAGGAGCGAAATGGATGGGTGTGGAGAGGAATATAAGGCGGAGGAGACAGGAGCCAGATCAGTCTGAGGATTCGTGCAGTCAGGATCGCCCTTTTGGCCTGAGCATTGATAGAGGTAAGAACACTAGTGGCAGGTCACTCTGCTTCTCTGATCTTCAGTATTAACGCCTATATCCTACTTTGGGTTTTTATTAATAAAAACAATTAAAATTCATGTTACAGATGTCCGTAATGGCCAGCAAGTATTTATTCTTTCCTGTTCAAGAGAACATATTACTGGCATCAAAACCATCTCCTTACCAACAAACCACTTGCTATTCAAAATAGCAATGTCTGAGACTGAATTTTACTTCAGTGGACAAATTAAGAATTTCAGTAAGAGGCTACAAAATGCACTTAGAGCTAATTTCCTATGGACTCATCAAATAGAGGACTTGAAACATGGTGGCTGTGTGCTGTCAAATCCAGGAAAGTAAGATTCCTGGGAGTTTTACCTGCTGGCTGGGGTTCCTCGTGGCTATCTGTGTCTGACTTCTGCTATACAGTTGGAATTGAGTTAGATCTCAAATTCACATGAGACCTGAGCATGCTGGAAAACCCACCCTTTGTATAAAACAGGAAAGCTGTACAACATGCCCAAGTGATAGGGAAAGCAGCATTTAGCAGAATATTTGTGTTATTTCCAAACAAAGACAAAAAGTGTGCATTGGGAAATTTTCTAGAAAAACATTTAGGAAGTAATAGTGATTGTTTCCAGAAAACAGAAAAGAGGAATTTAAAAGCTAGCCTTTGGAGGATGAGGTTATAATTCAGTGGAGAACATATGGTCAACATGCATGAGGATTCAATCCCAACATCACAGAAAAATAATAAAACAAAAATTAGCCTAAAACTTTATAGATTCAGGGTGGATTGAATTTTTATTAAAAAACTATGGATTAAGAATGTAGTTCAGGGGCTGGAGAGATGGCTCAGAGGTTAAGAGCATTGCCTGCTCTCCCAAAGGTCCCGAGTTCAATTCCCAGCAACCACATGGTGGCTCACAACCATCTGTAATGGGGTCTGGTGCCCTCTTCTGGCATACACACAGACAGAATATTGTATATATAATAAATAAATAAATAAATAAATAAATAAATAGCAACGCGTATGCCTATAACCCCAGGTCACAGGAGACTGAGGGAAAAAGATCTTGAGTTTGAGGTCAGTCTAGGCATAAAACAGATCTAACCTCAACAAGTAAGTAAAGATATGTAAATAATAAAGTAAAAGTAACAAAAAGATAATGACTAGGGGGGTCTAACAAGAACAAGATATACAGCAAGATAGCAACAACGAAATGGGATAGATATAGTGGAAATTCTGATTGGTCTTAATAATAAAAAATAATAAAATAATAAAAACTTGGTGTCAGATATAGGGGTTAATGCTCAAAGACCAGAGAAGCAGAACTGCTACCCACTAGTTCTTACCTCTACTGAATCCTCAGACCCAAAGGGCAATCCTGTCCCTATGAATCCCTCAGACTGAATGGGATATCCTGTCTCTACAAGTCCTTAGACTGAATGCCTTCTCTAAGAAACCACAGATTGAATTCTAAGCTCCTGTCACCTCCTGCCTTACATAACTCTCTCCAGCCAGCCATATCACCTCTCGTCTCCATCTCTCAAGTGCTGGGATTAAAGGTGTATGCCACCACTGCCTGGCCTCTAACTAGTGCGGCTAGGTCCGCACTCTGATCTTCAGGCAAGTTTTATTTGTTAAATGACAAACAAAATATCACCACAGGATCATTACAATGCAAGGCACACAGTAGTAGTACCTTGTGCTAAGAGAAAGCAGACTAAACCACCTAGGAAGGGGGTCTGGGAATGCTATAATATGTACTTCAGAAACCCTTGCACAAGCCAGGCATTGATGGAGCACACCTTTAATCCCAGTACTTGGGAGACAGAAGCAGGTGGATCTCTGTGACTTCAAGGCAAGTTTGGTCTACAAAGTGAGTTCCAGAAAGTTCTCTGTGTAACAGTCAGAACTATTATGCAGAGAAACTCTATCTCAAAAAATAGAAAAGTTTTAAGAAAAAATAAAAAGGAACACTTTCACTGTAAAAGAAAAGGGGGTGGTCGGGGCTGGAAGGATGGCTCAGAGGTTAAGAGCACTGACTGCCTTTCCAGAGGTCCTGAGTTCAATTCCCAGCAACCACATGGTGGCTCACACCATCTATAATGAGATCTGGTGCCCTCTTCTGGCATGCAAGCATACAGACAGACAGAACAATACATATAATAAATAAATAAAATATTAAAAAAAAGAAAAAAAAGAAAAGGGGGTGGGTAGAAAAGTGAAAATAAAGTGACCATTTTTGTTCATTTGCTGCAGGTCCCCGAGTGGTGGCAGCAGGCAGCGAACAGCGGATCCCAAGAGCAGTCAGTCCCAGGCAGGGATGGTGCAGATCCCCAAGTGGTTGCAGCAGGCCACGAGGGGAGACAGACAAATGGGCACACCATGCAGAATGAGGTTAGATTTTATTGAATGGGTTATGGAAGGGAAGGGGGAGAAGGAGAAGAGGAGAGAGAGAGAAAGAGAGAGAGAGAGAGAGAGAGACAGAGACAGAGAGACAGAGAGAGAGACAGAGAGACAGAGAGAGACAGAGACAGACAGAGAAAGACAGAGAGAGGAGAGAGTGAAGGGGGAAGGGGAGAAGTGGGGAATGGCAGGAGGACCAGGAGTTAGAGGTCAATCTGTTCTATACAGCAAGACCTTGTCTCTAAAATGAACAAACATTTTCATTTTTATAATAATTTCTTGTACAAAAAAAACACAAAAGAATCTTATTCTAAAAGCCTGGTGAGGATGTAGCCTGCTCTCACAGTTCAATGAAACAGCTCTATGCTGTTTTTAGCCTGGAGTCAGCAGAAAGTGATCAGAGACTTTAAATCAAGAAGTATTGGATCCATGTCTTAACTGAAGCATTTGGAGGGCTAAGACAAGAGGACTGCTATGGGTCTGAAGGCAACCCAGGGTTGACAGTGAGTTCCAGGCTAGCCTGATCTCAAAGTATATACGTATATACATGCATACAGACATACACATGTGCACATACAATACAAAAATGCAATGGTGTTCAAACTTTCTGAGCATACATTCGCATCATTAAAAAGATGTTGAGCTGGGGTAGAGTGCTTGCCTTGACACACAAGCCCTGGGTTCAAGCCACACTGTTAATAAATAAAACATGTTGAACACAGATAAGGTTCTTTGTCTGCTTCTTAACAATTATAAAAATGTACTGCTTAGGCCGGGGAGAGAGTTCAGTGGACAAAGTGATACATAAAATGTAAGGACAAATATCAGATCCCTAGCAGCAACACAAATGCAGGGCGGCTGTGAAAGTTCACTGTAATCCCAGCACATGGGTGACAAAGATAGGGTATCCCCAGGACAAGACAACTAAAGCCTGTGGACTAACCAAATCAGCCAGTTCCAGATAAGATGAGAAACCTGGCCTCAGTTTAAAGTGGGAAGCAATCAAGAGACATCTGATGTCAACCTCTGACCTCTCTATATATGTAGCACTTACATGCATGTGATTTATATGCCTGTAGGTACACCACACACATAAAATAAATTTAAAAAATAAATACTACTTCCCTATTTGCAGTATTTATAATATATAATATATATGTATTACATATTATACAATATATATTCTAAATATACATATTTCTATAATACAAAATACAAATACAAAACAAAGACTTCAAAAGGATAAAAATTAACAATTAAAGTTGACTATCGGGACTGGGAAGGTGGATCAGCAGTTAAACGTGCTTACTACTCTTGCAGAGCACCAGAGTTTGATTCTCAGAGCTGCAGCTCACACCAGGCTGCACACAAACACCTGCAACTCCAGCTCAAGGAGGATCTAAATGCCCTCTTCTGGTCACTGCAGGCAACTGCACTCACACACGTAGAAACATGCATACACATAAATAAATCTTTAAAAAATTAATTGTATTATCATCTTCCTCCAAGTGGATAAAATTGGAGACATCTTGGAAACTATGGTAACAGATGAGCTCAGTGAGGGTTAGGTAAAAAGCGGCTGACACAGGAGGCCTAGGAAATTACTATAATTCTGGGGCTGCAGAGAAGGCTCCACAGTTAAAAGCATTCACTGCTCTTGCAGATCACCCAGATTTTGTTCCCAGGCCCCACTATAACCATCCATAACTCCAGTTCCAGGGACACCTACGCCCACAGGCACCAGGCACACACATAGTGTGAATAATTAAATAAATATTTAAATGAAAAGAATGACTCCATGTTTCGGGCAATAGCTAGGGAAGGGAACTAAAACTCAAAAAGTACATAGTAAACACAGGAAAAAACACAAGCATGAGAGTCAAACATATCTGACCTCTTAGGAAGAAAATTAACAGCCACCACTTAATATTACCAAGGCACTAGCTTCAACTCTCAGCACCTCCAAAAAGAAAAAAACAAAACACAGTTATCAAATTGGCTTAACTGTCAACTTGACACAACCAAGTCACCTGGGAAGAACATCAATGAGGGATTGCCTACATTGGGCTGGCCTGTGGGCATGTCTGTGAGGGATTGTTTTAACTGATGCAGGAAACCCTAGCTCACTGTGGGTAGTACCACTCCCTAAGAAGGGGGACTTTTTTTTTTTTGTTTTGTTTTTCGAGACAGGGTTTCTCTGTGGTTTTGGAGCCTGTCCTGGAACTAGCTCTTGTAGACCAGGCTGGTCTCGAACTCACAGAGATCCGCCTGCCTCTTCCTCCCGAGTGCTGGGATTAAAGGCGTGCGCCACCACCGCCCGGCAGGAAGGGGGACTTGAAGAAGAGTGAAGAAAGCTAGCTGAGCAGAAGCAAGGAAGTAAAGATGCATTTTTCTCTCTCTGTTCTTCATCGTGGATATGATGTGATAGTTTCAAGTTCCTGCCTTGACTTCCCTCCAATAACGGACATTGTGCCTGGGATTATAAAATGAATACACTTTTTCTCCACTAAGATATTTTGTTACAGTAACAGAAAGGAAACTAGAGCACTGGGCTTGTAGTTGGAACATGTTTAAACTGAGTACAATTTGCCACAGATAGGCTATCTACAACTGGCATAGTAGGACACAGTATTAGAGAATCCCAACAGGGTCGGGGAGATGGCTCAATGGGTAAAGCACTCTAAAGAAGCATGAGAGTAGAATTTGGATCTCCAGCTCACAATTCAAAGCCTCACAGAAGCCACTTGCAATTCCAGAACTTACGAAGGCAGAGACAGGGAACCCCCTAGAGAAGCTAGCAGGCTAGACTAGCCTAATTGGTGAGCTCTGGACTCAGAGAGAGCTACTGCCTCATTAAATAAAGTGGAGACCAACCAATGAAGAGGCCCAATGTCAATTTCAGGTCTCCACATGCGTGCCATAGATTCACATACTTATGAGCAGGCATACATGCTTGCATACATCACACAGTTGTAGTGTGATATTTCATTTGTATTTTAATAAATAAAGTTTGCCTGAAGCTCAGAGAGTAAAACAACCCCACTGGTCAGCCTTACAGACTAGGCAGTGGTGACACACATCTTTCATCCCAGTTACCACACTAGTTTGCCATAGAAACCACATGGTAATGGTGCACGCCTTTAATCCTGGCCCTAGAGAGAAATATAAAAGGGGAGAAGAGAGCTCTCAGACACAGTCTCATTCTGAGATTTCTGGAGACAGGATTGCCATTTTCAGACTGAGTAGAGATAAGAGCCAGTGGTTGGCTGTTTTGCTTTTCTGACCTTCAGGTTGAACCCCAATTTCTGTCTGAGTTTTTATTAATCGTGCTACACATAGTCATATACATGTCACACACCCACACACCAAAACACATACACAGAAAACAAAAAGTTTATTATGCTCAGCAGCTGCTATTCACCAAACAAGAGAGACTAGGCCATGAACTCCTCCTATCAACTGTAGGTTTGACTGAAGAAAATTACAATATTGTGGCTTTTTAAAAATCCATGTCCTATGCCAATACTAACTGATGAAATAGTTGTGGGGAAAATATGACTCAGAAAAAGAAATCGAATTTAATTTAAATTTCTGGTTGCAGGAAATTTACTGGAGGAAAAAAAAATCTGTTAAATCCTCGGATCATGAATCCAAACAACCAGATGTCATGGTGAACAACTTCAACCCCAGCACTCTCAGGAGGCAGAGGCAGCCTGGTCTACTTATGAAGTTCTAGATCAGACTGGGGCTACACAGTAAGACCCTATATCAGTGGGGGGGGGGGGAACCAAGACAAATTAAGGACACAAAGAAACATACTTTACAGACTTTCAGTACTTCATGAGAATTTAACTCTCTACTAACAAACATCTGGTAATCTATTTGAAAATTTGTAAAATAAGGTCACTGGCCATCCAGCTGGAAAAGCACAGGCACTCATTGAAGTGCATGTGTGAACTGGATCACTACAACTGGGTGGTTCATAACTCCAGAGCTAGCTCACTGGAACAGGAAGCTTGAAAACTCCATGAGCTTAATATTAAGTGTAAAGTCATGATGAAGTTATTTAAAAACTGAAGTCCATGAACAGTTTTAACTATGTTTCCTTCAAGGTCCAAGTTCAGGATTTGTCCATTTTCGTTTGTCCTCAAAGATCAACATTTACTAGGTACTCATTAAATAACAGAATTCAAACCAAAGAGTGGTGGTGGCTGCCACCAAGACTCTAAATAACTGTATCAGCTGCCGTGCAATACAAACCAAGTGTTACATTCCATTAAGAATGGAATCTCTGGCCTGGGTGGAGACTTAACATTCCAGCTGGGCAATACAATCACCTAGCTCAGTGACCAGCCTCAAGAAAGCTTGATAGTCCTTGAGCCTTTTTAAGGAGCTAGGAGGAATAATTATCCCCTAATGCCAGAAGCTCTCTAAGGTCTGCCCTCCCAAGTCCTGACTCAGAAAGGCTTAATGCTTCCTTATCCCTCCCTGCTTCTCCCATTGGATGCTAGCCAGAGCCTAAGAACACCTTTTCTGTTATTCTGGGCTTCTTGCTCTTTCTCTGGAGCCCCTCCCTTTTTTGTGGTGAGACTGTGTGGCTGACCTCCATGACTCACTGAAATGGAATGAATTTTTCTCCTCCTCTCCTCTATCTGCCTCCTCTGGGCAGTTGCCTAGATTTGCAGTTGGTCCTCCTTGGGGTTTTTCTACTAAACTAATAAAATTGTTCTCAAGCTTCCTTTTGAGTCCATTCATAAATTCTTTCAATAACAATACTAAGAACTCCAAGAAAGGAGCATACTAATTTCCCTGGTAACATGTAGCAACTCCACCAGGATTCCCCGAAAATTTCCGGCAACACAAGTCAGGTTTCCTACAAATGCCTAGTGAAGGCTTTCCTAAACCAACTGAATATATTTTAAAACTGTATATATCTCCACTGTCAAAACACCACATCCCTAGAATGTAAAAGACAATTCTAGAATGAGGCTAGATGCTAAAGCTACATGTAATGTTTTAAGTTCACCTGAAAGAACATGTTTGGAAATATTGAAATTCAAGTTGAAAAATACCATGAGAAAATCAAGTTAGTTCTTCAGAATAGTTCAGCTGGCAAAATATGAATTTTATCATTGTAACATTCAGGTGCATCAATTCCTGTCACTACTTTCTCTGCAATTTGGTTGATTTTGTATAAGTGAGACTATTCTGTTATACTTGTATGGTTCTGTTGGTGACAGTTTTCCCCTATAAGCAACAACAGGAACAAATCTGACCAATTTTCACACTTATTAAGTCTCTGATCATGTTCTTAATGGATGCTGCAATCACAATCCTCCAGTAAAAAAACCTGAATGTTCAGACTCCAGGGACAATTAGCTCCTGCCTCAACGTTGGTCTATTTCCTCCATATGTAGGCTGTGCCCTCACAAGTCTCCAAGAACTATGGTCATACTATTTTTTGGGATTCAAAACAACCGAGCAAATTGACAAGGAAGGCCAGTCTACTAGGTTTTGGATGTCCTACCCACCAAAGCTCATTCTCGTTTTTCCAACAAACATTCCCCTGATGTTGGGTACATAGTTTGCACCTATTGATTCAAACATTTGTAGGCTGATATGAATGGATTACTGATAGGTTCAGGCTAACCTAGATTACACACTGAGTTCCAGGTCAGCCTGGATAACATTATCTAATCTCTCTCAATCTCTCTCTCTCTCTCTCTCTCTCTCATTTTGGAACTAGCTCTTGTAGACCAGGCTGGCCTCGACCTCACAGAAATCCTCCTGTCTTTGCCTCGTGAGTGGGATTAAAGACATGCGCCACCACTGCCCAGCTCTAACTGATGTTCTGAATGTCTTATGGTATTTCATAAGTCCTTAAAACACAAGGATGCAATGCTATTGAAAAACATGAAAACAAGAAGGAAGCATAGATGCCACTGAGGAGAATTAATTAACTTCATGGGGGAGGGAACTATCAAATGTTCAAGACTTTAGAGGTAAATAACTAAAAATAAAAAAAAAAATCTCAAACTGAACTGGCCAAGTACATTCATTTATCTCCCTTTTGAGAATAAAAATAATCCAGAAAAGAAATTCTTTTTCTTGGTTTTCCTTTACAGGGTTTCTCTGTGTAGCCCTGGCTGTACTGGAACTCACTCTGTAGATCAAGCTGAACTCAAACTCACAGAGATCCACCTACCTCTGCCTCCCAAGTACTGGGATAAAAGGCATGTGCCACCACCGCCTGGCCCATCAAAGAATCTTTTTAAATATCTAATTGTTGAGAGGACAAAATAAAATAGCATTTGGCCTAGCACATGGCAATACTCAACAAACAGCCAACAAACAATGGCTATTATTGATAACATCTCTTTTCAATCAAAATTACATGATATTTTGTAATTTCACAGAAGTCAATATGTCATCTGTGATTTTGCTATGTAATCAATACTAATTGAACAATAAAATCTTTATCAATACAACTAATACAAAACAAGAGATCAAGGAAAGGTCTATATATTGGGGTTTTGTTTTTGCTTTGGATTTTATTGTTGTTGTTGCTGGGTTTTTGTTGTTGTTTTTGATTGGTTGGTTTTTCGAGACAGGGTTTCTCTGCAGTTTTGGAGCCTGTCCTGGAACTAGCTCTTGTAGACCAGGCTGGCCTCAAACTCAGAAATCCAGCTGCCTCTGCCTCCTAAGTGCTGGGATTAAAGGAGTGAACCATCACCACCCAGCACTTTCTTTCTTTCTTTCTTTCTTTCTTTCTTTCGGTGATTTTTGAGACAGAATCTCAGTAAGAAGCCCTGTTTGACCCAGAACTTGCTATATATCAGACTAGCCTGGAACTCATAGAGATCCTCCTGCCTCTGCCTTCCATAGGCTAGGATTAAAGGTATGCACTTTCATGTAGAGGAAAAATTAGTACACTGTATCTAGTGTAAATATTAAAATGTAATAGTTGTTTGCTGGAGGTACTTAGATCTTCAAGAAATCATTGTAGAAAACAGTGATTGTTTTCTGTGATTTACAAAGTTGTTTATAGGTCTTTGCCCTAACTTTGGCCACAGGGCAATCCTGGCATGCCAGAAACATCTTGCATTATTGAGTACTGCAAACAGTGCACAATAAGGACTGAAGTCACAGGGGCGTGATGTTTTCCTTTACAAAACATAGATTAGATCAGGGCTTTGGGATGAGGAACTTGCTTTACCCACAAAACAAGTTTTGTATAACAGTCAATAAATATGCTTCTGCATGACCGTTTGAGTTCAGTTCATCAGGACTGCTCCTCCCAGATGCTTCAGAGCCTAAATTACCCTCTTTCTTTGATTATCCCTCTTAACTCTGAACACCCAATACCACCAAGTCAGTTTAAAGCCCTTAAACGGCATGATGGTACACGTATATAATCCCAGCATTCCATAGGCAAGAGGAGGTGAGTTTAAGACCACTGTCTCAAACACAAGTCAATTTATATTGGTGTGTTAATGCCTTATGACATTCCTCCCAATGGGCAAATACATGTGCAATCCTTATCTAGTGTCTTCTCATAGAATGTGAGCCACAAATGTTAATTTTAAAACTTCTGCCAAGAGCTAGAGAGATGACTGAACAGTTAAGTGTGTACACTGCTTACAGAAGATCCAAATTCAGTCCCTAGCACCCATATCAGGGCACTAACCTAGCCTCCTCCACAGGCACTTGCATTCACTTGCACAAAACCACACATACACGTAATTTAAAAATAATAAAAATAGGCAGTAGTGGCAGAAACCTTTAACCCCAGAGGAGGCAGAGGCCAGTCAACCTGGTCAACAGAGTGAGTAGTCAAGGCTACACAGAGAAACCTGTCTCAAAAAACAAAAAATAAAAATAAAAAATAAAATAATAAAAAATAAGTCTTAAGTAGTTGATAGTATAAAGACAAAATTAACTTTAATATGCATTTTACTTAATCCAGTATATACAAAGCATCCTTTAAATATGCACATAATGTAAAAATAAAATATTTAAAAAATTTTTACATTATCTTCCGAATCTAGTGTGCATTTCACTTGGTCCCAAAGAATCCCATTTCAACAGTTTCCTGTGTTCACAACGAAGTCCCGACCGAGACCTTTTCAGAAAAATCTTTGCAATGTTTTTAGCAGACATTTGCTTCTCAGATCAGTCTCTGACTAGCCAGGTAAGAATGCTGCCAGGCTTGAGTTCCTCCTGATTGCATCTGAGCAGAGACCAAAGTGGGAGAAAAATGACCTGTTGCTACAAGACACATTCTAAACTGCTTCCTTTCACCTCACCAATTCTCAGTGAGCAGATCATCTCCAAAGGGGGGACCAGCACAAATCACGTAGCAAAAGCCGTAAGAGAGACCCATACTAGGTCATCAGGACCCGTGTGTTCACCTCACTAAAAAGGTATTATTGGCTGGTAGAGCAAGTGTCAGTATGTGCAAGGCCCTGAGTTTCCGACCTAGTACAATAAGTACAAATGAAACAAGGTACTAGCAAGCACTAAATTTCCTTCCAGTTGCAACAGATTCTACACTGGGGGCTCTAAAAGACGTCCAAATCTATACAAAAATCCCAAATTAAGAAAAAAATTCAAAGTAGCAATGGCTATGTGATCTCAAATATTAAGATAGAATAGCCCTGTTTTCTCTAGAAACTTAACTCTCCTACCAAGATGAGCAAAGACTTCTGAAAACTCACTCCTTTGGTCACCTCCCCAAGCTAATGCATTCTTGTTAAACTTTAACAAAGCAGGCAAGCTCAGACTACTTGGCTGCTTGATGTGAAAATAATTATTAAACCCTGTTGTAAGGAATGGGAAATACTGGGCTACTGTCTCAAAATTCAAAGTTTTAAAAGTAAACTCGTTACAGGAAAACACCGATATTTCTATCTTTAAAAATACAAAGTGAGCCAGGCGGTGGTGGCGCACACCTTTAATGTCAGCACTTGGGAGGCAGAGGCAGGAGAATCTTCATGAGTTTTGAGCACAGCCTGGGCTACAGAGAGTTCCAGGACAGTCAGGGATACACAGAGAAACAGAATGAAAGAAGAGTCATGTGATTTATTGTATTTTTCTCAACACTGAAATGAGCTGCTGGTTGCTGCTAGATCCCTTTTCTTCTGAAGTTCTCTAACAATTTCAAACAGGCATACAAGGCACGTCGGTCATTTCCACACACAAACCCTCTCTCAAGCTCCTCAGCCCACCTTCTTCACAGCAAGTCCCCCTCCTGTTTTCACGTCTAATTTTGGTTTGTCTCCTGTTTAAAAATTCTCGTTTTCCCGACATTGAATCTATGTTAACTTCTTACGCGCATAATAGTTGCAGAAAGAAATCAGGGCGGGGGCGCCTACTTAGTACGTGTGTTGTCCGAGATGCAGTCCTCTCGCCGCTGAAACAAGGCTGATCCGGAACTGGAGATTATTAAGACTAGATTCCATGAGAGTGACAACTTCGGACAACTCAACCTTAGAGCAAATCATTATTCTGATGACAAGTCCGTTATATGCCACCAGTAATAGCATCTAAACTAGTATGGGCAATCGCTTAGCCATCTGTTTACAAATTCTAGCAGTGAAAAAAATCTTCCACATCTGTATTAACTTTCAAATTACCTTAATTTTCAATAGTCTTTTATTAAGGCCGTTAGGGCCCGAGAAACAGCAAAAGGTCATGACTTTCCATTTTCTAATTCTGCAAAGTAAACAGATTCCAGTTTTTCCCGCCTCTCCCTAGTTTCCCCGAGAAATGGTGAATCTGAAGTCAGCGCCTGGAACGTGGTCTAGCAGTTTGAAAGGACAGACATCGTTCTGGGTCTCAGTAGGCTTCTTCACCCAAGACACACTGGTCAAGCACCCACCGATGGGGAGGCCATAGGTCAGTGCGGGTGAGAGGCAAGCTAAAGAAATCAGGCCCAGCAAGGTGTGGCCTCTGAACCACGGTCGACAAGGAATCTCAAGGTCGACAAACCAGTCGACAAGGAATCTCAATGCCATAAGAGCCCACAGAAGACAAAATGCAAGCAGACACTCCAGGACAAGATTCGGACTTCGGGGAGGACAGGGGCATTCGAAAGATGGCAAAGATCTGGAAATGGTTTCCACTAGCCAGGAATCCAGTAACTTTCCCAAAGTCTGAGTCACCTCCCCCAATTACTCCGAGAGAAGCCCAAGGGGTGCGAGGACACCCCCGAGGCCAGCTCAGCCCTCCGCTCCCTCCCACCGTCGGCGGGGAGGCTCCGCCCCGCTCCGAGGCCGCGGGCGCCAGATCCGGGAGCACGCGCGACCCGCTGAGCTCCCAGGCCCCGCGGCCTGGAAGTCGGCGCAGGGCGGAGGAGCAGAGCCGCGCGCGGGGGTCGCCTTGGGGCCTGCGAGCCGCCTGGGGCACCATCCGCAGCCTCGGGCCACGGCTCCCTCGAGGCCCCCGCTCGGGGCGCCACAAGCGTTACCTGGTCAGGCGACAGCACTGTGGGAGCCCCGGGGCTGCGCGGGCGCCGCCGCCCCACCTGGCGGAAGTGCAGCGGCTGGCCTCACCTGGGCGGAAGTGCAGCGGCCTCCTCACCTGGACGGAAGTGCAGCGGCGGCCTCCTCACCTGGTCCTCTCTCGCTCTCGGCCGGGGCTGGGCGGGGCGGGGCGGGGCGGGGCGAGCGGGAGCCCGTGGGCTTCGAGGCGCCCGTGAAGTTCCGCGGGTGAGTGGGGCTGCCGAGCGTGGAGAGGAGGCGTGGGGCCGTGCGGGCAGGTGCGGAGGTGCGGGGCCACCGGCGCTGGCCCGAGAGCGAGACCCTAAACAAGACACCGAAGGGCGGTATCCGTGCAACCTCTGGGTCAGGTCCACTTAGCCCCTAGCCCTATGTCCCTTGGTTCCTGTCTTCTTGTGGCCCTTAGGTTTTCTAGATGTGCTGACTGCACGTAAAGTTTCATAAATGTCGATCTCTGTGTCCCATCATCATAAGTGTAATTATGTGGGTTTTTTTTTTAATTTAGAATTTTGGCGATAAGCTTCTGCTTTATCGAATACAGCCCACTCAATGCTAAAGAGATAACCATCAGGTATCTTACTGAATAAATGAACTATTAAGCATTGTGATTGACGGGATGCTAGATAAAAGGGTATCCTCAAAAGATGAATACATACAAACAACTACGACACGAGGACGTTTGCTGGTTAAGCGTTTGGTAGTTTATGACTGCGTGCTTATCTTAAAGGAGATGACATTTGTTCGGCCTTGTAAGAAGGTGTCCGGTTTGTCCCTAATGTAAGGAATAAAGTGTCCGTTTCACCTGTCCTAGTCAACATCCTATTGGAAACCTCAACCAGAGCTGTAGACAAGGAGTGAACAACAGATAGTGCTCCGTGGAGTCCCAGCACTCTGGAGTTTCATGTAGTATTATTCAAGTCCCTGAATCTAAAAAAAAAAAAAAAAAAAAAAAAAAAGGTACGGAAAGAAATAAAGGGCACACTAATGGAAAAGAAGCAAGCGAAATCTCATTTGTGGACGTCATAATTTTAAAGGTAAACAAACCTTAAAATGCAAGGATACAAAATCAACAGACCAAAATCAAGGTTGGGTGGGCAAGTGGGTAAAGGTGCTTACTGCCCAAGCCTGACCACCTGCATTCAAGTTCTGTCTCGGGAGCCCATATGGTAAAAGGGTCAAACCAACAGCAGCAGGTTGTTTTCTGACCTTCATACACCCCCAATCCCAATAGACCATGGGTCATGTCCTCTCACACACACAAATGTAAAAAAGAAAAGAAAGAAAAAGGACACACTGTCATCCCAGCGTTCCTGTAGTTAAACAAGAGGATTTCCATGAGCTCAAAGCCAGCCTAAGCTACAGAGTGAACTCAGGCCAGAATGGACTACTGAAACACATAGTGAGACTGATCTTGTCTCAAAAATAAATGAATGAAACTTTGAAAGTCAGCAGCTTTTTTGATAACAAATAATGGACTTGCTGAGAATGAAATCGAGAAACCCACCCCATCCACAATAGCAAAAACAAATACATGAAAAAACACAACCCTGGTATTAGTTGCCTACTTGTGCTGGCTAGTTGTATGTCAGGAGGACAGTTATCTGACAGGTGGAATCCTCAACTGAGAAGTTGCCTCCATGAGTCAGCTGTAGGGTATTTTCTTAATTAGTGATGGATCAGGAGAGGGCCCAGCTCATGATGAATGGTGCCATCCCTGGGCTGGTGGTCCTGGGCTCTTTAAGAAAGCAGACTGAGCAAGTGATGAAGAGCAAGCCAGTAACTGGCACTCCTCCATGGTCTCTGCATCAGCACCTGCCTCCAGGTTCCTGCCTGTTTGAGTTCCTGATGTGACTTCCTTCAATAATGAAGTGTAGAATTGTAAGCAAAATAAACCCTTTCCTCCCCAACTTGTTTTGAGTCATGGTGTTTCCTCATAGCAAAAGGAATCCATACCAGAAATGGATTATTGCTGTTATAGACCTGACCATGTTATTTCAAGAAAGGTGGAAGAACTTTGGAACTTGGTGGGGGGAAAAAAAAAGCCACTCAATGTATAACGCTTTGGTGAGCTATTCTATAGGAGCTTGGAAGATAACAATGTCGAGGGCAATGCTGAAGGTGGAAGAGGCCTGGCTTGTGAAGTTTCAGAAAAGGTTTAAAGACTGTCAGGGGCCATGGTTCTAATTAGTTGAGGCTGAAGAATCAGCAGTGATTAGCAAGATACCAGAACTGTTAAAACTGAAATCTTTGCATCTGGGATACTAGATCCTGGCTGACTGGAGCTAAAAAATTAGCAGTGATTAAGGGACCCACAGGGGGGCTGGAGAGATGGCTCAGTGATTAAGAGCACTGACTGCTCTTCCAGAGGACTCCGGTTCAATTTTCAGCACCCGCGTGGCAACTAACAACTGTAACTCCAAATCTAATACTCACACAGACATGCTGGAATAATTCCTTTCTGCACTATAAAGGTTTGTCACTCAAATTGGCTTAATCAAATGCGGATTGGCAAGTAAGCCAATGAGGAAGTATAGGCAAGGCTACCAAACTAAGGATGATGAGATGATGGACGGGGAAGAGTGGAGGCAGAGAGTTGCCGGCAAATACAGAGAAGCAAGATGAGAATGCCGTACTGAGAAACGCTACCAAGCCACGTGGCAAAGCATAAGTAAGGTAATTTAAGTGTAAGAGTTAGCTGGTAACAAGCCTGAGCTATTAGCCGAGCATTTATAAGTAATATTAAGCCTCAGTGTAGTTATTTGAGAGTGGCTATGGGACAGAAAACATCCACTTACACAGACATACATGCAGCTAAAACACCAATGCACATAAAATGAAAATAAATTAAAAAGGAAATAAAAGACCAGCATGTTTAAGGGGAAGTCTTCAGGGAAGTATTTTTGAGAGCACAGAGAAGCTGTGTTCCAGAGGTGGCCAAGGTTGTACCTCAAAACCTGGCAGCTGGACTTCAGAGTGCAAGAGTCACCCAGGCGGTACTGGTTTTGAAGATATGAAGGAGTACTGGAGAGCAGTTGAGGCCAGACACTGGGAGAGGCCAAGAGAGGGCATCAGTGAAGACACAGCCTCAGTGGCAGTTAAGACCCAGAAGTGAGGGGTCATGAAGAGAAGTTGAGGCCTGACACCATAAAAAGAGCCTTTGAGAGGGTATTAGTGAAAGTACAGCTTAGATACAGCAGAAGGCCCCAGCATTTTGAAGATGCCAGGACCATGGGATGGTCACCAAGAACGCAGCAGCAGAAGAACAAGCTGTGTCTGCTACAGAGGGCAGAGCCAGAGAAGTGATCAAGCCCTTTGAAGGAGACCAGAAGATCATGAATGAACCCAACACTGGACATTGAGTCATTTGTACTGATTGGAGTTAGGTTTTACTTTGCTTAGATTGTGGCTGCGTTTTGTTTTTTTCCTTCTTGAAAGGTGTATTTAACTTGTTTTATAGGCGCCCACAGTTGTGAGACTAAATTTTTAAAGAGATTTCAGGTTTTAAAAGAGACTTTGAATTTTTAATGAGTTTGAATTTTAAAGTGTTTGAATTTGTAAAGACTGGGATTTTTTTTTTTTTTTTTTTTTTTTGGTTTTTTGAGACAGGGTTTCTCTGTGGTTTTGGAGCCTGTCCTGGAACTAGCTCTGTAGACCAGTCTGGTCTCGAACTCACAGAGATCCGCCTGCCTCTGCCTCCCGAGTGCTGGGATTAAAGGCGTGCGCCACCACCGCCCGGCTTGGGAAGTTTTTTTTTTTTTTATTAAAGTTTTATTTATTTATTATGTATACAGTATTCTGCCTGCATGTATCCCTGCAGGCCAGAAGAGGGCAACAAATCTCACTGCAGATGGTTGTGAGCCACCATGTGGTTGCTGGGAATTGAACTCAGGACCTATGGAAGAGCAGGCAGAGCTCTTAACCACTGAGCCATCTCTCCAGGCCCAAGACTGGGAATTTTTAAGTTTGTAAGCTATTTTATATTGTGGTGTTATTAATATGTGATCTTGAAGGTGAGCAAGAAAGGAAAGGTTAAGCCTAACAATGTTTCTGTGTCAAGTTGACAAGGAGTCAAGACACTACTGCTGTAATGTTGTTTTATCTAAGATGTTGTATTTCCCAATAATGAATCAGGAATTGGGTATGGGGGTGGGGGACCTGCTAGATCACAGATGCTGAGAAGCAACCAGATGGCCCTCCTTTTTGGCCAGAGACCAAGCAAAACCCATCCCAAACCAAAAAGGCCCCAAATCTCTAAATCCTCCCTACTCCCTCCTGTATGTCTCTATCTGTCTTCCTAGTTCTCCATACTCTCTTCAGCTAATTCTTGTCAACTAGTCAAGGTTAATTTTATTAATACAGTCTCAGAGTTTCACAGTGTGAATCAAATATCCTGTGACACTAGTAAAATTCTCTGACCCAACAATTGGCAGGAGGCAGATGTAGGAAAATCTCTACGAATTCAAGACTAACCTGGTCTCTGTAGGGGGTTCCAATCCAGCCAGAGCTACATAGTGAGTGAGCCCCTGATGTTTCTTTGTTTGTTTAAAAACAATGTAAGAGAGAGTTTATTTGGTTCATAATTCTCGGTTACACCTTATCAATGTGGGTTGAAGGTGGCAGGAAGATAAAACAGCTCATCACATTCCATTCAGTCAAGAAACAGCAAAGGCTTTTATACAGTTCAGAACCCTCTGTTTAGGGGATGGCACCACCCACAGTATGCTGATTATCCCCACCTCAACGTAATCAAGGTAGTCCCATACAACAAAACAAAGCAAAACAAAAACAAACAAAAAAGCCAATTGAAACTATATCACAGAAATTTGTGCACATCAAAGAAATAACTAAGGTCTAGAGAGATGATGGCTCAACATTAGGAGTATTGGCTGCTCTTCCAGAGGACCTGGGTTCAGTTCCCAGCAACCCAATGGCCGCTCAGAATCATCTATAACTCCTCCTGTTTCAGGCATCTAAGTCCTTAGAATTCATAGGTCTTTTAGTTAGGGTTACTATTACCTTGATGAAACACCATGGCCAAAAGCAATTTGGAAAGAATAGTGCTTATTTGCTTATACTTTCATATCAGGGCCCATCAAAGAAGGAATTCAGGGCAGGAACTTAAGCAGGGGAGGAACCTGGAGGCAGGAGCTGTTACAGAGGCCATGGAGGAATGCCCCTTACTAGCATGCTCCTCATGGCTTTTTTAGCCTGTATTTTTTTTTTTTTTTGTAAAACCTAGGTCCTCTAGTGTATATAGAGTTTTTTCATCAGGATTGCTGGCTCTCCAAATAATCACAGGAGAATTATTATGAATTATAAATGCTTGGTCGTTATCTTAGGCTTGTTACTAACTCTTACTACTTAAGTTAACCTGCATTTCTTACCTAGGCTCTCAACATGTGCCTCTTCCAGCACAGCATGTTTATTTTCTGCTTCCTCTGGGTCTGGCTGGGGTGGGGACTCTGCCCCTTTTCTTCCCAGGGTTCTCTCAGTCTAACTCTCCCATCTAGCCTCTTTCTACCTAGCTATGAGACAGGCTTTCTCGGTAGCTTTTGGTGCCTGCCCTGGAACTAGCTAGACCAGGCTGGCCTCGAACTCACAGAGATCCACCTGCCTCTGCCTCCCGAGTGCTGGGATTACTGGGATTAAAGGCGTGTGCCACCACCGCCCGGCTTTATTTTTTGTTTTTATTTATTTATTAAAGATTTCTGCCTCCTCCCCGCCACTGCCTCCCATTTCTGTCCCCCTCCCCCAACAAATCCCCCTTCCTTCCTCAGCCCAAAGAGCAATCAGGGTTCCCTGCCCCATGGGAAGTCCAAGGACCACCCACCTCCATTCAGGTCTAGTAAGGTGAGCATCCAAACTGTCTAGGCTCCCCCAAAGCCAGTACGTGCAGTAGGATCAAAAACCCATTGCCATTGTTCTTGAGTTCTCAGTAGTCCTCATTGTCCGCTATGTTCAGAGAGTCTGGTTTTATCCCAGGCTTTTTCAGACCCAGGCCAGCTGGCCTTAGTGGGTTCCCGATAGAACATCCCCATTGTCTCAGTGTGTGGGTGCACCCCTCGCGGTCCTGAGTTCCTTGCTCGTGCTCTCTCTCTATCTGCTCCTGATTTGGACCTTGAGATTTCAGTCTGGTGCTCCAATGTGGGTCTCTGTCTCCTTTCATCCAGCCAGTTAGCTCTTTACTAACCCAAAGAGAGCAAACCTTCTTCACAGTGTACAAAAGGATTATTCCACAGCACACCAGCCCAGGGATGGCACCACCAAAATGGGCTGGGCCCTCTCCTCATCAATCACTAGTTAAGAAAATGCCCTACAGGTCAGTCTACAGCTGGGTTTACTGGAAGCATTTTCTTAATTGAGGTTCCGGCCTCTCAGATTACTAGTTTATATGAAGTTGACATAAAACTAACCAACACAACAGGTTTATGCCATTTCATTCATCCCTGAAAACTTTTAATAATAAAATTTTAAGTATCGAGACTTTCTTTAAAAATGAGAGATTTGGGGGGGGCTGGAGAGATGGCTCAGTGGTTAAGGGCACCAGCTGCTCTTCCAGAGGTCCTGAGTTCAATTCCCAGCAACCATATGGTGGCTCACAACCATCTGTAATGAGATCTGGCGCCCCCTTCTGGCGTGTGTGCATACATGCAGGCAGAATGTTGTATACATAATAAATAAATAAATCTTTTAAAAAAAATGAGACAATCCTTTATTGCATAAGATTGTTTTGGTTATCCTGGGTTTTTTGTTTTTCCATATAAAGTTGATTATTGTCTTCTCCAGATCTGTGAAGAATTTTGATGGGATTTTGATGAGGATTGCATTGAATCTATAGATTGCTTTTGGTAGAATTGCCATTTTTACTATGTTGATCCTCCCAATCCAAGAGCAAGGGAGGTCCTTCCATTTTCTGGTGTCTTCTTCAGTTTCTTTCTTCAAAGACTTATAGTTCTTGTCAAATAGATCTTTCACTTCCTTGGTCAGAGTTACCCCAAGATAAAGGAGACAGAGACAGAGACCCACATGGGAGCACCGGACAGAAATCTCAAGGTCCAAATCAGGAGCAGAAGGAGACGGAGCACGAGCAAGGAACTCAGGACCACGAGGGGTGCACCCACACACTGAGACAATGGGGATGTTCTATCGGGAACTCACCAAGGCCAGCTGGCCTAGGTCTGAAAAAGCATGGGATAAATCCGGACTAGCTGAACATAGCGGACAATGAGGACTACTGAGAACTCAAGAACAATGGCAATGGGTTTTTGATCCTACTGCACGTATTGGCTTTGGGGGAGCCTAGACAGTTTGGATGCTCACCTTACTAGACCTGAATGGAGGTGGGTGGTCCTTGGACTTCCCACAGGGCAGGGAACCCTGATTGCTCTTTGGGCTGAGGAAGGAAGGGGGACTTGTTGGGGGAGGGGGGACGGAAATGGGAGGCAGTGGTGGGGAGGAGGCAGAAATCTTTAATAAATAAATAAATTTAAAAAAATGAGAGATTTGCCTAGAAACTGGTGCAAAATGGATTGAGTACCTTGGAAAGAGGAGGTGTATAATAAAACAAAAGCGATCATTGTAGCAAAGGATATAGGAAACAAAACATGAAATAGTGTGCAGATAGAGTTTTGACAGCCAGGTGGTGTTGGCACACGCCTTTAACCCCAGCACTCAGGAAGCAGAGGCAGGTGGACATCTAAATTCAAGTCTGAGGCCAGCGTGTTCTACAGAGCTAGTGCCAAGTCAGCTAGGACTACACAGTGAAACCCTGTCTCAAAAAAAAAAAAAAAGAGGAGAAGGAGGAGAAAGAAGACAAAGATGAAGAAGATGATGACGATGGAGGAGGAGGAAAAAGAAGGAGAAAGAGGAAGAAGGAGAGGAAGAAGAAAGAAGAATAGTCAGGAGAGATGGCTCCCTTACCAGGAAACAGACAGGAGAATCCCGTTATTAAGTTCCAGACCAGCATGGCTACATAGCAAGATCCTTTTTATTATTTTTATTTTTTGATTATCTTTTTGCCTCCCTAGTAAAAGCACAAACAATGGCATTAGTTCCTTAATGATTAGATGAAGATATTCCAAAACATGGAGAAAACTGAAGATTAAAATGTTCCCAAATTTTATGTGCTCAGTGGAGTCCCAAGGTGAATGTCAGTTGTATTCCTTTATTACTTCTCTACCTCATTTTTGAGACCAGCTCTTTCAGTTAACATGGAGCTCACAGATTTAGCTAGACTTGCTCGCTAAGAAACCCTGGGGGCCTAACTCTCTCTTCCTCCACAGCACAAAGATTACAATGTGTATCACCTTGCCAAGCTTTTTACATGGGTGCTAGCAACCTAAATGCAAATCCTCATGCTTGTGCAGCAAGCATTTTACTGACTGAGCCATCTTCCCAGCACCGGATTGCAAGTCGGGCTTTTTGGTTTGGGGTTTTTTGTTTGTTTGTTTTGTGTTTGTTTTTTGAGACAGGGTTTCTCCGTGTAACAACCCTGGCTGTCCTGGAACTTGCTTTGTAGACCAAACTGGCCTCAAACTTGCTGAGATCTGCCTGCCTCTGCCTTCCAAGTGCTGGAGTTAAAGGAGTGTGCCACCACTGCCTGGATATAATTCCAAGTTTTGAATCTGATAGGAGATATTGGTAGTGAAATGTAGAAGAGACGGTTTATTTTGTTTTATGAGAAGGACTCTGGTAAAATTAATTTTAGATCTTCCAAATGGCATTCAAGATTAAATATATTTGGCCTGTAAGAGTAGGTCTTGGAGCTGAGAAGTTAGCTCAGTGGTTAAGAGTACTTGTGCTCTTGCAGAGGTCTGAGCTTCGAGTCCAAGCACTCAAATAGTGACTCCCAGCCACCCATAACACCAGGTCCAATGGAAACAAAAGGCATGCACATGGTACACACATAAGCATGCAGGCAAAACATTCATATGCATGATATAAAAATAAATCTAAAAAACAGTTTAAAAAGAAGAGTGGGCTTTATTTTGTGTTAGGGGAGGGCAGCAGGTGGCTGCAGATGCCAGAATGGTTGCACCAGTCTGTGTTATTCTTTTTTAAAAAATGCTGCAAGATCCCCGCGGCAGTAGGCAGCAGAAATGCTGTAGGTCCTAAATGGTGGTAGCGGGCCATGTGGTGGCAGGCTGCTAGCGGGCCCTGGGAGCAGCCAGTCCCAGGCAGAAATGGCTGCCGGTCCCAGAGCGGCAGCCCTAGTGGTGGTGGCGGGTCATGTGGCAGCAGGCAGTGGGCCCCAGGCAGAGACAGCTGCTGGTCCCTGAGCAATGGCTGGTCCCAGGCAGGGAGACACATGGCCGTTGGGCAGAAGACAGACAGAAACATGGATAGACACAACATGCAGGGTGAGGTTGAATGTTTATTCAGGGGTTATGGAGGAGGAAGGGTGAAGGGGGGAACAGAGAGAGAGGGAGAGAGGGAGGGAGAGAGAGAGAGAGAGAGAGAGAGAGAGAAGAGAAAGAGACAGAAGGGGGAAGCAGAGAAGTGGGGAGAGAGGCAGAAGCGAAGCTGCCTCTCCGAGAGGAAAATGGAAAAGAGAAGGAGCTCAGGCCGGAAGCTGAAGATCAGCCTGCCTCAGCAGATGGGAGAGGGAGTGGGCGTGGCTTGTCCCTTAAAGGGACCAAAACCATAACATTCTGTGTGTGGAGTCTGGAGGTGAACTTTGGGTTCACTCTTCAGGAGTCATCCACTGTTTGGGGGGGCTAGGATCTCTCAACGAACCTGGAGCCAGTTAGGCTAGGCTGACTGTCCAGCAGGCCCCAGAGATCAGGAATCAACCTGTCTCTCTCTCCTTAGTACTTGAATTAAAAGAATTACAAAAATGTCTCCACACCCCAGGAGTTTGTTTTCATAGCTCTTGGGGATCAAACTCAGTTCCTCGTACTTTTGAGATGAACACCCAACAAAAACATTTCCCCAGCCGTGAACAGGCCTTAAGTGGTGATTCAGTTACTGCAGCAAAGTATGCAATAACAGTTGTGAAGCAGGAGTATGGTTAGGGAATTAAATGATGCCCAGAATTAAATGATGTACTAAGGATATAGAAGATTCCTGATGTTATTACCAAGGGAAAAATTTCATGTTATATATCGTCAAATACAAACAAGATTTGAGTAGCAATCTTGTATCTCATATATTGTTATAGCAACAGCAATAGGTATTGGGTTGTTTTCTTAGACATTTGCTATGTACAAAACTAATCTTTAATGAATGAAGATACATTTATATGAAATCTTAGGGAAAATGTAACTGGGCGTGGTAATACCTATGTTTTATCCCAGAATTCATGAGGCAGAGGCAAGCAGCTCTCTCTGAGTCCCATATCAGCCTCGTGTATCTGGTGAATTCTAGCATAGCTAAGATACATAGTGAGACTGCTATTCGTACCCTTTGCTTTCAGTGGAAGTCTCCAGAGTTTCTATGTCACTTTATATGACAAAGAAACTTGCTGTTAAAAATAATGAGATTTCAGTTCTCCTCAAAGTTTCAGTAACGTAGCAGGCATGTGATCATGGTAATTCATGAGATCACGAGACTACAAAAAGAAAAGTTACCTCATTTACAGACAAATAACAGATTTAAGGGCTATTCTGAAGAAGCGATACCTCTTCAATACTGTAATACGTCACCAATTCAAGAGTCAATTTTCTGTTCAAGAGATGACGGAGACTAAGTCCAGAAACTTGTGCTTGCTAGGCAACTCCAGCACCTTCCCAGCTCAAGAGTCAAAAGTTTTAGAGTTTCGTTGCTGTCTTATAGAAACCTTTCAATTCTTTCACATTTACATATCATAGAAGAGAATAAAGATAATCATTAAAGCCATAAAAATAGATTCCATAATGGGATTAATCAGCCAAGCATCAGCAGTTCTAAGTAATTGTTTTAAATCTGCACTAAAATTGATACACAGATCAGCAGTATTCTTGCACTCAGCAGGAAACCATCTAATTTTGACACAATCTCAATAAACCTGAACCACAAATCTGCTTCATTTGGTCTTTTGGTTTTCTTTATGTTGTATCTTAAAAATCAACTAGAGCATTCCAAGTCCAAGTAGAAGTTAAACAAAAAGTTTCTTTTATCATCTTGTAAGATGTGTGACTGATATTTTGATTCTTTTTTTTTTTTTTGGTTTTTCAGGACAGGGTTTCTCTGTGTAGCTTTGAAGCCTGTCCTGGAACTAGCTCTTGCAGACCAGGCTGGCCTCGAACTCATAGAGATCCACCCGCCTCTGCCTCCCAAGTGCTGAGATTAAAGGTGTGAGCCACCACCGCCAGAAGGGGTCCTTGGGTCCCCTGGAACTGGAATTTCAGGAGGTCTTTAGCCATTACATGGGTGCTGGGTCCTAAACAAGTTCTCTGTAAAAACAAATGTTCTCAACTCTAGAGCCATCTCTCCAATACCAATATTCTGATTTGTGTGTGTGTGTGTGTGTGTTGTTTTGTTTTTTGTTTTTTGAGACAGGGTTTCCCTGTGTAGGTTTGACTGTCCTGGGAATCACAGTGTAGAGTGTGTTGACCTCGAACTCATAAAGATCCACCTGCCTATGCCTCCTGAGAGCTGGGGCTAGAGGTGTGTAGCACCACTGCCCCGTGGATATTCTGATTCTTAGCCTTGTATTTTACATAGTCCTTGAACTCCAGTCCTTCGTCTTGTGTCGAGGTAATCACACTCTGGTCAGAGGAGAATGTGCTTTCAGAGGCTTCTAGACAATCGAAATCCAAATTCTTCCAACCATAGGGAAACCTCCATCCTCCATCCTTTGGGGCTTCCAATGGTGGTGCCCACTAGGACCTGGGACAAGCATCTAGGTGAACACTGGGTCCTTCTCTTAGTACTTAAGTGCCTGTTGTGACTCATCACGAGGAGATTCAGGGAATTCTACCTGGGAAGGCCCCTAATTGTGTATTTATTATATTCATTTTATTTATTTAATTTTATGTTTGTGCTACAACACGTGTATGGAGGGCAGAGGACAACTTGTGGGAGTCAGTTTTCTCCTTTTACCTTGTGGGTTCTAGTGATTGAATTTAGAATGTCAGGCTCAGAACAAGTGCCTTTACCCACTGAGCTATCTCCCTAGCATGGTGTATTTTTTTTTTTTAATTCCCTTGCTTGCTTTGGCAGCACATATACTAAAACTGGAACGATACAGAAATTAGCATGGCCCCTGTTCAAGTATGACAAGAGAACATACGTTAAAAAAAAAATCTCGCTAGCGTGACTGTGCCAGTTTACTCCAGGGAGCAGCCTTCCGAAGACCCAAGCTGCCCCATTGGAGCCAGGCCCCTTTAAGGCCTTTCCTCATCTCGGAGGCGGAACCGGAAGCGCGAGGACGCGGTGCCCGTCATGGTGGCCGCCTGGCCCGCGGGTCGGGCTTCCCCAGCGGCGGGGCCTCCGGGCCTCCTTCGCACTCTGTGGCTCGTGACGGTCGCCGCGGGACACTGGGGGGCTGCTGCCTCCGGCGCCGTCGGGAGCGAGGAGACGCCCAAGTGTGAGGACCTCAGAGTGGGACAATATCCTCCGGAGAGCCGCCCTTGTCAGGCGCTCAGTAGGACCCGGGGCTGTGGGATGGGGACCGTGGCCTCGGCTGTGGCCCTAGGGACAATGGACCCCAGGAGGGTAAGCGGGCTGTGGAGACCGAGGGCTGAGCCCTGCGTACCTTCCTGGCCCGACCAGTGGCTGGCACTTCCCTTTCTGATGGGCTGTGTTTTTACCGGTGCGCTCGCTTATTCAAACGCACATCCCTGCTTTGTCCCAGGAACTGGAATTGCAAAAATTGATAGACGCCTCCCTCAAAGTTCGCAGGTGTCAAGGAAGACAAATAGTACGAGGGAGCCAGTGCATGTTTCTCGTTTGACGTTAACGTTACATGTATCACCTCCAGCCATCCCCAGATGGACTGCCAGGCAATTGTGATCTTAGACCAATTATCATTTTATGTTTTAAAATAAGAGATCCCCTTAGATGTTTTAAAATGTAATATTTATATTAATATTTTGTGAGAATCTCATCCAATGGAATTTGACTATAGTCACAGCGACTTTTCGACCTCTAACTCCTTTCAGATCCGCTTCAACTGTCCCACTCCCTCTTAACGCTTCCCAAAACCCCTAGGGAGCCAAATCCCTGTTGCTCAGCTCCTCAGAGGTGTGGGCTATCCACTGAAGCATGCATGATTGACCACGCTCTTAAAACTATGACTGTCTAACTGAGAAGCCATCCACTGGCAATAGTTCCTCAGTTAGGGATGGGGGCTCTTGAATGAGCAAATTATTTATGCCTATTTTCTTATGAGTAAAACATGCTGGGGGGCTGGAGAGATGGCTCAGTGGTTAAGAGCATTGCCTGCTCTTCCAAAGGTCCTGAGTTCAATTCCCGGCAACCACATGGTGGCTCACAACCATCTGTAATGAGGTCTGGTGCCCTCTTCTGGCCTGCAAACATACATACAGACAGAATATTGTATACATAATAAACATTCAAAAAATATTAAAAAAAAAAAAACATGCTGGTATCAGGGACACTCGACTTAAGGGCATTTGTATTAATTAGCACAGCACTTGTGCTGTTATTTACAAATGACAAATCTGAATTAGGATTAGGTAACTTGTCTTATTACAACAGAATTGAAATAGAGGAACAAGGTGAAATGTGTGTTATACTCAAGTCACTGTGTTTGAGCAAAACTGAGTACTGACACAATGCCTCAAACATTTGTCTACAGATGCTCAAACCTGCAGAAGCAAGAAAGGCTAGGAAAAATGTTAACATTCCGAAAATTTTATAACGTCTGTATGCGAATTGAGGAGAGGCATCTATTAGACTTTCACAGGCTACATCAGAATTTGCTAATCCCAACAAGCACGGAGTTTCTGACATACTGAGTTTAGCCTTGTCTTAGGAAAAACACGAGTGTCCTAAGAAGTGACTGAGATGTAGAACTCTGCACACTGTCTTCATGACCTAACTAAAGACGGAATTTCCAGGAGTGACTTAGAAGCCCTAAGAAAGGATTGAGCCCTGACTAGAGACATCTTGTATGTACCACACCGACTCCACTGGAGTGTGAATCGTAACATCTTTAGACATTAAAACTTGAAAACATGCTCACTGGTTTCGCACCTAGGAGAAGGGTTGTCAGAAACTTAAAATCCTACTGAAGTCACTGACCATGCGAAAAACAGCCACCTTCCTGCAGTCAGATGTAAGTGTCCCAGGCTTGGAATCAGGATACCTGGTTTGGCTGCCTGTCTTCTACATGGCTGGATAAGCCACTCCAAGTTTGACCCTCATCTGTGCCTTTGTGGCTTAGGAATAACAAATGGTGTCTCCCTTGCCTCTTTGTGTTACATGAAATTAAGTGTGAATTGGTTGAATCCAGAGCTCTGGAAACTGATTTGCTTTTAAACTTAAAATAATTTTGTCAAGGTTTTTATTTATTTTAGTTTTTTCGAGACAGGGTTTCCCTGTGTATCCCTGGCTATCCTGGAACTCAGATCTACCTGCTTCTGCCTTTCTTAGCGCTGGGATTAAAGACATGAGCCCACACCGCTGGGCGAGATTTTTAATTTGATTGTTTATTCCCTAATTGTTGTTCTCTGAAGATGGCATCGTCTGCTAGAACTTTTGGTAGAAATTTATTTTATACAACTTTTCTATAATAATTTAATTTTCAACTATTATCTAAGTAACATTAAAAGTATATTTAGGTTTGTTTTGTTTTGTTTTGAAACAGGGTCTCTCTCTGCTTAGCCCTGGCTGTCCTGGAACTCACTCTGTAAACCAGGCTGACCTTGACCTCGCAGAGATCCACAAATCTTTGCCTCCCAAATGCTGGGATTAAAGGAATGCATCCCCACACCAGGTTTAAAAGTGTTTTTGTATTTGAATTTGTTGACTAATGCAACAAAGTCTCTCTTTTCATGTGAATCACTAGGAGTTATAAGACATTTAAAACACTATTTTATGCTAGAAATGTAATTCAAATTTCCTTAACTTTTTAAACATATATTTGTAAAGAACCAAAAATAAACGATGCTACGCAAGAACCAGTTAACTGTACAAACTACACAGCTCATGGTAAGATTTCCAGAATCGTTTCTTTAAAATATTTTATAAGATTTTACCTACTTCAAAGAATAATGCATAAACTCTAAGGGTAATTATTAAATATGTTTTATGTTGTGTTAGACATGATTGTTCAGTTTTCAGAACAATTTAGATTTGGAAACTGTTTAAAAATTGTAAATATTCAACTAATTGATTAGTTAATTTACTAATTAATTTTGGTGCTTGGGATTGAACCTAGGGATTCTTGCATGCTCTTCCAGAGTTATAGCCAGTCTTACTTTTTAAGTTAAAAAGCAATTTTTCTTAATTTATAAGATGGGGTGTTTTCTATTATTTAATATTTATTTAAAACTTTAGAATTGCTTATTTAGCTCATGTCTTTAAATTTTTATTTAAGTTTATTTTTACTTGATTGAAACATAGCTATTGAACATAATGTATGATGAAATGTTTTGGGGTATGTGTATAATAGTTAAATCACAATAAGCATATCTTTCTCTTTAAATAGCTTTAGTTTTTTACTTCCCAAGCTTTGTTACAGAAATCTAAATATAGTTCTTTAGTCAGGGTTTTTTTTTGTTGTTTTGTTTCCATTTCTTTTTAAGACAAGGTCTCACTGTGTAAGCCTTAGATTCATAGAAATCTTCCCGCCTCTGCCTCCCCAGCGCTGGGATTAAAGGTGTGTCCTACCCTACTGTCTTAGTCACTGCTCTATTGCTGCAAAGAGACACGATGACCAAGGCGACCCTTACTGGGGGCTTCCTTGTGGTTTTACAGGTTTTGTCCATTATCAGGGCAAGGACATGGCAGCGGAGATGGCACTGGAGCCATAGCAGAGAGCTCCATCCAGATCCACAGGCAGAGAGCATATCTAATCCTTCTCAGATAGTGCCACTCCCTGATTAGGAAGCATTCAAATATATGAGCCTATGGGGTGGGGTATTTTTATTCGAAGTACTACAGGTGCCCAGCTACTTAGGGCTTTTATATGTTCCATTTTCTTATTTAAAAATTCTGAAAAATTTTATGTGTATGTGTCTGAGTAGATGCATATGTACTATGTACATGCAGGAGGCTGTGGAAGTCAAAAGAGAGGATTGGATCCCCTGGAACTGGAGTTACCAATGGGTGTAGGTGCTGGGATTATGCAATACACGTGTGCTGAGGTCAGGAGACCCTGCCCTAGTCAGTTCTCGCCTTTTACCCTGTTCCCAGGTGTCAAGCCAAGGTGATGGCAGCAACTGTGCTTACTCACTGAGCCATCTGCCCACCCTTGGATGTGTGGGTTTGGTTTTGGATTTTCAAGGTAGGGCTTCTCTGTGTCGGAGCCCTAGCTGTTCTGGAATTAGCTCTTGTAGACCAGGCTGGCCTCGAACTCACAGAGATCCGCCTTCCTCTGCCTCCCAAGTGCTGGGATTAAAGGTATGCACTACCACTGTCTGGCTGATCATGGCAACTCTTATAAAGGAACCATTTAATTGGGAGTGTGCTTATAGTTTCAGAGGTTTAGTTCATTATCGTCATGACTGGGAGCATGGCGACACACAGGCAGACATGGTGCTGGAGAAAGGCTGAGACTTCTACATTGTGATCAGCAGCAGCAAAAGAGAAGTAGACCTAGGGAATTTTGAAACCTCACAGCCTACCCCAGCATTCTTGGAGGCAGAGGTAGGTGGATCTTTGCGTTTGAGCCCAGCCTGGTCCACAGAGCAAATTCTAAGACAGCCAGGGCTACACAGAGAAACCCTATATCTTAAAAGAAAAGAGAAAAAAGAATTATAATTAGACTAAAAAACTACCGTTTTGTCTTTTGAAGACCTGACTTTAGATAGTCTGCAGAGCTAAAAGGCTGTCTAACAAGGAAATGTGTCCCACATGTGTTAGTTTTCTGTCACTAGGATAACATAACTGAGATAAAAAAAAAATGAAATGAGGAAAGATTTGTTTTTGATTCATGGTTTTGGAAGTTTCAGTCCATGACTGGCTTATAGTGCTATTTTGTTTTGTAACAGATAAAGCTTTTCTGAAGATCAGAGTGCACAGCTAAACCACTAGTTTACCTTAGAAGTCAAGCAGTGGTGGCACACACCTTTAATTCCAGCACTTGGGAGACAGAGTCAGACGGATCTCTGTGAGTTCGAGGCTACCTTGGGCCATGTAAGATTGAATTTGTCTATAAGAGAAACAGAGCTCACACAGAGGTGGTCCCAGTGCTTGGTATCATATCATACACCTTTAATCCCAGCACTAAGAAGGTAGAGACAAGAGTAATATGGCTGGGTGGAGAGAGGAATATAAGGTAGGAGGACATAGAAGCTCAGATGCAGCCTGAAGATTCAGTCTGAGGATACAGTCTGAAGTTTCATAGAGCGTTCAGTCTGAGAATTCATGAAGACAGGATCGCCCTTTTGGTGTGATGTAGAAGTAAAAGCTAATGGCTGGTTGTTGCTTCTCTGATCTTCGGGGAAGCTTTATTTGTTAGATTACTACACTGGCTGGCTCCCTTGCTTTTAGGCGTGTGGTAAGACAGAAACACTCTAATGGAAAGGCTTGCTGGAGGAAAATTGCTCATCATTTTGGCAGCCAGGAAGCAAAGAAAGGACAGGCTAGAGGTAAGGATAGTCAAAGCCATGCCCAGTGACCTATGTCCTCCACCGGGTCCCACCCCTTGGAGCCCTAAGGAAGTCTGACACTGAGCTTACATTAAACTGTTGGACTTTCGTTTTGCTTTGATTTGTGACTGTGGCCTGATTCCTTCCTCTTGGAGTAAGAAAGTAGCTTATGTCTGATTTTACAGGGACTTGCAGTTGAGATGTTTGGGGTATTTTAGATAGACTATGGCTATTTTAGAGACAGTATTTGACACAGCTAGAGTCAGTTTAGAAGAGGAACTCTCAGTTGATAAAATGCCCCCACCAGATCGGCCGGCCTATGGTGGATTTTCTTGATTGATAATGGATATGGGAAGACCCAGTTCTCTGTGGGCCGTGCAGGGTGAGCAAGCCATGAGGAAGAGCTGTAAGCAGCACTCTTCATCCACTCTGGATCAACTCCTGCCTCCAGGTTACTACCCTGCTAGAGTTCCTGTTCTGACTTCCCTCAATGGTGGGCTGTGCTGTGGAACTGTAAGCTGAAGTAAACCCTCTCCTCCCATGTTGATTTTGGTTGGTGTTTTATCTCAATGGACACTCTCAGCTGAGACAGTGGATGTGAAAGTGCAGCCGCACTCATGCCCCAGCCCGTATGTGGAGCTCATGGGCAGTTTTGTAGCATTGGTCCTAACCTTCCATCTTTACGTGTGCTCTTGAGGCTCGGAATTTGAAATTGAAATCAAAGTGTTTCCAGATTCCTGTGCTCTCAGACTCTAGAGCACAATTATTTCCTTTTCCTCCTTTCATATTTCTGATGGTAGCCAGTGTGGTCGTTTGAAAGAAAATGGCTCCCAAAAGAAGTGGCACTATTGGGAGGTGTGGCCTTATTGCAGTAGGTGTGGTTTGTTGGAGGAAGTGTGTCACGGTGGAGGTGTGCTTCAAGGTCTCACATGTGCTGAACTCACACCCAGTAAGACAGGCCACTTCTTGTCACCTGCGAGATGTAGGGCTCTCAGCTAATTCTCCAGCACCATATCTGCCTGCCCTCCTCCATGTCCCACTATGATGTTGATGGACTGAACCTCTGGAGTGTAAGCAAGCCACCTCAGTCGAATGTTTTCCTTTATAAGAGTTGCTGTGGTCTTGGTGTCTCTCCACAGCAATAGAAGCCCTAACACAGCCACAGATTCTTAGCATTCCTTGTCTAGCAATTGCATCAACTCAATCTTTGCTTCCACCTCCATATACCATCCTCCCTGTGTGCCTTCACATCCTCCGTCCATGTATCCAGTTTTTTTGTTGTTTTGTGTGTGTGTTTGTGTGTTGGTTTTATTTTTGTTGTGGTTTTTGTCTCTTTTGAGACAGTATTTCACTATGTAGCCTTGACTAGTGTAGCTCTCACTGTGTAGACCAGGCTGGTCTTGAACTCACAGAGATCCATCTGCCTCTCTGCCTCCCCAGTGCTGGCATTAAAAGTGTGTGCCACCATGCCTGGCCATTTTCTTTTTTATATAAAAGGTTAGTACCTACTCTAATAATGTTATCTTAACTTGATAACTCTGCCAAGAACCTATTTCCAAATAAGGTCCCATTTTTAAGGCATAATTTAGTCTATAACAAATGCTATTATATATGTATTTTTTTAAATGGGAGGTTTGTCTGTTTTTCTAAAAACAGAGTCCCTCTATGTTGCCCTAGCTCTCCTGTAACTCACTTTGTAGACCAGGCTAACCTCAAACTCACAGTAGATCCACCTGCTTTGCCTCCCAGGTGCTGGGATTAAAGCATGCGTCACCACCACCAAGCAGAAATAAGATTTCTTAATTTTACAAAAGATCCTTTTCAAAGATGATGATGAACATCAAATTTTCAATTTTATTTTAAATAATACTATAGCATTGCAATTTTAATACAGAATTTAATGTGCTGGAAACTACATTTTTCTAGCTATTTAAATTCATAATGAAAAATTTCAAATGTCAGATATGTGAAGCTTTAAAAAATGATTTAGGAATGAATGGTGAGAGCAAAAAAAAATTTTTCTTTTTCTTTTCTTTCTTTCTTTTTTTTTTTTTTTTTTTTGATGGGGTTTCTTTGTGCAACAGTCCTGCTGTTCCTGGAACTCACTTTGTAGATCAGGCTGGTCTCAGACTCAGTGAGATCCACCTGACTCTGCTTCCTAAGTACTTAGATTAAAAGCGTGTACCACCACTGCCTGGCTGAGAACAAAACTTTTTGAAGAGTATCAATCTCAATTTGAGAGGGGTTCATGTAGAGTAGACTGGTCTTGAGCTGCTGTGTAGCCAGGAGAATGGCTTTGAACTTCTGATCTTCTTGCCTCTACTTTCTGGGTACAGGGGTTTGCAGGGATATGCTACCACGTTTGTTTTGTTAACATTGGATTGGATAATTCATTGTTTGGGGTGTCTGGTGGTGTCTGTGGCTACTATCCGCCATGCTAGTAGCAGCTCTCCTGTGGTAACAACCAAAGTGCCTCCAAGAATTACCTGATGCCTTCTGGGGAGCAAAATCACCTTAATTAAGAATTATTGATCTAGAGGGCTGGGGAAATAGCTCAGCGGTTAAGAGCACTGACTGTTCTTCCTAAGGACTCGGGTTCAATTCCCAGCACCGACATGGCACCTCACAACTGTCTGTAACTCCAGTTCCAGGGGATCTGATACCTTCATACCAATGCCCATAAAATAAAGTTAAATAAATTATTTAAAAAAAGAATTGTTGATCTAAGCCAGACATGGTGGCTCACACTTATAAACAATCCTAACACTTGGAGCCTGAGGCAGGAGGATTATGAGTCTGGTTGCAGATTGGTATTTTATCTCAAGAAATAAAAACCAAAAGACAGAAAATTACTGATCTATCCATGTGTAGTTACCTGCCTATAATTCTGGCACTCAAAGGCTGAGGCCAGCCTCTGGTACATACAAAGATTTAGTATTCTCTTTTGCTCTTTTTCTCTCTTGGAAGACTGAATCAAGGGCCCTGCTCATGCTAGCCAAGTACTGAACTGCTGGTACATTCCCTGCCCTTTGTATACCTGCCTTGTGTATAACTGTCCAAATCATAACAGTATCATGATACTTAAAAACTACAGCATTACTAGTCACCATCGCAGGGTTTTCCATAGCATTAGAACTTAATAACCTTACAACCAACCTCTCACCAAACAAATCCTTACCTGGCAACCTATTCTCAACTTCCCTAGGTTACTTCCCGATAATTATACACTGAATTCTACCCACCAAAACACTCAACATAAGCTTTAAAACAGCCCTGACCCTACTAGCCCTAGTCTGTCTCGAGAAAGCAATTCTACCTTCCACACCTCTGCCTTCACAACCTTAAGCAACCAGAAAGGAACATATGCCTTGCTGTGAATCTGGAGTCATAGTGAAAGTAGCTATATGGAAAAACAATTGTTTTGTGAACGTTTTTATTGAAAGCTTTTTCTATTATATTCTGTATCCTTTAAATCATGATTCAGAACAAGTCACTGCAGTGGGTTACAGGTGAGTTGATGTGTTTTCTTTTAGTTGTGTAATTATAAAGCTTTGGCCTTAACTACAAGGAGTCTTGATTACAGTCTCTCTTCTTAGCAAAATAGACTAATGTGATTACTTCTTTACTTTCTTCTCCTTCATTTTATATGATAGTTTTTAATTAAATTGAATCTGTGTCTTTTATCTTGAGTGCCACCTTGATTTAGATTTTTAAAGTACATTAGATAAAAAGTTTATGGATTGTGTGGTTTGGACTGTGAGGGTTCTAAGAGATTTCTGGACATCTAGAGTTTTATGAAACTGCTTTCTCTTTTTTTTAAGATACTTATTTTATTTTATTTTATTTTGAGGCAGGGTTTCTGTGTTTAGTAGCCCTCGGTGTCCTGGAACTAGTTTTTGTGGACCAGGCTGGCCTCGAACTCACAGACGTCCTCCTGCCTCTACCTCATGAGTTAAAGGTGTGCTCCACTACCACCCGTTCATCACTGTTTTTATGTACTACTCTGGCTTCAAAACAAAACAAAGTCTGGTTTGTTAAAAGCCTTAGAATAATTACAAACCAAATAGAAAATATTTTCCTTTCATAATAGAGCCATAAAGTCTTTGTGTATTTTATTATCCAGAGTTCTAGTTTTAACATTAAAAAAAAGTAAACCAAAACCCAGAGAACTATGATTGTTGGTGGTAATTGTAGAGGTAAACTTTTGCTGAAACTACCCTAAAATATTAGTACTTTTAACATTCACTGAGAGGCTCTGTCTTAGTAGTTGAGTGCATGCCTACCATGCCTTAGGCCCCAGATTCAATCCTTAGTAGCACGTGCACGTGCATACAGATGTTGAAGAAGAAAATGTTTATTAAGCTAGGCATGGCATCACACGTCTTTAATCCCAGCTCTTGGGATGGGAAGGTGGGGAAATGAAGGGCTTCAACGTCAGCCTTGGCCATGTGCAAGCAATTTGACGCCAGACTGGGCTTTAGGAAACCTGGTCTCAGGCAAACAGATAATATATGGTACATAGTTTTATATATTTAACCACAGTAGTCCTGTGATGTAGGTGATCTTAGTGTTATTTTTACCTACAAGGAATTCAAAGGCTGAAAGAGACAAAAATAACCCAGATAAGGTCATCCTTACTTCAAAGTTCTTTACACAAGGAAGCTGTAACACTTTTAGGACAGTTTCTTCCTGGCACATAGTAACATCTGTACTACTAATTTATTGTGTCTTGGGTTGTGAGTATGGATTGATATGCTGAAATAACACTGTATCAAGACCTAAAAGGAATCAAGACCCAAATATATTTATGGAAGCCATAAACAGTGTACAGTACAGTAGTTGCCTTGTTGCTGTGTTGAAATACCTGATAAACAGATAAAGGAAGGGGATATTTTCCCTCAGTGTCAGGCGGCACAGGCACAGGCAGGAGCAGGAGGCAGCAGATGGTTATGTCTACAGTGAGGAAGCAGCAGCAAATGCTGGTGCTCAGCTCACTTTGTCCTCATTTAGGACGGTCTTCCCTAGCAAGGTAGCCTTAATTCAGAGAGTTCTTGACTGTTTCTATTACAGTCAAGATTAACCATCACAAAAAATATAAGCTGGAGATATAAACCATAGATTATGTTAAAATAAATTGATAATTGCCAAATATATTGCTAACAAAAATTCAAGTATGTATCTTAGAGCGGAAATTTAAAAAAAAATAATACTTTGCAGTTCTTTTGTTATTAGAGGCAAAGACTGAACTCCATGCACAGATCTAAAACAGTGTGGCAATGTTTATATTATTGTACGAGGAGGCCACTATCATATTTGCCTTTCATATCCATGCATTTCATATATATAATGCAGTTCTTTAACTTCTAGTCTAGGTTAGAACCTTCTATCACATATTACAGTGGGAAGTAGTTTGTTATAATGTTATCAGTTCTTCTGTGCTTTGCCAATCTTGAGGGAAAAAATTCTTTTTCTGTCTTTAGTTCCATGTTTTCCAGCACCCAACATAATTTGTAAAGATTTCAGCGGTAATGAAACGCATTTTACTGGAAATGAAGTTGGTTTTCTCAAGCCCATAGCTTGCCGAAATGTGTAAGTACATTACTGAAAATGAAAATGTTGTGTCTTGATTTCATGGAGTGAAAGATAAAAGAGACATGTTAAGGGGAGTCCTGCAATTCTTTTTTTTTTTTAATATTTATTTATTTATTATGTATGCAATATTCTGTCTACATGTATGCCGAAGGCCAGAAGAGGGCACCAGACCTCATTACAGATGGCTGTGAGCCACCATGTGGTTGCTGGGAATTGAACTCAGTACCTTTGGAAGAGCAGGCAATGCTCTTAACCTCTGAGCCATATCTCCAGCCCGAGTCCTGCAATTCTAATTATTATCTTCTTGCTTATGTTGGCAGCCCTCAGTTTAGTTTATAATTTATAAGTATAGTTCCCCAGCCAGGAATGGGTTAACTTGTGAGATAATAAAGGAATGAAGGTGACTCAGGCCTTGTGAAGTGAGTTTATACCATCAAGTGAGTTATGGATAAGTTCCATTTTCAAAATTTGAATGCAAATAGGCATTGACTTATTGTAGCAGAAAACTGTTGTTAGTTGTTTGTACACTATGTTAGTTACTCTCCTCACTGCTGTGACAAAAACAGCTTAAACAAGGGTTTACTTTAGCTGACAGCCTGAAGGGAGCAGGTTGGTGTCTCAAGGATGGCACAGAGGCAGGAGCTGGGGCAGCTGGTCTCATTGTGTTCACAGTCAGAGAGTGGAAGCAGAGCTGGCTCAGTTGTCCAGGACCCAAGCCCGTGGAATGTGCTACCCACATTTAGGGTGGGTTTTCATACTCCAGTCCAGAGGTTTGCCCCTAGGTAATTCTATGTCCTGTCAAGTTGAGGGCACTAGCCATCACACTGGCTTCACCTTTTGTAACAGATGAATGGTAAATTAGGCAGACAGAGTTCAGAAGCTGGGTGAGTGTGGGATAGTAAAGGAACAGTTTCAATTTGAGAACTTTTAGAAACCTTACATTCAATTTCTCTACTATGAACTAAAGACATAATTTATTTTTCCACCTTTTTTCATTCCTGGCATCATATTTATATATGTATTATATATGTTATAAATGTAAATGGTTCTGTTTTATCTGATGGCACATATTTACAGTTGTGTTAAGACATAACTAATATTTTGATTTTTCCACAGCTTTTTCCAGAATCCTTAGAAAAGATTAGGAAAATAAAAATTATTCCCTAGCATGTAGATGTCATTTGCTCAACTTTTAAATTATAGATTGGTACTTCTACCTTACACATTTCAAATGACAGAACAGATAATTAACATGTTAAGTGCTGGTATGAGAAAAACACGATGACCCTTAATACAACCAACAAACTCATCTGTTGAGAATCCCAACTTGCTCAGGTTGGACCTTACAGTGATTGCCTGCCAAGGTAACTATGCTCTGTTAGTTAGTTAGTTAGTCTGAATTTTCTTACAGTGTCTCAGGGTAGGTTGGACTGAGAGAGACTGAGATGTGCTAAATATGGTTACAAGGCATGGATGTCAGTTTTGATAATGAATATAATCATTAGGGAAAATAGACACTCCAAGGCTACTAGCCAATTTATTCCCCTTTCATAGTCAAATCAGCACATCCCAAATATAATTTTTTGATGAGCATTGAATCAAAACATGTGATTCCATTAGTGGATAGTTTTCGTGTACGAGTTACGCACTCAGCATGTCCTTCATCAGGATGTACAGCATGTGTGCAACAAAGGCCAGCTGTGAGTAGCCTCACTGAACAAAGGCCAGCTGTGAGTAGCTTCTCTGGCAGACTTTAGGTATTCCCTTTCCATTGGCATGTTTTTATTTTCCTACTCTTGCTAGCATATTTTTGAAAATATACAATATTAATACTCAAATTCTTTTTCAGTGTTACAGACATAAACACACTCTGTAAAATAGTCTCCAGAAACTGGAGTTTGGTAACCACATCTATTGATTACTAAGCCATTCAACTATTTATACTGGTCTAAATACAGACTAAATTGCTATAAATTTCAGTAGTTTAGCACAATAAGAGTTCTTTTTCACTCGTGGTATGGTCTAGTTGGGTTATGATATGAGCAAGTGCGGGTGGTCCTACATAGCTATGCAGGGCCCAGCTTTTTCATGGCTTTACTTCCTCTAGAGTCCTTTCCATTCAAACAGTAGATAAGAGAGAGATGAGGGAACCCTCTGTAAGTTTATTTGAAGGATGAAATTGAGAAATAGCACATACTTCGGCCTTCTTTCCATTGACCAAAACATTGTTATGGCTGCATTCAATTGCAAGGTCAGCTAGGAAACGAAGTTCACCTGATATGAAAATTAGAAATGGTTTGGTGAATATCTAGGCAGTCTCTGCCCTACCCGGTTGTTCTTCAGCATGATTTGCATACATAGCTAATTGCTTTTGTATTTCATTCCCTTTACCCGCCACACTCTAAATAATTGTTTCTATAATACTTACTCATCGACTGTTGAACATTCTATGTAGTACCATACTGGAATTTGCCAGCAATTCTTATTTCTCTGTCAAATGCTATTTATACTCCATATTAAAATCACTCTAAAACATTGGCTATTTTCTTTTTTTTTTTAAATGCTTTCTTTCCTTGGTTTCTCATATAAACTCAAATATTTAAGAATCTTTTTATTACTATACCTTAGCTTCTTTTTTTCTTGATATTCCATTTTTTATCTCTCTCTCTCTCTCTCTCTCTCTCTCTCTCTCTCTCTGTGTGTGTGTGTGTGTACACATACATGTGAGTGCCTGTGGAGGCCAGAAGAGGCATTGGATCCCCTGGAGCTAGAGATACAGGTAGTTGGGAGCTGCTTTATGTGGGTATTGAGAATTGAGCTTCTATCATCTACAAGGGCAATGGTGTTCTTAACTACTGAGCCATCTCTAGCCCCTGTAGGTTCTTTCTTAAATGTTACTATCCTCCAAGCAATATCCTTAGTCCTTTATTTTGTTTGTTTGTTTGTTTGTTTATGAAGCAGAATTGGAATTTCATAAGAAAAGGCTTAAGGAAGATTTAAGCAAGGGCATGCGGCACGTAGGGGCAGGGCACAGTAGTATGTGCCCAAGATTAGGCTCAGGCTTCTTAAGAGAGTCCTGTTTACATGTGATCATTATGATATGATATGGTGTCTTTTACTTGTCTCAGTGAATGGCACCCATTCTACCCAGTTTTTTAATCATAGGCATTGTTCCAGTACTTTGTAGTCAGAGGAAGGAGGAAGTTTGAGGCCAGCCTAGACTGTGTGGTGAGACCCTATCTCAAAAACAAAAGAGAAAAGCCAATCAGAACTTTAGAGTCATTTTCCCATTTCCCCTTAATCTCCATGTTAAGTCTGATTGCTTCTGCTTTCTTAGTATCTGCTGGTTTTCTTCACTTTTTGCTTCTCCTGGTCTCATACTCACCGTGTAGCCAAGATTGATCTTTTGATCCTGATCCCTTGCTTTCATCCTTCAAATGCTGGGATGATGGCCTTGTAGGACCACATGCATTCCCAGTCTCATGCTCAGTATTTCCTGTATGTTTGTAAACTAACTGTTTAATCTGTCTCTAGCCTAGTTACTTACATAAATCTACACTGCAGTCACTTGTTCTCGTTGGACTTTCTTTGGACCACCAGCTTAGCCTTTATCTTAGGCTTGTTCCCAGTAGCTCTTATAACTTAAATTAACCTGTTTCCATTCATCTACGTTCTGCCACGTGGCTTTTTGTCCCTTCTCCATTCCGTACGTTTGTCTTCCTCAGTGTCTTGCTGCATCTCCTATGGTCCTAAATTCTAACCCTGAGTTCCTCTCTCCCCTGGAGGCCTGTCTAGTCTCTCGTGCTTAGCTCTTTATTAAATCAATCAGAAGGCACCTTAGGCAGAGATGCATCTTTATAATGTACAAAAGATTATCCCAGAGGACCACACCTGTATGTTCAGCTGATTTTTATTTAACACTATTTGGGTATCTTACAGACACCTCAAATTCACATTTTGATTTCCCTCTCAAGAACCATTCATCTGCATTCTTTCCCAACTCCTTCAACTTCCTAATGCTTAGGAGAAACTTTGGAGTGCTGTTATTGCTTGTCTTTCTTCCTTTTCATTCCTTTCCTTTCCTTTCTTTCCTTTATTTTTCATGCCCTAAATTTAACAGATAAGAACATTGAATTGACTGTGGGTGCACACCTTTAATCGCAGCACTTGGGAGGCAGAGGCAGGTGGATCTCAGGGAGTTTGAGGTCAGCCTGGTCTACACAATGAGTTATAGAACAGCCAGGACTGTTACACAGATATACAGAGAAAAACCCTGTCTCAAAAAAAAAAAAAAAAAAAAAAAAAGGAAGAAGAAGAAGAAAGAAAGAAAAAAGTTGAATTGAACATACTTTCGAACATATTCAGAACCTGATGATTCTCAGCACTTCTTTTGCTATTACTCAGTCATGCCATTATTAATTCTATTTATTTATTTATTTATTTATTTATTATGCATACAATATTCTGTCTCTGTGTATGTCTGCTGGCCAGAAGAGGGCACCAGACCTCATTACAGATGGTTGTGAGCCACCATGTGGTTGCTGGGAATTGAACTCAGGACCTCTGGAAGAGCAGGCAATGCTCTTAACCACTGAGCCATCTCTCCAGCCCCCCATTATTAATTCTTACCTGAGTATTTAAAGCATTCAACATTTTGTCCTTGTGCTCAAAAAAAAAAAAAGATTTATTAGCATATATTCAGTCCCCAATTGCAGTAAACAGAGAACATATATTTCCCATACCACTGTTTTTGGGCTTAGCTGTATTGCCTAATTTGGCTTAAGGTTAATAGGTGAGAAACATGTAGAGGCTTAAGGGTGTTTATGAGATTCAATTTTCCTTTTGTATTTTGATGAGATAATCCTGAAAAGAACTTGCCCCAGGTGTCAGCCACGTTTACAGCTTGAGCCTCAGAAGTCTCAGTTTCAGCCTGAGTCTGAAGTGAATCTGTAGTCTATAATCAAGTTCCGGGCCCCTCAGCCCAGGTGCAGTCTGTGAGCCACAGCAGTCTGCGTGTACAATGTGAGAATAACAGCTTCCTGCTGGATGCCATGGGGTTTGGGAGTTTGTTTTTTGATATGCTTGTGACATCGGTCCACTAATACTCCATTGCAATCTGTTTTTAGCATGACAGCCATAGTATCTGAAAGTGTAAAGCAGATCCTGTCACAGCTGGGAATCCTGTGGTAGCTTCCCACGTCTCAGAGTGTGAGCTGGAGTTGGTGCACAGGTTCCGCACCCTCCCGCCCCTGCCCTGGTGTGCCCACCCTGACTCCATCCAGCTTTGCAGCAGCTGCTTCTTCCCTCAGAGACTGCCTGGCTTAACTGGTCCTTAGGTCTTTTCTCACACGTCACTATCTCACCACCCAGATTAAGTAGCCCCCAGCATTCTGGACTTTGTATATACCCTGGTATTCTGGATTCAGTAAACATCCGCTTCCACTTTTTCTTGTTTCTTAATATCTGTAACCTAACAAACTGTACAATTAGATTTTTAAATGTTTGGGTTTTTGCTTACTGCCACTAAAATGTAAGTCTCTGAGGGACAGGCATCTATGTTGTTTTTATTCATTAATATATACTATAAACTAAGAATAGTGTTAGTTACATAGCCTCCAGAAAACAAATGGGTGAACAAATAATTAATAAATAAGTAATAACATGCAAGTTGGTTTTCTAAAATGTTCACATGCTACCAGTGCATGGCTGTGACACTCAGATTTTAATTCTCTGCAGAAATGGCTATTCATACAAAGTGGCAGTTGCATTATCTCTTTTTTTGGGATGGCTGGGAGCAGATCGATTTTACCTTGGATACCCCGCCTTAGGTGAGTATGCTTCTTCTTCCTAAAATGGAAAAAAGAAAGAAAATTCTTGTAAAACTTGTTTAGAGTTTTTGTTAAATGAATATATGCCTATGGTTTAAATCTCTCTGTGTTGAAGATTCATGTGAGTTGAGTGGGTACATTCTTCTCTTAGTTGAGAGTGTTCGGTTCTGCAGTTGAGCTAAAGCAGGCATTACTGACCTTTCCTGTGTGTTCACCTTTTGGACAACACTTTCGCGGGTGAAGGGTTGTCAGTTGACTGGAACTGTTGTGCTGTGCTAGGCACACAGTGGCTGTGCAGTAAGTGTGTGTGTGTGTGTGTGTTCTTTCTCCCCGAAAGAGTGTCCTTTGCCAGAGTTGTCACTGTTGCCTGAATATAGGAACAACTGCTCTCAGGACAGGTTGGTGTTTTGGTGATCACCATGAGCTTGGAGGAGAGTCTGACTTTATCAGCTGTTAAGACCCTCTCCATCCCTCCACCATAGCTGTACATTTCCCTTTTGCCATGGTTTTTCTAATGTTTAAGGAATCATTTATGTTTGACCATAAGTTTTGTTATGCTTCCTTTTCATATGCTTACCTGTATTTAAGCCTTACAACTCTCTATGTTTATCACCCTCTTTAAATCCTCTTCAGCAGTAGGGAAATTCACCAGAGTGAGGATTTACTGAGCCAAGAGGCTTTGCTATATTCTGTGACATATTTGTTATAATCTTTCTTTTATAGATAAGGAAATTGTCATGAGATTATGAGATATATCCAAGGATATTTAGCTTAATATGCACCCAAATTTTCTGTCTTTGGAGATCATGCTTTACTTACTATAAATTTCTACTTGCATATTGAGCAAATGTAAAGTTTTTGAATGCTCGACTTCCCAACTGTCAACCTAGTCTTCCCATGTTACTACCACAGAGAGCAAAGAGGAGTCCTCCCTGTGGGGCTGGTGCCAGGTATGTTTCTGTTACCTGTGTTTGAAACTTAATGTTACAGTATATAAATAAAAGTCAGTGTTGACTTAGTAAACAAAGAAAATAAAGCTGGGCATGGTGGTGCACACCTTTTATCCCAGCAATTGGGAGGCAGAGGCAGTGGGTCTCTGTGAGTTTAAGGCCAGCCTGGTCTACACTATAGCTCCTGGATAGCCAGGGCTACATAGAGAGAACTTATCTGAAAAACAAAAACAAACAAAAAAGAAAATAGCTACAAGTTGGCAAGATGGCTTACCAGGCACCTAGGTCTTCTACTCTAGTCCATTGTTACTATGACTCTAAGCTGAAATGAGGTATGATAATACTTCCACCATTATTCTTCTTGCTGAGGAAAGCTTTGGCTATCTGGGCTTTTTTTGTGCTTTCATACGAATTTTGAGGGTTTTTTTTTTCTTTTCTGGAGCTAGGGAGATGGATCAGCAGGTAAATTGCTTTCTGTGCAGGCATGAGGCAAGAGTTTGGATCCTCAGCACCTACGTAAAAGCTGGACAAAGCAAGGCATACCTCCAACCCCAAGGAGTAGGGGTAGAAGGGCAGTGGGTTGGGGTGGGATGGACATAAATATATCCCTGGGGCATATTGGCCAGCCAGTTTAGTTGAAATGGTGAGTTCCAGACTCAGCAAGAGACCCAGGTTCAAGAAATAGAAGGAGAACCATTAGAGGAAGACACCTGGTGTTGACTTTGTCCTCCACATGTGTGCTCATAGTTGAGCAGACTCCGTGTGGACACACTGCACACACATGCAGAGAAACACATGGTTTTGTTGTTGTTGTTTTCTTTCTGTTTTTGTGAAAAACTACGTGGTGAGTTTTATTGGGATTATATGGACAATTTGATTATCTTTGGTAAGGTGTCGTCTTTCACAATTTTAATTCTTTCAGTCCCTGAGCATAGGATATTTTTCTCTTTTAGTATCTCCTAGTATTTTCTTTAGTGTTTTACGTTTTCATTGAACAGGTCATATACTCTCTTGGTTAGACCTATTTAAAAGATATTTCAATTTTTGTTGAGACAGTTGAAAATGGAGTTATGTTGATTATTTTCTCAACATGTTGGTTACTAGAATGCAGGAAGACTTAATTTTCTATATTAATTTTGGGTAGCTAAGACTGACCTTGAACTCCTAATCTTCCTACTTCCCTTTTGTATATTCTACCATTGTGAGCCACCACAAGTAACTCTGTTAATTTTGTATACTGCCACTTTTCTGAAACCGTTTCTTAGAGTTTTCTGGCTAGAGTGTTTAGGGTTGTTTATGTATAGAATCATATGATCTGTAAGTAAGGATGCTTTTTGATATCTTCATTTTCTATTTGTTCCCCCATTATTTCCTGCTCTTCTTGTCTTACTGCCCTAAGTACTACTGTATTGACTAACACGGGGAAAATGAGCACCCTTGTTTTGTCCCTGAACCAGTGCAAATGCTTAAATTCTCCATTTCCAATGATGTTGACTATAGTTTTGTCATAAAAAGTTTTGCCAGCTTTTATTGTGTTGTTATACTTTCTCCAATCCTAATCTCTTTATAGGACTTTTATCATAAAGGGATGTTGATTTTTGTTAAGACCTTTTCTAAATCTATTGATGTGATTTCTTATAGTCGTGGATTTGCATATGTTGAACCATTCTTGCATTATTGTTATGAAGTCAACTTGATCATGGTGAATAATATTTTTGATGTGTTCTTGATTAGTCTGCATGCATTTTATTGAGCATTTTTGCTTCTGTTCATCAGGGAGATTGATCTTTATTTGTTGTTATACCTTCACCTGGTGGCAGGGTAATATTAGCTTTGTAGAAATAATTCAGATGTGTTCCTTTGTTTTCTGTTTCATGGAGTAATTTGAGAAGGATTGGTTTTAAGATTATTTTGATTTTATGTGTATGAGTGTTTTGTATGTATATGTACAGTGTATATACCGGGTGTCCTTGGAGGTTAGATCTACTGGAACTAGACTTGTAAATGCTTATGAAACAGCATGTGGGTCTTCAAAACTAAACCTGGGTCATTGTCAAGAGCAGTCAGTGCTCTTAACTGATAAAAAATTCTTCCCTGAAACTCAAGGAAATTTGTAGGGTTAAAGATGTGCACAACCGCTCTTAGTATAGAGTTATGAACAGGAGCTTGAAAAATCCAGGATGAATTATAGATATTTGAGTTGATAGTCAAATTTTGGATGTTGTGTATTGTTTTTATTTTTGTATTTTTTTTCAAGGTAGGGTTTCTCTGTGTAGTTCTGGCTGTCCTAGAACTAACTCTGTAGACCAGCCTGAACTCACAAAGATCCTGTGACCTCTGCTTCCCAAATGCTGGGATCAAAGGTCTTTGCCACCACTGCCTGGCCAGATTTTGGAATTTTAAAGATCATTATTTTTCTTGGACATTTTTGTGGCTTGACAGTATAGATTTGAACTTTCTACTCTGTTCAGTTAAATTTGTATGGCATAATATATTTTGTATGATTAGATCATTAATAAAGGGCTTTGCTACTAAGAGGTATTGTGAAGCTCTGGGGTGCTGAGGGTCTGTTGTTTGTGTTGCTGCAACCCCTGTACCTGCTGGACAGACATACGGAGCTCTACCCCAGGCTCGGATGTGGGTAGATAGAAACATTTTTTTTAAAAGAAGTTTTGTAGAATATATATATATATATATATATATTTGCTATTTTTGTTGTTGATACATGATCTAATCTATTTTGTGACTTTTCTGTACATGAGGTTCCTTTAAAATGTTCTTGTATTTTTATGTGAAGGTTTGATTATTTTTTAAGATTATACTTTTTATCATCATACTATATACAGTATATATACAGAGTTATATACAGTATGTAATAGCTTGATAGAAAGCTAGAAACATTTTAAATATTTACAAGACCTTCTATATTGTGAATTACTTTCCTTTGTGCTTTCCTAGGCTTGCTAAAGTTTTGCACCGTGGGATTTTGTGGAATTGGGAGCCTAATTGATTTCATTCTTATTTCAATGCAGGTAAGTTAGTTTCAGTGTGGAACGTAAACTATAGTCAACACGGGAGTTTGGTGCTCCTCTCTTGGTGTATGTGACACTTCAGGTACTTTAGGAAACAAAGGGTGTGTATACTTTACAGCTTTTCTGGGTTCTAGGCTAAGGGATCAGGTTGCGGTATCAGTGAACATTTCTCAAACTGTAGCTCTATAAACCAAAGGATACTTATTTCAAGGAGGACTGCATGTTCAAAGGTGACAGTGGATATGGGTTCAAGTGAGTTAGAGATTTCTTTACTGGAGAGTTTCCTGAAATATTTATAATTTTACAGTATATTTTGTAGTGAGTCTCTCAGGCAGGTTACAATTATTTCTCTGACTTAGAATTTATATGCCTGACAGTCATGTTCACCTTGTCAATTACCAAAATAGGATCCATTGATGGGATTTTGGTACACATATGAACATTCTAGAGGCAGAGGTAAGATTTTCTTTAGAAGTATATAGGCATTCTCTACAAATTGCACTCTGCAAATAGCAGAAATTTTAATCAGGCTAATTTACTGGATTAACAAAGGAGTGTATGGTGGGTACTCCACATGGTTTCTAGTAGTGGGGATAGCCTCAAGCAAGACCAAATCCAACAGACTTTACATTTTCTACTCATGAGATGTCTTCTCTGTTTCTCTGTGACAGCCTCACCTTCTCATGCTGCAGAGGGTTTGGTGACTGACACAGTTTATGAGATGCTGTCCTTAAGCACTTAAAGTGCCACCAGATGTTCCCTGCTAAATACTAAGCTGCTGTGATTGCTCATGAGGCTTCTTCTGTTAGAGGCAAGGATGACTATTGCCAGATAGCGCTTGGGCAAGCATTTACAGAGCACCTAGTGTCCTCAGTAAGAGTATCAGTGTGCATTTAAGTCATTATGCTCTTCTCGTTCAGCATTGGCACTCTCCAGTTCTGCTGCTTGCTGTTACTGACATGCTTTAAAGCCAGTTGCTCTCAGTGATTTTGACTCTGTTATGTGAAAGGGGGCAGCATATGGACCAATTAAACAAGGAAAATATTTGGAGTTTGTTGTTGTTTTTTGATGCAGGGGTTCTCTGCGTTTCAGCCCTGGCTGTCCTGGAACTTGTTCAGTACATCAGGCTGGCCTTGAACTCAGAGATCCACCTACCTCTGTCTCCTTCTCCTGAGCACCAGGATTAAAGGTGCAAATGTTTGATTTGTTAGTTGGACTTTTCTGACTTTATACACAAGCCACTGTCTACCCAGATATTGTCTCTAACCTTGGAACTGGTATAGACTTGAAGAGCCAAAGGCTCCTATGCACATGGGTGTAGGATCGACTTCTCTTTTTAAATGAAGATGCAATGAAGTTAGGTTTTATTAGTATTATTCAAATTAAAATATCCAAAATTCAATACTCTTTGTTTGTTTTTATTTTGAGACAGTATTACACAGCATAGGCTAACCTTGAACTCCTGATCTTCCTGCCTCTAACTCTAGAGTGCTGGGTTAGATTAGGCAATGCTAGTTTTTTGGAGGTTTTTTTGTTTGTTTGGGTTTTCTGTTTGTTTGTTTGTTTTAGAAAACAGTTTGATTGTATTGAAACCTCCTCCGTTTGTACATAATCAGCGGTTCAAACCAGCATCACTAATGTGCAAACCTGTGAGACAGAATAATTACAGATCAGACAAGGGAGAAGCTAGAAGTAGTGGCTTATTAGGCAGTGTTTGTCTCCCTTTAGGACCTTAGTGTATTGAGCTGCTAGAAGAAAACACCTTAGAATGGGTCATTTATTTTATTATTTTATCTGTTATTGTTTAGTTTTTAAATGTGTGTATGTGTGGACATGGCCTTGAGAGGATAACTCCAAGTAGTTGGTTCTCTCCATCCACCTTCCCACTGGCTCTAGAGATCAAACTCAGGTCTTCTGGCAAGTAATTTACCTACTTACTGAGCCATCTTGCTGACCCTTTTAGTGTTTTGTTTTGTTTGGTTGGAGATTGGGTCTTGCTATATAGCCCATAAGACCTGGAACAGTCCGTTCCTGTCAAAGCCCCAACCTCTTAAATCCAACACATTAAGAATTAGATTTGAGGGACACATTCATATTGTAACAAGTCCTTAGGTCAAAGTTCAAATTCCTAGGTTATGAGGACCAAGGAGTAAAGATGAAAGCTTACATGATAAACTGTGCAGAGTGGGCACAATAGCTTACCAGGTAAAGGCAATTGCTGCCAAGCTTGAGACCTGCGCTCAATTCCTGGACCCCATGTAAAGGTAGAAGGAGAGAACCAACTCTCACAAGTTATCCTCTGATTTCTACCCGTGTGCCATGGCTTGTGTGCCCACACCTGCCACCCAGCCCTACTCACACAAAATAAATGTAATTAAGAATAAATAAATGGGGCCGGAGAGAAGGCTCAGAGGTTACGAGCACTGACTCCTCTTTCAGAGGATCCAGGTTCAATTCCCAGCACCCATATGGCAGCTCACAACTGTCTGTAACTCCAGTTCCAGGGGATCTACAACTTTCACACCAATGCACATAAAATAAAGTTAAATTATTTTTAAAAAAGAATCAATAAACAAGTAAATTAATTCTCTACAGTGTGGTGCTGTCATATAGACAGGTTTAGTGAGCAACTGTACTCAGGGATAGTAAGTCTGAGTGAGTCCTTGCCCAAAGGACTTTACAGTCTTAACTATCCTAAGAGAGGTTTGATAGAACATTCTACTTTTTAACAGAAATATTTCCTGGGGAACCAAGACTTTAAATGAAAAGAATTTTATTTTTGAGTCAGCTGTGGTGGCTCATGCCTGTAATTCTGGCACTTGGAAGATTGAGGCAGGAGTTTGAAACCTGCCTGGGCTACACAGAAAATTCAGGAAAGTTTGTCTTCAAACAAACAAAACGTTGATTCTATCTTGAATATTTTTTTTTCAACTTTGCTAAAATGTTGACGATCCTAGGCTTTTCTGTTTACCTTAGGACATAAACATGAGAGCCGTGGGTAATGATCAGAGAAAGGCAGCCTGTTGAGTGAGAAGCCCCACATACCCTTGCCCTCTGGCATGCATGCTGCAGACTGAAGGAGAAGTAAATGTGCTCCTCCTAGTGTGCCATGCTGGAGCGCTGCCCAGCTTCCTCAGTGGGTGCCCAGTGTGGCTCAGCAGTGCACAGAAGCACACGACGGGTACAGATCACATCTAGTCGCGTGTTCCCACGCTGTCCGTTTAACCTTAGGGTCATTTATTAGGAGAAATAAATTAGATAACTAAGGTGACTGGTGATTTGTGTTAGTTTTGCTCTAGCTTAATTAGGGAGATCCAGTTCACTCTGGGGGCATTTAGTGTCTTAATAACAAGTGTTTAAAACTGGTCTGACCAGTCCCTAAGCTGTGTTTTCCTCAGGAGACATCATGGTGAGTTTTACTCCTGAAATAATAATATTTTTTTGCTGGATGGTGGTGGTGCACGCCTATAATCCCAGTACTTGGGAGGCAGAGGTAGGCGGATCTCTTGAGTTTGAGGCCAACCTGGTTTACAGAGTAAGATCTAGGACTGGTTCCATAGCTACTAAGAAACCCTTTCTTGAAAAACCAATAATAATAATCATATATTTATTAGTCATTTAGATTAAAATTACCAGTTGTTAAAATCAAATGAAATTGAGTGTCCAAATCCACAAATTCTGGTACTTACGTAGACATTTTTATGCTAATTCAACTGTGATTCTGGTAAGATGATTTTCATACCTTTATATAAAAAATAAACATACAGAAAAGTCAGTATGGACACAGTGGAATTCAACTTTTAGGAGCTATAAATGTTCTTCTCTGGGCCATTGGGATGAACATGGCTGCATTATTGTCTTACAGTAGACAGCTGAGTCAGTTGCTTCTTCACTGACTTGATAGCTCCCTGGGAGATGATTTGATCTGGTTAGTATTTTGTCCTGTCACAGTATTAATATTTGCATTCTTTTTATGGAGAAAGATAGAAGTAGAAAAAAGGTATGTTGGCTCATGACTGTAATCTGAGCACTCATGGGTGAAATGATTTTCAGTTGAAGGCTAACTAGGGCTACCTCATGTATCCCAGCAAAACAGTGAAACCATGTTTCCACAGAACAAACACATAAAAAGAACAATAAAACCCAAGTTGTGTCAGTCTAAACACTTGTTTAATCCTAGCACTTAAGAGGTTGAGGATGGAGCAGTAGGAGTTCTAGGTCAGTCTGGACAACACGAGACCCTGACTCAAAAAAGAAAAAGGAAGACCGTTAGTGCTTATCTGTTCATTTGTTTGTGGTTCTGGAGCCCAAGCCCAGAACCTTGCACATGCTTACTTTTAAATGCTCTGCCGCTGACCTACATCCCCAGCCCTTCTCTTTATCTCTGAATCCATTCATGACATTTTAAATATACAGAATAGTTGAGTTATCTAAGAAGCATGGTGTCAACTACAGTGCAGTTCATTAAGTGGGGACCATATATGTTGCTGAAGTTTAGGTAATAAAGTGCTTACTAGTAGCTACATTTTTTCATTTAGTTTATTTTTATTGAAATGTCACCTGAATGTGTCTAAAAATTTATTTTACAATAATAGAATCAAATGCTTAAAATTGCAGATACAAACATCACAATAAAGTTCAAATAAAGTAAGCTTTTAGTATGTAATAAAATCTTTAGCAGAGTAACCAAAACTACTTTATTTAAATGGACAGTTCAAAGTGTTGATTACATGCAGTAATACTGAGCAAGCATCACTATCTGTTTACAAAACTTTTCTGTCACCAATAAAGAGTAACTACCACCTCCTTTCTCCAAATGGTAGCCTCTAGTTTCTCTGTCATCGTGAACTGTACTATATATTTGTCCTTTTTGTGTCTGGCTTAGCATCCATCAGAACTTCATTCCTTTTAATTACATACACATCTTTTGGTGTGTATAATTATATGTGCTATCACATTCACCTACTTTATACTTTAAGTATTTATCTGATGGCTCTTGGCTACCTGAATAATGCTGATATCAACATTTACACACAAATATCTAAGTCTTACTCCATTCTTATAACTATAGATCTAGAAGCCTTGAGAAAAGGTAAACTTGTGCGTGTGCTTGTGTGTGTGTTTTCTTGAATGTGGAATTAAGAACTGAAAGCTAGATACATGCTCTGCCACTGACCTATACCCAAGTGCAAAGGTAACTTTTTATATAAAACTAAACACAGCCAGCAGTGGTGGCATACACCTTTAATTCCAGTACTTGGGAGGCAGAGGCAGGTGGATCTCATGAGTTTGAGGCCAGTCTGGTGTACAGAGTACATTTAAGAACTGCCAGGGATACAAAGAGAAACCCTGTCTTGAAAAAATGAAAAAAAAAAAAAAAAAGCCCAAACCTAAACCCAGAGAAATTCTGTTTTTAAAAGGATACAGTAGGCTAAACCAAGAGAAACAGGCTGAGTGAGAGGATGACAACAGTAAGAATGCTCCAGATTAACCAAAGAATAATAGCTTAGTAGAAAAGCATAATAAGGGGGCTGGAGAGGTGGCTCAGAGGTTAAGAGCATTGCCTGCTCTTCCAGAGGTCCTGAGTTCAATTCCCAGCAACCACATGGTGGCTCACAACCATCTGTAATGAGGTCTGGTGCCCTCTTCTGGCCTGCAGGCATATACACAGACAGAATATTGTATACATAATAAATAAATAAATAAATAAATAATAAATAAATAAATATTTTTTTAAAAAAAGAAAAGCATAATAAATTAATAGGCAATTGAGAATAGGTTATTCACATAACTAATAAGCAAATAAATCTTCCTGAGCATGTACTCAGAAAACTCATGTTCCTGCCTTCCAGGGAACCTGCACAAAGATGCCTACTACAGCTCTGTTTGTAGGTCTGCCCACTATTAGGGAAATCCTTTGTAACGTTAGACAGTAGTTATAATAGCACTTGCCCAGATGTATACACAGCCGCATGAAAATGGGTTAAAATCATAGTTGACTGTGTCAGTTTTTGCCAGGTCTGGTGGCTTGGGCCTATAATCCTGGCTATTTGGGAAGCTGAGGCAGGGAGACAGCAAGTTCAAGGCTAGCCTGGGCTGCAGAATGAGTTCAAGGCTGGCCTATGCCAGTTAATGAAACCCTGTATCAAAAGAAAGTGAAGATACTGTATCCGTGAGACTGCTTAGTCTGCTTGCCAAGCATGCAGGAGCTCTGATTTAAATCCCACCCCAGTACTCAAACAAGCAAAAAAGAAAGAAAAGAGTTTTCAGTTATAAAGATACTATTAGGTAAATTTTAAGAAGATTTTTTTTTTCTTGTTCAGGGGGGTGGGAGTGGCATTTCAAGGCATGGTTTCTCTGTGTAGCCTTGGCTGTCCTGGAGCTCTCTCTGTATACCAGGTTGGCCTCTAATTTAGAAATTGCCTGCTTCTGCCTCCCAAGTACTGGGATTAAAGATGTGTGTCACTACCGTCTGGCTGGCAGAATTTTTTAAAAGTTTATTTTTATTTTATGTATATGAGAGTTTTGCTTTCATGCATGTCTGTGTACTGATCCATTCCTGGTGCACACAGAGGCCAGGACTGTGGGTGTTGGATCCCCTCAAATTGAAGTTACGGACAGTTGTAAGCCACTATGTGGGTGCTACAGAGCAGCCACTGCTTTTAGCTGCTTAGCCAGCCCTCCTGCCCCACTGTTAGGTAAATTTAAAGTAGATATTTATTCAAAGAATGCCACATTTCTAAGAATAAGTACAGATCCAAATCACATGGCAGCTCAGTGTGCCTATTGTGTGTGTACTTGTGAGTAAGAGTGGGTGGGAGTAGGTATGAGTGTGGGGGTTATCTTGTGTGGACCCTAATCCAGTGTGATAATTGGCCCGAGAATGACAGTTGACTCCAGAAGCTTGAAGCTTCTGTCTTACCGAACTGTAAATGTCTGCTACCCTACAAAATGGGTTACAACAGCTTTAGGAAACTGCTGGGTTTAAATTTCATGGCTGTAGGGCTTTATACTAAGGAGACAGTATGCGCATGTGTGGAAGCACATGACATGGCATACATGTAGAGGTCAGTGGACAACCCTGTGGAATTGGATCTCTCCTTCCATCATGGGCTCCAAGAACTGAACTCAGGCTTTCTAGCTAGGCAACATACACCTTTATTCTCTGCAACATCTCATTGACCCCAAAAGTGCTTCTAGAGTATGTTGGCCCTTTTGATCACCAGCTTGTTTGACGAGGATCTTTGAAGAACTAACAAATACTTAAGGGAGCCAGGCAGTGGTGGTACACACCTTTAATCCCAGCATTTGGGTGGCAGAGACTGGTGATCTCTGTGAGTTTGAGGCCAGCCTGGCCAATAGCCAAGCCCACACAGAGAAACTGTCTCAAAAACCAAAACCAAAAGAAAAATAAATTTAAAAAATTAAAAAAGATAAATAGCTTAAGGGAAAATTAATGCTGTAATATGATTGCTACATTATATTTAAAATTGCGATTCATTCTTGTAAACTATACTGAGTGCTGTCTTCAGTACAGGAAAGGGGAAGGCAACCAACAGACCAACCCAAAGCATTTTCTGCAAGTTAGTGACTAACATGTTGTAAAACATCTGTGCTTAAAATAAGCTTGCAGACGGGCGTGTTAGAAATGCATGCTATTGAGAAGTCACACAATCATGGATCACCTCCTTTCTAACATTTGTATATTTTTCTTCAGTGAGTAAACAATTATCAGGAAAGATAGTACAGGAAGGAAAAGATAATAGAACAACAGGCTCAGTTCCAGTCTGATCACACACCCCAACCTGTTTTTACAGTGCATGTAGCCTCTTTCCCCTAGTTGAGCTTCACTTCTTTGTTTTCTTAGTAAAGTCACAGAATATGTTGTCTTCTAATCACCCATTTTTCTCTTAGCTTAATGTTCCTGGTAATTCTTCATGACCCTAGCTACAAAAAAGTCACAGATGCTTTAATTTTTACTAAATTTATACATAGCATCCATAAATGTCAGACAAGTTAATTTACTGTTTAGGAATTAAGTCAACATGCGTAGCAGCAGCTGACGTGGTGTCTGGCTATGTAAGAATTAGTTGAATCCACACTAGAGGAAGCTCCCTGTTGGCAGGGATGGTATCTTAGTTGCTGTTACATGCAGAATGTCTGGAGCCTTCCTGGAATAGAGAAGGAATTAAGTTTTTGTTGAGTAGTTTTTGTTTTTATGAGATGGGTTCTCATTTATGTAGCCCTAGCTGGCCTCAAGATCTTGTGTTCAAGCAATTCAATTCCTGGGTTTCCCTGCCTCAGACCCCAACCCCAGATATCTGGGACTTATAGCTGCATACTTTTGCATTCAGCCTTTTTAGGTTTTGAGGTTGAATGAACTATTTATTAATTTTTTAAAACTAGAGTCTTTTTTGTTTTTATCTTTTAGATTTATGAGTGTGAGTGTTTTCCCTGCACATATGTATGTATACCACATGTGTGCCTGGTGCTCTCTAAGGTTAGAAGAGAGTGTCAGATCCCTGGGAACGGAGCTGTAAATGGTTTGAACTACCATGTAGGTGTTAAGTCCCAAAGCCAGGTCCTCTGCCTGAGCTGCAACTGTTCATAACTGCTGTGCCATCTCTGCAGACCATGTTTGTTTATTTCTGTGAGAGAGTCTTTCTGTGTGGATCTGGCTGGTCTTGCACTGTTGGGATCCCCTTTCTGTTCTTCTCCAGGAGGACAGGTTCACATCTCAGCAGCCAGCTCTGCCTTCACTTAAGTGAGAAGTGCTAATGAGAGCTTTCTTTAGTTGTATAACCCTTAGAAGAGTATTTTTAAGTCTGTACCCTCTGTATATTTTTAAATTGACATTTAAGTGTTCCATCATAAATTCGAATAGCTGCATAGGATGTCATTTCAAATATTGACATGTTTAAATAAAACTGTTACATCAATTTTTAAATGTACCCAACAGACTATAAATACCACAAATTTTAAATGTCAGTTACTTTATAAAGAAAGGAATATACTCTTCACAAACTATAATATTTTTTTTACTTAAAATATGAATGCTTTTATGTAAAGGTTCTGGAAAAATGAGATAATTGTGACTGGTGCTCAGAGTGACACAGCCTTGACTGGTAGAGACGCATGCTGGGCATTTGCAGCAGCCCCATCCCAGCAGTGTGGACCCCAAACACTTTGCCAGACTGTTGTGTTTCTTCCCACATGAACTCTAATAATTATCAGAAGTGTTCTTTAAATACCCCTTTAAACGTCTTAGAAACAACAGCCAACGCTGACATACTGACAGAAACTTAGGAAACTATTTTCCACGCTGTTAATTACCACAAAGTACTGCATTGTGTGAGGTCCCTTGGTAGCCCATCTTTTTATTCTAACAGTCTAATCTGAAGTTGCATATGCAGGCTCCTCATTTGGAGCTACTCCCATGATGTGGGAATGCTGGCTCTCATCCCTTCATCTGTAAATATCTAGCCATAGTCATAAGCCACAAACAGGCCAGTGAAAGTTCCTCCCTGGAGCTGGTGTGTTGATAGTGAGGGAGAGAAGTATATTGGAGAAGGCTGTGGGAATAGGCCTGCAGGGAGAACAAAAGCAGAGCATAGAGTGGGGAGGCCAGAGTAAGGGGCACAGAATGCAGACTGGAACCCAGTTTTTCTTACCCCTTTTTATCCTGGGAGCTCTCTGGGTCTCTTTCCCCTTCACCTACTTTGTTTTCTTCTTAGACTTTTTCCCCCCTTCACCTACTTTGTTTTTATTTTTGTGTGTGTGTGTGTGTCTACTGAAATAATTTTATTGCCTACTAATAAAAGTAAGCTCATATCTTTTGTAAAGGAAAAGGGCTAACTTTAAATTTTTGTCTTTTCTAGATTGTTGGACCTTCAGATGGAAGTAGTTACATTATTGACTATTATGGAACCAGACTTACAAGACTCAGCATTACTAATGAAACATTTAGAAAAACACAGTTCTACCCATAAGTGTTTGAGAAGAGGATCAGTAAGTGCATATCTGTCTCACCTTAATTCTGTGTTTCTCATGGACTTTTGAGGTGGTGGGACCATAGGAAGATTTCAGAGATCATTTACTGCTCTAAACCTCCCACTTCCTATATCAGCGAATTCAGGTCCATGTCTGTGTGTCCCCAGTCCACTGACAGCATTCTTATGCTGCTCAAGCTCTTGCAGTTTCCTGTCAGACTTGGTTCTATGCAGACTCCTTGCTTTCAGAGAATATTGTTTTCAGCAGGAAAATATTGTATAGTGGTTACGGTGAGGTGTGCTGTACGTGTTTCTCCATGAAGTGCTTTCTGCTGTCCCTCTCTTTGGACCAAGATAGTTGTTGTAGTATGAGTGGCGGGGCTGTGTCCCCACCACCCGGCCGCCTGCACGGCTAGCTTTATACCCGAAATAATTACATGGAAACTGTATTCTTTTAAACACTGCCTGGCCCATTAGTTCCAGCCTCTTATTGACTAGCTCTTACATATCGATCTAAACCATTTCTAATATCCCTGTAACACCACGAGGTGTCTTACCAGGGAAGATCTTAACCTGCGTCTGTGTCCGGTAGGAGAATCATGGCAACTCCTTGACTCAGATTCTTTCTCCCAGCATTCTGTTCTGTTTACTCCGCCTACCTAATTTTATGTCCTATTAAAGGGCCAAGGCAGTCTCTTTATTTAACCAATGAAATCAACACAAAACAGCAGACTCCCACATCAGATAGTCGTTTGTTTCAGTTTTGATTTGGTTTTGAGAAGTGTTTTTTTCTTCTTCTTCTTCTCTTCTTCTTCTTCTTCTTCTTCTTCTTCTTCTTCTTCTTCTTCTCCTTTCTCTTCCTCCTCCTTTCCTTTCCCCGTCCTCTCCTTCCTCTTCCTCTTCTTCTAATTTATTCTTTGACAATTTCACCCTGTATATATGTTCTGGTCTGGTCACATTCACCTCTCCAACCTCTGTTACCTACTTCCCATCTCCACTGCTCTGCCTCTCTCCTCATTCACCTCTCTACTCTCTCACCTACTTCCCACCTCCACTGCTCTGCCTTCCTCCTCCTATCAGTTCCCCTCTCATTATCACATCTTCTTGCTTTTGTTTTGTGACACATTGGATGAGACACCAACCACTGGGACAGGGGTTATTACCAGTAACTGCACTGCTGAGAACAAAGACTCCCCCATCCCATCAGCCATCAAGTGCCAATAGCTCTCCTAGGAGGAGGCTCTTTTCCTATCAGTAACTAAATGTTGATGGCCTGTTTCTTTTCTTTTTTTTTCAATGCTGGGGATTGAACCCTGTGCCTATCCCATGCCAGGGAAGTTCTCCACCACTGAGCTCCATCCCTGTCCTGTTTCTTGTTTTTTCCAGATAGGTACCAGTAGAAAGTTTAGAGTGACCTAGAACTTGCTATGTTTCCTAGCATGACCTCAAGCTCCAGGTTCTCTTGTTTCCACCTACCGAATGATAAGATTATAAGTTTGTGCCAACACTCTAATATTAATAGGATTCTTAACCTTCCCTTCCTTCTTCCCTAAATCCAAAATCCTAAACCCTCATTCCCTGTAAGTACTAAAGATTGGCTCTACCCATGAGGTTACTAACAGGTTTCAGTCTTTAGTAGGTCTCCCAGCTGGAATGAGAGGTGCTGTAGTCTTCCTGGTTGATATCTCCTGCTACAAAGATTTAGTCCTTTAATATGTCAATCTAGTTAATAATTTTCCAGTGCTGTCTGGTTGTTCTCAGAAGGACATGAGTAGGTCAGGAAATCTGTTTCCTGATACATTTGATCTCTCTAATGGAGAAGTATTGTAAAGCATGTGGGTAGCATGTATGGCACTTATTACATTAAAACCCACCTTCAGCTGTCCATCTACTCTCAGACAGGCTGAAGAAAGGTAGGTTGGATGTCCAGACCCTGTCATAGAACTCCATCTCAGAGACTTGTTCTAGAGGTCAGGAAGTGAAGAGACATTGTTCAGTGTATTATGGTGTATAAACAGAATATAACACATAAGTTTGCCTAAAAAGTAGATTATTTTTCTTATATTGAATTATTGAGTATATATTGTTATAGGATTGAATAGTGACCATTATTGCAAAATACAAAACTGACTGTCTAAAAAGTTTCCAAATTTTCACTATAGTCAAGACTGGCATGAAGCTTACTGTGTGGCCTAGGCTAGCCTCAAACTCTTCATTCTGCTGTCCAAGCTTCCTGAGGGATGGGGTAACAGGCATAAGCCTCCATACTTGGTTTCAAATCCTTTCTTATAGAACACCCAGTGCTCTCCCAAAGGACTTGAGTTTACTTCCAAGTAGCCAATTTGGGTGGTTCATAGCTGCCCATGTCTCCACTTCAGGGTTTCTAATACTGTCTTCTGGACCCTTAGAGAAGCTGCAGTTGCATGAGTACCCTCCCACACACAAATATATAATTAAAAATAAAGTAATGGTGTACCTGTGGAACATGCCTGCCATGTTATCCATGTGGAATGTGCTGCCATGGTGTACCTGTGGAAGTCTGGTCTCTCCCACCATGCGCATTCTGGAGTTTGAACTCACCTCATCTGGCTTGGTGGTCAACACCTTTACCCACTGAGCCATCTCTCCCTCCCACCCTTGTGATATTTTTTATAGCATATAAAACTACTGTAAGAGTAAGGGGAAAATGTCTTGAGCAGATAAAGTGTTCAAGTGTCCATCCTGACCTAGGAGCACTGCCTAGCATGCCTAAGGCCACATTGCATCCCCAGCTGAAAAGGGAAAGAAACAGAAATGTGTCTGTGTAACCTCATGGGAGCATTGTTTAACTTTCTTTTCCTTTTTTGTTTTAGGATTTGAGCCTCCTTGATTTCAATAGAGAGCCCCATATATGTGGAATTCCAGATTTTCCTTTTCCTTAAGTACCACTTTTGGGTGTGGATGATGTTTTGGTGTGTGCTCAATTTTGATTTGTTGATTTAGCTAAAAGTATTATTCCTAGATTTATTTAATAGTCTTTCTCAAAAATCAGTATAATAGTTTTTTGTGGGCTTCTGTCTCTATGAGATAGCGACCCTATTCCTGTTACTGTTATTGTTTTACTGTACTGTCCTTTACATGTCACGTGTCATTTTTATTTGTGAAAAATAAAAATTATAACTTATTGACATTTTATTCCCGTTATTTTTTTTTTTTTTTTTTGGATTTTTCGAGACAGGGTTTCTCCGTAGCTTTTGGTTCCTGTCCTGGAACTAGCTCTTGTAGACCAGGCTGGCCTCGAACTCACAGAGATCCACCTGCCTCCGCCTCCCGAGTGCTGGGATTAAAGGCGTGCGCCACCACCGCCCGGCTTTATTCCCGTTATTAAGAAAACCTTCTTATCATCAAACAAAACTGTCTTACACATTGTGATCCTTTGAAGCAGTCAGTTCATGGTGTGAACAAGCAGGGTTCATACTGGTTGGGGCTACAGTGTCCTATGGGATCCTATGGGCTACAGAGCCCACTGGGATGCTGCAGCCTTGAGTTCTGTGTTGTGTGATGCCCAGGGACTGGGAGGCCGTGGATACTTCTTGTCTCTGAAATGTGAACTTTGTCTGTTTTGCTTGGAGAGTGACACACCAGCTATGGACGGCCAGGTATGACTACTCCAGCTCACTGCAGTTACAGCTGACACTGGGTGAACCGGGTGGGGGCACCAGCTAGATGATTGCTGTCTGCCAGCTGTAAACACTGCCAGGCAGGTGCCAGCACACTGGGGTCTGAAGGAAGAAAGCAGCCCCTGTGTGTTAGCGCCTAGTTTTCTTACCGTGTAAGAGGGGCTTTAAGAAGATGAAAATCAGCTGGGTGGTGGTGGCACACACCTTTAATCCTAGCACTCAGAAGGTAGAGGCAAGAGATCTCTGAGTTTGAGGCCAGTCTGGTCTACAGAGTGAGTTTTAGGACAGCCAAGACTACACAGAAGCCCCATCTCAAAAACAAACAAACAAAACAAAACAAAAAACAAACAACAACAACCAAAAAAAAAGGGATGAAAATGTTACCTTGATTTCTGCATGAGCATTGTTGTCATTAATTTGACTGGGAGAACTAATATTTGCATTTTTTTAAAAGGCAGAATCTCATAGCCCAGGTTGGCCTTGAACCTACTGTGTAGTCCAGGATAACCTTGTACTACACCTGCCTCCACCTTCCAAGTGCTGGGATGATCATATCCACCATCATACCCAGTTTATGTGGTGCTGGGGATCAAGCCAGGTCTTCATGGATGTAGACAGGTACTCTACCTGCTGGGCTACATTCCTCAACCCCAAAGCAGGCACGTCTCAAAGTGTCTGTTTCAATACACTGTATTACAAAGAGTTGTTGACTTTCTTTTCAGTGTACTTCCATGACAAGAACACTTTTGTCCATTTCTCTGTTGCATTATATATGTAATATGTTTACAGATGTTTCTTCTGTTACTCATTTTTATTCTCTTCAAGTTTGTCAGTTTTTCCTTTTGTCAAGCATTATTTCATCATGACTGTCTATTAGTATGTATGCATTTTATATAATTACCCTAGCTTTTAAAGTAGCGGGCAGAATTATGAGGTTCATTTACTCCTAATCTCTTAAGGGTAAATGGAATGAACCCCTTCGGTCCTGCAGAAACATCTAGTGCCCTGTAGTCGTCATTTACAGATGCACCTGAAAGGGTTAATGCTGTTTCCAGGAGTAACTGTACCCAGACACTTTGTTCTTAGTCCCAGCTTTGCCTCTATTATAGAAGGCCAAGTCCTAGGTAATTTATAAGACGCAGAAGTCACTTTTTCACAGTGCTGGGGGCTTGGAAATTGAATGTTGGAGTGCTGAACTGTATCATGACATGGCAGGGAGAGAACAAGTAAACGAACTCAGGTTCCCCACCCTCCTGACTTCATGATCCCTACTATACCCAAAAGCTTTACCAATATACTACCATATATACTATCCATACTCTACCAAGTAAGTGAGTTTGGGGATGAATTAAAGTGATAGGACCACATAAATAAACTAAAGCACCTTCTTAGATGTCACAGACTTTTAGATCTCAGCCAGCATTTATTCACAGGTCCACAAAGATTATAAGAAATATAAATTTATGAGCATGGTTTGTTTTACACAAATTTTTTTCCCTCTCTTCCTCCCTCTCTTCCTCCCTCTCTTCCTCCCTCTCTTCCTTCTTTCCTTCCTTCCATATACTGTCTGTCCATCTGCTGTCTGCCTGGTTGCCTTCCCTTCCTTCATCCCCTCCAAGTCCTGCATACCCACCAGGGTCTTGCGCATGCTTGGTGAGCACCGTGCCCTTGAGCTGCATCCTTAGGTCTTTTCACCTTATTTTAACCTAAATGCATAAGAACATGTCAAGTAGTTTGTTAGGCACCCAGAAAGCTAAAGAATTTATTTCTGTTTCTTTTAGGAATTTTCATTGTATTATACAGAGCTACTGGAGGCCATCTTCATTGCAAATCTGCAATGTACTTTAAGCTTATTTTCCCCACAACCACTGCCCTGACCATGTCACTCCCTTCCATTAGTTTTCTTTGTTTCTCTGGTCTAGTGGTTCTCAATGCTGTGGCCCTTTAATACACTTCCTCACATTGTGGTGACCCTTACCCATAAAATTATTTTCATTGCTGCTTCGTAACTACTTTTGCTACGGTTATGAATCATAATATAAATATGTTTTCCGACGGTCTTGGGTGACCACTGTGAAAGGGTTCTTCAATCTGGGGTCACGACCCACAGGTTGAGAAACAGCTGTTCCAGATGGTGTCTCATCTGTACATAAGAGAAAATGTGAGCTCTGTTTTTTAAATTTAATCTTTGTGTGTGTTGTTTTTGTATGTGTGGTGTGTCCGAGGGTGTTTGCACACCACATGCGTGTAGAGGACAGGGTAAGATGCTGTGTGTTCTGTATCGCTCCTCACCCTTTTGCTTTGGGATGGGCTGTCACTGAACCGGAAGCTCACTGTTATGTCCTAGTGTGGGGTTGCTGGACTCAAGTCTGTGTCCCGCTGTGCTGGAGGTTCCAGGACAGGTCCTCGTGCTCTCAGAGGAAGCCACCTCTCCAGTCTCCCACTCCTCGTGGTTGTAAGGATCCCACATCTTCCCACACACTACTTCTCTGTTTATGTACAAACAGGCTGGTTCCCTGACCGAGCTGTTGTGAACAGTGCTGCAGTAAAATGGGTGTGCGCTTTTCCTTGTGATTTGCTGACGTGGGATTTCTGAGTAATACGTGGGGGTGGTGTAGCTGCGTCACATAGCAGGCCTATTTTTAATTTGTGGGGATTCTCCATATCGATTTCCACAGTGGACTCACTTATATTCCCAGCAGTGGGTAAGGGCTGCTTTTTGTCCACATCCTCACCATCTTTAGTTGTTTGTTATTACGACTGCTAAAGCATCTTATAGCAAGAAACCAGCAAGGGAGAAAGTGAGTTCTGAAAATCCAGGCCTCCCTTTCAAAAGGCGCATGCCTAAGGCTGCCCTGTGTTTCTTCCCTTTGCACGCATTAGCCAGCAACCCTTGCACTTTTTCAAAACTATTCACAAAACTGATGCATCTGCTGAAGAACTTTGGAAAACACTGTTTCTGCTAGTTTGTTATGCATGCTTACACATTTTTCTCACAGAAATGATACACTCTGCACACTTTTATGACAGCTTCACCTTGTAAAAAAAGTTTTTGTCTCAATATTTTTATTTGTATTTTATGTTTATATTTATATATAAATAAAGATATATATTGCATTTATTTTATCTTACATATATATGTGTATGTGTGTTGGGTGTGTGCGTTGCTTACCTGTGGAGGTCAGAGGACAGCCTGCAGGAACTACTTACCTCTCTCTACCATGTGGATCTGGGATTAAGCTCAGATGATCAGGCTTGGCAGCAAATGCCTTTACCTGGTACTCACAGAACCATCTAGCCAGCCCTCAATAAATACTCTTTAAAAAAATTTTTTGTTGTTGTTGTTGCTGAGACAGCATCTTACTATTTAGCCCTAACTGGCCTGTGGTTCTATGTTGTAGACCAGCTCAGCCCTTAAACTCACCTTTGCTTCCTAAGTGCTTGGATTAAAAGCATATGGCACATGATTGGCTACAAAATTGCTGCAGAATGTTCTATGTCTGTACCAAATTTATGCAATCCTTTATCACTATCCCAGCAATACTGACCAATTATGACTTTTGCCCTAGAATTGGAATCTACCTGTCTTAGTTAGAGTTTCTGATGCTGCAATGAAACACTATGACCAAAAAGCAAGTTGGGGAAGAAAGGGTTTATTTGACTTAAACTTCCACATTGCTGCTCATCATCTAAGGAAGTCAGGACAGGGCAGGAAGCTAGAGGCAGGAACCGATTCAGAGACCACAGAGGAATGTTACTGGCTTGCTCTCATGGCTTGCTTAGCCTGCTTTGTAGAACCCAGGACCACCAGCCCAGGGATGGCACCACCTATAATGGACTGGGTCCTCCCCCATCAATCACTAATTAAGGAAATGCCTTACAGCTGGATCTTATGGCGGAATCTTCTCAGTTGAGGTCAAGTTGATATAAGACTAGCTGGCACACTACCTCAGGTTGCTAGACTTGCAGAACACACAAACAGCTTCACTCAGAGTTATTCATGAGCCGGGGTTTTGGTTTGGTTTTAGAATTCCTATGTGCAGTGTCAGGTAAGCAGGGTAATGGAGGAGAAATGAAGTCTAACACTCCAAACCCGAGTTTAAACACAACCATGGTTAAGTTCCCAGTTTCCTTGCTGCAGCCTAAGTGTGAATGGTGCATTGCAGAAGCCTGGGCCTGCTCTTTGCTGTCCACTTGGGCCAGTACTTATATTGGTTTTGATTGCTGTTTCTCACTTCTGAGGGCCTGGGCGGGGACAGGAGCAGAGCTCTAGAACCCGACACCTGGAGAAAAGTGCGGGCTGTAGGGTTGGGGGGAAGTAGCAAGTCCAAGTGACAGGATGTCAAATGCTGGGCTGTTACTGAGTTGCTCACCAAACACTTTGGTGGGAGAGGTGGCAGATTCTAAGAGGGCGCTCATTCATTCCGTCTTCGTTTTTCTTGTTTGTTTGTTTTTTGTTTTTTCCCTGCTAAGAGGAAAAGAGGAACAAATACATTTAGAAAATGAAGAGCATCACACATGCCCACAATCCCAGTATTCAGGAGTCTGAGGCAGGAGGATCAAAGGTTTGAGGCCCGCCTCCGCTACGAACAGTTCTGAACCCAGCCAGCCTGGGATACACAATAAGACCCTGCTGGCGCAGGAGCCACACAAGCCCTGTCCCCACGAGCTGCACCCTCTAAGCCCCTGAGTTCTGAGCTGCATTGAGCAGCCAAATGAGGTTCAGAACAATGTGGGCTAAAAACTCAGCATGGTAAGCGTTACTCCTTCCTGTGTCTTCTTAGAGCCTCATACAGATTCTTCCCCAAACACTAGTTCTCTTAAAGCTTCATTACTGTCTGACAGAGGACACAACTTTACACTCCTAGAAAAATATTGTTAAGAAAAACACTCGTAAAAATGATAAGGTGTACAAATCTTAAAGTTTCAAATGTTAACTTCTTAAAAGTTGTTTTCCATATGCAGTCATTGTGCTAAGTTCGTCATGTATCTTAAATGATATAATTCTGTTCTGTGGTTTGCGGCAGTGGTGCTTGTTTTGAGACATAAATACCAAAAAATGTTTCATGACTACCAGCATGAGATTAAAAGTGATTAATGTCGGGCTGGAGAGATGGCTCAGGGGTTAAGAGCACTGACTGCTCTTCCAGAGGACCTGGGTTCAATTCCCAACACCGACATGGCAGCTCAAAACTGTCTGAAGATCCAATTGCAGGGGATCTGACACCTTCACAGCAATGTACATAAAAAAATAAAGTTAAATAAAAGTGATTATTTTCAAAACCAGAAGGTTTACTCTTTTTCTGTCATCTATAGCACATTGATGACCCAAAAGGGGATTGTATTTGTAGGGCAATGGGAGAGATACTCAATGGGACCAGACTGTATGGCTCTGTTTATTTTTTCCAGGGGCAAATGAAGCTATCAATATCTGTAGGTAGCAGGATTGCAAGTCAGTCTTTTGCATTTTGTACAATAAAAATGCATTATTTTCATGCACATATTTGACACGGGATTATGAGTGAAGTAGAACAAAGAGTCCACATGCATCTTATTCTTTTTCTTCCTCCAGATATATCTGAGGCTAACTTAGCTTCAGTGCAGCCATGACAGGCTAACAATACTGGGTCTAGGCCTCACTCTTACAATACCCAGGAAATACCACAGACTGGACCCTGCTGGAGACCAGTGAGGACTGAGACAAAAAGTGCTAGATGTTCCAGAACATTAAGGATAGCTTACATGGCTTGTGTATAGGTTGCCAATTTCCTTACAGCAACGCCAGTACCAGTCCCTGTTTGACAAGACTTCTGTTGCCCGGCTACTGCCCAATCAGGAGCCCAACCCCCATCTGAATCTGGAGTTTCCCTACCCCCCACATTCTTTACTCCTTAAAAAACCCTGACATAGCTCAGCTCGAGACTTCCTGATCCACCCACTGTGTCAGAACGAACAGAGGACCCAAGTTCAAGCTTGCAATAAAGGCTCTTTGCTTTTGCATATGAACTTGGACTCCTGGTGGTCTCTGGGGGGCTCATGACGTGGGCATAACATATCCACTTTGTTTTTTGCCATGGTCGTTGAAACAGTAGATATGCTTTAGGCAAATGCCATCAGAGTTGGCATCCTGGCAGCAGGAGGAAAAGCACAGCCTTTGGAATCAAATGGGCTTGAGTTCGCATTCTGGCGGTTAGTTGTTTTGTGACTCAACAAGTGACCATAGGAGCCCCTCTGTCTTCATGTGGGTAGGGCTAATGGCACCAGTCGGGTCATATTGGAAGGCTGTGTGATGCTATGAGAGTTGTCATTCTTGAACACAGTTTAAACGGATGGACTAGACTCAGGAGTTTATGAAGTCCACCTAGAATGAGCTGGAGTTTCCTTACACCTTCATTACAGTGTGGTTCTGCAATGAGCAAATCATCTGCCTCTCCGTGAAGGGAAGTCACATGCCTTCTTTAGACTTGTTTACCTAAGTTTTCCTTATCTCCATTTTCTTATCTCCAAAACTGTCCTTATCTGAAGCTACTGGGTGTAATAAAGGCCAAAAATGTCTCTGTTTTCTCCAGAATTAGTCTTATCCACACCTCACCCCTTTGAGAGTCCTTGGTAAAGGAAGGCTGCTGCTTGCGCTGCTTGTTGCTGCTTTTAATCCAAAGCTCTCTCGAGATTTTTATCTAATCAATCTTGAAAAGTTGCAGTGAGGCAGCAGTAGACTCTGCCTAAATTACCTTTTATTGCAAGCAATCTCTAGGCACACAACACACTGTTGCTTTTAACTTGTCAATGTTATCAGACTATGCCAAGCATGTAGAGATTACAGCTTGAAAAATGATTGAGGTTAGAGCTATTTGGACTGTCTATGCCAAAGAAAAATGTTTTACCAGAATTCTCTAGAAAATGTGGGGTTTGGAGCCTTTAATCACATGAGCTAATTAATATTCATTCTATGTAGGAGGGGGCGATGAAGAAAACTCCAAGTCTCATCTTTGATTTTCAGAAGAAGATTCCAACTTGGAGGAACTGTATGTTTATGAAAATCCTTTACTATTGCAGCATTGGGCCCCAAAGAAGGAGGCGTGTGTTCTCTGTCTGGTCTGCGACTGAGAAAGCGTGGTGTGTGAGACATGGCAGAAATTAACCTAACACCATTACACATCGTTTTAGAGGTTTCAGAAAGGAGCTTATTGTTTATTAAATCTTATTTATTGACCAATTATGCACATCTGTGCGCTTACCCTTCTGTAATAGATTCTCCACACAGCAGCTACAGCGGTGAAACGCGATGAGAATGTGTCACTCTCCCGTTACCCCTCCAGAGGCTGTCACCTGTCATACCTACCAACGGCTCCTTCCTCCAGGTGCTCTTCTTGCTTTGTTCTGCTTGGGGCCTCCTTTCCCAGGATTAGGGGCTTGGGTACACACTTGCTCAGGCCTCCAGTGTGATTCCTGGCCATGCGCTCTCATCCTGCCCTAGTGTGATTCCTGGCCATGCGCTCTCATCCTGCCCTAGTGTGATTCCTGGCCATGCGCTCTCATCCTGCCCTAGTGTGATTCCTGGCCATGCGCTCTCATCCTGCCCTAGTGTGATTCCTGACCATGCGCTCTCATCCTGCCCTAGTGTGATTCCTGACCATGCGCTCTCATCCTGCCCTAGTGTGATTCCTGGCCATGCGCTCTCATCCTGCCCTAGTGTGATTCCTGACCATGCGCTCTCATCCTGCCCTAGTGTGATTCCTGACCATGCGCTCTCATCCTGCCCTAGTGTGATTCCTGACCATGCGCTCTCATCCTGCCCTAGTGTGATTCCTGACCATGCGCTCTCATCCTGCCCTAGTGTGATTCCTGACCATGCGCTCTCATCCTGCCCTAGTGTGATTCCTGACCATGCGCTCTCATCCTGCCCTAGTGTGATTCCTGACCATGCGCTCTCATCCTGCCCTAGTGTGATTCCTGACCATGCGCTCTCATCCTGCCCTAGTGTGATTCCTGGCCATGCGCTCTCATCCTGCCCTAGTGTGATTCCTGACCATGCACTCTCATCCTGCCCTAGTCCTCTGAATTTGTTTCTCCTCACAGCACTGAGAGCCACCTGGTGTTATGTCGGGCTTTTTTCTGTCTCCCACACTGTATTGTTGTTGGCTTGACCTGGGTAAGAACTTTATCTCGGACACTGTAGAATTGTCTGCACTTGGGACAGTGCATAACTGTTCAAAAGATAATTTTTGAGTGAGTGGGAACACAAAAATAAGTTAATAGGAATAACTTTGTGGGTTATTAAAATTCTGTTGCGTTTATATCACAGATTTTCTTTATTCAATCACCTACTGATGCACCTCTGGGCTTATGAACCACAACAATAGCCAAAATGGCAAGATAGCCCCCAAAGGTCCTGGTCATAACCAACAGCTGTCTAAGACCTATTCAACAGGACAGAATTCATGCCTGGTACTAAAAGTCCTAGCCAAGAACCATTGACTGGTGTGGCCATGGAATCTAAGGGATAACCCACTACTACCACTTTATTAAGCCAGTCTGACTTCTAACTTCTAAATATTCACATTCAAACTCATAAATAAGTGTAGCGCTCACCTCTCACCAAAGACATTTTTCTTTGCAGCAGAGGAAAACAATTACAGACAGCCACAACTGATCAAAATGCAAAAAACAACAAACTGTGAGGTGCCCCGCCCCAACTCATGCACACACACAAGCCCTACACCCAGAGTTCAGGAAACATTGTAGAAGAAGGGACAGAAAGATTGTAAAAGCCAAAGGACCAGACTGTCTTGCTGGGAGACTGTGTCTTCTAGACATGGCAGGGAAGCTACACCCGTGAAATAGTAACAACATGGTGGTCTAAGTAAGAACTGAATAATAACAATATTTATTAATATGCCTATGTAGATGTGGGGACTCCCACAAGAGTCTACCCCTGTTTGAAGAGCTGCAGGCAATTAGTGACTGCTCTGCGAAGAACAATCAGTGCTCCTCAGGGCTGAGCCCTCTAATTTGTTATCCAGCACCAAGTGGCCACCCCCAAACACATATACATAAGAGTAGCACTAAATTGACTTAGTGGTTGTATTTATATCTTCATTAGTGTATATATATATACATATATACTATTATATATATTAGTATACACTCGCACACACAAACGTGTATGCAACATTCATACTTAAGGAAAAAGAGGCTATAAGCTTCAAAGGGAATGGGGATTTGGGAGAAAAAGGAAAACATTGCTATAAATACAGTACACATATATGAAATTAAAAAAATATTCAGAGTCAAAGGTGGAAATCAACAGATGAAGCCTAGGGAAGACACAACAATCAGGCGCTGAAGTTCTCCTACGTGAAAAAAATGGACTTACATCAAAACCAGGCAGCAGAAATAAAGAGTGGGCCTTCTGAATAATGAAAGGAAGAATTCTCCAGGAACATTTAACTATTTTGAGAGACTTCAAGGTGGCAGATGACACTCAGGTACCATCTGTTAGCGGCAGAATTCCCTGTTCTGTCCATTGACAACTTGTTTTTTTTTTTTTTTTTTTTTTTTTTATTTTAATTTATTTATTTATTAAGAATTTCTGCCTCGTCCCCACAACCGCTTCCCGTTTCCCTCCCCCTCCCCCGATCAAGTCCCCCCCCCCCTCATCTGCTCGAAGAGCAATCAGGGTTCCCTGACCTGTGGGAAGCCCAAGGACTGCCCACCTCTATCCAGGTCTCCTAAGGTGAGCATTCAAACTGCCTAGGCTCCCACAAAGCCAGTACGTGCAGTAGGATCAAAAACCCACTGCAATTGTTCTTGAGTTCTCAGTATTCCTCATTGTCCGCTATATTCAGCTAGTCTGGATTTATCCCATGCTTTTTCAGACCTAGGCCAGCTGGCCTTGGTGAGATCCCAATAGAACATCCCCATTGTCTTAGTGTGTGGGTGCACCCCTCGTGGTCCTGAGTTCCTTGCTCGTGCTCCGTCTCCTTCTGCTCCTGATTTGGACCTTGAGATTTCTGTCCGGTGCTCCCGTGTGGGTCTCTGTCTCTGTCTCCTTTCATCGCCTGATGAAGGTTAATATTCCTGAGGATGCCTATGTGTTTGTCTTTGGATTCACCTTATTTAGCTTCTCTAGGAACATGAATTATAGGCTCAATGTCCTTTATTTATGGCTAGAAACCAAATATGAGTGAGTACATCCCATGTTCCTCTTTTTGGGTCTGGCTTACCTCACTCAGGATAGTGTTTTCTATTTCCATCCATTTGTATGCAAAATTCAAGAAGTCCTTGTTTTTTACTGCTGAGTAATACTCTAATATGTATATATTCCATACTTTCTTCATCCATTCTTCCGTTGAAGGGCATCTAGGTTGTTTCCAGGTTCTGGCTATTACAAACAATGCTGCCATGAACATAGTTGAGCATATACTTTTGTTGTATGATAGGGCCTCTCTTGGGTATATTCCCAAGAGTGGTATTGCTGGATCCAGGGGTAGGTTGATCCCGAATTTCCTGAGAAACCGAAACACTGCTTTCCAGAGTGGTTGCACAAGTTTGCATTCCCACCAGCAATGGGGGAGTGTACCCCTTTCTCCACAACCTCTCCAGCAAAGGCTATCATTGGTGTTTTTGATTTTAGCCATTCTGACAGGTGTAAGGTGGTATCTTAAAGTTGTCTTGATTTGCATTTCCCTGATCGCTAAGGAAGTTGAGCATGACCTTAAGTGTCTTTTGGCCATTTGAAGTTCTTCTGTTGAGAATTCTCTGTTCAGATCAGTGCCCCATTTTATAATTGGGTTGATTAGCCTTTTACGGTCTAGTTTCTTGAGTTCTTTATATATTTTGGAGATCAAACCTTTGTCAGTTGCAGGGTTGGTGAAGATCTTCTCCCAGTCAGTGGGTTGTCTTTTTGTCTTAGTGACAGTGTCCTTTGCTTTACAGAAGCTTCTCAGCCTCAGGAAGTCCCATTTATTCAATGATGCCCTTAGTGTCTGTGCTGCTGGGGTTATACATAGGAAGTGGTCTCCTGTGCCCATGTGCTGTAGAGTACTTCCCACTTTCTCTTCTATCAGGTTCAGTGTGTTCGGACTGATATTGAGGTCTTTAATCCATTTGGATTTGAGTTTTGTGCATGGTGATAGATATGGATCTATTTTCATTCTTCTACAGATTGACATCCAGTTTTGCCAGCACCATTTGTTGAAGATGCTCTCTTTTTTCCATTGTATACTTTTAGCTCCTTTATCGAAGATCAGGTGTTCATAGGTTTGTGGGTTAATGTCAGGGTCTTCTATTCGATTCCATTGGTCGACTTCTCTGTTTTTATGCCAATACCAAGCTGTTTTCAATACTGTAGCTCTGTAATAGAGTTTGAAGTCAGGGATGGTAATGCCTCCAGACAATCCTTTATTGTATAAGATTGTTTTGGCTATCCTGGGTTTTTTGTTTTTCCATATAAAGTTGATTATTGTCTTCTCCAGATCTGTGAAGAATTTTGATGGGATTTTGATGGGGATTGCATTGAATCTATAGATTGCTTTTGGTAGAATTGCCATTTTTACTATGTTGGTCCTCCCAATCCAAGAGCAAGGGAGGTCTTTCCATTTTCTGGTGTCTTCTTCAATTTCTTTCTTCAAAGACTTATAGTTCTTGTCAAGTAGATCTTTCACTTCCTTGGTCAGGGTTACCCCAAGGTATTTTATGCTATTTGTGGCTATCGTGAAAGGTGATGCTTCTCTGATTTCCCTCTCTGCTTCCTTATCCTTGGTGTATAGGAAGGCAACTGATTTTTTGGAGTTGATCTTGTATCCTGCCACGTTACTAAAGCTGTTTATCAGCTGTAGGAGTTCTTTGGTAGAATTTTTGGGGTCGCTTATGTACACTATCATATCATCTGCAAATAACGAAAGCTTAACTTCTTCCTTTCCAATACGAATCCCCTTGATTTCCTTATGTTGTCTTATTGCTATTGCTAGAATTTCAAGCACTATATTGAAGAGGTATGGCGAGAGTGGACATCCTTGTCGTGTTCCTGATTTTAGTGGGATGGCTTTGAGTTTTTCTCCGTTCAATTTAATGTTAGCTGTTGGCTTGCTGTAAATAGCTTTTATTATATTTAGGTAGGACCCTTGTATCCCTATTCTCTCCAAGACCTTTATCATAAAGGGGTGTTGAATTTTGTCGAATGCTTTTTCCGCATCTAGTGAAATGATCATATGGTTTTTTTCTTTCAGTTTATTTATATGGTGGATTACATTGATAGATTTGCGTATGTTGAACCAGCCCTGCATCTCTGGGATGAAGCCTACTTGATCATAATGGATAATTTTTCTTATGTGTTCTTGGATTCGGTTTGCCATTATTTTATTGAAGATTTTTGCGTCGATGTTCATGAGTGAGATCGGTCTGTAATTCTCTTTCTTGGTTGGGTCTTTTTGTGGTTTTGGTATCAGGGTAACTGTAGCTTCATAAAAGGAATTTGGCAATGACTCTTCTGATTCTATATTGTGAAATACCTTAAGGAGTATAGGTATTAATTCTTCTTGGAAGTTCTGGTAGAATTCTGCATTGAAACCATCTGGTCCTGGGCTTTTTTTCGAAGGGAGATTTTTGATAACCATTTCTAATTCTTCGCGAGAAACCGGTCTATTTAGATCATTCACCTGGTCTTGGTTTAGCTTTGGTATATGATACTTATTTAAAAAAATGTCCATTTCTTTTGTATTTTCCAGTTTTGTGGCATACAGGCTTTTGTAGTAAGATCTAATGATTCTCTGAATTTCCTCTGTGTCTGTGGTTATGTCCCCCTTTTCATTTCTGATCTTATTTATTTGCGTGTTCTCTCTCTGTCGTTTAATTAGTTTGGATAGGGGTTTGTCGATCTTGTTGATTTTCTCCAAGAACCAGCTTTTTGTTTCATTGATTCTTTGGACTGTTTTCTGTGTTTCTATTTTGTTGATTTCAGCCCTCAGTTTTATTATTTCCAGTCTTCTACTTCTCCTGGGCGCGTCTGCTTCTTTTTTTTCTAGAGCTTTCAGGTGTGTTTTTAAGTCCCCAATGTATGCATTCTCCGTTTTCTTTAAGTGGGCACTTAGTGCTATGAACTTTCCTCTTAGCACTGCTTTCATTGTGTCCCATAGGTTTGAGTATGTTGTCCCTTTATTTTCATTAAATTCAAGGAAGACTTTAATTTCTTTCTTGATTTCTTCCTTGACCCAGGCGTGGTTCAGTAGTTGACTGTTCAGTTTCCATGAGTTTGTCGGTTTTTTGGGGGCAGCGTGGTTGTTGCCTTCTAACTTTAATCCGTGATGATCTGATAAGACACAGGTGGACACTGAGATTTTTTTGTATCTGTGGAGGTTTCCTTTGTTTCCGAGTATGTGGTCAATTTTTGAGAAGGTTCCATGAGCTGCAGAGAAGAAGGTATATTCTTTCCTATTTGGGTGGAATGTTCTATAGATGTCTGTTAAGTCCATTTGCTTCATTACCTCCAATAATTCTCTTAATTCTCTATTAGGTTTCTGTCTGATTGACCTGTCCCTTGGAGAGAGAGGTGTGTTGAAGTCTCCTACTACTAGTGTGTGTGGTTTGATGTCTGCCTTGAGTTCTAGTAATATTTCTTTTACATAAGTAGGTGCTTTTATATTGGGGGCGTATATATTCAGGATTGAGACGTCCTCCTGATGAATTGTTCCTGTTATGAGTATAAAGTGACCGTCTCGGTCTCTTCTGATTGATTTTAGTTTGAAGTCAGTTTTGTTAGAAATTAGTATGGCCACACCTGCTTTTTTCTTAGGACCATTTGCTTGAAACACCTTTTCCCAACCCTTTACTCTGAGTAGGTGCCTGTCTTTGTGGTTGAGATGTGTTTCTTGCAAACAGCAGAATGTTGGATCCTGTTTTCGTATCCAATCTTTTAGCCTGTGCCTTTTTATAGGTGAATTGAGCCCATTAATATTAAGTGATATTAATGACCAGTGGTTGTTTACTCCGGTTATTCTTATTGCTTTTGGTAGTAGAGATTGTGTGTCTCCTTTCTTTGAGATGTGCTCGTGAAGGGCCATTAGATGCCTGGGTTATTGTAGGCAGTGTTGGCAGTGGTGGATTCCTTGGGTTGCGATTTTCCTTCTATTACTTTCTGTAGGGCTGGATTTGTGGCTACGTATTGTTTAAATTTGTTCTTATCCTGGAATGTCTTGTTTTCTCCGTTGATAGTGAACGATAGCTTGGCTGGGTATAGTAGTTTGGGTTTGCATCCATGGTCTCTTAGCTTCTGCAGAACCTCTATCCAGGACCTTCTGGCTTTCATAGTTTCCATCGAGAAGTCAGGTGTAAGTCTGATCGGTTTACCTTTATAAGTTACTTGCCCTTTTTCTTTTGCAGCTCTTAATATTCTTTCTTTAACCTGTATATTTTGTGTTTTGATTATTATATGGCGAGGAGATGTTTTTCTTTGATCCAGTCTGTTTGGTGTTCTGTATGCTTCTTGAATATTTAAATGAATATCTTTCTTTAAGTTGGGAAAGTTTTCTTCCATAATTTTGTTGAAAATATTTTCTGAGCCTTTGAGCTGTGACTCTTCTCCTTCTTCTATTCCTATTATTCTTAGGTTTGGTTTTTTTATTGTGTCCCATAGTTCCTGAATGTTTTGTGTTGAGAATTTGTTGGCTTTGCTGTTTTCTTTGATCTGTTCGTTTATTTTCTCTATGGTGTCCTCAGCATCTGAGAGTCTTTCTTCTAGCTCTTGGATTCTATTGATTATGCTTGTTTCTGTAGACTCAGCTCGTTGGCCTAGATTTTCCATATCCAGCTGGTCCTCAGTTTGTATTTTCTTCTTTGCCTTCATTTCAGTTTTCAATTCTTGAACTGTTTCCATTACCTGTTTGATGGTTTTTTCTTGGTTTCCCAGGGTATCATGTACGTATTTACTCATTTCTTCAAACTTTTTGTTGTACTTCTCATCCATTTCTATAAGGGCATTTTTTACATGTTGTTTAAGGGACTCTATTATCTTCATAAAGTCGATTTTTTCCACTTCTTCTGTGTTAGGTTGTTCAAATACTTCTGTTGTAAGATCATTGGGTTCAGATGTTTTCATGTTGTTTTTCGGATTATTGGGTGAGTTCTTGCCTTGGCGCCTGCCCATCTCCTCCTATTGATCCTATCCAATGGATCCTTTAGAAACCGGATCAGGTTTCCCTGCTGGCCAAGGGCTCCGCTTACAAAATGCCCTCACTCTCTTTTGTGGTTCCTGCTGCAGGCCAAGAACCCTCTCACCCCTCCGAAGGATCTTCAGGACAGGACCAGGCTCCCCTTGTGCCAGTGACCTGGCCAACCAAAGGCCTACCTCTTTGATTCAATTGTAGTAGGGCGATCTGCTCTCCTTATTGCAGCCTGTCCCAGCTGCTTGGGTCTGGCCACCGCTCAGCTGCGTCTGGCGCCGCCGCCGTGCTGCCGCCGCCGCTGCGCCGCGTCTGGCGCCGCCGCCGCTGCGCCTCCGTGCGTCTGGCGCCGCCGCCGCTGCGCCTCCGTGCGTCTGGCGCCGCCGCCGCTGCGCCTCCGTGCGTCTCCATTGACAACTTGTAATGGAAAGGCAGCTTTGCCTGATGGTGTCACTCAGCACCTTCCATGGCAGCACTTCCTGTTTCCCACAGGCAGCTCTGTGGATCCCTCTCGCCTTGGTGGAATCGTGCTCATCCTCAGAGAGGTGCAAAAAAAAAAAAAAAAAAAAAGGAAACAGATTGGGAATTTTGGAATCAAACATAGTGAATCTGCCTTTTAGCAATTACTTGATTGTTCTGGATGTTTAATTTCTTCTTTTGTAAAAATGAGACTAATAATGCTCACTTAGTGAAGATTAAATAAAATAACAAATGTGGATGCGCCCTTCAAGATGGAGTGGATGCTCCATCAGTGGTACCCTTCCCTGTAGATAATGAACTACTTCGTCTTCTTCTTGTTCTTTCCCTGACTTCCCTATGCAGGCCGTGACTATTATTTTCTTTTTCCACTTCTGTGTTTGCACCCACTGTTCCTTGGTCCCTTTAGTCTTAGGTTGGGAGGGAATGTCCACAAGCCGGCTGTCCATGACCCAAGAGTCTGTCAAGGTCCAGCTCCTTCCTAAGTGGTTCATCTTTCTTGTCCTTTATTCCTCACTCAGTGGATGAGAGACTGCTTCCCATCGGCCATATTCTCTCTATTGGCATTAATTCTAGACAGGTCTGTCCCTTGCTATTGATTGTTTCAGGACAGAGCTGTCTTAGAAGTTTTGCTTTTTTTTTTTTTTTTTTTTTACACTGTTTTCTAAGTTTCTAGATGGTACCTGCATTGCTTGGCTTGTGGCTCTGCCTCACTGCAAGCTCCATTTGTTTCCCCTTCTCCTTCTCTAATATTGACCCCTTTCACTGAACTCTTAATACCTCAGGACTCCCTAAATAACCCCCACGTGAGAACTTTTTAAAGTATTTTTTTCATACAATTCATTCTGATCATGGTTTCCCCTCCCTCATCTCCTCCCAGGTCCTCTCCACCTTCATATCCACCCAACTTTTTTTCTTTTTAGAAAACAAGCAAACAAACCAGAATAAAACAAAACAAACACGCAGAAAGAAAAAAGAAAAAGGATGAGAAACACATGTACACACACCCTAAACACAAAGCCATAATATATAAGCAAAAGACCATTAAAAAAACAAACAACAAACAAACAAAAATGCTCAGATAAGGCATTATGAAATAAACAAACAAACAAAATCCCCCCAAATACCACTTGGGTCGATTTTGTTTTGGCCATTTACTATTGGTGTGGTGTGTGCACCCAGTGGGACTCTCTACTGGAGAAAACTAAGTTTTCTTTTGTGAGCAATCAGAGATAGCTTCTGGGTTAGTGATGAGGGCTCATGTCCATTTCTTTTCTTGGCTTTGAGATATGACCCAGATCAGACCTGTGCAGGCCCTGTATATACTGCCACAGTCTCTGTGAGTTCAAATATCATCACTCTTGCTTATAGTGTCTTAAAGGAGCTCCTTGATGTCTTCCATCCCCACTGGCTCTTACAATCTTACTACCCCCTCTTCTGTGTAGCTCCCTGGCCCTGAGGGAGGGTTTGAGAAAGACATCCCATTTAGGATTGAGTGAATACAATGTCACTCACTCTTTGCACATTGTCCAGTTGTGTGTCTCTGTATTACTTCCTATCTCATATAGGAGGAAGCTTCTCTGCTGATGACTGAGCAAGGTACCATCAGTATAGCAGAATGTCATTAAGAGTCATTTTATTGCTGTGTTCATTAGCAAAACAATAGTATTTGGTTTTCCTGTAAATTCATGGCCTGTCTAGTCTTAGGCTCTTGGCCATCTAAGCCGTGTTGGGCATGGGTTCCATCTTATGAAGTGAGCCTTAAATCCAATCAGATAGCGTAAGTTACTTCCATACCATTTGCCTCTATTGCACCAGCATATCAAGCAAACAGATCACTATTGTAGATTGAGGGGTTAGTGAAGTAATAAGAGCGGCGGGGCTGCGTTCCCAGCACCCCGGCCGCCTGCTCGGCTAGCTTATGCCCTGAAATAATTACACGGACACTGTATTCTTTTAATTACTGCTTGGCCCATTCTCTTCTAGGCTAATTCTCACATATTAATTTAGCCCATTTCTAATCATCTGTGTGTAGCACCCCAAGGTGCGCTTACCTGGGAGATTCTAGCCTATGTCCATCCTGGGTCGGAGCTTCATGCTGGGAGCGGGGCATGGCGTCTCTCTCTGGCGTCTGCTCCCGAGAGGACAGCGGTCGAGTCTCTGAGCTCACTTCCTCTTCCTCCCAGAAGTTCTGTTCTGTTTACTCCTCCCACCTATCCTCTAACCAATAAAATGGGCCAGGGCAGTTCCTTTATTAACCAATGACCTTCCTCCATCAGGTTAGTAGCTGTGTTGGTGTACCCTTCTCCTCTGGTAGCATGCACAGTACCTTCCTATACCATGGACTGTTCCATTGCTGTGATGAGACACCATAGCCATGGAAGCTCTTATAAAAGAAAGCCTTTAATTGGGGGCTAGTTTACAGTTTCAGCGCTTTAGTCCATTATCACAGCAGGGAGCAGGGAAGCAGGAGCAGTAACTGAGAGCTACATCTTGATCCACAGGCTAAGAAAGAGAAGAAGAGAAGCACTGGGCTGGGGTGTGGGCTTGTAAAAAACCTCAGAGCTCATCCCCAATGACACGTCATGGCCGCACCTCCTAATCCCTCCAATGCTTGCAAAAGGTGCACTCTCTGACGCCTAAGCTTTCAAAACTTGCCAGTGGGGGTAATTCTTATTCAACCCATCACAGTAGGGGTAAAAGGCTCTAGTTAGGCACAGCACAGAGTTCACAATTATTCCATCTACAAGGTCACTTTGGCTGTATATAACAATATAATCTAAGGTTCTGAGAATCTGCATGCATCTTTTGGGATCATTTATTCTGCTTGATATACCAGCACTGTAAAACTCATGCAGGTAAAGCATTTGTCTTATAAGCCTGATAATTTGAGTTTGGATCCTTGGAACTCCCATAAGGTAGGATTCAGGAGCATTTCCCATAAGCTCTGTTTCATTTCTTGCTAACTGGTTCTGGTCTTACATTCTGGCCCTGGCTTCCTTTATAAACGGACTGTAATTAGGATGTGGAAGTCAGATAAACTCTTCCGTCCCTGGTTGCTTTTGGTCGTGGTGTTTATTCCCACAATAGAAAGTGAATTTAGACACTCTATAGTCTAGCTAACTTGGCACACAGAGTGGGGAACAATAACAGAGACTCTGTTCCAAACAAACCGAAGACCAATACTTAGGGTTGGCCTCTGACTTCCACATGGCACCAGAACACGCGCATGCACACACACACACACACACACACACACACACACACACACCCACCCCATGGACAAACACAAAATAAGCAAATTCCTCATTCATCTTTTCAACAATATTTACCATTCTGCCAGTCCTTTCTTTTATTTTTATTATTTTTTTATTTATTTACTTTGGTTTCTCGAGACAGGATTTCTCTGTGTAGCCCTGGCTGTCCTGGAACTCAAACTCAAACATCTGCCTCCTGAGTGCTAGAATTAAAAGTGTGTGCCGCCACCCCCCAGCCTTTCTTTTATTTGAAACACACATAAAATACCCGACAAGGGCATAACATTAACATGAGACCAAGGAGCCTGAAGCAGGAGAAACACACACTTAAGGCTGACCTGGACAACTTGTTGAGGTCTTGGCTCTAAATAAAATTTAAAAGGCAGTAGGGCTGATGAATTGACCCAGTGTTTAAAGCACTGGCGGCAAAAACCTGAGTTCGACTCCCAGAACCTAATGTGGTGTCTCACTGCCATCTGTAATTCCAGTTCTAGGAGTCCGACATCTCTTCTTGCCTCGGAGGGCATGCAGGCATGCACATGGTGCACATACATGCAGGCCACACACCCGGTACATACAATAATACAATTACATTTAAAATATATTGAAATTTAAAAGACCTCGAGCTCACAGAGATTCACCTGCCTCTGCCTTACAAATGCAGGGATTAAATTGTGCATCATCTCTCCTGCCTGAATGGGCTTTAAAATGCAGGAAGAGTGTGCCAGCTGCCCCCTTACTCATGGACGGTCCACAAGCGAGATCCCTGTGAGTCATGAGTTTGTAGAGCACATCTGGCTCACTTTCTGAAGACTCCACTGATACTTCACAAATATTTACTGTCTACCCACCATGAGGAAAGTAAGTGCAGTGGTGCAGGAAGTAGGGAGGGGATTGACACCCCCTGAGCTTGGTGTATGCCTGTTCTTTGATCCTTTGTTTTTTGCTTGATTTGCTGCTGAAGCATAAATCCTTACAGTCAGGGACTTTAAATGTAGAAGACGGGTTAATCCCAGAACTCAGGAGGCAGAGGCAGGTGGGTCTCTGTGAGTTCGAGGCCAGCCTGGTCTACAGAGCTAATTCCAGGAAACAGCAACAACAACCAAAAAGAAGAAGAAGAAGAAGGAGAAGAAGAAGGAGAAGGAGAAGGAGGAGGAGGGGAGGAGGAGGAGGAGGAGGAGGAGGAGGAGGAGGAGGAGAAGAAGAAGAAGAAGAAGAAGAAGAAGAAGAAGAGGAAGAAGAAAGATGAAAAAACAAAGAAAAAGAAAAGAAGGTGGGTTTCATCTGTGCCAGCTCCAACTGTGCCAAAAAGAATCTAAGGCTGAGCTCAGGCTTAATGAGAAGGATTTGATCCCATCAAAACAAATTTTCCTCTAAGTGATTGTGGAGACAAGGTAACAGGACACCATGTAAATTTGTATCTACTCCTTAGCTTTCCTGATACCAACTTTGCATTTGAGCATGTACACACAAATGCAATAGAAGGCAGGATGTGGTTGCTAGGAGTGGAGGAAGCAAGCACATCACGCCAAAACCAGGTGAAGGAATTACTCTGGAGTAGTCAGATAATGCATCAAAGAGCAGCGGTTGCATAAATTGTGTGTGGGTTGAATCCAAAAGCAGAACCACTGAGTATTTTGAAAAGTGATTTATTACAGTTTTTAGATGCTATGAGAGGAACTGGGAAAGTCAGGTCCAGAAAGGGGACCAAGGATCAGAAATAATAACAGTATCTAACCTCTGCCCTGAAATGCCAGCTACCCTGGTTGGTGAGTGATGTGGAATTTCCCTCTGTATTCTGTGATTACCATGAATGAATAAAGAAACTGCTTTGGACCTATAGCAGGGCAGAACTTAGGTAGATGGGGAAGACAGAAGTGAATGCTGGGAGAAAGAAGGGTGGAGTCAGAGAGAAGCCATGGAGCCTCCGCTGGAGACAGACTCTGGGAACTTTAGTCAGTAACAATCCTGTGGAAATACACAGATTAATAATGGGTTAAATAAATATGTAAGAGTTATCCAATACGAAGCTAGAGCTCATGGGCTAAGCAGTGATTTAAATAATACAGTTTATGTGTGATTATTTCAGGTCTATGCTAGAGGGGTGGCCAGGAACCAACAAGCAGCTTCCAGCTACAGGTGAGCAGGAACTTGCAAGGGGATTCTGGGAGACCATGTGTAGCCAGCTGCTGGAGTGGAATCATTGAAGAAAGCTGGTAGAGAAGGGCATGGAAGGCTGGCTGTACCTGGCCAGTGGGACCAGCTGTGGAGACAAGCTGATGTGGGAACAGAGGAGAGCGAGGATCTGTGGGAACCAGTGAACAGCTGTGCCCCTCTCAGTCACCGCATATATCAAGAGTTGAATTCTCCAGAATGCTTGTGAGTTTTTCTCTGGGTCCAGTAGGAATACAGGAAAGACCCTGGGAAAGGTAATTCCAGTTTAGCAGAGTTAACAGTTCAAAACCATTGCCTTCAAAAACACAGAGAATCTGCCTAGAAGAATGAGTGACCGTGGACTGTTTAACAGGCCTGTGAGGTAGGAGCCTTTGGGCTTGGAGGTAGGAGCCAGTGAGTCCGTGTTTATGAAAATGTAAGTAGATTTGCCTCAGTGCAATGAAAGGGTTCATGTTGGGAGACAGTGGAAGAGGTTGGAAACAAAGGTTGGAGTCATTATTTAATTAACTGAATCAACCATTGTTTATTGAATGCATAATTCTACCAGATTCTGCACCTGGTGCTGGGGGCTATTGATGAGTGATCCACATTTTGAAAGGCTTTGAACAGTACACCAAATATTTGTTTTACAGAGTCTGATGGAGAGTAGTTGACGCTCACATTCGGAACAGCTGCTCAGTTGAACCTTCTGCATTAATTCCACTGGCATTCAAAACCCTTCTCTGGGTGAGCATCTTCAGGCATCCCGACATGGTATTCTTGGACCACTGACCGTGGCTGCATCCCATACAGCTGGTCGGAGTGGAAATACCGAGACACTCCATCTTCTGCCAGTTTCTAGGACCACTTATGATCACATTTTATGATATATCATGGGACCCTCATTCCAAACTCAGAGTCCTTTATTGGTCACTTAAGTGAGCCAAAGACAATGCAGATTCAATTGTCTAAAGCCCAAATGCTTGCAGAAACATATCTTACTTCAGTATTCGGTAAAAATATTGATGCATAATTCATCGTTGTTTATCTTGGGTAATACGAGAGCCCCGTGCTAGTAAATGGTCACACCACTTAGCACTGTGTCTAATGCATTGCACAAACACTCCCTTTTAACCCTTGTGAAGCTTCAGAAGGTGGGCACTATTGTCGGCTTCATTGTGTGGGGAAAGGAAACCAAGGCTTCATGAGACTTAAGTGCTTTTCCCAGAATAATAAAAGAAATTGAACGGTGAATCTATTTTTTCCACCATGCCACAGTTGTCTCCTCTGTGGTTTGGTGACAGGTGACTTAGAGACTCCTGCAGATGGCTCAGAAGAATATGTGATAGGTAGGTAGGTGTTGGAAAGATAGCAGTGAGTGTTGCTGGATACACCAGCAGCAGGATATCTGTACAAAGAAATCTGCGGAGAGCAAAGGGAGACTCTGAGGTCCTTGGGCTGCAGTCCAAGGTGTCAGCTGGCATGCCGGCATTTCCTCTGGATTCCACAACGCAGCCCCTGCAAGACAACCCCTCTTGGGAAACTGGAGATTGCGTAGGAGGTATTTCTTTCAGAACCAAACCCCAAACTTGTTGCTGATTCCTGTGGATGTCCTGTTATTTCTGCCAAACAAGCAGCCTAATAAGGACCTCCTTGTTTGCACGTGTGCATGTAGATTCAAGAAGGTGCACGGTTCTTACAAAGTAAAAACTAAACCAAGGGCTGGCAAGGTTGCTGCGAGGGTTAAGGTACCTGCCAATTAGGCACAAACCTGGAGTTTGAGCCTTGGGACCCATGTTGTGAAGGAGAGAACCAACTTCTGAAGGTTGTCCTCTGACTTCCACATGCTCAGTGGCATACACACATCTGCACACATAAGAAATCAATGTAATAAATATTTTAGTAAAAGGAGTCAAAAGGCTGGGTAGATGGCTCAGTGATTAAGAAAACTTGCTGCTCTTGCAGAGGACCTCACTTTGGAGCCTCAGCACACAACTGCCTCTTGCTCTGGAGGCTCTGGTGTCCTCTGGCCTCCTCAAGCACCCGAAGGCACGTGTGAAAAGACGCACGCGTGCACATGCGCGCACACACAAATAAACATACGAATAAATAATAAGTACAACGAAGTATCAGAAGCCAAACTGGGACACATCTTTTCAAGCGCTTCCCAGAAACCTAACGGCATTTGCTTCTTTTCATCTCTCTGTCTTACCAGGTCCCACTGCTCTTGTTCACACTGAAGTGTTTCAGCTTGGTGGACGCTCTGTCTTTGACGCTTGTTTGTTTGTTTTTTATGAACAAGGGCATACATGTCATGGAGTATATTTGGAAGCCAGAGGGAGAATTTTGGGAGTCAGCCTTCTCCTTCTACTATGGGATTTCTAGGGATTGAACTCAGGTCATTGGGTTTGGCAGCAGACCCGTTTACCCACTGAATCACCTCGTGGGCCCCTGATGACTCAAGTGACTGTGTCTTTGACAGGGCGCATGTGGAGGCCAGGGGAGAACTGGAGGAGTAAGTGCTCTCCTTCCACTGTAAGACTTTAAGACAATCCTGAAGCCATTTTTGACAATTCTGAATTCTCTCAGCCTCTGTGCCATAGTGCTTCCCCTCCTCCCCCGGGAACCAAGGACCTAACAGCTACACTCGCACGTACTCAGTTCCTGAACAATTACCCATATACGTAAGTTTTGGTTCGGTCCCCTGGGAAACGGGGTCAAAATGACCTCTTACCTCATCTGATCTGGCTACAGCTCTCCAGTCAATTATTGGTAATAGCCCTTTCGAATAAGCCAATCAGAATAGTCAAAGAACAACCTCCCTTGCTTCTGTGGCCCCTTTAAAAGTTGACTGTACCAGCTATTCGAGGTCCCTCGGCTTCCCGAATGCTGGGGGACCCTGTCATGACAGAATTAATAAAATCCTCATGCTTTTGCATCGGCTGTGTGTATGAGATGGTCTCTGGGGGTGACTCCTTCTCGGTGTTTGGACACTAGAGTCCAACATTTGGTTCCCTGACCGGGAAACGAGTCGCTCCCAGACACACTCTAGACCCAGTTGGAGGTATAAAGAAACGAGCTCATTTTTATGTCTGTCTGTTTGTGTATTGTGTTTCTGTTTCTGTGTAATTGTGAATCAGTAACTTGAGAATTGTACCTGCGCAGGGCTAGTATTTAAAGGGGACCAGGCAGTGGGACAGACGTGTTCAGGAACACTCCCTGGCCCAGCCATGGAGGACGCTTCATTGGCAATTTGTGAAACTAGGAGCGACCAGGTCATCTTAGTTTCTAGGGAGTGTGGCCCTTATCGCCCACTCCCTTCCAGGTTCGTATCAGTTTGTTGCTGTGCGGCTTCTGATTTTGAGTCTATGTTTGTCTTTTTGTTCTTGTGTATTTTCAGTTCTACACCAGAGTGGTGGTGAGAGCACCAGTTTCTGGTTTTGAGTTTATGTCTGTCTCTTTGTATTTTTTGTTTTTTATTTTATTTTATTTTTATTTTTCGAGACAGGGTTTCTCTGTAGCTTTTGGTTCCTGTCCTGGAACTAGCTCTTGTAGACCAGGCTGGCCTCAAACTCACAGAGATCCGCCTGCCTCTGCCTCCGGAGTGCTGGGATTAAAGGCTTGCGCCACCACTGCCCGACTATTTTTTGTTTTTGTATGTTGGTTTGTCTTTGTTAAAATCCACCTGCAGGAATTCAGAACCTGGCACCGGCCCCCTAGCCATCATCAGTTTCCCTGATTCCGAAAGCAGCCCCACTCCTGGAAGAGGTGATGACTGCCCCTCCCCAAGTCCTTTGTCTTCTCTCTTTCCTGTACAGGAGCAAAAGAAACCCAGAATTCAGGCACCTCTGATTCTTCCTGATATCCAGCCGAGCATGACAGACTTCTCCCTCCTCCTCCCCCGGAGGAAGCACTTGGTTCCTGAGGAGCCCCGTTGGTCGGGCCCTAGCCCTGAAAACTTCAGTACTCAGCATCTACGCTGGGACAGGGGAAGGATGAGAATGACTTCCCAAGCATTTCCCCTTCACTCAGTAACAGGCCAATTACAATACTGCCTTTTTCTGCCTCTAATCTTTACTTATAACCCGTCCTTTTCTCGGGACCCTCAGGCTGTGATCGGGCTTATAGAATCTGTTCTGGTTATTCATCAGCCCACTTGGGATGATTGCCAGCAGCTCTTACAGGTGCTCCTAACCACAGAGAAAAAAAGAATGTCCCAGGAGCTGACAGCAGGCCAACCCAATCACCGGACAAGATAGAGGATGGGACTTCAATACTCCAGCTGGTAGGGAACAGCTCCATCTTTATTGCCAGAGTCCAGTTGGCGAGTCTAAAAAAAAGGGGAGGGGGTGCAAAGCACCCCACTAATTTGCTAATTTGGCGAAGGTAAGAGCAATAGCACAAAGGTCTGATAGTACTCCTATAAGATTTTTAGAAAGACTATTGGAGGGGTACAGGATGTAAACCCCTTTTGATCCCATGGCAGCAGATCGCCAAGCCAATGTAATGATGTCTTTTATAGGTCAGTCAGTATCAGATATTCGTAGCAAGTTGCAGAGAATGGTGGGACTGCAGAGATGCTCCCTCCAGGACTTAGTAAAAAAAAAAAATTAGACAGATAGGGAGGCAACAAAAGATGACAGCTGCAGAGACTGCGCACCTCAGACAGAGCAGCCCCTGAGTGGCCGAATGCAGACTTCAGTGAGGAGGAATGGCCCTACAGGGCTTTGGGCTCGAGACACTTCCCAAAGCAGCTGCTGAGCAGAAGCAGGTCGGAGAAAGGCATCGAGCACAGCCGGCTACTGAAGCGATGCTCTGCCCACCTGAGAGGCCAACGCAGCAGCCACAGGGATAGTACTGAAATCCCCCCCACCTTTGCTTATGCTGTGCACCCAGGTGTTCGATTCTGGGGTGTACGGGGGGGAAAAAAGGGGAGGGGTTCCCCTTGCTATGTCTAAAGCATTTGACCATGGACACAAGGACTGATGATTATTCCTGAGTGTCCCACACTTTTATTACAAAAAGACCTGTTGGAGACTTTGACTCCCCCTACTGTTCTCCAGGGCTGTAAAGAAAAGCAGGCTACTCTCTGCCTTCGCCAAGCCCGCCTCGCTGAGAAAGGCTTTGCAGCCACTGCTGGCTAAATCCTCCTCCCAGCTGCCTTGGTCACAGCCCAAGCCTGGGAACTCTGCTTCCAGCCACCGGCCCCGGCAGGTAGCGACTCACTGAAGCCAGGAGGGGCTGGGAGATGCCGGAGCCCAATTCCAAACAGCCTTCCAGAGCTGCTTGCAAGTTTCACAGAGAACAACTGCCCCCAGCTCCCAGACCGCAGCTGTGGAAAGCTTGGGGTACAGCAATGCCCAAGCAGAGCCGGTTTTGGTGGCGCATGCTGGTAAGAAGGCAGGACAGCAATGATGAATGAGCTGAGCAGCCTACTTAAAGGGACATCGGCCGAAAGCTTTTTCTTACTAGGACTAAGAAGATCAAAGAAGAAATTTTCTCGAGGTTTGGCCTGCTCAAGGTAATCGAGGTTGATGGTAAAACTGCCTTGTTGCTCAAAAAAGTCAGGGCATAGATAAGACTGGGGAAAATTACATTGTGCATACAGACCCCAGAGTTCAGGACAGGTAAAAAGGATAAATAAAGACCCTTACCAAATTAGCCTTTGGAATCTGGCACTCGAGACTGGGTACAGCTCCTTCCCCTAGCCCTGTTCTGTGTACAAAACACCCCGTCTCAGCTTGGACTAACCCCCTATGAGATCCAATATGGGGGACCCCCCTCTTAGTTTCCTAAGGCCCCTCATGACCCATTTGCTCACAAACCCCATCTGCAGGCGCGGTTGAAGGCTCTCCAGATCTCCGAACCCAGGCATATAGACCCCTGGCCACCCTGACACCTGGAAATCTCGCATTCGTTCCAGAATTGACGCCTGGGATATATCCGGAGGGACATAAGGAAAGCTGCAGCACCCCACAGCCAGAACAGCAGCTGCCCACTCATACCTGCAATCCACGCCTCCTCAAGCCCTTGCTTTGATACCCCTGCCCTCACCCCTGATTTCTGTCAACTAGTGGCAGAGCTAGCCTCCTGGGATATCCAATCCCCCACTGGAGGCTGGCAACACGGGGGTTCAGACATCTCCCCCACTTGTCTCCCAGGGGCGAGAAGCGGGACTGTCTCCATGGGTGTCGGGAAGGACTTGGGACATAAAATGGTATTTATCTGACTAGAGCCTGCTGCTGCAGGCCAGACTAGACCCTCCCTAAAGGGGCCCTAGCTATCCCTGTTGCTGTCCGCTGGACTAAGCTACTCTCCCTGCTTCTCTGCTGGCACCTCCCAACACCAGCCCGGGCACCCGGAAATCTCACACCCGTTCCAGGTTGGTGATTCTGTGTATGTTCAGAGACACCGGTCCCAGAACCTTAAACCTCGCTGGAAGGGACCCTACACCTACTGCCCTCAAAGTGGACGGTATTGCAGCCTGGATGCATGCGTCTCACGTCAAGCCTGCACCTTCACAGGACGACCCAGGACCATCCAAATGAAAGCTTCAACGTACCCAAAATCCTCTCAAGGAGGCCTGACTCTGCCAGGCTTGCTGATCTTTGCCCTGACGTTTAATCTGGACCCTGACTAACTTTGAGACTGGGCAAGCCTTAAGGCTAGCCATTGAAGTTCATCCCCTAAATACCTGGTTCCCCCAGCTAACTTTTGACCTGTGTGTTTTAGCAAAAGCCTCTTGGGAGGATACTGAGCAAACCCCCAGAAACTTTTATCCTGTATACAAATATTCTGAATGATATATTTGTTTGGGGGGGAAAGAAAACTCTACAGTATGGGGGGGGGGCTAAAATATTTTATTGTGCTGTCTGGGGATGTAAAACCAATGTCAATGTCTCCTGGTTGAGGGTTAACAAAAAGGACTTAGTCTCTTTCACCCGTACCACACCAGAAAACAATCACTTTCACTGAAAAACAAAAAGAGCTAACCGGTTAACAGGCAATACTTGGGGTTTATAGTTATATGATCAAAAAAAAAATCATAGGGATTCTGTTCACCCTGTGAATTGTTGTAACACCTCCAATGACCATAGTACTAGGGCCCAACCCGGTATTGCCTGACCAGGGCCAGCTAGCCCCTGCTGAGGTAGCCCCCCTTTCCAGGCCCCTGGGCTCCACTCCTAGTCCTAAAAACCCTTCTACAACTCCTGCTTCACTGCTGGCAAGCTCTAATACAGGCCAGCGACTGTTTAATCTGATAGTGGGAGCCTTTTCTTTGCTAAATAGTACTGACCCCAGCTTGACACAATCTTGTTGGCTATGCTTGTCAGCAGGTCCTCCCTATTATAAGGAAACAGCACTGGTTTGTTAATCTCTGTGTACAGATCCAATTGGTCCTCCAAATTTACTAATATCTCAAGATTGAGATATTTGACCAAATAAGAGGAGGGAATGTCTAGTGTTTGGACGCTAGAGTCCAACACCACCACCTTGGTCCCCAGTTGTTAGGCTTGCGAGGTACGCGCTGTCCCTTCATTCCCTGAGCCATGGCGCCAGCATCCTTTTCGTGGAGGCTCTCTTCCTTGATGTGGAGCACACCATCCTTACCCGCACTGCAGATAGTTCTTGACATCCACATCAATGTGCAGGTTAGCCCTCGGCACTCATAAGAGCTCTGGAAGGCAGGCAAGACTGGGGTGGGAGAAGGCAGGGGAGACACTTGCTAAGCAAGTCGATGGCAGAACCCAGCGTAGCCCAAGCTTTCTCTCCCCTCCCTCGTCATTACTGCTGGTCTTGGGAAATCAGCACCCTAGCAATGAGTCAGAATTTTTACTTTTTAATCAGACTTTCGCAGGCTGACATCCTGTTTTCTCTTGGGCACATTTTAATTAATTTTGGTGTGGGGGCTACAGGAGACAGTGCTGCTGTTGCAGGGGGAGCTCACGGGAACCCAAAGCACCCAGGCTTGTGAGCGATGGACTGCCTGCTGTACAGCACAGACGATCCAAAGCAAATGTGACAAATGGGCAGACTCTCATGAGTATTCCGGCTCTTCACTCCCCTAGTTTGATTACATTGTACTGGATGGCATTTGGAACTCAGTTCAGGGTGCATATAGCTGAATTATGCAATTTGCTGATATGCAATTAACTGGAGTAGCAACACATTCAATCTAATGGGGGCCAGACAGAGACTGCATAATTCTTGGGAACACAAGCTGATTATGCAGTTAAGTGATATGCACTTAAGAGAAGTGCACCACATCTCTCGGATCCTGCTTCTCCCAATAGATTCTTTACAGCACTTCTCTGCCTTTCAGCTGCTGTGGTCAAATGTATTCTAACCTGTATTCCCTTGACATGAGAACTGTACAGTTCTTACATAGACTTTGTTTCTTTTTAAATCAACCTTTTAAAATTCTGTCTTTAAGTCACAGGTGGGTAAGCAAAGGGGAGGGGGAGTGGAGATCTTATGGCTCAGCACTCCTGTCTGAGAGTAAGAAGACAACATTTGAGTTGGACAATTTCGGGTGCTCTGTGGGATCTTTCTTTTCTTTTTTCTTCTGGTTATGAAGTCATGGGTCAAAGGAAAACGTGAGGTGCATGAAGAGAGATTTCTTTTTAAAAGCAAAGAGTTGCACTCTGTTCTTTTTTTTTTTTTTTTAAACTTGAAAATGGATACCATAGAAAGGGGGCCCATTTACGGGAAACTCCAATTAAATGGCAGGTCATTGAGTGTGGCTGGTTTTAAGTTACCCTGGCGATGATGGATTGCTCATTTCATTTGGCATGTTTTACTGTTTCCCTGTATATTGCTGCATGCCCTGGATTGACTTAAATCCTTTGGGGGGACCCTAAGAAATATAAAATATGGTGGCTATCCTCCGTCTCATTGGGAGGTCATGACCCATGGATACAAAGTAATTGAGAAACAATGGAACGGCATCAAACTTAGGTGTCAAAAATGGTTGTTAAAGGGAGTAAAATGACAGGAATCAGAGATGATAATGAGCCGAGCTAGTTTTTCATCACTAGGAGCAGGAGAAGAAGAAGCAAGCCTAGTGCTTCAAGTTGTTAGAACAAGCAAAATAACTCTGCAAAGACGCTGATTTCTGCCACATTTACAAACGAAGAAACCTGGCTTTGTTGTGTTAAGATGTGTGCCCATGACCCACAGACAGTTGGATTTTTGAATTAGCTTGTTCATCTGCAAACTCCTTCCTGGGAGGCATCCATGCAAGAGGCCATGGCAGACAGGCTGAGGATGGTCAGATGTTGGCTAGGAGAATCAACTGCGTGCTCATCATGGTCTTTCTCAGTCCTGTGGTCCTGTGATCTGGAAACATCTCAAGCAAGAGATGGGGGTTGTGTTCTCAGTTGGGCTTAGGGACAGCGTATGTATGCATGCATGCATGTATGTATGTATGTATGTATGTATTCTATGTGTCTTTGACATCATGTATCTTGATCCCATTCATTTCCCCATCCCTTTACATCCACCTTCTGCCCTTGCACACCCCCCAAATAAAACAAAATTTAAGAGAAAAAAAAGGAAAAAAAAACCGGGAAAAACTTAAAAATCTCGTCATGGAAGCTGCAGTGTGACGCCGTGAGTCGAGCCATGACATGAGCCCCTTTGTCCATATATCTTTACATGCATGTGCTCTCTGCAGAGTCCTTGGTCTGTTCAAGGACTCTGGTTTCTATTACACAATCAATGCGAGCACTCCTTTCAGCTCCTCCTGAATATTGTAAATGGAGGTTTCTCTGTCTCGCTCTGTCCTGCAGCTGCTTCTAAATAATTACTCAGAGACTTAATGTTAATTACAAACTGGCCAATAGTTTATTGCTTATAGGCTTATTACTAATTAGCTCTTACACTTAAATTAACCCATTTCTATTCATCTAAGTATTGTCACATGGCCATGCCTTTTACCAATCTGCTAGCATCTCGTTTCGTGGGTGGCTGGCTCTCATCTCCCTCCACTCTGTTCTTATTTTTCCTGGCATTCAGTTTGGCTTTCCTGCCTAGCTATATTCTGCCTTGCTATAGGTCGAAATAGCTTTTGTTATCATCCAGTGAGAGCAACATATGTTCCACATCGTACAGGAGGGTTATCCCACAGCAGGATACCCTGCAGTCCTGTGTTGTGGAGATCCTGCAGCTTTGGGCCTGCAGGTCAGGTCTGTTCGCTTACTCCAGCAGACCATAGATGGGGTGGATGATGGGGCCGGTCAAGTCATATCTTTGGATCCCTGCCTAGGCGGCTGTAGGATGGGTCTGCCAGATGTGAACTGGGGAAAGTTCTTCTATGCTTACAACTTTGTGGCTAGCTCACCCACATCTGCACTAATGGGGGTCACTCTCCGATCTTTTGTTTGTTTGTTTGTTTTGTTTTGTTTTCAAAGCAGGCTTTCTCTGTAGCTTTAGAGCCTGTCCTAGAACTCGCTCTGTGGACCAGGCTGTCCTCAAGCTCACAGAGTTTCTCCTGCCTCTGCCTCTTGAGTGCTGGGATTAAAGGCCTGCACCACCACTGCCTAAACTCTCCCACTCTTATGATCACAGGGCCAGCTCTCCTGCTTGTCCCAGATATTGATGTGGGAGGGGGAGGGCAACTTTCCTCCGCCCATGCTGTCACAAGACAGGTGGGTAATAGGGACAGTTTTCCCATGCTCACAATTTTGGGGCTAGCTCACCCCCACATTTGCTAACAAAGTTGGCTCTATCGTGATTCCCTGATGAGGTGCAGGGCCTGCTCTCTCCAGTGTTGCAGCTGGTGAGGGTCAGGGATATTCTCCTACACTTTTGGGCACAGGGCCAAATCTCTTACCTGCCTCAGGCATTGATGGGCAGGTGGGAGGGCACCATTTCCCTGCCCACACAACCATTAGACAGGTAGATGCCAGGTGGGGAGAATGCTCCCATGCTCACAGCTTCGGGGCTGCCTTGCCCACACCTCTGCTCTATGGTGCTGCCCTTGTATGGTGCAGGGCCTACTCTCCTGAGTGTTGCAGCTGGTGGGGGTCAGGAAGAAGTCTCCTGCTCTTATGACCACAGGGCCAGCTAGCTCTCCCACCTGTCAAAGGCTTTGCTGTCCCAAGACAGATGAGAAATGGGGAGGTCTTGCCCTTGCTCACAACTTCAGGGCTGGCTTACCCACACTGAGCTAACAGGTTGGCTCTATTGTGTTGCCCTGGGGAGGTGCAAGGCCTGGGGACAGCACTTTTTTTTTATGATTCTAGCAGAAGGATGCTGCTCTTATAGATATAGCTTTTTCTGACTTAAATTCTGTAAATAAGTTCAGCAAAAACCAAATGTAATTATGGAAGGAAGAGTGCTCAGAGTCTGGGACTTTTGTGATGGGCAAGGAAGAAAAGATGGGCAAAGATTAATGGGGTCACATAGCACCTCTGACCATGAGGATCAGCCTCCAGCAGTGCAGGGCTCAAAGGGAATCCACGGAGTTGGCATACTAAGACTTTTTTTTTTTTCTGAGGGAGTAAGGGAAAAGGCACACACTTTCTTGGTGGTTTCCTTCTTACTTTTTCTTTATTCTTTTTTTTGTGTTCATCTAACTTTAATGTACTCCCAAAAAATCTTTCAGGCAATATGGAAATTACAATGTGGCTACATTCTATTTTTCAAGTGAATGGTTATAATTTATACAGGTAAAAACATGTTTTTCATCTCCTTTATATAATTAAAACAAAGTCATCCCAAGAACCCACATCCATTTATATCTAAGTAACTTGTTATAGATTAACAGGGTGTGAGCAAGCAGGTATTTTTCTCAGCCAACTTTTTTTTTTTCTGGCAAGCTGCCTTTTGTGGTTACAAAGAAAGGATTAATCATATTATTACTTATCATTTATTACTTATCTTGAAAGGTAATTTTATAAGGAATCTTTTTTGTTGTTGTTGTTTTTGTTTTTCAAGAAAGGGTTTCTCTGTGTAGCAGTTCTGGCTGTCTTGGAACTCACTTTGTAGACCAGGCTGGCCACAAAATCACTGAAATTCATCTGCTTTGCCTCACGAGTGCGGGGATTCAAGGCATGCACTACTACCACCTGGCCCAGGGAATCATAAGAAATCACAAACCTAAACTTTTCCATTTAAAAAACAACCAGTCAGCTCTACTTCAAATCTTCAAAGTGTATACCCACTCACCAACAGTTTTTTATATCAGGAGATTGAGGGCAGAAATGGGTACAAGGAATTAATCATCATTTTTGTTCACTACCCAATCCTGGCAAGTATGTCAGCTAGTAATAATTGAACCTCTTTGTTTCTGATCCCTGACCTTAAAGAATCCCTTAGCTATGTGTCCTTGTGGACTTAAGGTTGTTTTCTAGGGCTTTTTATCTCAAAACTATTATCAAACCATCTTAATCTAACCTGAGGTCATTGTAAGGCTTTGTTTCAGCTATGACGTACACTGAAACCTGTGAATACATGTTTCAACATCAAGACTAAAAGAATTCGAGGCAACCTGGTTCCTGGGACTCAGCTGATTTCCTTAGTCATTGACCTGAACTGTGATCCCTGCAGCTCCGTAAGTGAAACTCCTAGGCCCTAGCTGTGCGGCACTTCCTTGTATTTATTTCCAGTCATCAAAACTCTATTTAAACTAACATCATTATCATTTAGACAGTACAGTTTATAAGATATCTTTATAATAATTCCCAGGTAAAAATGCGCAGTAGGATGGGATAGTTCCATGAGATAAACTCAGTACATTACAGGCAGTGGGGATCTCCCCACAGCCATTCACCCCTTGCCAGATACCGGGAAAAGATGGCAGTGGTAAGCTTGTGAAGGCACAGCAGGAGCAAAGGACATTCTGGAGTCTGTGGTCTCGGGGGCCTTTCCTATCCGAGATTACGCATCAGGGTTTTGTTTCCTGGTGGACAGAAGCCAATTGTCATCTGCTGCTCCTCTGACATGGCCACCAGCATAGTAGTCATCAAATTCCCTTTCCCGAATGGCGAATCTTCTCACGGACACCCCAGGAGGAGAGCCAAGTGTAGCTGAGCCCTGTTGGGGCTGGACTGTTCCCTACCTGATATAGATATAAATAATTTGCATTGGTGTGGATTTTTTTTTTTTGGTTTTTCAAGACAGGGTTTCTCAGTAGCTTTGGAGCCTGTCCTGGAACTGCTCTGTAGACCAGGCTGGTCTCAAACTCACAGAAATCCACCTGCCTCTGCCTCCCGAGTGCAGGGATTAAAGGCATGTGCCACCACCGCCTGGCATTGGTGTGGATTTTAAGGTCAATTTTGTTATATGTATATGTATTTCTGATCTTGATTAAGGTATTGTGATTGTGTAGTTCATTTTTAAAATGTACTGTATAATTAGGAAATATAGGTTGTTGATGGATAATCATAAATAATAGTCAAGCTTGTAGTCATGTTAGTTAGAGTTTCTAGATATATAGAGATATATTTCAATTAGATAGACATTCTCCATGTCTTTCAAAGACTACAGAACATGGCATTTAATGTTTAAATAACTTAGGGCTTTCCATGACAATGAGACATGTCTGCTCCTGGCAGCACCAATCTACTTCAAGAGGAAGATGGGCATCGAAGAGGCTCCTTATGGAGTTTGATAGTCTTTTGGGCAAGAAACTGCTCTTGCCTGGACTGATACATAGACTGGACACAGAGAACCCGCAGAGAGAGAACTGCTGAACTTGCCTAAAGGTGAGATGATTCTTTGGGGTTCCTGACTCATAAAAGAGACTGTGAGACATTCTGCAGGACACAGCAGAAAGTGACTGTCTGCTTCATGGAAATGTCTGCTGGATATTATGGGCCTGTAGGCCAAAGATGGATACTCCAACGGTACAGAGGAACTTTGGGTGGACTGTCCAGGCAGCGAGATGTCTGTCATTTCTAGAGTTTTGGACTTCTTGTTTGCTTAGGTAATATTATATCCTTCTGGAGTCTTTGATGGAGTTGAAGAATGGTTAGTTATAGTTATAGTTTTCCTTAGTTAAGATAAAAGATAAGATAGATGTAAATATTGTAACTGTAATTCTTGCTTTATAACTGTTTTGCTATATGTAATTGTACTGTTAAAATGAAAGCCTTCTTTTTTATTTAAATAGAAAAAGGGGAAATGATGGAGGCGGGTCATTTGTCTCTCTGTTGCTTTCATTGGTTAATTAATAAAGAAACTGCTTGGCCTTTGATAGGACAGAAAATTAGGTAGGCGGAGTAGACAGAACAGAATGCTGGGAGAAAGATGCCGAGTCAGGCAGTCGCCATGATTCTCCAACCCCAGACAGATGTAGGCTAGAATCCTTCCTGGTAAGACACCATCTTGTGGTGCTACACAGATTATTAAAAATGGGTTAATCGAGATGTGAGAGTTAGCCAATAAGAGGCTGGAACTAATGGGCCAGGCAGTGTTTAAAAGAATACAGTTTCTGTGTAATTATTTCGGGGCATAAGCTAGCTGGTGGCCAGGAGCCAGGCGGCAGGAACGCGGCCCGCAGCTCCTTCAACACCTACCCCTCAGATGTCTAGCAGAAACACTTGACCTGTATTAGATTTGTAGTGTTGCCTAACAAATGGTCTCCAGCTTCGCAGGTTTCAACAGCTTGCATTTCAGCATGGGGAGAGTCTGAAGTGCAGGCTTTGTTTAGCTGCTTCCCTGAGAAGAATCGTCAATGAACCAGGTGTCAAGGACTGCATTCTCTTCTGCAGGCTTGACCCAGGAAGATGCTACTTCTAAGATTATCTGCTCACTCAAAACCCTCCTGTGGTGCCTGCAATTACAGGAAAATCCCAACCCCGGTCCCTTTGCGACTTTTCTGATTCTACCTCCTGGAACTCTCCCACTTCCTCCTCATGTCTCAGCCATGCTGCTTTTCTTCTGTCCCTCAAATGTAGCATGGCTTCTCCTCAGTCTCTGATCCTCTCCCTTGCATCCCCCACCCACACCCCATGTCACTGTCTTTAGACCTGCATGTGGCCAGGGACTTTCAGTCAAGTCTTATTCCTGTGTTATCACATCCCTGCTTGGCTTTCACAGTGACAAAAACCGGTCCTCCCCCCCCCCCCACCGTCACTTCCACCCTGTTACCCCGTTTCCTTTTCCTTATGACCCTTACCAACCAAAACATTCCTCCTTTTGTTCAGAAAATGTGTGAGTAGTTTGGGATCAATTTAGTAAACAAAGTTTTAGAAAAAGTTATAAATCTTTTTGATGTAAAAAAAAATTAAAGCTACATGGAATTTTATTGGCTAAAATATAAATAATCTTGCCAACCTGTTAGTTCCTTTTTTTGTTTACTTTTCATATTTTTGTTTCTTTTTAACTTTCTTTTTATTTATTCTTTGTGTCTTTCACCTCACTCATTTCAATTCCATTCATCTTCCTGTCCCTTCATATTTGCCCTCTGCCCTTGCACTCCCCCAAATAAAATAAGATAAAATTTTAGAGGAAAAAAAAGGAAAAAAATCTCATCATAGAAGCTGTAATGCAACACAGTGAGTCACACTGTTTATCCTTTTGTGCATATATCTTACTTACAAGTGTTCATTGCAATGACTCGTTGGTCTGGTTCAAGCCTCTAGTTTCTGCTATGTTAGTGATGCTGGGCCCTCACTGGTACTCCTCTTGGGTATCCTGTTATTGGCCTGTGTTCTGGAGATCCTGAATCTTTGAGTCTGCAGGACCAGCCCTTCCATGTACTCCAGTAGATCACAGATGGGGTGTGTGTTGGAGTGGGCCAACACATAACCCTAGCTCTGGGCCTGGGTAGTTTCAGGGTTGGTGAGCTCACCTGTTCTCCCCCATCCTTAGGACCAGAACGAGCTCTCTGACATTGCCCTGGCAAGTTCACCCCCTGTAGCCATGAGCAAGGGGCAGGATGGATTCTCCTGCTTTCATGGCCTCAGGGTTGGCTCTCATGCCCAGGCGAGGTACAGAGGCCACTCTCCTATGTGCTGCAGCTGGTGAGGGGCAGGGTCAGCTCTCCCAGTGCTGCAGTGGGTAAGGAGCAGGGCCAGCTCTCCTACTCTTATGACCTCAGAGCCAGCTCTATCATCTGTCACAGTGGCGAGGGGCAGGGGATTGGGGCCAGGTCTTCCACACTCAAATTCTTGGGGCTCACCACCCTCCCCAATAGTCAACAGGGTCAGCACCGCTGTTCTGCCCAGATGAAGTACATGCTTACTTTTCTGAGTGCTGCAGTTACATATTCTTTTCTTAATATACTATATCAGCAACCGAATCCCACAGCCAGAAAAGAGGCCAGACACATGCTTTACATTGGCATTTGTAGTATAAGAGGCCACACCCAAGTGGGCAGGTAACTTAAAGGCTACTGGTGGTAGAAATTCCTACAGCAAACTCTAGTGGCCTTCAAGTTTAGACTGTTTGGCATATTTTCAGTTAATCTTTTCCTCATTCCAGCAGAGGATTATGATCCTAAATAATTAACCCTCTATTATACTCAATTCTTTCTTCTTTCTGTCTCCTGTCAAGAGCTGTATGGGATGGGACAGAAAGAAAGAATTTAGAAAAAAAATTACTTTTCTTCATACCTATTTTTGTCTCTATCATACCTTTTATTGAATATATATATCTGTATATGTCTATATAAATAATGTTTAAGTTTTCCATAATGAACAATGAATTTTCCTGCAGTAATCTTTGAAGTTTCTAGGAAGAAGATGGGGCTCCCTCCTTACAACAGGAGTTGTGCAAAAGTGAATGGCACCCCAGTCCTCCATAAACTAGAGGCATGTCCCCAAGGGCCTGTGATTGTAAAATGTGCAGAATAATAGTAGTTCCCTAAGAGGGTACTTGGAAAGACAAAATGTTTAGACACTGCACTTAGTAAAGAAGTTAGTCGTCCTTGCCTTCGTTTCCTGGTCACTTACCATCTTCCAATGCCTGCCTCTGTCCTTTTTATTATGTGGCACCAAGCACTGGATACAAAGTATTTCTTATGAGGTATGCCAACCATGAGGGAACAAGATCTATTGTCAGAAGACTGGAGAGATGGATTCAGCTCCCAGCACTCACGTAGCCCCTCATAATTGTTTGCAACTCCAGTCACAGGAGATCTGGTGCCCTCTTTTGACCTGCAAGGGCACTGCATGCAAGTGATGCACAGACATTCCTGCTGACAAAAGACCTATACCAATAAGATAATTAAAAATTTGTAAAAAGATGTATTGTTCCCTTAATCTGAACATGACACTTCCATGAGTATACCTGGTTGTTATGTTGTGTTTTGTTTTATTCTAAAGACCTTCAGACTTTAAACATTCCTATACTTTAAATGGGGATTCCTCTTTGCTCTTGATTTAGAAGGGCCATTTCAGTTACCACCAGTGTGATAGATATTACAAGATAGTAAGGAGAAACACTGCCAATACCTTAAACAGGAACTAGAATGGTGCAAAGTTGAAAAAGTGGAGATGTTTTAACTACGACACACAAATTTCTTGCATTTATTATTAGTGTTTCAGAAAGTCTTGTTTCTTCCAGGTATGTAAATTTTGTGTTCACTGCAGTAGTACAAGCAGGCGGGTGGAAAAGTGCCTGATCTGTCATGCATGACCACGGAGTCACCTAGTCATGAACATACAGCTCCCTTCCACAGTTCATTTCTTATGTCTGTTCCAAATAATTGCCACTGGGGGGCTGGAGAGATGGCTCAGAGGTTAAGAGCATTGCCTGCTCTTCCAAAGGTCCTGAGTTCAATTCCCAGCAACCACATGGTGGCTCACAACCATCTGTAATAGGGTCTGGTGCCCTCTTCTGGCATGCACAGACAAAATATTGTATACATAATAAATAAATAAATGGATGTTTAAAAAAAATAATTGCCATTGGATGCTCAGGTGGCCGCAGCAACTGCTGCTCAGAGGAAAGCTTCCTAAAAAAAGACAAGACAACGTACACAATTGACCTTCTAATGGGAGAGCATTGTCCTAACTGGGCATTTGTTAAGAGGATGAACTTTGGTGCTTACAAAGTATTTTTGGAAGGGGACATCTCCATTGCTGCTAAAGATCCCTGATAACACAGATGTACCTGATAAGGAGCAACAAGGAAATGCTAAATAAAATGCCACTTAAGGCAAAGCCGAAGCCGGTTTAGCTCATGAAGACCCAAGGTTTTCTAGGTTCAGATACTACTGACATCTTTATTTCTCCATATTAAGAGATTCATTAGACAGTCTGCTCCACCTCCAGAGAGTCTTAACCTATTGAATTCATTTGACAGTGTTGTAAACATAACTGTTCTGGTCTCTGCCTTAGAGAAACACACATTTACACTTAGGGCTTTGCCTAGACCCTCTGGGCCTCCATGCACACCTGGAAGTCTCATGCACTAAGAAACAGACTCAGGACCTGTTTCCCTCACCCTTTGTGATAGTCTCAAGAGTTTGCCTTTCTTGGTGTGGATGTTACTGATCTCCCTCAGGACCCACCCGGTCACTTGTTCATTGTCAGTTGTGATAGGTAGCTCTCACCGTCAACTAAGTGCAACTTCACAAATTCTAGTGGCTAGATAAAAGCCAGCATTCCTCAGGAACTTGTGAAACTGATTCCCCTCTACCACAAAATAAATAAATATAATAATAATAATAATAAATCCAGTTTCACAGACAGAAGGGACTAAGTCCATCTCTAGTGCCTATTAGTACACCAAAGCACTTGCAGACCTCCAGGCTTCCTCAGTGTCAAAGTCCCCAGCTCTTCTCACCTCCTACCCACCCTAAACTTCCCTACTGTCCTAGCTCATGGGCTTCCTTCTTCCGGCCATCCTTATTAACCCTGCTTATTCCAGCTATTCTTTCTGTTTTACCCTCTTCTCTCCCCATCCCCGCCCCCATCTCTCACTTCTGCGCACCCGCATCTCTTTCTACTCTGCTTGCTTTTCTCCTGGCCAGGTCTGGGCTACTACTTTGTTTCTCTGCTTAGACTCTTCCAAGATATCCCTTGTGATGTCCCTCACATCTACAATAACCTTCTTCTTAACCATGCCAGGGAGTGGTCACGGCTTCAGTGTGTACACAGGTCACCTGGATAGAAAGTCTCAAAGGAGTCTCTTTTTTTTTTTTTATTCAGGTTGGTCTGATGGTGTGAGGGATGGGGTTGGGGGTTGTGTGTGTGTGTGTGGGAGTTGTGGAGTGTGGGGAGGAGGAGTGTGGTGTGTGGGGGTATGTGGGGTGTGCGGGGGTATGTGGGGTGTGCGTGTCAGGGGTGGGTGTGGGATGGGGAGGAAGGAGTGTGGTATGTTTGGGTATTTGGGGTGTGTGTCGGGGGGGGGTTTGGTGTGTGTGTGTGTGTGTGTGTGTGTGTATTTGTATTAGTTGTTAATTTATCAAGAAAGACCCAGATTATTGTGAATAGCACAGTTCCCTAGGCTGGGGCTCCTGAACCACACAGGATACAGGAAAGCTAGAAGCAAGCAGTCAGTGGGGGACATTTGTTTTTCTCTGTCTTTGATTGTAAGTGTCCTGTGATTAGCTTCTCTGAGCTTTTGCTTCAGTGTCTCCACAGTGATAGAGCATAACCTATTTATCTGTCAGCCAAATGAACCACCCCCCACGTTGTTTTTTGTCAGGGTATTTAATCAGAGCAACAGAGATCAAACTAGAACATCATCTCTTCAGATCTGGTTCCCACTCTGTTTTTGGTTTTCAAGACAAGGTTTCTGTGTCTTTCCCTGCCTGTCCTGGAACTCATTCTATAGACCAGGCTGGTTGACCTCGAACTCAGAGATCCACCTGCCTCTGTCTTCCGAGTGCTGGAATTAAAAGCATGTGCCACTACTGCCAGGCATCCCACTCATTCTTTCAAAACTCTCTGTGCTCTGAGCTCCTCTTTCGCAACATTCAGTGTAGCGCTCACATATCCAGGCCATACTGTGCGTACCTCTGACATTGCATTTGTGCATTCGTTCTTTCAACGCGGACCTACTGTGTGGCAGACGTGATTATACTGCGTTTTAATCAGCATCATAGAGTGTAGCTTGCCTCCTTCTCCACTAGACACTGTCCTCAGAGGCAAGGACCAGACCTCCACATGCCCAGGGCAGAACTCAGCAATGCAAAGACTCAGTAAGCACTTGTTAACTAAGCCTTCTCCCCAACCCCAAGCCTTCAGAAATGCTGTTCCTTTCACCTAATATCCTTTTACTTCCTGTGGTATTTGAGCAAATTGTTCTCACTGTGAACATCCCTTCTTCAGGAAGAGTGCCTTTTGATTCCCAGATAAAGTGGTAGAATCCCCAACACGAAGCTCTCAAAATGGCTTAACCTCCCGTAGTATTGTACATTAATGTAATTCCTTAAAATTTATATTCACCTTTAGAATCTCAGCCTCAAGAGAACAAGGGCTCTGGCTATCCTCTTTATGTCCTTATATCCCAGAAGTAGAATATCATATCATTTTTCATTATTTTAGATGGTTCGTGACCCAGCAGCACAAGCAATCTCTTGGGTACTGCTAATTCAAGACCTCAGGCCCCATCCAGACCTAATGTATTCTGTAAGTATATGGCAATATAGTTAGTAAGTATAATAACTGTTGAACTGGACAAATGGAACCAGTTCAGCATTGGTGTTCCCGTTGTCTAGCAGAGGGTCTAGTTTAAAGTGGGCAGCAAGTGCTTAAGGAGTAAATATTGTCTTCTGTGTTCACAATGTTCTCTTTTAACTAACTTATAAACCAAATTTGGGTGCTAATAGCGTTTAATTTTTATGTTCTCCTTCTTATCTATATAACTTGAAATCCAGCACTGCATGCCTAGTAAGAATCCACAAAGACTAGAAGAAACCAACTTGATGCTTTGGTGTTGACTAGTACATTATTCCCTTGTGGATTCAGAGGGGGATATTTTGGTATGCGGGGTAGACAGCGGTATTTGTTGTTGTCTAAAGACCCCAAATCTTTACACTGTGACTAGATCTAGTTTTAAATTTCATTCTCATTTAGGAATATCCCACTCAGGGCAACAAAATCTAGGGGCTTAAGGATGAGAAGTTTGAAGATCCAGTTTCAGCTCTATTCTCAGGACACTGTTTGATTTGAAGAGGCCTAATTCTGCCACTTCTCCAAGCAAACAGTGCGACAGACCCTTTGCAGTGGTATGTTTTAGTATAATTACCCTTCCAGATTTTCTCAAGGCAAAAACAGTGCTTTTTGGCATTTGGTCTTAGTATTAGGACGACTTACAGACTGTGGGCAAAGGCTTTGTGAAAACAGGCATATTGGTGCATAAGGTTAGCTCTTCTATTTTGAAACTAGGTATAAAAATTATGGCAATGCGTTGAATGAACACTTGATGTTTGGAGTGAACATTGCAGAGCATCTGCGTGTATTTATTGAGCCTGAGCTCACAAACACCACAAACACTACTTTTGACCCTTATGAGCTCATGTCTTCACACCAAGGTTTTATCTTGCTTTTGCGAGTGTATTCGTGCTAGCGAGATGGCTCAATGGGTAAGGGTCCTTGTCACCAAGGCTGATGACATGAGTTCAGTCCCAGGAAGCCATGTGTTGGGAGGGAAGAAGATCAAGTTGTCCTCTGACCTACCAATGCACATAAACATACATATATACAGAAAAAAATGGAAAGATTTTTATTAACTAAAATGTGAAAATCTAAGAGTAACTGGCCTTACTCTGTTTCTTTAAAGCTATGGGATTTTATTTAAATTATTTATTATTGTTGTTATTGGTCTCTCTCTCTCTCTTTCTCTCTCTCTGTGTGTGTGTGTGTGTGTGTGTGTGTGTGTGCGTGCGCATATACACTTGGGTGTTCCTAGTCATTTAATTCAGGATCTTGTGTATTTTAGATAAATATTCTACTACTGAGCTATATTACCAACCTTTTAAACACTTTTAATTTTGAGACAGTCATGTTCTAAGTACAAAGGCTGGCCTTGAACTTGAGATCCAACTACTTCAGCCTCTGAGTAGCTGAAATTACAGGCCTGTGTTGCCAGACCAGTTTAAGGCTATGGGGTTTTAGAAAGAAGAGTTAGAATCTTAGAATCCCACAACTTTGACCTTTAAATTACAGATCACACATTTTTCCAAAAGTGGTACACTGGAGTGACTTAAGCCAGAAGTGATGGCCAGTAAGCAGTGTCCCTGACCCCTCTGGGTGACTGGCTACCTTCTTAGGTCCTGTTGATGGTTCTGGAATATTCAGGGAGGTTCTCAGGCCCATTGGGTGTTTTTTCCTCTGTCTCTCTGCAATGCATTTCTTTTGTGGGACAAACTTGCTTCCCTAGGTTACCAAGGTACCCTGCTTGTACAGGTCTGCCAAAGATGAACTGCCACTGCTGGAGATCTCTGCTGGTGCTCACACCTGCTGCAATGCTGCCCCTCCGTCTACAGATACGGCTGACACTTTGCTACCCCTCTCCTGCCTGTGGCCAGAAGTCTCTAGACAAAAGCACAGCACACACCTGGGTCTTCTTAGGTCCATTCAGGAGCTGTCCTTTCTACTTCATGTTTTCTGCACACAGGAGTGGCCAGACAAAGACAGCCTTTGGTTCCCTGATATGTGTCCCTTTTGCCTGTACACCCCATTTGAAGGACTGAATCAAAGTGGGCAATGGAAGCTGGTGTAGGTGCATTCACGATGGCCATCTGTGCTCCCTTCACCCCACAGAATCCTAGAGGAACACTGGATACCGCAGTTAGCTCCATGCTGTCAAGGAACAGCAAGTTTCCCGAGGCTGATTCCTGGATTTTTCCACTTACACCGGGGACCTAAGTTGCTTACTGTCTTAAACAGGGGTACTGCTCTGATGAAGCACCATGACCAAAAGCAACTTGGAAAGGAGAGAGTCCATTGGCTTATGCTTCCACACCATAGTTCACCACCGAGGCAAGTCAGAATGGGAACTCAAGCAAGGCAGGAACCGGAAAACCAGAGATGATACAGAGACCTCGGAGGAATGTTGCTTACTGGCTTGTTCCTCATGGCTTGCCCAGCCCGCTATCTTATAGAACCCAGAACCACCAGCTCAGGGATGGCCCCACCCACAGTGGGTTGAAGCCTTCCCCATCAGTCTCTAATTAAGAAGATGCCCTACAGGCCTGATTACAGAATGATCTTATGGAGGCATTTTCTCATCTCTCAAATGACTCTAGTTTGTGTCAAGTTGACACTAAACTAGCCAGCCAAGATCCTGTAAAATGAGAAATTGTAATATTTTGTTTATGCAAATAAACAAATATTTAACAAATAGAATATTAACAAATAAAGCTTGTCTGAAGATCTGAGTGCAGAGATAGCCACACTAGTTAGTCATAGAGGCCAAGCAGTGCTTAATTCTAGCACTCAGGAGACAAAGGTAGATAGATCTCTGTGAGTTCAAGGCTACCCTGGGCTATACAAGATTGAATCAGTCTAAAAGAGAACAGAACCAAATGGTGGTGGCTCTCACCTTTAATCCTAGCACTAGGAAGGTGGAGACAGGAAGTCATATGGCTGGGCAGAGAGAGGAATATAAGGTGGGAGGAGAGAGGAGCTCAGGATTCAGTTGGAGGTTTTGTAGAGAAGGCATTCAATCTGAGGAGTCATAGGGACAGGATACCCCATTCAGTATTTGGATTCAGTAGAGGTAAGAACTAGTGGCTAGCTGCTCTGTTTCTCTAATTTTTCATATCTAATATCCGACTCTGGGTTTTTATTATTAAGACATTATTAAGACCAATTAGAATTCACGCTAAAAAATAATGAAATACTACCTTACTTCAGGAAGGAAGAACCAGCACACCAACACGATCAAGCAAAACCAACCCCAACTGTGCAAATAGCTCATTGTCTTAATGTCTGGGATCCACTCACAATCTTCTAGGCCCCTCCAAAGGGACTGGTCATTTCTCTTGGCTCCACTCTTTGCAGCACACATAGCTTGTCTTCTAGGCTTCTGATGGGGGAGAGTCTTCTGTTTTGTGTTAATTTCACTGGTTAAATAAAGAAACTGCTTGGCCCTGATAGGACAGAAAATTAGGTAGGTGGAGTAGACAGAATAGAATGCTGGGAGAAAGAAGCCGAGTCAGGCAGTCGCCATGATTCTCCCACTCCAGACAGATGCAGGTTAAGATCTTTCCTGGTAAGCCAGCTCATGGTGCTACACAGAATATTAGAAATGGGTTAGATCAATATGTAAGAGCTAGCCAATAAGAGGCTGGAACTAATGGGCCAGGCAGTGTTTAAAAGAATACAGTTTCTGTGTAATTATTTCGGGTGTAAAGCTAGCCGGGTGGCGGAATGCAGCCTGCCGTTCATCAACAAGGCTCCATTTGGCTTCACTCCACTACTGCTGCTGTCCTTGGTGATCATTCCATGGTGCTGGTGTCTCCAAAATGCTGGGATCTCTATTGCAACTGGGCTCCACTTTCCCCAATAGCCTTTCCTGAATTCTCTTCATGGTGCCAAGGCTCAGCTTCTCTGTATGATCCCTTTAATTCTGGGCCTTCAACTGCTACAAGGCTACATCTTCTCCAATGGCCTCTCCTGCCTCCCTCAGTGCCTAGCCTCAGCTGCCCTCTGTGCCCTCTTGATGCCATCAAAACAAATACCACCTGGGCGACTCTTAAACCACCAAGTTTGGCTGCCAGCGTAAGGCACAACCTTGGCCACTTCTAGAACACAGCTTGTGTGTGCTGACTTGGAGGAAACATTTCCCAGAAAGCTTTAATCTCAATGATGCTAGTCTCTTCCTAATCACCACTAATTTCTTAGATGTAGCTAACCAGGATCAGTTGTCCCAATACACCAAAGGTTTTACTTTAATGGTTTTGGCCTCTTGTTAACCATGGCTGATTTTTTGGCCACAGCTGACCAGAGCCACAGATTTTTATTTCAAAATATGCAATGGCCCTGATAGTATCACTAAGGGGCTTTCAAACTTTCCCCTGAAACTTTGCCAGCCAGGACTATTGCTTGCGTTATCCTCAGTATTCTTACTTTTTCCAAGCTATCACAGAACAGCTCACCAAGCTTTAAACACTCAGTGACTTTTCTCACCCAAAGTTCCAAAGTCATTTCAAAATCCTCCCCAAAACAAGAAGGTCACAGCAACACCCTGGTACAAATTTCTGTCTTAGGGTTACTATTGTTATGATGAAACACCATGACCCAAAAGTTGGGGAGGAAAGGGTTTATTTGGCCTACATTTCCATACCATAGTTCAACATCGAAGGAAGTTAGGTCAGGAAATCAAACACAAACTCAAATATGGAGGTAGGGGCTTTGCAGAGACCTTGAAAGATGCTGCTTATTGTCTTGCTCTCATGGTTTGCTAAGCCTGCTTTCTTATAAATCCCAGGACTAACAGCCCAGGGAAAGAAAGCACCACCTCCAATGGACTGGGCCTTCCCCCATCAATCATTAGTTAAGAAAATTCCCTGCAGGTTTGCATTTGTGGAGGCATTTTCTTATTGAGACATTTTCTCAATTGAGGTTCTCATCTCTCAAATGACTCTTGCCTGTGTCAGTTTGACATAAAACTAAGCCCAACTGACCCCTTGTCAACTTGACACAAACATATCATTCTAAGCCATAACACTTACCCCCCCCCCCCAAAAGAAAAAAAAAGAAAAAAAGAACAGTTCGATTGGTCTAGAGGTCAGGAATCCTGACCATGTGCTCAGCACCCAAAGCAACACACACAGGTTATAGTAAGCACAGAGGGATGTCAGTTCTAATTTGGCCACTTCGTATCCATTCTGACACTCTGTTCTCTGAGACACAAAATGAGAAAATCCTTAAACCTGGCTGGGAACATGAAGTAGGGTTATGCATACTGTGTTTATCAGAGGTTGGTTCACTGCTATTGCTTGCTACTACTAGTAAAACTCAATAAGTAGTTTTAACAGTGGACTGTACAGCAATAGAGTTATGACTCCTGCCACCTGCCCCTTAGCCATTGCAATCTATCTTCATTCATTAGAGTCATTTCCCCGAGACATTTTAGCCAATATGTAAGAATGAAAGATGGCCTCTTGTGACTTACAACTAAAGACGAGAGTCTTTCTCCTTGCTTTTGGGCCCTGTGATCTGACTCCAGCCTCACTCCCCTTACCTCTTCCATGCCAGTGAAACAAGTCAACATTTCCTATGTACGCCACACCCTTCATTGCTGTTCCTTCATCTGGAATCTGCATCTTATCTCCTTTTGATTTCCTGGTCAAGTGCCATCTCCTCCACTAAACCTTGCTATCCCACAATACATTCATTGTTCTAGAGACTCTTTCCCTTTGTCACTGCCCAGGCATCAATGTGAAGCTCAGACTTCAAATCTGTGCCTGCAGCTCCTGTGTCAGGCACCTGGCGATCCTATCTGATCCAGTTTTAGATTTCCAAACCAGGGTTTGTCCACACTCAGCTAGTGACATTTGGGGCTAAATATTATTTTCTTTCCCTTTTTTTGGTAGTAAGCTGTATTGTTTGTCTAAGATCTCTGCCAGTTACTTTTTCTGCCCACAGTTGTGGCCACTAAAAACATCCAAACATCTCCAGACACTGCAAAATGTCCCAGGGTGGTCAAACTGACCTGCATTTGGGAGCCGCTCCCACCGAGACCCTCCATGGAACTGTGGAGGTGTGAACAGGGATGGCTCTCAGTAGGTGCTTGTGAAAGAGGACCAGATAATTAATACCATTCCTTGAATAACTGGCAACAGAAGCCTGGAGTCCACTCTGGAGCTTGGCCTTGGAGGCAGAGAACCGAATGGTGGCAGAGTGGGCTGAGTGATTTATTTTATCACCTAATAGGTGGGAGCCGCGTCAGGAGTCCCGGTGCTAACCTCACCACTGGGAACTGTTACTTGAGGAGAGCATCTTAGACTCTCTGAACTTTCCTTCTCTCGTTCTGAAAACTGGGGATAATAATGGAAACCCACATAGGGCTGTTGTGAAGACGGATTAGATTAGACACATCATGTGGTTAGCCCAGAGCCTGGAATGTAGAAAGTACTCGATACTTGTGCGAAGCTGTTATTACTACCACAATGGACACTTGGGATATAGTTCTATCCTTTCAGAGGTCTTGACACTGTGATTTCCACTTGATCAGTGGGTTGTGATTGGAATTTGGAGCTTTGGATCCCAGCCTTCCCAGAATCATAGTTACCTGACATGATGAAGACAGAACCCCATGCCGGACAGATGTTCACCCTTTAATCTAGAATCTGGGTGTCCACTTGTACAGCAAAATTCTCTTTCAAGTGATACATACTATCTTCACATAGAACTGTCATTGGGAAACTCAATAGCTGCACGTTACACACCTCGGCGTAGCGAGGTGATAGATTGGATATAGGACACCTGTGTCGATTGGAAAAAAACAAAACAAAACCACACCTGCCTGTAGCTCACTAACTTAAGCTGGGCTTCAGGCTCTAAGAAACAGACCCATACGTTTAGGCAAGTTGGCATCGGCTCTCAGCAACACTAGAGTTTTGGTGCAAAAACTGATTGAGCTGCTTTGGCTCAGAGAAGGTGGGACAGAGGCTCAGGGATCAACTGCGGGTAGTGGAGCCAACTCCGTCCTTGAGCCAGTCAGATAAGAATATGTGTCAGGGCAGGCTAGCTACAGAAAGACAAAATGATTCTCTTGCCTTGCAAAATAAATACCAAACAGGTCAGAAAAATGTAGGTCCGTACTGGGTCTATAGCCCACAAACCAACATGGGAAAAGGCATTTAACCTTCTAAGACCTGCTTTTACTCATCTGTAAAAGGAGGCGGTGAAAACTGGCAGTTGTCATTTTCTGCTGCGCAATCAAAGAGAGGCCGCTAACTGTACAAGTCTGCGCAGTGAAGGATTTTTGCAGAATTGACTAGCCATCAACAAAACATCTGACAAACAAATACATCTGAAAAAAACATTAAAAAAACCCCTTAGCTTAGCTTTCTGTCCTTTGGTAGGCTGGTTTCATTCCTTGATAGGTTGGTTGGTTCATTCATCTATTTCTTCAATCTGTAGTTGTCTGAGCACACACTATTCGCTACTGGGACACACCACCTTTGTCCTCAGTTGGGATTTACATAAAGCGGTAAGATCGACTTCTACTTCTACGTATAGCAGAACACTCAACATGGGATCTTTTCTCCTTCAGACAGGAGCTCCTGTGCCAGGCAGACTATGACTTGGGGACAGAACTGCTATAGAGTCTAGCGTCTGGGGCCAGGTCCAGCTTTGTTTGGGGGCGCCCTGGCACTTGCCCGGTCGCCGGTAGGTGGCGCCAGACGCCCTGGTGGTAGTCGCTGTGTAGGGCCGCGCTGGCCTGGCTCCGCCCGCCGGGTCCGGTGCCACGCGCTCCGCCTCCCGAGCAGCCGAGTGCGTCTGAGGCGAACCGGTGCCAGGCTTGGGGACGCTGCCAGGTTTCCCTCAAGCCTTGGCCTAACAAAGAGAAACAAATTACAAAAATGGAAATTTTCAAACTAGCGTTCAGTGGTATTGAAATCGACGTTTGTGCAGAACGCAGGCACAGACCACATTCGTGCTATTTTGTGATTAAAAAGATACCAAAAATACCTCCTTGCTTTAGTTTTCATCTTCTAAAACAGCCTCTTCCTCTCTTCTAATTGCCGCCTTACTTTGGGGGAGCGGTAAGCCCCTAACCACCGTTGAATTGGTAACATTTGCATCAGGGTGTTTGAAATCTGGCCTCTGCTGATATATATTCTCTCTCTCTCTCTCTCTCTCTCTCTCTCTCTCTCTCTCTCTCTCGCTCTCTCTCTCCCCTCCCCCTCCTCTTCCCCCCCCCCCCCCCCCTTCGCTTTCTTTTAGAGTTGAGCTTCAAACTAACTGTGTGTGCACTTTCCTCCTGGGGAAATATAAAGATGTTCCTAGGCACTGTACCAAAGAGTTTTGTATTATGAGGCTTCAAGTCTTAGGACAGCACATACATCCTCAAGGGTCATCTTGATTCAAGTGGCAAAATCTGACGGTAGCCTTGCTGGAAATTACCTTGCCCTCGGACACTTCAAAACAAAGCAAAGATTTTGAAGTGGCTGTTGAGCTGGGTCTTGAATGATTTTACTTAACACGAAGTTGTGTAGAGAGCCTGACTATGTCCTCTTGGCTTGTTTTTGCAGTTGCTAGACAGGCCCAGTCCCCAGTGGGCTCCTGTGAAAGGCGTCCTATTCCCACCCACAGCTCTCTGCATCATTTCTTTCCTTGGAAGCTTTGGCTCTCTCCTTCTGCAGCTGTGTTTGCAGCGCCTGGAGACAGGTGGGGGAGTAGCCTCCCTGCTGAACCTGCCAATTCCCTCTCCAAGGACTGTCTGAATAGCTATTAAAAATTAAAGGACACACGAGCACACACACACATACTCACACACACACACACACACACACACTCACACACACACACTTTTTGTTCTTTGTTTTTTGGTGGAGGTTACTGTCATTCCAGGGTCCTGGTGCCACTTTGCAGACTGAGATTAAATTCTACAGTCATTCTCTTGTCTGTGTTCTCCTGCCCACAAAGAACATCCACTGGTACATCTTTTCAGGCGCTCTAGAAGGTCTGGGTTCTATGGAAGTGGTCAGGAGTAGACCTGCAATGGATCTTGGAAGAGAGGTGCTCCCAGCTCAGGAGGTAAACAGAGCCCATGAGAACATGAGTAGCAAGGAGGCCACGTGGCCATGTTGGCAGTTAGAGGCTTACTGTTTATCTGGGTTTGGGCCCCTGCAAACTAGAATTTTCTACCTGGGGCACGTGATAACAACCCATTGCAGACGATTAGAGTTTTGAAGGTTTCATGGTAGAACCAGAAATCTAATTTTCCTTCCCAGTCTGGATTCAGAAACTTCCAACTCTTCCCTGAGCACTTGATCCTTAGTACCCAGCTACCCCCTTCTTTCCCAGGGCTGTTTCCCCCCTTAGTATGCAGCTGCCACCCCCTACTTTCCCCAGGGCTCTTTCCTCACTTAATACCCAGCTGCCATCCCCTACTTTCCCCAGGGCTCTTTCCCCCTCTTACTACCCAGCTATCCCCTTCTTTCCCAGGGCTGTTTCCCCCCTTAGTACCTAGCTACCCCCTGCTTTCCCCAGGGCTGTTTCCCCCCTTAGTACCCAGCTACCCCCTGCTTTCCCCAGGGCTGTTTCCCCCCTTAGTACCCAGCTACCCCCTGCTTTCCCCAGGGCTGTTTCCCCCTCTTACTACCCAGCTACCCCCCACTTTCCCCAGGGCTGTTTCCCCCTCTTACTACCCAGCTACCCCCTGCTTTCCCCAGGGCTATTTCCCCCTCTTACTACCCAGATACCCCCCCCCCTTTCCCCAGGGCTGTTTCCCCCTCTTACTACCCAGCTACCCCCTGCTTTCCCCAGGGCTGTTTCCCCTTCTTACTACCCAGCCACCCCCCTGCTTTCCCCAGGGCTGTTTCCCCCCTTAGTACCCAGCTACCCCCTGCTTTCCCCAGGGCTGTTTCCCCCTCTTACTACCCAGCCACCCCCCTGCTATCCCCAGGGCTGTTTCCCCCCTTAGTACCCAGCTACCCCCCCCCCCCCCCCCCCGCTTTCCCCAGGGCTGTTTCCCCCTCTCAGAATGTCCCCTCATCGTCTTCTCTGATTAACAAACTTTTGGTTTTCTTTTAAGACTTATTCCCAACATAGGCTCTCTAGTCTTTCACAGCTGTGCCCATGCCCATGAGTGGTTATCCATGTAGAATTAGTAATCCTGCCACAGTTAAATGCCACTGATTGCTCAGCATACCATCCTGCACTAAGGCCATTTTTCCCCCCTTTTTTTCTTTTTATCCCTCTCTTGTCCCTGAGAGTCTATATTTTTTGCTCAGGTCAGGAATATATTTTGTTTACCTCATGGCCTTCACATCAAAGGTGTTGAGGAAACTCTGTATGTTGATAAGGAACACACCTGGTTTTTAAATGATTCCAAAGGGCCAGCTTGGACCCTCTTAGGTTCTCTGTGTTCCATTGTCAGGGATCTCTAGATATGTCTGCAGAGATGAAAGTAAAAACTTGGAGTTTATGTTCACATGTGAGTTTCCACAGCTCTGAGAGAGTCTTCTGTTAACGTTTAAGGAGCACACAAATGGGAAACCCCAGTATCCCAGTACAGGCTCATGCACAGGAGTAAACGCCACTCAAATCCTGGGAACTGGGTGCATTTCCTGCACTCTTATGCTCTGACACACGCCTAAGGGTTAGACTTACAAGCTGTGTTCATGAGATTGATTCGTGCAGTTGCTGAAGCTGGAAACCTGGAGATGTCCTTGGGACCCCCCTTTCCCCTGCTTCCCACACTGAGTTTCCATCATGCCATGGGACCTCTCTGGGAAATACTTCGCAGATCTACGGACTGCTCTCCAGCCCTGCTCTGTTCTAAGCCGTTGTCAGTTCCTACTTAGACAGTTGCCAAAGCCCCCTCTTCCTGGTTCTAATCTCCCTGTCTCACTACCCTTCAGTTCTTAAACCTTGCATGATCCTTTGCTTGCCTTTGTGTGGTGTCCCCATCGCTTACCCCAACTTTTCCAACCCCTCTTAACATATTGTGCTTCATGTCTTTGAATTTGATAAATTCTCACCATTTTTTTTTGTGCATGTGTGAGTGTGTGTATTTTGGTTTTCGAGACAAGAATTCTTTGTGTAACCCTGGCTGTCCTGAAACTCACTCTGTAGACCATGTTGGCCTCAAACTCACAGAGATATACCTGCTTCTGCCTCCCAAGTGCTGGAATTAAAGGCGTGCGCCACCACTGCCTGGCCAAACTCTCACCATTCTTAAAGGTTTATCCTTGTGGTCTTCTGGGATTACTGTCGGTGTTCAGTCTTTCAAGAGAACATCCTTAGAGGTATACACCATACTTATCTCTATTCTGTCTCTTCTGGGTAAATCAGATAATCATTATTGATATTCCTGATGCTGGATTCTTTCTTCGTGCTCCCATTATTGGTTGTAAGTATAAAGTTATTGGTTTTGATTAATTGCATATTTGCTTTTCCATGAACAGTATATCCCATGAGGAAAGGATCATTTCTCTTGCACAAAAGAGTTCATCCTCAGAGCCAGGGCTCAACATATACCAGGTGGGTGAGAAATATTTTTTGGAAATTGATACAATGAGAAATATTAGCAAGTCATCTATTATAGACATGTGGCATGAAAATAGTCACATACAAAAATAGTCTGATGCCATAAACAAAGACGCTCACCTGAAACAAGCCTCAAAGATGTTTGTGAGTGGGAAGACTTGAACTATGGTGTGATAATCCTCTGGCCCCTCTCTCCTGCTATTTGAAAATTCAGAAGAGAACGATGTTGTGTTACGAGCAGCAGGGCTGCGTCCCTGGCACGCGGCCGCCCGCATGGCTAGCTTTACCCGAAATAATTACACGGAAACTGTATTCTTTTAAACACTGCCTGACCCATTAGTTTCAGTTTCATATTGGCTAGCTTTTACATATTGATCTAACCCATTTCTATTAATCTGTGTAGCCCACGAGCTGGCTTACCAGGAATGATCTTAACCTGCGTCTGTCTGGAGTGGGAGAATCATGGCGACCCCTGACTCAGCTTCTTTCTCCCAGCATTCCGTTCTGTTTACTCCGCCTACCTAAGGGTTGGCCTATTAAATGGGTCTAGGCAGTTTCTTTATTAATAAGAAATCACTCCCACATCATTTCCCCTTTTTCTGTTTAAACAAAAAAGAAAGGCTTTAACTTTAACATAGTAAAATTACATATAGCAAAACAGTTATCAAGCAAGAATTACAGTTACAATATTTATATCTATTTTATCTTTTATCATAACTAAGGAAAACTATAACTATCTATTCATTCTTCAACTCCATAAAAGACTCCAGAAGGATATAATATTACCTAAGTAAACAAGAAATAAGAAAACTCTACAAATGACAGAGATATCTTGCTGCCTGGACAGTCACCCAAAGTTCTTTTGTATGGTTGGGGCATCCATCTTCAGCCTTCAGGCCCATAGTATCCTGCAGACATTTCCATGAAGCAGGAAATTTCAAAGACAGTTCAGTTACTATCTGCTGTGTTCTGCAGAATATCTCGCAGACTCTTTCATGAGTCATGAACCCCAAAAGACCGTCTCACCTTTAGGCAAGTTCAGCAGTCCTCTCTCTGCGGGTTCTCTGTGTCCATTTTATGCAACAGTCCAGGCAAGAGCAGTTTCTTGCCCAAATGGTTATCCAACTCCATAAGGATCCTCTTCGATGCCCATCTTCCTCTCAAAGTAGATTGGTGCTGCCAGGAGCAGACGTGTCTCATTGTCATGAAAAGTCCTAAGTTATTAAAACATTAAATGCCATATTCTGCAGTCTTTAAAAGATATGAAGAATGTCTATCTAACTGAAATGTATCTCTATATATCTAGAAAATCTAACTAACATGACTACAAGATTGACTATTATTGATGATTAACCATTAACCTATATTTCTTAATTATACATTACATTTTTAAATGAACTACACAATCACAATACCTTAATCAAGATCAGAAATACATATACATATAACAAAATTGACTGTAAAATCCACACCAATGCAAATTACTCATACCTATATCAGAACGAGAAAAAAAATATTTGTTTTACAGCTCTACCCAGATCCAGCCCCCCTTTTCGCTCCCCCTTGCATCAAGTACATCCTGTACTTTTGGCAACATGTTGACTGGATATTTAAAAGCTGTGAACTGTTCTGAAAATTTCACATACTGGGTTATGAGCCATGTGTGTTTGATCAAAATTCAATTACTCCACTGTACCATACTTGGAAGCCAATCATCCCGAGTTATGAAGGATGACGAAATAGGGAACCTAATTGGTTCAGTATGGGAAGAGTATCAACCAAGCTTGTTATGATAAATAGCTTCCTGTGTTAAGGGTTCTCCAGAGCTTACAAGTATCTTGGCTTGCTCCTTCAGTGCAATAGGAATATTGTTCCTAGGGACCTCCTAGATCATTGTCCCTCCTGGCGAAGGCAGTTTTCTTCTACTTACTCCTTCTGTACAAGCACAGAGCAGGGCTTCCCCTCTTCTTTTCATCTCTTTATTTAGAATTTGAGCACCTGATGACTTCCTTACCTTTTTTCCCTTAGAAAAACAATTTCAAAACTTATATTCCAGATACAGAAAGCAATGAATATCTTTGTATCCACTGCTTAGAACTAAGAAATAATCATTTTTTTCATGTTGAATATCCCTTGTATCTACTTCTTAGCTAAGAAATAATCATTTTTTTTATTTTTCTTATCAGTTTTTTTTTTTACATTCTTTCCTCTGTTTCTTGAGGCCTAGATTGTACCCTGGTGTGTTGGGATTTCCAGGCTAACCTGCCAGACCCAGAAGGATCTGCAGATTATTCTGGAGATGGAGCTGTAAGTTACCAGTGTCTCAGGTGTTGAAATTTTGTCTGCATTAATTACTTCTTGCATTGCCGTGGCAACCTACACCATGGAAATAACGTGAGACAGGAGGGTTCATCTTGGCTCATGGAATCCTGTCAATCACAGCAGGGAAGACATGATGGGGGGGAGGAACACAGGGTGGAGGAGGCCCTCAACATCCCAGATCAGAAGGCAGGGAGAGCTGGCTGCCACTGTCATGGTCCTCCCTCCAGACCTACATTATAAAGGGCCTGCAGCCTTCATATGCTGCCCCAAGCTGGGAGCCAAGCTTTCAGAACATGAGCCTTGGGGGACATTTCAGACTGAAAACATCATGGTCAAAGAGTTGCTGGTTTAGATTGTTGACAAGATTACAGGAATTCATGGAGGTTTGCTTTGGAAGTAATGAGAAAACCCAAGAAAACAGATTGATTCTGAGAAGATTTAAAAACAAAACAAAATATTTCTGTGATTTTTGGCCTTTATGAACCTACGTACACAATATATTTCAGGGAAAGACATCTTGAGTTTGGTGGAGGTGTTATCTTTTAGTGATCTTAGTAAAAGGTCAAACAACTGTGTGGTTGCCATTTTCTTTTCTTTTCATTTTAGAGGTCAGAGACTTTAGCCCAGGATGGCCTCAAACTCACCGCGTAGCCACGGATGGCCCTGAACTCTTGATCCTCCATCTCCCAAGTGCTGGGATTACCTGAATTCATTACCGTGTCCAATAGATGAATGCCAATTTAACTTCTGAAGAACAGTCGATAGCAACGAGGATGGTTTCCTTAGCGTCAGCTTCAGGGCTCAGTCATTTTGCCCATGTTTGGCCTTAATTCCAGTCTGCTACCTGCCTTTACGTCTCCAAGTTTCTTTTCATTTTATCTTCTACTTGCCTCAGAGTCTCCTGTTTAGCTTGTTAACAAAAATACAAACTGCTAAGTGTGCATTCACGTACTGGAACTCTTGTGTTCCATAAAATGTTGTTTGGGTGAAGAGCGAGGGCTTCAGCTTGTCCTTGACAATTCATTAATCATGAGATCCGCAGTACACTACCCAGGAACAGAAAAAGATGCTTGGTGCAGCAAGCCTCGGAGCCTGCAAAGTCCAGAGCGAACACGGAACAGCGCGAGACGGCGCTTTGGCCAGGACCGTGCTGGAGCTGTGTTCTGCAGTCGCCAGGGTTATTTCCCAAACTGCAGCGGGGAAATCGCAACATTACGAAGGCCAAAGTGGCCCGCTTGCCTTCCTCGCGCTCCTCTATCCGGTGGATATTCCTTTCATGGCAAGCCTCCCTAAAGCGCTACAAATTTCAAAAGCTGGAATATGACTGTGGGCACTTAGATATATCTCTCTTTTTGCAAATCAGCTTTTTTTGGTAGTAAATCTTCCCCGACTGAATAGCACCGAAGCAGAGAGAATGCTATTATCCACGTACAGTAATTAAGGAAATAGTTCTTGTCACTCTAATAGGGGCAATGCTCTGGCCGACTGTGAGAAAGTTAAGTGGTAGGGAATTCTTGGAATGTAAAGAAAAATCAGGGGAATCCAGTTACGAGGGCGTGGTTGTTCTAAAGACAAACAGGAGGTCAGAGAGGCATTGTTTTTAGGAGTTGGTGGAGACATTAAATAGCAAAACGATGACAGCTCTTATCTGTTTTTGCAAAGAGAACAGAGTAACTCATAATGAAAATCATTCTTTCAAGGAAAGATACTCTTTAATCTCCCTCGTTTGGGTGAGTCTGTCCTTTTTTCAAAAGCTTTAAAGTATTAATATATATTTGTTGTTTTTGCTCTGAAATGGGGTCTTAGCTTGGCCTTGAACCTGAAGCAATTCTCCTGCCCCAGACTCTCAAGTTCTGGGATTACATAAGTGTACCACCATACCCAACTTCACTGTATTAAGATGTAGTCTTACCAAACACAGGTCAAACCTCCAAACGGCAAACGGCAGTGTTAACACAATTGTATCAATAATTGTAATCAGCTTCTTATGGAAGGACCGCATTGGATAAGTTGAATTGGTGCCCAGAGTAGGAAAAAAATAATTCCTTATGGATTTCACGAGCCAGAATCCTGTGTTTTTTATCAGTCTTCTGATCATTTGCATTAACTCACCTAGGCTAACAATATCTCATTTTATCTCAAGCATGGCAGAGGAACGTGTGACTGTGCTGACTAGTTTTGAAATAATGGTACCCTGGAGCCACAAGACACATGGAAAACAGAGTTATTTTATTCCTTTACGAGCATTGGAGTGAAGGAGTTAGTACTTGCAAAGGAGCACAAGCAGTGTTACTGAACATCTCCCTGAGGATGCTGCTCTAGGGGTCTGGAGCAGTGGCTCAGTGGTGAAGAGCACTGGCTGCCCTTCTAGAGGGCCTAGATTCAACTCACAGCACTCACATGACAGTTTACAACTGCCTGGAACTCCAGTTCCAGGGGATCCGATGTTCTTCTCTGACCTCCCGGCACCAGTCACACATGTGGTAAACATAAAGGCAGACAAAATAGTCATACACGTAACCAAAAAATAATAATAAAAGAACCGTACACTCTAGCCCCTACTCCTACATGATAATCTACAGGCAACCAACCAACTGCAGTTGAGAATCAGTGTTCTTCAAGGGATGAGCCCCTTGATAGGTTATCTGACCCCAAATGATCATTTGTGTACATACGAGCAATGCTCAAGAGACTCCATATGAAGTGTGTGTGTATAAAACAATAATACACTAATAATTAAAGAAGTTATGGATGTGAGGGGGGGATAGATGGAGTTTGAAAGATGGAAATGATGGAAATACAGAATTCATGTGAAATTCACAAGAAAAAACTGCTCTGAACATGGAGAGATCTAGAGGTCAACACACTATTTCTGTAAAGGACCAAATATTTGTGTGCCCTGTAATCTCTGTCACAGCCTCTCAAGTCTGATGTGTTATGTAGACTCTGTTATACAACACACAAGATGAGTGTGGCTGCTTCCAGGAAAGCTCTATCGGCAGACACCGAACTCTGAGTTTCATGTAATTTTCATGTATCAAGAAGTTTTCTTTTTCTGATTTCCCCCCACATGCTACAAATGTAAATATCCAGACAGCAACAAATTGGATTTGGCTCACTGGCCTTACCCATAACTGATTCTGGCCCTGATGGTTAGTTTTCTTATTTCCTCTTCCTCTTCCTCCTCCTCCTCCTCCTCCTCCTCCTCCTCCTCCTCCTCCTCCTCCTCCTTCTTCTCTCTCTCTCTCTCTCTCTCTCTCTCTCTCTCCCTCTTTCTGTCTCTCTTTCAAGATGAGAAAGTATAGTGAGAGTATTTTCTAGGGATGTATCTATGATGAATCCAGATGGAGCCTAACCCAAAACACATTTTTTTTTTTTTGGAAAAAAATGTCACTAAGGACAAATTTGTTTGGTTGGGGGTTTCACCCCAACTCCTGGCATTCATTTTGAAATGTTTGGTGGAAAGTTCCATTTCAAGTCCCCTCCCCTGGAGTTGCCACAGTCCAGACTTCACCTCCAAGAAAGCCCACCAAATGGTGACCCCTCCCCACGCCTACAGGCTATTTAAACTGTCCCCCAGAGAACAAACATGTGGTCTCCCCGGTTCTCTGTCCCCCTCTCCCTGTTTTCCCGGAGGGTCACCCAGGAACGCTGGCATCCATTAAACCTGGGCCTTTTCTAATTTGGTTTAATTTGGATTATTGCATCAGCAGAGAGGTTTGTTGGGCCAAAGAAGCTTAACAAAATTGTTGCCCCCTTTGCTATGAACATCGCCCAGTCCATTTGTCACTGTCTGGGTGTCACCTTAGGTATTACTCAGCAGGGGGCTAAACTTGGTTCTCTGCTGCTGGCAGAGTGAGCTCTCAGGACAGGTTACTTCTAGATCCAACACAAGGAAGGGAGAAGTCTGCCAGTGTTGTTGGATCCATAGAAATCTCTCAATGCTATGGTGCTAGCTAATCTTATGTCAACTTGATGCGCAGGCTAGAGTTGTCTGAAAGGAGGGCACGTCAGTTGAGAAAAATGCCTTCATAAGTTCCAGCTGTAAGTCACTTTCTTAATTAGTGATTGATGGGAGAGGGTCCAGACCACTGCAGGTGGTTCCACCCCTAGGCTGGGGAAAGCAGGTTGAGCAATCCAGGGGAAGTAAGCCAGTAAGCAGCACCCCTTAATGGCCTCTGCATCAACATCTCCCTCCAGGATCCTGCCCTGTTTGGGTTCCTGTTCTGACTTCCTTCAATGATGAACAGTGCCGTGGAAGTGTAAACGGAATAGACAGTTTCCTTCCCAGCTTCTTTTTGGTTATGGTGTTTCGTCGCAGAGGTAGAAACTCTAAGACAGTTATTGAGTCCATAAATATAACTGTTGGCAGATTTTTTTTTTTTTGGTCTGGACTGTCGGCTAGCTCTGTCCCATCAGCTGCTCCCAAATAACCACACAGAGACTTATTATTAATTATAAATGCTCAACTGATGACTTAGGCTTGCTACTAACTAGCTCTTACAACTTAACCCAATTTTTTTTATTCACCCTCTGCCATGTGGTGGTACCTTCTTTCAGCATAGTCTATTTATTTATTTTGTTTCTCTCCACATCTCTTCATGACTCCTGAGATCCACCATTTTTCTTCCCAGCATCCTCCACGTCTGGCTCTCCTGTCCAATATCTTCCTACCCAGCTATAGGCCAATCAGCTCTTTATTAACCAATGGGAAAACACATATTTACAGTGTACAAACATTTCCCCACAACATATAACAACTACCTCGGTCAACATGGCCACCTTGTTCTTGAACACAGTGAACAAGGTTGGACCTTAGTAGGTCAAATGGTAACTAACACAGATCAGACCGTCTTTTCTACTGTTGCTGAGAAACTTCTGTAGTGAGAGCATTCACACAGGATGCAAATATCCTCACACCGTGGGATATTCTGAGATGTTGGTCCTTACTTCTCTCTCCTAGTCATCCTTGTTACCAACCTTCCAGTTAAAAAGACATTTATTATTACTTTTGAGAATTTCATACATGGTGGTTTTAGCTACATCATTTATACCCAACATGCTCCCTGATTCAGCTCCTCCTTTCTCATCATTCCATTCCTTCTCAACTTCATAACATCTTACGTATGTTTGTATGTTTGTATGTATGTATGTATGTATAATCTATACATGTATTAGTCAGGGTTCTCTAGTGAATAAGAGGATAGAATGAATCTATCTATATCTATCCCTATGTATACACATGGTTTTTATTAGAGTGGCTTACAGGCATTGGTCTGACAATTCCAGCAATGGCTGTTTCTCAAGTTCAAGAACCCATCAGTTACTCCATCAATGAGGCTGGGTGTCTTAGGTGGTCTTCAGTATAAATCAAAATGCCAAAGAGGTAGGCTTTAATACCAGTGAAGGAATGAACTTGCCATGGGGAGTAAGGACAAACAGGCAAAGAGAAAGCTTCCTTCTTCCATGTTTTTATATAGGCTGCCACCAGAAGATGTGTCTCTTCACATCAAATTATCCAGGTTTAGGTTGGGTCTTTCCATCTTAAATAATCCAACCAGGAAAAATACCTCACAAATTGTACCCACCTGCTTGGGTTTTAATTAATTTCAAATGTTGTCAAGTAGATACTCAAGAATAGCCATCACACTCACTGAGTAAAATTTTTAGTATTTTATTCGCATATACATTATATATAATAATGAGTTCCATTATATAATTTCATACACATATATAACATATTTTATTTGTATTTACCTTTCCATTGCCCTTTTATTGACTAAGATTTGTCTGAGAATCAGAGCCACTTCAATCCTGAAGCAGGACTGCTTTCTTGCTAGATGAAAGCAAACTCATGTGGTACAGCCTACTTTGCAGGCAGAGAGCAAAGTGTTTATCTGAACAACACTGGCTTTGTAGACATCAGCCTCTGAATTGATTTGCTCTGGTAAAGAGACCATTTTTATGGGTAGAGCCCTTCTTGCTTAGTGTGTTTGAGGTTTTCAGTTTAATCTCCAGCAATACAAAAAGGGCGGTGCTGGGGTGTGTGCATGTGAGAAAGAATATTAAGGTGCTGTCATGTAACTATAGGCATCTATAATCACTTTACAAAATACGTGCACCTTTGTAAATGTCCATAGTGGTTAATTAAGAAATAAAAATCTCTACTTCATGGCTTATTATTGGGAGACAATGTCTCTCTCAGCCACTATAGGCATTTGAATAAATACCTCAGTGCTGAGTATGGGTTATCTCTTTCTGAGCTGGTGGTCAGTGGGCAGCGTTCAAACATCCCAGGCCACTGCCATTTCTCTTGGGCACCCACCAGAACCATACTGCTGAAAACCCCATATGCTTGAGTCATAGGATATGGAAAACTCACTGGTACTGATCTGGAAGCTCCAACCCTACTGGCTGGCTTTCGTAGTGCCAGAACATTTTAATTATGTTACTAAGGAGAAAAGGAATCAACCTTTTTACTCAGATGTAAATCCTGCAAGTAACAATAATGCCTGGCCTGGCTAGGACATGCCGACTTGTGCAATGGTAGTATGAAGGTTATGGTAGTGACTGTCTTAGGCTGTCTATGACTGTGAAAAGATGCAGTGTAACCACAGCAACAATTATAAAGAAAAACATTTAGGTGGGGGCTGGCTTACATTTCAGAGGTTTGGTCCATTGTCATCATGGCTGGAAGCATGGTGTCATGCAAGCAGACATGGAACTGAAGAGGTAGTTGAGAGTTCTATACCTGGGTCAGCAGGCAGCAGGAGAGACTGAGACAGACTAGTCATGATTTGAACTTCTGAGACTTCAAATCCTGCCCCTAGTGATACACTTCCTTCAGCGTGGCCATGCCAACTCTAACGAGGCCACACCTCCTGATAGTACCACTCCCTATGACTAAGTATTCTAACACATAAGTCTGTGGAGGCCATTCTTTTCCAAACCACCACAGTAATCAACCACTTTCTGATTTCATTTACAGCCCACTCCACAAAATAGAGCTCATGTCTGATACTGCTAACTAGGCCCAAAACCTGTGACTGGCTAGGTCATAAGCCTGGGGGAGACCCTAATGCTGACATTTTTCTAAATGAACATAGCATTAAACTGCCCTGTAAGTTCTTATCTTTATACTAGATTAGTGCATCTCTCAACCCTCATCAGAGAATCTTCTTTTTTAAGTAGATGGTGATTAATACAGAGACCCACAACTGGCTAGACTGTGGAATGCTAACTCTGAGGGGACATTTATGTCACACACCCCTCCCCCAAGGCTCGGGGATTGTGTGGAAGAGGGAGAGGATCTATTGTAAGTATTGCTAAGCAGTGGTTATCTGCATTATTTGTGGACATGACGGGGCTGTTGCACCCGTTCACTTTCAACTGCTATGACTGTACATACAAGATCGAAATCTCAGCATGGCCAGGGGAGGACCTCATGAAGTCCCACCCTGAGCTGAGAAGTTATTGGCGTTTGATGGCTGCCGGGGGAGGAAGCATAAGTCTTCTTCGGGGATACTACTTCTGAAAGATTCCCCATGCTCCAGTAGATAGTACCACACCCATACAGGAAGCACTAAATGGATCCAGTGTGTCTAAAAACAGCAACAAAAGAGCAAATGAAATGGATAAGGGGTGGGGAGAAAGTGAAGAGGAGGAGGTGGGAGATAGATTTGACCAAAACATATTATATGCACGTACATATTTCTCAATTAAAAAAATTCTCAACTCTCTGGGGTTGGAGAGATGTCTCCGTAGTAAGGAACAATTTTTGCTCTTGCAGAGGACTGTGTTCAATTTTCAGCACCCACATGGTGGCTCACAACCATCTGTCTCTCCAGCTCCAAGGGATCCCAAAGCCTTCTCATTTTCATGGATACCAGACCTCTCTCTTTCTTCCTTTCCTCCCCCTTTTATCTTTTGTGTATGTATGTATGTATGTATGTATGAATGTATATGTGTATGGGGGGGCACTGCATCTAAAAAGAGTTTGTTTGGTAGCATTCTGCCCTTTTCTATTTCATGGAGCAATGAGAAACATGGCGTCTTGATAGAAAGCTGTGGAAGCTCTCTCTGAGCCTGGGCTTCTTTCGTTGGGATTTTAAAAAATTATTAGTGATTTAATATTATTTCTTTCTATAATAACAATCTTATCCAAGCAGATTATTTTATTTTGGTAGGTCATACGCATCAAGAAATCGTCTTGTTTTGGATTCTTTACTTTAGGGAAATATGTCCTTAAGGTATGTATGTATGAATTCTGAATTTCACAGATATCTGTTGTAATGTCTACTCTTTCATCTCTAATTTTATTAATTTAGATATACTTTTTTGTTTAGTTTAGCTAAGAATTGTTGATCTTGTTTATCTTTTCAAAGACCCAATCTGCTTTTCATTGATTCTTTTTATTGTTTGTTTGCTTACATTTTGTTAATTTCTGTCCTGATCTTAGCTATTTCTGACTACTGATCATGGGTTTGGCTTGTTCTGGTTTTCAAATTTCCTATGGAGAATCATTCCATTTTTATTTAAGATTACTCTGATTACATTTTTTAATTGGTTAATAGCTGGGCATGATGATACACACTTTTAATCCCAGCACGCAGGTGGCAGAGGAAGGGGAATCTCTGAACTTGAGGCTTTCCTGGTCTATGTAATGATTTCCAGGAGCCAAGGATTAAACAAAAACAATTTATTAAATAATTATTATGACTACTGAACATGTGTGTATAGCATAAGTATGTATGGTGTGAGCATGTGTGTACCATGGTAGGAATGTCAGAGGACTGCTTTTGGAGGCTGGTTCTTTTCTTCTACCTTAGGATATGTGTGGTGGATTGAACTCAAGGCATCAGATTTGTGTGACAAGCACTTTTATCTGCTGAGCTATCTTGTTAAACCAGAGAAAGAGCAACAATCTTGTTTTTGTGCTACGTTGGTTTTGAGACAGGGTCTCCTGCAGCTGGTGGGTTAGCTGGCTGAGGCCCTGGGTGATGCTGAATTTTTGCTCTTATTCTGGAGCAGCTGGGATTAAAGGCCTGTGTGCCACCAGCCTAGATTCAGGAGTCTCTGCAGAATCGAACCCATGACCTTTGGTTTGCTAGGCAGGTATTCTACCCACCAAGCTGCATCCTAAGCAATAATCTTTTTAAGCAGGTGGTTGTAAGTATAAATTTCTCTTAGAATTGGTTTCATTGTACCCTATAAGTTTTTAGTCTGTTGCATTTTTACTTCAATTATAGGATTTAAAACCTTTCTTTCTTGATTTCCTCAATGACCATACATTATTCAATAGTTTGCTATTCACTCTCACAAGTTTGTGTATAGTCTGTAGTTTTTCTTGCTATTGAATTCTAGCCTTATTCCACTGTAGTCAGACATATTTTGAGAAATCATTTCAATTTCCCTGTATTTGTTAAGACTTGTTCTGTGTCCTAGTTTATTGTATAGTTTAGAGAAAGTTTCATGGGCTGTGAAGAATATATTCTGTAGTGCTTGGATAGAACATTCTGTAGGTGTCTATTTGATCTATGGTATCATTCAAGTCAGGCATTTCTCTGCTTATGTTGCGTCAGGATGAACCATTTGTGAAAGCAGAGTATTGAGGTTGCCCATCCTAACTGTGCTGAGGTTAATCTGTATCTTGGTACATAGTAACATTGTTGGGTGCACCCATGTTCAATGTTCAGCATGACACGTCTTTGCTTATCTCTCCTGATATTTTTGGCTGACGTCTACTTTGTCACATGTTAGAACAGTGGCACAGTCTGTTTCAAAATTCCGTCTACCTGAAATAACCTTTCTCATTCTTTCAGCAATTATGCCTGTCTTTCATGGTAAGGAGCATTCCTTAGAAACAAGAAACGGACAGATCCTTCCTCTTAATCCAATCTGTTAGCACGTTTCTTTTGATTGGGAAATTGAAACCTTTAATTGTTTTTTGAAATGTTATTAAGAAGTATGTATAATTCATTTTATTTCATGTTATTGATTTTGTAATATGTAGTAGTTTCCTGTTACTCATTTTCTTAACTACTGTTTTAGTGTAGTTTATTCTTTCACATGGATGTGTTCATCTTTGTTTTTGGTCTGAAATATTCCTTCCAGTATTATCTATCTGTCTGTCTGTCTGTCTGTCTGTCTGTCTATCTATCATTGTGTATGGGTGTTTTGCCTGCATGTATATCTATCTATATCCCACTTGGTCTGAAATATTCCTTCCAGTGTTTTTTCCAGTATCTTTTATGTTTTCATTATTGTGTATGGGTGTTTTGCCTGCATGTATGTCTGTGCACTGTGTGCATGCCTGGTGCCCTGGGAGGCCACAAGTACTAGATCCTTTGGGACTGGGGTTACTGACATTAGTGAGTCACAATGTGGGTACTGGGAACAGGACCAGGGTCCTCTGGAAGACCAGACAGTGTTCTTAACTGCTGAGCCATCTCTTCAGCCCCACTTCTAGTATTTTTTGTAAGGCTAGGTTAGTGGCCGTGAATTCCTTTAGAATTTTTTTCCCCAGGAAGATTTTCTTTTTCCTTCCATTATGGCAGATTGCTTTGCCGGACACAGTAGCCTGGATTGGTAACCGTTGCTTTTTAGAGCTGGAAAGATGCGGTGTGGTGCCTCCTGTTCTGAAGCTTTGTGTTGAGAAATCTGCGGCTTTTCTGCTGAGTGACTCGATGCTTTTCCTCTGCAACTTTTGATAAACTTTGCTTTTGCATATTTTGGGTTTTGATTATAGTATAATGTAGGGCAGTTCTCCAGTCTTGTCTGTTTGGTGTTCTAAAGCCTCTTGTGACTGGTTGGGCATCTCTTTCACTAGGTATGGGAAATTCTCTCCTATAATTTTCTATACCTTTAACGTATGTGATGGTTATTCTTGGTTATCAACTTGATGACATCTGGAACTAAAACCCAAATGGCTTGGCACACCTGTGAGGGATGTTTTTTCTTGATTGACTCATTTGACGTGGGAAGACCCACTTCTAATTTAGATCTTTTGAGGTAGGCAGACCCACCTTTAATCTAGGCCATACCTTCTATGGCAGTCTAAATAAAGGACAAGGAAGAAGGAAGCTTGCCCTCTTTCTCTGATTGCTTTCACTCTCTCTGGCAAGTCCGTTCCTTCGCTGGCATCAATTCTTACTTCTTTAGGATTCTGGCATATACTGAAGACTAGCTGAGACTCATTCTAGTAAATCTCATATAATACATATTCATTATATGAGTTCTGTTTCTCTAGAGGACCCTGCCTAACACAGCATGAAATTTCTTCTATATCCATGATTCATAAAGTTGGTCTTTTCATAGCGGCCTTTAGAGCTCGAACATTCTGTGCACATCTTCCTCCTTACAGTATTTCAGTTTGTTTAGAGCTCGAACATTCTGTGCACATCTTCCTCCTTACAGTATTTCAATTTGTTTCTTCCTAGCATTTCTCTTAATTAAATTTTACTTTCATATCCTATATTGACCTTAGTTTACTTAATTGTTACTGTTCTCTTGATTTTATTTCTTTTCTCTTTGATTTCTTTGAACACACAGTGATTCTTTGAATCCTTTGATTTTTTTTTTAACTAATATACTTTTGAAGAGGACGTTACTTTAGGATTAGAATTTTTTGGAGGAGTCACTTGCCTTGGTTTTTCCTGTTTATTGTGTTCTTGTGTTGTGTTATAGGTTGTGTTATTTATTTATTTACCTATCTAATTTTTAAAAAGAAAACAAACTATCCTTTTTCATTACACATACCAATCCAAGTTCCCACTCACTCCCCTCCTCTCAATCTCCCACACACCCCACTACCCCACACCCCATACACTCCTCAGAGAGGGTAAGGCACATTGCTTTGGGGAAGATCCAAGACCCTCCTTATTATATATCTAAACTGATCAAGGTATCCATCCAAAGGAAACAGGTTCCCAAAAAGACAGTACAAGGATCCCGGTGCCACTGCCAGTGTGGCCTCTCAGTCTGTCCCAGCCATGCAACTGCCACCCACATTCAGAGGGACTATTTTGGTCCTATGCTTGTCCCTTCCCAGTCCAGCTGGTGTTGGCGAACTCCCATTAGCTCAGATAGACTGTTTCAGTGGGTGTACCCATCATGGTCTTGACCTCTTTGTTTATATTCTCATTCCTCCCACTCTTCAACTGGACTTTGGGAGGTCAGTCCAGTGCTCCGATGCGGGTCTCTGCCTCTTTTTCCATCAGCTGCTGGATGAAGGGTCTATGGTGACCTTTAGGGTTGGTTTTTAAAGGATCACCACCTTTTTTTGTTAAAGGGTTTTCAATGTTCAGGAAAGACTAGGTTGTGATGGGGTTGAGGTGTCATTTTTCTCTGTGAGACTCAGGTTCAAGACACCAGCCTTAGCTTTCTGTACTATTAAGAAAGTAAAATAATGTCTACAAAAGTAGTCATTAAAGATTCGTGATGTCAAATAATAGCAGTCTTTATACTCCAGCCACTTCAAGAAGTAACGGACACCAGCAGTATCTCACGCAGCTATATCATGGGATTTGGAGCTTATCATGGGATTTGTGCAGAGCAGGAGAAGCAGTGTAAGGCTAGTTTTAGGTTTAGCTTATGCTCTTTGGAAAAGAATATTATAGCAGGCCTCTTTGTTATTGTCCCATTGATGTGAAGAGACACCATGACCAAGGCAACTTATAGGAGAGAACATTTAATTGGGTAGTTGCTTATAGTACCAGGTTTGAACATATCATGGTGGGCAGCATAGAGGCAGGCAGGCATGGTGATGACGAACTTGCTTAGAGTTTACATTTCAATCTGCAGGTACTGTGGTGGATGGGAATATGGAGAGAGAGAGAGAGAGAGAGAGAGAGAGAGAGAGAGAGAGAGAGAAAGGAGCCTAGACTTGTTATGGCCTTTTGAAACTCAAAACTCAAACCTAGTGACACACTGGTCTAATAAAGCCTTATCTTCTAATCTTCCCAGAAGAGTTCACCAAATAGAGGCCAAGTATTCAAACATATGAGCCTATTGGGCCATGTCATTCAAACCAACACAACAGAGAACTTATAAAGGAAAGGATTCCTGGGTGTGGTGGCATGCACTACTTTCATATTTCAGCATTTGGGAGGCATAAGCAGATAGATCTCTTTGAGTTCAGGGCCAGCCTGGTCTACATATAGAGTTCCAGGCCAGCCACAGCCATAAAAACACAAACAGATAAACAAAAACAAAAAAAAAAAGGAAAAAAATCAGTAGCTCAGTCACTAGGCCTTGACTCTTTTAGAGTCTGCAGGCAGTCTTGCTTGATTTCTGGTTGCCTCTTACACACCTGGATAGTCAGATCACTGATGCTGGTCACACATCCTGGAGGACCTTCATGGGTCGAGTCATAAATGCTGTTCTTACCCCTGAAGAGTCTTCTGGGAAGTCAGATCACAAGTTCTTGTCCATCTTCTCTGACTGGGTTGGGAATATTGGATTCAGGCCTTGGTAATACTTTTCACCCCTTGAAACATATGTCTATGTTGCTCTGAAGATTCCAGATCAGACCAGTTTTCTACCTCACTGAATACTGTACATTTCTGACTAAATATTTTTTTAGATTTATTCATTTATTATGTATACAGCGTTCTGCCTGCACATATGTTTGCAGTCCTGAAGAGGGCACTAGATCTCATTACAGATGGTTGTGAACCACCATGTGGTTGCTGGGAATTGAACTCAGGACCTCTGGAAGAACAGCCAATGCTCTTAACCGCTGAGCCATCTCTCCAGCCCCATACTAAATATTTTTGAGATTAATATAATTACATCATTTCCCCCTTCCTTTTCTTCCACCCAAACCTTCTCATGTACTTGCCCCTGCTTATTTTCTTTCAAATTCCTGTTCTCTTTTTCTTTAACTGTTGTGTGTGTGTGTGTGTGTGTGTGTGTGTGTGTGTGTGTGTGTAAATACTAAATACAACCCCCTAGTCTATATAATGTTACTTGTATGTATGTACTTCCAGAACTGCCCATTCCATATTGGGTAACCAATTGGTGTGCTCTTCCCTGGAGACCACAACCTCTGCTTTCTGCATCCTTAGACACCTGAAGTTCTATGTCTAGAGTCGGAGCATGGTTCAAGAGTAGAATCGTGTGATGGGAATTCTGAGTGCTTGTGAGAAAACTCCAAGAATAGAAGACAAGAGTGTTGTGACCTCAGTTTCTTCAAAAGCACCAAATTGTTCCTGGAGTGTGCTTTTGTGCCCCTCCTAGGTGAGGTGGATAGGAGTGGGCTTCCTTCAGATTATTCGTTACCACTGGCTAGTGCTACTTGTTTATGTGCCTCTAAAACATGTTTTTGCTGTGTGCTGCTTGTCCTTATAATTGTATATTTTACCTATGTGATTCTTCTTAACCCTCAGAATGTAAGTTGTCTGATGTTCTGAATAAAGTTGGCTATTGCATGAGTCTTTAGTTTGCCTTGTTTTTCAGGTCCACTTCCCCAGGTTCCACTGCACTTAGAGTGGTAAACAGTTTAGGGTTGAGGCCTTGGAAGTGTCCCTTGTCCAAATTAGAATGTTGATTGGTGTCATCCTTGTTTACGTCATATTGGGCATGCTGATGAGTCTCCATGGGTGTTGCTTCCCTGACATTCCTAGGAGAAACAATCTCACGGCAAATTTCTGTTTCTCTGACTCTTACAATCTTTCTGCTTCCTCTTCGGCAATCATTATGTTGTAAGTATACCCATTGTAATTGGGATCCACAACTCTGATCAGGTGTGGGAGTTTAATTCTTTCCCTTCATTAAGGGAACTTCTCTTGCAAAAGACAGAGACTGTTAAAGAAAACCACATCCAATGAAATCACTGTTTAGTTTTGATTCAAAGTTTTTTCCCCCAAACCCATAGGTACTCTGTAGGCCGAGTCAGCATATAGTACCATGACAATTGGTCTGAGTTTCCAGAGAGTCTGAGCTGTTCATAGAGGGCCTGGGGTTGCTAAGCCACCTGTTAATCAGGGGACTTTAAAAAATGGTGTCCTGCTGCTATTCCAAGAAAAATTTCTAGGTGTCTTCTCCTCTACTGTATGCAACTTTATCTGCCTTCCCCCCCTTTAAAATATCTGGGACTGATAGTATAGTGCCAATTTTCTGAGGCCCTCTATTTTGTTTGTTTGTGTTTGTTTTTTGGGAAAGAGTTTCTCTATGTAATGACCCTGGCTGTCAGGAAGCCTTTCTTAAAAGAGTCATGCCTCTGCTTGCTGTCAGCAAACATAGCCTATCAGAGAAAAGATGGTTATACCAAGAAGCTGCGCTTGACTCTGGTCTTGTCTATCTAGAATCCTTATTTAAAAAGCTGTCTCAAGCTTTATGTGGAAAATCTTGCCAAACATTTGGGCACTGTTTGTAGATGGAAGTTTCTGTCTCACCTTGTTCCACAGCATTTCAGTCCCAAAGAAACATACAGAGGCTTATATTAATTATAAACTGTTTGGCCTATTAGCTCAGGCTATTATTAACTAGCTCTTATAACTTAAAATAACCCATAATTCTTATCTATGTTTAGCCACATGGCTTAGTACCTTTTATCAGTGAGGCATTCTCATCTTGCTTTCTCTGCATCTGACTGGTCATTGTCACTCCTTTCTTCTTTTCATAATTCTCTGGGTCTGGTTGCCCAAGCTATATTTACTGCCTGGCTACTGGTCAATCAGCATTTTATTAATATGAGCGACAAATTTTTACTGTGCACAAAGCATTATCCCACAACAACCAGTCAAATTCTTTACTTCAAAGGGTCCCTGGTACCAGCTCAGCTCCCTTCAGGTGAATTAACATGCCCAGGTGATTTTGCTTATTTTTTGATAGCATTTCATTATTAGGTAGTCCAGGATAGCCTGGAACACAAATTCTCCTGTCTCCACTTCCTGAGTGCTGCGATTACAGATGTGCATAGTCACCTTTGACTTCCTGTTCAGGCTAAAGGATTTTGTTCTTTTTCCCTTTGGTTATTTATGTTTTCTGCACTAAGAACCCTGATTGTTAAGGGCATGGCAGAATTGGAACATTCCACAACTGTATATCTTTTGTAATACATTGCAGTACACATCATACTCTCCTAGTAGCAGTGCTGATATCGTCATCATCATTTATACATATTGCAAACATAATTCAAAAAATTCACATGTTATTCTCATTTTCCTCATTGCTAACAGCTTTACCATGTCTAAATTTAAGATGGATGATATGAACATTCCATACCATTACCTCTCCTTTTTAGCCGTCATTTGGCCTTTATTACTCACTGATGTATATATTTATAGCAACCATTCATTAATCCTTGTTTCAGTGACTAATCAGTCACTTTTGTTGTCTCATTTCATAACACTGAGCTACCTCAAAAAATTTGTGTGATGAAGAAATGTTTTCTATTTATATGTCCTGTATGATAGCTATTTACTACATGTGGCTTTTGAACGCTTGGAGTATATCTAGTTTGGGTAAAGCTTTTAATTTTACTACAGTTACTCCATTGCAATTGAAATATATAAGGCCCATGTGTCTAGGCTAACATAGTGCTCACCTTAGTATTAGAAAGTTTCTTAGGAAGGGCTCACAGGAACTACACATTTTTAAGGTTTTGGTGGATTGATAACAACTTACCTTATTGGTTCCAGCTCCCAAGGCTCCCAGGGGACTGCAGATCACTACTGTTTCTGTGAGTTTATCTCCAGATAAATAAACCTTTGATATACTCTATTCTGGCCTATTGTGGAACTCTTGCATATGCCAAAAAAAAACTGGTGCCCACTGTCTGAGGCATGGATCCACATAAGACCTAAAAGAAATAAACCTTAAAAAAAAAAGAGAACTTCTAGACCCGCAAAAACAGAAGCCAAGTGCAGATTCTTGGTAGTCACATTTTTTTCAGGTAGTCTCTGTTTGCTAGATGCAAGCAGAGGCATGATTCCTTTAAGAGAAGGTTTCCCAACTCAGGATTAGCAGCAAAAGCTGCGTGATTCCTTTTTAAAAAAAAAAACACAACTTCCTGGTTCACACAAACTACTCTGGTTCTTTCAGGAGGTCCTGCACTTAAATGGAGTCTGTGAGCAGCATGTTACAAATTGCTTAATGGTGACATTAACCCTCTGTGTTCCTGGAGTTGGGGCAGTGAGCATGACTTGCGGAGGCAGTGAACATACCTCTGCCATGTTGGACTCAGAAGAGCAAGAAGGTAAGGGATCTGGAGTTGATCTTAGCTACATCAGCTTAGCATTTAAAAAAAAGGTGCTCCTGGTTAAAAAAATGATTACAGATATGCAATAAAGACAGATTCAGATGAAAAAGACCTCTGAATGGGTCACAATGTTGGATAAATGTATGTAGACTTGGGAGAGAGAAGAAAAAACAGTTTAGACAGTTATAAAAAAAGTCTTTAAAGAGACAGTCAAAGTAACATAAAGGAGTACAGACAGTCATAGATTAAAGTAGTAAAGGAAAATAAGCCACATAAAGATGAAATATACACAGAGTCTGGATAATGTATATTATTGTGTTTTCTTTGAATTTTTTGACTGCAGAGAAATATTTGATTCTGGGGCTGCTAAGCTAAACAAACAAATACATATTTTAAAGGTATCTTGACTTCAAAATTTGAGTTTAAGGATATGTTACTTTAGAAAAAAGGTTCTACTTTTGTTTCCACAGATGAGAACCCATGGATTTCTTCCAGGCTAATGCAGTTTGATGGAACAAGAACCCCTGAAAGGCCTCTATGAACCCTAAAACTACTTTGCCCAACAAACAGCAGAAAGCAGTTTAGGGAGGACAATGCCCAAATTCCCCAAATGATAATTTATAAATGTTTGTTTTCATTTAAAGGGGGTTGATTATAAATGGTTAAATTGTCATAGTTAATTTCTAAAAAAAGTAAGGGGGATATGATATTGAGGTGAATACTTTGAATTGGGATGGACTTTGAACTATTGATATAAATTTAAGGTCTATTTGCTATTCTGTTTATATGTATTTCTGCTCTTATTTAAGGTATTTTGTTTATACAGCTCATTTAAAAATGTAATGTATAATTAAAAATTACAGATTAATAGTCATTTATAATGGTCAAACTAATAGCCATGTTAGTTAGGTTTTCTACATTTGCAGAGATATATTTCAGTTATATAGATAATCTTCAAATACTTCAAAGTACTGTAGAATATGGCATTTAAATAATTTAGGATTCTGTTGATGTGAGACACCATTGCTCCAGGTAGAGAATGTTGGGCACTAAAGGCACTCCACTTGGAGCTTGTTTTCTTCTTGGAAAAACTGACCTGTGAGCAAAGAACTGCCCCTGCCTTAACCACTGACAAAATGCATGGTGTCAAGACTGGACAAGTGGGATACAAGCAAAAAGACTGCCAAACCTTGCCAAGACAAGGTTTTTTTTCCTGCCTCTGAAGGTGGTCTGTCAGTTACTCTAGGCCTTAGCCAAAGCTGGTTGCCCCAAAGTTGCAAATGAGACTTTAAGTGATTGCCCAGGTAGCCGGTTGTCTCTGTCATTTCTTGCACCTTTTGGAAGTTGCTTGAAGGCACTTTCTGTTTACTCAAGTTATATTATTTCCCTTCTCAGGTCTTTGATGGGCTTCAAGATTAAATGGTAATAGTTACGTTCTTTTTATGACTTAAGCCAAGCCAATTTTAATATAAGACTTAGACTCTTTAGGATAGGGTAACTATTGAAACATTTAGCATGTTTCTTGTTTGCTGTTGTTCATGCTGGTTGTAATTCTAATTTTTAAGGTTTTTTGCCTCTTCTTTTCCCTGGACAATACTTGATATTTGTTTTTATTGTATATAGTTTTATATTAGGCTTAGAACACTCTTATTTAGACAAAAGGAGAACATATTGTGGGAACTCCTTTAGTCAATATTCTTTAAGATACCAGGTTACTATGGGCATGGTCTCATGAAATATAAATACAAATGAAAAGCATGTGTGGACATCTTTTTTTAAAAAAATTATTTATTTATTTATTTATTATGTATACAATGTTCTGTCTGCGTGTATGCCTGAAGGCCAGAAGAGGGTGCCAGACCTCATTACAGATGGTTGTGAGCCACCATGTGGTTGCTGGGAAGTGAACTCAGGACCTTTGGAAGAGCAGGCAATGCTCTTAACCTCTGAGCCATCTCTCCAGCCCCATGTGTGGACCTCTTGGTTGCCGGATTTGATTCCAGTTCCCCAGCACACACAGAGGACTGTGAATTGCTACTCTTTCTGTGAGTTTATCTCCAGATTAATAAACCTTTGTTATACTCCATTTTGGGGCATTGTGGAACTCTTTTGTGCACCAACAATGACCTGGAACTGTTGGCCATTAAACCCTTTACTCCCTTAAGTTGTTTTTGGTCTGAATGTTTTATCACAACAACATACTGAAATGAGAACATCTCATTACAGTTTTGATTTGCTTTATGTTTTTTCAGGTGTGGGAATCATCATTGTAGGAGTCTTCTTCTATCTCCTTTGATCTTCCTCTTTTTTTTTCAATAATTTTATATTGGCATTAATCTTGGTACTTTCTTTGTTTGTTATTGTTTTCATTTAAATTTGGTTTCAATTGAACTTTTAACATGAGACTTACCTCAGAAAGTTTCTCACTTTAAAGAGCACTTTTTCCCTTTGCACCCATCCATATTAAGGATGGACGCCAGTTAGAATCTTGCCAGTAAGCCACAGTCATGTGGCGATACACAGATTAATAGAAATGGGTTAAATTATGATGTAAGAATTAGCCAATAAGAAATTAGAGCTAATAGGCCAAGCAGTGTTTTAATGAACACAGTTTCTGTGTGGTTATTTCGGGTGTAAGCTAGCCGGGCGGCGGGGACAAACAAACATAGAGGTCAGAAAGGAGTAAGGGAGGGAGCAAAGAAAGATCCCAGGGACAAGACATCCTCTAAAGACACACCCCAGTGACCTACTTTTCCCTAACAGCTCCATTTAGCTATAAATTCATCTAATCTATTGGTGAAGTTAGTGACCTTCTGATCCACTTACATCTCAACAGCACCACCAGCTGGATGAAACCTTCAAAGCATGGGTCTTTTGGGTGACACTTTGGAGCCAAACCTCAACAGTAAAGACTGTACAGTGAAGGAGTTTTAAATCCTTCAGCTTTATCTGTGCTTCCTCTTACATCTGTAGTACAGTTGCTGACAACATGTAGATCTTGTTGCTATTGATATCTTTTCACCATTAATCAGAATTTGGAGATTTGTGGGGATACATTGCCTCTAACTTTTGTTGTGAATATTGGTTGAATTTAGTCTTATATAAAGTTTCAGAATGGGTGGACTGAACAGGACCCAGAAACATGCTCCCACCACCATCCTCTTCCAGTCTTTTAGGAAGGTACTGTGGACATCCCTTAGAGTTGTGACTCAGTGTTGACTCATTATTTGGCTTTCTACCCCTGTTCTTTCCTTTATGATGATGGAATCAATATGGTGATTTTATCACCTGCTGATATGTTATTTCAGCTTTGTTTTTAGTAATTGGAAAATACCCACTGAATGAATTGGTAAACTTTCTTGGTCTATTGCAAGAGGGATTCTAACCCAAACTTCACATATTATTTGACCCTCTCAAGTACTTAATCTTATCAATGGGTTATAGTTGAACTGACTTTGGTGCTCCTAAGGAGCTGAGTATCAGTGTAGTACCCCAAAGCCTAGATATTCCTTTTATTCCAATGCATATTCAGCTTGGAAATTTTTTTTAAGAAGACGTGGAAATAGTTTTATGCTCATCCTTGGGATAACAACACTTAATGGTTCCATCATCATTACTGAACACAGGAGCTTCTTCCAATAGTAGCACAATCAAACTCAACATTATAATAGCACAGTGTGATTTTCTGATTCAGAATGCAGAATTTTGATGGCACAAAGGAGTATTAGATGCTACAATGCAGCATTATGATGGCACAGTGGATCTTTGTGATTTTAATATTCAGTCCTGGGATGTCAAAATTTAGTACTGTGATGGTATAATGGAACATTGTGATATAGCAATGGAACAATAGTGTTGTATTATGATGCCATAACAGAGTTTGTGATGGCAAAATTGCACTGTAATGTCATCATATAGCATTGTCATGGTACAATAGAACTTTGTGATGGCACAATGCATCATCGTGTTGCTAAAATGCTGCATTGTGACATTAAAGTACATAGTTGTAATGGCACAATGTAACATTGTCATACATCAAGGTAGGTTGTGATAGCACAATGGAGCAACATGATGTCACAAAGGAGGATTATGTTGATACAATACAGTGTTGTGACGTCATTGTGACAATATGATGTCACAATGGAGCCCTGAAATGACAAATTGGATTATTATGATGCCACAATGAATAATTATGTCACAAAAAATGTGATCACATAGTATTGCATTGTGGTGACACAATGGAGCAATGTGATGATGACAATGTTGCATTGTGATGGCATAATGTAGCTTTGTAATCACACAATGAGTCATTATAATGTCACATTGAATTATTTTTATGCCACAATGTGGGATTATGATGATACAATGGACCATTGTGATATCACAAAGGATAATTGTGATATCAGAGATGAGCATCGTAATGACACAGTGGAGGCCTGTGATGTCACACTGAAGCACTGTGTTGGCACAAAGGTACATTCTCATGTCACAAAGGAGCATTGTGATGGCACACTGCTTCATTGTGTTGTCACAAAGTAGCATTGCCATGTCACAACTGAGCATTATGATGGGACATTGGCTTAGTGTGTTGTTACAAATCACTATTGTAACCATGGTAGCATATGGCATTTTTGTGATGTCGGAATACAACATTATGATGGTACAATGGTCATTATAACTTTGTACCTTCTGCAAAGAAAGGATATCCACCTGTTGTTTAAGAGGTACATGTGCTTAAACCACAGATATACTTCTCTATGTCTTAGTGAAAGATTATTCTTTAAGTCCTTTGGCATGTTTTATGGTGACCACCTTAGGTATAATCCTTCCATTTCAACAATATTAGCTCTTTAAGTCTTTGGACTTTTTAAATTTTACATTATGTTCAGTCTCACTTGGAGTAGGCTTCTTTTGATACTAAATTTCAGCTAATAAGTTAAGCAAACAGATACATGCTTTTAGTTTGTTGAATTAAAAATTTCTAGCAAATGTATCTATGTCCATGATTCTTTTCCTTTGATTACCCTTCTCTCAATATAAATATATTATGATACATAATTCAGTTTCTGTATGTGCAAATAACCAGGAAATTGCAAGTATTTAAATGAAGGCTCTTTTCTCCTTGCAATATGATTGATGTGACTCATAGATTAAGAAACAATGCAATGATTAAAGCCAGCTGTAAATGTGGTTGCCATCTACATGTGTGATAACTGGTAGATGTAGACATGGGAACTTGAACTAGTGTGTACTGGGTATCAAGGCTTGTGCTGAACTAAAGAACAAATTTTGAAGATTCTTGGCATCTCTGGAAAGATAGACATAGAAGAATCCCCACACAAGGCAGTAGTAGCATATTGGATGGGGAAGAGGGGGCTGCTTTGTCTAGTGGGAGAAGCCTGTGGATGCAGGGATCTCTAGGGATTTATATGCACCTGAATTTACTAAAATATGCTCATTTTAGGTGTCAGGGTTTTTACCCTTTTCTAAATAATATCTAACTTAAGCATAGATGACCAGGTGAGACTACATTCGATTTAATTTGAATTCAAAACTCAGTCTTGGCATTTTACTTTTGGAATCATTCTATGGGCTTAAGGGATTTTTGAGATTTTCTGAGGGCAATTAAAGAACTGTCCAATTCTTTAATTGTACCTAACCTGCAGGCATGTCTAACCTTTGACATTGTGACTTGAGGTTGTCATCCACAAAATTCACACTTAAGAACCATGCAATCAAGTTATAAGCAAGAATTAAGCAAGCAAACAAACAAAGAAAACCATCAAAGTATTTTAGACAAGTTTAATTTTGTGTTGGGTATTAGTCATAGCTGTCCCCTCAGTGACTATAGATTTGACACATTCTATAGAGCTTAGACCTTAAAGAGCCTGAGCTTGCAATTTTCTTTTTTGTACTCTTCATTGCTTTATAAATGTTTCATATCCCCATATCTCTGTTTACCCCATTCCTCCTATACTGATCCACCTAAATATCCCATTTTAGACACACAATTAAATGGCACAGTGGGCCATTGTGGTGCTACATTGTGGGACCCTAAAAACGTGATAATTTAGGTACTGATCTTTGTGACTGTTCTCTGAACTGGCAGTGTTTTGTTTCTCAGAAAGAATTAAATTATTTTTGCCTTCAATTATGTGATTTTTTTTCTGGCATGATACAAAGAAATGCCTACTTATCCAAGAGATGCAAGAAAGGATTCCCATCCAAGTTCAGCTTGGTGAACCAATGAATTTATTAGGATTGCTTACAGGAGATTGGGTAACTCGGGCAGCTAAACCACCAAAATCTTCCCCCATAGACACTGTCAGCAGAACCACTGGAGAATCCTAACCCTTAGTCAACCTACTTCCTATACTTTCTAGCAATCCCCCAAACCAAGTGCTTTGGGCCTGCTTGTTCATCCCGGCTGCCTGGTTAGCTTAGCTCTAAAATAACCACACAGAAACTGTATTAATTAAAACACTGACTGGCCCATCAGCTCTAGTTTCTTATTGGCTAACAGTTAAATTAATTTAACCCAGTTCTATCAATCTGTATATCACCACGTGGCGGTGGCATACCGGCAAAGATTCTAACTAGCATTTTTCTCAGGTAGAGGATCCGTGGTGTCTCTCTGACTCTGCTGTCTTCCTCCCAGAATTCAGTTCTGTCTTCCCTAAATAGGTGACAGTGTTGGATAATGTATGTAGGCTTGGGAGAGAGAAGAAAAAGAGTGTAGAGAGTCATAAAATAAAGTTAATGCTTTAAAAAGGGGTAAAGTATTTAAAGATCCAGAGTACAGATTGTCATAGATTAAAAGGACTAAAGAAAAATAAGCCACATAAAGATGGAAAATTCACAGAGAGTCTGGATTATGTAAATTATTGTGTCTTCTTTGAATTTTTTGACTGTAAAGGAGCTAAGTATAGAGAGACATTTCATTGTATGTGTTGCTAGGCTAAACCAGTATGTATATTATAAAGGTATCATGAATTTCAAATTTGGGTCTAAGGATATGTTGCCTTGGAAAAGTTCTTCTCTTGTTTCCACAGAAGATGAGAACCTGTGTATTGCTTTTAGAACAATATGGTTTCGTGGACCAAGGCCTCCTTAAAGGTTGCTGTGAACACCCTCAAAAAATTACTTCACCCAACTGCTGAATGGGATGAACCTAGCACACAGGATACATCATAAAAGACCTGATTAATAGCGCCCCCAATCAGCAGGAAGCAGTATGGGCAAAACTATGCCCATATTCCCAAATATTGTTTATAAATGTTCTTTTATATTTAAAGGGGGATATGATATAGATATGAATAATTTGAATTGGTATGGATCTTGGTTTATTGATACAAATTTAAGGTCAATTTTGTTATGTGTATATATTCTTCTGCTCTTGATTAAGGTATTGTGTAGTTCATTTAAAAATGTAATGTATAATTAAGAACTATAGGTTAATAGATGGTCATTTATAATAGTCAAGCTTGTAGCCATGTTAGTTAGATTTTCTAGATGTATATAGATATATTTCAGTTAGTTAGGTATTCTTCAAATCTTCCAGACACCTTCAGAATATGGCATTTAAAATGTTTTAATAACTTAAGACTTTTCTTGGCAATGAGACACATCTGCTCTTGGCAGCACCAATTACTTCAAAAGGAAGATGGGTATCAAAGAGGCTTCTTAGTCATTTGGGCAAGAAACTGCTCTTGCCTGAACTGCTTAACTGGACATGCAGGATCCACAGAGAAATGACTGCTGAACTTACCTAAAGGTGAGATGATCCTTCAAGGTTCCTGCTTCATAAAAGAGTCTGTGAGACATTCTGCAGGATACAGATGAAAGTGACTGAACTGTCATTGAAATTTCTTGCTTCATGGAAAAGTCTGCTGGATACTATGGGCCTGAAGATGAATGCCCCAACGATATAGAACTTTGGGTGACTGTATAGGTAGTGAGATGTCTCTGTCGTTTCTAGAGTTTTGGAAGTTGCTTATAATGTACTTCCTGTTTACTTAGTAATATTACATCCTTCTGGAGCCTTTGATGGAGTCAAAGAATTTATAGTTATAGTTACAGTTTTCCTTAGTTATGATAAAAGATAAAGTAAATAGAATTTGTAGAAATTGTAATTGTAATTCTTGCTTGATACCTGTTTGGTTAAATGTAGTTAAAGCCTTCCTTTTTGTTTAAACAGAAAAGGGGAAATGGTGTAGAAGGTCCTTCTGTCAAGGTTTTGCTTTAATTGGTTAATAAAGACTGCTTTTGGACTATTGATAGGGCAGAGTTAGTAATAAATTCATTGGTTCACCAAGCTGAAATTGGATGGAAATCCTTTCTTGCATCTGTCAGTGGCCTCTCTGTTTGGGGGTAAGTAGGCATTTCTTTGCATCGTCCCAGGAAAAATCGTATAACTAAACAGGGAACAGGGAGCAGGGAACAGGAAACAGTGAACAGGGAACAGTTGCTAGATTATCAGGTGAAGATTTTGACTCACTATCATTACTGTAACCTGGCCCTCATCTGTTTATTTCATTGTTGTGGCTACAGACAGAGATATTTTGTAGGTCACCATAGCAACTCTGCTTCATGGTGGCAAAGGCCATGTCAATATCAGAAAAATACCTCTATAGTACCTTCAGATCAACAAAGCCAAGTAATTACTGTCAAGTTCCTGTTGCGGAGTGTCTGCTTTCTATAACTACTTCTCTTTCTGAAATCTGTATTAGTCACAGCTCAGTATAAGAGAGAAAACACTCTGGGTATTTTAAGCATGAAAGGATCCTATACAGGAAGTGAGGTGCTTTAAAAATATTTGAAAATGCTAGAGGAACATGAATCAGGAAACCACAAATGGAACTATTAAATTTAATGCTCATCATCATAGATCCTATTTAGAGATAAGGTGAGTAAGTAGGAAGCCACTTCCTCTACTACCACTGAAAATTTCTTGACACCCACAGAGGTGTTAGCCCTAAACTAAGTCTGGTCACCATTGCCCTGAAGCTGCTTGCAATGCTTATGCTTTTATGAGTTTGTTTGTTAGTGGAATAGCAAAAGGACAGCAACCTCTGTCTTAGAGTCAAAACTTTTATAAATTCATCAATCAACAGAACCCAACTTGCATATAAAATGCTAGCCGCCTGAAAGGCTGGGCAATGCGGTTTTCAGTTCTCTGGGCTCTTCAAGGAGATGAGACTGGGTGCTATCCAGAGTATGGGAAAACTAAGTGCTTGTTTTGCTGGTGAGTGTCATAGTTAGTGTCAGTCCTCTGCTAATTGATACAGCGAGGCCCAGCTTACTGTGGGCATTGCTGTCCTTGGGCTGGTGGTACTGGATTGTAGAAGACAATAAGCTGAGCAATTCATGGAGCAAGCCTGTGAGCATTGTCCCTCCATCATCTCTGCTTCAGTTCCTGACTCCAGGTTGCTGCTTTGAGTTCTTGCCATGGCTTTCCTCAGTGATGGACTGTGAGCTGTAAGATGAAATGGATTTTTTCCTTCCCAAGTTGCTTCTGATTAGTGTTTTATTTCAGCAATAGAGAAATAAAATTAGAATGAAGTTGGTACCTGAGAGAGGAATGTTGCTGCAACAGACATGCCTATGGTGTTTTGCAGAAGATTTTGGAAGGGTTTGGACTTTTGGTCTGGGAAAACCATTGTGTACACAGAGTTCAGTGAGCTCCTCTGTGGGTGCTCAGAAGATAAGGTTGGTGAGAGAGACGCAGACAGTGGAGGCAAGACTTGCAAAATTTCAGACAGAAGGAAAGACTCTATCAGGCCTGATGTGGGAAGTTTTTTTGTATATGTGTTGCTTTTATTGGTTAATAAATAAAGCTATTTTGACCAATGGCTTAGCAGAATAAAGCCAGGTGGCAAATCAGAACACACACACACACACACACACACACACACACACACATATATATATATGTATGTATACATATATATGTATAAACACATACACACACACACACACACACACACACACACACACATATATATATATATATATATATATATATATATATATATATAGAGAGAGAGAGAGAGAGAGAGAGAGAGAGAAAGCAGAATCAGAGAGATGCCATGTAGCTGCTGAAGAAGGACCTGGAAACTTTCCGGTTATCCACAGCTTTGTGGCAATACACAGATTAATAGAAATGGGTTAATTCAAGATGTAAGTGCTAGCTAGAAATATATCTGAGTCATTGGCCAAACCGTGTTGTAGTTAATATAGTTTCTGTGTGATTATTCTGGTCTGGGCAGCTGAGAAACATAAGAGCAGTCTGTTTACACAGGCCATTTTGTGTGATAGTTTGGATTAAGATCTATGGAAGGGAAACCTTTGCTTCACTGGGATAATAGATGCTGGCTAGCTAGGGCTCAAAAGTTAGCTGTGGTAAACAAGGGATGGCATCATTGAGGTAAAATCTTTGGCAAGTATTTCCTCAGGGTCAGTTAGCAGAAGCCGTGGTCCAGGGAGACCAATGATGCTGCATAAAAGGTTGAGTGCTGAACTTGGCAATGTGTAAGAGTCTCTTTCAGGATGCTGGTTCCAAAGGAATGAAGCAGAAATGGAGATCAGGTGAGACTTGCAGTGTGTGGCAGGTTGGGAAGAGAGGCTAGTAGAGGCCATTGGTGATGGTATAGCCTCAATTGTCATGGAGACTTCAGGATACTGTAGATGCCAGAATCTTGGGGTATCTACCATGGACAGTCACAGGTATGGGACCGAGCTAGCTAAGCCTGTGAGACAAGATGTGCACGCAGTGCAGGACTAGAGAAGTGGATCCGACTGAATCCATCTTAGTTAGAAGACTGTGAGTCCAACTGCTGAATATCGGGTTACAGAATTTAATTTGCATGGCTGGGTGCTAGAATTTGCTTTGATTTAATATTAACCATATCCCTTTTGAAGTATCCCTTTAACATTTTTTTTTTAAGTTTTACAGGAGCCCACAGTTAAGAGACTTCTGATTTTGAAAGAGACCTTGGACTATTAAGTGTTGAGGATTTTAAAGACTGTGAGGTTTTTAAAAACTGGACTGTGTTTTATAATGCGATACTGATATTGACCTAAGATTGTGGAGACAAATAAAATAGGGAAGGCTACAGATAACGAGGATGTGTTTGGGAGTTGAGTTGGCAAGCAGTTGACTTGTGACAGCTGACCTTGGTTCTCACCCTGACCTACCTATGAAGAGAGAGCCTCACCTGAAGAACTGCTTCAATCAGATTGGTCTGTGGTGTGTGCCTGTGGGGCACGTTTTTTCTTTCTTTCTTTCTTTCTTTCTTTCTTTCTTTCTTTCTAAGACAATCTTTTCTCATTTTACATACCTATCCCAATTCCCACTCCCTTCCCTCCTCCCGCTGCCCCCCATCCAATCCTCAGGGAGGGTAAGGCTTCCCATAGGGAGTCAACAAAGTCCGGCACATTGCTTTGAGGCAGGATCAAGGCCCTCTGCCCTATATCCAGGCTGAGCAAGGTATCCCTCCTAAATGAATGGCCTCCAAATCCCAGTTCAAGCACTAGGGACAAATCCTGGCCCCCTGCCCGTGGCCCCACAGACTGTCCAAGATACGCAACTATCACCTACATTCAGTGGGCCTCGTTTGGGCCTATGCAGGTCCCCTCCCCCCACTGTCAGTTCAGAGTCAGTGTACTCCCACTGTGAGGCCAGAAAAGATTCCATTTTTATGCTGGAATATTTGGGACTTTGAACTTCACTCCCACCCCTGAGAAAAGCTGGGGGTTGCTAGCCCCCTTTTAGGGAAAAACCTAAGCTACACAAAACTGTTGACAAGTTGCTGACCACCTAGCTTCCCCTATCAGTTGAGTAACAATGAACCAATCACATAAGTCTCTAGGCAGACCCTATGTTAGTACAGGGTCGGCAGATGTGTGGAGGACGTAACCAGGGGGGCTGTTGCTATCTCCCTTAGATACTAATAGCCAATCAGGAACTAACTACTGAGCTTTACCTCACCTTTAGCCAATTGTGATATAAGATAAGTAATTTTGTATTTTGAGACTGTAACCTTGTGACTGCTTTGTGGTTTTTGTCTTTATAAACCCCTTACAAAAATGGACAGGGTCCTTCTTCCTCCATCTGCTGTAACAGACTGTGAGGCAGAGGACCCGGGCTAGCCTGTACTTCATAAATGAAACCTTGCTTTTGCATTTGGAAGTGTGGCTCTGTGGTGGTCTTGAGAGTCCCAGGACTCAGGCACAACACCACTAGCTCAGCTCAGTTGTCTCTGTGGGTATCCCCATCATGGTCTTGACCCCTTTGCTCATATTATTGCTCCCCCCTCTCATTGACTAGACTCTGAAAACTCGGCTCAGTGCTTAGCTTTGGGTTTCTGTATCTGCTTCCATCAATTGCTGGATGAAGGCTCTATGATGATAATTAAGATAAACCATCAATCTGATTACAGGGGAAGGCCAGTTCAGGCACCATCTCCACCATTGCTTAGGGTTTTAGCTGAGGTCATCCTTGTGGATTCCTGGGAATTTCTTTACTTCCAGGTTTCTTGCTAGCCCCATAAAAGCTCCCTCAATCAAGAGATCTCTTTCCTTGCTCTCTGTGTCCTTGCTCAGTCTCTACCATCCTAACCCCTCATGTTCTCCTCTCCCCTCTCCTTATTCCCTTCTTCCACCCTCAATCCCACCCCCATGCTCTCAATTTTCTTAGGAGATCTTGTCTATTTCCCCTTTCCAGGGGATCCATGTATGTCTCTCCTAGGGTTCTCCTTGTTATCTAGCTTCTCTGGAGTCATGAGCTATAGGCTGGGAGGTATTTTCTTTTTTAAAGTATTTTTATTCTTTGAGAATTTCATGCATTGTCTTTTAGCCATCATTATACCTCCAAGTTCTCCCACTAATTCCTCGAAGATCACCTTCTAAGATCATTCCTATTCCCCAGTTTCATGTTCTTTAAAAATATAACCCACTGAGTACAATTTACACATCCATGAATTCCTGAGTCTGGACCATCCACTGGATGCTGGTTGATCTGCTAGGGGCCACACCACTAAGGAAAACTGACTTTGTGTTACACTTCCTCTCCGAGCAGCTATCAGTTGTCAATATCTACCCAGCTAGGGGTGGAGATTTTTGATGGCCCCTCTTTCCATGCTCATATTTTGTCTAGCTTAATCTTGTACAGGTCTAGTACAAACTGTCACAACCACTGTGAGTTCACAAGTGCAACTGTGTTATTGTGCCCAGAAAATACTATTTTGATGATGCTCTATCTACTACCTCTGGCTCTTACAGTCTTTCTTCTCTTCCATGATGACCTCTGAGCGTTGGGAGAGCAGTGTATGTGATATGAATGTCTCATTTAGGGCTGAGTCCTTTACTGGCTTTTGTCCTCTACACACTACAAAATAGTTTCTGTGTTAATTGCTCATAAACTTCACAAAAAGAAGCTTCTCTGATGAGGGTTGAGAGATACAATAATAATGCATGTGTATGAAGATAAGAACCACAATGGGTGTGGTGGCACACACCTTTACTCTGGGTTTCTTTGACTTGGAGGTCAGATTGGTCTACATAGTGAGTTCCAGGACAGTAAAGACTCCATAATAAGACCCTGTCTCAAAAAAAAAAACCCAATAATGAAACAAACAAGCAAGCAAACAAACAAACAAGTAAAACAAAAAGAGTAAAGAAGTTAGGGAGCAGTTTAATACTACAGAATAATTGTAGAAAGTTCTTTCTTAGGGTCGATGACCTATTTAGAGACAGGTCTTTGGCCTTGATAACCATGCCAGGCTTGCTTTCCATTTTATAGGGTTGTAAATCCAAATAGAAACTATTTGATAAATCCCATAATATTTGCGCCACTGTTACACCAGTTAACAAATCTTGTCAAGGCCGGGCGGTGGTGGCGCATGCCTTTAATCCCAGCACTCGGGAGGCAGAGGCAGGTGGATCTCTGTGAGTTCGAGACCAGCCTGGTCTACAGAGCTAGTTCCAGGACAGGCTCCAAAGCCACACAGAAACCCTGTCTCGAAAAACCACACACACACATACACAAAAAACAAACAAACAAACAAAAAAACCCAAAAAAACAAAAATCTTGTCAAGTCGGTGATTACTGGAAATCCCAGGGTTCATTCATAGGTGGCTAATGCATAGCCCCCTCCAGCACTATGAAAGCTGTCTAGAAGAGAATGCAGTTTCAGGTTGGAAGGTACTCAATTTCTCCATGTTCTATGATTTGAGTTTATGGTGTTTTCAGCAATAGGGTGTTACCATGGCGTTCTGGAGGTTAATTAAGAGCAATAGCAACAGCCTATAATTAGCTGGGATGTATGGAGCCTCATTTACCAAAAGCTCCAAAAGAAGTGATCCATTCCTAGGCTTTTTATTTGATAGGCATTGTTACTCTGTTAGAGAGTAACTCTATTGAGACTTCTTTTATGTATGTATATATGTATGATCATATATTATATAAATGCATGTATGGATGGATAAATATTTTAGTAAGCTTCTATAGTAATAGGTTTCCATGTAACATTTCCCCCAAGATTTTTATTGTTAGTTAGCCTTCCCTCTACGGCAAAAACTCATCCTCATTTCTCAACACAGCTGTCATTCCAGATAAATCTATCATTCAATCAGAAGTAGTTAGAGTAAAGGTAACACAAATGTATCAAGGCAGGTCCCTGAGCTGCTCAAGCCTTCCGGAAAAGGAGCTGCGATAGTCTCTGATCTCATTACATGTCCAATGCTTGCTTCTTAAAGCACAGCTGAGAATGTGTTAAAACCACATTAGTCCTTCTCCTTTCCCTCTGATGCTGTCCCTGGATGCTCAGTACCTTTCGCTTCTGTTTGCCAAGATTACCCATCCTGCCACCCACCCCTAATCTAGAACCATTTCTGTTCTCCTTTGAGAGAAGCCCCACCTGTGTCTCTTTTCTCTGGGGCTCTGCAAGGTGACAGGCTGGGTAATTTAATTAACTGATTTAACTAATACATAATAAAGTCCCATTGGCTTCATGTATCACCTTTGGAAAATAACATTTGCATTTTAAATGAAGGCAGCAAGTCTGACAAATTACTCAGAGCTCATCGAGACAAATGTACTAATTTGCCAGAGGAGGCTACACAGGTTCGGAGGACTTGCTGGAGGTCTCTGGACAGCTCTGGAGCTGGTTTAGCGTTTGGGGTACCTTGGACCATCGCACAATGACTTTTGCCACAGCATCAGATCCTAGAAGAATTTCCAGGTACTAGGGAGAAAAAATGTTTTGAATCATGAAGATTTTCAACATGGTTATCCCTTCTCTCCAACAAGTACTATTTTTGGCAGTGTTTGTGTAGCATGTTATGTTTAACATAGTATATTGAAGCTGTTTCTTGCTTGTGTGCCTTCGGTGCCCAGACCAAGGTGGGCAGAGTGGACAGTCATTATATTTTATTGAAGGAATAAACAGACAGATGAATGATCACCAGTCACAGAAGACAAATTCCTTGGAGCCACACATCTGTGGCTCTGAGCAAAGATATTCTATTAGTGACTTATTTCCTAGCATTCTTCAAGTCACAGAAAATGTCCACTTTCCTCTTCTTTCCGACCCCTTGTCTCCCTCTCCTTCTCTCCTTTCCTGTCTCTTTCCTCTTCCTCTGGTGCTGGGGATTGAACTCAGGTCCTTGTACATGCTAAGCAAGTACACTGCTATTGAGCCACATCCCCCAGTTCTCTGTTTCCTGATAAAGCATTTCCTGGCTTTAATTTTTTACATTTGTATCTAGCTACATATGCTGATACTGCCTTTCTAGCCTCTTCTACCTCATCACACTTCTTTTCTTCATAAAATTACCCTCTTCCTCTTGCAAGATTGGGAGATGACATACATAAAGAATACCAAATTAATCTGTTCTGATTTTTTCTCAGATAGGGATTTTTTTTTTAAAAAAACCTTTGAAGAGCCTTCAAATCAACAGTAATTTAGAATTTTCACAACATGATGAGGCAGATTGCAAAATGAATTTGACACTTTGAAAAATCTTCCCCAGAAGACGGATGAACAAATTCCCACTTCATAAAGGCTTGTTTCATAAGTATTCCATAAATATCGATGTCAGGGTTGTTAAGCAATTAATATTAACCTATTGAGAAAGCATTTCTTTTCTACGTGGTTGATTTCCAGTGGGGAGACTAATTAAATATTAAAGACTGTGTTAGATATTTTCTATAATTACAGTTTCTGCTGTATTTGCAAATGATGTGTCTACATCCAGAGAGAAATAATAATATGGTATTAAACCACTCTTATCCCTACACACAATGCAGATTTTTTTTTCAGCCTGGCCCTCCTCTGCACAGGCCTGACTGTGGGCAGTTACTATCTTTTGCTTCTTATATCTAATCTGCCATGGTTATAAGGCTGCAAATCTACATACTCATGCCTTCTTGGTATGATGCTTTGTTGTTATTTATTTTTTGGTTCTGTTTTATTCATAAAACCCTCTGTGCATGTGATAAGCTAAGACTTTTGATAAGACAAAGGGGAGACATAGTAGTATAGATACTCTTCAGTGAAAATCAGATAAAGCTTTGGCTAAAGTGCTCTTGCAGCAAATGAACGTTGAGTATGTAAGGTAAGTGTGGTGGTTTGATTGGAAGGCCCTCATAGACTCATGTGTTTGAATACTTGGTCCCTAGAGAGTGGCACTATTAGGAGGTATGGCCTTGTTGGAGTAGGTATGGCTTTGTTGGGGGAAGTGTGTCTGTCACTAGAGAGTGGGCTTTGAGGTCTCAGAAGCTCAAGCCAGTTCTCTGCCTGTTTGCTGCTTGAGGATTCAGATGTAGAACTCTCAGCTCCTTCTCCAGCACCATGTCTGCCTGCATGCTGCCATGTTTCCTGCCATGATGATAATGGATTAACTGTAAGCCAGCTCCAACTAAATATTTTCCCTTTTAAGAATTGCCATGGTCATTGTGTTTCTTTAGAGCAATAGAAACCCTAACTAAGACAGTAAAGCATATTTAAGTTAATTTGATTTTGGTAATCTGCCGCACATGCACATGTGTGCATGCACATGTACGCATGCATGCACACGCACGCATGCATGCACACATACACACACACTCACACTCATAAAAACACACACTCAAACATATACACACGTATATATGATCATACCCCCATATACACACACTAATAAACACATATATTCACACAAACACACACTCACCCTTCCCAACAAACATTTGACTATCCTTTTTCTTCTCTTCTCCCTTCTCCCCTCCCTCTTCTTTCAGTGCTAAAGATTTAAACCCAGGGTCTTGTGGGCAAGTTTTCTACTATTGAGTTATGTATATGAACATTTTATATACACACACACCTTGAATATGAATAGACTTTCATATATCATATTTATACTAGGTATCAAAAGCTATCTGGAAATAAAACACAGATATACTTGGTTTATTGAGATTCACTGTTTTATGCTTTGCAATACTACATTTTTTTTGAGATATAAACTTATTACAACGTTTATCCTTTACCTTTCCTGCCTCTAGACCAATGGTTCTCAACACCTTTGGGGTCACATATCATATATATTGCATATCAGATATTCACATTACGATTGATAACAGTAGCAAATTTACAGTTATAAATAGCAACAAAATAATTTTATGGTTGGGAGTCAGCACAACATGAGGAACTGTATGTACTAAAGGGTGGAAAAATCGCGAAGGTTGAGAACCACTGCTCTAGACCCTCCCACACACCCCTTTCTACTCTCTTTCAAATTCATGGCTTTCTTTTTCATCAATTGTTACTACATGCATATATGTATTTGTCTATACATATGTTTTCCCAAAGCTAACCTGTTGAGCCCAATAGTGTTACTGCTATGTATGTTTTCAGGGTTGACCACTTGACACTCAACAGCCAATTGGTGTGCTCTTCCCTGGGGAGAGCTACCGCTCTGCCTCCCAATTTTACTCAGTTGCATGTAGTTCTTTGCGTATGACTTTGCATACGACTAAGGCCTTGTGACCTTTCCCGTATGCAGTTTGGCATGTGCGTTGGTGTCATTCTTGTTCAGCTCATGTTTGAGTGTTCATGTTGGTGAGACTTTGACATTCCTAGGAGCCACAGTCTAACAACAAGGTCCCTGATTCTCTGGCTCTTACAATTTTCCTGTCCTCTTTCCCAATGTGCCCAGGGCCTTAGATGTGGGGTATTTTTGTACCTGTCAGGACTGGGCTCCACAACTCTGCATATTGATTGGCTGTGCAGGACGGTTGCCAGGACAGGGGCACCAGGGAGCAATAAAGAGGGGCATAGCAGGGCACAAGTGATCTGATCAGGGAAATGGGAAAAGGAGCCGGTCCTTAGGGAGGAGGAAAGATGTAAATACAGAACAAGGTAGGAGGAAGAAAAGGGGAATTGCAGGATACAATTGTTCTGATAGGGGGAAGCAGTGCTTCTAAGGAAAGCAGAAGGGAGTTAAATACAGTCTCCCTGGAGCTCATGATTTCCCCAGGCTCAGGCTTTTGGCTAGGTTTACAGTACTAAACATGATTTTCCTCCCATGGTGTGGGTCTCAAAATCAATCAGAAAGTGGTTGGTTACCGACAAAACAACCATGCCAATATTGTATCGAAGAGCACAGTCTGCCTGGAAAGTTGGAATTGTGGCTCTCAGGGCTCACAGACTGATAAGACTTTTCTCCTTGAGCAGCCTGCGAAGAACCTGCTAGCACCATGAAAACTCACCACCAGGGAGGAAGCTTCTGCTGTAGTTACAGCTTTATTTCTTTATGTCATATAAGTAAGTGTGTGTTGTCTTCCGCAATAAGGCTTTGCCATCTAGTTACTGGTCAACCAAGAGTAATGGTAACAGTCGCTACTCATTAGAGTCTGTTGTTTGGGGGACTCTGGAGCTTTCTTGATCAACACTTTGTAGGAAGTTGCCTTACACCTTGCACTGGAAATTTGTTTAATAACCTTGGACTTCTGAAAGCAGCGTTCTACTAACAGAAGATGCTTCCACTCAAAATCGTTCTAAAATATATATTAAAAGGTTTTATATGCATTTACTATGTGTGCACATACACATGCACAGACACATTTGTGTGCTATGGCATGTGTATGTCAGAGAATGACCCGCAGGTGTGAGTTCTCTGCTTTGCCATGTGTATTCCAGGGATTGACCACAGATCACCAGTCTTGGCAGCAAGTGTCTTTACTGGCTAAGCCATCACACCAGTCCTTAACTGTGTTTTCTTATTAACTTACAGGTTTCCATATGATTTCCCCATACATCTCTAGTCTTAGTTAACCCTCTCCTTCCTCTTTCCCACCCTCGTTCCCATCTCTGCTTAAACCTTTGCACCCCAATACTCTGCTCCTCATTTTCATATCACAGATTGTACTACTTTTCCCTCTACTAAGGCCTCTTCCCTTCCCTCAATGGTGTCTCTCTAGCTCCCTGGACTTTATAGGCGTACCAAGTAAAGATACAAAGCTTAAGATTCAAAGCAAAGCTAGGATCCTCAATGAAAGAGAACATGCGGTGTTTGTCTTTCTCAGTTTAGTTTACCTCATTCAGTGTAATATTTTCCATTTTCATGCACATTTAATAGCTTCATTTTTCTTCCCAGCTGGATAAAATTCCACTGTGTATATGCACCACATTTTCATTTTCCATTAATCACCTGATAGACACCTAGACTGATTCCATTCCCTTGCTGTTGTGAGTTGAGCAGCAACGACACGTGGATGAGCCGTGACTCTGCAGTAGAAGGTAGAGTCTGTTGATGCTGTGCTCAAGAGGGTTAGAACTGGATTATATGGTAGTTCTATTTTTAGCTTTCTGAGAAATTGTTAACTTATTTCCCCACATCCTTGCAAACATTTATTGTCATTTGTATTCTTGATGAGAGCCAATATTAAAAAAATATTTGTTTTATTTTATGTGTGTGTTGTGCATGTGTGTGTGAGAGAAATACATACACACAGAGACAGAATATGTATATGTGTGTGTATGTGTATCACTTTGTTGGAGACACCTGTAAATGTAGAAGAGGATACTGAATCCGCTAGAATTGGTATTACATGCAGTTGTGAGCTGCCATGTGGATGCTGGAAACTGAACTCAAGTCCTTTGCAAGAACAGAAAGTATGCTTAGCCACCGAGCCATCTCTCCAGTCCCATAAGTGGAGGCCAATGACATTGAACACCTCAAAATAGTTAAGGTTTCTTTCATTATAGTTGTTATCATTTGGTGTGTGAGCATGCCCATGTGCCGTGCTTGTGTTTGGAGATCAGAAGACAGTTTGTGGGAGTCAGTTCTCTCTTTTCACAATGGGGGGTCCATGGATGAAATTTGGGTCGTCAGCTTTGGCAGCAAGTGCCTTTACCTGGTAAGCTTTCTCAACAGCCCACTTCCAAAAATATTTGTTAACAAACCATTTTTGTTTCTTTCGATGAACTTTCAAGCAGAATTGTTTTTAGCTTGAAGAACTTTAAATAACTTTTAGGGTGTAAGGTGTTTTGATTTTCACATGTACGCTGAAAGAGAAAAAAAGATTTCTTTGTTTGAAAATGGAGAAATACATTTGAATAGAACATTTACCTTATATGGAGAAAAAGTGGAAGTTAGATGAAACCTATTCATTAAAGAGAATGTACCTTTATTTGTCCAAACCAATGAAGTAGATTCATCCAGTAACGGCTTTGAGACATGTCTTCAACATATGTGAGGCAGAGTTGTTGGTTACTGGACACTTGAGGGCTTAGTCTTCAAGGAAGAAACTCAGTTTCCACATTTTGCCCACTTTCTCAAGGCTCAAGCACACTTCATTCCAGGCTCCCTTTCCATAGGGCTATGCTGGACACAGCACTCCTGAGTCTTCTTCAGTGGTTTTTGCTCAGGCAAGATGGCTTTTCTTTTTTCATTTATCACTTAATCTTTTTTTTCTGTTTTTATAGCTTGGCATATAAAGTGATAGTTTTATGAAAGAAATAAACATTTTCACACACATCGATTACTATACTTCATTCTCATTCATCCCCTCCACCCTGCTCCCCTCTGTGCCCCTGTCCCTTCTCATTTGTCACATTAAATGAAAGCATGAAAAACTTGCATCTTTTCAGGTATTTTAAGTAACGTGACTTTGGAGATTCTCTTGACGCCTCTTTGAGGACTTGCCAACTGATAAGATGCCATTAGTGAGAGAAAGAGGAATCTGGAATAATTATTACTTTGATAACTCAATCGATGGCACCACAATTCACCATCACAATGAACCAGGGGAAGTATTTGGTGGAAGACCACGAAGCAAATAAAATGCATCCCAGGATCCGGATGACTGCCTCAGGGACAGTGTGACTTTCCTGTCTATAGTAGGGATAGGAGCACAAAGACGTCTTATGACCTTTTATCCCCCACCCCAATTCAAAAAATTCTACTTACCGGGCTGGAAAGATGGCTCAGTGACTAAGAGCTCTTGCTGCTATTGCAGAGGACCTGGGTTCAGTTCCCAGGTACCACATGGCTGCCCACAATTGTGCGGGACTCTAGTTTTAGGGAGTCCAGTATCCTCTTTTGTTGTCTGTAGGTTTTTGCATGCATGTGGTGAACATATATACACTCAGGAACACACACACACACACACACACACACACACACACACACACACACTCACAGTATTTTTTAAAAAATCAACTCTAATCACTTTTAACTACATTTACCTTTCTACCGCCACAAGCTCCACCCTCTTCATGTTTCACAGGGCTTGGGTGCAGATGGTTCCTATCCAATTCGTACAGTAAGGAGAGCGTGTCCATTGATTTAGCCGGTATAATTTAGAAATAGCAGCCCATGTTATGAATTGTGGAGCGGTACTTAATCACGCCCTCCATTGCAGCACAGGGAGGAGGAGAGATGCGAAGGTCGCCCCCACCCCCACCCCAGGCGTTTGCGACATTGGCTGCTTTCTTTCAGGGCAATCACTTCAAAAGCTAAGAGTCCACGCATGCTCCCTGCGTGGTCCGCAAAGCCACTTGTTACCTGTCCCACCTGTCTTTCCAGTATGCTTTCTCTTGATCCCTAATGAAATGATGACTCTGATCCAGGCTGTGACAGTGCCTGGTTCGAATCCACTTAATAACAGCTGTGGAAAATTTTAAATCAAGAGCCTCTCCTTTTGAAATTTTTTGTGATTAATTAATATATTCTTAATAAAATTAAAATATTCAAAAAATAGAGACTAAACTAAAAAATATTGATGATTTTATCACTTTGATTTAACCACTAGTGATTTTCCAATTTTTCTACATATTGAAACATATATGCAGATATATGTCTCTACACATGTGTACATATGTAAACATGTGTCTCATTATACAAGAGGTTGAAATGTTATATTTTAACATTTATATTAAACTGCCAAATATCTTTGACTTTTTTTGTTTGTTAGTCAGAGAACTCAGTACATACCAGGCAAGTGATTTGCCACTGAGCCAGCTGAACTTTCCCCCGTATCTTTGAACATTCATTGATAAATATGTGTCGTTATTGTTGTTGACACTGTTATTACTAGTGTGTGTAAGAGTGTGGGAGGGTAGGCACACACATGCCATGGAACCCAGGGGAAAGCCAGAGGAGAACTTTGAGGAGTTAGGGCTCTTTGCCACCCTGGTTTTTATGGCAGGGTCTCTCTGGTGTCTTTCTGTCACGCGGACTAACTGAATGGCCTCCAAACTCCCAGATGGTCTTCTGGTCTCTGACTCCCATCTTGTCGTCGGAGTGCTGGTTTCACAGATGTGTGTCACCACATCTGGCTATTTTTTTTTTTAAATTTGGGTCCCAGGGATTGAACTCAGGTCATCAGGCTTGTGTGTTATTTTGCTGGCCCACCAATTATTTCTTTAGATATAAATTTAAAACTAAAATTTTGGTTCAAAAATATATGAGCATCTAAAATAATTTTAGGTTTATATAGTTAGATTGTTTCCTAGAATACTTTTTAAGATGTATTTTATTTTATGTGTCTGTGTGTCTTCGTGTGTGTGTGTGTGTTCGTGTGTGCATGTGTGTGTATGTGTCTGGATATGGGTGTGGTTACCTGTGGAGGCCAGAAGGAGGCACCAGATCTGTAGCTGGAGTTACAGATCTTTGTAAGCTGCTCAATATGTTGTTGGGATGTAAACTCTGGTCCTTGCTAAGAAAGCCTGCCATTTCTCCAACCCCATACAATAACTTTATCAGCTTCTTGTTCTCATCACATTACATGAGAGGGATTATCTTTCTGGACATTTAAGCATGTGCTGGGTTAAAAGTTGTTTGTTGGCTTTTTCTTTGGAACCTTCCTAAATATTTAGTTAAGTTGAGAAATAATTTATATCTTATTTAATCTTCTAATAGATTATTATTGTTATTATTATCATTAGCATTATTCCAGTGCCACATTTTGGTCTTTTAGATTTTGAGTTTTCTTCATCAATGCAGATCTTACCTGTTTCTTGTTAAGTTTATCTCTATGTATATCTAATTTTGAGAGTGGATTGTTTTCCCCTTGTATTTTCTAATTAGTTACATCTCTTACATGAGAAAGCTATTGATTTTATAACTTTTATTTATTATTTTATTTTCTGTTTTGTAAATTAAAGATAAAAGGAACAGATAATTTGACTATCTTCTAAAGATGTTGTGTGATTCATTCTCCTCTACTGTTTGGGGAAACTTGAGAAAGCTTTAGCCCCTCCACAGGAAGTCTTAGAAAGTACATGTCTTTCCACTCTATTCCAAAGTGAGGCAAAAGAGCTGAGCCTTTATACCCTGATAATATAGCCAGTCTTCCTGGCAGGAATAAATGTATTCTAAAGGGATATTTGTGATCCTCTCTTTGGCTATCAGACTATCTCAACAATGGACCCCAATAAATTTGGACTTCAAGGAATTCCCATTGGAACAAGAAAAAATTGAAGTCCTGGGGATTCAAGAGGAGGAACTGGTCTCCTGGAGATTTACAGTTTGTTAGATGAGAGACAAGAGAGACCTGGAGCGGAGACATTGGTGGGCAGGACCACACCTTGGCCAGATTACGTAGTTATTCACACCTTTCCCCTTCTGTCTAAACCTTAGTTTATGTCAGGACCCCAAAGATGGACTTGGGTGGTCACTGGGTCTTTACAATGTGATCACATTTAATGCATCTCTTCTTTCTACATTTCACCATTGTTTTGGCTCTTTTAATTGACTTAAGGATATGACCTGCTGCAAAGAGCCCCTGGCTCAAGGTCATAGCCTTTCCTTGGGCAGTCAATATGCAGGACGTGATGTCATTGTTACTAAGCGGCTTAGGATCACAACTTGTGCATCCACCAGCCAGGTTCAGTCACTATCTTCCTTAAGTCAAAGCAGACTGCTGTCTTTTGGAGGCATCCATTAGGTCTGACCCTGGAGGATATCTATAAGCACCATGCCTGATAACGGAAGAAAAAGCCTCCCTTGAAGTGTGATCTGAGTGGCACACCCGTGTATCCATCAGAACATTCAAAAGTCATCTCATGACCTCTATTCAATGGTTTAGCATCTTTCCTCTGGACAACTGCAGTGGCCATCTCCTCGAACTTGTCTGATGGCTTTTGGTCCCCATGCCCAACCTGTACTTTACTGTGTTGCCACAGTATGTTTTTGAAATGTAAAATCTGACTTCAGTGTTTAAAGGCTTTTCCGTCTCCCTGTTTATTCACCTATTTATTTAATAATAAATTCATTCACTTGGCAGAACTGGCCAGATCACAAACCTTGTCGTCAAAGAAGATTGCTCTCTTTGGAAACATCCATTAAGTCCTATGTATACCACCTACAAAATATTTTCCTACTTCCACCACTTATGAACATGATCTCTTTTGTCACTTTGGTCCAAGGCATTGTTGAACCTCACGAGAATCAGAGACTAAGCCAAGCTTCTGGTGTGACAGTCTTCACTATTGCTTCCAAGCTGACCTTTCCCTATAAACTAGCCAGAATACTTGATGTAAATTAGAACACGTTTTTATAGAAAATCAAATATACCAAGCACTGATGGTCTACTCAGAGTGTGATAGAATGTTTCAGGGTAGAGGGGATGTTGGGTACAAAAGCTATATGTCGGGGGCATATTTGGAGTGTCTGGATGCTATGGAGAATGAAGGAGACTAGGGTATGGGAGGAATTTCATGTATCTTTCTCCTGAATCTTCTGCTTTTCAACTTCCTATTCAGTTAATGACTTTCCATGACCAAGCAATGGAGGGGAGGAGAAATGAAGCACAGGAAAATCTTTAACTAAGTGATCTCTCTCTCTCTCCTTCCCTCTTCCTCCCTCCCTCCCTCCCTCTTCCTCCCTTCCTCCCTCCTTCCCTCCCTCTCTCCTTCCCTCCTTCCCTCCCTCTCTCCCTTCCTTCTTTATTTCTCTTCCTATTCTTCTGCAAGCTAGTCCTTTTTCCAGTAGAGTGCATCTCAGGGCTTTTCTGGTGACTTCCACTTGGGCCTTTTACTTGTAACTTTATGATGGAGGAAGGTCATTGGCTAATAAAGGCACTGCCCTGGCCCATTTTATTGGTTAGAGGATAGGTGGGAGGAGTAAACAGAACAAAATGCTGGGAGGAAGAGGAAGTGAGCTCAGAGACTTGACAGCTCTCCTCTAGGGAGCAGACGCCTGAGAGAGATGCCATGCCCCGCTCCCAGGATGAAGCTCCGACCCAGGATGGACTAGGCTAGAATCTCCCCGGTAAGCGCACCTTGGGGTGCTACACACAGATGATTAGAAATGGGCTAAATTAATATGTGAGAATTAGCCTAGAAGAGAATGGGCCAAGCAGTGTTTAAAAGAATACAGTGTCCGTGTAATTATTTCGGGGCATAAGCTAAGCTAGCCGAGCAGGTGGCTGGGGTGCTGGGAACGCACCCCCGCCGCCCCTATTACTACACTTTAGGACACTTTTTCCTTTGATTTGACTAGTCTGTTACAAAGTCCCTGGTTTAATAAGGCCTGCTTTCCCTGAGTTCACACTGTGGAGTCCCTTTATCCAGTGCATTTAGTTTGTCAGAACTTGAAATCTACAGTTCAGCTTTCTCCTCAGCATTGCCCATGCCTGTTCATAGGAAATATCCATACTTTGCTGTTCAAGTTAATCTGAGTGCTATAACAAAATACCGTGTACTGAGTGACTTATGAAAAAACAGACACACATTTGTCTTATTTCTAAGGGCGGGGTTCCATCATCAAAGTTCTGGCAGGCTTGTTGTTTGCTAAGGGGCCCACTCATGGGTTCCATAGAGCCTAAATCTCACAATAGCCTCCATGAGAGAGGAGGTGCAGGATCGCTATGACACTAACCTTATTCATGAGTGTTCCACTCTCATGACCTAATCACCTCTCAAATGTCCCACCTCTAAATGTCATCACTTTGGGCTTATGTTTTTCAATATATAAAAAAACTATGGGATCAGAGACACAGTGCCCTTGTACCATGAAACCAAGGACATACAGGATTTCCCTTTCCCTGACCCTGATATCAAGGCAGCCACTTATTCTGTCACCCAGCTTCCTTTTATACTTCCCAGATGGGAATTAGAATAGAGGCCACAGCGGCCTTTGAACAACTCATCACTCTCTCCATGTGGTCCAGTGGGAAACCCTTCACTTAGCCTGAACTGTATTTAGATGCCTCCACTGTCAGCTCCACATCTTTGGCTGATTCATGTGTACCCTTTCAGAAGCGTCCTCTGGAACTCGGCACTGTTCAAATGAATTTCATATTATACATTGCAGTCTGAAAAGCTGAAGGCTATCAATTTATAGTCGCTGGGTATACTTTCCACTTAATTGTTTCAAGGTCAGAAGAAATCACTTATCCAATTAGTTGGGACATGAGACAGTGACAGCTCCTTCCTAAAATAGATGAAAAGAATGATGATAGGAAAAGAATTCTGACCCTAATTTAAGAAAGGTGCAATTAAAATAATGAGTCAGTATTTCAAATGACGCATCTGAGAATGTTCTCGATGGCCACATAACTTCTTCTGAGTGAGATATGTTTAATGCAGGCCTCCAGGCAGAGTAAAATACAGGAATGAAGAGTTCCCTTGTCCACAGCCACTTCTATCTTTGTATTTTCATTTGTATCTTATATAAAATTGCTTTATTAGAAAAGTGTTAGACGCAAGTAATTTGACTCAGGTAGTAATTTCAGAAATGCATCTCCAACACACACATATATGTAAATACCGACTTATGTATTATTATTGTGCAAGTGTATGTATGATGAGGGGGTCATGGGTACCAAAGGGCACATGCGAATGTCAGAGGATGATGCTGTGGAGTTTGTTCTCTCCTGTATCTTTATGTGGATTTTAAGAATTGAACTCAAGTGGGTCACAGAGCTTGTGTGACAGGTGCCTTCACTCTCTGAGCCATGCAGACCTACAATAAATATCTTCTGAGAAGTTCTAGATGTTAGAAGTTGAGGAGAGAGGAATAAAGAAGATGCCAAGCAGGTCAATCTTCTAGTGCAGGTAGATAAGCATATTGATTCAAGTGCTCTCTGTTCATCTGAATTATTCAAAGAAAATTCCTCAAGAACTCCATAGCATCATCTGTAATATTTTTTCAGAGAAATTTGCTTTATGGGCATGGTTATATATTTTAAATTTATTTAATTTTAGTTCTGAGTTTATGTATATGGGCGTTTTCCTGCTTTTGTGTTTGTATACCTCATGCATGTCTTGTATCTGTGAAGGCCAGAGAGGGTATCAGATCTCTGCAACTGGAGTTACAGATAGCTGTAAGTTGCTACGTGGGTGCTTGGAATTCAACCCAGATCCTTTGCAAGAGCAGCAAGTGCTCTGAGCCACTAAACTATCTTTCCAGGCCCATCTCTTGGGACTGTCAGCCCAGATGATAAAATTTCATTTGAACTATATATGTATACATAGACTTACATATATTGCATGTAATTTAGGTAGATGGCTAAGAACATGTGCCTTATGACTTTTTAAGACATCCTCTTTTCTTTCATCCTTCTTTCTTTTTCTCTATTTATCACCCTCTTCCCATTAAAGCTTCCCTATTTTTTTCTGTTTCTCCCCCAAGTCATTTGTATTCTGTTATTTCCCTCCCCACTGCTTTCTGCCTCCCACAGTCCCTTTCTACTTTCATGGGTTCTGCAATTACTTCCTAATGCAAGCTCACTTCTGAGGACTTGGAGTGAGGAGCCTCAGACGAGAGAGAATATTTGGCACTGTCTTTCAGCATCCGGGTTACTTCACTCAATATGATCTTTTCTAATTTCATCCATTTACCTACAAATTTCATGATTTTATTTTTCTTTACAGTGGAATAGTATTCTATAGCATATGTATTCATTCATCAGCTGAAGGACATTTAGGTTGTTTCATTTTTATTTTTTTTTTAACTTGAGAAGTCATGGATCTTGGAGGAACCAAAACTACCACTTTACTAATTCAGCATAATTCTAACTACATTCTAAATATATATCCTTCTATGTACAGATCCGTATAGTTCTCATCCCTTATCAAAGAAACTTCTCTTTGCAACAGAGACCATCCTAGAAGACCATGATTGATCAAAGTGTGTTATAATAGGAGCGGCGGGGCTGCATCCCCAGCACCCTGGCTGCCTGGCTAGCTTATGCCCCGAAAAAACAACGCACAAATTATATTCATTTAAACACTGCTTAGTCCATTTCTATCTAGCCTCTTCTAGGTTAATTCTCACATATTAATTTAGCCCATTTCTAATCATCTGTGTGTAGCACCCCAAGGTGCGCTTACCGGGAAGATTCTAGCCTACTTCCATCCTGGGTCGGAGCTTCGTCGCGTCTCCTCAGAGAGCAGAGCTATCGCCTCTGTCCGGGAGAGCAGAGCATGGCGTCTCTGAGCTCACTTCCTCTTCCTCCCAGCAGTCTATTCTGTTTACTCCTCCCACCTATGTTTTAACCTATCAGGGCCAAGCAGTTTCTTTATTGCTTAACCAATGAAATCAACAGATTGATATATGACACTCCCACATCAAAAGTGCAGAGCACAAAAGATGATGTGGTGTCTGATCCCAGCAGACACATCTACAGCACACCATTCCTGCACTTAAGGCTCAGAAATCATTGCAGAAGAGGGATCAGAAAGATTGTAAGAGCTAAAAGGACAGGACATTTGCTGTGAGATTGTTTCTTCTACAAATGTCAGAAAAGCTACTCTTACAAAGCCTTACCAACATGACTGCCTGAACAAGACCTGAACAACAATGACCCCAATGGACATGCCAGCGTGGAACGGGGAAGAACTATAGACATTTGGGAATGCTGAAAGAGGGAGAAGTGGTCTTCATCAGGGAAGAGATTCTCCCCACCCCAGTAGATTATCTAACACCAAATGTTCTGATCTGAGATTGGTAACATTATACAGCTTGAAAAGGTTTTAGTTATATCTTTAGAAACATGCATGTGTGCATATGTAAGAACAATTTAAGAAGAAGCTATGAGTTTGAGAAGGAGAAAGGAGGAACTGGAGGTAAGAAAGGGAACAGGGGAAACGATGTAATCCTAATTTCAGAAAATAAAACATTATGACTAAAAGAGAATTATTAGCAACAGATAATGTCAAATGATTATGTTTGTAGTGATGATGGTTTCACAGATACTATTATGAAGAGTTTAGCAGCAGGCAGTGTGCAAATGCTTTTATTATCTAATGAAATTGTTGTAACAATAGTTTTAGGTAAGCATATCCCCCTACAAAAAAACAAAACAAAAAACCCCGACAAGATGAAAAATTTGAGGCACAGCCATGACTGACCTAAGCTGAATTTGACAAGGGCAGTCTGAGAGTGAAATATGTGCTGTGTAAGGTGTGAATCTTCTGTTTGTGATTGACACAAATGAGCGCGTTCTCAGAGACTCAGAGGTCCACATTTTCTTCCACACCAGGGAAAGAGCCCTGGCCCTCAACTCAACTCAACTCAACTCAACTCAACTCTTGTGATTTCATGTATGGAAATGATGAGAATTTGACTCGATTTTACCTTCTAGAACATGTTTATTCCGTTAATGCTGTCACCCGGGTCTGCCTTGTCTTCAAAAGGAAGTGACATCCATTTGTAACCTTTCATTCATTGCCTTAAATGGATTCATGTTGAAAGCGAAGTGAGCTTTCAGCCACAGTCCAAGAGGCTGGGACTAGCAAAGCTCTCAGGAAGTGGTCCACTGCCTGTGGGGTGTCTCGGCCCAGCAAGCATGATGCCTTCCCTAGGCAAATTTCTCCCTTGCCCAGCAGACCCTTGCCTTCGCCAAGAACACTTCCTTGACTACAAGTATGTCCCTGTTGAAGCCTAAGGAAGCTTGTGTTCCAAGATGAGGTGCCAACTACCCGCTGCTATGTCCTATCTGTTAGCGAAGACAGGACCGTGCTGAGAGAACAGATCTCCCAAGTTGATTTTGCGCTCTGGAAGGCAACTGGATACAACATTGGTCTTTATTGCAGTTTCCACAGACTGAAAATAAAGATGTTTATAAAACAAAAGCCACATACAATTTGGTACAGACATGTTTTAGAATTTTGTTTTTGCACAGCGGAAACCAGGGCCGATGTGGTCATGGTAGAAATGGAGCCAGTTCTGTTACCCCGAAGCACCTCTCCTTAAACACTGATTTGAGTAAGCCAGGCTAGGCCTTGCCAGGAACAGCCCGCATTGTTTGGCTCTTTGGACAGACTTCCGGGACAAAGTGCTCTGAACACCCACAGCAAGGCCCCACCCCAAGTCACAGTATTACACAGTCTACCAAGGCAAGAAAACCTGCTCGTCCCTCCTTGCTTCCAAACCAACTAGTGTTAGTCACAGACATTGTTTCCCCGACAATATCTTGGAGCACAGCTCTCTCTTTGCATCCCTATCACCAAGACATCTGAAGCAAATACAGGCATCTGTCTTTTTCAGTTTTCGGGTTCTCAGTCGGTGGAAGCCGCCAAAGGAAACATCCAAGTTTCCCTATCAGTATGCTTTTAGCCAGATCTGTGAAAGCTCTAGAAATCCTGTGTTTGTTGGCTTGGAGAACAGGACTAGCTTCACGGCTTCATTTCCCCTCGTCATGCTAGGGCCTCAACCCAGGGCCTTGGTGGTTAGGCAAATGTTTGCCACAGTCTCTCTTCAGTTCTCTCTGAATCACGGGGTGTTGAGCAGCAAAAGGACTAGATTTGTGCTAAGACACTGTTGAAGAGATCTAGTCAAGGTTCGAGGTTGGGAGGCCTCTTGTTGGCTGTGTTTTCATCTTCTATGGGACTAAAAACCATTATTTCCCCTTTCCGGTCATTCTGAAGTTACCCAGTGCTACAAGGGGGCTGTGGACCTTGGGAGCATTGTCCTGCTTTGGAGGCAACCCTACTTAGTAAATGAAGTCAACCCCTTGCATGGTTTTTATACTATTTTGCCAGCAAAAGGAAAACCAGATCCTCTGTGTTCCTGACTCACTCAGTGGCATGGTGACAAAGGACTGATCAGGAACAGACCTGTCCTCTGCCTTCAACAGTTTATGTACTTTAGTAGGGGGACTATTCAGTACATTTATAAACAGAAATAAATAATTTAATTTCCAATAGTGGTACCACTATATGAAAAGAGAAAATGGGCCTGGAGAAATGGCTCAGTGGCTAAGAGTTCTTGTTACTCTAGCAGAGGACCTGGATCCCAGCATCCACATTGGGTAGCTCACAACTGTCTGCAACTCCAGTTCCAGGGGATCTAGCACCCTCTTCTGGCTTCTTAGGACACCTGTGTATTCATTGTGCACATACCCACACTCACACATATACATAAAAATAAATGAGTAAAAATTTAAAATGCAAAAAGAAAGCATTATATTAAGGTAAGGGAGACAGAAAACAGCAGATTAGATTATTAGAAAAGTTCCCTTTGAAGAAAAGATTCTGGAGAAGAAAGTCTAAAAGCCACGAACACCCCAACAAGGCCTGTGGCTCGTGCTGTGTGTGCTAGGACATAAGACGGGAGTGGCAGGCGGGAGGCAAGGCAAGAAGTTTGCCACGATAAACAATTTAGATTTGGCAATTTAGGTTTCATTTCAACTGTCCTGGCAAGCTTTGAGTTTATTCTCTGCTCAGTTTCTGAATCAGGCACCATGAACTCTATCCATGCATTCAACAGTGACTTACTGAGCACTTGTCTATGTGGGCTGGGTCCAGTAGCAAGAGAGTTACAACCTCTGTCATCAAATAATGGCATCAGAAAAGAATAGAAACAACCAGAAAAATATAGAACGAGCTAAGTTATAGTAGAGAGCGAAAGTACTACCGGTAGTAATGATGTATTAAGAATGTGAACTGTCCTCAACTTAATCTGCCAGACTTTGTTGACTCCCCAGGGGAGGCCTCCTGGTCCATGGGGGGGGGGAGGGGCGGGAAGGAGAACTGTGATTGGAACGTAAAATGAAATTTAAAAAAACAAATATATTTTAATAAAATAATGTGAGCTGTCAACATTAAGGGAGCCTTGCTGTGCCACTGTTACTGACAACCACAAGATACTTCTGTTACTTCTCCAGATCAGCAAAGCAGACTATGTTGCGGCCTAAGTGGAGGCAGCTGAGAAGCCTGGTCGTATCTGGTTTGAAAGTACAAGGTTGGTTAATTCAGTGGAAGAAACTAATGCGCAGGGCAAATGTATTCTCCCGCGTTTCCTGGGTCACTTCATTTGGATGACTGCTTTAGAATAAAATATTTTAGTTTCTGGATGGGAACCAGACTGGCTTCTGATATATATTCCAAAGTTAAACAAGAATAATATTATAAAGATTGGCATCAAGCTTTTAAAGGAACCATTCCTAAACACCAGCAGAAAATGCCCTGTTATTTTCTTCCTTCATCAAACATGCTATGATCTGTAATAATTAGGTCCCTTTTTCTTGTCCTTCACTCTTTTTTTTTTTTCTTGTAAACGCCGAACCAACAGCAGTCATTTCTGTCTATCCATCGCCTCCCCAGGGCCCAGCACAGTGCCTCAAACACAGCGGGGGCCCAATTAATATTTGTTGAGTGAATGAATGAAAGCTATTCTGTTCCTTTGCAGGGGTGTCTTTATTGCTGTGCACACTCCAGACGGCATGCAGAGACGGTGGGGACTACAATGAACATCCCGGGTATTTTGCAATTCATGGCTGACCCATGCTGACCCTTTATTTAATTAAATCTTTCACTTGTGAATGAATCATTTCTTCCATTAATTAAAGTAGGGTGCACATATGTCTCTGTAAACTATATGTCAAAAGAAAGCATTCCACCTAAAATATACAGGAGGCGCTGACCACCGACACGAGTCATTCATCATGATCTGCTAAAATGATCAACTCTGTAATTAGAGACAGCACAATCATCTCTTATGGCCTCACAAATATTAGTTGCAGATTCTCAACCAGTCTCTCAGCTCCTGTGTTAATGGAAGGAGCAGAACCGAGCGGGATGTAGAGAGAAAGGTTTACGATGTTTATGATGGAGAGAGCAGAGACTGCCGCCTCCGCATTGCGGCCAGGCCGGCATCTCCAATGACTCTGGATACTTACATCTGGACTATTGGTGCTGGAAGGCCGTAAGGATCCCTTGCTCTGTTGCAAGACTCAACACTGGCTCTTTCTTTTCTGCAGAAATAAAAATGAGAGCTGTAGAAGGGGCAAATTTAGCATTTTCCATGTATCTTACAGCGCCCCCTGGAGGACAGGGGATGTCTCATAGAATTGGATCTTAAAATTCCAGGGAAGAATTCATCTCCATCTCTTGTTCGAAAGATTTCACCTCAGCATAAACTATGCACTGTTCAAACTTCACTGGGGATTCTGCTGGCGAGCTGAAAGGAAGCGGGTGAGGTGTGCTGTGGCACTGACCATCTCCTTGTCACAGGGACCCCAGTATCTGGGACAAGATTTTAGGATTCCACAAATTTAAATGAATCAGTTTTTGGAAGAGGCAGAAACTGATCTGTTTAAAGCTTTGGGCTTTGCAGGACAATAAACACTGCCACTGAGCATTCAAGGGGGGGCACTTTCAGAGGGAGCCAAGTCAGCGGACCAGCCAGGGCAATCGGATGTGTGTTATTACAGTGCGTTTATGTCCATCACCGACTGCTTTTTTTGTTTTCCTTGGAATGAGCCCTGGAGAGCAGGCTTGAGGACAGTGAAGGGCTGATAAGGACTTTGAGATCGCCACAGCTGTTTCCAGTGGTGGGACAGAGGCTCTGAAAGATGGTGGTTTGTTTCAGGGGCCATGGCAACGGGCAAAGTGGACTCCCCACGTTGACTTCCATTTCACAGCTCTGGGCTTTCCCCTGGAAAAAGAGGTGATGTCTTCCCCTGGCACAAGGCTAGGTCCACAGCAAGTCACTAAAGATTGCATTGCTTTCAGTACAGTAATGGCATCATAGGTACTTGGTGAGTTTCACATGTACTCAGGAAAACATCAATAGCTTCTCTCACACCCCAAGTCCTGTGTGTTATTCCGGAGGTTGCATTTAGTCGCTGATTTCATGGTTTTATTTTCTGATTTTGTCCCTTTTAAAAACAGCATTTGAAGCCTAGGCAGTTTGGATGCTCACCTTACTAGACCTGGATGGAGGTGGGTGGTCCTTGGACTTCCCACAGGGCAGGGAACCCTCATTGCTCTTTGGGCTGACTAGGGAGGGAGACTTGATTGGGGGAGGGGGAGGGAAATGGGAGGCGGTGACGGGGAGGAGGCAGAAATCTTTAATAAATAAATAAATAGCAAAAAAAAACCCCAAAAATAAAAACAGCATTTGAGTTATTTTTCTGCTAATACCTACATACCATTTATCTATCTACCATCTCTCTCTCTCTTATCTATTTGTATATCAGCTATAATTGTACCAGAAGAACTTATGTTTGATATTTAGCCTAGAGAAGGACAAGAGCAAAGAGAAATACTTGTTTGTATGAAGAGAATAAGAATTAACATCATACACACAGACTCCTGTTTTCTTTGTTTTGGTCCTAACCACACCAATTTGATTAGAATGACTGACTGGTCAACGAGCTACAGGGATCTGCCTCTTTCAGACTGCCCAGGGTGCCTTATCATGGCCTGCTTTATTCATTCATTCATTCATTCATTCATCACAGGGTTTCTCTTGATAGCCCTGGCTATCCTGGAACTCATTCTGTAGACCAGTCTGGCCTCAAACTCAGAGATCTGCCTGTTTCTGCCTCCCAAGTGCTGGGATTAAATGTGTGTAACACCACTGCCTTTAGTTTTATTCTTATTTTTTTAAATGTGAATTTTGAGGATTGAACTCAGGTATGGCAGGCACTTTAGTAATTGAACTGTCTCTCCAGCCTCCGGTCAATATCCATACCTGTGTGAATCTTTCAGTTTTTCTCCAGAAATAATTGTATTTTATGACATCTAGCTTAAAATGTTTTAGATTTACTTTATCGTGTGTGAGTGTTTTGCCTGTGTGTGTGTATACGTGTCCCCAGGTACCCTCAGAGGTCAGAAGACGGCATCGGATCCCCAGTAACTGGAGTTACAGAGGGCGGTGAGCCGCATGTGGGGGTGAGGAACTGAGCCCACGCGCTCTTCCTGAGCAACAAGTATTCTTAACCACTGGAGCTCCGCCTCTTTAGTACAGGGTATTGAGCCCTGAGTTTTGCACACCATATCTACCTTGTTTTTATTACTCCTTTGAGGATTCCATACAATGAATTTTGGTTATATTCACCCCTCCCCCAGCCCTTTCCAGATTGACCTCCACCCTGTTCCCTGCCCACACAACCTTGTACCCCTTGTATTTGTAGAACTGGGGATCGAACCCAGGGCCTCAGGAATACCAGGCAAGTGCTTTACCATTGAGCTACACCTCCAGCTCTTGCATAAGCATCTTTTTCTGCTTGTTCATACTCGTTTTGTACTAGGATCTCATTGTGAAAGCTGGGTTGGCACTAGTTATGTAGCTCAGGTTGACTTTGAACTCACAATCCTCCTGCCTTTCCTAGCACTACAGGCTTGAGCCATACCTAATCTCTGTCTTTGATGAAAGAGTTCAAACCATTTACACTTAAATTAATAACCGATAAGAAGCTTCTGGACTCTGCCATTTTGCTCTTGCCTATTTAGATGCCTTATGGTTTCTTGGTCTTATTCCCTGACACTGGCTATATTTACTTTTTATTTTGTTGTTTATTTATAGCTGATTTTTTAAAAATAATGCAGCATATAAATTTCCTTCTTTTTCTCTTTGTGCGTTATAGATGGATATTGCTTCTATGGTTACCATGATGTCTACATACAACATCATAAAATTATAATAATATCATTTGAATTTATAGCAGATTATCAACAATGTAAAAGTTCTTCATTCCTTTTCAGTTACAGTACTTTTCATTCCTTGCTATTACAAAATTACATCTTTATATAGTGAATGCCCCACACAAGTTAATAATGCTTTTAGTTTTGGCTAACTCTTGGGTAGCACACAGAATGAGTTTTATCATGACATTTTAATACACAAATGCTTTATACATTTTGCCCATTTTTGCCTCCCAATATCCTGCTGTCTCTCTTTCTCACTCTAACTAGTCCTGATCTTTTTTCAAATAGTTCCAGTTCAGCTTTCTTGTCATGTGTGTTTATATGTTTTTGTGCATATGTTTATAAATATTTACTTATTAAATTTAGATTCTGCATATGAAAGAAAATATGATATTTATTTTTTTGAGTCTTGTTTATTTTACTTAACAGAATGACCTCCAGTTTCATGCATTTTCTTGAAAACGATATAATTTCACACTTCTTTATGGCTGTATATATATATACATATATATATTCCATTTTCACTATCATTCAATCATTGATGAGCATCTAGGCTGGTTCCATATCTTTGCTATTATACATTGTACTATAGTCAACATCAATGAGCAAGTATTTCTCACCACATTGTATCTCTTACATACTGACTTGGATTTTTTTGTGTGTGTGTGTAAATGCCCAGGACTGGAACAGCTGGGTTGAATCTTTAGTTTTTGATCAATCTTTAGTTGCTTGAGAACCTCCACGCTGGCTTCCACTACTTCACATTTCCACTAGCAGTGGATAAACATTCTCTTTTTTTGACATGCTCACTCGTATTTGCTCTGACTGGGGTAAGGTGGGATCTAAGTGTAGTTTATTAAAATAATTTATTTATTTCATGTATTTGGGTGTTTTGCCTGTATGTATGCCTGTGTGCTATGTGTGTGCCTGATGCTTGTAAAAGCAAGAATCACGTGTCAAATCCCCTGGGACTGGAGCTGTGATTATGAACTGTCATGTAGGTGCTGGTGATCAAACCCAGCTCCTCTGGAAGACCAGTCAGTGCTCTTAACCATACAGCTATCTCTTCATCCTCTCAATGTAGCCTTGATTTACATCCTACTAAGTAAGGATGGTTGAGCTTTTCTTCATATGCTTTTTAGCCATTTGTAATTCTTTTGAGAACTGTTTAACTCGTTTGCCCATTTATTGATGGCTGAATTGAATTTTTTTTTTGTGATTAGTTTTTAGGGTTTTTTTGTTGTTCTATATAGATATTATATAATAATCCCTTGGCAGTATATAATGGCCAAGGCTTTTCTCCATTCTGTAGGCTGTCTCTTCATTCCCCTGAATATTTCTTTTGCTGTGTTAAAGCTTTTTAATTTTGTGTAATTCCTTTTGTCAATCATTGTGATTATTTCCCGAATGACTAGAGAGGTTTTGCCGAAATCCCTTGTCTGTGCAGTTATCTCAAAGTGTCTGCCTTTTGTGTTTCCAGGGTTTCAGATTTTTCTATTGAGACATTTGATATTTATCTATTTTGATTTGATTTTTGTTCAAGGTGAGAGATATGGATCTAGTTTCATACTTCTGCATACATATATCCAGTTTTTCTTGTCCCATTTATTGTTTTTTTCAGATGTATGTTATGAACAGGTGTTATAAATTCATGGCTTTATTTTGGGGTCCATTGTTCTATGCCATTGATCTGCTTGTCTGTTTTTGTTACTCTAACTTTATAGTACAATCAGCCTTACTCATTCTGCTAAGGATTGCATTGATATTTGGGGTCTGTTATGTTTTCATGCTACCTTTCAGATTTTTTTTTCTAGTTCTGTGAAGAACCTAGTTCTATTTTCCATTGTTACTGTGATGAAACACTCAGATCAAATGCAGGTTAGGGGAAAGAAGAATTTATTTGGCTTATACTTCCAAGTCACAACCCATCACTGGGAAGAACCTGAGGCAGAGCCAGGATGCAGGAATCATGGAGAAGCACTGATAAATGACTCTTCCTCTGATTCGCTTTCTAATATAGCTCAGGCCCCTCCTGCCTAGGAATGGTGTTGCCCACTGTGGGCTGGGCCCTTCTATGTCAATAGTCAGTCAAGATAATCCCTCACAGACATGGCCACAGGCCTACTTTATCTGATAGTTCTAAAACTGAGACTCTAAAATGACTCTAAGTTGCATCAAGTTGACATAAGAAGCTAACCAGGACAAATTCTATTAGAATTTTGATGTATGGTATCACATATGTAGATAACGTTTGGTAGCAGCTATTTTGACAGTGCTAGTTCTACCAATCTAACTTCTAATGTCTTCTTTAATCCCTTTTTTAGTGTTTTAAAATTTTTACTATAAAGATTTTCATGTTCTTTATTATACTTATTTCTAGTTTTTTTTTTAAATGAAGCTTTTTTTTTAATGAGATTTTAAAATTCGACTTTTTTTTCTTGGCAATGTTGTTACTGATACTTAGAAAAATTACTGGTTGTTGTGTATTGATATTTATCCTGATACTCTGCTAAAAGTGTTTCTCTGTCCTACAAAACTTGGTCCTGCCTGTCAGTCTTTAAGTATAGAATCATGTCATCTGCAAATAGGGATTGCGTGACTACTTTTTTTTTGGTTTATATCCCTTTAATTTGTCTTACTGCTCTAGCTAAGACTTCAAACATCATATTGAGTAAGAACAGAGAAAGTATTCTTGTCTTATTCCTGAGGAATGAGAGATTTTCAGTTTTTCGCATTTGGCATATGTTGGTTATAGGTTTGTTGTATACAGGTTTATGTTGCTCCTAGTTGTAGCTTCTTTGCAGCGTTGAAATGAAGGGAGGGTGGACCTTGTCCAAGGTCATTTCTGCATCTGTTGTAATGATCACGTGATTTTTGTGCCTTTTGTTTGCTTTATTAGTTGTATAGATTTGCGTTTGTTGAACTTTCCTTGTATCCTTGGTTGTGATGTGTGAATGTGTTCTTCAGTTAAACATGCAAGTGTTTTATTGAGAAGTTTTGTGTCTTTACTCATCAGGGAAACAGTTTATCGTTTTCTTTGTGTGTTCTTATTTGGTTTTGGTAGTGACGTAATACAGGCTTCATAGAATGAATTTGGCTCATTTTTCTTCTGTTTTATGGAACAGTTCAGGTAGGATTCATGTTAGTTCTTCTAAGAAGGTCTGGGAGCTTTCAGCAGGAAGTCTGTCTGGTTCTAGGCTTTTCATTGTTGAAAGGCTCTTTGCTACTGCCATAGTGTCATTACTTATTACAGAACTGTTGGTGGGTTTAAAAGAAAATGACCCCCAAAGGGAGTGGCAGTATTGGGAGGTGTGGTCTTGCCAGAATAGGTGTGGTGTTATTGGAGGAAGTGTGTCACTGTGGAGGTGGGCTTTGAGGTCTCATATATGTTCAAGCCATGCCCAATGAGACAGACCACTTCCTTTTGCCTGTGAGTCAAGATGGAAGAACTCTCAGCTCCTTTTTTAATACCATGTCTGCCTGCATGCTGCCTTGGTTCCCACCATGGCAATAATGGATTAAGCCTCTGAACTATAAGTAAGCCACCACAATGAAATGTTTTCCTTTGTAAGAGTTGCCGTGGTCAGGGTGTTTTTTTATAGCACTCGAAACCCTAACTAAATAAAACTATTCAAGCTGTCTTTAATTATTCTTCATTTAATTTTGGTAGGTTATATTGTGAAAGATTTGTGACAGCGCGGGTGCCCCTGGCAGGTCTGCTGCGGGTGGGAGACTGTGGCAGGTGGGAGACAGACAGATCCGTCATGCAGAGAGAGCTTGGGTATATAGAGTTCATTTAGTGGGAACTGAGAAAGGTATAAGTGTAAGGGGGTTATGGTGGAGAGAGAGAAAAGGAGAGAGAGAGAAAGAGAGAGAGAGAGAGAGAGAGAGAGAGAGAGGAAGAGGAAGAAGAAGAAGAAGAAGAAGAAGAAGAAGAAGAAGAAGAAGAAGAAGAAGGGGAACAGAAGGCAGAGGCTGTCTCTTCATGTCTCTTCAAAAGGAAGATGGACAGAGAGAGAAAGAGGAAGAGAGGAGGTGTGAGATCAGCTTGTCTTGGCAGGAAGAAGATTAGGGGTGGGCAAAATTTGTCTCTTAAAGGGACAGGGTACCCAGGTGACAAGGCAGACCAGAAGAATTATAACAATATGTATCTGGGAATTATTTTCTTTAGTCTTTTGTAATGTAAGTTTTCAAATTAGTTCTTAATTATCTTTTGAATTTTATTGGTAGATCATAATGCCTTCTCTTTCATTTACAGTTTTGTTAAATTGAACTTTCTCTCTTTTGGTTAGTTTGACCAGGTATTTGCCAATCTTGCTTTTGTTTTCCAAATAACCAACTTTTTATTCTATTGATTCTTTGTATTATTCTTTTTTTCTTCATTTAATTAGCTTTTGTCTTGACTTCACTATTCTTGTTATTTTCTGCTCTTGGGTTTGACTTATTTTTGTTTTTCTGAGACCTTGAGGTACATCATTAAGTTATTTATTTGAGATTTCCCTGGTTATTATAATTATTATTTTTTCATGAACATGAAAAGGTGAAGTTGCTTACAAGAAGGTGGCATCAGACCCCCTGGAACTGTAGTTGTAGGTAGTTGTAAGACATCCAATGTAGCTGTTTGGAACTGAATTCAACTCCTTTGTAAAAGCAGTAAGTTCTACCATATCTCTTGTCCCATATGTATTTAAACACTTGTAGTTTAACTTTTTCTCCTTAGGCTCTAATAAGTTACTTTTCATTTGATTTTGGATATTTTTCCTTTTTCTCTGTCTTTAAGGATCATTTAAAATGATATTGCTCCATTTCCATGAATTTGTTTAAGTGTTGTTTTTCATGTTATTAGTTTTATTTAATCATAATCTAAGAAACACATTAGTCTGATAATTTTGGATATTTTAAAGACTTAGTGTTTTGGCTTTAAATATAAGCTATTGCACAGAACCTTCTGTGGGCTGTTTTTGGGAAGTAGCATTCAACTCTACCTTTGAGTATGCTGCTTCATTTCCTGTTTGCTCTAATCTGCCTTTGAGCTTCAGCAGCGATGTTTTCCTTTCACTTACTGTCCTTTTCCACTCTGGAATTTGCTTTTGGTTTCTACATTTTCTACTTCTTTATGACATTGCTGTTCTTACATTGTTCTCTGGACTTTCCCCACATTATCTTCTACTTTTCTGAGTATTTCTAGGAAGATTGCTTTAAAGTTCCTGTCTTATAGATCTCCCAATAGTTCTTTAGGGATAATTTCTATTAATTTACTTATTCTTCCTTAGAACAGATCACATTTCTTATTTCTATGCCTTTTTTTAAAAAAAGCAAAACAAAACAAAACTGGACACCTGAATCTAATAATGTAACTAAGAAAATAAGATTTTCCTCCTTTACCTTGCTGGGCTCCATTGTTATTTTTGTCAATTCTTTTTCTTTCTTCTTGTTGTTATTTTAGGGGCTGTGTCTTTCTTGTCTGTCTAGCTGTTTTGTAGATGAAGATAGTAAACCTTCAGAAGGTTAGCAGTCCCAGGGCTGAAGAGGTGGTTCAGTGGTTAAACCACTTGCTGCTCCTTAGGAGGACCTAGGTTCTGTTCCAGTCTCAACATGGCAGCTCACAACTGTCTATAACTTCAGTTTGAGGGAATCTGACACTCTCTTCTAGCCTCTTTTGGCACCAGGCATATACATGGTGCACATTCATATATAATAGGCAAAGCTATTTTTTACAATAAAAGATAGCTGAGCGGCAGTGGCACACGCCTTTAATCCCAGTATTTGTGAGGCAGAGGCAGGCAGATCTCTGAGTTCGAGGCCTGCCTGGTCAACAAAGCAAGTTCCAGGACAGTCAGGACAATTACACAGAGAAACCCTGTCTTGAAAAACAAAATAAAACAAAACATAAATAAAATAAAGTTAAAAAAAAGCTTTCAATTACATATCTCGTCTCTAGTAAACAACAGGAGTAAAATTTAAAAGAAGGTATGTTGCACTTTAGGAACTGTACCCTTATCTGCCTGCCTGTAGTGTCTCGAATGGCGCATTCTGCATTAACCAGCCTTTTCTCCCACAGTAATGCTGTGTTATTGTGCCTAAGAGCAACATTAACATCATTTCTTCTCGTACTTAAAAATTTGTATAGCATCTAAAGTTTGACTGGGTTTGGTTGATCTCTGCTGTGTTTATAAGCATTTAAAATACAAATCTGATATTTTTTGTTTATTGTCGCTTTGGTTTTTGAGTTCAGGCTGCGAAAACACGAGCTATCCAGGTGATGCTTCAAGGCAGATAATCAGCGTATAAAGTTAACGGGAAAACAACTTAACATACTTAGAAGTTCCATAGCCACAAACACCTCATTGACCAAAGTAAATTGCACGGCTAGACCCAGCACTGGTGGGAAGGGAACTGAAAGCTAGTGTCGGAAGGAGGAGGAAGTTCACCCTGACTAAATAATAACACAAAGTACACAGTCACCTTACTAGGTTTGTTTTAAATTTTGATTTGTAGGGATCTTATTATTTCCCTGTAGGCAGGCGCCAGTTCACTTTTGCTTCTCTGCAAAGCTCCTCTAAAGCTGCTATGAAGGTGTCAGTTTCTTGAATGCATTGTGAGTCGATGCTGAGCTGAGCGCTAACTGTTGAGCTGGGGCGGCGCGGTTGTTGGCAGATCTCACCCTTATAGTGCTCATCACCGAATTCCCTGCCAGACACATAAAGGTGTTTATATATTTTTTAAACCCTGCAATAAAAGTTTGATTTCCTCAAGAGCAATGTAATTTCTAGAAGCCAGAAGCTCTTGTGAAAAACTCTTACATAGAGTCCTAGAACAAGGCCAGAGCATTTGAGAGCAGCCTTAGAGGGCATTTTCTTTACCGATGTCATTTTCCACACGACGGGACAAACAGCGGCAGTTTGAAACATCCAATTCTCATAGATACTGGACTCCGCGTTTCTTTTTTCTCAAATAACAGTATCGTTGAGAAAAAAAATCTGGGGTGACCTTTCCATGTCTTACTACAGCCGTAACTCCTCAACAGAGAAGACCCTGCTCAGTTCATTTTATGAGAACCGTCACATGACTTGCTGGCTCTGTCACCTGTCACTACAACCTGAATGCTATGCAAAACAAAAGGAAGTGCTCCCATCTCTCTTCGTAATCTTCAGGACCTTCTGCTTTTAGGGCCATTAGAATGAGCTGAGAGCAGTCTGATCACCAGCTCCAGCGACCTGAGGACTCTCAGGGCTGTTTCCACAGGGGAGAGGGAAAGATAGGTGCCAAGTCCAGTTTTCCAGGTAAAGAAAATACCTTTTAGGCCCAAAGCTCTCATTATTGAGCAGCTAGTTTATCTTGAGAACATCTAAGGCAAAATGGAATTTATTGCATCAACATTTTTTGGTTCTCTTCTACACACTAGCCCTGGTACAGCCTATAGTAAGATTGGGCTGTGAACAAGACATGGCGGGGAAAATCCTTGTGCATAGGATGATGTTTCTGGTTCAGTCTAGTGAAGTAACTAAAGTAAAAGCACAAGCTAGCAAGAAAGTGTATACGCAGGGTTTCATTCAGTGTGTGTGTGTGTGTGTGCCTGCCACAGTGTGGGCATGCATGTGTGTACCTGTCTGTGCCACATTGTACACGTGGAGGTCAAAGGACAACTTTTGGGCTTTGGTCCTCTCCTTCCTCCATGTGGGTCCCAGGGATGGGACAGAGGTCCTCAGACTTCCTTGCAAGAATCCTACTGGCTGAGCCGCCTCCCAGCCTGGATTTGTGTTCTAAGTAGGATGCTCTGACTGTGTTCTCACAGATAAATGGGGTTGGGAGGCAGCACAACACTAATCTAAGAGAATTGCGTAGAGAAAGAAAATAAGAATTAGGCCGTGGGATCCAAATGTGAAATCGGGTACTCACAGACTATGAGAAGAAGATGGTGTGTGTGGGTGTGCACTGTGAGTTCTCTTAGTATATTGAATAATGCATAGGTATCTTTTCTTTTTATTGTATACATTCAATGTATACAGCATGATATTTTAGTGTGCATTTACTTCATGAAATGATTTTTTCTTTAGTAAAAAATTTTCTGCATGTGCTTATGTGTGTGTTCACCCATGTGCTCAGTGAGGACACTAGAACTCCACTCCCTTAGTGCATCTGGAGAGATGGCTCAGTGGTTAGGAGCACTGTCCGCTCTTCTGGAGGTCCTGAGTTCAATTCCCAGCAACCACATGGTGGCTCACAACCATCTGTAATGAGATCTGGCGCCCTCCTCTGGTGTGTGGGCATACATGGAGGCAGAATGTTGTATACATAATAAATAAATAAATCTTTAAAAAAAACAATACCATGTTATTAAGTCTGATTGTGATAGAATGCATTAGCTCTGTAGGCTTCTCCAACATACTGGAAGTTTGCAACTTTTGACCTGTGTCTTCCCACTTCCTCTGCATACCTTCTGGTAACCATCATTCTTTTCTCTGCTTCTATATATTCATATGATGCTAAAAAAAATGCAATTAAACAAAACAAAAAATAGCAGTTAAAGTCATATGCTGTATCATTTCAGTTTTATTTGTTTTTAACATTCCTTCCTGGTGATGATTGGCTAAGAGGACCTGACGTTCTTACAGAGGACCAGGCCTGGTTCCCAGCACTCACACGGTGGCTCATAATCATCTCTAACTTCAGTCCTAGGGGATCTGATACCCTCTTCTGGCCTTCATGGGCACTGCAAGTGTGCTTGCTGCACAAACATACCACAGGCAAATGCTCATGTACATGTTACAGGGTTAATGACGCCAAAGCCTCAGGTGGATTGAGAAGCCCTGGGCAGGAAGGCTGAGGTCTCCGAGGACACTCTGTAGGGTCCTGGAGCTTCTGCTGAGAGGACAAACAGACTTCTATGAGAGTAGTAACTACCACTTCGAGACTGCTGGTGAATCTTCCAACCCCTGTGGTCCCTCTTTTCCATCCAATAAAACCTCCAAGCACCCCATGCCATGTGTGTGGAGACTCCACGTTTGCGGAGAGACTGTGGCCTTTTGACTGTTCTGATTAAAGGAAAGGTTCTGCTTCTGGAGAGGCCTGTCTTTCTTTTACTTCCACATAGCCTCCATCAATTCCGATTTAACATGTTCAATAAAAATAAATCTTAAAAAGCCTCTCCTGAGTTGTACCGTAGCACCAAGTACACATAGCTGTGCTTTACCTAGTGATAGGGTTAACGTTCCTCACCTGAGCTGATGTGGAATACTTTTGAGTGTGTGGTCCTTCAGAGAGCAGCCTTTGCAGGGATGGTTTAAGACTCAGGTCACTGGAATGGGCCTTAATACAGTACCAGTAATATTCTGATCAATTTTTTGGGCTTAGTGACACACAGGGAAACGCTATTGGAGCCATGCATCCATTAGCTATGACAGACAACACAACAGTAGCTGGGGGAGGAGTGGAAACCCCTCCCTTACAGCACCTGGTCTGGATGCAGTACCTCTGGTGTCTTCCGGTTTCTGAGAGATGATTAATTGGTCTTCATTGACTACTCCATCCTTGTCTGCCCAGGCTGCTCTGACAAGGTGGCAGACATGTTTGTAGTCTCTTTGCCTGTGTACCATAGAGGAGATAGACCAGACAATGTATCAAAATCTTCCCTGACCACAGCTAGAAAACCTGACTTTGAGTCTGAGGGGTTGTATTTATGTATTTAATCCTTATATAATCAGAACAGTATGCACTGTTAAGCATATACACGCTATAGAAAAGCAAGCAGGGAAATTCTGCCACATCCTCCCGAACGCAGAAGATGAATACAGGACACTGATGACAAGGGGGGATTACAACGACCGTTTATGTTTGGGGTTGGTTTTTGCTAACCAAGTGCAGTAACTACCTAGGCTGTCAGGCTTCTTCCTCAGAACTCACAGTCAGGGAAGACACTGACCCAGGGCAGCCCTTCCTGTATTTGCTTGGGAATGTTTAGACAAGCTTCCAAAGCAGGGCCCTAGAAGGAAGGAGGAAAGTTAGAGCCACCACTTCCAGTGAGTTGTCGTGTTTCCAGGGTGTGACACAGAAACCCCACAGGCTCGCTGTGGTTCAGAAGGTTAAGTTACTAAGAGAAATCAATGGAAGTCGAAGGAACTGCATAGGGAGTTACTTCCCAGACACTTTGGCCTGTGCCTCCGGGCTTTCTCTCTCTCTCTCTCTCTCTCTCTCTCTCTCTCTCTCTCTCCTCTCTCTCTCTCTCTCTCTCTCTCTCTCTCTCTTCTCCCCCCCCCCCCCCCCATACACACACTCACACACTCTCACTCTCCAACTCTGGGGGAGAGCAAGGCAGCTGCAGAAGCCAAAAATCCTCCCCAGCCCTAATTAAACCCTCCAAGTCTCCAGGCAACGCAGCCAAGGGAAAACATCATTTCCAAGCCGAAGACCCCCAGCCCCCAGCCCCAGCAAAGGAAACAGGTCGTTTGGTTTAATCAGCCTACGTGCACATTCTCTCTCCCCAGGTTGCCAAGACCGGGCCTGTACCTAGCAGAGGTATTTGTGTAATCAAAGCTTCTGGAACTTTCCCTGCCAAGGCTACCAAAGTGAATAGGCTCCTGAGGTAAAAATGTTCCCCTGCTGGGGACGGCGCCCTTGAAGTCTACATCAAAATCAAGAAAGGGTCACAGCTGTTGCGGCACCCCACAGCGGAAAACTTGCAAGAGGTCCCAGACTGCCTTGCTACCCTGCCTCAGGTCGGCAGGAAACAGGCCCTATTTGCCACAGAGAAGGGGTGGGGGGAGGCGGTGGGGGGGAGAAACAGAGAGGGAGGGCGGGGAGAGGAAGAAAGAGAGAGATTGATTTATTTTCATAAAAGCCTCCACTGGTAGTGGCGGAGGACAGAGACCCGCCCCTGAATCCTGGTACCCCACCTCCAACCCTTCTCCCTCTCCTGAGAGTTGAGTGACCTGCATCTTGGCTGAGAGCCACTAGATGGCAGCAGATTAACTCTTCCGATGCCAGAATGGGGTTTGGGTTGTGTCTGGTCAAAGTCAAGGAAAAAAACGACAGCTTCTCCCTTTCCCAGATTCTTGGCAAAACTTCTACAGGGAAGACTTTTTTGGTGATCCACTTGTATGGCTGCTGGAGTCAGGACGGAACGCAATTGTGTGTGTTCTAGGTTTTATGGCTTTATTGACATGGTTTCAGAACGAAAAACACTTTAGGAAATTTAGGCACATTTAAATTCATTTTAATAAATATTAAATATAATAACACGTGAGTTCGTCCCATTTTCCAGACACAGTGCTAATGGCTAGTGAAGAGGTCAGGGTCCTTACTCTATGGGAAGATGGCATTAAAAACAAAGCCGCCTGCAGGACACAGGCTTTGCTTAGCGGTGGACGAAATGAAAGACACCGGTTTTATGCTTTTAGAGTGAGCAGTGGCCTAAAATGTGGGCGCTATCGCAAGAAACGTAGCCAGCAGGTGTAGAAGTGTTGGCTGCTTAGACCACAGGGAAATGAATCTTTCTCAGGGGCATTCTGGCCGCGGCAAAGAATCCTCCTCCGACCCACCTACTAAACTGCTGCCACAAATATAAAAAAAATTCAGTGGCAGTGATTAGAACAGGGGCCAGAAAGGGGAAACTGATTTACTTTGGGAGGGCAGAGAGAGCTGCACCAGTCACAGGTGTGGGAATAAAGGAAGGAAGGAGTCCCAGCTGGAGGGGAGAGCTTTGACTCGGAAGGGTGGAAGTGGTGGTGGTGGTGGGGGGGGGGCACACAGAAAGCGGGAGGGAGGAAATCAGGAGGAGGAGCCACGATGTGGGTGACTCAGATGTAGTGATAGGCAATTTGACTGGGCATTTGGGATTCCCTTTGATATGTTATAAGAGAGTTCAGCAATGATTGAAATGGCCTCACTTTTTTTTTTTTTTTTTGTTGCTTCTTTCTTGGCAAGCCCACCTAAGACACCAGGCACCTTGGGTGGCGAAACCACTGTCTTCTCTTACCTAGTTGTCTAGCTGGTAAGGCACTGACTGTAACTTCATTTTTTTTTTGTTTTCTGAATAAAAGTCGCTTTAAATGGATACGCAAATCAAAATAAGGTCACTGCTCGAATACACACTTGTCCAGTCCATACGTCTCAGTGAAGTTCTATATAATTAGTATGATCATTCTGTGGGCCTTTGCTTAGGATTATATGATGATACACTTCACTATCAATTGTATTTTTTTTAAATTTATTTATTTATTAAAGATTTCTGCCTCCTGCCCACCACCGCCTCCCATTTCCCTCCCCCTCCCCCGATCAAGTCCCCCCCCCCCCCTCATCTGCTCGAAGAGCAATCAGGGTTCCCTGCCCTGTGGGAAGTCCAAGGACCCCCCACCTCCATCCAGGTCTAGTAAGGTGAGCATCCAAACTGCCTAGGCTCCCCCATATCAATTGTATTTTTATGCAGCTATGGGGAAGGGAGAGAGAGGGGGAGACAGAGACAGAGAGAGAACATGGGAGAAAAAAGAGAGAAAGGGAGAAGAGAGAACCATGGCAGAATAAAAACTAAAAACAGTTCCCTATACTTTATGACTCCTGCGTCCTGTCCTTCCCCGTCACTTGCTCTCACCCTTTCTTGGTCTCCTTTCTCTATGTTATACTGTACCCATATGTATGTTTGTTTACATACATATATGTATACATTAGAGGTTAGTCAATGGTTAGGACTTAGTCCCCATATCATTTCCCCCCTCTTTTTTTCTTTCTTTCTTTCTTTCTTCCTTCCTTCCTTTCTTTCTTTTTCTTTCTTTTGAGACAAGGTCTCACTACACATCCTTGACTGTTCTGGTCACACGTAGACCAGGTTGGCCTTGAACTCAAAGATTTGTCTGCCTCTGCCTCCTGAGTGCTGGGATTAAAGGCAGTGTGCCACCACCACCAGGCTATAATATAGGATAGGATCTACATAAGAGAGAGAACTTTTTTTTTTCTTTCTGAGATCAGGTGGCTTCACCTAATATTATACATTCTAAATCCACCCATTTTCTTGCAAATTTTATTTTCTTTAGAGGTAAATAATACTCTAATTTATATATTACCAGATTTTTGTTTTCCACTTATCTGTTGGTGGAGATCCATCTTCGTTCCACTTCCTTGCTATAGTGGATAAAGCGGTGAGAAACACAAATATGCAAATATCTCAACGGCAGGTCTCAGTAGAGTTCTCTGGATATATGTCCAGGAGTGGGAGAACAGATCATATGGTGTTACATTTTTTTTTTGAGAAATCTCTATGTTGATGTCTACAGTGGCTGTAATAATTTGCACCCCATCAGCAGTGAACACGGGTTCCCCTCCTTCACGTACTCTCTAGCACTTGTCACACTTCTCAACGACAATGTCCTTCCTGGGTTGAGGTGGCTCCTCAGAGTGCTTTTCCTTGCATTTCCCTATGACTAGGAATACTGAACACTTTTTAAAAATAGTTATTGGCCACTTGTGCTTTTTTTTTTTCCAACCTGCCGACTCTGCTCATCAGTCCACTTGTTGCTTGGCACTTTTATTTCCTTGGCGTTTAATTTCTGCAGCTCTTTGTAGCTCCTGTGCATTGGCATCATGTCCGAGTATGGCTGGTAAAGATTTTCTCTCCTGTGGCCTGCCTATGTACTCTCTGACAGTTTCCTTAGCTGTACAGAGACTTTCTGATTTCATGTAGTCCTAGCCGCTGATGCTTGGGGGTGGTTCCTGTGTTGTTTGTGTTCTATTCTGAAAGTACTTGCCTACCCCAGTGTCTTAGAAAGTAATTTCTTTTGGAAAAAAAAATAAATAGAATCTCCAGAAAATCAAAAATGTCATGCCTACCCTGGTATACAATTTCTCCTTGAATGGACAGCCTTGACTTCATTCTTCACCAAAGGGCAGGAAAGTGATTCTCTGATGGTGAAGCCACTTGGGAGGGTTTTCTTGCATCGTCCCCACACTCCTTCTGGGCTGGTTAGTATGTCACAGAACTGCAGGGCATAGTGGCCTAGTTATAAGCCTTCTTTCTTTCTTGGGCTAAGGATTATGATGTCTATGAGAACCTTGTACGAGGTAGGCCTTGGAGTCCTGACAGTCAGTGTGATACGCTAGTTAGTTCATGCTTATTCTTTCCTCCAAAGTCAGATGTAGTGTGTGCATGTTGTATATGTGTAGTAGGAGAGCACATGTATGTTTGGATGCGCACATTTATATGTGCACAGAGGTCACAGTAGATGGCCAGATGTCTTGCTGTATCACTTTCTGTTGTATGCCTTTGAGACAGGGCCTCATTCTTGTTTCCTTTAGTTAGACTGGCTGGTCGGCAAGTCCCAGGGCTCTTCCTGTCTCTGTCCCCAACGGCATTGGGGTTACAGGCTTACAGGCGTGCCCAGCTTTTTCTGTGTGGAGTGTGGGTCTGGATTCACGGCAAGTGCTCTTACACAGAGTGATCTCCCCAGTCCCTGTTTCATACTTTCAGTGCTAGTTAGCTGCTGGAGGGCTCTTTGTTCTACACGGACAGAACTCTCAGGGAGCCAAGGAGATGCGCTTTAAAAACGGGTCCTTAGAGCCTTCATTGCCCTCTGTGTTTGGCAGTAGTTGCTGGCCACCTTAGGCAGGTGGAAGCCACAACAAGTGGCATTCCCTGCAGGTCTTGATATGGGGACTCCTAGACTGCCCTCTAAAATTCTGTGGTCCTCAGGGCCTGCAGGTCTCCTCTTTAACTATAAAGCTTTCTATCTGCTCTCTGTTCTCTCTCCCTGCCCCCTGTGCCTTCTTTCTTCCTGAACTCTCAGATTGTTAGCTGCTTCTACACTCAGGCAGCTGCCTGCCCACCTCTTGTTGCTCATTGGCGGCTGCTGGGATGACTCGGAATGCTTATCTCTGGCAAGACTGTGTGGAACAAAGGGATTCTTTTGTTCATCTTCAGAAGCTGGGGCAATGACCTGCAGTCTTTTCATAATTGTCTCAAGGTATCCGGAAGGTTCCAGACAGCTTAGTGTTGGCATAAGGATAGTCCTGTTGAATGTTAGACTGATAGCCACCCCCCCCCCCTTTTTTTCCAGTACAGAGACAGGTATGTGAATCAAAGGGTCTACAGCTGCTCAGGAGCTGAGCACTCAGCAGGTCACCTGGGAAATTTGCGTTGGATATATCCAGGATCACACAATGAGAGGTAGTCCTCTGACTATTGGATCAATGGCAGGTAGGTGGGGTCATCTGCCAGGTGGGAGGGTCCCACAACCTCCTTTTCAGCTGTCAGGTGATGGTTGCCCATGGCCTGAGCTCAGAAGCCAGGGCCCAGGTGTCTTCCAGATGATGCACTAAGTGAGTGTAAGGAGCAGTGTGTGGACCAGTCACAGCCAGTTCTTTGGATCAACTAGAGATTTTTATTTGCCAACAGCCATCGCTTCTTATTTGGGCCAAGTACACCTCTGCTTCCTAGTGCTAGCCCCAGCCACCCAGGTTTCTGAGTTTGTCCAATCTCGGTGTTACCTCTAGGCATCAGTCACGGTAGTCCTTCCACCGGGTGCTCTCCCTCTGGTCAATGTGGAAGTGGTTTCAGAGCCATCTGGAGTCTGTCAGGTTTTGCCAAGGTTATGGTACAGACCACTTCAAACAGCCCAGGTTGAGGCTGTGCCTTCAGGAGCTGGGGTAACCAGCTCCGGTTTTTCCACAGCTGTCTCAAGGCATCTATGGGGTGATCTAAGATGGCCTAGTGCTGGCGTAGGGCTGTCCTAGACTTACAGTCCTTTTGTTCAGAGCAGCAAGTGAGAGAATCTAATGACTGCTAAGGACAGAGTCCAGTTACCCCAACCCCTACTGTCTTTTCTCTCTCTCTTTTGCTCTCTGTCAAGAAACTGAATGTCAGGAGTGCTTCCTACGTAGACCTAAAGAACCTACCATTGCTATCAGCAGGGATTTTTAATAGATTTTTACTGTACCTTAACGATGCATAACATCTCCCCATGCTCAGAGAGGTAGACTCATCTGTTTTACATTCACACATACTTGTGTTTCTTCTGGGTCCCCTTCATCAATACCTACCTCTCCCACCGATCTGTTTCTTGTGTGCTTAGCAAATGTGCACTGTAAAGTTATGGCTGTTGAAATGTTCTGGCCTCTGTAAGATATGGTCTCCGTGTAACACATCTCCTGGCTGGGTAAAGCTGTTCTCATACTGACCTTCCTTATTACAGTAGAGGCACGCATGATCTTTGAATCCTTGGTACCCAGCATTGTGCCTGAGCATAGCTGATGTTCAGTGTGTGGTTGTTCAGAGAGTTGTCATGTGTATCATTCCATATAGGGAAACCCGGTTTTGGAAAAGCCAGTATTGTGCACATACTTATCCTAGAATTCAAACTGAACGAGGTGTTCTGAGACAACCTCTGTGATAAGATGTGGGTCCCATCTCAGCTGGCTCCCTCACAAGCAAGTTTACCATTGTGGCAAGCTTTCTTGCACTTTCTTGGACCACCAGCCTGTAAAAAATAACAACATGGAGACTTATTATTAATTATGAAAGCTAGGCCCTAGAGTAGGCTTGTCCCACTAGCTCTTATAACTTAAATTAACCTGTTTCTCTTCATCTATGTTCTATCACGTGACTTGGTTACCTTTTCTCTGTACTGTATGTTTGACTTCTTCAGAGTCTCGCTGGCATCCCCACCTTTCTTCTTCCCAGAGTTCTCTCTCTCTTTCCCCAGAAATCCCACCTATTCTCTCCTGTCTAGCTTTTGGCTATTCATCTCTTATTAAACCAATCAGAAGGTGCCTTGGCAAAGACATAACTGCACAGTGTACAAACAGATTATGCCATAACACACCATAATTTCGACAATGTGGCCACATCCCTAGGAAGATGAATTTATGGTCCTCAGAGATGGCAGAGTATGGTTTTCAACATCTCTGGCCAGAGACGTTTCTCTGTCTATGCTTCTGTTTCAAGGATAAATTATTCTTAATTTTTTAAAATATAAAAGTGCTCCATGCTCATTAGGTGAAATTTGCAAAGTATAGAAAAGCAGAAGAGAACAAAACTGTTTTCAGTTAGTGCCTCACTATGTAAATAGCGCGGTTGTAATATTTTAGAGTATGAATTACTCTCTGATTGATGCAATGTAATAAAAACCAGATGGCAGCACGTGCCATATACCAAAATAAGAGCCAGATCTCATGGAAAACACATAGGTGGATGTCATAGCCAGTTTCTGAAACAAACGCAGTCAGTTACTCCAGGCTGAGCTATGGAGCCACATAATGCGGAAGACGAGTCCTGGGATGAGAGAGTTAGTGAGCACTCATGCTGAGTGCATGGGGCTAACCCTTGAGCCGGGACAAGCTTCAGACCATGATCCCTCCCGTGCCTATGTATGAATACACTGGTAGTACTTCACACTGCGGCGGCAGACACGAGGCCCTTCATAAAAGCTACGGAATCTCTTCAAGCTTCATGAGCCTTGTGGCTGGCTTGCCTTGTCCTGCCGGATCAGTGGCACCCGGCACTGCCTCACGATGCCTATGCTCTTCGTCTGGCTTCATTGGATCATGCAGGCATTGCATCATTTTACACTGTCATAAGAAGAGTGGGTACAGGACAGTAGGATTGAGAGAAAAAAACAACGGAATAAAGCCTCATCACCTCACAGTGCGTTGTTTTACAGTGGCTCTCATTTATCAGCAGTCACTGGTGTTCGCTTCCTTCTGTGTCCGACATATAAACTGAGCTCTACCACAAGCATGCATATGCAGGAAAAAATATATATGCACATAACTATATGGTTGCTTCAGTTACTGATTAGTTACTTCTTTGTTGCTGTGACAATATACCGTGACAAAAGTGACTGACAGGAGAGTTCTTTTTCTCTTAAAATTCCAGAGGGGAAAATCTGTAACTGGGGGTGGGGGTGGGGAGGAGGCAACTGGAGCAGGGAGCTGAAAGATGACATCTTCATCCCCACTGCAGAAGCAGAGAGAGCAAACTGAACGCATGGGGCTATCCACTCTCAAGGCCTGGCCCCAGTGACAGGCTCCTTCAGCTGGACTGTACTCCTAAAAGTTATGGAACCTCTCCAGACAGCGCTACGGACCGGGAACTGAGTATTTAAGTATAAGAACCTACAGGGAGAGTTTTCATTCAAACCACCACAAAGCTTCAGTACTATGTACGGGTTCAGTTATACCCTGGGATCTTGCCTGTATCCCTTGTGGGTAAGGGGAGAGTACAGTAAATAGGTCAACGGAGCTTTTAGACCACAAAGTATACCATTAGGGTGCTCTACGAGAGAGCTCACAAACTCCTTCATCTTCAAGAAGCGACTAGTCCTGACAAAAGTGTGTCCTGACTTCTTGACGCTGCAATGGATACGTGCATAGATATTTGTTTTAGTTATTGTTAGAAGTGGGTTTTGAACCCAGAGTCATGCACCACAGTCACAACTAAGCCGGGTTTATCTGTCCTTTACAAGGTACTATGCCAGCTTCTGAACGGAGGAGAAGCAAGAGACAGTGTGACTGAAAGACAACCCCGCCTCCCTGGGTGAGGACCGCAATGGATGGACACTGATGTACCACCATTGTCCCGCCTCCCTGGGTGAGGACCGCAATGGAATGGTCACAGATGTACCACCCATTGTGCTCAGTGGGTATCCAGAGATAACATATGCCAGTATTCCCTTTCAGCTCCAAACAAAGAAACGGAGACTCATATCTATGCTTACTCCTGCCTTTTTAAGCAAAAGTTCAAAACCCAAATCCCCATCAATTTGACAGAGTTAACACTGAGAAGCCTTTTACTGAGGTTAGAGGGTTTGGAGTTCAAGTTCACTGCTATTTCTCGGTGTTTGAGTTGTGTTTTAGGAGTGACCCTATCACAGGGAGGCTGTTTAAGTCAGACTGCACCAAGTGGGCAATTCCTAAGCTTCCTGGGGCTTTACTTGTAGGGATGGATTTAAATTCTGTCTTTATTTTCAGCTAAGCTTCAGACTTAGCTTCCTCCTTTGTGGAGAATGCAAAGAAGGAATAGAGGAACTGGCTGTAGATTCGGCCAGACTACCCCCCCCCCCCCCACCCCGCCAAGCCCTCCACTGCCCACATGGCTTCAGGTACATGAGTTATTTTTGAGCTCTAGTTCCTTGTCCATATACCATGGCTCCTTGCAGGAGTGTTGTGGTTTCTCACCTCTAAAAGGTCATTCACCACAAATGAGTTCAACCCTTTCCAGAGATGAATGAATGGTTCAACTAATGCAGATCAATAAATGTAATGAATCATGCAAATAGACTTAAAGATTGAAATAACACAATTATATTAATAGATGTAGAAAGGCTTCTGACAAAATCCAACTTCTCTTTATGGTTACAACATGGAAGAATCTAGGAATATAAGAAACATATCACTGTTGGCTTGTCTAACTTTGATATGGTGATTTTTATTTTATCTTATTATATTTTATTTTGTCATGTTTGGTAGTTATCTCCTAGAAGTCTGTTCTTTTTTAGTGAGAGACAGAGATGGAGTAGACATGGATGGGAGAGGAGGTGGAGGAAGAACTTGGAGGAACAGAGATAGGGGAAACTCTATTTAGATAAAAAAAAAAAAACCCAACAAAACAAAAAACTGGATTCTGGAAAAGTTTAAAAGGCACGAGTTTTGTGTTATTTCTCTTGACAACATTGGAACCATCTCAGGTAGGATGCTATTAACCATAAATGTCATTCATCCTAAAAAAAAAAAAAGAAAAGAAATACAACGAAACATCAAAAGACACTAAAGGCTATAAACAACAATCCTTCGGTCAGTGTAGTGTCAAATGGGAGAGGGCTCTCAAAGCATTTGCACTAACATCTGGAGTAAGACAAAGACATCCATGTTCTTTACTATTACTCAATACAGTGCTTGAGGAGTGAGCTAGACCTGCAAGGGAAGACCGGAGAAAACAGGAGTGTACATAGGAAAGGAAGATGCTAAAGCCTGCTTCTTGGCTGATAGGGTTCTATAGCTAAGACACACTGAGGACTCCACCCAGAGAGCTCTGAGAGCTGACACACACCCTCTGCAAAGTGGCAGGGTACAAAATAAACACAGAAAAATCAGGAGCTTGCCTATTTACTGATAATAAACATGGGAAGAAAGAAATCAGTAAAACGATCTAATTCACAATTTCTCAAACAGAAAACCAAACCAAAAAAACCCTTGTAATAAACCTCACCAAGGAAGTGAAAGACCTTTACAATGAAAAATTTAAGACATAGAAGAAATTGAAGATGACCTAGAAGATGGAAAGAAGATAATGATAAATTATAGGAATTAATATTGTAAAAATGCTATTAGTGTTAGGGTCAAAGCCTGTGACCCTGGAAGCTCTCACAAGCCAGGCGCAGCCAGTAATTCTTAGTAAGCCAATTAAAAAAAATCTACATTACTAGTGAAAGCAAAAAATGAAGATTTATTCATTGTGTTCACATTCGGATCCTGTAACACCCACTTCCCTTTTCTCCTCATTGCCAAGTCCATCCTGGAGGTCCTGGCAAAAGGGTTAGAGTTATACCCAGCTAAGCATTCCCAGTCCAGGTATGCCCCACCCTCCATTGTCCATCACTGTCCATTGCCCATCGTTGTCCCAGCTCCAGTCTCCTCTACAAGGTGTTCTCTTTCAAGAAGACAAATTTCTCCTCTGGCTATATGGCTTAGGTTTTCATCCTTTTCTTCCCCCGGCCAGCGTGAGATTCCTGGGAAATTCCATTTCTTTGGGATGCATTGCTTCAGTCGTCTGAGATCTAAAGCAGGGAACACTCCTTCCTTCTAGACAAGAGGTCACAAAATAACTACTCCATCAAAGGTAACTTAGGGATTCAGTGCAATCCCTATTAAAATTCCAATGTCATTCTTCACAGAAAGAAACATTCTTGAAGTTTACATGGAAACACAAGAGACTGAAGTGGCTAAAAGCAATCCTGAGAATAAAGAACAGTGCTAAAGGCTTGAATACCCACAGAGGTAAGAAAAGTCAATAGACCGTTGGGGTAGGGGGTGCTTTAAGGGAGGGAGGAGAGCAAAATATAGATGATATCAAAACAGAGGTGAGAAAGTTTAAGCAGAATTGGGAGTGGGGAATGGGAGATGAGGGGGAGAGAGGAAGAATTAGCTAAAATTAAGGCTGCACGAAAAGATCATGTGGAAACTTACTTCCTTGAAAGTCAATTTAAAATGTTTAAGTTAAAAAAAAAAAGCAGTGTTGGAAGAAGGGACCACGCATGTTTGAGTAGTGCTACTTCTGAAGAGTTGGGTTAATAAAACCCCCAGGGCCAGGCGTGTACACCTCCTCTCTGGTCAGGGAAGCCCCTTCAGAATAATCCAGGGCCAGGCGTGTACACTTCCTCTCTGGTCAGGGAAGCCCTTTCAGAATAATCCAGGGCCAGGCGTGTACACTTCCTCTCTGGTCAGGGAAGCCCCTTCAGAATAATCCAGGGCCAGGCGTGTACACCTCCTCTCTGGTCAGGGATGCCCCTTCAGAATAATCCAGGGCCAGGCGTGTACACCTCCTCTCTGGTCAGGGAAGCCCCTTCAGAATAATCCAGGGCCAGGCGTGTACACCTCCTCTCTGGTCAGGGAAGCCCCTTCAGAATAATCCAGGGCCAGGCGTGTACACCTCCTCTCTGGTCAGGGAAGCCCCTTCAGAATAATCCAGGGCCAGGCGTGTATACCTCCTCTCTGGTCAGGGAAGCCCCTTCAGAATAATCCAGGGCCAGGCGTGTACACTTCCTCTCTGGTCAGGGAAGCCCCTTCAGAATAATCCAGGGCCAGGCGTGTACACCTCCTCTCTGGTCAGGGATGCCCTTTCAGAATAATTCAGGGCCAGGCGTGTACACCTCCTCTCTGGTCAGGGAAGCCCCTTCAGAATAATTCAGGCTCTTGTCACTTTTCTTGGTTGCCCACCAGAGCTAGTTGCTAAAACCCTATTTCCTGAAGACGCTACACTCCTGCTTATCATATTTAGAAACATTAGGAACTGAGTTAGAAACTTTCTCTCTAATGGCTAGCTCTCTCTCTCTCTCTCTCTCTCTCTCTCTCTCTCTGTTGTTATCAATGGTTTTTCAAAGTCTCTAGTCCTTTGATTTATAATACCAGCTTGCCAGACAAGAAATGCCCAACTGCACAATAATGCCTGTTTCAAGAACAATCAGCTGCTCACGGGCTGGGTCTGAGGACTATTGCACAAGAAATAATTCAGCCTGATACTACAAACCTCATTAAAAAACATGAATATCAGAGGGAGAGCATAGGGATGAGGGATTCATGGGAGGGAGATTCGAAAGGATGGAGATTACAGTAACTAGAATGCCCTTTCTAGATTTATGAAATTGTCAAGCAATGAATTTAGTCAAAATTATAAGAATAGAAGAATGTTTGTCATATTAACATGCCTGATTTCAGCTTTTATTACAGACCCATAAAGATAAAACAGAATTATTCTAGGACAGAAGTAGACATACAGATGAAACAGAATGGAACACTCATCCATAAACCCACAAAGCTCCAACTCTCTGATTTTTTGACAAAGATGCCATAATAGGCAACCAGGAGTAAAGACACCCTCCTCATCAAATGGTGCTGACAAAATTGGTCACCTCATCTAAAAGAATGAAACCAGATCCTGGGCTCTCAACCTGGACAAAATCAACTCAAAATGGATCAAAGACCTCAATGTAAGACCTAAAACTCAGAAACTGTTGGAAGGAAAACACTTTAAGGCAGAGACATAGACTATGGCATCTGAATAAGACTCTGGTTACTTAGGAACTATTTCAAACCGCTGACAAAAGGAATATCAGGAAATTTAGGAGTTATGGCCCAGTGAAGGAAGCACTGGGTGGCGAGCCAGTCTGTAGAATGGAAGGAAAGCTTAGCTTTGCTAGCTATATGTCTGACCGAGGATTAGAATCTAGACTATATGAAGAACTCCTCTACCCTCCAAAAACACTAGGTAACAAGAAGTCAGACAACTCAATAAAATGAGCAGCAGGCACTTCTCAAAAGATGAAGTACAAATGTCCAATAAATTTATGAGAAAATGTTCAACCTCAGAAGACATCAAAAATGCAAATGAAAATTACACTGAAATTCCAAATCCCACCCCAGTGAGCATGGCAGTCACTAAAGCAATAACTAGTGGAGAGGGGGTCATACTGAAGGAAACCTGTATGCACTGCTTGTTGGAATGTAAACTTGTTTGGTCACCATGGAAATCAGTGTTAAGGATCCCAGAATAACTAAAAGAAAAGCAGCAATGAGCTGGTGGCTTCCTTCAGCAGTAAGCGTTTGCCTGGAATGTTCAAGGCCCTCCCTGGCTTCAAGCCTCAGTACTGAAAACAAAATACATGTATACCTATGTGTATGTCTTGGGGAAAAGAGCTGGTCAGTTGTCCTTATCAACTTAGACCATGAAACCCAATTTGGATGAGACTATGAAACCCAATATGGACAAGTTCAACAGAACTGCTATAAACGGGTTGCCTATGCACGCTTCAGCATTGCCAGAGTATAAATCTCATTCATTTTCAATTTCATGTACATACATACAGTTTGCTTTTTGTTTTGTTTGTTTGTTTTTGAGACAGGGTCTCACCAGTAGCCCTGGTTAGCCTGGAACTCACATGTAGATCAGGCTGGCCTCAAACTCAGAAAAATTTGCCTGCCTTTGCCTCCTCTGTGCTGGAATTAAAGGCATGTGCCACCACATACAGCCCAATCAATATTTTGAAAAGAAAAAAAACAGGCTAAGAACAGCAATGAACATTTATTTATGTGCAAGTATCTCTGAAGTAGGATGCAGAGTCCTTTGGGTACAAGCTCAGGAGTGGAATAACTGGGCCATATGGTACCGTCTATTTTTAATATTTTGAGAAAATTCCATAATAACTATGCCAGTTTACCTTCCTGCCCCCTGTGAGAAAGATTCATCTCTCCCCACATCCTCACTAGCATCCACTGGCGTTTGTGTTGGGATGATACCGTTCTAACTGGGTTGAGAGAGAATATCAAAGTAGGTTTAATTTGCATTTTTCTGATGGCTTAGGACATTGAACACTTAAAAAAATAATATTTATTGGCCATTTGTGCTGCTCTATTGACAATAGCAAGGAAATGGATTCAGCCTAGATAGCCATCAGTCGATGAATGAATAATGAAAATGTGGTATACTTACTCAACGGAATTTTTATTCAGCTTTCAAGAAAAATGAAATCATGAAATTTGCAGGACAAAGGATAGATCTGGAAATTATTATATTAAGTGAGATAACCCAGACTTTGAAAGACAAATACCACATGTTCTCTCTCAAATGTGGATCCTAGCTTTTAATGTTTATATATGTGTGTGTGTGTGTGTGTGTGTGTGTGTGTGTGTGTGTGTGGCTATAGGTCATGAAACTAGAAAACATCAGAAGAGGGGGAAAAGAGGTGTTGAGGAAGAAGTGGGGTGATAGGACACATGTGTGGGAACAGCAGATAAAAGGCACCTGGGATTAGGGGGACACAAGGAGGGTCAGGGGAATGGAGAAGGAGGAGGGCCGACTGAAATGAATTGTGTTTGAAATGCCGTAAAGAAACCAAATATGCTGTATGCTAATTAAAAATGAAATCGAAGCAAACAAACAAGCTCTAAAAATCAATCTGCCACAGGCCCTAGCTACACCACTCCTGGATACTCACTTAAGGGAGCACGTCACAGTCACCCATCCACTGAGCACTGCCCACAGTGGCCTTTTTTTCAGGCATAAATACAAGCACAGTAATGTTATTTGTAAGGAAATAGATGCAACCATAAATAATTATGAAAATGAACGAAGCCGGTCTCAGAAAGATGAATGTTGTGTGTTTTTATTCATTTCTGGGTCCCAGATTTTATATGGATACATAAAGTCATAAATGCACATATGATGTGAAAGCAGAAAGCAGATTTTTACAGATACATAAAGTAACATATGAATGCATAGTGTCATATATGTATATATGATGTGAAAGTAGAAACCAGATTTTATATAAGTGCATAAGGTCATATATGGATGCCTAGGGTCATAAATGTACATATGATGTGAAAGTAGAAGAGAAATTGTCTGGAGGAGCAAAGGGCATGGCTAGGAGAAGGGAAGGTGGGAAAGGGGGAGACAGTGGGGCAGGAAGGGAACATTACAAGTACCTTCCAACCTTGTGTGAAAATATTCTTATGTAACACAGTACCGTGTACAAGGAAAAGGAAGCAACAGGAAGAGAGTACTCTCTCACAGAGAACATGGGATGTTTGATACTCACTGAACGTTTTACTGCTTCTTAGTTTCCTTCCTGGAACTGTTGCTTGGGTCCAGAGCTTGAGACTTGCTAAGCAAGGGCTAGGCAAGGGCTCTTGCCCTGGGCTACAGCCCCAACCCTTCTCACTGTCTTCTGAGCTCCACTAGCACAGACCTACATGATCAGTGATGCTCCACATCCTAAAAAATTCCAGTTTTTCTTTCTTTTCCTTTTTTGTTGACTTTCTTTTTTTTTTCATTTTGCATACCAATCCCAGTTCCCACTCCCTCCCCTCCTCCCATTCCCTCCACCTAACCTCCACCTCCACCCCCACCCCCAATCCACTCCTCAGAGAGGATAAGGCACATTGCTTTCGGGGAAGGTTCAATGCCCTCCCTGCTATACCCAGGCTGAGCAAGGCATCCATCCAAAGAGAGTAGGTTCCCAAAAAAGCCAGTATCTAGTTCTTCTTATGTGTGTTTGTCTTTACCTCCCCCTATCCTGTTAGCCATAAGTTGCCATTACTCACTTATTGGTAATTTCCTATGTAAGTACAATGTATTGAGAACAGATCACCCCTTCCAATTTCTTTCAGACACCTCCATCCTCCTCTGCTTCCAAACTTCATTTCTTCTTTTCTTTTTTCATAGCCAGTGGAGGACAGTTATTGCTACCCATATGTGCCTGGGTGTGAGGTCATCCACTGGAGCCTGAACCGTCTACCATGGGCCACACTGTTAAAAAAAAAAAATTGACTTCACTTCTCCCAGCAGTACTAACCAGCCAAGAGCTCTTTAGCTAGGGATGACGCCCCATGCTGGCTAGGCTAGAATATTGACTGGTTGGGTCTTGTACAGGTCTCGTGCCAGCAACTACAGTGGCTGTGGGTTTATGAAGGCAATGGCCTCGTCCTATCAAGAAAGCACAGTTCCCAGCGGTTCTCTATCACCACTGCCTCTCACAGTTTTCTCACTACCTCCTCCCTGCTATTGCCTGGGTTTGGTGGGAAGATCATGTGATATAGATCATGTGATGTAGATGTCCTTGTTAGGGCTGGGCATTCCACAGTCATTTATTCTGTTCACTTTGACCAGCTGTGACTCTACTAATTGCCGCACATGGCGTAAAGACCAGGCTTCATTTTAACATCTTTCCCAGTGTGGGATTCAGAGAAGACATAAAACAAGAAAGCGTTTGGTTGATGGCCATTGTTTCTCTGACATGGCGTTCAGAGAGCTAAGTGCTGGACTCCCACTGGCCACATTAGTGGACTTGTCCCATAGTTTTCTGAAACTAGACATTTTGCTGTAATTTCCTAGATTTGTCTGTCTAGTCTTTTAATTAAAAATGAATTTAATGAAGCGTGTTTGACCTTTAGTTAATCCTGGAAGTTGCCTGCAATCATCTTCTTATTATTTTATTCCTAAGTGCATTTAGCAACTGATTCTAAACCTCTGTCTTGAAAACAAACAAATAAATGGACAACCTTATGAATGGGTAGTTTCTGCTAGCTGCCTGCTCTTGGGTGTTGTGATCCAGTGAGGTTCTTTAGAAGCCTCAGATGTGATGTTGTGTGGATTCCCAGAAATGGGAATCATTTAGGATCTACTTTAATCCTGCCTAATAATCTGTCCAGTTCTCTAGTGTCCTGCTGTCCCGTGGGAGATGGTGCAAGGCACAGTTGTGACTTACTTACACAACTTTAAACTTTGAATAGCTACATTGAAGAAGTAAAAGGGAATGGGGGAAAGCAGTACTATATTTTATTTAATCTAATACTTCCAAATTATTACCTTTTCAATATATAGTTATATAAAATAACTAATGAGGTATTTTATGTTTTAAATACCTGATTGAAAAAAAATCTAACATATATTTTAAATTTTAATCTTTCTGCTTGCTTTTGGTTCTTTGAAGCAAGGTTCCACTATGTAGTGCAGGCTGTCCTCAGACTTGCAGCAATCCCCCTGCATCTGCCTCCTGAGTGTTGGGATTGCAGGTGTACTGCATTGTACTTCGCAGTACTTTCATCTTAGTTTTTGTTGTTCAAAGGCTATACAAGGCTAGTGGTTTGTCCTATAGAATATGTTGGGTATAGGTTTGTACCTATTTCAAGCACTTTACCCTACTGCTATTATAATGACTTAATTTATCTTGCATTTTCCTTTCATTTCCATGCTTTCTCTTTCCTTTTGAGCATGAAGGGCTTGCTCAGAATATATCTCTTGCAGAATAGGGGTGGAGTGGCATTGCTCTCTCTTTGTCTACTAATATTAACGAGGGGACCCTTTTACAGTTAAACACCATAACGAAAGCTCGTTAAGGAGAACAACATCCCCTAGCACACAACTCTTCCTAGAACCACAAAATAGGTATGTTACAGAGGCCTGGAAGCTAATTCTTTCCAGATGTTTGCAAAGCAAGCAAGACCAAAAGGTGGATACTGAAATTACTAAACACTTAATAAGGAGCTGATGGGACCAAGGCCCCAGGGTTGGTTCAAAAATAAGTGAAGCACAGAGACCCTGTTTGTTCAGACAAACTTCAAAGGCCCCTATAAACGCGCAGGAAAGGTGAGAGGCAAACCACGGCCGAGATCCAACATTCCTGCAGAGTCCAATCGGAGACGCGGTGGAGATGCTTCCCTCGGTGCTGAGGAGGACGTAGGGGCAGGTCTGGTGAGCAGATGTCTGGCTTTTGTTTGGACTATTATTATGTACAGTGTGTGCCTGAAAGATGCAGCCATTTCTCAAGCTGGGCCAAAGGGGACAAACAAATTAAACTCCCAGTTAATAAAACAAAGAAAATGCCTTTTCCGTACTAAATACCACTCCACACTCAAACCATAAACCTGCTAATGGGACCGCAGACTCAAATAGAGAATATCAGCCGTATTCATTTTTCAGTTTTTCTCCCTCTGTCCCCTTCAGTAGTGGGATAAACAAGTGAGGTTTTCTTCAGATTATCATGAAAGAGGAAGAAAGACCAATTAGTCAAGAGGGCTATGAGTTGAAAGTGTGAGTGGTTATCTCTCTGGTCATAGCTACCTGGCAGCAGAGTGGCCTCCAGCATCCAAGCCTGCGTTTTGTCCTTCACTGCTAATCATTCTGACCTGCCAGGCACACCAGCCCTCATTTTATATTTCGCTTCGTGCGTTCAGAGGAAGAACAAAACACCAGCAGTCAGGAAGGAAGGAAAGGAATCAGATGTGGCCCATCTTCTAAGCAAATTAGCGGCTACAGGTGAGGTGGGAAAGGACTCTCTTTAACAGTTAACGTTGTCATCCCCACACTGTTTGGAACAAAGGCGAAATCCCGTGTCTTTGGATCAGATAGACTTAGACTGCATTTTAGTTCAGCTGTTATCAGGTGTCTAACTCAGTACACTGCTTAATGTGTTAGCATCTTTTGTTTTTTTTTTTTTTTTGTGTGTTCCATTGTTGTAACAAAATACTTGCCAGAAGCAACTTAAGGGAGGGAAAATTTATTTTGGATTACAGTTTAAAGCCTATCATGGCAGCATTCATGCTGGTGGGAGTGTGTGGCAGAGTGTCTCTTATCTTAGGGGGCCAGGATACAGAGAGCTCAGTTCAAAACCAGAAGCAGATATAACCTTTAAACCCACCCCTAGGGGTTCACTTATGTTAGCTTGGTCATCGTCCCAGAAGATCTATAACTCCCCAAAGAGCACGGCCAGTTGGTAGAGCAAATGTTCACATACATGAACGCATGGAGGATAGTTCACATTCAAACTATGGTCATTTCTTGACTTTCAACTTCCTCTTCCGTATAGACAGGGCAAGAAAAATCATACCCACTTCCTAGTCCTGCTGTGAGGACTGGATGAGTGCATGCATACAAAATGCTGATCACCTGAAACCCAGTTGCTGGCACAAAGTCAGGAATAACCAGATATCAGTAGTGCATGTACCATGCTTGCTCGTTTTCTGCAAGAAAACGCTGTGTGGATATGCATGCCTCTAGCAGACTTGGATTTTCAGACAGATCCTTTTTCTTTTCAACCTGCAGAAGATGGGCTCATCAAGGATGCCCTTATGTGAGTTCTCTCTCTACAGAAATGGGACCATCTCATCTGAGTCACATACTTGATGGATTTCCTATGTCTAGACATTTCCTGGAACAATGGATCTCATGGCGCTTTTTGAGATATACTGTTTGTTAAAGAGCCACGTGGCACCAAGAATCCATGCTTCCCTTCGTTTTCCTTCTTAGAATCTTTGACCAATGGCCATGATGAAGTACTTTATAAAGTCATGGTCTGACAAGAAGAAAGATAAATGTAAACATTGCACAAACACTGGGAGGAGAAACATCTGGATGTCCACCACTTACTTCCTGTTGAGAGAGTTTGGGAACTTGGGGATTTTAGCAGTTGGCTGTGGCTATTTTGGGAAACTATTTCACATCTGTACAAGAAAGGAAAGCACACATTCATTACACTTCAGATGAGTTATTGGCATCAACATCCCAGGCCTGTCTGAGAACAAAAGAGACTGAAGTAGAGATGGGCCAGAAGTACTTTTTCTCTTTTCTGTTCTCTCACATTTAAGGCCCCTATTCTCCATCATCATAACGTCTACTTTGTTGATTTCTTTCTTTACTTCTTGTGTTTGGTCCATTCTTACAATACAAAATCTTGACTTTCATTCCTGGTTTAGTCACTGACTTACAAGACATACTTCAACAAATCCCTAAATATCTTTAAGCCTCATTTATGTTTATTAAAAAACCTTAATAAGAACAGCAACAACAATAATAACATTTTTTACCTCTTCCTAGGCGTGTTAAGTTGACAGCTAAGATTAGTCATGACAGTGGAAAAATTAGCAGGGCAAAACTTCTAGGCCTTTCGAAGGCAGCAGGTTGGGAGTGCCAGTGTTCGGCAGACATTATGGCCTTTTGAGTTCTAAGGAGCAATGGCAAATAACCAAGGTTTAACCTAAGATCTCTGGGTTCTTTCTGATGGAACAGAAAACTCTGGGTTACCAGACCTCCAGGTTATGTGGAACCAGAGAGCACTTAGTGTTCCATCCCAGTGGCTTTAGAGGTCAGTGCAGGCCCAGCTGCCCAGGATCCTCGGAGAAACAGGGGCTTTTGTTCCAGTGGTATCTGAGGTTAATGTGGGAATAGGGCTCTGATGTCTGAGGTGCTAAAGGCCTCTCTAGGATAGAAAGTCTATAACTCTGAGGTCCCCAGGGTTACTTTGGGCCAGTCTAACCACAGACCCCTGATAGTACAGGCTTCACTGAATCTCAGGTTTGGTATTCTGCCTCCAGAAGTTCATAGAACCCAGGAGTGACCAAGGTTTTGACTTCATCCTTGGTCCTCTTGGCACATTGACAGGACAGGGCCACTTCAGTAACCATTTGATAATTGTGGTGCTTTGAGAATGGCCCCCATAGGCTCAGATATTTGAATGTTTGGTTCCCAGTTGGTGGGCTGTTTAGGAAGGATTAGGAGGTGTGGTCTTGTTGGAGAGGTGTGTCACTGGGCATGGGCTTTGAGGTTCCAAACGTCCACACCAGGCCTATTCTCACCCTCTCTGCCTTCAACTTTTGGATCAGATATAAGGTCTTAGCTATTGCTCCAGTGCCAGGCTGCCTGCCTGTGGCCAAGTTCTTGGCCATGATGGTCATGGACTTGCCCTCTGAAACCATAACCAAACCTACAGTTAAATGATTTCTTTTATAAGCTGCCTTGATCATGGTGTCTATTCACAGCAATAGAACAGTAACTAAGACAATAGTCATCACCAAGTGTCCCCATTCCTTGCAACTGAGCTTCCTGCAGATGCTCCTCTAAGAAGAGTCACAGAAACTAGAATATCATGATAAACTCAGAAAATGAGAAAGCCAAACAACAACAACAATAACAACAACAGCAACAACAACAACACATCCTTAAGTCTCAGAAGGTAGTGTGGTGGTTCTTGTGGCTGTGGCCTTCCTGTCCCAGTTTCCAGGACATTTCGTGATATTTCTTGCTTCTTTTATTTTAAAAGCACCTTTTTTAAAAACTTTATTTTGAAAAATTTTTCATAGAATGTATTTTGATCTTATTCTTTCACCTCTTCCAACTCCTTCCAGATCCTTCCCATACCCAACTTTGTGTTATTTTTCTTTAAAAATATAAAAAGCCGTAGGAACAGGCCCTGCTTTCAGGAACCTATTCCCCATACTGGGTTGCCTCACCAAGCCTTAATACAAGAAGAGGAGCTTTGTCCTACCTCAACTTGGTAAGCCATGCTTGTTCACATCCATGGAAGGCCTGCTGATTTCTGAACAGAAACAGAGGAGGAGTGGATGGATGGGAGGAGGTAGGAAAAGAATGGGAAGAGAGGAGAAACTGTTGTCAGATATAAAATGAATGAATAAATTTAATTAATTAAAATGAAAGGCACCAAAACTCAAAACAAAGCACCCCCTCAAAAAACCTCATGGAGTCTGTTTTTTGTTGGCCAGCTACTCCTGAGCATGATGAATACTCTAACATCCTCAGTGCTGCTCCACTGGGGAAAGCCGGGTTTCTCTTTCCCAGAAACTCTCATTTCCAAGTGGCTTCTCAGCTAGAGCTAGGGATTGGTGCCCACCTTCTTCTTTGTGCTGAGCTTTTTGTCCAGCTTCAGGTGTGCAGGTCCTGTGCACGCTGTCAGTCTGCATGAGTTCGTGTGGGCAGCGGTCCTGCTGTGTCTGAAGAACATTGTTTCCTGGAGGTTGTCTACTCCCTCTGGCTTTGATAGTCTTCCTGACTCTGTTTTAGCATAGCTCCCTGAGCCTTGAGAGGAGAGGTTTGATGAAGACATCCCATTTAAGGTACTTCAAAGTTTTTCACGCCTTCTGCATTGTTCAGGTGTGGGTCTCTATGTTAATTACCATCTACTACAAGAAGAAGCTTTTCTCATGAGGACTGAGTAATGTACTGATCTATGGGGATAGCAATATGTCATTAGGAGTCTCGTTATTGCTGTGTCCGTTTAACAGAATAATAGTGCAAAGTTTTCCCGTAAGGCCCATGACCTAGCTATCCTCAGGTCCTTGGAATCATTAACAGTGTCAGGTATGGGTTCCATCTTATAGGTCTTAAATCCAATAACATTGTGTCTCTATTGAACCAGTTGGCACATGGTACAATCAAGTCACTATTATAGCTCACAGGGTTCATAATTAGTTGAGACTGAGGATGACTTTCCTCTCTTTGGGTATGTAGTACCTTCTGGTGAAGTTTTTCAGTGAGCACCAGCTTGATTTCTGCATGTTTTATGCCATAGGTATGCTGTTATCTTTAGTAATTATGGTCTTACTGTCAGACTTCATGAGGTAACCAATAGCGTTGACAATAGGTTGTAATACTTTTTGGGGGGTGTCTATATGACCTCTTCGGACAACAATTCAGAAGGATGCAATCCATTCTTGATCCTGAGGATTTTATTTGGTATCATATGGTGTCCTGTTGGGGTGCAGTCTCTTCAACTATATGGTGACTCCATTTAAACTCCTTTTATTTATTTATGTATTTTGGGAAGCTTCTACCATATTAGGGTTCCACATGATAATCTTTCAAATAATTTTAAAAATCAGATAAAAGTAGGTAACCTAATGATGGTTCCCTCAGTCATTATAAACAAGTCATACCCAAACAAACAAACAAACAAACACAAAAGCAAAACTGTAATAAAACAACAGGACAACAATTAATAAAATGGAGACTAATAGAGAAATTTAAAGAATTGTGCTGTAAGAAATCATACAGCCAATAACCTTTAAGTGACCCGCCCACTGGGGCGTGGCCTCTTACACTATTTATGCCGGTGTTAAGCATGCATCCTGTCTCTTTTCTGGCTGCAGGATTCAGTTTCTGTTCTCCATTTCAGCAGAGGATTCTGATTTGTGAGTCTACCCCTAAAGAAATCTGTCTATTATTCTAAATTCTGAGCTAGTGTGGGATTTCTTTTAAGCTTCTTCAGAATTGATGAAACAAATAATTGTTCCTTTGAAAAAAATAAGCATTGGCACATTCTTAGCCAAATTAACGAAAGAAAAGAAAGATAGAACTGAGAAAAGTAGAGAGAAAAACCAGGGGAACTAAAACAAATACCAACAGAATCCAGAGGATTATTAAGGAATATTTTTATTTTTTTATTATTTTTTAGGAATATTTTATTTTTATATTGAATTGATCTTTATATTAATTCACTGGAACAGTTTTTTTGAAAGGAGAGGGAAAATTCTGTTAATGGTCTGGTTAGACAATAACTAAACAATACAAAAGAAATAAATAAGTCACAACTTAGCAAAATATTTAAAAAAGAAAGAAAATTGCTTGTCATTATTCATTGTTAAGGAAATGCATGTATGCCTATTAAGACCATGAGGATACATCACTATACATATATTGGGATAGTCTAAAAATACTGCTAGATATAAGTGTTTGCAATGATTTGTGTAACTGAGCTGTTTATACATTAAAATTTATATTTCAAAAAGCAGAAAAATATAGGGAAATGGATATATTTCTAGACACATATGAACTTCTAATGTTGCATCAAGAAGATATTTATGACAATTTATGCATACCTTTAATGAGCAATGGGGTTGAACTAGTAATATAAATTATTCCAGGCTGAAAAGATGGCTCAGTGGTTAAAAGCACTGACTGTCTTTCTAGAGGTCTTGAGTTCAATTCCCAGCACCCACTTGGTAGCTTATAATCATCTATAATGGGATCTGATTCCCTCTTCTGGTGAGCATGAAGACAAGAGCATGTATATATATATATATATATATATATATATATATATATATATATATAATACATATATAATATACATATATAATATACACACATATATAATATACATATATATACATAATATATATAATAGCTAACTAACTAAATCTTTAAAAAAACAATGTTTTTTTAAAAGAAATCTTGCAAGAAAGGAATAATCACTGCTAATGTCATTAAAGAAGAGCTAATGCATTGTTCCTCTAACTGTTCTGCACAATGGGAAGGGAAGGAGCATGGAATAGGGGAATTTGTAAAGAGGTCACCCTGAAACACTACATGTTATTAAACAAACACTAGAAATATGAATTATCCAACCAATATATGAATCGACCAGTCTGCAAAAGATGAAATATTAATGACTAATAAATATGTGAAAAAATGTTTATTATTCTTAGCTATCAATGAAATACAAACCACGCTGTATTGAGATTTGTAGCTCATCCTAGTCTTAATGGCTGTCATCAAGCAAACGAATGGCAACTATAGCGAGGCCATGGGATAAAGGAGTCTCCTATACTCTGGTGATGTGGATATAAACTAATACAGACAAACAGAAATCAGTATGGAGAGTTTTCAGAAAACTGAAAATGGAGCTGTAGTTGGATTTTCTTGTCGAACTTTCTTTGGACAGCGAGACCCTAAATAATGAGACCGAGATTTTACTACTAGCTTATTCCCAACTAGCTCTTATCGCTTTAATTAATTCTATTAATCTACATTCTGTCGTGTGCCTCTTTACCTCTCCTCCATTCTGTACACCTGGCTCCCTCTGTGTCTCCTGCCACACCAGACTCTAACCATGAGTTCCTCTTTCTGGTCAGCAGACCTGCCTATTCTCCCCTGACTAGCTACTCTACTGGTCATTCAGTTCTTTATTAAACCACCCAGGTGCCATAGTCAGGCAAATTGAACAGTGACACATCTTCACACAGTGCAACCAAATGTCCAACAACCTGGAGCTACCACGTGACCCAGCTACACTACTTCTCTGTGGGGTCATCACTTCCCAGAGATACTTGGAAACACGTGCTTACTGTAGTGTTGTTCACAATAGTCAAGATATAAACAACATCTTCAAGTTCCATTCATAGAAGAATGGGTAAAGGAAATGTGATATAAATAGACAATGGAGATTTGGACAGCTGTAAAGAGCAATGAGACATGTCCTTTACAGAGAGGTGAGTGGAACTCATGATCATTTTAAGCAAAATGAGCCAGACTCAGGGAGACAAACATTGACTGTTTTCTCTCACATATTGTATTGTCTGCAGACAACTGTAAGACTTCTCTCTAAGATCCTAAGGGCCTCCATTGTGATTCACCTACGGAGTACTGCCAAAGACTCAAAATAGCATCCTTATCTGCCACAGATACCGCAAGTGCCATCAGGTCTATGAGATCACATGACCCAAGTGGCAGAGCCGTCTGCACTGAAGTGTTTCTAGACACCACTCAAAACTAATAGCTTCCCCAGTCACTTGGAATGGGCAGAGGAGTAAACCCGAGGCATGAATGTGTTGGACGTTCATGTTTTTTGCAGTACTATTAATATTCACAATGTACATCTTCAGAAGTATGGGTAAGTAAAATATTATACCTATGAACTATGGAGATGATTTTCAGTTAAAAAGAATAAAGGAATTATGTTCTTTGCAGGAAAATGAAATGGGACTAGAAATCATGACAGGCAAAAAAAAAAAACCAAACAACACAACAAAACAAAACAAAAACAAAACCCCCCCTGTTTTTTGTTGCCCCCAAATCCCCCAAAACCCAAAAACAAACTTAGAGACAACTATCGCTTGCTTTTCTCTGGTGTAATATAAATTTAAGTGTGTGTGTGTGTATGTGTGAGACACAAAAGTAGATGGGGACTTTATGAGAAGATGAAAAGGTCTCAAACGAGTGGGAAAAGAGAACAAGAGAAGATGATAGGAGAAGAAAGACAAAATATTGCACGTTTCCTCTTTTATGTAGAAACTTGTATGCTTTACTGATTACGGATGCTTTGTCTGTAGTCAGTCCCCTTATCTGTAGTTTTGAATATGCGTTTCTTTCCTTGACGAATTACACATCTTCATATCCTTCTGTTCCACCTGTTGTTCTCGCTCTCTGGTTGAAAGGAAATGACTCCCAAAGGGAGTGGCACTATTAGAAGGTGTGGCTTTGTTGGAGGAAGTGTGTCACTATAGAGGAGGGCTTTGAGGTCTCATATATGCTCAAGCCACACCCCGTGTCTCAGATAACTTCCTGTTGCCTGCAAGATTAAGATGTAGCTTCTTCTCCACTCTCAGCTTCTTCTATAGCACCATGTCTGTCTGGATGGTGCCATGCCCTGCTATGATGATCATGGACTACATCTCAGAAACTATCAACGACTCAATTAAATTTTCTTTTGGAAGAGCTGCTGTGGTCATGGTGTCTCTTCCCAGCAGTAGAAACCCTAATTAAGATGCACCCACACACACTCTCTCTGTAGTCTTGGATAAGAACACAACCAGTACTGAAATTTCCTCCTCCAAACAAATTATCCCATAACTTTTCTATTCCGCCTCACTCAAGTTCTCAGACCTCTCTTTGGCCAGCTCTACCTCAGGTCTGCAGCTTTCCTTGGCAGACTTCCCAGAGGTCTGGCATCTACCATTCTGTGATTTCCATTCCAGCTTAAGCTACACACACACACACACACACACACACACACACACACACACGTGTGACATGGGTGCAGGGGGTGGAAATATTTGGGGAGAGGTGTGGGATCAGGAGTAGAGAAGGGATGGGAGATGTCATATAAGAAAAGATACGAGTAAAGCCCAATGGCTGGACATGCCATCCTGTGCCTCACTATTTTGTATACTAAATGTATTTTTTAAAAAGTACTTACTGAAAGACTGATGTGCACGGTAGTGAAGGCAAGGGGCACATAGCAGTTACAAGGCAGTGACTGTGTCATAATAGCGTGATGAAGAAAGAACAGTCGGAGGCTTAGGCACAAGCGCGTTAACTTTGTAATTACTTATGGAGTTTAAGCTTGTCAAGGAGGGAGGAGAGGAGCTGAGCTGGGAGAACAGCTGAGAAAACTGTTGTGGTCGATGGGCTGTAAAAACTGTAGAGGAAGTTGTCATGGAGTGAGCACTGACGCCAGCCTAGCCCTAGAGGACGTGTGTTATGTTCACACTGGCCTCATGGCAGTCCTGGAAGCTGGGCATTTTATTTACTTTTCTCTTTCCTGTGACCGAACACCTGATACAAGTCATTTAAGTAAGAAGGGATTGACTTTGGCTGGCAGGTTAAGAAGGGATACAGTCCCTCAGGGAGAGGAAAGCCTGGAAGCCCAGACATGAGACAGATGGACTGGTTGTACCTCCAGTAAGGAAACAGAGAGGAGACAGGAAGAGAAATCAGGCTGTAAAAACCCAAGGCTTAGCCTGTGACCTATTTCCTCCAGAGGGGTTCTACTTCCTAAAAGTTCCACAACCTTCCAAAAATAGCAGTACTGACAAGAAACCAAGTGTTCAAACACATAAGCTATGAAGGACATTTCACATTCAAGTTACAGCTAAGGTTGGCATTCATAATGCAAATACATTCAGTCCAATGCCAAAATCCCTATGGTCTTTAACAGTCTCAACATTGCTCAAAAGGATAAGGTCTCTTCTGAGACTCAAGACAGTCTCTTAACTATGACTTATAAAATAAAAATACGGTTGACATACTTCCAGTATGCAATGGTCCAGAGTAAACATTTCCACTTTAAAAGGAAAGAATTAGTCAATGAAAGGACCAAAACAATGCCCAAGCCCACAGAGCAAAGACTAAACCCTGCCACTGGCATCCGGGACTTGTGATAGAACCATATGGGCTCCACCAAGCTTGGGCATTCCAGTCTCTCAAGCTCTGCTGTTTATATCACACACGACCTCTCTTTTTATCTGGCTCCATTCCATGGCTGCAGTATTCCTCAGCAAACATCCCCTGGTGCTACTAGCTCCAACAATCTGCCATGTCTAGTGAAGCCCAAGTTTCATAGTCTAGCTTCTCGTGCCTGCCATTCAGGGAATCCAAGTTTGTTCCTTATTGACTGGCACCAGCACCTTTCTGGATCCTTGGTGAGTCTTTATGGTCTTTTCACATCAGCATCGTCTATATCTGAAAACACAGGACCACGTGAATGGCACTGCTAAATTCTCCTTCCAGCTGGAGATATATCTTGCCCCTTGGATCACAGTTGTGGGAGCCTCTGCATTTCTAAAAGTTAGCACTGATGGTGCCATGCTCTAGTGACATCTTTCTGTGCAATTTTGCTACTGATGTTCAGGATATCTAATATGCGACTCCCGAAAGGGTCATGACTCACAGGTTGAGAACCACTGTTTTAACCATTTATTTCATTTGTGTGTGTGTGTGTGAGTGTGTGTGTGCATGTGCGTGCACAAGCCAATGCTCACAAAAGCCAGAAGAGGGAATCACATCCATGAAGTTGGCATTGCAAGCATCTGTGAAGAACCTGGTGTGAGTGCTGGGATATGAACTTGGGTCCTTACGACAGAACAGCAAGTGTTCTTCACGGCCGAGCCACCTCTCCAACCCTGACATTAGTATTGAAAACTAAAAAGGCTTACAGAAAACTCACACTTTTCAATTTGTTTATTAAAATCCATTAATCTTAAGCCGACATGTTCTCTACACCAAACTGGTCCATTTCTTTCCAACACTGGTAAAGGAAACTGAGACATGTGGTTACCAAGAGGCATATCTGGGGTTTGATCCCAAATTTGTTAACTGCAAACCACCACATTTTTCTCATCCTTTCTTCATTGTCTTCTCCTGACAAATAATTAGATAACAGTAATATATAACTGACATGCAAGTTAAAGAAGGGTGTTTTCTCTCTATCATCCTCCAGTGCCTGCGGCTGAGATTCTCATTACCCCTCATCAGAGGCTGAGGAGGTGTCTAAGCACTGAGCTGAGTTATCACAATTTCAATTATAATATACCCTTCAGATGCCTTTTATTTTTAAAACCCGGATATTGGCGTATGTATATACACTTTGTCATTTTTCTCATCAGAGTAAAGTATAAATAGAAGAAACTCAATAACCTGTGGCTGATTACCGAAACTGTGTTTGTCTTATGGATAAACTAGAGTTTCCCGTCCTCAGGCCTTTTTCCTTAGATTAGTTCTGTGTGTCCCTGAGGAAGAGAGAGAGAGAAAAGGAGCACAGACAAGTGTCCTTCTCAAGGATTCTAATGAAGTCTCAAGTTCAAGCTGTCAGGCAGGTGAGATGTGATGGTTCCCATCAGAGGCCAGCGACACTGACAGCGAGCCAGAAGCCCACAAAATTCCTCCAGGGGTGTGACAGGATTGCTGGAACCACAGCCTCTCTTCGGCAGTGTCTGTATCCTGTTGTGTCTACATTTTCTGGCAAAGGGAGAACTGTAATAGCTGTCAGAGGTCATGGTGGTCTTCCCAGTAACCTTAGCCTTTCCTCCTCGCTAGCAGACTCCCAGTCAGGGAAGAGCTGTGATGATACTGTTCTTCACTACTGAAACCTGGAAAGCAAAATGTGAAAAGGTGGACACCAGGTCTTGTTTGCGTCAAGGAAACCTAAGGATCAAACTGCATTAGTGTTGAGGAGACTTCTGGGAGAGAACACCAGCCAGATACCACGGGTGTTATGAAGAGACATTCCCTGCCCTCCTACTGGAGTGCTATTGGCAACCATCCTAGAGCTGTGAAAGGCAGGCCTTCTCCTGGTAGCAGCCCTTTCTCAGGAAAGAACAGATGCTACAGTTGTATTCTATTCAGTTGGTCTGAGCAGAAGTACAGCAGGCCATGAGCTGTGAGGTGTACGGCAGCAGATCTTTTGGGTCTTAGTAGAAGATGCTTTGCTGGGTAACAAGGAAGAAGACAAGGCTTAGCAAGTCATGGCAGGCTTATCCATTTATCCTCTTCTACCCTGAATACTAAATTAGCCTAACTACTCCTCACCTGGCATCCTATCTCTGCTCCTTGAGATACTTCTCAATGAGTTTTTTTTGATTGATGTGTTCTAGTGACTACTAACTTACTTAATTTCCCTCCCTCCCTCCCTCCCTCCCTCCCTCCCTTCCTTCCTTTCTATAAAAACTCAAGAAAAATCCTGGTGAGTGTTTTGGTTAGCTTGTTTTTGTTTTTGTTTTGTTCTCATGATTGACAGAATGGATTCTTTAGTCCCTTCACTCATGATGTTCCTGAGTGAACCATAAAACTGGCCACTGCTCAGAAAACCCTAAATATCATTGTGCTTTATGCCAGGGATTGGCCAACCACATAAATGTTATGGGATATTTTGATCATGTTTTGACACTCCTGACCCTGACAATAAAGTTTGCTTTTGAATCAGATGGCAGAGCTATCTACTAACTGACCAAAAAGAGCCACAGAGGTTTGGGGGACTGAGAGAGATACAACCAAATACTAGGAAGGGGTTTAGACAGATTCTTGGCCTTTTTGGATGGAGGAAGGAAAGAAAGAGGAAGTGGTCACTTTTCTGCTGCTTTTCTGAATATTTTGGTTCTTACCCTAATACCAAGTTTTTATTGATAAAGAATAATTAGATAAATACTTCATCTGGCATTAAATGTGGGTCACTAGATCACAAGGTAGCTTCTCACTGTTGGCTTTGCAGCTGCTGGAGTTGCCACTGCAACTGGCTTTTTTTTTTGTCCTGCCTGGTCCTACAGCCATTTAGTACCAAAGAAACAAACAGAGTTTATATTAATTATAAACTGTTTGGCCTATTAGCTCAGGCTTATCATTAACTATCTCTTACAACTTATATTAACTCATAATTCTTATCTATGTTTAGTCATGTGACTTGGTACCTTTTGTCACTAAAACATTCTCATCTTGCTTTCTCTATGTCTGACTGATCTCTCTCTCTCTCTCTCTCTCTCTCTCTCTCTCTCTCTCTCTCCTCTTCCCAGAATTTTCCTATTCTGGTTTCCCTGCCTATACTTCCTGTCTGGCTACTGGCCAATCAGCATTTTATTAAACCATTATGAATGACAAATCTTTACAGTATACAAAGCATTATCCCACAGTAAATTATTCCACAAGACTGGAAAGATTTAGCTACAGCAATATTGGAAACAGGTTCTCAGTTACAATGAAAAACTTGGTGGAGAGAAGAAGCTAGGGTCCTAGAATAATGAAGTAGTTCTAGAGGTATTGAAATTTCTGGAGAACAGTTTTATTGGTGAAAGTCAATATGCTGTTTTGCAAAGACCAATTACATCTGATGATCATACCTTGGTTCTATATCATATAGCAGCTTTGAATGCTATGGACAGAGTTGAAGAATAATAAAAAGGGAATGAGCCATTTATTAAAATTATATACAGCCCGAAAGAAGCCTTCCCTGATTTTTGTTTTACAAAGATTGTTTTCATTGTAAATAGAATGGTATCAAATCCAGAAGTTAGAGAAATATTAATTCAATCTTTGGCTTTTGAAAGTGCTAATTTAGATTGCAAAAGGGTAATTAGGCCATTAAAGACAAGATTAGCACCAATAGATGAACAAGTAAGAGATACAGCTGATATTGGATCTCACATTTTCAGGAGAGACCACAAAACAAGTATTCTGACAAATTTCTATAAATGATCAAAGAACAAAGTTAAAAATATGAATACATGTCACCATAACTGAGGTTTTACTAGACATAGTGTGGATGTTACAATAATTTCACCAACATCTTAGCATCCAGATTGGTCTCCTCAGGAGGTAAATATTCAGCTTCTAGGGATTGGAACTTTATCTCAGGTAAAACAAAGTACAAGGTGGGTCAAGTGGATACGGCCAGAAGGACAGGTAGGGAAATTGAAGCCATATGTGGCTAACATATCCATGAATTTATGGGGATGTGATTTGTTGCAGCAATGGAAAACACAGATTAACATTCCTCTAGTCTCAGAAACAAACCATAAATTAATGTATGCTTTTGAGAAAAATATTAAAAGGTATTATCAAGAACAGTCTCTGACTATTCAGGTTGTATATAAACAGGGTACAACCACTGCTGATCTTTTAAAGGTACCAACAGCCCTACCTTTAAAATGGTTAACTGAAAAACTTGTCTAGGTGAAACAATGGCCTTTGATATCTTAAAAATTATAGGCACTAGAATGGCTGGTACAGGAACAGTTAAATGTTCAATATATTGAAGATTGGCTAGTCCTTGGAATTCTCCTTTTTTGTCATTAAAAAGAAATCTGGAAAATGAAGACTGATAACAGGTTTAAGAGCTATTAATAAGGTGACCCAACCAATGGCTTCTTTATAGCCTAGAATTCTCTCACCTTCTTTATTACCTAAAAGATGGTCTATTAAGATGTTTGATTTAAAAGACTTATTTTTAAAACTATATCTTTACAAGAATAGGATAGAGAAAAATTTGCTTTTACTTATAAATAATTGTGCCTACTTATAATAATTCCCAGCCTGTTAAAAGATACCGGTGGAGAATTCTTCCACAAGGTATGTTAAATAGTCCTATCTTGGTCAATATTTTGTATAACTATTGGAAATAATTTGTAAACAGTTACTTCATAATATCATTTACAATTATATGAATGATATCTTACTAGACTTATTCAGACTCAGATACATTAGAAAAACTATATGAAGATGTAAATAAAATTTTGCCGTGTTAGGGATTTTAAATTGTTCCTGGAAAAATACAAATAGGAGATCCTATTAATTACCTAGGATATAAAATAGGCTTAAAAAATTCAACCACAAAAAGTAAAAATCAGGAGAGATTAGTTACAAACTCTTAATGATTTCAAAAATCGTTGGGAGGTATTAACTGGCTATAGGCCATAATCAGATTAACAACTCAAGAACTAAACATTTTTTTTCAAACCTTATAAGGTGACAAGGACTTAAATAGTCTAAGAAAATTGTGGACTGAGGCTGAGAGAAAATTGGCTTTGGTAGAAAAGAAACTACAGCATGTACATGTTGTAGAATATTTGTTTATGCTATGAACAGATATGCCATGGGGATTGGTTTAATAAAGAACTGAACGGTCAATAGCTAGGCAGGAGAGGATAGGCAGGACTTCCAGGGAGGAGAGAAACACTGCAAAGGAGAGAGGCAGAGATGCCAGGAGATATGGAACAAGTAGGATATACAGAAACGAAGAAGAGTCAAATGGTAGAATGTAGATTAATATAAGCAGATTAATTTAACTTATAAGAACTAGTTTGGGCCAAGCCCACACTAAAGGCCAAGTTTTTATGATAAATAAGAAGTCTCCATGTCATTATTTGGGGTCTGGCAATCCAAAGATAGTCTGACAAGAAAGCTTGCTTCATATAATGACTGTGGGGAAATAGATAGCTTCATTGGAACATGGCAATCTCAGTTACTCTTTCACATCATAAGGACTGACTACCAGACAAAATAAACTGAAGGGAGAAGGATTTATTTTAACCCACAGTTTCATGGCAAAGTTCATGGTGGTCCAGTAGCTGTGGCAGTAGGAATGTGAGAGCTTACATCTCAATATACCAGGAACCAGAAACATATGGCCTAAGCTGGGGCATCTATAACCTTATACCCCTCTCCTGTAGCTCTCTATCTGTCAACTAGATCCAGAAGTTTCTGCACTCTTTCACAACAGCACTACCAACTGGAGTCCAAGTAAGTGTTCAAACCTATGAGCTGGGAGTGGGGGCATTTTATACTCAAGCCATAACAGCCATGTTTGCTTGCTTATATGTGTCTATGGCTCCTTTCATGTGGCAATGGCAAGGTTAAGTCATTGCAACAGAGACAGTTGCAATATATAAAAGTCAAAACACCCAAAATACTTATTCTTACTAAGCACTTACTATCTAGCCCTCTTGGGGAAAAGTTTGCTAACTTTCATCACCAGTTGTTTGTTTTTGTTAAAGCACATTGAAATGACATGTCTGTGTTTTGGCTGTCTCTTCTGGTTTCTGGATTCTCCAAGGAAATTCCTAGTAGACTTATGGGCCTCACTGATACCTGGTAATCAAAGGCTGTTGTAGTAGGAGTGGCAAGGCTGCGTCCCCAGCACCCAGCCGCCCGCATGGCTAGCTTATGCCCCGAAATAATTACATGGAAACTGTATTCTTTTAAACACTACCTGGCCCATTAGTTCCAGCCTCTTATTGGCTAGCTCTTACGTATTGAGCTAACCCATTTCTAATAATCCATGTAGCCCACGAGGTGGCTTACCAGGAGAGATCTTAACCTGCATTTGTCTGGAGTGGGAGAATCATGGCGACCGTCTGACTCAGCTTCTTTCTCCCAGCATTCTGTTCTGTTTACACCGCCTACCTAATTTTATGTCCTATTAAAGGGCCAAGGCAGTCTCTTTATTTAACCAATGAAATTAACACAAAACAGAAGACTCCCCCATCAAAAGGCTGAACCCATTATCTACCAAAACTAAATTTTGTGTTGCTAATGTTCCTGCTAACCAGTCATCCAACTTCTTTCCAGTCTATAATTCAGCTATGCTCTCAATATATCTCAATAGGAATATCACACATACAGTTTGGGGGAAATTCTTGAAACTCTTTACTTCCTATGACTAACTTCTGTTCATTTATTTACAAGTTAGCTGAAATACTATTTCCTCAAGATTCTTCTACCATCCAAACCAAAACATGCCCTACTTTTATGATTTTGTAGGATCCTAAACTTTTCCATTACAACAACTGCCAAAAACTAAGGCATATGAAGTTGGAGAGGTGGCTCAGTGGTGAAGAATTTCTACAGTATTTGCAGAGAGCACAGGTTTAGTTCCCAGCACCCATATTAGGAGGCTTACAACTATCTGTAACTCCAATTCCAGGGAAAGGGATACCCTCTGTGCAGATTTTGTAGGCACCTGCACTTATGCACATATACTTATACACAGATGCACACACACAATTTTTTTTTAAAAAAACTAAGGCATGAATTATGTAATTCAATATTAATTACTCCATTTCTTTTTAGGAATGGAAACTCCTTAAGTACAGGGGATGTCTGTCTTGTTTACATCCCTTGTCTATAGTACCCAGTACTTTGCCTCATATAGAAAACATACAAAATAGATATACAGTAAATGAATAACAGAAAGTAAATGAAAAAAGAAAACCAGTGCCGTCCTACGTGTGAGGCCCTGAGTACTTTATTAGATTTTGTCCATCTTTTCAAAAATAAAAAAGAGCTTCAATTATGTTAAGACAGCATGATTTTCATAGGTCTATGAGTATTCTGACCAGTGTGTCAAGTGACATATTGGCCACCTAGCCCCATCAGAATGCTTCTATTTTTTTTTTAAATTAAACCTCAGTTGTCTGGTGAGATTTTATTCAGGTGTACTAACTTTGACTTTTCTGCAGAAAGGTAGTTCTGCCACTCACTAGCCGCAAACTCTTGGAGGCACTTAGCCTCTGCTTTCTCACCTGTAAAGTAAAGGCAGTGGAGTAGAGATTAGAGATTTCTCCCACTGTAAAGAGGCTAAATAAACTTATGCTTAGATACTAAAAACTTCGAGAATCCTATAGCAATAGGAGGAAAGGAAGTTTCTCAGAGAGAAGAATCAATCTGGGTGGGCCTATCTGGAGACCATTTGTCCTGGTTGTTTTTGTCAATTTGACACAAACCTACAGGTATCTGGGAAGAAGGTATCATAACTGAGAAAATACCTCTATAAGATTGGCCTATAGGTAAACCTGTGAAGTATATTTTAATTAATGATTCAGAGTGGGAGGGTCTAGCTCACTCTTGGCAGTGCCATCCCTAGGAAGGTGGACCTGGATTACCAGTATAAGGTTGAGCAAGCCATGAGGAACAAGCTAGTAAGCAGCACACCTTCATGGTTTCTAGTTCAGTTCCTGCCTCCAGGTTCCTGCTCTGCTTGAGTTTTTATTTTGATATCCATCAGTAATAGACTGTTACCTGGAAGTGTAAAATGAAATAAAATCCTTTCCTCCAAAACTTGCTTATCACAGAAAACACCTCTATAAACCTAAAGAAACAACATCATATTCATTGGAAAATCTGAAATATGCCCCACCATCAAGAATAGAATCTTGAGATAAAAATTACTCTATGAAGATTCTGTAAGTTATAATGTAAAGAGGCTAAATAAACTTATAAAGATAAGCTTCATTGGGTCTAAATCAAACTTTCAGTTCAATTCCAATTTAAGCTTTTTACTTTTTCCTACATAGCCCAGTTTTCAACTTTCAATATAGGCTGAGACAAGGTCCAATCCATTCTTCTGCTCCCAGGAACAGATGTATCAAATGAAAATCGCAGTGCCAGGTATAGGCTACTTCCCTATAAATTGTTGGTCAGGAAGGTCTATGAGGCCCCTCAAATAATATAGACTATTACCATTGCTCTTGGTTGTCCAATAAAACTAGTTAGTAAGACCCTATTGCTGAAGATATCACATGTTTTGGTTGCAGCATATAGAGAAATCAAGTTGAAAATGAGATAGAAGCTCCTTGCTTTCATAGTTCTAGAAGAAGCTGGCTAGGCTACTAGGGGAGAAAAGGCATCAATAGTCTAACTCAGGTGTGGATCATGTGTGGTACAACCTTCCAAGCTAGTTGTCAATCAATCAATAAAAGAGGATGTTAAACCTAAAATTTCATAGAAAAAAGCTCCCAGGAAATCTGGTAGGGTATAAAACGACCACATCTACAAATAATAGATAAAGAGGAAGGAGAAGAAACCCAGGTTTAAGGCACAGAAAATATTTTACACAAAATCATATAATAAAATTTCCCAAATCCAAAGAAAGGGGTGTGGGTCAAGGTGTAAGAGGCACACAGAACACCAAATCTAGTGTACCAGAAAACAAACTCCCTAATGACATATAATAATGAAAATAATAAATGTGTAAAACAAAGAAAAGATATGAAAAGCTGCAAGGGAGAACGATCAATTCACATGTAAAGCCAGCCATTAGGAGAGAACCCGACTTTTCAATGGAATCTTTGAAAGCCAGAAGAGTCTGGATTGATGTTTAACAAGATTTGAGAGACCACAGATACCAGCTCAGACTACCAAGCCCATAAAAACTATCAATCATAATCAAAGGAGAAAGAAAATTTTTTTGTGTTAAAAACAAATTTAAGCAATTTCTGTTGACCATCTCAGCTCTATAGAAGGCACTAAAAAGAAAATTTCAATAAGAATCCAGGAGGACCCAAAGAATAACTAATTTATAATCACAGAAAAGTTAGACAAAAATCACTGCAACAGTAGGAAACTGACAAGAATTAATAAACACTGCTCAATACTAACTTTTTTGTTTTGTTTTGAGACAGTAACAGTCCTGGCTGTCTGAAACCTACTTTTGTAGATCAAGCTGGCCTCGAACTCACAGAGATCTGCCTGCCTCTGCTTTCCAAGTGCTGAGAATAAAGGCATGTGCCACCACCTCCTGGTAATAACTATCTATATCAGTGGTCACAATTCTCCCATAAAAAGATAGAGACTAACAGATTAGATAAGAAAGCCCAGAGTCAAATGGATTTAGCAGAGAATTCAACCAGACCTTTAAAGAAAAACTATCTGGTATTTCTCAAATTATTCTGCAAAATTGAAAGTGAAGGAACATTTTCAAATTCTTTTTAGGAAGCCATTATTACCCTGATACCAGAACCACACAAAAGATCACCAAATAAAATTATCATTATCCATTATAAACATAGATGTAAATATTCTCAATTAAAAAATATATAAAAATTGAATTCCAGAACAAATAAAAATATTATCCACCATGATCAGGTAGGATTCATCTAAGAGATGCAGGGATGTTTTAACATACAAAAATAAATAAAGATAAACATAATCTACTATATAAATAGACTGAAGGAAAGAAACCAAATAATCATCACATTAAATGCAAAAAAGGTCTTTGAGAATATCCAACACCCTTTTATGATGAAAGACCTAGAGAGACTAGGAATACAAGGGACATATCTCACCATAGTGAAAGCAATTTATAGCAAGCACATAGTCAACAAAAACTCAAGGAAACACAAAGCATTTTCTTTAAAACCAGGAAGAGAACAAGGATATCCATTCTCTCCGTACGTATTTAATGTAGTACATAAATTCTTAGCTAGAGCAATAAGGTAAAGGAAATACAAACAGGAAAGAAAGAAGTCAAACTCTCCTTATGTGTAGATGATATGATTTTATTCATAAAAGACCTTAAAAACTCCCCCCAGGAAATGTCTACAGATACAGACTTTACATCTCATAAAAAAGCCCATCAAAATTCTTATAACAGTATACAAGATCCTACCTAAAGTGTAAGTCCATCATTTCTGAGTCAGCTGTTAGGGTTCTTCTCTCTCTTCTGCCTCTAAAACCCGACTCAACGTCTGCCTCTGAGCCCCGTGTACTTGCCTTTCTGAGAGCGTCCCTCCTTTGATAGCTGCACTTTTCACTTCCTCGCTTCTTTCAGGCTTCAAGATTGTTGCTACATCCCACTTGACGGATGAGGAGGTGTCACTGCAGTACGAAGTCCTGCAAATTGCAGTGGTTTACACGTCCCTTTCAGTTCTACTCCATGCTGTAGTTCAGGTCTCAGTTATAGGACAGCCACTTCTGGAGGACCGCTACTGACGGGTCCTGCTCCTAGTCATATTCCCACTCTTCAAGATGCCACGTCAAAGCAGCATGCATCACTTCTTCTTACCCGATGTCAGCCAAAACAAACCAGGGTAACTCTAATCCCAATGTAAGGAATCGTAATCCTGCCATGTGACAGAAGATGAACAGAAAAACTGATGAAGAGTGTCATAGTATTAATGGCTACCATGGTCACTATCTAACTGAGGCCTTTCTCACCCATGCTTTCAACATTCAGAAACTTTTGACCACTTTCTAATCCCCTGATGCCTCCAATCTTCTTATTTATCTCTTCAAGCTCTGCAACTCTCTATATGTATATATAAATAATATTTATATGTACATAATTTATTTATATTATTTCTTTTATATAGTCTCCCATTAGAATAGGATCTCGCAGGAAAGAGAAAATTTGCTATTGTTTACTAGAACAGTAACTGCTATATAGGGATTCTAGATAACTGAATGCCGGGAAGGAGGCAATTAGTGATCCATGTGAAATAGTCAATGATTCTTCAGTTGCTCAGGCTTGGAATTTGGCTGGAACTGGGTTTTGTATTATTAATTTATTCCGCAAATCTGAGCGGTGGTGCATCATGTGGTCCTCTGAGCATAACAGCCATCCTGGTATTTATCAGAGCAGCTGTGACTGTTTGCAAGAGGCCTTCAAGCTTAGGCCTGTTGACACTCCCTCATCAAAAGCAGTGGAGCAGGCCATTAGAGCCTTGCTTGAGATTCCATCCTATGCTTTCTATTCAGTTGTACATAAATAGGGAGTGTTATGGAATGTTTATTGAAGGAGGAGCTTCATTTGTGCAGCTATGTAGATGTTGTCGTCCATGCTGGGGTGACCTTTTTTGTGGTTAGGCAGTTGGGATCACTCACATTTATTTAATTCTCTAACTGTGTTCTGTAAGTAAGACTAATGAATTCTTTTGTCGTATTGCTTCTTCAGGCTGTTGTTGGTTTCCTAACTGGTGAGTGGATGCTTGTTTCTGTCTCCCTGGGAAGACGCATACACCAGATAGGTGAATGTCTTAGTTAGTGTTCTATTGCTATGAAGAGACACCATGATCAAGGACACTCTTATTAAGAAGGCGTTTAGCTGGAACTTGCTTACAGTTTCAGAGTTTTAGTCCATTACCATGGTGGGGAGAATGGCAGCACACAGACAGACACAGCACTGGAGAAGTAGCCCAGAGTTCTACGTCTAGACCCTACAGATATAGATAGGGTTGGATTGAGTTTTTGAAACTTAAAACACACTCCCAGTGACACACTTCCTCCAACAATGCTACACCTCTTAGCCCTTTCAAATAGTGCTACCCCCTGAGCATTTAAATCTATTAGCTTATGGGGGTCACAAAATTCACTTCCAGTACCCATAGACTTGTACTCCCGTAAAATCAAAATAAAAAAGCAGATCATGTACTTCCAATATACAATGGCACCAAATACACTCTATCATTTCAAAAGTGAGGGAAGGGAGCGTAGTGAGGAGAAACTGGGCCAAAGCAAGATGGAAAACGAGCAGTGCAAATTCCAAAGTCTGCATCTCCACATCTAAAGTCAAAGTGCTCTTCAAATCTCCAACTCCTTTCATCTTTGTTGAATGCAACACACTTCTTTCTCTTGACCTGGTTCCACTACCTCTTAGCAGCTCTCCTTGACAGGTATCTCATGACTCTGGCATCCTGGGGTCTCCTATGAAATCCAGCCTTTCATTTTCACAACTTTACACAAAGACCTCTTTGTGCCTTCATTTGGGGACACCCCTGACACATTCCTGGCCTCAGTGACTTCCCTTAGTCATGAAGAGAGTTCATAGCCCCTGTAGGGTCCGGGTCTACCCCTGCTCCTGGGGTTCATCTTGAGGACAGTCAAGCTAACTAAAACATTCTGTTTGTTCCTGTGCTCCCTCTGTCCTGCCTGGTGATTAGTTGTAGGGCATTGTTGACTCCATCTTTGGTGTGGTAATTTCCCACCTGCCTGGGTGGATATCTTTGTGCAGCAGTGAGGTATATAAGGATTTCCCCAAGGTTGAATAAATGGCATTCGGCTGATCTCCTTTCGAATGACCCAGGTCTCATGTGTGTTCTTTCAATTTCCAGGCCTTTGCCTGACTCACGTACAGTGCAGTGGCGCTCGAACTGTACTGAGGGGGTAACACAGAATCGGGTGTTCCAAGCCCCTTTCTTGAATCCTTGACTCTAAAACAAGAACCACATGGCTGAAGCTGCATAGTTCTGCTGCTGGCTGGGGCTGGAACATGGCCCCTTGTTCAATTACATCAAGGAAATTTCTTTTTGCAACAGATAAAGGCCATTATAGAAAACTGCAACCAATTACAATACAGAGTTAAGGAGCTCAGTCCTGATGGATACGTTTAGAAAACAGCTACCACTCCCAAGTCTTGAGAGCATTGCAAAGGAAGGGGTGGAGAGAGGCATAGGATCATGGAGTTTGCTGTGCAATTGTGTGCTAGGAATGTCAAGGATTGTTTTGGTAGTCCACACCAACTTGACTGATCTACCCCACCATGAATAATTCTTAACCTGGGTGTGAGAAGTATCCCTGAGAAGAAAAATGATATTCATTAGGGGTTTCTCAGAAAGCTTCCTGCATCTTAAAAGTGGACACAAGAAAAGATAAAAATTTGTTCTTTTTTCCTGTTTCTGATCATGGCCACAGAAGGAGGAGATGCAAAAACTGCTTCGATAATATATGACCCTAACAACTGTGGTGCACTTGAGATAGTAGTATAGGAAAATGGCAGGACTTTGAGTCTCAAGGAGGCCACCATCCCAACTTAAACAATCATGGTAACAATTAAAATCAAACTTATACGTCAGCCGCTGTTAAGAGCACCTCATATACATTAACTCACTGAGCCCCACAGCTGTCCGATGAGACGGGCAATCATACTTCATGATTGGGCTTCCTTAGAGATGAAGGTCACCCTCTTTGTCTATTTGTTTTCTCAGCTTTAGTTATAGAAACCTGAAGTGTATGCTAAAGTAAAGACTTGTGTAATGAATCCCCATGCACCCATCAATCATTCAGCTTAAACAATTAGCAATTCATGGCAAGTCTTGGTTCATTTACACCCCTGTCTACTTACTTTTCCTCCACCCTATATTATTTTGAAGTAAATCCCAGACCTCATATCATTTCATTCTAGAATAGTGCATGCATGGCAAAAACTAAAAGCTACTTTTATGTGGATCTTCTGTTAAAACCCAAACTAGTCACTAAATATTAATAACCTTTTCCTCATAAAATTTGAAAATGTAGAAATGCTGGAGGCAAAAATATAAAAATCACCTATAATTTGATTTTCTAGAAATAACTGCCTGGATTTAATGTTTATGCCTGGGTGGAAGCTTGATTTTTCAATGTGTTTGAAGAAGGGGACTTTGGAAAGTGAGTGGGTCGAGGGGCACAGCCTTGTTGAGTGGGATTAATGTTTTACAGAAGGGACTCAAAGAGCTCTTTTGACACTTGCCATGAGAGGTGTCTTAGTCAGTATTCTTTTGCTGTGAAGAGACATCCTGTTCACAGCAATATTATAAAAAGAAAACATTTAACTGGAGCTTGCTTACAGTTTCAGAGGGTTAGTCCATTATCATCATGGTGGAGAGTATGGCAGCATGCAAGCAGACCTGGTGCTGGAGAGGTGGATAAGAGTTCTACCTCCAGATCCACAGATAATATGAAGAGAGACACTTGGACTGAGCTGGGAATTGGAAGCCCCAAAGCCAACCCACAGTGATACACATCCTCTAATAAGGCCACAACTTTAAATCCCTCTCAAGTAGTGCTACTCCCCATGACCAAACATACAAATCCATAAGCCTATGGGGGGCATTCTTATTTAAACTGCCACAAGAGATTACAAGGAAAAGAAGAAGGTCTGTGAGTCATCAAATCTCCTCCATCAGATACCAAATCTAACACTGTGAGCTTCAATTTCTACTGCCCAAGGTGGGGGGGTAGTTTGCAGACTCTACTTACTTGATTCAGAGGTAATGGAATTTGGGTTCACTTCTCTTTCTGGATTTGTTTAAAACTGCCCAAAGCCCTTGAGGAGCTGAAGTAGGGCACGTGGAAAGAGAAGGAGGCCTTATTTGGATCTGTGGAGCATAGAGAAATAAGAGGGAAGCAGGAGTTAAGAAAAGAGGCAAGGCCTCAGGTGAGAAGGACAAAGGTTCTGTGTAAATATTGCTTGGAATAGATGGAGCCACAAAGACATGTGGGTTGCCTCTGCGCCTCTGTCCTTGTTCCAAGAACAAAGAAGACAGCCATGAGACTCGGTCCATGCCTTGGGGTGATGGAAGACTCTGGAGGCTTGTCCTAATGGGAAAGTGAGGCCCTCCATAATGGATGAAGCTAAAGTTTCTACCTACCCAAAATAGTAGATTTGCATTAGAAATGAAGTGTGATTCATAGAAACAAAAGAAATACAATAATGCTTTGGATTTTTAGACTGGGATTCATATTCTCTACAGGATTTATTGGATTTGACAGTCACCCAAAATCCCTTTTGGAGTAAAATTATGTACAAACAGGAGAAAACTATCATTGAGGATAAATATATGGGTTTCAGGGCAGGTGGGTCAATGCTCCCTAGAATAGTGAGCTGGGTCTGCCTGATCTGAACAGTAGTAAGTATGGTAGCCCACAGATAAAGGCTGTCACCTTTGGTTAACTTTCCTTAGTCATCAAGGTGATATTTTGGCTACATTCCGCCGTAGTAATTGGTTGTATTTCTCAATGGGATCAGAACTTTTGTATTGGAAAGGATTAAGAGTGTTGAGCCCGCTCAACTGAAACAAGACTACATCCTTATGGCTCATCAGAACATCTCTAGACAATAGAATCAGTAGCCCAAGGATAGGGAAAGACAGAAGATAGAGAACTAGGTTTATAACTCAGAGAAGGTCTGTGTGTGCCACTTGGTAGGCAAGAACTAGTACCCAGAAATTTAAGAGAAAAATTCTTAGTGTGACTTAATCCCAGTCCCAGTGCTAAGGGAAGATTCAGACCACAGTAATGAAAGAACACCTGAAGACTTACAGGTGGTAAATAATACCATGGCAGGAGTTTTATAGGACCATGGGGAAGGCAGCCCAACTCGCGGTAAATCTGTAGTTTAATACAATTTAATGACATGTCAACTTTTCATTCCGCTCTGGAAACCACATTTTCCTTAAGGTTCCCCCTGAAATTCTTTCCAATTTTATACTTTTTATTTATTGATCTGGAATCCTGGAGGAGATGGTTAGAGATAGATTGGCTTAAAAGAACTTAGGAGAGAGATCCTACTGACCCACTCAAATCTTAGTGAAGGGCTGAAGGCTCTCCAGGGTGCCAAGCTTTGAAGATGTCCACAAATCAGTGATGTATGGGTGCGCCTCACTATTGCTAGCTGACAGTTTTTTTCCCCCCTGGAGGGGAAGAAAAGCCTGAGTTCAGCACAATTCGTATACCAAGTGTTTCCCACTGACATTTGCACACATACTTGTTACGGTGTGGTTAACAAGGGCCAGATCAGTTGTGGTTGAGTTATACTTGCCATTTTGTGGGTTACATATTTGTAAACAGGCCAGCTTGTGGTCTTAATTGGGGTCACCGTGGGAGGGTTTTGGGGTGGTGCAACCAGGTCACTCCATTTCCTTTCTGTGGTTCTTCATTAGTCTTTTTTTTTTTTTTTTTTGTGCGGAAGTGCAGCGAGCGTGAAGAGGCCACAGAACGCTGTCTCTCTGGGAGAAGCTGTGGCTTCCAGAGAGCATGCAGGGCTGGAGATGATTCCATGTGTCAGAACTGATTTTCCTCAAACTTGAAGGAGTTTTCCTCCCTTTTCAGAAGGAGGGAGTTGGTAAACCAACAGAAGTGACAAGATCCATCTAGCTTTTGGAGTCTGGAAACCCCGTGTCCGCTCCCGCTGCTTCCCTATTTACATTGCTGTGACTTCCTGTACGTTTCTGCTAAGGCTTAAGGGTTCCTCCCCCAAGTTACTGTTGGGGACTTAGTCTCCAGAGTAACAGTGTTTACAACTGTGAACTTTAAAAGATGATTATGTCATAGGCTCCTGTTACCGAGAATGTAGGGATGTCATTACCTTGGGAGTGCCTTCTCTCTCAGAAGCCTGGATCCATCTTTCTTGCTCTTGTGCTTTCTACTCTGATGCCTCAACAAGATGACTTTCACAAGCTGCCTGGACCCCCATGTTGAATTTTCCAGTGCCCAGCATGGCGAGAAATCCAATTCTTTGCTACGGAAATAACATAGCCTGCGGTATTGTTAGAACAACACAAAGTCGACCGAGGCAGCTCCATTACCGTTCTACTCTCTTGTTTCTCATGGGCAAAAAGGAGAAAGGAAATTCCAACCCTGGGCTAAATGTTAGTGTATGTGTGAAGAGTGGATGCATATATCAGGCACTTCCAAATGCTCACAAAACAATTGCTTCTACCAGAGACAGGTTTCAGGCAACCTAAAGTGATTTGTTAAATGAAGACAGAAGGACGTAAGTACTTCAGATAAATGCTTCATTTGGAGAATTTGACACTAGGCAAATGAGGAAATCAGGAGGAATTTAGCAGAACAACACTGAAAACCTTGTGCTGCATACTGTGTGGATTTATGGGACTCTTCTTCTATCGAGGTCCCCGACCCAGCCAGAGATATGAATGCCTGTGTGTAAGAACCTTTAAGAATAAGCTCGTAACAGAGGCTGAAGAGGGATGAAATCACCATCTACCATAAGCTGATAGCCACAAATATTTGGCATGTACATTAAGAAATTATCTCCGAAAAGAATCATGGGTTGTGTGAATTCAAGGTTTTCAGGTAGTGAAGGGAGGCATGTGAAACTGGGCAGAGCCTCTGCCAGAAAACTCATCTAACTGGTGAAAAATTGGAATGACAGACATTTAAAAATGTTTCCTGAGACAGTGGGGCTGATCTATTGGGAGCTCACCAAGGCCAGCTGGACTGTGACTGAAAAAGCATGGGATAAAACCGGACTCTTTGAACATGGCGGACAATGAGGGCTGATGAGAAGCCAAAGACAATGGCACTAGGTTTTGATCCTACTTCATGTTCTGGCTTTGTGGGAGCCTAGCCAGTATGGATGTTCACCTTCCTAGACCTGGATGGAGGGGGGAGGACCTTGGACTTTCCACAGGGCAGGGAACCCTGACTGCTCTTCGGACTGGAGAGGGAGGGGGAGAGGAGTGGGGGGAGGAGAAGAGTGGGAGGAGGGGGAGGGAAATGGGAGGCTGAGAGGAGGCGGGAATTTCTATTTTTTTTCTTTCAATAAAAAAAAGAAAAAAATGTTTCCAACATTTTGAGGTAAATAGAGAATTGTTTACTAAAAAAACCTACTAATTTAGGGACTGGAGAGAAGATTCAGTTGTTAAGAACACTGGTTTCTCTCCCATGTTTGAGTCTCAGCACCCACATTGAGGCTCAAAAATATCTGTAATTCCAGTTTTAGGGGATCAGATGTCCCCTGTTTTTGGCATCTGTGGGTACCAGACACACCTGTAGTACACAGACATTCAGTAGACAAAATACCCATATGCATAAGACAAATGAAAATTTAAAAATCTATTATAGCAGTAACATGAATGGCATCTGAGCCAGAATCCAGCCCTCGGCTCTCCATGACACTTCCATGCTGCATGATGTGCTGATTGGCTTGTGAAGCTGCCCTTCTCTCCTGCCCTCAGCTTGGAGCTACCCCTGGGATGGGGTAGGTTACCATTTCTGATTTTCTACAGTCCTGGATTATAGAAGTGCACTTTCTAGACTTGGTAGAAAGGATTGACTCCCAGTTTTCAAGCCCCACCTTGAACTCATAAGAAGCTGCTCTCAGAACACTGGAACCTTAATGTCCCGCCTCCAACTTCCCCATGTGTCAGGAAGGCTAAGGAAAGAAGATCAGCCTTATCCCTAACCTTATCACTGACCCTGATCCTAATCCTGACCCTAACTTGCCCTTATGCTCAGAGGTCAAGGAAAGAAGACCCGTGTGTTTACCCCCACAGGGCTCACCAGTGAGTAGAGACTGCCACTGTGGTAGGGGTAGTTGCTTGTACCCAGCTCTGGTGACACAGCAGAGGAGTTTAGTGCAGGAGAAGGGAAGGTTAAAGATCTCTCCAGATCTTCCTAAGGGGACTTATTTCATTTAGGGTGAAAATTCCACATATAAACCAATCTAAATCCAACACAGAACTTAGTGGCGATAACTGAAGGATATTGGTAGTGCCACAATCCAAGAAAAAAAAAAAACACAGAGCAGAAGTTTGGCAAAATCTGTGAAAGTGACATATGAGAAAGGTGCTTCCTGGTGTCACAGTCAGTTCCAAGGTCAGGAAGGATACCCTTGTTTAGGCTTATTAAGATTTAGGCTTCTTGAAATCCTAAGATTTTGTGAATGCAGCTCCCGATCATGAATAGAAGACACTATCTCATAGTAGACACTCTGGTCTTACGGCTCTTGCAATCGTTTCACCCTGATATTCCCTGACTCTCAGGCATAAGGGTTGTGTTGTAGGCGTGTCCAGTGGGTCTAGGTTCCCCATAGTCTGTTTTCCCTGGATAGTCACCAGTTGTGGATTTCTGTGATGGTCTGCATCAGCTGCAAGAGGAAGCTTCCTCATTGAGATGTGAGAATTATACTTGTCTGTGTATATAAAGATATTTATAATGCCACTTTGGGATTATATTGACTTAGGAATGTGGCAGTAGTAGGTTCTCTTCTAGGGTTCTTGACTTCATCAGCTACAGCAGATAACTAAATTTGTAGTACTGGGCATGAATTTCCTCCTATTAAAAGCAGGCCTTTTAACCAGCTGTTGGTTACTCCTGAGATAAAAGTGTCACTGTTACCCACATTGTGGTTTGTAGGATTTAGAGCTGGGCTGAATCCTTAATTACTTTTCTCCTTTGACAGCTTGCACAACACCTTTAGATGCTGTGAGAGCTAGCTCTCAGGGAAGAGACTTCAAGGTCAATTCTAGCTTGATTCCTTCAAGTCCTGGGAGGCATCAAGGGCAATGGCACTAGGAGAAGTTGTTTGGGGCTTTGGTCCCACCAATGACTTGAAGGGAGGTTTCCTATGGGGTTTTTATTAGATAGCTGGTAGATCTCAAGGGGAGCAGTATCTGCCCCCAGAGGCATAAATAAATTATGTATTTATTTACACTGATGTGTTTATATAGTATATATGTATTTTTAAGAAAACATATAAGAGTATGTTTCTTTAAGCATAGATTTTTGAATAGTAAGTGACTTGTGCCTTTAGGCAGTCAGACTAGAAGAGGAGGTCAAAAGGGAAAAGTTGAGCAGGGTTGTCAGAGTCTGCCCCCGCCAGGTGAAATAGTCATGAGTTTCATCAAGTCACTGAAGAAACAAGGGGAGCTAGTATTTATAACTGTTGTTATACATTTTAAAAAAATGCCCAGTTTCAAAAAATTACAAATTCTAATATGATTTCATAGGATATAAAACATTTTTAGTTTATTTTTAAGCATTAAGGCTTTCTTTGTGCCCTAAAATAGGCTTTATTTTCCATCAGATTCCTCGGACTTAGGATGGTTTGTGTTGATTGTCAAGCTGACCGGCTATGGAATCACCTGGGAGACAACCCTCCAGGAACACCTGTGAGAAATGCTTTATTTGGATTAGGCTTGCCTCTGGGTGTGCTCCTGAAGAATTATCTTCATTAGGCTACTTGGGGTAGGGAGGATCCACCATGAGGTTCCCACTGTTCCTTGAGTCTGGGTCCTGGTCTGCATAAAAAGGAGGCTAGTGGAGGGTGAGCGGCCATCACTCTTTGCTTCCTGATGGTGGGTTCAATGTGACTAGCTGTTTCAAGCTTCGGCTACCGTGACTTCTCCACTATGATGAACTGTAACTGCAAACTGTTCCTTGAGGAGCTTTTATCAGGTGTGTTATCCCAGGAATGAAAGAAATAATAAAGGAGAGCTGAGAGGAATGTGTTTTCTATAGCTGTTAGGTGGAATATTCTTTATATGTCTTTTAATCTCATTTCATCTATTAAAATTTAACACTGCAGTTTCTTTGTTGATGTTTTTGGTCTGAATTATGTATCCATTGATGAGAATGGGGCATTAAATATTCCCACTGTTATTGTACTGGACATATCTAAATATACATCTAGTGTGCTTGTTTTATGAAACGATTTGCCCTAAAGTATGTATATGCATATATATCAATCATATATTTTTGATAGATTATTCCTTTTATTAATAAGTAGAGACCTTTTCTTGCACTTATTACTAATTTTAACATTGCTATTTCTTCTTCTCTGGGCTTCCACCTACTTGGCATATAGATCTCCATCCTTTCATTTTTAGCATGGGTATGTCTTTTCCATCGAGGTCTGTTTTTTGAAGACCACAAAGAGTTGGATCTAAATTTTAAATCTAACCTGCTGATCTATCTCTTTCAACTAGCAAGGTGGGACCATTTACATTTAGGATTATTACTGAGATGGGTTTGCTGATGCCTTAATGTTAGTGCTGGTTTCTAATGTTCTTTGTCTATGCAGGGCAGGTATCTAAGCTCACTGTTCAGAGAGACATTATATATATAGATAGCCATTGCCTATAGTACATAGCAAGATAGACAACAGAACAACCAAGCATGGGAAGTTGTGGGACTAGAAAGGGAGCACTGACAAGAGAAGGGACCAGTGGTAATGTCCAGAGGAAGAAGCGTTAGTGATCAAGAAAGGAGAGAAGAACATCGAGAACAAAAGTATCTCCATCTTGAAGTTTAATTTGTGAGACAGGGTTCAAATTAGGTCATCCAATGGAATGATGCTAAGATAATGTGAATTCGGAGTATCTATCACTCAGAGCCCATCACTAGCAGTGAGGAGCCATTTGAGGAACTGAGGTGAGTAAGACATAGCCAGACCCCACTCCCTCTGTGAGCAAGGGACATAGTGGACTGAATCAGAGGCTGGCTTAGGACAGTGCTGCAGAAGGACAGTTCTGGGAGTGTTCACCTCTTGGGTCGGCATCCAGATAAAGAAGAGGGAGTGGAGTTGATGTAAATTCTAAACAAATTGTTAAGGCTTTTGGTGACTGAACTTAAGGGCAGGAGAAAGAAGAATCAGGAATGCTGTGTGGGTTCTAGATTAAAGAAGTAGCTGGGTAATGACAGCAAAATACCATTGGAAGGGCAGAGGGAACGGAAGAGCTTTAGGGGTAAAGACAATATGTATGGTGTTCTGTGTCCTGACTCCCAAAGCTCTGTAGGAGAAGATGGTGGCCTTTGTGACTTTGTAGAGGGAAGATTGAGAATTCAATGACATTGAGAGTTGGGGCTGTGTGCAGGTGAGAGCAAGGATTCTCTTTCTGTTTACCATCTACTCTTAGTGCCTAACATGATAATTGGTACATCGGTGTTTGACAAACATTTGGCATTAGGCAAATGCACTATTGATAGTGATCTCTGTGTGCAAAGAAGCATGTACGAGTGTGCCTGCATGCTGAGGTGCGCGTGGTCAGGACAATGCTTTCACACAGAGGCAGTGAGATTAAAACTTTCAAGTTCTGACTTTCATTTGCTGTTTTCAGAAGAGTGCACAAATTATTACTATTCTCATCTGAAAGGTTAGAGAGCCCGTCAGGTAAGAGATAAGTCACCTTCCAAGTTTCCAGGACAGTAAATGGTGAAGCTAGGATTTAAAGATTAGCTAAGATTAGCTTTAATCTTAGCTAAAATCTATACCTCTGGGTTTGTTCCTAAAGCCTTTGCTATTGTTTATCAATTTGTTTTTTGTCTTAAATAAAACCCTTTCCTTCTTTGCCAATTGATAAAAGGTTTTGCTATGCAAATATTGCACTTATTTTCAGGTTATTTAGTTTCCGGGTGTTTTGAAATTTTGTTGCGCCCTTTAACTTATCTAATGCACAGTCACATTGCAAGGTTCGGCCTGCGCTGTTACTGGCTTTGTAAGACATTGCCCAGCTACCGTCTCTTTCCTGCCAGTGTTGAGCTTGTCTTCTAGGCTCCCGGAGCATCTTTTAAATTACATACTAGTTTGTACTGAATGGGATGTTTAATTCACGGGTTTTTTCCTCAGAGGGGTAACATGATTCATGGGATATTGTGTGTGCACAATGAATGTTTGCTAATTGACTGAATAAATGAAGGAAAGAAGCATGAATTGTGTAACTTTAGTAACATTTGACAGTTATGGCATTAGGATAGACCATGCACTTCCTCTTTTCTCTGAATTTTCAGTCTAGTAAGGAAACCAAATAAAGCCTGTCTTCTCATTGTGTATAGACCCTGACATTGAGATGACCTGGCATGACCACCCGTCTTTCATTTCATGTTCCCTCCGTGCAGCAACAGCCTTGTGTTCCACTGCCTTGCGTTACTCCAGTATCCAGAAAGGCTTCGGAGGGGAGCCATTTCCTTAGTCTGGAGAGAAGCACTGCACACGTTTCCCCCAAAGCTAGAACACATCATGGATGCTGTTATCAGCGTGCTGAGCTCACGCCAAGATCTGAATCCCTTGGGAATTTCCTCTCTACTCACCATCCTGATTTACATTTTTTTTTAATGTAATGGGATCTAAGCCCTCTCGCAGGGTCCGTTTTTAGCCTCCGTTTTCTAAAGCCCATTTCTATTATTTCTTGCCATGGATTTATTTAGGAATAAAGTCAACCTTTGGAATTATTGTGGCATACGGTTAGAGTTTGCTGTGAGGGGTTGGGGTATCCATTTCTCCGTCATGCGGCAAAAGTGTAGCAGCTGTAATATCTCATTACAGAGCCCTGCTTTATTTAATAAAAAAATACTATTGCTCTGCTTAACAGAATTACCCTCGTCCCCGCGCCCTCTTACAAAACCTGATGTGTGGTTTCAATGTCTTCCCCATAATAGCTCTCGGTGGTTTGCATGTGATATCAGTTAGCTTCAGGATCTGCTTTCGATTCTGCCGCTTCAGATTGTATTTTCACTGTGAGCCATTAGTCACCAAATGTTGACAAGCATTTGTAAGGATGCCATCTCTCCCTTTGTTTATATGCAAGGGCAGCAACTAAAATGATTTATTTATGCTTTAATTAAAATTTGTGGATAGACCAGTGATTTTTAGCAGTGACTTTTCTAATTTGTGGGCACAAGAAAGGAAAAAGAAATCAATAACCTGATACCATTTATGTTTTTATAGTTACCCCAGGCATTTATAATGCAGACCCGCCACTCACCTGCAGTCCCACTTGGAGGAGAGTGATCCTCACCACATAAATCGTGCCCAGGGGCCAAGGGGGTCTATATTTCAGAGTCACTTCCCTTATGTCAGCTCTAAGTGAGGCGTCGCATGCTTTCCATTCTCATGGTTTCACGGCAAAGCACAAGGCTAAAATGAATATTGAAAGTAAATTGATGGACTGTAAGTTTTATAACACTTGACCCAATGTGTACGGACTGCTTAGAATCTTAATAATTAAACACATTGATTTTGATTTCTGCCTATCGCATGTTCCACGTTGAAAACGTACCCCATAGGGTCTTTGGAAAGAACATACCCCAAATGCCAAGCTTTTATGGGAACTTAATATATTCAACATTGCAGGTGCATAAATCTCCATGAAATTGCACCGAGTTAATGCATTTACTGGTGCACACAATTCAGTAACTACTTTGTAAAAATCTAAATAAAGATAGATAAGACAGGTAGGTAGAGAGAAATAATGAGTAAATGTTCCAATGTATATTAACAAGATGAGGTTATTGCCTCCACAGGCTATCAGTCTAACCGAAAAGGAATTCATTAATTTTCCAGCCATTGGAGATGGTTTTAATTGCTGATTTTCAAAGACTTGGGAAAATGAACTGTTTTTGCCTTGTCTTCCAGACTCACATTATCAACTGCCGATAGTCAGGCTTGGGCTGTGTGGGTGGAGTGATGACACAGAAGGCGGGAACAGAAATGCTTGGGGTTTGCTCACCACTTTGGCCCCTGAGATAAGGGTCCAAGTGACAAGGAGAAGCCTATTTGATCCCGGTTTCCCTTACAAAGGCTCCCATTCAAGTTTCCGCCCTGCCCAGAGCTCCTCTTTGGGAACACACATTTTCCAAGGCTCCTGCAAACTCTCATGTGCTCCACGCTTCCCTTTAGCTTTTGCAGTTTGGCTGTGGGAACGTCCGTGTCAAGTTCTCACTGTGGCATGCTGGAAACATCTGACCACATTCTAGCAAGAAGGCAGAGCTGGGCACTTTCCTAGGAGCAGATCTGTGTGCTTGGAGATAACACTCCACTCCGTGGGAACCGTCTAACCTCATAGCCATCAGCAGGATGTTTTCTTATGACATCTGACACAGACTTTCATGTTATAAACACAAGTGTAAAAATTCTCTGCTCATTTTAAATTGAACCGCGTTATTATCAAATTTTGTAGGATCTTTCTACATTCTAAATGGGCATTCCTTATCAGATGCATGCTTTACAATTTCATTTTTTTTTTTGTGGCTTTGTGCTCTGAAGCCTGGAACTTTTGTTTTATTTGAGAATTAAAATTATTACTTAATTTAAATTGAGATGTTTTTGTTGTTGTTATCGCTTGTAGCTTCCATGATCCATCTAAAAAAATATTATTTAATTTAAAGCCTCATTTTTATTTCTCATCGCTTTTATTTTGTTCTAACAGTTCCTTGGTTTCAGCTTCTATTTTGGGTCTACAATGCATCTTGCAGTGCTTTCCGTGTTTGGTATGAAGTGGGGTAGCTGTGTGTGTTCAACTGTGTGCATTTACTGTGGCTATCTGGTTGTCCAAGCACCATTTGTTGAAAAGTCTCTGCCCCATGTTGTCTTGGGCCCATTTCTAAGAGTTGATGGGCTAAAATTGTAGGGATTTCTTTCTGGACCTTTAGTTCTGTCTCACCTGTGTAGATGCCTTTCTTAGCAGGTATACAATGCTGTGCTAATCACAGTGGTTTCAATGTCAGTTTTCAAAAAGGAAGCGCGAGTTCTCTTAACTTGGAGCACTGATGAAAGTTTCTACATCTCCACATAATTTCATGACCTTGATGGTGGTTCACGGGTTAAAATGCATCTGAGATTTTAGAAGGGATTGTGTTGAGTATACAAATCATGCAGGAGAGGATTGAGCTTTTCAACCCCAAGCATAGAATGTCTTTCTGTTTATTTGGACTTTCTCTCTGCTATGTTTTGTAGTTCTCATGATTTCTTAGTTCTTTTCTTAAACTTGTTCCATTGAGGGAGATTTTTTTTGTTCTTGTTTATTTTTTTAAAAAATTTTAAATTGTTTTTACTGAGCTATATATTTTGCTCCACTCCCCTCCTTTCCTCCCCACTCCCTTTCTACCCTCTCCTATGGCCCCCATGCTCCCAATTTACTCAGGAGATCTTGTCTTTTTCTACTTCTCATGTAGATTAGATCTATGCATGTCTCTCTTAGGGTCCTCATTGTTGTCTAGGTTCTCTGGGATTGTGATTTGTAGGCTGGTTTTCTTTTCTTTATGTCTAAAAGCCATTTATGAATGAGTACATATGATATTTGTCTTTCTGGATCTGGTTTACCTCACTCAATATGATGTTTTCTAGATCCATCCATTTGCCCACAAATTTCAAGATATCATTATTTTTTTCCACTGTGTAGTACTCCATTGTGTAAATGTACCACATTTTCCTTATCCATTCTTCAGTTGAGGGGCATTTATGTTGTTTCCGGGTTCTCACTATGACAAGCAGCACCGCTATGAACATAATTGAGCACATGTCCTTGTAGTACGATTGAACATCCTTTGGGTATATACTCAGAAGTGGTATTGCGGTTCTTGAGTGAGATTGTTTTCCCAGCATCAATGCAGAAGTGTTCCCTTTACCCCACATCTTCTCCAGCATAAGTTGTCATCAGTGTTTTGGATCTTGGCCATTTTTACAGATGTAAGATGGAATCTCAGAGTTTTTTGATTTGCAGTTCTCTGCTGGCTAAGGATGTTGAACATTTCCTTAAGTGTCTTTCAGTCATGTTAGATTCCTCTGTTGAGAGTTTGGATGGTGTATTAAGGAGCGGCAGGGCTACGTTCCTGGCACACGGCTGCCTGCACGGCTAGCTTTATATATGAAATAATTACACAGAAACTGTATTCTTTTAAACACTGCCTGGCCCATTAGTTCCAGCCTCTTACTGACTAGCTCTTACATATTGATCTAATCCATTTCTAATATTCTTTGTAGCACCACGAGCTGGCTTACCGGGAAAGATCTTCACCTGCGTCTGTCTGGAGTGGGAGAATCATGGCAACTCCTGACTCGGCTTCTTTCTCCCAGCATTCTGTTCTGTTTACTCTGCCTACCTAATTTTCTGTCCTATTAAAGGGCTGAGGCAGTATCTTTATTTAACCAATGAAATTAACACAAAACAGAAGACTCTCCCCCATCATTTGGAGGGAGATTTTAATGCACAGACTGAGTAACCAATAGGTATCCAGACCGAAAATAAAATCAGAAGACACATGAAAGACATGAATTAAATTATTTGAAAACTTATGTGGAACTCGCTAATCTATAATTACAAAACACATAAATTTTTCAATTGCATTTTAAGTGCTTCCTGTGAGTGTTGCTTTATAATATGTCCTCAAACTTCATTCTTCACAATTGTTTTGGCTTATTTTTATTATTTATGTATTTATCAGTGTTCATATGAATACAAGTACTAGCTGGGGTTCTAAAGGAGTTGTATAGCTCTCTCTGGATCATGTTGTGGAATGGCGTTTACATTCACAGGTGACACTGATTGATTTGTCCCAGGAACACAGCATTACCCTTGCCCTCTTTTCGATCTTGGGAGTTCCCTTGTGGGATTCCCTTCTGTAAGCTATGAATATGTTCAATTACCATTGGCTAATAAAGAAACTGCTTTGGACTATGGCAACCCTTTCCCTCATTTTGATCTTTGATTTCTCTTGACAATATTTGGTGGCATGAGGACAGTGCATTTCTTTCCTTGTAGATGAGACCTTTCTAGAAATGTGGGCTTCTACTTTGTTGCTGGTTTATTGGCAGACCATGATTCTCTGTACACAGACTTTGTATGCAAGGAGCCACAAGGCTAACCCATAATGTTTCATTTAGATCCTTTTGCACCTTCTATACATACACTCAAATTATCTGTGAATAATAGTTTTCTATCTTTATGCTGTTTAGTCAATCTTCATCTTATTTCAACAACTACAACCTCCAAAATAATATTGGGTAAAAAGTCCTTAATAACACACACTTTATTCCCATTTCACAAGGAATCTTTTAGTATTTCACCACTAAATAGGATATGCATTTTAAGTTGAGTTGCTTTGTTTTTAAGAAATCTTTTTTATGATATTATGGGGATCTTATTCCTAATTTTCTATTATTTTTTTTGTTCGTTTGTTAACACAGTGGCTGTAGAAACTTATCAGCATTTTTATTAGAATGAACTCAACTTGGTCTTCTTGTAATTCACAAGGAAACTTGTCTTTATTTATGGTCATATGGAAGACATTCTAAATAAGACTTTAAAAATTAGAATACCACAAGGTGATGCCTGGGCAATTGCTTGGTGCTTGGTATCTATGAGGACCTTTGCTAGGGATACTTAACTTAGCATCTGAAGGTCAGAGCAGCTTCTCAAAAAAAAAAAAAAAAGGAACGTGCATTCAAAGGTGGGCAAGAGTGACCTAGTTGATGGTAATACCAGCCGGCAAGAAAACATTCTCTGCAGAATGAAGAACACACCCAAAGGCTCCAAGGTGGGACAGTGCTTTTGTGCTCCAGGAATTGAATTCCAAGTGGATCTCTCCAACAGGAATCCAATATGCCTCCAGAGAATAGAATTGCCTGTGGAGCAGAGGTGACATTAATATTTTCTTGGGTGGCCTTTTTCCTTCCTTTTTTTTAGTATCAGCAGCTGCTATTGATGGATGACGTGATGATTGACACCAAGTCAGTTTTTCGTGACTCTGCTCCTCCTGCTCCCAGTAGGCCAGAGGTTCTATAGAAATGCCACAGATTAGGTCAGTGTGACAGAGCACGCCCCCTCTACCATCTGTTTAAGAACCATACCAGTTGTTCAAAGGTTAGAGAACTTCTCTGTGGTGTAATGGGCACTCTGGAAATGAACAGCAGTGGTGATTGTTCAATAATGTAAGCAAACAGCACTCTTGAATTAGACGTGCCAAACTGGTTGAAGTAGCAAATTTTGTTATTTTATACTCTAAAAATTAAGCTAATGTAGCGACATTCATAAAATTTTGTACATGAAGTGGATAAAATATATAGCATGTGAATCGTACCTCAAAGTGCTATCAAAAGTAGACAAAGGATTTGAATAGATATCGCCACAAAAACACACAAATGGCCAAAAGTACATGTAGACACTCACCAGCAAAACCACAATAAGATATCACTCCACACACACAAAGGTGGCTACTTTTCTCTCGCTGTGATAAGACGCTGTGACTAAAAATAACTCATGGAGAAAGGGAGAAAGAGTTTCTTTTGGCTTAGGTGTTTTATAGGTAGCATTCAAAATGACAGATGGTGGCTGGAGCAGGAAGCCGGGACCACATCTTTAGCTACAGGCAGAGTGTGGACGAGTGAGTCTGTAAATGTTTAAAGTCCATCCCAGTGAAGTGCTTCCACCAAGCTGTAGCTCCTTAAACTTCCATAACCTCCCTAAATAGCGCCCTCAACTGGGGACCAAGTCTTCAAATATGTGTCTCTGTGGAGACAGTTTATTCAAGTCACCACAGAGGACTATAATTATAAAACCCAAAGCAAATGCTAGACAACCGTGTTGACAAGATGGGGCAAAACTGAAACATGGATTGTTAACCAAATCCTAAATCATGCACCCTGTTTAGAAAATAGTTTAGCAGTTCCTAAAAGGATAAACAGAGTTACCATTTGCCCTAACCATTCCCCTACTAAGCACACTGAATAAATTAAAGCATGTGTTCCTGTAGAATCCTTTATATTCATAGCTATGGGTGTATTATTCATAAAACCCAAAACTGAAGAAAACTTCAAACGTTCCTACTCTGGTAAATGAATACATAAATGCGGTCCATCACAAAAGTAGAAGGCAATTTGCCCATAGAAATGAGAGAAGAACTGAGATAGGCTTAGATACTATACTATGGAGAAACATTGTTCACACACTTAGGAGGAAAATGCCAGAGTGTATGGTTCTATGGATATGAAATGCCAAGATTTGGTAAATTCATAGAGATGGGTAGAGGCTTCCAAGTGCATGGTAGGGAGAAGGAGTGAGTAAGACATGCTTGATGATGTTGGGGTGGTGGTGGCGTGCTCTGAAATTAGATAGCGTTAATGGTTGCACTGTATACATTAAAGCAATAGATTTTATGGTATATAAAGTATCTTAATGAGTCTCTTGTTAAAGTTTTCCATATTAACATGGATAAGAACCCATAGTTGGGGAGCTCTTAGGCCCCAGGGGTGAACCTACTATTATTATTTTGATAGACATAGTATCAAATCGTGCTCTGAATTTCTAGCTCTTTACCCATAGACGTTTGTGGCCCTCGGACCACAATCGGAGAAGCTTCTTTGTGAGGTGGACAGTGATGAGTGCAGGAGCTCACACCTGGTGACAGTGGAGAGCATCAGTGCTGGGGGATTGTTCAGCCAGAAGTGTCTAGACTACAGCTGTCGGAACATGGTCCAAGAATGGAGTCATGCGAAGGGACTTCTGAGTGCTCGCGAGAAGACTCCAAGACAACAAGACAAGAATCTTGGGACCACAGTTTCTACAAAAACATAGAATTGTTCTTGTAATGTGCTTTTATGTCCCTCCTGTGTGTAGCAGATAGGAGTGCTTTTGTTTTTGCTTCCTCATTACAACTCACATTGATATTTCTTTGTCTGTCTCTATGGACAAACATGTTTTTGCCATGTGCAGTTTGTCCACCACATGAAGCTTGCCCACTGCATGTGACTTATCTACGTGATTGGAAACTTTACACACATGACTCAGTCCTCAGAGTATAAATTGTCTGATGCTCTGAATAAAGTTGGCTATTGCATGAGACCTTAGTCCACCTCATTTTTAGTCTTTACTCTTGCAGGTTCAAGCCACCAATCAGAGCAGGAAACACACAGCTACTCTGTAAGGCTCAGGGACCATCTTGGAAGATGGGGAGGAAAGACCCAAATGTTAAGGTTACTGGATATCATAGGGCTGTGCATTCCTTTCTTAGTTACAGTCTCTATTGCTGTGATAAAATATCATGACCAATAGCCACTTGGAGAGGAAAGACTTTTTTTCAGCTTACAGTTCTGCATGATAGTTTGTCATTAATTGGATGTCAGGGCAGGAACTCAAGGCTGGAACCTGGAGGTAGAAGCTGATGCAGAGGTCATGGAAGAGTGTTCCTCGCTTGCCTCTCATCACTTCCTCAGCCTGCTTTTTTATAGCATCCAGGACCACCAGCCCAGGGGTGGTACAACCCACAGGGATCTGAGTCCTCCTGCACCAATCAGCAGTCAAGAAATGCACTACAGGCTTGCCCACAGACAAATCTTATGGAAACATTTTCTCAATGAGAGACTCGCTTCCCAAATGACTACAGCTTGGGTTGACTTGACATAAGACTTGCCAGTATAATTGATAAACTCATAGTGGCTCAGATTACCTTTGCAAGACCTGTACAGGATCAAGTTAGTCAACATTTTAGCATGGGAGGGGAAAGCCTCTCAAGCCCCCCACTCCCTAGTTGAGGAGCTGTGGACAGAAGCTGAAGGTTTCTGAGGGAAGGAGAGTCAGTTTTCTTGATGGGTGTGGTCCCTCATAGGTTGACTATATCCAGTGGATGGCCCTATATCTGTGAGTATATGCGTATCGCTATGTAGTCTTGGTGGGCTAGAAACAAAAAGAGAACTGAAGTTAGGAGGAGTAAGGAGGTAGAGAGTTAGGAGGAATGGCGATTGAACATGATCAAAATATACTGTATGCATGACACTCTCAAAGAACCAATAATAATATTTTACTAAAAATAGAAATTAAATTAAAAACTAAAAAAATTTCCACAAGTATTGTTATTCATTTATCAACTTGTAGACCAGTTTTGCTTTGCTCATACTGAAAATATGTTATTAGGAACAAAAATGGAATCAATATACTTTCCTGGCAGAACACTCTTTTCTTTAGTTGAGACACTGCTCCTCATCACCTGGCTGCTTCTCTCCCTGTTGTCCATCCTGTCTGGCAGTGGTGTAGCTAACCATTTCTGTCCTGTCCTTCTTGAATGTCCCCAAAGGCCCATCGTGAAGGGCGAGGTTCCTAGGGTGGTGCAATGCGAGACAGAGATGTTAAGAGGAGGAGACTTTGGGAAATCCCTAGGTGATTAGGGGGCATGCCCCTCTAGGCACAGCACAGTTCTGTGCCCTTCTCCTCTTCTGATTTCATGACCATGAAGTCGGGAGTTTTGCTCCACATGAGTTCTTACTGTGTTGTCCTGCTTTCCTAGAGACCCAGAGGCAATGTGTCCAGTTGACTATGAACTGGAAGCTCAGAAGTATAAGTCAAAATAAACCTTTTCTCTTCATAATTTACTTATTCCATGTATTTTATTATAATGATGGAAAGATGTTTAATACCATCCTGTGTGTTTTGATTAGGTTCAAGCTGTATTTTGTTTTCTATACTTCGCTTTCAGTGCCTCTATACGCTTAGTGTAACAGTTTGGGTATCTAATGACTACTAAAGGCTTGTGTGAGAAGGCTTGGTTCCCAGATGGTGGTATTAATGGAGATTGAAGAGATTTGGGGAGGTGGGATCTAGTTGGTAGAGGTAGACCACCAGGATATGCTTTTGAAAGAGATGTGTTTCTGTCTGTCTGTCTGTCTGTCTGTCTATCTCTTTCCTGGATGCTATGGAATGAACAGCTTTGGTTGACTCTGTGTTTTCTACTATGTGGTGTCCAGGCCATCTGAAACCTAAAGTGATGGAGTAACCATGTACCCCGGGGCTTGTGAGTCCAAATAAACATTTCCTCCCTTTAACCTGTGTATCTCAGGTATTTTTTTTATTAATGAATTTCATTCTTTAACAATTTCACCCATGCATGTATGTGCTACGGTTATTTTCACTTCCACTCTCTCCTGCCTCCCCCTCTCTCCATCCACCCCCTCCTAAGCCCCTTTCTCATATTCATGACTTTTTGGTTTGTTTCGTGACCCAATGAGTTTAACCAGGGCCATGTGTGTGACTGGGTTTGAGCTCTCCACTGGAGCATGAACACAGCAGGGGGTGCACAAATGAAGACAGCGACTCTCCCTCTCCCAAAGTCTATCAGCCACTAGCTCAGCAGGGAGGCGTAGGGCCCATGAACCCTTCCTTATCCACGCTATCTTGGGTATTTCCACATAGAAGCAAAAAGCTGATTACCATACTTACTTACCTATTATCAGACATCATTTCTTTTATAACTACTATTAGTGTCTTGTTTTATTTTATCCATTCTTTATCTTTTAAATGGACTCTGCTTGATTAATCTAGTTGATGCTCTCATTGGAATTTTTGTTCTATTCACATTTAATGTAACCACGATTTACATGGGCTTAAATCTGTAATGCTTACTACGGTTCAGTAAATATTGCTCATAAGGTATGTATTAAACACCCAGTTCCCAGCCAATGGTGCCATTTCAGAGTTTCTGGAAACTTTAAAAGATGGAACCTGTTTGAAAGAAATTGGAATTTGGTTCTTGATTACTGTTTTGCTTTTGGTGCCTTCCTGCTTCAGAAGTGAAGGCTCTCTGCTAAAGACCCCATTTCTGTGGTATTCTACCCATGCTTAGGGGGCCAAGCAAGCATGAGCTGATCTTTCAGTATGTTCAAGCCCCAATGCATCCTCTTATAACTTGATTCTATGCAACTGATCCCAGAGATAAAGAAAATGCAACATGATGCTGTTCTAAAACATTGTTCTAGAAGGAGGTTAGGGAAGTGAAAATCCTACTTTCATTCTCTTTTTGCTAGCCTGGATTAGTCACCATGTAGACAAAAGTGAGTATCTTCACCCTCTGCCCTATACACCAAAAAAATGGGTTCTATTGTTTCTAGTTTGCTTTTTATCCTGTGTCTTTTATTTATTTTTTGATTAAGAGTTTAGTGATCTATTTTTTTTTTTAAGTGCTGTCTCTGTGCTTATGTATTTATCTGGGAGATTTCCACATGCACATTTGACTCTCAGATTTGGTGCCTGGCTGCAGTAATGCAATGATGGAACGCACTCTGTGTTGCATCTCATTACATGGAAGCATAAGAAACTTAGCATGCCCTGACACCTACCTGACGTCTGTGCTTGGCCGACATGTCCTCCGTCTTTCTGTGCTTTAGGCACATGGGACACTATGGATTTATTTTTTAGGCAGCGCTTCCATCTTCTCGCCTTTCTTCCATCTCTTATTTCTGTGTGAATCACTTTTCTCATGCTTGAGAATCATTTTAAGGACTTTGTTTTGCATTTAAAATTATTTTTACTTTGCCTTCATTTTGAAGCAGTTGACTCCAGATTGTCAGTGATGAAATTCAGGACATACTCTCCCAAATATGTGACCTGGGCCTTTAAAAAGACCAACATATAGTTGTCCTCTTGGCTATGGGAAGTAGACAAAATGGCCGGGGAGAAAATTGAGATCTTGGAGGTGGGGTGGGATGGGAGATGGGGAGAGAAAAGGGAGAAGGGGAGAATGGGGGGAACTTGGGGAAAAAGGAGGATTGGGATAAAGGAAGGTTGGATAGGGGAGCACGGAAGCACAATTCTTAGTTAAGGGAGCCACCTTAGAGTTGGCAAGAGACTTGAACCTAGAGTGGCTCCCAGATGCCCAAGCCAAGGTCCCCAGTTAGTTCCTTGGGCAGCTGAGGATAGGGAACCTGAAATGACCCTAACCTATAGCAATACTGACGAATATCTTGCATATCATCATAGAACCTTTATCTGGTGATGGATGGAGATAGAGACAGAGACCTACACTGGAGCACTGGACTGAGCTCCCAAGGTCCCAATGAGGAGCAGAAGGAGGGAGAACATGAGCAAAGAAGTCGGGACCACGAGGGGTGCATCCACCCACTGAGACAGTGGAGCTGATCTATTGGGAGCTCACCAAGGCCAGCTGGACTGTGACTGAAAAAGCATGGAATAAAACTGGACTCTCTGAGCATGGCGAACAATGAGGGCTGATGAGAAGCCAAGGACAATGGCACGGGGTTTTGAACCTACTTAATGTGCTGGCTTTGTGGGAGCCTAGCCAGTTTGGATGTTCACCTTCCTAGAAATGGACGGAGAGGGGAGGACCTAGGACTTACCACAGGACAGGGAACCCTGACTGCTTTTCGGACTGGAGAGGGAGGGGGAGAGGAGTGGGGGGAGGGGGAGAAGGGTGGGAGGAGGGGGAGAAGGGTGGGAGGAAGGGGAGGGAAATGGGAGGCTGGGAGGAGGTGGAAACTTGTTTTTTTTTTTTTTCTCCTTTTCTCAATAAAAAAATGGAAAAAAAAAAGACCAACAGAATGCTGGGTGGTGGTGAGAATGCCTTTAATCTCAAGACTTGGGAGCCAGAGGCAGGCTGATCTCTGTGAGTTCGAGGCCAGCCTGGTCTACAAAAACTAGTTCCTGGATAGGCTCCAAAGCTACAGAGAAACCCTGTCTTGAAAAAAACAAAAACAAAACAAAAACAAAAAACAAAAAACCCAACAGAAGCACTCTGATTTTCCTGTTGTTCTCCCTGAAACCAGTCATAGGATTCTCCCCTCTCTCTGAGAGGCCTCCCTGAGCCTCTGAGAGAAAAGGAACAGCCCCTGTTTGAAGGGGAAGGTTCTGGAGAAGGCTCTGAATGGGCAGGCCTGGCTTTTCCCAGCCTATGACCAGCAGCTCACAGCTACTTTCTTGACTGTCTTTCCCCTATGGCAGCAATGCCTCATCAAACAGCCTCAGCTCACTCAGGCCTTACTGTTTCTTCAAGTCTTTATTTTCCTATGAGAGCTTACACTAACTAAATTTGTGTGTTCTTCTCTGCTTTTCCTTTCCTTGGTGCTGGGATCAAACCCAGGGCTTTGTACACAACGGCTAATCAGCCGTCTCTGCTGAGCTGACTCCCCCGATGCTTGGTCGTGGGCTCTGGGCCTCTGCAATGAAGACAGGAAAGGATATTTCGGTTTTGTTTTTCTTCTCCTTGCATCGGTTACAGCTGTTCAAAAGCTGGGTATGTTTCATTCACAAGCACACCCTGTATATCAAGCTCATTCTTATAATGTATAATGTATCACACAACACTTTCAAATTGCCCTGCGATGTGCCCACTGTGGGAATGCCCAGCAAGCTTGCCAGATGTTGAACAGAGCAGGCCTTTGGAACAGTCACTTAGGCCTCAGCTTCCTGAACCACAGGCTGAGTCTGAGCCAATTAAGTTTCTGCCCCATGAAGGAAATCGAACTCAGACTGCTCAGGGTACAAGCAGGGATTGAGTATATATAATATATATGTATATATTGAATTGAATATTGATTGAATGTCTATATCTACAGTCAGTTTCTCCTGACTTGCAGAAATTGCCTCTCTGTCTCAGTGGTCAGAATTGGAGTAGCAGTGGTTGGAGTCAACTAACACAACCATAAAGTTCCATTTACCGAGTGCCTACTCAGTGCCAGGCACTCACAAAAATGTCAGGTGTGCACAATCTCTTTCCTCTTCCCTGTGCATAATTGAGCACCACCCCCCTCCACTGCCTGCCCACCTCCCCACCTCCACTGCCTGCCCACCTCCCCCCTCCACTGCCTGCCCACCTCCCCACCTCCACTGCCTGCCCACCTCCCCACCTCCCCACCTCCGCCCTCCACTGCCTGCCCACCTCCCCACCTCCCCACCTTCACTGCCTGCCCACCTCCCCACCTCCCCACCTCCCCACCTCCACTGCCTGCCCACCTCCCCACCTCCCCATCTCCCCACCTCCCCACCTCCCCGCCTCCACTGCCTGCCCACCTCCCCATCTCCACGGCCTGCCCAGCCAGTGTTCTGTACACTGAGTGTATTTTGGCTGCTCTGAGATTCCCAGTCAGACAGTAGTCAAAGGCTGGGATTGTAAATTTTTTTTTGTCACTCGACAACCTGTAATGGTTTCTCTTACACATCAGTTACTATCTGTGATGAACAATACTGAATATTTAGAACTAGACTCACCTAGGAGACAGCTCTGCGCATGTCTGTGAGAGAATTTCTAGATGGCGTTAAATATATAGAAATGCAATGCCTCAGTCTGGGGGCCCAGAGTGAAGGAAAAGGAGCACAAGACCCAAGTGAAGGAACCCCTCTTTTCTGTTGCAGATACAATGTGAACATCTGCAGCCCATTCCTGTTGCCTGCCCATCACTATGGTGAATGGTATCCTCAAACTGTGAGCTAACATCAGCCCTTTCTTCCTTAAAGTAGGACATTTTGTCAAGGCAGTAACTGGGAACACTCTGTTCTAGGTTCTGGAGGTAGACGGCCCAGGAACACGGTGGCCATGTCTTAGCAAATGTGCTCGGCAAAGTCCTTGAAGAGGTTAAAGTCTGAGCCAAGAGCTCAGTGCAGTGAGAAAGTGCAGTAGGAAAACCCAGAGAGAGAAGTCCCTGGTGCAGAAAAGCCCCCAATGGAGGCATGCTTGTTTCACTCCAGAAAGAACAGAGAGGGGCTGGGGAGGGCTCGGCTGATATGGTGTGTTTTGTACAAGTGTGAGGACCAGAGTTTGGATCCTCGGATCCCACACAAAAGCCTGGGTGGCATGAAGTTTCTTATAATCTCAGTGCTTGGGAAGCAGAGACGGGGCATCCCTGGGCAAGCAGATTGGCTAGACCTGCATGAATCGGCTTCAGCAAGAAATCCTGCCTTCAACATAAAGTGGAACATGACTGAAAAAGACTCAGTATCAATGTCTAGCCTCTCTGTTCCTATATCCCATATACATGAGAACAAATACATACATATATATTATGTGTGTATATATATATATATATGTACAACACACACACCACCACCACTACACACTCATATACCTACCACACACACATGCTATAAACCACACCTTCCACATACTACATAACACATGCATGCGCGTGTGTGCACACACACACACACACATACAGACACACACACACATACAGACACACACACACACACACACACACACAGAACAGAAAGGCCTGTGGGACTGAAGTATAGCAGACGAGGAGCAAGGTGATGAGAAATGGCAGGAAATGAGGTCAGTCTGGCCCTTAGGAGCAGGAGTGCAGTGTTGAGGTCATTTTTGGGTCTGTTAAGAGACCTTACTGAGTGATTGATATTTTAATAATTTTGACCAAAAATATTCTTGTCTTTTTATTTTTAAATGTGACTAACATACACTTTTGTTTCAATAGGGCCTATTAATTATTATTTTTAAAGTCTGAACATGAATTTATCCTAAAATAAACCCTAGGCATTGTTTGTGAGTTGGGGTCAAATTGTCCTAATGTTTGAAACCTCCTGGAACACGAAGACAGATGTCTCTGTTCTATCTGGTTGCTATGAGGACTCAGTAACCAAACATACAAAGAGTTAGGATTCAGCGCCCTGTCCAGCACTAAGTGATTTTTGTGGCCAGAGTGTAAGACAGGAGGGAGTGGAGGTGAGGCTTCCTCTAAGAACCCATGATGGACACGAGAGTACTGGGTAGCAAACAAAATGGATGATATCTTTTCCCCCAACAGCTGATTTTGCTCAGCCTTTCGGAGGATGTGGAGATGGACACTGAGCGTGGGACTACTCTTGGGAGGGTGAAGGCAGAGCTTATGGGAGGGGCAGGAAGCAGGAATTCCTGGCAGAATCACTGCAAGATTCCCTGTGAGACATGATGGATGCTGTGCCCCGTACAAATATTTCCCCCATTGCACAGATTGTCTCTTCGCTCTGGACTACTTCCCTGACCCATGAAGAAGTTGTTCAGACATCTTTTATTTGTCTAATCCTACTTGGGCTTTTGGGTGCTTATCCAAAGGCCAATGCCTAGTCTCCTGTCTTCATAGTTGCCTTCTGTTCTCTCCTAATAGCTTTGAGCTCTCCATTGGAGCTGGTCGGACACAGCAGGGGGAGCACAAATGAAGACAGCGACTTTCCCTCACCCAAAGACTATCAGCCACAAGCTCAGTAGGGAGGGCTAGGGCCCATGAACCTTTCCTTATCCACGCTATCTTGGGTATTTCTGCAACTAGATCTTACATCTAAGTCCTTAATCTATTTTGAGATTGCTTTTGGATATGGAGTGAGATAAGGATCTAATTTAATTATTCTGCATATGGATAGCCTGTTATTTTCTCGCCCTTTATCAAACAGATTATCTTTTCCCTATGGGTGTTTTTGGGCACTCTTGTTGAAAACCAGTGGACTGTAAATGCCTGTACCCATTTTGGGGCTCTCTATGATTTAGTTGACCTGTGTATCTGTTTTTATGCCAGTACCATACTGATAAGGGGAATGAATGTGCAAAATATGTTTGACGTCAAAGTGAGACAATCAAACAAAGATACATTGAAGCAGGCAGTTCCCAAAATGAGACAGAAATGGCCAAATGGGCACATGAAAAAAAAAAACCTGCTCCAAATCCATCATCCCCAGAAAAAGGCAAACCAAAACAACTACAAGCTGTCACCTTGCTCCATGTGGGATGGCTACTGTAAAAACAAAAGCACAAGCAAAAACAGAAGCAGAGTCAGTGGCGAGGAGGGTGTGGAGAAAAGGGAAGCCCTGTACACTGTGGGTAGGACAGTAAATTAGCGCAGACATTTTCGAAAACAGCATGGGGGTTCCTCGAAGAGCTAAAAATAGAACTACCATATGATCCAGCAATTTTACTACTGGGCATATATTCAAGAATTACGAAATCAGGATGTCAGAGAGAGTGCCCTGCTGCCATGCTTACTGCAGCAGGCAGGACACAGAAGCAACCTAAGTGGCCTCCAGTGGACGGCAAGGAAGGAATTGTTACGTTTAGTTCTATGTTATCTTTAGGTATGCTTTACATAACAGAATACTATCCAGCTCTATAAAAGAAAGAGATCTTGTCATTTGCAACAACATGGATGAACTGGAAGGATATACCAGTAATTAAAAGAAGTGTGGCACAGACAGAAAATCTCTAATCTCTCATTCACATGTGGAATCTGAAAACAATGAACTCATTGAAGGGTTGAATGAAGGCTGCGGAGGACCAGGAGTAGGGAGTTGGAGATAATGGGAGGATGAGAGCCTGACCTTGTTCTTTGTGGGAGGGGGTGGAATGGGATATTTTTAGGAGATACTGATAGTCCTTGCTGGGAGGAAGAGAGTGTGAGCTGACTCTTTGCCCTTTCTAGAAGGCTTTCTGCACCTGCTGATCTTGCCTTCACCTTGAGAGTCTTAGATCAAGGAGGGCCCCTCGCCCTGGAGCCTGCTTCCCCTGATTTCCCTGGCGCTCCCTGGCTCACTCCCTAACTTTTCTGTACAGATGCTTTTCTCTTCTCGAAGGACAGCAGGGTCGCAGACCCTTCCTCTGGCTGCAGACTCAGCCAGCTGCACACCTTCCCCCACCCCTACACTTTCCAAACAACTGCTTAAGCCCCCAGGTGCCTCTGTTTTCACTAGCCACCATTCATTCTTTGCAATTACAAGATCCTGCTGCGAACACCAATCCGCATTCCCTTAACATGGGAACAGCACGTGCCCATAGTAAGAATGCACCCCACTGTTCAGACTTACTGTTTCAGGATCATGGTTTCTAAGAGAGCTGGCTCTGGTGTTCCTAACCAGCCTAGAGGCTACTGCATGGCCTGTGCCTTTGAAAACTCGTTATTGATTTTGATCTTCACGTGACATCTCACCATAAGATGTCTAGAAAACAGAAGCAGGCCTGAGTCTGAGATGGGTTGGAGAATGACCATACTAATTAAGTCAACGCCTTTGGGTTATAGAGCGGGGCCGCCCATCTAGAGTCTGTTGTCTGCAGGATGCTGTTTAATAAACTGCATCCCCGTCGGCCATGCTGCTCCAGGCTGGTGCACATTCCATTCAGGCTGCTTCTCAAAGGCAGCAAGACCTGGAGCAGGGGAGGAAACAGAACCAAACCTGAAGGCTGGCAACCGAGAGAGCGAACAGAGTAGCCCTGCCCAGGCCAGCGCCGCTGTCCCTTTCACTGTGGGCCCAGATTCTGACACTCTGGGAGCTAGAAGGGCTAGAAACACACCCCCATATGTGAGGAGTGTCATAGACACAGCACACAAGGCTTTGGGACGAGAAAGCTCCATGTTAGCACCGTTACATCACACCAGCAGCCACCACTGCGAAGGCGAACACACAGGGCTTCCTGGTTGTCAGGCCCTGCCCCAGATGCTTTATTCACGGTAGCTTGTTTAATTCTCACAACCCCTGTGAGAGCATTTGGAGAGCAGAGGCAGGTGGATCCCTCGTATCAGCTGTGTCTACATAGTGAGCTCCAGGGCGGCCACGGAGATCTGTCTCAAAAACAAACCAAACGCCAACACAGATAACAACAGCATCAACATCTCTAAGAGAGAGGTACCATTACGGCTTTCATTTTAAAGAGGAAACTGAGGCCTAGAAATTTAGCAAGTTGTATGTGATTGTATGACAAAGGCCTCAGCTGGCCTCACAGGAGAGTGTCCCAAGGGATGCCACCCCAAGGGGGGGGGTATATATCTTTTGGTAAGGTGATATTCTTGAGCAGGGGACAGCTCTTGGGGACTGTCACTAAATAATGTTCCTGGCAGCTTCAGAAATACACACTATTCTGAGGAACATCTAAAACTTCACATCCTAGCTCCTAAAGGAGGTAGTGGCCAGGACTGAAGTGGTTAGATAGTCCAGTTGAGAAGGAAAAGGTTAGGCTGGTCAGGGAGACAAAAAATCAGGGGTAACTAGAACATGGTCTCTCACTCCAAGGTCCAAATGCAGGCTGTGTGCACCCACAGGAGTCTACCCTGGGTGCACAACCATCTATTGACCAAACTGAGTGAATATTGGCCGGAATGTGTTGGTGGAAAATTCTATGAAGACTAGGCCCAAAGTGGAACTTGAGTGTAATTATCAGAGGGAAGGAATTGGCTACTAGGACAAATGTCAAAATCAAGCATCAGGAGGCAGTTTGCTAAAAAGCTTCAAGAATTTCTGTTCTAATTTCTCTGCCCCTTTGAAATGTGGCTTCAGAGAACTTCCCATCAACAAGTATACTTCTTCTGGGATTTGTTTTGCTTTTCAGCTATGTTAGTGATGAAATTCAGGATTTTATATACTCAAACCAAGTACCCTACAAAAGACAGAGCCTGTTTGCTCACTTCTTGACTCGGTGCTGGTAGTATTACTTTGTGTTGGTTGATGGGAGGCAAAGGCAGTGATTCTGTGCCAGTTCTGAAGGTAAGCCCAAGAGGTCTTGAGTCTCCATTTCTCACGGTATACTTCCCCATCGTCCCTGTGACTTGTGGAGAAGTCAGCTGGGGAATGTGGGACAGGGGCTGGCCATCTTCACGAGAGCATTCAGACTTGCAAGATTCTAGCTGGCCCTCAAATGTATAAGAAACTCCAGCCAAGACCAGATAAGCCCACTCAAATCTGGACACCGTAGAATAATGAGCCGGACTGCTTTAAGTCACTAAATTTGAGAAAGTCTTTTACTTAGTGAAATCTGGCGGATACATGCTACTAGTATATACTCTTTCCCAAACTCTTGCATATATATGCTTGCTCTAGTCACTCCACCACAAGAATAAGAGATTATACAGACAAAAGTCTTTTCTGAGCAGATAGTTCATGAACAAGAAAAGGGCTGGAAAGCTTGTGCAACAAGCACTTTAGCACACTGAGCCAACCTGCCAGATACTGTGTATTGTTCTGCAGTCTACATAGTGGCTGCAACCAACCTACCTTCCCAATAGGAGTTTACCATTGTTCCCTTTGATCCACACCGTCACCAGCACTGCCTGTCTCTCGGGGGTTTTGAAAATAACCACAGCCTAGCAGGTGTGCATGGATAGTTCTTTGTGGTGTTGCTTTTGTTTTCCTGGTGATTGATGGTGTTAAGTATCTTTACACAGAAAACATCTATTTGGGTCCTTTGCCCAGTCTAAAGTCAGATTACTCCGTCTCATTATTTTTGCTATTAATTTTTATGCATTTTTATGTATTTTGTATAGCAGTAACTTATCAGATACTGGGTCTGCAACTAGTTCACATGTATCATTTGCTGTGCTGAATGCTCCTGGAAGTAGCTGCATGAATTCATTTTCAGTGGGTTGTGTGTGCGTTTGAGGTCCTCTGTATTCTACACATTGCCCTGATCAATGCCAAGAAGCCTTTGCCTTGTGCTTTCTTCGAAAAGATTTAGGGTTTCAAATCTTACATTTAAGCTTGTAATATATTTTAATTTTTGTGAGTAGAGTAAGCCCAGGGTTTTATCTCATTCTTTTATGCACACATATCTTGTTTCTCCAATGCCACTGATTGAAGACATCCTTCTCCATCGTGTTTAAGAAAACACAGTTTTGTCATTATGTCATGTATTATTTGACTATCCGTATTTGGCTTTATTTCTGGGCTCTTGAATCTGTCCAATTGGCTATGTGTATGTTTTATGCTATGGTCTTCCAAACTAGATTTTGTTGTTCAAATTGGAACTTCTTTCCTGTCAACATCTGCTTTTCCTTAACTGAATGCGGGGGTCTAGCATTGTGGAGGCAATTCATCTCAGATTCCCACCCACACCCAAATCTAAGCTGTCTACATGTCAAATGAAGCCTACAGTCCGTCACCCCTGCCACCGTGTGTGGTTTCTTTGGTCAGTTAATTAGTTTGTTGGCTTTCCCTAGCTATGTAATGACCTTCTTGTTGCTCCAGCATTTACTGAAACTGTGCTGGGCAAACTGAGTTCTATCAGTGGTTTTATGGATATGATTTCATGAATGTCCTCATTTTTCAGTGAGTTAAAGAGAGACTTAGAAAAGGTGTAGAGCTCTCCCAAGGCCACACAGCTATTGAGGGACACAGACAAAGTCATCAGGAGGCTTTAGGTTTCATTTCTGTGTTCTCACTCTTAGGATTAGTGATCATCCAAGCCAGGGGCTTCTGCCTGGATACATGGCCCTTCCAAAAGAATGATGGGAATTAAAGTCTATAAAAGAGAGGCACTGGATAGCTGGATTAAAAAAGAATTTATCTCTTTTCTTTTTTATTGATTATAAATTTTGTTGTTTGACAATTCATACATATGTATAATATATTCTCATTACTTTTGTCCCCCCATCTTATTTCCTTCCCACCCGTATCAATCACACCTCCTCCTTACCAATCCCTTTCCCAGGTTTGTGACTTGATTTTATTTTGAGATTCATTTACCTTTAGGCAAAATTTGAGATATTGACATGAATTATGGAACAGTAAAATTATATCTCATTTTAATAATGTACACTGCTGATATTATATAGCAAACAATATTTTGTATTTTGTCATACCACACTCTTTAACAAATTGGATGGCACAGCTATTGAAGGATCAGTTTCTTGAAGTATGCTTCTGTATTTGGGGTTGTTTAACTGGCATCAGAATAATGTATGTACACACAGTGTGTGAGCAACCCCCTCATGTACACTGTAGTCATACACATACACACACATGATCACCACACCTACAAACATGCAAACACATTGATAAATGAATGTATTTGAAGAAAGAAAATTATTTAAATTTAAAGGTGTGTCATCTATTTTGAATTAAGTGCTTGCATCATAAGAGATAGAGATTCAATTTCATTCTTCTGAAAGTGGAGATCTGTTGTATGTATCAACAAAGATTTTTTGAAAGGGTCTACAGTAACTCAAGAAATAAAACCAAGAATTGACATGTGATTGCATAAAATTGAAAAAACTCTGAACACTAATGGAAACCACTAATTGAGTGAGGAGATAGCCTACAGGGAGGGAGAACAATCTTTACTAACAGAGTATTGAGGCCCAGAATACATAAAGAATTTAACAAATTACCAAATAACCAAAGTCCAATAAATTAATGGGTAATGAAATACACTGTTCTCAGAAGAAGAATTATCAAGGGCTGATAAACAAGAAACTTAAGCCCCCCACTTGAAACTGGCTTTAAAAAGAGGTTCTGTCGGGAGAACTCATTGGCCTCCTGTGGAATCCATAGGGAAGTGGGCAACAAGACTTCAGACCTGCAGGAATGTGGGGGTCAGCGTGGGAGTCTTCTGCACCAGCATTCCTTCAGTGGGCGTTCTCAGCCCGACTCCAGGCTCCGCTGTTTAGGGAGGGTTTCAATAGACAGGAGATCTGCAGGCCAAGCTGGGGTCACCACTACCTCTACTCTAAACATAAATACTTATGGTAGTGGTCACTCTTTCTCTCTCCCTTCTCTCTCCCCCTTCCCCAACATCTTTCTCGCGGGTGCAGTTGGTAAACAGTTGGTAGCCTGAGAGCAGTTCCTCTCCCTGTCAGCTAAACCTCTTTCTTCAGAAATGGAAACTATTGGATGTGAGTTTCAGATGTCACCTCCAGCTTCCAGAGTTTTCCTTCCTGGGCATCTCAGTGTGTTTTCTTCCTGTGCTCTGTGCATCTGGTCCCATCTTTTGTGAATTCTGTTACCTTAGAAATTGGCATCTGCCACTTTTCTTCTGACTTCTACTGCTTTGAAGAAATTTACTCAATTTTGATTCTTTAAAAATGATTTTTATTGTTAGGCATCAAACCAGGGGCCCCATGCATGTTAAACCCGTGTTCTTCCATTAAGTTATACACATTCCAACCCAGGGCCACATGCATTTTAAACCTGTGTTCTGCCATTAAGTTATACACAATCCAACCCAGGGCTCCATGCATGTTAAACCCGTGTTCTGCCATTAAGTTACATACATTCCATTCCAGGACTCCATGTATGTTAAACTCATGTTCTGCCATTAAGTTACACACATTCCAACCCAGGGCCCCATGCATGTTAAACCCGTGTTCTGCCATTAAGTTATACACATTCCAACCCAGGGCCCTATGTATGTTAAATCCATGTTCTGCCATTAAGTTATGAAGTAATAAGGGCGGCGGGGCTGTGTCCCCGGCACCCTGGCCGCCTGCTCGGCTAGCTTATGCCCCAAAATAATTACATGGACACTGTATTCATTTAATCACTGCTTGGCCCTTCTGCCCTAGCCCTTACTGGCTAATTCTGATATCCCAATCAACCCATCTCTAATAATCGGTGAGCACCGGTCTTACCGGGAAGATTCTAGCCTAGTCCATCCTGGGTCGAGCTTCATGGCGTGTGTCTGCCTGGGAGCTGGGAGTATGGCGTCTCCATGAGGCATCTGCTCCCGAGAGCAGAGCAGTGGAGTCTCTGACCTCACTTCCTCTTCCTCCCAGCATTTTGTTCTGTTTACTCCTCCCACCTATCCTCTAACCAATAAAATGGGCCAGGGCAGTTCCTTTATTAGCCAATGACCTTCCTCCATCATTTCCCCTTTTTCGGTTCAAACAAAAAAAAAAGGCTTTAACTTTAACATAGCAAAATTACACATAACAAAACAGTTATCAAGTAAAAGTTACAATAATCTTTATCATAACTAAGGAAAACTATAACTATAACTAACTATTCTTAACTCCATCAAAGACTCCAGAAAGATATAATACTACCTAAGCAAACAAGATAAAAGCAACTTTTAAAACTCTAGAAATGACAGCGACATCTTGCTGCCTGGACAGTCACCCAAAGTTCCTCTGTACCGTTGGGGCATCCATCTTCAGCCTTCAGGCCCATGGTATCCAGCAGACATTTCCATAAAGCAGGAAAATTCAAAGTCAGTTCAGTCACTATCTGTTGTGTCCTGCAGAATGTCTCGCAGACTCTTTCATGAATCAGGAACCCCGAAAGATCATCTCACCTTAGGCAAGTTCAGTAGTCCTCTCTCTGTGGGTTCTCTGTGTCCAGTTTATGCCATAGTCCAGGCAAGAGCAGTTTCTTGCCCAAATGGCTATCAAACTCCATAAGGTGCCTCTTCTATGCCCATCTTCCTCTTGAAGTACATTGGTGCTGCCAGGAGCAGAGTGTCTCATTGTCATGAAAAGTCCTCAGTTATTAAAACATTCAATGTCCTATTCTGCAATCTTTGAAAGACATGAAGAATGTCTATCTATAATATATCTCTATATATCTAGAAAATCTAACTAACATGACTACAAGCTTTACTATTATCGATGATTATCCATTAACAACCTATATTTCTTAACTATACATTACATTTTAATAATGAACTACACAATCACAATACCTTAATCAATATCAGAAACACTTATACATATAACAAAATTGACCTTAAATCTCTATCAATAAAGCAAAATCTATACTAATGTAAATTATTCATATCTATATCATATCTCCCTTTAAATGTAAAAGAACGTTTATAAACCATATTTGGGAACATGGGCGCAGTTTTTTCTCTCCAAACTGCTTCCTGCTGAATGGGGGCGTCGTTAATTAGGTCTTTCATGGTATAACCTGTGTGCTAGCTTCATCTCAGTTGGCAGTTGAGCGAAGCAATTTTTTGAAGGCGTGCACAGGAACCATTCAGGAGGGCGTGGTCCATCATACCAAATCGGAATAGAAGAAGTGAACAGCGTCTCATCCTCTGTGAAAACAAAATAAGAAACTCCTTTCCAAAGCATCATATCCTTAGATCCAAATTTACAATATCTATGTTGGATTAGTTCAGAAGCATTTATAAACAAATATCTTTTAGTAGCTTTTGCTCTTTCCTCAGCATTCAAATAATTCAAAGAGAGCATAATAGCATACAGTATCAAAATTATCTGTGTATTTTCCATCTTTGTGCAGCTTTGTTTTAACCTCTATTTTGTTTATTTTTACTTTTAACTCTTTGCTTTTTGAGACAGGTTCTCTGTATCTTTGACCTGAAGTAACTCTGTAGACCAGGCTGTCCTTGAACTCTCAGAGATCCGCCTGTCTCTGCCTCCCAGGCATTCGGGATTAAAGGTGTACACTACTACACCTTGAACTCACAGAGATCTGTTTGTCTCTGCCTTCTAGGCACTGGGATTAAAGGCGTATGCTACCACACACAACTCTCTTTCTTTTTTGTTTTATACTTTAAGAACTTCAACTTTTAGTCTGTATATATTTTTAACACATTGTAAACCATTTAAAAATTTTTTTTGTCTTTGAATCTCTCTTTACTGTATATCTCTCTTTTTCTGACCATATGAGTCTTTAATTTACCAAGTAATGTCAGTAGGATTAAAGGCGTGGCTTTGTCAGCTAGATCCAGTCCATTTCTTAGCTTTCCAGCCTCATGGCTGAGGTACTGGCTGTAGCCAGCAAGCGAGCTTCAGCAGCCTGTGCTAGCAAACCGCACAAACCATCTGCGTAAAAGAGTCAGAGTTTGTCCTGGCAGGACAGCCCAGAAAGCCGGCATTTTTAAACGGCGCAGCTTTTTTCCTGCTACGGCTGAAAACCGAAAAGCATGCGTTCAGCTTTTCGTCAACACCGTTTAAGTGTTTCGTGGCAGGACCTCATAATGAGCTGCAGGCTTTGAAGCTAAAGCTGAGTCAGGAAGCCTCTCTTAGATGAGGCGCTTGCTTGCCTCTAACAAGCAGAGCAGACCCGAGAACACAGCGAGTCTAGTTGCCATCAAACAAATCGTAGCACTTTACTCCAAATGTTCTATTCAAAAGCTCTGTCTCCCGCAGGAGCCAGACAGAGATCTCAATGGCGACACAGCCCCAGGAAGTCGCACTTAAAATGACACAGCGTTTTTTTTTGCTACTGTTGCCGAATCAGGAAATCTCTTTACAGCACGCCACCAACAAACAGCAAAAATCTGTGTTAAACTCTCTTTTCCTTATTTTTAAGCCTTCTCAGGTTTTTTAAGTGGGTTTAGCCCCACGTTGGGCGCCACCTGAAGTAATAAGGGCGGCGGGGCTGTGTCCCCGGCACCCTGGCCGCCTGCTCGGCTAGCTTATGCCCCAAAATAATTACACGGACACTGTATTCATTTAATCACTGCTTGGCCCTTCTGCCCTAGCCCTTACTGGCTAATTCTGATATCCCAATCAACCCATCTCTAATAATCGGTGAGCACCGGTCTTACCGGGAAGATTCTAGCCTAGTCCATCCTGGGTCGAGCTTCATGGCGTGTGTCTGCCTGGGAGCTGGGAGTATGGCGTCTCCATGAGGCATCTGCTCCCGAGAGCAGAGCAGTGGAGTCTCTGACCTCACTTCCTCTTCCTCCCAGCATTTTGTTCTGTTTACTCCTCCCACCTATCCTCTAACCAATAAAATGGGCCAGGGCAGTTCCTTTATTAGCCAATGACCTTCCTCCATCAAAGTTACACACATTCCAGCCCAGGGCCCCATGCATGTTAAACCCGTGTTCTGCCATTAAGTTATACACATTCCAGCCCAGGGCCCCATTCATGTTAAACTCATGCTCTGCTATTGAATGGCACACATCCTGACCCGAGTTCAAGGCTTTGTCTATGAAACTCAAGGAAGATACCCACAACAGACTTCACGTGGTGGCAGAGACTGCTGATCCCCTGGCGGCACTTGTCTGTCTAGATGAGGCTGCCGTGGAACACACAACACTTACAAGGGACAGACATTTGCTGGGTTCTTCAGCATACCGTTCTAGTCAGGGAGAGCAAACAGTGACGAGGACAACCGGCGTACACATGGCTTACCCACATTTGGGATGTGGAGGCAGGAGGTTGAGGGGTTTGCGGCCAGCCTGGGTGGCAGGAAACCCTGCCTCACCCAGTAAATAGAACGAGTTGGAAGACCTTTCCACTTGGGGCTAAGCGTCCACTCTGTGAGCCTGTGACTGCTTGATTGACAAGCCTCCGCACACAGGTGTATGTGTAGATATATTTCTATTTCTATTGTAGTTGTTATCCTCCCCACACCTTTTAGATAAAGATTTAGAAGAACAAACAGTTCAGGTTCACAGAGCCATGAAGAAGGTAAATGAGAGCTACAGACCCAGAGCCACCTCCTCTTGGTCTTACTCTTTCAACTGCATTCTGATCAGAGGCACTGTGAGACCCATCAAGACTTCAGAAGGCGGCGGCAGTAATTCGTAGATGGCATGCCACATTCCCAGTCTATTTCAGGGGTTCTTGTAGCGCAAACCCTCTTCCAAAAGGAATAATAGACACCAATTCAGAGTGCCTTCGACGAACCCTGCAGATCCTTCCATGTGAGCTATAATTAATAGAGATGCCAACTGCCAACTTACCAGAAAAACTCCAGCATCATAAATCTGTCCCCTGGCTTCTCACAAGAACTGATGGATGAGGAATTCGGCTTAAATATTTAACAATCAATAATTCAAATACCTATCCAGCCATTTGCAGGCTGGCATGTTTATAAATACGGGGGCTGCTCTAAGCGTGCATTTCATCTGAAACCTGCTTAGAGTGGAGCAGAGGGGTGGAAATGCCCTGTGTTCTGTGGGAGAAGCGGGGGGAGTACGTGGAGAAACGCTCCTGGCTTTGGCTCAGCTTGAATCTCCTGAATGTCCAGTTTCCGTCATGTACCGTTGTTCATGCCTTCCCAAAGCCGGTGGGCAAATCACCCACGGATAAGGTGCTGGGAGGCTCTGTCCTGTAGCCGGGGTAAGACGCCCCCGCCTGGTCGCTTTTGTATCTGCAGCTTCAGGGGCCTAATGTGTTCCATGCAGACAAGGGAGCTGTTCCTTCAAAGCTTCTCTCTCCTTTCCATCCCTTTCAAGTCTCTAAAATTCGGAAGGAGGCCCAGCCCTGGGCAGTCGTTCTGGCCTGGGGGCTAGATCTTGAGCGGTGTGACCAGATGTCGGAGGGGAGGGTTGCCATCTGATTTTGCCTGTTTCAAAGGAATCAAGTGTACCGTGAGCACGGGTAGCGGTGATTTATCTGTACTCCACGGTTATTAGATTTAGATGCTTGCTGATTTATTAAATTTCTCTCTCCTCTTCCAAGAGAAAAATGAAAGCAGCTCCCTTGGCCTAATGGACCGACACTTTGGAGTCACTTCGGGAAACAATTGTTGACAAGACCCACAACCTAAATCAGGACTCTGTCTCGCGTTGCCCTTGCATGGAACAGCCTCCGTTATTTGTGTTCCCATCAAAGTCAATAACTCACCCTTTCCAGAGAAGGGAGTGGGGCGTTGGCAAATTCCTATGACACTGAAGGGTGGAAGTGCCAGGTCTGGGCAATGAGCAGCCTGTTACGTCTGCCTCCCTCCGCCCACTCCCCGAACTGAGTGTCCTCCTGCTGTATAGCCCAAGGGGTCCCCAGGTTAAAGGGATCAACAGCTGCAGCCATATCTGGTTATCTTCTCTGTTCTCTTCCACTTCCGGTAGAAATAACCCGGTCAGGACTACGCTTTTCACAAAAGCAGGGAACTCTGAAATCCACAGTGGATGTGGAGAAGCAGGCGACTCAGCACACAGTGACAGAAGCAGCCGCTGTCTGCCCATCCCTTCGTACTGGAGAGTACGAAGAGCGCCTGTGAGTTCTTTGCGCCAGCCATCGTTGATAACTCCAAATGGCACATGTTCCGTTAATGAAAAGATTACCAGGCAGCGGCATATCTGGTGCGCAGCCTTGGCTCCACTCTGGGAAGTCCATGTTGGCTGGTGGAGAAAAAGAGGTCGGAGCGACGAAAGTCAAACTTCGCCCGAAGAGGCACAGCGATTGGGCTGTCTTGGATTTCGGTTTCAGTGGCTTCCGAGGAATGAATGAGTGCAAGACGATGAAAAGAAGAAGACAAAGGGAAAACAGAGGTGGTTAGGACTGTCGCAGGGTGCAATGTGGAATTTCTGGGAATTTGTCTAAAATACAGTAACGGTAGCAATTAGGCCCGGTCTGGTTAGATTTTAAAGCACATTTGCAATCCCTTTCACTGAGAGGCAGCACTGATCAGAAAGTTTGGAGAGGTAGTCCATTACAGGGGGAAAAGAAAACAGAAAATTCAGTTATAAATATATAAGCTACTAATGCATTTAAAGGAAAGTGGTCAGCATGCCCAGAGAAGATTGGGCAGGGAGGCTGTGCTGGGTTCTTGCTGAGCAGCAGCTCAGAATCCTGCCAGCACAATGTGCAGATGACGGAATGTAAAGCAGGCTGGGCAGAAACACCTTGCTCTGAGTGGAGGGGGGGGGGTAGGGTGAGGGGTGGTGTGGGCTTGAATGGAGAGCAGAGGTAAGGGCTGTCTTCTTATACTAGCCCGGGAAGTGCACACTGGCTGTTTAAAACATGAACTTAGTCGGGCAGTGGTGGCGCACGCCTTTAATCCCAGCACCCGTGAGGCAGGCGGATCTCTGTGAGTTCGAGGCCAGCCTGGTCTACAAGAGCTAGTTCCAGGACAGGAACCAAAAACGCTACAGAGAAACCCTGTCTCGAAAAATCCATAAATAAATAAATAAATAAAAAATAAAACATGAACTTACTTTTTTTTCTTGCAAGTTTCTTACCACTCTTGGAAGTAGGTGTCATCTTTACAGGGGTCAGAAGACCACACTGTCACTCACACATTCCCATCGAATTTGTAGAGCTGCTTTGAAGTCCATGTGTTTCAATATCTCCGGCTTTTTAATTCTTACAAATAAGTGAACCGGGAGCCCTGAAGATGAAGTTGGTACATAGTTGGACCTAGCAACCTTGTCCTTCCTAACTAGAGAACTCGCCAGTCTTTCACCCATGGTGGTTCTCAGTAGACTTTTAGAGAAAGGATCTTGTGCTACTCAGAGACTTGCAAAGATGTCTCCAGTGTGCCACCAAAACAGCACAGGGCGTAGAGGTGCTTGCCACCAAGCTTGGCCACATGACTTCCTTCCCTGGGTCCCACTTGGTAGAAGAACAGAACTGACTCCCTCAGGTCGTCCAATGACCTCCACACATGCATCTTGGCAAACGTGTACACACAACACACATACACATACATACACACACACATGGAGTAAATATGAAAAAAAGACAGTTGTAATAGACAAGCTAATTTTCCATTCTTAACAATTAGTTACGATGACGGATGAACACTGAAGACCTGGTCCTCACAGACCAAGCCATTTCCCACAGAAATCCAGCTTTCACTAACCCACCGTCAACATAACCCAGAGCTCCTGGTTTAAGGGTGGTTAAGTCTGCGGATGTATTGGTTGCATCAAACTGGAAGCCTCAAATTCACTTTCAACTGTAAGTCAAGTTTTGCATGCTGCTCTCAGGGTCAGAAAGTGTCAATACATATTGGGAATACAGTTTGAGGCCAGCAAAGGCCAGATTTAGATTAGATGGCTCTGTCTTGAAGGACAGAAACTTTGCAGCATTTTGGCAATTATTACTGAAGAACCACCCAGAGAGAAAGTATAATAGTTTTAAGCATAATTAGGATTCTATTTTAAGGGAAAAATCATAAACTTCCCATTTAATGCTGATGTTTGATCTACTGTGAAGCCGAAGAGGGAGAGGCTATTAGAAATATGCTAATCCCATCAAAACGCACAGAGTGATAAAACGAGGCTCCGTGGAGAGAGGCATTCATCCCAAGTATTAGCCAGAATAATAGCTATGAATATGAAGAAGAGGGGAGAATTATTCTGAGATTCAGTGATGTAGATCAGGCTGCTTCCTCCGCATTCCGCACAGTGACCCTTGCTTGCTCCTGTTCTAAGTCAAGTAGACTGAGAGCCCTCCCAGGGGAGGTAGCCCAAGGAACCTTCGTCCCCATGGGGATGTTTACATTCTCTCCTTACTAAAAATGGTGACTTTGTGATTTTAGCACATCTATAATATTTCATGTTATATATATATATGAAATATTATATATATATTCAGTATATAAAATTCACAAGTAGGCGTTTAAACAAGTATGTAGGAATCATCGGCAGTCAGATTCTCCGTAGTTGAGCTCAGACGGAATCAATTCAGTCGTGTTTAAGGGTGCACGTTTTGCTACCAAAACTCTAATTAAATTGCAGTGGGAAACTAAGGAACTCACAGTAGTTTCTGACACTCAGGTAGGTGGGCATGAATAGATAGAGTCCGAAGGGGATGGCCCAGACGACCTTCTAGTGCTGGTCTATATTCTCCTTAGGGAATAAGTTCTGACACCAGTGTGTCAAAGTGAAATTCTAGACACACTTTCCTTCAACGACTTCTTAGGAAAATACTAATGTGTAAACGTCTTCCCTTTTACTTAGGAATTAAGTTCTCTCTCTCTCTCTCTCTCTCTCTCTCTCTTTCTCTTTCCCCCCCCCACCTCACCCCCTCCCCATGTGGTCTTACTATGTTGCCTAGGCTGGTTTTGAACTTGAGATCCTTATGTTCCTGTGTAGCTGGAACCACACCCAGCTAAAATCACCATTTCCTTATTGAAACTTAATGAAGAAACTGAGTTGTACTTGGGAGCCACAGGGTTCCAGACATTTATATTTTTAAAAGTTGGAATGTCCCTCACTTACTACCCCAATACTGTGAGAGGACATGGAGGGAGGAACACACCCAATACCAGTCTCCTCTCCTCTGCCTCCCCTTGGGTTATATGTGTTGACTGTGTGGTATTTGAAAACTCTGTGTATAATAAAACATACTGCATTGTATTCTTAAAATGGATGAATTTCATGCTCTTTTCACTGTATTGCAATAAAGCTCTTACTTTTTAAAACACAGTCACAGGTACTCATTATGTATAGACAATACATAATAATTTCCAAGAGATGAAAACAGAACTACTCAGATCCAGGCAAGGGAGGCTCTTCTCCTGGGTCCTATACCTTAAGTACCATTTTTTGGCCATCCTGTCTGAGATGTTAGGAGTCCCTCGTAATACTAGGAGAACACTTAACTAGGTCACCAGTTTTCTATAACAGGCCACACCTTTGGTTTCAGGGGCTGTGAGGTCCCTGCCCAAATGTCCCTGATTTGTTTCTGTTGCTTGTGTGGCCATTTCATGTGTACATTTCCCACTGGTAATGACAGACCTTGTCTCTTCTAATCACAAATAGGCTTTTCATTGCGGTAGGGGTAGGTATAGATGAAAATGAAGATGGAGGTTGGGATGTCCAAGCTTGCCTATAAGACCTCTCAGCGCAGGATTGGTTTGGGGGTCAGGAGGACTTCTGTCTTTCTACTCTCTTCTTTTATTCTTGTTACAGGTTCCTCATATCCTGGGACTTCGAAGCCATGACTAAACAAGGTCTAAAATCAGCATACGTATCAGACTAGCCTGGTACTTTCCAGATACAGTGCTATTAATATTAGCTCTCACAACATAAATATGGCAATGGCTAACATGTATTAAGTGTCCCAGGCTTTCGTGGATACATTTAGCAAACGTAATGTCATTTAGTCCTCGTACCAAAGAGGGTACTATTATCCCAACTTTCTTAGTAAATATTGATGCTTGGTGAAGTTAAGTAAATAGTTGTGTGAGAATTTGGTCCTAAGACCATCTGCCAAAATCCCATGTGGCCACAGCTCCCTAGGAAGATTATCTTAGCAAGGAAGGACCATACCTCCTCTTACCGTCAGATGATTCTGAGGGTGACGCAGTGAGAACGAGGAAGGAGAGCTGCAGGGTTCCCCAGCAGAACAGTGTGCTATGTTCCTTCCATTTGGACAAGACCAGGTAGCACAGAGTGTGCTGTTGGAAAGCGAGCCATGTTGGTAGAGGACATTTTCATCTCTGCAGCCTGAGGCAATGGGATGTCAGTTATTCCTTCTAAAATTAATCTCTCTGCATCAGAGATATGGAGATTAAGGGTTCAGGGCACGATGGCTTACGCACAGATGAATTTGATTTGCTTTATGTTACTAAAATCTGGCTCACAAAGCGTTCCTTCCATCTAAGATCTCAGGGCCGTGGTGACTCAAAACCTACTGATGTGCCTAGGGGCAGCTTTCTTAAGGTTGCAAGCAAGACCTTCACATTTGCCAGTTTAAACTGGTTTTATAGCCACTGACCTCAATTCCAGCTTGAACTCAGCACACAGAAAAGTGATGATAATAAATGTATGTTAGAAAAATTCGTTGGCCGTTGGTATGTTGTCTTGTTGACTATCCCTTCTCTTTAACCGAATAAAAATTTTTGAGGAAAAATAAACATGTGTGAACAGGTACCCATCTTAGGTGCTATCCTCAGTCTATAAATGGCTGAGTTCTGTACATTACATTGTCCAAAGTGATAAGGTCGGAAATCAAATTGTTCCCCCAATGCCATTTTACGTAGCTTTTTCCCATCAATGTACAGGCGTTGGCATGCTGTCCCGTCCACATTCGCACATGGATTTTCCGTGAGTTTAGTCAGCTGTACAATTGTAGATCGAAGGACGCTTCTCCTGGCCTCATCCTCTCCACCTCTTCCTAGTAGTAGAGCCCAGATATCCATGGAGTCCCTTGCTTGGCTCAGGTCTCCTTTCTGGAGTGAAAGTCCTGTCCATTGTCTCCACAGGGACTCTATTTGTTTCCCCATTGTTCCCTTCGACTGTTTTGAGTCACAGGAATTTGTCAGGCTGGCCATGGGACCTAAGGTTGAGGATGGTTAAAGATGAGGAAAGCTTCTGAGATTCCCAGGAAACCACCTCCTCATCCATCTATGCTTACGGTGGAAGAGATCTGTCTTCTTTCTCTTGAGGGTGCACTGTGTGGGGAAGAGGCCTAGAAACATTACTGTGAGTGAAGCCAAGGAAGGGGATGAGGAAGGGAGAAAGGGGACCCTTAGAAGGATGGACTAGGGAGAAAGGCAGAGAAGCTCAAACAGAGCCACATAGCGGTGGCATCAGGATTGACTCTCAACTGTGTGGCTTCATTTGGGCTGTGCTGTTGTAGTGGGGTTATCTGCCTTTAGTTTGCATGTAAGAACCAAAGAACACAGCTTGAGGAACTCGTCAGAGCCTCATGCTAGAAAACACACACCATCAGTTAAAATCCAAGACTGCAGAGACTTTAAAATCACATCCATAATTTTTGTGTTTCTGGGGCTGGAACCCAGGTCTTCATACATGCTGGGTATGTATTCTACATGCTGGGTATGTGTTCTACGTGCTGGGTATGTGTTCTACGTGCTAGGTATGTGTTCTACATGCTGGGTATGTGTTCTACATGCTGGGAATGTGTTCTATGTGCTAGGTATGTGTTCTACATGCTGGGTATGTGTTCTACATGCTGGGTATGTGTTCTACATGCTGGGTATGTGTTCTACATGCTGGGAAAGTGTTCTATGTGCTAGGTATGTGTTCTACATGCTGGGTATGTGTTCTACATGCTGGGTATGTGTTCTACGTGCTGGGTATGTGTTCTACGTGCTGGGTATGTGTTCTATGTGCTGGGTATGTGTTCTACATGCTGGGAATGTGTTCTACGTGCTGGGTATGTGTTCTACATGCTGGGAATGTGTTCTACGTGCTAGGTATGTGTTCTACATGCTGGGTATGTGTTCTACGTGCTAGGTATGTGTTCTATGTGCTAGGTATGTGTTCTACATGTTAGGCATGTGTTCTATCACTGAGCTCTTTGCTCAGCCTCTGTTCTTTGATGCTTTCTCCAAAGATGAGTAAGAACAATGATTTTTTTTCCCTTTTCCCTCAGGAAAAATAAACAAACACTGCCTCCATTGAAGGTCCATCAAGCAGAGGCAGGCAGAAATAGAACAATACTACCACTGGAACAGAAAGAGTTGAACCAAAGCTACTAGAATCAATGGAATTGGACATAGCCAATGCTAGGTTTTCAGAAAAAGACCAACTAAAAACACTCGCTGATTCATTAAAATCCAGAGAAACCATTTTTAAATTTTATAATTAGTGGGGCTCTCAAAACATTTTTAATAACTGTGGAACAAATAAAAACATGGCAAAAATGAAGTATAAACTACTAAACTGTGTGTCTCAGCCACCACCTCCCCAACAATGGGGTGTTCTTTTTACTGAATCTCCGACAGATGGCCTTCTGCCTCTGTAAAGCAGAAATGTCCTGTTCATGAAAATGTCCCTGCCTCACGAGGTAAGTTTGCTTTTGTTTGTTTGGGTACAGTCTTTGGAGGCCAGCTCTCCCTGTACAGTTACAACCACTTGACCGGAAGCTATAGATAGAGTTCAGGATGGCCTTGCCCCGGCCGCCTTCTTGCCTCAGACTGCCAAGTGTTGAGATCATAGGTGTGCACCTCTTTGCCTGCTATAACTTTGGTTTTTAAATTACAATTTACTATAATTAATAAAAAACCCAAAATATACCTAAGAAAACCTAGTCATTACACACACACACACACACACACACACACACACACACACACACACACCTTTACTTTTATTTTAACTTTTAAACTTATTTTCTTAATATTTTATATTGTATTAAATTATACAATTCCTGTTTTTGACAAATGGCTTTTTTTTTGTTTGTTTGTTTTGGTTCTTCTTTGCCAGATGTAAGGGATGGTCAAACAGAATAAAGATGGTCCGATGTACCTGGTGGGGTAATGGGAAATGGAAAATCTTAGATGGAAACAGAGGGCACCTGTAGGAAATTATTTGCCATAGGTTGTTGATGGACACCTTCGTAAGCCTATGGAAAATGTATAGGAAGGCATTTTACAGGCTTTTGACTAAGGACAGAAGAACAGGCTTATGGACGAGGGTGACTTCATGGATGTGAGAGACTCATGCTGTGGCCAGCGAAAGGCAGCTGGAAGTAGACACCAGTGTTTGTTCAGTTGCTTGACAGAAGCCTGGACACTGCGGTGCCAACTTTAAACAGAGTTGAGACATCATAAATTCCTTGATATGAATAAAGGGAAAGAGTCCAAGGACCCTGTGAGATAGGAAGACTGGAGAGAATTTATCTCTCCTCATTCCCTGACTATGTCTCTTGGGAGAGAACAGAGAATACGCCTTTGGCCATAGGCTGGAGAAATACTTCCGGGGTGGTGGGGATGAGGCCACAGGACTGCTCTCAGCGATGGGCTCCCTGGATGCAGTGGGATTTAAACGGCTCCGAGCCTCAGGGCCTACATAAGAACTCTTCAACAGCAGAAGGCTGAAGGGCACCTTTTCTTGCCCCTTCCCAGGCGCACGTTGCTTTCATCTAGGCAATGAGAATTTTCCCGTTTCAGTTTCCTGGATTCAATTCTGAATCTTGAACAAGTAAGTAGGCAGAAGTAAGAAGTAAGAAGGCAGAAGGTCAGATTTTCTCAGCCACCTTGGGATAAGCACCCACCTACTCAACCTTACTTTGTTTAACTTTTCATGTTTTGCAAAGCTAAGTGGGATCAAATCTTGCCCTCAAATTTCATGCCCTCAGCAACTTGTGAGCTAGACCCCAACCATACTGTCCTTGATTTAGCTCCCTAGCTGATCCAAATTTCTCGACCTTGGAACTTTCCCGGTGCTGTTTACTGAAGATGTTCACTCATCCATGCCTGGATTAACTACACACAATCTATAGGTTTCAGGAGCAACAGCTCTGTCTTGTTGGGTTTTCCCTCCTACGCTCTGTTTTTGTTCCTAGGGGGAACCTCATTAGAAACTCAGTGTTAGTTACAACCGTGTTTGGCAGTCTTCTGTCTGCTTCTACTCCTATACCCTTACACGAGGTGTGAGAATAGCTTCGTTTCCCATGTCTGCTCAGAAATTGTTCTATCTATCTACCTATCTATCTATCTATCATCTATCTATCTATCTATCTATCTATCATCTATCTATTTATCCATCTATCTATTGTGTTCTGATTACGTTTCTTCACTTCTGTAGTGAGAGTATCTTAATAAATAGAAATCTATAAAGACATTTTTAGTGAGATCCTAGCATTTTCAATAAGGATTATCATAGCAATAACAGCAGTCTTGCTTTGAATGTTCCTCCCTGCCAAGCCATCACATATAGACTGCATGTGTGTGACCTGCTTAATCTGCCAAACCTAAAGGTTTATAGACTTCATATTCCTAAATTACAAATGTGTTGGAAGCATAGAAAATGAAGTCAACCTCTTCAGAGTCTCAAGGCCAGTATCCTGTACCCTCAGAACCTAGATCCAGGCTTTCTGACCCAAAATCCTGTGGTAAGCTTTCTTACACTCAACCAGTATTCTTGCTGATATATGTTAGGTTGTATCTAAATTTGGGCACCTGTGGACACTGGAATTCACCCCCTTATCTCCATACAGTTATCCAATACTATCTGAAAATATTTAGTCTTTTTTCCGCTAGACTGAACACCTTTCACCATCAGTGTGAGAATGTTCTTGCACTTTTTGATATACTCAGATCTAATAGACAAAGTTGAAAGATTTTACAGAAATACAGGATGCTGTGCTTAATTTGTACTTCATAAGGAACACGTCATTTAGTATGCATGAGATGTATTTCTGCATAGGATAAGCTTCATGCAATATTTGCAACACATGCTAAGAAGGACCATAGTTATCTGCAATGAAAAGTGTAGTTCTAATTTCAGCTTAATTGAATGTACTACATTTATTTGGTCATGTTTAGGAGAAAAAGAGTCTTCCATTGTAAATTTCAGTACTCAGGCTTTCGAGATATTACCGGGGTGAGGGCACCTGTTGCCAAGTCTTGTCAATCAGAGTTCAATTCCCGGGATCCACATGATAGGAGAGAACCGACTTCCAAAAGTTGTCCTCTGACCGCCACATAGACGCCCCTCCTCCAACTGAAAGCAAAATAGTGTTTTGTCTCGCCTTTCCATAAGCAATCATTGCAAGTAAGTTCTGGAGACTGTTATTATAAAAATGTGGGTTTCCGGGCACCAGTTAGGGCACTATCAATGCTCAGATAGGAGAAGCAGGTAAGTATCCCCTTAAGAGCCTTAAACATGAGTAGGCTTCAGCTCCTTTAAGGCTAATTGTTTCAGGTCTATAACCAAACACAAGCAGTGCAGATCACAGGTGACCCTGGGGGCTGCTGCTGCTGCTGGAGCCTGAGGTATCAAGCAGAGAGTGACGAGAATGGAAGTGCTTGGGGGTTATGGTAGGCGTTGAGCCATGAATGTGGTCATGGCTCTTATATGCCAGGCTAGTCAACAGAACGCAGTTTTAAATGGGGCAGTGTATAGTGATTTCCCGTAAATTGAAGCAATCCCTTCAGGGAGGAGTGGGGAGGCTTGAGAAACTCATGAAGCAGACAAACTTCATGTGTTTGGGAAAGCTGAGATGGTTCTCCCAGGGCCTTCCCCAAGGGTATAGAAGCAGTGAGCAGTTACCAGGAGAGACTCTGCCCACCTGAGTTGCTGAGAAGAGATTCTCCAAGCTCTCGGACTACCAAAAAGTAGTGGAGAGAGCTCCAGAGATGTAGATTTTGTGAGTTGCCGCTGGTGCTGGGGTGGGCTTTTCAGTGATCCAACTGCCTTTGAGTTATTCTTGTCCCTATAATTCCTCACCCATAATCCTATATGTAACCCTAATAAATGTATTGGTATTTGTCAACCATTTCTTCAGTCTGCCATGAGTACCCTATTTGGGTTGATAGATGTGTTCGTGCCTTCCCTCCAGTAAAAGTCTCACACAGCAGGCAACATGGGAACATTTTCTCTCTTGCCCCAGCCAGCCAACACCTGTTTTCTCTATTGTGTTAATCTTGGCGTTCATGGTTCCACAGAGCTTTTCCTCCACCCCTCCCCAAACAGTCCCCCAGGGTCCTGACACTGTCTTGTTCAAACACTGATCACCTCGGTCAGAGATTCCTACTCAGACTCTCCTTCTCTCCTCAGTTCCTTTGCGGCCTCAGTTTCCAGTTCAATTTGGTTTCCTGGGTCCTAGGTATTTGTACCACTGAGTACTGACGCCCAAGTGGAGCATATGTCTGTTCTAATACTAGACAGTACTGTGTCCACCTATTCTTGTTGGTCTCTGAGACTCAAACTCTATCATCAGTGGCTTCTGTGATGTTCAAAGCCCTCAGTTCATTTCATGATCTAGAAATGAACTTCCTTGACTAGATATGTCTGTTGTATCCCACAGTCCTTGGGCAACAGGCTGACTATGGAAATATTAATGATGCCTCATTGCTGAATATTAGCAGTGACAGTGCCCGAGTCATCCCAAAGAAACTCTGGTATTTGTTCCATGGCCACCAACCATCTTGGGTCATTCCCTTTCCCAACGCCACTATGTTTCTGACATACTTTAGACCTTTGAATCTGCGCAGGTTTATGGTAAGCCTGACCCGGGGGCTGATCTGACTTCTCTCCTTCTCAGTTTCTTGAGAGGTGTTTTCCTCTCATCCCACACTGCAAGGGCTTCATTGCTGTCTTCTTCTTGGAGTCAGTCTGGCTGCGAACCCTGCTGTGGTCTTTCCGTGGTAATACGGACAACTGGGCTCTGAGATTCATCTGCTCCACCCCCACTAGCCTCGCTGAGTCAGCTCTGTTTGTTGACAGATAACACCATAAATAGAGACTGGTTAAATGCTTGTCTCGAAACTGCCACCAGCTAGTATGTGGGAATGCCTGGGATTCACCTTCCAGTTCCCAAGTTCTCAAAGCCCACATCCTCTCTGCCCCTGGCACCCTTGCCAACACAGTGCAGAACCAGGGCAAGCCACTTCAGGTTTATGAGTTACCACTTCCTACACTCTAAAGTGGAGTTAATAACAGGTTAATAAGAGCAACTTCTCAAGATTGTTGTGCAGATTAAGCCAAATTATGTAAATTGGGCTCTTAGCCCAGAGCCTAACAGTTACCCTGCAAGAAATACTACCTTCTAGTCAGGCTGTGTTCCTCAGATTCTGTGCTGTTGGCCAAGAGGAATCTGTTCTTAGAAGAGCAGGCAATGAGGGCTCTTTCCCCAAATCATCACGGCATGGCCAAAATGGGTACACAAGAATGACCTCGGGCCTGCTCCTGGTATCTAAGAGCCTAGGTCTTCACTATTCCAGGCTGTGACTATTTGGGGGAGAAAAGCTCTTTGGGGGGGATAAATCTCTTTTGGTATTCCTAATCTTCCACCCCATCCAAGTATGCCCATAGCCCAGCTCTGAATTATGAGGCCATAAATCTCGATCACAAATTTATTGCCATAATTTATCAGCTCCTGTTGCTCAATGGCCAAGTAGTTAATTTTAAAATGAAGTGGGGCTGTTTTCATTAATACCCTTGCATTAACTACCTATCAAAACACTCAAAGACAATTAATACCATGTTGCCAAAGTACTGAACCAATAAATATCTCCAGTCTTGGCTTGTCTCTGGCAGATAAAAGACATCAGACACATCCCAGTTTTAACAATGTTCTCCCATTCTTCCTCTGTCATAGCACCAGGAGCGCTAATAGTTAAGAACCAGAGTAAGTGGCTGGACCATCCCATAACATGAATTTAAAGGCTGTTTCATGACATCTAAGTGAGGCCTTAGGGAGACCGTGGTAACAACAGTATGCTGAAAGTAGATAGGTGTTGCCTGAGGTCACACATCATCCTTACCACCGGTTTTGACTTCAAGGGCTTCTCAGAAAGCAAAAGTCCTTTATCTAGCAAGGTCTGTGATCTGGGTTGGCTAGCAGCAGTCTGAAGAGTGCAGTTGCTTCTTGGTCCTACAGCCGTACTTAGAAGATGTGGCAACTCTGGAGCCACATGTGGCCATCATGCCCCCCATTGAACGGTTATTCTACTAACGTGTGACCAGTACTTTCCGCAGAGATTTCTCAGGGAAGCCTAGTAATTCTACTTGCCCAAGTCAGCTTATCCAATCACTTTTTCCTCAGTCTGTGGGCCTACTGTGTATTAAACATTGCCCCTTTTCTGTGGAGATAGAACCTGACACTGTGTTAGCACTCAGGCTTTATGCTGGGCCTGTCCCCTGTCACCCGGCAAGATGTGCTTGCTAGTACTCAGGCAGTACTCTGACCCACTCAGGATCCTGACAAAGTCTTCAGCTATGCTTCCCCTTTAAAAGGTGGGCCCCACCCACCTCCTGTTTCTCTGCCCCCCCCTGCCCCTTTGCCTTTCTTTCCTCTCTTCTGCCTTACCTGTCTCCAGAGACCAGCCTCCTCCCTCCCCCTCCCCTTTCCCACTTTCTTACCCCCAGCTCTGCCACATGATGGCCGCCCTCCTTCTCTCTAGCTCACGTTACTTTTTAAAATTATAACATTGGTGGTGTGACTCGGTGCTGTCTTCACCTTTATTATCTTCCACTTATCAACATCATTTACATGAAAGAAAGAAACAGAAATCAAATCTGGCTCCCTTAAGGAAAACAGTCTTGGCAAGAAATGTAGGTGGTGCATTAATTTTTTTTATTGCTTCCCCCTTTTAAAAAATAATTATGTTCAGTGTGGCAAAAATTCAAAACTGTAGGTAAGCAAAGAGAGGATAATTAAGCTCCCCATTGCAAACACTTAGGCTCCACTGTGGTTAACTTGTGCCTCCTGTACTGGTTCACCTTCCTCCTTTCCATGGGTCCACTGATTCTTTCAAAGCATAATTGTCTTTTGTAACTTTGATCATTTATTCAGATTAGCCTATGTTGCTCTACAGTTCCTCTCAACAAATGCATTTCTTATAGCCAATGGCAACCTCCACTCTTGGGCCTGAACTTCACACAAGGCATTTTAAGAATGTATAATACTTTGTCAGATGGGGCTCTTACTTTTTTGAATATCGGTATTACTATAAACAAACCTGCGATTTGGTTTATCTAGTCATCCTTGCTACTATGTACACATTCAATTGTTCCCTGGGATAAGTTCTTGTATATACTCCTAACTATTCTAGCATATACACATGGATTCCTGTGTACAGCCCTAATTATTATCCCTGGGAAACTTAATTGAAATGTAGTTTCCAGGTCAAATCATTGCACATTTTATTACATTTTAAAAAATTATGTGGGTGTCTGTATATGTATATGTGTGTGTCTGTATGTGGTTATATGTGTATCTGTGTATGTGTATGTGTGTGTGTATGTGTATATATGTATATGTGTGTGTCTGTATGTGGTTATGTGTGTATCTGTGTATGTGTATGTGTGTGTGTGTATGTGTATGTATGTATATGTGTGTGTCTGTATGTGGTTATGTGTGTATCTGTGTATGTGTATGTGTGTGTATGTGTATGTATGTATATGTGTGTGTCTGTATGTGGTTATGTGTGTATCTGTGTATGTGTATGTGTGTGTGTATGTGTATGTATGTATATGTGTGTGTCTGTATGTGGTTATGTGTGTATCTGTGTATGTGTATGTGTGTGTATGTATGTATATGTGTGTGTCTGTATGTGGTTATGTGTGTATCTGTGTATGTGTATGTGTGTGTGTATGTGTATGTATGTATATGTGTGTGTCTGTATGTGGTTATGTGTGTATCTGTGTATGTGTATGTGTGTGTGTGTATGTGTATGTATGTATATGTGTGTGTCTGTATGTGGTTATGTGTGTATCTGTGTATGTGTATGTGTGTGTGTATGTGTGTGTGTGTATATGTGTGAGGAAAACTGCATAAGTCTATTCTCTCCTTCCACTGTATGGGTCAGGGATATTGAACATTGGCTATCAGGCTATCAAGAGCCCTTACACAATGAGCCATCTTGTCAATTCACATGGAACAATTTAAGATTGTGACACCTGTGGCCAACTATCCTTCAAAATTCTGCAGCCTATACTCTTTGACAGCTTTCTTCTCTAACACAGACTTGCTACCTTTGCACACTTGAGAGAGATGGCGGCAACCCCCTTTCCCCATCTCTGTGGATCTGCTGCAGAAGCCTCCCCTCCCTCCACTCAGTCCCCTCCCTCCTCTCAGTGTTCCTCCTCATCCAGCCCTGCTGCCCACTCTTGCTCCAGCCTCAGGGCTTCCCCTTTATCAGCTGAATTTCTCTATGGGCTCTTTCCACTAACGCCGAGGTTTGGATGAGGGCTATGTCCCAAGGGCCCATGTGTTGGGGGCTTGGTCTTCAGTGTCCTCATGTGAGAGGAGGCACGGACTTTTTAAAGGTGGGGTCTGGTCTCAGGCCCTTTAATCATTGGCTCTCACCTTGGAAATGATTAGGTTGTTTTTGTGAGAACTGGACCTAGATCATGAAAAATAAAATGGTTATATGAGCTGGAGCCTGGCCTGTGAATGACTCAGATTTCTGCGTGGCAGTCTGGTGATGGAGGAAGGTCATTGGTTAATTATAATAAAGAAACTGCTTGGCCCTCATAGGTTAAAATATAGGTGGGAGGAGTAAACAGAACAGAATGCCGGGAGAAAGAAGCTGAGTCAGGAGTCGCCATGGTTCTCCCACTCCAGACAAACGCAGGTTAAGATCTTCCCTGGTAAGCCACCTTGTGGGCTACACAGATTATTAGAAATGGGTTAGATCAATATGTAAGAGCTAGCCAGTAAGAGGCTGGAATTAATGGGCCAGGCAGTGTTTAAAAGAATACAGTTTCCGTATAATTATTTCGGGTAAAGCTAGCCAGGTGGCGGGAAGCAGCCCGCCGCCTTTATTACAACAGAGTGGCACCCAACGTGGGGTGCCAGATGAAGGTGTAAGTCATAAACAATCCCACACCAATTTGGAATTATGATTAATAGAGTGGTATTTATTTAAAGGGGAAAAAACTTACAGATCACCGTCCCAGACAACAGCCCTCTGCACAATCAGGAAGGAGTCTAGTCGCCGGAAACAGAGCAGGAAGCAAAGCGAGTGTGAGGAGGGAAGTGGCCCCTTTTTTAAAGAGAGAGAGACCATGCCCCAATGGGCTGGTATCTCAGCGGCTATTGGCTGGAGGAGCGGAAGGACCTCCCGCAACAGTCTGGTGTCTCCTGTCCTCCAGGATCTGGTCATGCTGCTGATGCTTTCTATTTTTTTTGTCCTCACCAGAAGCTGAACAATGGGTCCACATGATCTAGGAATTCTAGGCCACAATGCTCCGAGTTAAATATATAGTTTTAAGAACACAGTTTCTTGAATTCTGACCCAGTAACAAAAATTGGACCAATCCAACAATACTTTAAAATGTAGTTTTAAAAGATGAGATTTTATTATGAAGTATAGGGTAGTATTTATCCTCCTACCTCTGTTTCTTGAGTAATGAGTTTATAGACATGTGCCAGCGTGTTTAGCTTTAAAAATGTATCATTGTCTATTAAAGAAAAAACATTTCTTGACCCTATGATAGCCTGAATCATCCTTAGATTTATATGCTGAAGTCTACACTGTATTTGGAAATAGATCCTTAAAGAGGTAATTAAGATAAAGCAAGGCTATTTGGGATAGACCCTGATCCAATCTGAATGGTGTCCCCATGAGATGAGAAGATCTGGACACAGAGAGGACCAGGGTGATGCTCATGTACATATAAAGTGGCTGTCTACAAATCAGAAGGACTTCTTGGAATCCAAACCTGTTGACACCATGGTCTTCAATTTTCAGCCTTCCAAACTTGAAAAAATAAATTTCTATTAATATACTCCACCTGCATGTTTTTCTTTGTTCTTCATGTAGCCCAGGTTAATTTCATGAGAGCCTCCTGCCTCATATCTTTGAATAGAGAGGTGCCTCCTTGTATAAACTAGTCCCATTATGGCCATAGACACCAAACCCTTTGAAGTGTGTTAATCCCACAGATGGGAGGAGAAAGACCACTGACCCAAATCATGGACAAATTAAGTAGAGCAATCAATTAATTAAAGCAAGATATTTTATTTGTAGGCATAGACTGTCTCTTTCTAAATGTAGGGTTCAAGAGATCAACACTGGAAGGCAAATAGGTGGAGTTACAGAAGCAGAAAATAAGCATAGCAAGTTGGTCATAACAGCAAGGTGGTCATGACAAGGTGGTCATAACAACAGGTGGTCATAATAACCTTTTGAAACAAAGGCATGGTTGCCGTTTCTTGGAACAGGCAGTATAGAACCATTTGTAGTTAAGGTTATAGGCGAGGCATAGCCCAATCCTTGAGAAACAGATTTAATCGTAAGCAGGAATGAACCTATTTTGTCTTTGTTATAAGATGATTTTCAAACTTAAGATGGAGACAGGCTGGTTTGTCACCTGCACCCACATATTTTCACCTCTTGTTCCAGGTCCTTCCATATCGCACCACATCCTGACTTTTGCTTCTGCTATAGAAAATAGCTTCTCCCAAGATTACAAAAAACTTCCACCACACCACAAAAAGCACCTTGACCAGTGTGCTGTATGTGAGAGTAAGCATTCAATCATTGCGACAAACCAATTTAAAGGAATGAGATTTATTTTGCCTCACAATGTCCAAGATGTCCATCCATGGTCAGCTGGCTCTGTTGTTTCTGGGTCTGTGGAAAGGCAGGACATCACACTTACCATATGGCAGCTGGTGAATTGGGGGTAAGCACACATCAGGGAGAAACTGCAGCCTTCAAAGGGATGCTCATTGTCCAACCTCTTCCAACTATTCTCTACTCCCTAAAGCTGCCACCACCTTCTGCTATCATCACCAGAAGGAACCAAGCCAGCAGCATGTGAGCCTGTGTAGTCATTTGAGGGCCAAACCATAACCATGTGGAAAAGTGGGTGTTAACTGTTGGAATTGTTTAAGAAAGAAGTCCCAGCTAATCTGCCGCCTAAGGTAACAGGATAATAAATACACCCACTTTATTCCTTTCCAACATTTTTTTTGTCTTTTTCAATATTTGGAATGAATGGAACACACGCTTTAGATTTACTTAGAAGCAGGGAGCTGTGTGAAGCTGTGGCCAGTCCCCTCAGGTCTGCATGTCTTCTGTTGAGGGAGCTTACATGTGGTGGTTTGCAGCGTGCTCTCTCTAAAAGTGCGCTGTGTGCAGACTTCTTCCTTTTTAGGTATTGGAATAACGCTGCTTCCAGTGCTGTTCAGATCCATCAGTATCTTGTGCATCTCACCAATTTTCTTCATTTTCTCTTAGCTTCAAAAAAACCCATGATTAGGGCCTGGCTTCTATGAGTTTCAAAAGTTACTTGAACACTGGTGAAGAAGCTTGTGATCCTGGTGCCTGTTCTGCCCCTGACTATCATTTTCATCTCTACCCCTGGTGTCTCTCCTTTGGCTCTGGGGATTTCTTTGCAGCTGGCAATGATGCTGATACCATTCCGAGAAGATTGAATAGGACAATGACTGCCAAGGCAAGCACCCCATGTGACAGGGACTTTGGTCTTAGTGTCTGTCATTAACTGTTTTTTTGTTGTTGTTGTTGTCTTTCTGGAAGAAAGGATTTTAAGTGACCTTTCAGAATCAAGGACTGGTAACTCAATGTGCTTAAATAAACATTTGGAGAGTCAAGGCACAGAGACTACCAAAATACCTAAGCAGAGCTGCAATGCTTTGACAAAAGAAAGAATTTGGATCCGAAGTTAGGGTGTGGGTGGTTCCTATCACATCCCCATGGTACCCAGGCCAGGTGCAGCAGGGTGGAGGAGGGAGGAGGCAGAGGGACTTTCCTAACCAATCCATCAACCAAACCCTGTCTTGTGAGAGCTATGTGTCAGACCCTGGAGGCAAGAGGGCAGTCTCCTCCCAACTGGCACCAAACTCTTTTCTCCAGATTTACCTCCTCATCTCAATGCCATGCCTGCCTCTGCAGCTTCCCAGGCAGTTTCTCTGAAACCAGCTCCCCCTTACTCTAACACCTCTGCTTTCCCAGCTTCACCTGCCTGACAAGTTCATCCTTGGTATCCTGCTGCTTGGAATAGTTGCCAATAGTTCAATAAGCGTGCTTTCGCCGTATGTGTTTTGCATCTTGCAGTAAGGATTCAGAAATGCTCCCATTTTAAAACAGAGAGGGAAAGCCAGTTACACAGTGGAAATCCATGATAGCAATGGACAGAATGGTGTAGCAGAAGAAAGCAGGATGACACCAGCCCTGCAAACTGCCTTTAACACTCCTTCTTCCAGATTTCCAGGATCGCTCCATAGTTGTCTCCTCCCTACCCACAACCCTGTCCTCCAGGAGCCTTAGACAATTGAGAGCCAGGTCTCTACTTGACTTCAGTTACTCTTGGACACTGTAGCCTAAATCTGCAAACTGTAAATAGGCATGGGCACTAACAGGAGACCTTGTTACTTGTACTGCTGCTGTAATCCTCACCCCTGCCTCAAAGCACATACCAAAAGCTTCTATTTTGTCTAGTTTTCATGTCATTCTATAATCCAAGGATTTTGTTTTCTTTCAAGCTCAACTATATCATTTTTCAAAATATATACTGCTCAGTAATGTCAGTTATAAAACATACACACTTCAGGGTAGACCAGTTTGCCTGCCTCCACTCTATTTAGCTTCGAAGTATGAACTAGAACGCATATACAAAGGTAAGTACACGGACTAAACCCTTGCAGCTCCAGGACCCATACAACCTACTTAATTCCACTGATTTGGGGAATTGCTTTAAGTTTTGAATGTTAAGTGTTCTAGTGTTGCTGAAATTAGCAGTCCATACAATGAAATGTCTGTCTGTACTTAACTCATCCACAGTCAAAAAATTCAAAGACAATACAGTGATATACATAATCCAGACTCTCTGTGTATTTTCTATCTTTATGTGGCTTATTTTTTTTACTCGTTTTATTCCTTTAATCTATTCTGTCTGTACTCTTTTATATACTGTTACTGACTCTTTAAAGACTTTTATTTTTTAAAACTATTTACTTCTTTTTATAACTGTCTATACCCATTTTCCTCCCTCTCTCAAGCCTACATACATTTTTTAAACACAATGTGTCTTGGTTAGAGGTCTTTTGTGTCTGAATCTATGCTATTGTACATCTGAAATCCTTTTCTAGCAAGGAACATTTTAAAATGGTAAGCAGTATGGTCATGGCAGCCCTGGATGCTGGCTCTGCTCCTCTTGGCCTTTTAATATGGCAGAGGTACATTTACTGCCAGCTCTGGGACTACTGGGTGAGAGCCATGCTCATACCTCAACTCTGGGAAACACTGTGAAACACATAAACCATTTTGGTCTGAGTAAAAGCTAAATCTGCTATGCAGTGTGCTGCATGGCCTAGAAATGTCTCCATGTATGGTGGTGGGAATCTGCCATGCTTTCCTGCCTGTGCACACCTAGCAGACCTGATTCAGCTGCTTGCCCAGGTGGGGGTGCTGAGCAGCAGGCATGCTCTCAGCTACTTTATTCCTAATCCCAAGCAGGAATACAAGCACCCAGACCTGAAATGTGTGACTGGCCACACAGGTTATCCCCAAGTTGGGCACCATTTGTAGGTAGAGACCGCTCATTCAATCCCAGACATCCAGGCCCTAGTAATCACACAGAAAGTATGTTAATTACAACACTGCTTGGCCTATTAGCTCAAGCTTCTTATTAACTAACTCCTACATCTTAAGTTAACCCATTTCTATTATTTTATGTATCGCCATGAGGCTGTGGCTTACTGGGTAAAGTTATGGTGTTTGTCTCCTTCAGCAGCTACATGGTGTCTCTGTGACTCTGCCTACTCTCGCTCTATATGTCTTTCAACCTGGTTATATTCTGCCCTGATATAGGCTGAAGCAGCCTTTTTATTAACAAATGGTAATAAAACACATTGATAGCATGCAGAGGGGAATTCCACATCACTATTCTATTCTATTTTTTTTTTTGAGACAGGTTTTCTCAGTAGCTATGGAGCCTGTCCTGGAACTTGCTCTGTAGACCAGGCTGTCCTCAAACTCACAGAGATCCACCTGCCTCTGCCTCCTGAGTTCTGGAATTCTTTTTTTAAACCATTAGCTAATATTTTTAATGCTTTGACCTTTTAATATAGTTTCCCATGTTGTGGTGATCCCCTACTCACAAAATTTTTTTCTTGTTGTTATTTTACAACTGCAGTTTTACCAATGTTGTGAATCTCAATTCAAACATCTAACATGCAGGTGGTCCTAGGCTACCCATGTACAATCCCCCCAAAAATGAGATCCATAGACTTGGACACTATTCTAAGCTTTCTGTGAATCTGCTGAGGTCATTGTCTTGCTGCATTACTAGAAATAAACATAGTTTCTGGCTAACATTTGGTGATTATGGCTATGACCCTAAGTTTCAGCTTTATATTTCAAGTCCAAACATCTAAAAGTCACTTTTGAGTTAGTAATATAATATTCATCTTTCTGGGTCTGGGTTATCTCACTCAATATGATGTTTTCTAGATCCATTCATTTGCCTGCAAATTTCAAGATGTTATTTTTTTTTGCTATGTAGTACTCCATTGTGTAAATCTACCACATCTTCTTTATACAGTCTTAAGTAGAGAGGCATTTAGGTTGTTTCCAGGTTCTGGCTATGACAAACAATGCTACTATGAACATAGTTGAGCACATGTTCTTATGGTATGATTGAGCATGCTTTTGGTATATACTCAAAAGTGGTATTGCTGGGTCTTGAGGTAGGTTGTTTCCTACTTCTCTGAGAAATCACCATACTGATATCCAAAGTGGCTGTACCAGTTTGCAATCCTACCAGTAATGCAAGAGTGTTCCCTTTACTCTACAACAACCTCTCCAGCATAAGATGTCATCAGTGTTTTTGACCTTGGCCATTCTTGCAGATGTAAGATGGAAGGAATCTCAGAGTTGTTTTTATTTGCACTTCTCTGATGGCTAAAGATGTTGAGCATTTCCTTAAGTGTCTTTCAGTCATTTTAGATTCCTCTATTCAGAGTTCTCTGTTTAGGTCTCTACCCCAATTTTTATTGAATTATTTGTTCTTTTTATGACCAATTTCTTGAATTCTTTGTATATTTTGGAGATCAGCTCTCTGTCTGATGTCAGTGAAGATCTTTTTCCATTCTGTAGCTGCCATTTTGTATTGTTGACTATGTCCTTTACTTTAGAGAAGCTTCTCAGTTTCAGGAGATCGCATTTATTAATTGTTGCTCTCAGGGTCTGTGCTACAGGGGTTATATTTAAGAAGTGGTCTCCTTTTCCAATGCGTCCCACTTTCTCTTCTATAAGGTACACTGTGGTTGGTTTTATGTTGAGATCTTTGATCCATTTGGACTTGAGTTTTGTGCAAGGTGATAAATATGGATTTATTTTCATTCTTCTACATGTTGATATCCAGTTATGCCAGCACCATTTGTTGAATATGCTTTCTTTTTCTCTTTTCTATTTTTCATTACACTACTCTTAATGACCATCATATCTATAGTTGTGTCTTCTTTTCACTGCTGACATGGCTGATATGTGAGTTTAATAATCTTTGGTAGACCATTCTTCTCAAGGAGAATTTAACCACAATATTTCAAAGTACCAATTGTAGTTTTGTTAGTCCTGACTGTGTGCCAGGTATTTTTCTCCTTTGTTTCTCCAAGATAACTAAACTTCTCACAGTTTTATTCTTAACTTAAATACAGCTAAATTTATTCTTCAACTTTGATGATTGTTTGTTTAGAAATTTTGCACATTTAAAAGTGTGGTTTTTTTCTTACTGTTAGACTTAATTGCCCTTATTTATATTCTAGATTCATGTTCCTTGTATAACATAAGTGTGAAAAGTGTTTTCTAGTCTGTAAAAAGTTTTATCTATCTTTTCATAGTGTTTTATTTGGAAGGTTAAGATCTTGTTTTAATAAAGACCAAATGAACTTTTAAAAATGAATTATGATTTTTGCTATTGAATATAAGAAATTTTTACAACATTCACAGTCAAATTTTTTTCTATCATATTCTAGAAACTTTATAATTTTAGGGTTTACATTTAATTCAGTGACCCATTTTAACTTAAACTTTGAGCAAAGTGTGCAATGTACATAAAATTTATTTCTCCTCCCCATCTCTTCCTTCCAAGCAGGTTATATAACTTTCCAGTACTGTAAATTGAAGAGATTACATCTTCTCCATTGAGTTGCCTTTCTATAGGTGTCAAGCATGAATTGATTGCATTGTGTCAGTCTCTGGGTCCTGATCTACTGATTTCAGTTTGATTCCTTTGCTAATATGCTGTCTCTGTTATTAATCTTTATGATATGCCTTGTAATCACATAGTGTGGGCTATCACATAGTGTGTGTCTGTCCATTTAAATTTCTTTACAAATTTAAGATCAGATTGCTGATATATAGATAAGAAAATGATGATGGAGTTTATACCGAGATTGCATTGACTTTTTATACATCAACTTACAATGAATTGCCTTCTTAACAACATTGGGAATGTCAATCCAGAAATATGGCACATCTGCCTTATGAAGGCTTTCTTTCATTTTTTTTAGTGTTTTATAGTTTTTAGAAAATATATACTGAATATACTTTATTAGATGGCATGTTAGTACTCAGGGTACTATTTTGAGTAGAACTTTAATACTGAATTATAGCTGTTTGCTACTATCCCATAGTAGTTGAGTTAATTTTGTGTGCTGAGAATGTCAATATATTAGAATGAACGTGTGTGGTATTCCTGACATTTAAACTCATCCATTGAAGTTCTGATGGCCAATGTTATGGTATTTGGAGGCAAAGTGTTTGGGAGTTAGTGAGACTTAGATGAGGCTATATAAAACTGGGCTCTTCATGTTGTGCTTAGTGTCTCCATAAAAAGAGACACCAAAGCATGTGTGTTCTCTTCCTGCCACCTTCTCTGATATATACCAACAGAAGATCATATGAAGTGTGATCCTAATTAGTCTTAATAAGAAAAACCTGGTGTCAGATATTGTGATAAATGCTGAAATATCAGAGAAATAAAGGACCAGTCATAGTCACCTTTTAGCCCTCCAACTACTCTGACTGAAAAGGGCTGAGATCTGGTCTATACCCTGCCTTATCACTTCCTGTCTGTCTGTACAGACCTCCAGGGCTCTATGGTTAACTCATGGCTAGTTCCACTCTCTGATCTCCAGGCAAGCTTTATTTGTCAGAACACAAACAAAATATCACAAGTTTCCTCCTTTTTGTCTAAAATTAAAAAGAGAAGGTTAAAACTAACATAGAAAAACTATATACAATAAGTACAATAAGTATATACAATATATGTAGTCAAGAATTACATTAACAATGTTCAGTCCATTAGCATTTGACAAATTTAGAGAAAATATTTCATTATTTATCCTATGTTGGTGAGTACAAAGTGTTGTTCCTAATTCACCGTTTATTGTAATTTGCATTACCAACCCCAAACTATCTTTTGATCTCTCTCAACCCTATACACTTTACACCTCTTTAAGTGTTTTTTTTTTCTGAATTGTTAACAAAGAAAACTATATCTAGTCTTCAACTCTATCAGAGACCTGAGAAGGATATAATATTACCTGAATAACCAGGAAGTGCAAGCATGTGACTTTCAAAAAAAAAAATGTGAGAAATGGCAGAAACAGCTGGCTTCCCGAACAGCCACCCAAGGTTTCTCTGTAATTTTGGGCATCCATTTTTGGCTTACATGCCCAGAATACCTGACAGACTTTTCTGTAAAAAAGGATATTTTGAATGGCTGTCCTACCTTGTCTTGCTAAAGTTTGGCGATCAATCACGTTCTTTTGTGTCCTGCTCATCCAATTTGGACAGCAAATGTCAGCAATTGAGGCAAGGGTACTTTCTTGCCCAGTGGGTAACTTCTGTAACAAAGAAAGTAAACTTCATATAGAGTTTCTTCGATGCCCATCATCTTCTCTGAAGTAGATTGGTGTTGCCAGGAGCAGACATGTTTCATTGTCATTAAAAAAAAGAACCCATGTTAATAAAACACCTTAAATGCCATATTCTGTAGATCTTTGAAGATTTGCATTACATTATTAAATGAGCTGTATAGGTACAATACCTTGAACAAGAGTAGAAGTGTATGTACAGTATGTTCTAACAAAATAACCTTAAATTTATACCAATATATAAAAATCCACATCAATGTAAAATATTTAAGACTAGTAGTTGCTTTTTTGGTTTAAAAATAGATTCAATAATCTCCTCTATTATCTTAGGATTTCTATAACATATAGACAGTATAATAAAAATAATCTCAATTTTGTATCAACATACAAAAATCCAAGCCAATATAAAATATTTAAAACTAGTAGTTGCTTTTTGACTTGAAAGTGGATTCAAAAATGTATAGAAATTATATTTCTATATCCCTCCCCTTTTTTTCAGAACAGGAGTGTATGCTCCTTTTTAAGTTTTTATTTTTATTTTTGAACACAGGATTCTTAATCTCAGGGTCATTGATTTGAGCTCCACATTGGGTGCCAGATGAAGTGCAATCCTAATTAGTCTTAATAATAAAAACCTGGAGTCAGATATCATAGTAAATGCTGAAAGATCAGAGAAGTTAATGACCACGACACCACAGTCACCTCTCACCTCTCTGCTCAGACCGCAAAGGACCAAGATCCTCTCTACACCCTGCCTTATCACTTCCTGTCTGTCTGTACAGACCTCGAGACCTTTATGGTTAATTAGTAGCTTCCTCTACCCTCTGATCTTCTGGCAAACTTTGTCAGAACACAAAATACAGTCATGAACATATACAGTGATACCACTCCTAAGTCACGAGAGGAGCTCTGAGATTGGTACTGATTTGCTGCTTTGGTGGTTTGCATAAGAATGTCTCCCATAGATTCATATATTTGAACTGTGTGAAAGGATTAGAGGGTGCGGTCTTGTTGGAGGAAGTATGTCTCTGGGGGTGGGTTTTGAGGTTTCAAAAGCCCATGCTAGACCCAATCTCTCTTTCTCTGCCTAAGGATCATCATGTAAAACTTCCAGTCACTCCTTCAATGCCCACCTGCATGTTGCTGTGCTCCTACACCTCTGAAATGATAAGTCAGCCCCCAGATGGATGCTTTCTCCTTTCCTTGGTCACAGCATCTCTTCCCAGCAATAGAAAAGTGTTTTCATTTTGAGTGCACTGGTCTCCAGATCTGTAAGAAGTGCATTTCTGTCATTTAAGCCAACCTGACTGTAACATTTTGTACACACAAATAAATGTCTATTCTCATTTATTACTTTCGGAAGACTTTTTAAATAGACTGGGCTTTCTCCAGAGAGAAGGATGTAGCCTCTGAAGAAATACAGCTTTAATTTTCTTTAGCATTAGCCATGATGATGTGCTGAGCTATCGTTGAAATTTAGAGAAACATTTAAAAGCTAGTAATGCTGGATGTGTGTATTTAAATATTCGACCATGAATTATATTTAATTTTACCTTCAAAAGTTTGCAGTCCAGGAATGCTAGAGTACTGATTTTTCACAAGTCGCCTGTTGCATTCTTTGCTCTAATCAAGTGTCCCACTCGCTAGATCTGAGGCCTGGCCCTGGATGTGCACTTCTATCTGGGAAGTCATTGTTCAGACCGAGAGGAGAGCAGAGTAGAGGGATGTACCCTTCCTTGCTAAGAATCTCGTACCTTCTCACCTCGCCTGGAGTTCACCAGAAAGGACGATGGGTGACATAGTCTTCCCTGATCTCAAGGCATGACCTCTCTGCTATGATGCAGGGAGCAATTTCCTTGATTTGATATGGGGACATCTGGAGATGATGCACACACCAAGGGTACTGCTACTCAGCTCTCAGTGTGAGTGTAAATCGTTGTCATCATTAAGATTTTTCACAGGGCAATTTTTAGATACGGTTTGTGTTTTTTTCTTGTTGTTACAGAAAAGTCAAAACAATGGGACATCGTTTCCTTCAATTATCCTAAGATGGAATTCAGCATTTGTGTCCTAAGCTCCTTTGACTGGTTGCTGACAGTGGGAGAGAAGTTAAAATAACAGTCATTATTTGATGTATAGAGGATAACTCTGTCTCTATGCTGGAGAGGTGGGTCAAGGGTTAAGAGCATCTATTGCTCTTGCAGAGGTCCTGGGTTTGGTTCCCTGCTCCCACATGGCAGCTCACAGCCACTTGTAATTCCAGAGACTGACACCCTTTTCCAACTTCTGAGGCACAAGGCACAGACATGGAACATATAAATACATGCAGAAAAAACACGTAGCCACATAAAATAAAATTTAAAAACTATATGACTCTCAGGTTGGGAAGGTAGTTCAGTGACAGAGAACTTGACTAGTATGCAGGAGGCACTGTGCCCTTCCCAGCATGGCAAGAAAATGAATGTGTGGCAGGGAAGGAACTCTTTGTTTCTTTTTTTTTTTTTTTGGTTTTTCGAGACAGGGTTTCTCTGTGGTTTTGGAGCCTGTCCTGGATCTAGCTCTTATAGACCAGGCTGGTCTCGAACTCACAGAGATCCGCCTGCCCCACCACTGCCTAGCTCTCTTTGTTTCTAAACCTGACTAGTTTCTGTCTCTAAGGTATCATGAAGTCTTTCTGTAAGCAATTCAACAATTCAACTAGATAAGGTTTTAAGTAAGTATCTATTCATTTAATGACCTTTGACCTGCAGGGGAACAGTCAGCAACAACTGTTGTTAGTATTTCTGTAGTGTCCTTGTTAAGATGCTAAGATTGTTATCTTCAATTCCCCTGAGATCCAGCTACATAGGAAACAAAAGCGTCTGTGCGCTTTGCCTTTATGTGCCGATCTGCTTTGTAAAGACTTACTTTCTCTTAGACTATGTGTATATGTGGGTTTGTGATTGTGAGTGCAGGTAATCCTGGAAGCCAGAGGCATTGGAATACCCTGAGCTCTAGTTACAGGCTGTTGTGAGCCACCCTGTGTGGGTGCTGAGAGTTGAACTCGGTTCCTCTGGAAAAAGTTAACCACCAAGTAGATTATAACCACCGAGCCATCTCTCCAGCCTCATGAGTACCAATTTATGGAGGTAACAAAGTAAGGTTTGCTTTATTGGTAATAAATCTAGAAAAAAGAGTAGTTTTGGCTTTCTTTTTTTGTTTTTTTGAGACAGGGTTTCTCTGTAGTTTTGGAGCCTGTCCTGGAACTAGCACTGTAGACCAGGCAGGCCTCAAACTCACAGAGATCTACCTATCTCTGCTTCCCAAGTGCTGGGATTAAAGGCATGCACTGCCACCACCCAGCAAGTTTTGGTTTTCTTTTGCAAGTGCATAGCAGAGCCTCTATGTTCTGAGTTACCTGGCTTCAGAGAGTTGCTAATCGTTTTTAGGTTTTAAGTTCAAGACAAAGTTTCTCTGTGTTCAAAAGGTGCTTTAGGTTGAGTCTATTGATTATAAATCCAGCCACACTAAGAAGGGTGAAGGCAGGAAGTTGAGGTTGGAGGTAGGTGATGTCTAAGAGATCCTTTAAGAGAACCTAGGGAAACAGAGTCAGGGGCCTCTGTGCTGTGGGCCTCTTGTGAAGACCATCAGAAGGAAACATATTGCATGAAGCATAGTCAGGCTGGCTCAGCATGTAACCAGTTAAATGGTAGAAGAGCTGTGGCTCAGCCTGTCCCAGAGTGACTGGGACTGATGATTTCCAGGACAAGCTGGACCTGGCCACACACCAGATATGACATCCACCTGGCATGTGTGCACAGAGGAAAGCCTTGTGGCATGGCGAGGAGGCCACCATCTGTAAGTCACAGAGACTTGATCTTAGAAGAAACCAAAGCCACCAGTCTGGGCGATGATGTTCAGCTTCGTGACCTATAATAGATAGCTGTTTCATGCATAGGGCTGTGGTCCTTTGTTAGGACAGTCTTAGCTGACAAACACAGAGATGAACCGAGGCTAACAGCAGGCAGTGCCCTTTGTTGGGGCCAGTAAACACCAGTAACAAGCAGCCTCCAGCATCCAGGCTCAGATTAACAGGCAGAGGACAAATGGCCAAGGAGACAAGCACCAAGTGAAGAAGAAGAATCCACCATCGCTTCCATCAGGAAGCCAGTCAGTCATTTCTTATGGAGACTTGCGGTTCCATCTCTCCTTCCCTGCTCTTATCAACCTTCAAACATATCCCCCTGTTACTTACAGGTCAGGGTTGTCTCGGAGCATCCAGACTGATGAGTCCGAATGAGCATGTGCAGACGATCCTGCCTTCATTGATCTGCACAGCAGAGCTAGGGAAAGGGAAAGATGATTTAATGCCTGTTTCCCAAGACGGAAGGATTCTTTTATTTTTTTTTTTTTCGGCTCTCACCAAGGAGCAGACAAAGGAAACAGGCTTCACCTGTAACAGGAGGGGCTGCGTTAGACAGCAGGGAGATTTATCAGGCAAGGAGGCTGAGGGCCCCGGAGTGAGTTATAGTCTTCCTTTACCTGGAGATCTTCAAAGTAAGATATACTTCCTCTGACAGGCGCACTCAGGGGTGGTGTTGGGGTGGGATTCCTCGCCGGAGGCAGGGAAATGGACTCCAGCGACCTTTGAAGGTTGAGTCCGGCCTTCTGAGTGCAGCAGAAACTAAGACGGGAAAATTTCTGGTCTTGACATCCATCATGTGGGTGAATATGAACCTCTGCTGTTTCATAAGAATGGAGATTCGGGCCTGACTGCTCTATCAGTCAGGGCTCCAGCAGGAAACAGATGGCCCAGTCAATCGAAAATGATTTGAGAGGGTTTAATAAAGACACTATTTACAAAGGTCTGGGCAAGATGGAGATTATACATGATGTAGCAGTACTCTAAGGCTCTTAGTGCCTTCACTGGGGTACAGAAAACTATCTTGGGGTGGGGGGCTGCAATGTTCTATTGAGGAATGTTGCCAGTTAGAGAGCTCCCAGGACCAGAGCTCTGAAAGAGGCTTACTGAGGATCCTTGTCCCTCTTTACCAATCTACTCAAAAAAACCCCTTGACCAGACCAAACAAGCAGGAAGAACTTTGGGAAAGAGTGAGAGAGAAGATCAATTTGAAGAGGTGAATCAATTTCTCCTCCCTTTCCAGCACGGGGCGCCTTCTGTGTGCTGAGCAGACTTTCACTGATGTCAAACGCAGCTGACACATGTACTCCGTTCTACGAACCTCTGAGTGGCCATAAAGGTTACAGTCAAGAAGCTATTAAAATAAGTAAGGCAGGAAAGTTACTGAAGCCTCTTGTGACTCAGTGTATTCATCAGAAAAACCGGGATAATCATGGAGTCAGGATATATACGCTAGTCTCTGGAAGCATTAAGAATAACGCACAATGTTAAGAGGGCTCACTCAAATATGTCAGCTATTACCATCGTCCTTATTAGTGTGCACATCTCTCTGACAGTCTCTTGGGAGCTATCTCCTCTGTGAAGACTTCTTGGACTGGCCATCTCTAGACTGTGGCGCCTGCTGCGGTTTGAATACGTCTCCCAAAAGATTCTATGTTGGAAACTACATCCTCAAACTATGATATTTGGAGGTAGAGTTTTTGAAAAACAATTGGGATTGAATAAGGGCGGGGCACTTATACTGACATTAGCGACTTTTCATGGAGAGCTAGAGTAGCAAGCCAGCATTCAGGCTCAGTTTTGCCATGTGATACTTTCTGCCATGCTCTCATGAATCAAGAAGACCTTAATCAGAAGCTAGCATCATGCAGTTAGACTGCCCAGCCTCCAGAACCATGGTTAAATACATTTTTATTAGTTACCTAGCCTTAGGTATTTTGTTACAGCAACAGAGAACACAAAAGGACATCATTTCTCATTTAGATAAGGCCAGTGTACAGTTACCTGGCTTGCATATCTGCTTCCTCTGTTAAACTTTTCACCGTGTTGGGATTATTTTGGTTTTATCTCCTTTGATAGTCTTAAGTTCTAGTACATAGGAGATATTTGATAAAATTTGTTGTGTGGCCCAGGCATCGTCAAGAATCCAGCTGTCTTAGTGGCCAAGCAGAGAATTCCTCTCTTGAGAGTTAAACAAGAATTACTTACCTTGTTTTCCCTTAGGGTGAAGTTGGCTTTAAAAAGTTATCAGAAAGGAACAAATGAGAACACGGATTTGTCATTCATTGAACTCTTAGTCTCTCTTCCTTCTGTCAGAGAAAAGGGGTGTGGCTGGGGAAGAGTGGTTTTAGCAGCACCTTTTTCTGGGGTCCAGGGATTTTTTTCTTCCATAGTTTTCAAAGCCAGAGCCCAGTGTATGTATGCCATGAATGATGTTCAAGATAGCTTTGGAATTACCTCCTATTGGGTCAACTCCCAAAGTCAGGGGCATGCTTCTACTTTAGTGTTAGAACATGGCGTCTTTCTTTTCTAATGCCATGAAAGAGCACCATGACCAAGGCAACTTAAAAAAATATACCATTTGTCAGATGATGGAGGCACATGCCGTTAATTCCAGCATTTGGGAGGCAGAGGCAGGCAGATCTCTGTGAGTTCGAGGCCAGCCTGGTCCACAAAGTGAGTTCCAGGACAGCCAGGGTTGTTACACAAAGACCCTGTCTTGAAAAAGAAAAAAAAAAGCATTTAATTTGGGGGTTCATGGTTCCAGAGGTTATGATCGTCATGGTGGGGAGCATGGTGGTAGCGGGCAGGCATGGTGCTGGACCAGTAGTTGAGAGCTTGTATCCTGATCCGCAAGTTCAAGCAGAGGAAGAGAGCTAACTGGGGATGGCACAGGCTTTCAAAACATCAAAGCCACCCCAAAGACACTTCTTCCAAGGCCACACCTTTTAATCCTTCCCAAACAGTTCCACCTATTAGGGAACATGTATTCAAATCATATAGGCTATGGTGGGGGGCGGGGCTGTTCTCATCAAACCACCACACCTGCTGAGGTATAGGAGTAAGTTGCAACCCACAAAAACTCCTCAATATAAATGAAAGGGGAGCACATTATCACAAGGAAAATATAAGAGTTGGAGGGTGATTTTATATACTTTACAGCCTTAAGATGTATATGAATCCTTACTTTGAATCTTTGTATATGAATCCTTACTTGGTTCTTTACTTAGACAAATCATTAAAAATTAAAAATCAAAAAATTGTATGTATAGATGTTTTGTCTGCATGTATATCTGTATACTATATGTATTCAGTGCCCCCAGAGGCCAGAACTGGGCATTGGATCCTTTGGGACCAAACTTACAGATAGTTGTGACCTGCCATCTGGGTGCTGGAAATTGAACCTGGATCTTCTAGAAGAGCAGCAAGTGCTCTTAACCTTTGAGCCATATTGCCAGCCCCCAAATTATTTAAAAAAATGGAGACAATTGGTAGTATTTGAACAATGATAGCAGATAATATCAAGGAATTTTCCCAACATTTTGAGATATAAAAATTGTATCCCAAATATATTTCATAAAAGAACCTTGTCTTTTGGCGATGTAGTTACACCTATAAATGAAATTATATGGTAATTGAGATTTGTTTCAGAATAATCTAAGCATGGCCAGGAAGAAGACAGGAGCAGAGAGTCCAAAGTTGATTGTAAATGATAAATTATAGGCAAAGTTAACTTGACAATTCTGTCTATTTTTATATACACATGGTATTTTTCTATAATTTAAAGTGCAATGTGAACCAGACTTGAAATCCAGTTATCCAAAAGGCTGATGCAGGAAGATTATAAATCCTAGTCCATCTTGGGCTACAGAGTATGTTCAAGGCTAGACTGGGCTATCTTGGGTAAATTGGTGAGATCCTGTCTCAAAATAAGAAATAAAAAATGGGCTGGGAAAATAGTTGAGCTGTAGCGAATGTGTTTATTATGTGTGAGCATCAACATTCAATTTCTAGTAACACACACACGTCAGAAAAACAATTAATTCAATTTCAATGCCATGAAATAAGCATACTTTGAACAGGTTTTGTCCAAAAGAGTACTCAGTTCTGAATGTTGGTTAGCATTAAGGTGAGGCAGGAAAGGCATGGTGATCCGGGTGAGGGAGAACATGAACAAAGACACAGAGAAACACAGTGCTGAATGTAGCATATTCTCTGAGAAGGCAGATGGACTTGATTGGGGGAGAAGAGGTGAGTGCTCGGGTTTGACTGGCATACAGTGGACACTGATGACACCAGCATGCCCAACGAGCTGGTAGGAGCCAGCGTGCCTGTTGTTTTATTAGCAGTGCTGGCTGAATGGGACTGGAATCCGTACTGAATGTGCTGGATGCAAAGCCAACACGGGTTGAGCTGACGCTCTTTGGAGAATCTTTTTTCTTCTTTACAAGACAAAGTCCACCCTGGGTCTTGCTCATGGCCAGTGGGACCTTTCCTACTTAGTCACGTTCATTTACCATAGAGCCAGAACTTGAAGGTCCAGAAATGATGGCTGACATAACTTCCCTTGGGCCCATTGTCCCTGCTGGTAAGAATCAGTTGCTTGGCCAACCCTGTCCAGGAAAATGAGACCAGGGCCAGTGTTGCCCTGAAGCTGGGTTCTCTCCATCCTAATCTAGTGTTGATGCCTGTCTATCCCACTGCATTCTCATCTGTGTCTACTCCGCTGTTCTCACTTCTCTCCCCCAGGAAGCAAGATATTGATGTATTCATTTGACAGGCGAGGAAACTGAGAACCAAAGTGCAGAGATAATTTGCTTAATGTTCTGTGGCCAATAAAAGATGGGAGTGGGATTCTCTCTAGTTCTCTGGGTTCTTTGATCTCTTTTCTCCTCCTGCCTCTCCCCATCCTCCTCTTCCTCCTCTGTTCACCCCCTCCTCACTGACCCTCTTGAGACGGGGGTCTATCTGTGTAGTTCAGCTTGGCCACAAACTCATAATTCTCCTGCCTCCATTTCACATGCATTGGGATTACAGGCCTGTCTCACCTCACCTGGGAGTACTCTTGTTTCAAGCTCAGCTTCTCCCTGTAACTTCCCTGTCCTCCAGGATTTCAGGGCTCCTTTCTTCTGGTTGAACCAAATAATAACAGGCTGTTCTGTGATTGGTAGTTGGCTGGGAGGGTGTTCTACATGTATCAACTGTTTCAGGTCCTAAGGGAGGCACCAGACTCTTTTCCATTTTGTAGATGGGGAAATTGAAGAACTGACGGTTGGCAGCATTCAGAAAATGAGAAATCAACATGTAAATCCTAGACTAAATTTCTTGGGCTACTTCTTTCTGTTTAGCTGAGAATTCACCCAAATGAAGGTGTGAGAATACGCAGGAAGAGAATTTCTATTACCACTGCACTGAAATCTCTGCATTGCGGTCCTTTCTTTGGTTGTCGCATTCACGTAGCATTTATAACACGGCAGGCTAAACACATTTTAATTCGTTAGATATCCATAATGACCATGTCATAATTATTCCCATTTTATCAATGGGGAAACTGAGGTATTAGCCAATACCACAGAGCTAATGAAGGAGAGCGCTAGGGGTCAACCCAGCCAGTTTGGTACCTGAGTCCATGGTTTTGATTTCAGTATGGTCCTATGTCCAAGCCCTGCACCGGGATACCCCCTGTCCTAGATGGTTTAGGCTGACTTGGATTCCGATCTCATGAGGGTAAATTATAAAGACCAAAGTGATTAGGGACTGATTTGGCTTAACTTAAGCTCTAAGTCAAGTATTAAGAAGTTGCTCAATTCAACTTGGTCAGAAATGCATTGCAAGGACTGACCGTGCCTCTCCAAAAGTTGCCATCAGAGCAGAACTACAGCGCTTGCCGCAGGAGAGTTTAGCGCTTAGTAGCCTTTACTGTCCTTTTGGGCTCTGCTCTGCTCACTTCTCTTGCATTCTATCTTGAGCCTGCGGCCCACTGCTTACTCCCTCTCCGCGGCTCTCACTTCTTCAATGCTCTGCTCCCCTCAGTCCACTGTACGATGCTCACTTCCTCCCCTCCTCAAGTCTAGCCTTGTTCTCTGGCCTTCCTGTGATTTGCTTTGGCCAATGAGATGTGAGCCAAAGTGGTAGGAGTTGACTCCAGATGGGGCTGTTAAAAGCCATTAAGAACCCTGCCTATACCTCCTGCAACGGTCCGAATGCTATCTGTTTTCTGTCTTGTGTCCTAGAATGAGGCAATCCTGTGCAGAGGCCTCAGGCTATCCACAAGAGACATGTAAAATAAGTTTAAAATCCTCGTGGCTGTGGCATGTGGAATTGTTTCTTTGACGGTCTAGTTCTTTATACGAATCGAATGAATGGCTGTTTTATAAGCTTCTCTCCTATGGCACGAGGGTGAAATGTTCCCTTGCAGGCTCATGTTGAATGCCCAGTTCCCAGCTTGGAGACTTGGCCTTTTGAAGGCCCTGGGGCCCTGAGGAGGTGGGTCCTGGTTGGTGGAGGTAGACTGGAGAGGTAGGGCTTTGGAAGGTTATACTATCCCTGGTGTTGGCCTGTGCCTTCTCTTGGCCTGTTGGGATGCGAGGGGTCTCTGATACATGCTCCCACCACCAAGATCTCCACCCTGCCTTCTTCAGTTTGACGACTGAAAGCCCCTATGAAACACGAGCCCAGTGTTTCTGTCACGTGATGGGAAAAGTAACAAGTAAAGATCCATCTTGTGCTACAATGACATGCAGTGTCTTGATTCAAGATCAAATTTCATATTGCACCCTATCGTCTCTCCTTCCTTCAGCCTAATATGCCTTCCTGGAGTCCCCAGTAGGTGTAAGCTCCACGCTGATTCCAGGTACCTTCCTACATAATGTTTCCTTATTGCCCACTGTGAAATTTTCTTACTCTGTCTTTTGCCTGATCGTTTTTTACCTATGACATTGGCCTCGCTGGCTTTCAGAACAATGTGAAGACCCATGATGACTATGCTGTTGAGTGGATCTGAGTGATATTTGTCCACTAGATCATACGTCACAGGACAGATGCGGTTCTATTTACCGACTAGTCCTAGCATTGGCATAGTGTCTGGCACACAGTGGGCACTTTCCCACCAGTGTTTGTTGAGGAAGCTGTTAACAGACTCAAGCTGCAGTGGTGTGATTATGGGAAGGAAGCTGGCACCTGACTTCTTGCATTTGTATCCCGCCCAGGTGATTACTCTTTGCATGACCTCCAGCAACCAATCCCTGCTCAGGAGCCTCATCTACAAGGGGATAAAAACTATACTCATCTCACGGTGTGGCCTCAAGGTTAAAATGGATTAAATGGGCCCCTGATTTATGGCCCTGCTTGCCTAGTGTACCAGTTCACATCCTGCTGCTGAGGCTGGGGCTGGTATATGTATATTCTTGGTTCTATTTCCAGGCTCTCCTTCTAAACAGCTACTATTAGAACCAGCCAAGGAGATACCCTGGTGGGAGCCAAGAGGAGGATGGAGAGGAGAGAGTTTCCTTTCCACAGTGTGGCAGCAGCAGCTACAGCTGTAAAGCATTCTCCAGCTGCTTCTGACATCCCTGCTCCAGCTAGGCCTTGCTCGGCAGAAACCTCACCTCCCTTGGTAATTCTATCTCCAGCCAATCCTCTTCTCACAGAGGTGCTAATCATCTAGTATAGTGTTCCCATTTTGATGGTGCCCTTCTACCTCAAAAGATCCAGGTATCAGCCACACGTGTCCCACCCTCACCACCTGAACCCTTGCTTCCTTGTGCTTCTCCAGATCCATGGCTGATGGCTGTGCCCTACAGTTATCCCATCCAGGGCCATTTAGATGCCCCTTCTCTCATAGGACCCACTTCCTGATGCCTGATAGCAAGAATAAATCAGAGAGCAAGCACTCTGGGGACACAGGAAGCTCCAGGTGGGTGTGCAACCTTGCAGCTATCCAGGCGGGTAGGATGCCATACTCTCTTTGGAACCCTGTGGAAGATCCTACACACATAAAACTCATCCAGGGTAACGACGCTGCGGTCAGAAAGCCCGTCTTTTGGAGAAGCCCCAGCCCACAGCACAGGTCATGATGTACCCAGCAAAGAAAGACATGACTTCTGTAGCATTAGCAATTTTTTATTTTTCCTTTTTTGTTGCATAGGAAATGCAGTACTTGCTTCCAGTAATTGTATTGTAATGTGAGAAGGTGGTAGCACTAAGGGTTGAATACAAGAGTTAAACTAATCCACACCAGCTCGAAAACCCTGTGGAGATTTAGTTGGTAAGAATGGACGCCCACAGTGATTCTCAACCAATTACAAGTTTTCACAGAACACAGTCAACGAAAAGGGTAACTATGAGAGTCAATACAAATATGCTAGAGGCACAAGGGGCCCGGCTCATAAAAACAATTTCAGACCAAGTTATTAACACGGGGTGTTTCGTTTTACAATAGGTCTCTTTTTCCATCATGTAAAGATTTTAATCCTTTCCCCCACAATTTGAAATGAAAATCAGAGGCACTCTGAGGAGACATTTTTTTATTTCCATGTGTGATGGAAAGGGTTAGCAGGAGGGGAGAGAAGGAAGCATGGACTTCGCCTTGACAGTCTCCCTAAGGACCTAATGGGACCTGCTGGCAGTCCGCGTCTAGTCTGGCTGGCATCTCAGTGGCAAGTTTGCCAAGACCAGCAGAGAGACAGCGGCCTGAGGGGGAACAGAGCTAGCAGCTCCCACACACCTACCTCCTACCACAGCCAGTGGCCTGAGACCCTTATTTGAGAATGCTAACAGGTTATTAGCAAGAAAAAAAATTTAAAAAGTAAGAATACTACAAGTAACAGTCAAGGGAAAAGGAAAACCAGCGTTAGGTATTTTGGAAGCTGAGCATTGAAGAGCAGGAAGAATGGCCTATTCCTTGGATAGCACTTGCCTTTGAAACCACTATAGAGGCAGGAAACTTCGTATTTTCAAGTCTGTGATACTTTCTGCCAGGAACTTGCTCTAGTGAGCTAAGAGGTAGGACTTCTCCTGTGCCCTCTCGTGGTCCAGATACAGTTTACAAAGTTCGACCCAGATAGCATGGTGAGTCTATGGGTAGGGATGCGTGGCACACAGAGCAGGGGTCCTCAATGTGCTATAGCCCCATGCTGGAGTTCTCACATTGCTTCCGAGCATGGCTGGGACCTAGTTCCCATGTCTTAGCCCTCTAACTTGCTTGCTGGCTTAATGCGACCCTTCAGAGAATGAGGCAGATGGGTGCTGGCTGGTTCAGGGGGAAAATTAAGAAAAAGAAAAAAAATCAATTTGGAAAGCAAGTAGTTTCAAATTTAGACCCGACAAAAAAAAGAGCATATTAAAAAAATCCCGTGTTAATAGCAAACTTCTTTCTTATGAATCGAGCCCAAAGTTTGTACAGAGTTATAGTTTGGAAGAAAATATTGCATCTGTGCATGTAACTGAATAGCCACGTGAATTCTTATGATTTTTTTTTCTGTTTAATATGAGGAAGTCTGGTGTGAGGTGGATCAAGCATGGGTAAATTGTCCATTAAGATGTCAGTGTCGCCTAGCTCCTGCGGAGGGTCACAACAGCGACTCTCATGTGGAAATCTTCTCAGAGCGGTTTTTGCAGTAGCGCTCTTGAAATTCAAATGGTAGTTTTGAGACAAAAATCTTACCAGATACTGATTTCTGAAACCAAACACCCATGCTTGTCCCTTAGGAGAAACAAAATGAAACAAAAAACAAAAACAAAAAAATGAAAACAAAACACACGTAATACTGAATTTAAGTAAGTGTACACCTCCAAGATACTGAAGACAGCCGGAAGGAAGACAGAGTTCGCGTTCTCAGTGAAATACCTCAAACCTAGCTGACAAGAACCGAGGCAGAAAAAAAAAAGACTAACAGAACTTTGAGTAATATTCATACAGTTCACTAAGCATTATGGAATAGCATGCATAATATTGTACGGTTATCTTACATCACCTATACCAGAGGTCCTGACTGACAGACAGCGAAGGCTACCGGTGTAGAAAAATCTTACTTCAGAAGAGCAGTATAATACAGATTTCACAGGCACTACATTTTAATATATCAGGTATTATGCTGGTTTTCTTATAATTCTTTCTGTCCTAAAGCTGGCATTATAACAATGACCAAAAAGGCAAGGATTGAAGTAAACGGAAAGTAGATACCAAAGTTGATATAGTTATTTTTTTCTTCAGATAGATTAGTGCATAGTTCTCATGCAGATAAACACTGCTATGCATTTACACTGTTGGGAAGCAGAGTGAATTGAGCCCAAGTTGTCACATTTGTGTAAATCATTTTGTCAGCCTGTAATAGCACCATGTAATGGATTTGCATTAAACATTAAATTGATTTCAGAAGTGGTGACACTAGGTAAGTGCTATGGAATAGCTTCAATATACCTGCTATATATCAAAGCAATTTTCATCCCACTGCTTTTTTTATTGGAAAAAATAAAGGGGAAACATACATGACACTAATTAGACGATTGCACAGCCTTGGACGTGGAGAAGGCAGAGTAGGATTACGGTCAAACAGTAAGTGCATGCATTGACGTCAAGACAAAATGGCCTCGGAAGCCCATGTAAATGAAAGCCATGCCCGGAGGGCGGAGCAGCCTCTGGGACTGTCTGGGAAGGTCTGGCGGGTAGGCTGGGAGGCACCACCAAAGCGCTCCTCACTGACCACACGTCTCGTATTTTACACCTGTCAATGGAGGCCTGCTACCAGAAACCAGAAAGAAAAAAGAAGCAAAGAAAAACCAGACAGCCAGAGACACCAAGAGACAGGGAGGAAAGGATGGAGTGGTAGAGATGAGGGGAGAGACTCTGATGGAAGGGAATATCAAATGACATCCTTAAAAACCATTCTCCACCAAAAAAGAAAAAAAAAATCACAGGAGAAAATGTTTTCCTTTGCAAATAACTCATGATATCACCACTACAGAGGTTGAAGCACATGAGGATAAGGATCTGGGAAGGTGAAAGGCGACCTTTTTGAGATGGGTTTTGCATATTCCTGTGGGCTGACTGAAGATAGCACAGCGTGACTAGAGATTTGGATCCTGCACACTTGGACTGTCGGGGAAAGAAAACGGAAAGCTGGGAGAACGCAGACTGGAGGACCCATGGGAGTTATCTGGGTGATGGCGGCACTGGGTGGGGAGTGAGCTAATGTCCCGCCAAGAAGAGGCTGAAGAGACGCGCCTTAGTGGGGAGAGAAGAGCTGGAGGGGTAGGAGCATGGCACCAGAGGGCTTCTGCCCAGGAGGAGTTAGAAAAGGAACAGTGGCCAGCAGAGGGGCCAAGGGCAAGCAGTGACTGAAAGATGTTGAGAGTTAGTATTTGTGCCTCTGACTTCAGTTCCCAAAGAAAAAAATCTGGGGGGAGTCATTTGAGGGACCACTTTTGCCAATTGTGTTAATGCCATTTGATGAGAGAAGGGGAAAAAAAAATTCCAACATTTCTCAGAATCAAGGCTGGGCCTTCAAATGCTGATAGCTCTTGAGTCTGTCTGTCTGTCTCTACACCCTTGTAGTAATGTCTTCCTCAAGCACCTTCGCTCAGCATTGAACCTAAAACGCAAAACACGTGGGTTGGTCGGTGTTTTGTTCTTCCTACTTGATGACAACCAAACTACGGTTTCCCGCGGCTTTCTTGACAATGAAGCATGAACGGAACCGGAACTCAGTGTATTTACTACGTAACCCTTGTTTGCTATCACCCTACGCTGCCTCCACAATGGTTTAGAGCCTTGAAAACATTTTTTTTTCCTGCAATTCTGTTCAGAGTTCCCTAACTTTAGCTTCATCAAACTTAATACAACAAAATACCTTCAAAAATACAGCACACCTGTAACGTTCATTTTGCAATGGTTCTTCAGTAGACCTACACTTCTCAAGCATAGGAATATGCTATACCATTGGCGGAAAATAACTGTATTTAAATACTTACAAAAAACAAACAAACAAACAAACAAAAAAAAAGGAAACAGGAAAGTTTTAAACTTAAATCCAGTTCCCAAAGTGGGTTGAAAAGAAACGAAAAGCAATTCTATGAACGCTGCCTTTATAATGAACAATCAGAAATTTCACTAGGCTAATTTGACAGAAATTTTTCCTCATTTAGACAACATTACAAAAGTCCTGCATTATAAAATAGGGTAGAATAAATCAGTGTAATCAATAAAACTATACAACGATACAAATTATCTCTGAGTGGGCAGTTTATCCTCTTTCTTTGCAGCCGTGACTACAACATGCTCACTAAAAACACCTAAAACTGCCCAAACTATTGCTTAGTTGGTTTTGTTTAAAAAAGGGTGCAATTTTATTGTATATACAACCAATTTACTGGTAATACCTTGGCATTTTGCAAGGTTCTGACAAAATGTTTGTCTAGGCTTTTTCCCTTCACTGTGAAGCACTGAAAGCTGCTATTTTCTTTCTTTCTCTCTCTCTCTCTCTCTCTTTTTAGTGCACATATGTCATAATAAAGTAATGCCCAGCTAAGTGCTAGAGGGAAGGCAAAGTAGGCTGCTGGCTATAGGAAGTGACACCGTACACTGACAATCACACCATACAACAGCGCCAAGCGACTATTCAACCACTTATCAGACACATATGAAAATCCAAAATGTTTTATTTTATTTTTTTCCTTAAATAGAGATAACCAGTAAACAATTTTCAGAACTTGGAAGTTTAAAAACGTGCATATAAAAATGGGCATTATGTACTTTTTATTGAATGTGGATTGACTGCTGTCTGCTAAGAAAAGTGGGTGTGGGGGCTGAAGAGAAAGGAAGTTGTCTTTTTTTTTTTTAAGGCTTGCTTGTGAAAGGAACAGTTGTAAAAACAAAATTGCTTGAAGCAGGGTCAGCTTAGTGCTTCACAGTTTGACTGCTTCTCTAAGAGGAGCCCTTCCTGCGCACGTGCATCAAAAACCACAGAAGATACAAAGACAGACACCTAAAAACACACTGCGTCAAATGCAGCACTGACTTTGGTCAAATAAAAAAAAAAAGAAAAACTAATAATTGCTAAGCTTTTCTACATGATATAAGCAGGTATTGCATATTTTCATATATCTGGGGGAAAATAAAGGAAGACTCCAAATAAATTGAAAAACAATGCAGCAACATCCCAAATACTGATATTGTAAGCATCTACAGAGCTCAGAATAGCACTGCCACTGACCACACAGGACAATCAAGACTACGCCTGTCTGCGGAACAGCTAACTTTCTGTTTAGGTCTAGATGTTGAAATGGACGATGGCTGACATAAAGTTACATTTACAAAAAGTGTCTCCGAATGCTCGAGTAGGGAGAACCCCTTCAACAGAGGGGCGTGTGCAACAATTCCACAAGTCACCACTATCCAGGGCAAGGCACATTGATATGGAATTTCTGTTTTCGTGCAAATTAAGGAAAAAATAAAAAACAAAACAACACCGTTTGGGGGTAAAGATGAGGAGCAAAGTGTCTTCCCAAGAATTTCAGTTACTTGATTGTATAGGACAGTAGTTGAGCCCTTCTGAAGGGCTGAGACAGTTTAAAGGCAAGTGCCTAGAGAGGGTTACAATATTGTCTTAATGCACTCTACTTTATCCTACATTAGCTATATAAAAATTAGTTACTAACACTAGAACATGCAGAGACTTCCTCCGGCCAGCAGGGCCTGCCGGCCAGAACACATATATATGTATAGCATAGGAAACCTTGACGTTGCATGGGAAGCAAGGGGGTGCTTCGCTGTCTGGTAGAAAAATCACTTGCATTTTTTTTTGTTTGTTTCTGCTTTTTTATTTTTTTGGTCTTTTTTGATCTTTTTTTGTCTTTTTTTTTGTTTTTAAACATAAGATACAAGACATTGGGGGGGGGTGTGAACTTTTTTTCGTTTTCCCTAACGAGTACCCTTGATCTGAATGGGCACCAGCAGTTGTTCCCCTATCAGAGTTGTCAGTATTAAAGTTTCCCAGAGCCCAGTTCAGGGCTTGCAGAGGGTCATTGAAACTTCTGGACAATGTCTGGTACAATGAGGCGCTTGATAACTGATTGATCTGGTGTTGCCATACACATGTAAAAATTTCCAGAATTGGCATAATTCATTATAGTGATTTCTAGCTTATAAAATTAACAGATACCATGATTTCATTTGAGTTATGTGCTTTGATAACAGAAAATAATTAATTAGCATTTAATGTAGTTAACATATTGTGGTAAAAGCACCATTAGATTTGTATTTTTTTTGTTTTTTTTTTTTTTTAAATTTTCCTTCAGTTTTTTTTAAAGGGATACAAGTTTAACAATAAAAAACATAAAAAGCAAAAATAGCTCCCCTTTTTCTTGCAAGGCTGTTTTTTACCCCAATAATTTAGAGTCCTGGGGTGGAAGGACTTGAAAAACAAAAATAGAATTTTCAACAATCTCTATCTTACAAAGATACTTAGCTATCCAATGAAATTGCACTTCACTCAATTCAAAATTCGATTGTTTTGATTCCTGTCAGTTTCTGTCAAAACAGACCATCTTCCCCATTTCCATCTGAATTTTTGTGTCATTGTTGAAATTGTTGAAAAATGTTTTTTTTTTTTTTAATGTAAGTGCAGCATTTCTTGAAAACACAACAAATGATAGCAGTAGGCTTTGCCGTCCTTTTGGAATTGTTCTGCAACATGGGTGGGTTCACTGTCCCTGCGGGCTGTGTTGTGTATGTAACTGCTGACTGCTGAACCAAACCAAACGAAAAGAAAGATCAACGCAACTGCATTTTCTTTTTCTACTATGTTACAGGAAAAAAAAAAAAGAAAAAAAAAGAATAAAAAAAAAACCATTGCCCTTTGAGTGTCCTGTAAGTTACAGATCGCAGATCTCAGCTACTACAAAAAGATTCCATTCTCCAGGTGCTCCAGATGCTCAGGGAGGGGCACACCTGCGTGGGCAAAGTCATGAAATACTGTGAAAAGGCCAGGCTCATAAGGGAAGTGTGTTACAACAGGAAGTTAGTGAGCAAGGCTCCTCCTCTGCCAGCCGCTTCACCTAATGCTCACACCACCACCGAAAACACTTCAAATGTCACACAGCCCAACCATTTCCAGCACCATATGAGAAATTACGACAGTCCCTAAAGTATTTTTTTTTTTTTAAAAAATCCCGAAAGGTTATGGCCTTTGCTGTTTGACCATGACGCTTGCTGTTTCCATGTACAAGTTGATTCGAGTCGGTTTTTCTCCCCTTCCACTGACAGTGAAGTTGTAACTGCGCTGGGTTGAGGTTGCGTCCATGTTACAGAGTTGAGAAGGGGTCAGGTGGTCTGTCTGGTTGATGGTGGGATGCTGCAACTTTTATCCCAGGTACCAGGACTGGAAGACAAAAAGAAGAATATACTTAGAAGTGCAGGTGCATGCTGAGATTTGGTGCATGGGCTTGACTAGCGTGTGCAAAGCCCACAGAGATCTTCAGTGTACAAACACAAAAATGTGCAATTTTGTAAAACTACTTTGAAAGTTGCTCTTTGAACCAAGGGATCAGAATTGACCTCAGAGGTTTATGTGAACAAGGAATGGCAGGTGACAGTAAATCCCAAGCCACTGAAATTGAAATCTCACTCCTCTGACGTTAAAAGTCATTATCTTGGTTGGGGTTTGCCAGTGTTTTGAGTATGTCTTACTAAGTGACACCTTTCTGGCCACACGACATTCACATCAGGTTTTGTAACCTAGCGGGGAGCAGTTAAAAGAGGGCAAGGAACCTGGCTATGTTATTAGCACCTCACTCAGTGATGGGTGGGCTCAAGAAAGAGAAGCAAATTGGTGGGAAAGTGGCTGAAGGGTGAGGTTAGGCACTGTAGAGGGTAGTTATTGCTATGATTTTCTCAATATATTTTTCAGTGAGGTGTAGGTGCTAAAGACAGGTACTAAACATAAACACAACATTCTGTGAACATGCCCGGTGGCTGGTGGAGGCAGCTAAAACAGAAAGGTCTGGTGGGAAACACTGGATTGGTGGCCTGGGCTATCGGGAAGCTATTGTTACGAGGGAGAACTTAGGGTGCAAATTCATCTCCCACCCAGATGAATATACCTAGTTTTATATTCTTCTCTTAGAAGAGATCAATAGGACCACACCTTATGAAGCATCATCAGATTCAAGAAGGAAATGGGCCACTGCTTAGTCCTCATCCATGTTTCTATCTGCTCCATGCGCCAGTGGAGCTCTCTCTCAGCTTGTGGACCCTTCTTATGTCCCTTTCGTAAATGTCCAGGCGACCACATTTATGTCTGTTGGTGTTTCTTTGTCAGCAAAGAAAGTCAGCTAAACAAAATGACCAACTACAGACAAATGCCAGCGTCAGTTTCCCAAGTGACGTTAAATAGTGTGTGCCTTTTGCCAGCTTTCCTCTGAAGTGCCCTCAAGAACTACTGCGGTTGCTGGGAGTCAGAAAGTCCAGCAGCTTCTAGGCAAAGCTAATGGCTACAAGTTCGACGCCGACAGCACCAACTACGGTTACATCAGAACGGATTCCGGAGGGCTAAGGTTCACTCTTGTCAGAGAGCTACAATTAGGAAAAGTCGGGACTCCTTTGATCCCCAGGATAAATGGCTAAATGACAGCTCCAAGGATGTTGGTGTAAGATTTCCTGGTAACAACAAGCTACCTTTGATTTCCAGAGAAGCTTTAAAAAACAAAACAAAACAAACCACAAAACCACTCATCCTGTAGACTCGTAGATGTTACTCTCTGGCCGTGTGCTAGGGGGGAACACAAGAAAGCTGCTTCGAGCCGGAAAGGAAATCACCCTGGCAAAGCGCACATGGCCTAAATCTAGGCAGACAAAAGGAAGATGAGTGAGAAAGAAAGGGAGGGCCGCAAGCTCCAAGCTGTGTCTGTGGTAAGTCTCTCCTTAGTGCTGACTCAGATCGCTTGCCACATGCCCTCTGGTACAGCCCAGTCTGAAACGGAGTGGCCAGCGCTGGTCTCAATCTGTCTGCATGCTTTCTAGGGCATTTGTGAAATTCGGGACCTCTTCCATGTGACAGTCAGGACTTCTTGAAGCAAAGGCTTGGAACCTGGCGAGTCAGCAGGGGGAGCAGTTTTCCGTCCCACTGAACTCAGGACACTACAAAACCCAGCAGTGCCCTGTACTTCTGTTAAAAAGCAAAGCAAAGCAAAGCAAAAAAAAAAAAAAAAAAAGTTTCTTCACACATCTTACTATTCAGTGTGTGCCTCGCCCACAAGGTTACCCCAGAGCAGCTCTGTAACCCTTCACTGAAATAGGCTTTATTGATTGCTCTGGTCTATTGTTCTCTTTTCAAGTCCCCCAAGTTCAAGTTCATCCTGGTGTTACATCATGTCTGGTTGCTCTTAGCAACCAGACAGACCCAGACGTGACTATCATTAGCAAGAAACCCTCTGCTCTCCTCCCACCAACCTTCCAGTGGTTCTGACGTAGCAGGCCCACTGCAAACACACTGAAGTATTTATTCTGCCTAATTTATGACCTACCCAGCAAGCTAGACCCCCACTCCAAAAACCAACACTGTTGTATATTTAATTAATCTGTCTTTCTTTGGCATTTGAGAAAGTTAGACAAAGGACTAATTATTGTGTTTCCCTCTCCACACTTTTCTATTGGGGGGGGGGGATATGTGCATGGGAAAGAAAGCTATGAGGCCCGGCATCGGCCCCTCCCCTTTTTCTTTCTGCCCTATTGACATTTCATGAAATACTTTAGCTGCTTAACGGAGTTAGAAAGAAAAAAAAAAAACCCTACGCTGTGAATGTTACTCCTTCTGAGTTGGTATTCAGTAACACAAATCAACTCATGACATGTTTAAATTTAAATGCTAACCACACACTCTCAGAGTTACTTTAAAGGTTAGTTTTTAATCAATAGAAGTTGCTGACTCTGGGTTTTTGAGCTGCACACTGCAACTCACGGGCTTTTGTCTAATGGTAAAGCTTGGGAACTTTCTTCCTTGAGATGATTTTAGCAATGATTTGCAGACACAGAGGCTATTGTGCTCCCACCAGCAACATGTCAATAGAGGAGCCGAGCAGCCCTGTGGTGGGGTGTCAATATGACTCCTAAGGCAGGGGTTGGGGGTCTTTAATAACCCATGAAAAAAACCTTAATTAACCCTTTCAGGCCCAAACCAAAACCCATTCTTCCACTTTTCACTCCTGTAATTTGACCATTCGTACTTATTTCAACATCACACTAATCTTCATGACAATTAACCCAGCTACTTGACCAAGGGCTTCCAGAATGAGAAGTCAGGGGAACCACACACGAACTTTTTTCTTTCTTTCTTTTTTTTTTTTTTGAATGAGGTTTCTTAGTAAACTATCTGTAGAAATATAGTAGAGAAACACTTGTAACAAACAATAAGAAGAAATTCATCCACTTTATCAATTTTTCTGTCTATCAGTTTGTAGTTGAAGACACTGCTAAAGGCAATGAGAGGGCAGTCACCCACACAGAGGTGCCCCTGGATTTCTATAAACTTTTATCAACTGCTAATCACATCAGATGGATGGGAGAATACCAGGAAAGGTCTTTTCATTTTTCTTACGTTTTCCCTTAATGTCTGCTATTTAAAAACGTTGCAAGTTTGAGAACGCTCACTGGAGAATGACTCCGCACCTTCCTTCTTGGGACAGAAAAAAAAAATAGAGAAGGAATCTGAGGCTGGTAAATTCTTGGGTTGAATCAAATCATTGGGAAAATACCAGCACATGAAACAAAATTCATCTGTGGAGAGTCAAAAAATCATCCTCAGATCTGACGTCCGCTTGGGTTTCATATGACTTCTGCCTTCATACTTTATAGTCTCTTAATCTGCCCTACTGTATCCAGGCCACTACAAAGGAGTCTCTGTCCCTTATCTGCAGCGAGTGGCAATATTACAGCACAGCATCGGAGGATGTTATCTTGATACATTTACATTGAGGAAGTAAACTCTGAGCTTTGATCTATTTTTTTTTTCTGCAAGAACATTCGACTGCAGTTGATTTGGTGGCGCATAAATCCACACTCCCACAAAGGCTCTAGTTTCAGAAAATTAGCCAGTTCCATTCGCAATGTCCACGGTTCGGGATGTTCCAGGGGTGGGAGGGAACCTGTCCGCTTTCAGTGTTCAAGGTGAAACATCAAAAGGAATCTGCAGCCCAAGACAAGAGCTCAGCTTTCCCTCTAGCCGGTCAGATGGAGAAGTAATCTCATCAGGTTGGAAAGTGCTGACTCAGTATTTAATAAAGTGCCCGCAGATGTGGCGTCTCTAAGGTATTCAACTCATGTAATGCAAAACAGCTCCGCGCTGAACGTGCTTATAAAATTCCATTTAACCACTGCAGCACGGTTCTCGGAGGAGTTTTATCACACGTCCCGCCCCTTAATTTACAGCTCCATGAAAGTTCCAGTCCCATTCTGTGGGGATTCTGGAATGCTCACAGTAGTCAGGATTTACGAACCATAAACAGCCTCCGTCCCACTGCACCCTAAACAAGAGGGTTGAGGCAGCAGTAGGCACTGTGACAGCGGCAGTCTGTTTCTTCTCTTGTGCCGTGAGCAATTACAAGATGGAGTTGGTTCTGAGTCTACTGAAGATGGGCAACAAAGCCGGCGGGCTCAGCTCCTTGTTAACAACCAATATTCTAACACATACAACGTCTTATAGAGCCTTTTATGGGTCTCTCTCTCTCTCTACTCAGAGGGCAGGGCATACATTTTAAAATCAAAAAGGAAATAGGCCTGAGATAATTATATTTCACTTGGTGGTGGTGGTGGTGGTGGTGCTGTGGAGGGCAGGACAGACTGTGACGGCAGAATCTGTTTTTCAAATTAAAAAGTTAAACAAAAGGTCTCAAGGGCAAAGTTTAACGCTGAGCGGAAGGAGGTTGTTAATGTGGAATCCAGAACTGGGCGTGACTCTTAGCTTTCTTCTCCCAGCAAGGTGGGTTATTTAAGGACATTTACACACATAAACGGAAACAGGAATATACAGGAAGCTCCCCCCTCCAACACATCACACTGCCTACCAGGCCCACAAGGGACACAGCCAGCAGATGGGCTTGAGCGCAGCTACCATTTTGACCCTCGTGGCGATGCCGCCTCCGCTGGACCACACTATTCCAGTCGGTCATTTTTGGCTTCCTGTTCTTGTTTGCATGAACTAAGCCCACTTTTTAGCACAAGTGAGTTGTCTTTGGCAACTAAGCCAAAAGCCTGGGGGGCCCACCCCCCCATCTCTGACACAGAAGGAGTAGACAGACCTCTGTGCGGACTCCTGGCTTCTCCTTTTAGGATTAACCATTTGGGAGTCCTGAGTCACTTGGTCAATAAGTTCCAATGGTTTGCAGTCTGCTCGGTGTTATGTACAGGAGGCTCTGGGGATGTTAGGAGTAGAGAAATGTGGCCTCTGCCTTTAAGGGTTGTGGTGCCCAGCAGGAAGGGACTGGCTTTAGACTTCTGTGCCCTTCATGATTTCTCCAAGGATCTTGATAAACTTTGGTTGACTGATAAGGCCGGGTGTCCAAAGCCCCCACACTGAATTCCACTGATGGACAGTGTGACAGCAGATACGAAGAGCTCTGGGGTCCTGGAGTGCTGGGAATGAAGGAGGATGGCAGCCATGAGCACTGGATTCTTCTAGAAAGGGTGGCATGCTGTATACAGGTGTTAGTTATGGGTATTGCCAGCCTCGGGCTTTGATCTCCACAGCCATTTTTTCTTGTCTGATTTTATTTTGTTAATTAAAGAAAGCCTGTTTTTAATAACTCTAAACCAAGACTTGTTTATTGTACAGGAAACTATTAAAGCATTAATGGACCGTGAGTGGCCTCGCTTACCTTTGCGGCCTTATCTTTTCACCCCTTGAGCTGTGTTAAACTCCTTCCAGAATCCCCCAAAGCTAAATGTTTCCTCCCTGCTGGGCCTTTGGCACAGGCTATGCCTTTTCCTTGCTATGCTAACACTTGCTTGTCCCCAGGGTCTAAGATTAAATGACTTTTTTTTTTCTTTTTAAATTACGTGTGTGTGTGTGTGTGTGTGTTTGCCCCAGTGGGATGTGGAGGTCAGAGGACACATGGCAGGAGTTGGTTCTCTTTTTCTATGTAGGCCTCAGGGGTTGAATTCAGGTTGTCAGGCTTGGGAGCAAGTATCTTTACCTTCTGAGCCATCTCTCCCATCCCCAGATGCCCCCCCCTTTTTTTTCTGAGGGCCCCTTTTCAAGGACTTACCAATAGGGTTCTGATATGTTCATCTAAAGTATTATATTACCAATAAAGACTCAGGAGCAACGGAGGAGAGACCAGTTGACCTCTCCACACTTCCCCGATAGAAGAGACCACACCCTCTCTAAGTCCCTCCCTACTCCTTCCTGTGCATCTTCTCCATCAGTATCCTTGGCTTCTCTATGGCTAATTTGGGTCAGCTAGTTATTGGTTCCACACCACCCCCCCATTCCAGGCTAACGTTATTAACACAGTCTTGGGGAGTCACAGTGCGAGCAAACATCCCACAGTATAGTTCACCTGCTACTACGCTGGGGCTATGACAGTCTGCTTCTTCCCAGGAATGCGACTTAGGCTCTCAGGTGAGGCATCCCCAGGGTCTTGCCCAGTGGCTGACAGAGGAGATGCTGAGCAAATGTTGGTAAGTAAAGGAAGAGAAAGCAGCACCCTGGTTCCCAGAGCCAGGCAGGAGCTACCCCAGGTAAAGTACTACATCTAGATGGGTGTCCACAGCACGGCTAGGTCACATAGACACTCACGGTACATGCTCTGGCCTGCTGCAGCGATAGGCACCCTCCCTAGAGAGGCACACATCTCTAAGGGCCGCCCCGGGCAGTTCCGACTGAAGGGCTGTTGCAATGGGGCCAACTGTAGCCAACTGCGTCAGAAGCATGTGCAATAGTTTTGTAACATGGCCTTCTGCCTGCTTACTCCTTACACAGCCCTTGTCCAAACCACCGTTCCCTGGGGAATGACTACGCTGCTCCCAGCCAAGACCTCTGCTTTGGTTCAAACCTCAATGTGGGAAAACACTAATCTTTTTACCCAATAAACCAGCCAGTACCTACAGAGTTTGTGAGTGCATGCACGACCCAGTCCTGCAGGCTGTTCCACAGCTGGAATCTCACCATATCCCAGCGCACCCTGGTGTCAGCTCTTACCACCAAGTCAATTTTCTTCTTCGTCTCCCTTTACATTTTCCTCTGTTACTCTCGCCCCATGAAACCAAAGACTTCTGTGTTTAAAAATTGCCCTCTGGCCCACTTGTGTTTGCTCCCGAGACCTACTGGAGGACTATTCCCCCCGGCCCGCACCTGGACTCTGGAGTTGGACTCTGCAGGAATACTGGTTAGCTGTTTTCTGCGGACCAGCAGATCTTAGTCAAGGTTGGGAGTGCCTGAGTCTCAACTCCAGGAAATGGAAGTATCTTTATCCATTTTGAGAGGGTTAATGAGGTAATACTTGACTGAGGGCAAGTTTAGGAAACCAAGATCTGGGTTCTCAAATGATAATTATGGCTGGCCCGAGTGTCTTGTGAGTCCTACAGGGGACCCATTTCCTAAGAACGTGGTCGCTCAACCTAGTGTTTTCTCATATTGAATGCTAGATTTTTTTTTTGTTGTTGTTGTTGTTAAAAGTGGCAGCTGTACAATCGCCCTTGCCTAGTTGCAAGGGAAATTTCTTGAGAAAATTAAAATCTGTCTTTAATTGTGGTATTAGAATCAGAGCAGTGGAACCTACAGCACAAAGGGAACTGGCTCAAGGCCCTGAAAAGCACCAGGCTAAACTGAAGGCCTTCCAGGCTGGGGATGAGGGGTGCGTGGGGAGGGAGGGAGGGAGGGAGATGGGGAGTAGTCAGGAAACCAAGTGGGACAGAAACAATCCTATTTTGGTTTTTGTTAGTGAATGGCATACTACATAGATCAGAGACTTCTTATAAAACACAAGCCCCCACTGTACACAAAGCACAGGAAAACGTGAGGAAAAGGGGGGAAAAGTAAAAGCAGCTTAGGGTGTGTTAACGCTGCTATTCTGTCAGCTTAAAGAGTATTTTATGCTTGATCAACAGCTCTTTTTTATTGTGCTTTTCTTTCATTCATTGAAGACATCAAAGCGGGCCCCACCAGTGTACCTGCCCTTCTGGGGCGCTTGGGAGGAGGCGCTAATGAAGCAGGCCTCTGGGAGCCGGAGACCCCCGTGGACACGGCAGTTCAAAGGGAATATTTCAACAATGATTACATTTTGTAAATCTTTTTATGAAAGAGACAGCTTATTTCCTGCTTTTTCATGAAAAATAGATTCTATCCATTAAAGTGAGTCCGCGCCACGGAAGCTGCCTGAGATCTGAGGTGCAGGCGTGGAGATTAAGGGGACAGCGACCCGACCCCGATGAAATTGTCTGGAGCTCCTATCTGCTGGGCTGGGGTGACAGTACCGGATGTGCTGGGTGGAGCTGAGGTGGTGGCAGGGCCTTGCTTGCTTGGCCTTGGAAAACGGGTTGTGAATGTGGGGTGAAAATTTATGTGTGTGTGTCGGGGTTTGGGGGTTTTATTTTCTCCCTCGGACCATGCTTAGGATTAGTTCTCTTTTATGTTTTGATTCCACAAAGATCGACATATCAGGAAGCACTGAGCCACCAATACTTCTACAGGGTACAAGAAAGACAAAAGGTGATTTTTCTTTCCATTTCATTAAGTGCTACATTTAATGCTTAGAGATGTAAGACAAACCCCTTTTCATAGGGGAGGTTAGTCAGAAAAAGAGGAGTTTCCTCTTAAGACACAAGGAGGGTTTTATTAGTATCTAATGTCTGTCTTAAGAGGCAGGGTCTAGCCTTTTGTAAGTTTTGATTTTCATATTAAAGCATTCTTTCCCTAACTTTTTCCTTTTTTTCAAGGAGAAAGTTGTGTAGAATAAAGGCAAAAAAGGGGACATGATTTCCTGGGGAGCTACAAGATGAAAAAAAAAAGTATGTTTTCTACATCTTGGATTCCAGTTTTTATTAAATGCCTGCTGTCTAACAAGGGCAGACAGTCACACTTGGAGTTGGCTGAATGGTGGCCCAGGGAGGTAACTTTTTTGTTTGAAGAGATAGGCAGGGGATTGGAGGTCGGTGCTCAGTAGAGCATAGCCCCATCTTCTAATAACTGTTCCACCAGAGCTCTTCCTCCCAGAGATGGCTGGGGCTTACCGAAAACCGACCATGAGGACTGCCATTCTCTCCGTAGGGAGATAAAGCCAGGGAAGGGAAAAGGAACGTGACAGTTAGAGCCCCAGTTATTGCAGATTTCTCCCAGAGGCATCCTGCAGCAGAGTGCCCGGAGATCTGGACCCCGGCCAGGAACAAACTTTCACCCTTCGGCCCCAGGAGCCTCTGTGAGTGTCTAACACCTGCACCTTCATATATGGTTGTTGTTTTAAGACAGGGTTACATGTAACCCAGACTGACCTTGAAGTCACCATACAGCCTAGGATGACCCCAAGCTTCGGATCCTCCTGCCTACCCTCCCCCCAAACTGGGATTATAGGCTTATGTCATTATACCTGGTGATTTGGGGACTTTCTTCCCAGTAGGTGCCTCCTGCCTGTCCTCCCGTGTGCAGGTCTTTGCTTCTTTGCTCTTTTGCTTTAGTCCCCTGTGCCCGGTCTCTGTTCTTTCCTTTCTGGCCTGGTTTCCGACTTTCTACCTCAAGTGAGTCTCCCCCTTCCTGACCTGTGGTAAAGCCATGGAGGAATCACAGTAGACCCCAATCTCTCGAAGGCGACAGTTCTTCCTACTCCACTCACCATGAGAAGGAGGAAGAGGAAAGGAAGCCACAGCCCCTTTGCCAGGCAGCTGAGACTGGGGTCTACAGTGCACCCAAGGCAGGCACAGAGGCCATCTGAACAGACCATGGAGGAAGCCGTCGCTCTGCAGAACAAAGACTGGGAGGGCTGTGCAGCACAACTGGGCACAGGTCTGGGGCCCAGGGGTCTTGGACTCATACCCAGACTGGAGTGGAACCTTCTCTGATTACACTACAAAGATCGCCACTCCTTCCTGTCTGCTCTTTCTACGACGGCAGTTTTTAGATTCCGCTGGCCCTTTGGCCACAAAGTGGCGGTGATTTTGAGAGGGATGAGAGTATTCACACCCGTCCCACTTGAGGTTAGAGTAAGCCCTGTCTTGGAAAATGCCATTCCAGCTCTGCAGGATGCAGGAGGCTCAGCTTTTTGTGCACCCCAGGCTGCAGGAAACACACTTAAACAACACAAATCAGCTAAACTGGCCCCAAATGTGAGCAACCATTAGGGAAGCCCTGAGATAGATGGGGAGTGGGGATTACCAGTTGGTTCCCCTCCGCTGGCAACCCTGGCAAGGGGAATTCCTGCTTCCCTCAGTGCATTCTCTGAGCCCCCAAACCGGGGCCAAGACCCATGCTTGTCACCTCCTCCAGAGACCTCCAGAGACTGTGACAGGACTTAGAGTTTTCCAATAAAAGTTGCCTTTGTTGAGTAGTGACTGGCAAGACAAGACCACACTGAGGAGTTTACAACCTGGGTGACAGTGTTTTACCCCTTAATGCTGAAACAGCACATGCTTTTATGTTCCTTCTGAATTGTGTAGATTAAATTTACAACTAAGCAGTACTCATGATTACAAACAATTCTTTTCCCACAAGAATTTTCCCTGGGGTTGTAAAGAGGCAGCTTGTCTATGAATTGGAAGACAAGGTGAACGTCGCACAGTGTGTCCCAAGTGTCAACCTGAAGGGCCTCACCAGTGATTCGGTCACAGATGCACCATATGTGATGGGCAGCGTGACTTGGAGAGAAGAAATATCATCCTAGCAGAGAATATTTATTTTGACTTTCTTGGTAAGAATTTCTAAAGAGATAATCTTATAAGCTAAGGTAGATTCAAGAAGGTATTACAGAGAACCAGGCGTGCAAGCACGGAACCCCTCGCTTATGTTTTTGGCTAAGTTCTAGTTGGTAGGGCTCTACCAGTGACAGAAATTTCGGAGCTATTCAGAACATATGCAGAGTGCTAGCTCAGGGGAGTCCCACATGTCTACAGTCGCTGTGTTATTGTTTAATAAAACCAGTACAGACTGGATGACTACTAGATGCCTGTCAGGCCATTTAAGGGTCCTTTTCCCCTGTTAAACTATTGTACTAATAGGAGAGCCTATTGTTTATTTCACGAGAATGGTGGCAGGGTCAAACGATATATATCCCCACCTTCCTTCTGACTCAGCATTTACAAGCATCTTGCAGATGTGCAAAACTGTGCTATTCTAGAAGATGGTCCAGTTAAAAAAATAATTTAATATTTTCCTTGCTGTTAAAGAAGTGAACTGTCTGAGCTAAATAAAGTATGACTTCCTATTCGGCCATAACATTTCTGTATTGTTCTGCAGAAACACACTCATGAGTTCAAGTTCAGGCTCAAACTAAATGAAACGCCCGTCCTGAGTTTATCACCCACTTCACTGACATGATTCTCTCTGAACTCTGCCGGCACAGTGTGACTATTTCCAAGGCTTGGTGCAGGAATGTTTTAAGGCTGGAGTCTGGACTGCTTCCTAAGGCACAGCAGAGCTCTCTGAAGCTCCAGGAAGTTAACATTTCTGCAGACCTACTTTAGAGCAGGAGAGAGAAAAGATTCAAAACCAAAGGACTAGATCTGCCCAATTTTCCCTATTAGGTATTGATTCACCATCATTGGAAGGGTAAATCATGGATTCTAGAAGTATATTCTAGAATTCCATATCCATGACTTCAAGTTTTCTGCAATAATTTTCAACCTTTTGTGGAAGTGGCCAATGCACATTAGTTCTTCTCAAATATGAAGATGTGGGGTTACTTATAATACTTTCTTGTGGGGTTACTTATACTACTTTCTAGCTTGTGAAGGAAACAGAAAAGAGTTAACAGAAAAATGTCCCTCGCAAAATCTCATTTTATATTTCCAAATAAAAAAAACCAAACCAACTTCCCCCCCCCCCAACAAACAAACAAAAAACTACAAGAGGTTTTGGAGGTCAAAAACATCTTGGGAATTGCAAGCCAATAAATGGGCACCTAAGAGAAAGAGACGAAGTGGAGATTGTAAATTGTTCCCTAGGAAGCAACTGGAGAGAGCTGCTAGTTCCTGGCTAGTCAAGATCGACACTCGAGCGCTTTGAGCGCTTTGCTAATCAAGGGTCCAGGAGTAGAGAGGAGACAGCCATGGTCTTCATGGACTGAAGGGAGAAAAAGAGAATGGTGGGCTCAGCTTTTTGTCTTCTCTCTGGGAGAGAGTTTGTGAAGACAGTGGCCCAGAACACCACACAGTTGCACTTAGAGTGACCATCCTCTCACGGCATCTCTTCACATAGAACAGTTCTGTCTGAGAACTGATCACATCCAGCCAAACTACAGGTTGCTGGTCCCCAGGTTCATCGACAGCGCTCCTCCAGGGTGAGCCAGGACACACTACATAAATGGCTCAAGAGACACAGCTGCTGTGTGCACTGTGAGGCTCAGGAAATAGACCAAGGGTGGATTCGGGCAGTCAAGGGATCTGTGTCATTGACTTTGTTCATCACTTGAGAGGGGACTGAGACCGCCTCCCTAGCGTGGTGGGTATGAGGACGAAATGGAACAAGGTGTGAACAGGGTTTGTCATCCGATTATCCTCGCAAGTCCAGGGGACTGTAACAGATGCTGTGCTTTAGGAGGGGGAGGGGAGAGGATTTCTCCCCACCTGTGGCAAGACAGAAATCCTTCCCACGTGCTAGCTCGTGGGCTCTTCTTGGATTTGCAGGGGAACAGCACATGTCCACTGACTCTAGGCTAGATTTTACTCTGTCTCAATTCCTTGAACTCGGTTCCCTTCCACGCTGAAGAAATATCCAGTATCTGAAACTGACATAAGCTTCAAACCAAACCTTTTGCTGTGAAATCTGTAAGTTGCTTCTAGGTAACGTGGACACAAGTAACATGGGATTCGTGTTGTACAGAAATGGGCTTGAGGCTGATTTCTTTGGGTAGCAGTTTACCTATGGGATGGCATCCGAGCTCATAGCTCTGAAGGATGTCTTGGCCTTGACCCAGAACTGACTTGCAATCTGCAAACTGATGGCAGCCTATGTATGAGCTATCTCCCCTCCTCTGTCTGGCTTCTGCTTCTCTTCTTTATTTTTCACAAATGCTATTAAAAATTTGGTCTGCTGTCCATGGCCGGTGGAGCCGTGCCACGGAGGGTTCCTCCAGGAAAGGCATTAAGCATAGCTGCCAATGTCACTAAGCAACTCTTGCAAAATGGTGGGTGGGAGGAATCTGAAACTCCTAATTGCTTTGAAGACAAAACAAGTTGATAGTTCCAAAATGTTTTACACTTGTTTACATGCGTGGGAGTGAGTCCGGACCGAGGGCGACTTGGTCTCTGTCACCTCTCCTATAAACAGCACTCACATCCTTGTTTGCTGTCAGTGGCAGAGGCACTGCCAATTCCAGAAACTAGTTCTCTTGCCTGAGCTGAATGGAAGGGAGGAGATGAAGTGAGCAAGCTGCCTCCTGGCAGTAAATTTGGAACTTGGAGGAATGTGATCTCTTCTCTCACAGTGCCTTAGACTTAGTTATCCAGCACTTGGGAACTCCCCATCTTGCTAATCTTACGTCTGGTTCCTAGGCACAGAAAGCAGCCAACAACTGGTAGAGCCCAGTCTAGATCTGACAGCCCTGACCTGAGGCCAAAGGCACCTTAGTGACTTCTATGAAGACTTCCATCCAGTAGCTCTTGGTTGGCAAAAGTCACTGGGATGCAAAGCCCAGGGAAGCAGCCAAGCAAAGAGCCTCCCTGAAAGGTTCTGGAGGCCAGAAAACTGCCATGTTATTAGGGCTGGTGGGAACAGAACCTTCTTCACACTTTGACAGGAGAAAATATTTGGGAAGAAGCCACCAAGAGATACAGGATGGCTTTAGCTGGAGGCTAATGAGGTAAGGAAGAGCAATATGTATAGCATGAGCTAGCCCGCAGAGAAGATGTACGACCACCGCTGCTGCGAAGTCAGACCTCTCATTGATTCATCATCACCATATTTCATAATATTTGCCTAGAAAGACGCACAAAGCCTATCAGGTTAAATTAATCCTAATGGCCAATTTTCATCTTATTCTAATTAAACAATTTCAATGTAATTAATGCAAGCATAGAAATTAGTCAAAATTACAAATGTAAATGTTGAACTTTAAATCAAAGGTCCTTTCTATTCCTCATCTTATGTAAAAGCACTTTAGAGTGCTTGCCTGTGAGGTGATCAGGATGTTAACCTTTGTCTGCACTGTGAAGGACGGAGGATACAAACTAAAAAAAAAGAAAGAAAAAGGAAGCTATCTAGGAGCATGGAGCAACACACACACACGCACGCACGCACGCACGCACGCATGTAGAGACATGCACAACCTATGTTAGTCTATGAAAATAAACTCTCCCAAGGGGAACTGAATTAAAAGCTTTTTCTCCTCAAGATTCCAAAGCACTTGCCACTTTAGAGAAGTGTTTCTGAGACCCTTTAATACAGTTCCCCATTTCCTAGTGACCCCCAACCATAAAATTCTCTTCACTGCTACTTCATAACTGTAATTTTGCTGCTGTTCTAAATTATGATGTAAATTTCTTTTGGAGACAGAGGTTTGTCAAAGGGGTCGTGACCCTCAGGTTGGGAAACAATGCTCTAATGGATCCTGGGTTTTTACAAAATACCTCTGTAAAAGACAGAAACCATGACCACAGCCACACACTAGACCACCAGCTCCTCCTCTCTCTGCAGGTGGACTCCTTCCTTTCTGTCCTGGATGAGCTGTTTCTCCTCCAGGGCTTTGGCCCCTTTAGTTGAAGGTGCTGCTTTATTAAAGTGAAAAAAAAATGTCTTCCAACACCCAGTTAAATTTCTTGCTCTGAAACAATGAGTCCTAAGTAAATATCCTTTCAGGGAATTACCAGCTATGGTATTATGTCTTTAACATCAAAACTACTGGCATCTTGATGTGGATTTAAAGGCCGTACAAGATAAATAACCTAAGTGATCCCCATCAAGATATTAAAAAGCCATCCTTCTCTTTTTGTAAAAATCCAAAGTGGATGGATTTTGAACTCTAAAGCAGAGAAAGAAAAGGTCTCATGAAATGACCCCCCCCCATTTTCCCTAAAAAGGGGAGAGTAGTTATAAAAATCTGAAAGAGAAATACATGTTTTCTTGCTCTGTTTTGTTTTAAGTTAAGAACTTTGTGTGGCTGAATCGCACTTCGAGTGAACCTGCAGTCTCGCCAGGCAGCTCTCGGTTGGGGAGAGGGCGCTCCTGCTACTCTTACTCAGAAAACAAAGGGCAACATTCTCTTTTCCCAAAAGGAGGCCTTTGTCATGACATGGCTCCCCATCACCCCTCACTCCTGATTATATGAAAGAATTATTTGATAGCAATCAATTCACTATTACTGTTTGGGGACATTGCAGAAGAAGAGCAGAAAGGTTTAATAACGTAATTGATTAGTTCAGTGATCACCATTAGGCTTAGTAATGATGGTGGGATCCCTATACCTTAGTTAATGGTCATGGACAAGTCATTCCAAACTGCCAAAGGTAGCAATGGCTTTATCTTCTACCCCATGGGAATGACACTTAGCCCATCACATTTAAGGTTTGACCTTCACTGCACAGCATGATCTTAATCCCTAGATTTCATAATCTTAACTGGGCAACATTAAAATACGGATTGACTTCGGTTGGCAAGGATCTTTATGTTCTTTCCACTAGAAAAGCTATAAATTCAATGGCTGACCTTTTATTTCCAGGTCACAAGTGACACCCACTTGGCTTCGTCCATTCACATAGGATTTATGTTAGGGTTTGCAGGTTGAAGTCATGAAAGTTGAACTTTAATGAAATGTCTTTAAAGATGTGCACTTAAGCCAAAAATTTCCCACAAGAAATCGGTGATAGCTTGCTTCCAAACAGTGATTATCCCCCTGGCTCATCAATGGTCTCGACTGAATCTACTAATCGTTCACCTGGACTAAGTTTCTTTTAGAATCATTTTTTTTTCTGGGGGGTCCAAATTAACTGTGTTTGGGAGGTCACAGCAGCACCTTCACGTCCAGTTTGGATTTCTAAGTTGAAAGACTCTTGAGATCTCCCCTTCACCTTCCCACAACCCATCCATCTCCAGCTGGAAACGTTCCTCGTCCTTTTGTACCAAATCAATTGTATTGATGGGAGGCATTCGTTCAGGCTGTCAATCAGAGAAATGTGATCTGATGGGGCCCCAGTGCAGTGAGATAAGGAAGGAGGTCCAAAGCTGCTCGGGCCTACACCATCCGAATGAGATCAATGCTTCCCACCATACCCTCCCTGTCATGTAGCACCCTGACTGTCACAATTAATAATGCAGAAGGAGCTGATTAGCTTAAGTAAAGTGCTCTCTGCTGTGTAAACACATAGAGATCTATGAGGCAAGAGCTGGACAGAAAAGAAGAAAACATTATTTTTATTTTTCATGTGGACACACTCTCACTTTCCATTCTTCTCTTGTAACAATTACTGTACCAGCCACTCTGACAGAGTCAATAAATTGATCGGGGTCTTGAGGCAGTAGCAAGGCAGGCTAATCTGATGCACCATTATCTGCCCAGAGAGTGTAGGGTGGGGCACCCTCATGGAACAGAGAGCGGACGGGGAGGGAGCCGGTAGAGGAGAACCTGCCTGTCCTGGGTAGGTGAGTACCTCTCCACCTGTCACAACTGGAGCAGACAGGTGTGCTGCATGTGCTGGGAAAGGATGGGGTGGGCTGGGGAGGGGGGATCAGCCTTCAGCTTGGTTAAAGGATGCAGCCTAAGTAATACCATATGCACCACTTATTTGGGTCCCTGTGGAGGCTCCATCACTGGCAGGATCTGCAATTCAATGAGGATCACCACCCCATTAGGGCTAATCATGTCAGCCGCCCTATCTGACAAAACAAACACCCAGACGCCGCCCCTCCCAGGCTCACAACTTGCTTCTGCACTCAGACTTTGTCCTCCCTTCCCTCACCAAGCATAAAGTTTAATTGTTTTTTAATGTGGAATTATACAGAGACTCTCCACTGCATTCCTTGACAGATTTACCCTTCGAGACTGAAACTGATGCTGTTAGTTGGGTCTCCACTTGCTCCTTGGGAATATACTAAGCATGTTCTTAATAAATATATATCATGGCGCTGGCCAACAGGGGAATAATGGCGTACTTGACAGAGAAGGGATGTGGGAGGCCGAAGCCGCAGACTCAGCTCCGGGGCTCTCACCCCTTTAACACTGCCCTGTCTTCCGATCTGCAGGCCCTTCGTTCTGAAGAGAGCTGAGACTCCAGTTTCACCTCAGAGCCTACCTAGCTTGAGAGGGGGTGAAAGGTAGTGATTGGGCTCTCAAGTCCTAGTTAGAATCAATATTGATGCAACACCAATGGAAGGAAGGAATTAATTCATGACTTTATCAAAATGTGACTTCTGAGGATCAGGAGGCTAAACAGGATAATCTTGGTCACATGATAAATCAACCCAGATCTGCCTACTTCCAAAGTCTGTGTTTTCTTGATTCTTTCCACCTGGAAAGGAGAAATCTCAAGACCATATGTCTTCATACACAATGCCTGCAAATTCCATACCCAGTGGGGATCACACCAAGCAAGGCTGAGAAATCTTCATGCTGAAAGCCCTCTGTGCCTTTGCAAGTCCCAGTGTTCCACAAAATAAAGTTCAAGTGTCTCTTCCCCAGGTACACGCTCACCCATGACTAGACCCTCCCCCAGGTACACGCTCCCCATGACTAGACCCTCCCCCAGGTACACGCTTCCCATGACTAGACCCTCCGCCAGGTACACGCTCACCCATGACTAGACCCTCCCCCAGGTACACGCTACCCATGACTAGACCCTCCCCCAGGTACACGCTAACCCATGACTAGACCCTCCCCCAGATCCAGGGACATGCTCACCCATGACTAGACCCTCTCCCAGATCCAGGGACATGCTCACCCATGACTAGGCCCTCCCCCAGATCCAGGGACATGCTCACCCATGACTAGGCCCTCCTCTAGATCCAGGGACATGCTCACCCATGACTAGACCCTCCCCCAGATCCAGGGACATGCTCACCTATGACTAGGCCCTCCCCCAGATCCAGGGACATGCTCACCTATGACTAGGCCCTCCCCCAGATCCAGGGACATGCTCACCCATGACTAGGCCCTCCCCCAGATCCAGGGACATGCTCACCTATGACTAGACCCTCCCCCAGATCCAGGGACATGCTCACCCATGACTAGGCCCTCCCCCAGATCCAGGGACATGCTCACCTATGACTGGGCCCTCCCCCAGATCCAGGGACATGCTTACCTATGACTAGGGCCTCCCCCAGATCCAGGGACATGCTTACCCATGACTAGGGCCTCCCCCAGATCCAGGGACATGCTCACCTATGACTAGACCCTCCCCCAGATCCAGGGACATGCTCACCTATGACTAGGCCCTCCCCCAGATCCAGGGACATGCTCACCTATGACTAGACCCTCACCCAGATCCAGGGACATGCTCACCTATGACTAGGCCCGCCCCCAGATCCAGGGACATGCTCACCCATGACTCGGGCCTGGTTTAAACTCTGGCCTCACTGTTTAGCATTCTCAGCTGCTAACTTTATAAGACAGACCACACAAAGTAGTGTTCTCCACCCACTTGGTATACACTATCCCTGTCTGCAAAGGCATGTTCTTCTACCATGGATGCTTCTCCTACAATATCCCCCTCCCCACCATGACACTTCTCCCCCAGAGTTCTTCCTGCTCTTCAGTCCCAGGGACAGATCACACATGTTCCCACTGTGTCACCTGCCAGACCTTACTGTAATCTGCATACTTCCTCCCTGGCAGTCTGCGAGCTCTGTAGGTGGTGACTGGATTACATATACCCATGGCCTTCTTAGCTCTACATGGTCTGAGGAATACAGTAGATGCCCAATAACCCCTGACTTCCCTCACCTTGAGATCCATTACTTAGGTGACAAGTGGGAGACATGAGCTGAGAAGCCGGGTGCTCTCTGACTCTTATGCCCAACTCAATGCCTCTCCTGCTTTCCTGCTATGCACAGGATTGATGTATGATTGGTCTCATCACTGGACCTTTCTAAGCATTGTCCTATCCCATGGTACCACTCTTTCCTCATCCATACATGTAAACACACATGACGAGGCATCATGGGGACTGTGCCGAGGGGCAAGGCTGTAGGTCATGAGAACTGGCCATTAGTTCTTCTGTTAACTCAAGAAGGCAAGCTGCCTATCCAGCCTGTCCTGAACACTTCCTCCAGCAGCCAAGGCAGCCCAATGGGGACCCGAGGTTATTTTTACTCCGTGCTCATGTTCAGACTTGGGATAAAGAGGGCAGCACACAGAGGCAAGGACCAGTTGTGCTAACCCTGTACCAAGGCCAACATAGAAATGGTGGAAGTCACAAGTCCATGTGACTCAGGGGCGTGTGGAAAATATTAGGGCAGTTGTAACTCACTTCGGCTCTGCTACCAGGGAGCACTAGGGGCTTTAGCAAAGTCCTCATGAAGGTGTTAGGGAGAGGCACGTGCCGAGGTCTGTGCTTCAGTGGACAGACAATATTGTGAGCTCCAGAAGAGATGTCACGATGACAGCATTTTCCTTTATCTTCAGCACAAACTCATAAGGGTACTGAGGGGCTGAGGAGACAGGAGGAGTCGGCAGCTCTTTGTGGGAACTCTCCCTGGGTTGGAACTGTGTGTCCTTCAGACTGCCAAAGTCTTGGACTCATTAGCAGCTCCGGGAAGGGCCCTGGCCAGTCACCACCTGGCTACTCAATCATTCCCTCACGTGGACAGTCAGCACTTAAGAGTGGAGGGGCCCTGTGTGGCGGCGGCTCCTGGTGGTGGAGGGAGGCGGGTTTCCCTGCAAAGGCTGAATGGACTGTGGGAACCCACTGTGTTCAGCCCTCCTGGACTTCATGCTGCAAGGAGGGTGATGGGCTCAGTTTCCTGTTCTCTGAGCTCTGTTGACTCAGGCTCCGCAGAGCCCAGGGCTGTTCTTCTATAGAGGAAGCACCTGGCTCAAGGTCTGGTTGCTGGGTGAACCTCAGAGGCACTGGAGGGTACTGTGTACAGAGCCCCCGTGAGCTGAGCCACATGCCCTCTATACAGCTTTCTCAGAGGCCACAGTGACACAGTGAGAGGTGTCCTACCCCAGGGGGGCTGTCCTGCCTACTTCCTGGACCTTAAACAGCAGCTGAAAAGAGCTGACACCTCCTCTCTCTCTCTCTCTCTCTCTCTCTCTCTCTCTCTCTTTTCCATCTCTGTATATCTCTGTGTCTCTGCCTCTCTCTCTCTTCCATCTCTGTGTCTCTGCCTCTCTCTCTCTCTCTCTCTCTCTCTCACACACACACACACACACACACACACACACACACACACACTCACACTATAAGTCTCCTTAACACATGGGGAAGGAGTGGAGGACAAAACTGTATGAAAACCAATACTAAGAGTGAGAAGAGGTAACAGGGAAGTTAAAAGGCTCATGAGGCTTCTCAGAGAGTGGGAAAATGGCATGTGGGAGATACTCTTGATAGCCTGACTGGGATGTACTGCTTCTTCTTTCATGGAATCAACTTTATTTAGACATAAGAACATGATCATTATGGGGTAATGAGCCAAGATCTGAGGCAATCAATATGACCTTACGCTAGCTTTCCCAACAGCTAAATTTTGAACTAAAATGGGACTCAGTTTCAGATAATGGGAGCAAAGTAGAAATCTGGTAGCCAGGTACCTTTCTGTGCTATTGCTCGGACGGTGGAGTATGATACGGAGATAATGTCTGGAGCTGCAGCAGCTATTCTGGGATGGGGGGACCAAACATAATGACAGAAAGACAACATGCCAAGGATGACAGAGCAGAACTTTAGAAAAAACATGGGTTCCCGCTGGAGTCTCACAGCAGCTGGAACAATGGGAACCACTCATGGTTTTCTTGTCTTTTAAGAAAAATATCCTTGATCAGCTCAAGTTATACTCAACTGGCTTCCCTCCTTTTAGGTAGATACTATTGTTGATTTCATTAAATAGATGTGAAAGCTGAATTTCAAAGGGGAACATACATACGGACATAGCCATTATGTGAAGTCAGGCCACTCCCATTCCCTAGCTAGTGGCTTTATGCGTGTTCTAGAGAAATCAGACTAGAGTGGTAAGGACATGTCCCCTATTCTAGAATGATGGAGACATTCCTCTTCTGTGCAAACTATTAGCCAACTGTCTCCACCTCCTGCCTGTTACTTACAGCTCCACTTCTTACTCTCTGAGTCACTGATACAGAGCTGCAAAACTGTACGCAGGGTTGTAAAAATATTGGAAACAGTAAAGAAGACATCATGAATTAAAAACCAAGTGAGTGATGAATCTGAGGTGTTTGGGCAGCAGTGGCCATGCTGCGTGCAGGACCGCACTGCAGGCTTGAACGTGGTGCAGTGTGTACTTCTGCATGACCATCCATGCATCTTCACACGGTGCAGCACCAACAAGTGCTACCCGAATCACCTCAGTTCGAAGAGAGACTATTGCACGTTATGAATTGTAGTGTTTTTATTAATCATGCAGAGCTTTCTGCGCTTACAGAAACATAATGATTTCATTACGGAAAAACAAAGACTTTAAATATTTTCCTACTATTGTTCCAACTGTCAGCATGTTCGTATCAGATTAGTTTGATTATCATATTAGATCTTTGGGTTATCTTGGAACATTTAATTAAAACTTTTGTGTGTGTGTGTGTTGTTGACTTGAGTTTCATAAAACATTTGTTAAATGAATTTTGGTTTGTATATGGATAGAATTTCCAACAATTTCTTGATGGCCCTAAACAGGCTTCTGCCAGTTTGTTAATAGGCATTTATTACAAACGATATTCCCAGTATTGATAATTTTAAAATCAAAATGTTGATGAACTCTGAAAATTGTTGAAGATCATCTACATCTTGCAGTATCAGATAAATGATCACATCAATTTCATTAGTATACAAATTTACTGAAATCCTTAATAAATTATAAATCATATGCCTATCAAAATACTTTATAATGAATTTCTTTATGATTAATTATAAGTAAATGTTTGATTTGAACACTAGTTTTAAATACCTATAAGCCTGAGGTCAGGTAATGCTCGTGGGGCAAGGGTGGGTGGAAGTGAGAAGCGAGAACAGTCTCGTTCCTGGTTTCCTCCACTCTTCCACGCTCCTCAACATAACAACCACCACATCTTCAATATTTTCTCTTCTTCCTCTATGATATCTTAATTTCCCCTGAAATTACCTCTCTATTGCTGTTGATTGCATATTAATGTTGGGGGAAAAAGGCAGCAATATTTACCAGCAATATTTACTTGTGAGACTGCATGGTCCACACCACAATTCTTAGAATGCTTATCAGTTTATATCAACTAAAATTCTCCCTCCGTCTTTTTATTTTGGAGACAGGAGCTGCACCATTTCCAGCATGCTGGATGACAGGAATGCAACATGCTCTGGAGAAAAGAAGATCCCACTGGTTGAATGAGTTTTAAAAAGAGTCACATAGCTTGCCAGGACATCAGCTGCCAAGCCCAGGTGCCCTTGCACTGTTCCATGCTGAGGGCTCCTCTGAGTTCTTGCCGAATAGGAGGCATGGCTTTGTGCCCTGGCACTGCAACCTTGGTGATGTGGTTTGAGGAAATCACTTCCTCTTATTAAATCCGTTTTGTATGCTATTAAAACTGTAGACTAGAAATAACAACAATATATCTTTTCTAAGGGATGCTTTTAGGATCAAATGAACACACACACATATTCAGGCACATTATGTATTATACACATCTGCATACACATATATACTTAACACACATACACACACACCACAACCTCAGCTAAGAAACCAGGCTATAAAAACAAAATTACTGAGGAAAAAGAGAGAAAGCACAACCGTCACCAACATGACACTTAGCTCCTGAGTGAGGTAACAAAATCCGAGTGGAGACCTGAGGGCAAAGCACTAACTCGCACTCTCCTGAGCCTGGTCTTGGGCTAGAGGGCCTATTTGTACAGAAGCCCACCAATCCTACAAGCAGCACTTCCCCCAGGCAGACTGAGAAAACATGCAGCTTAGGAGGGGGCTGAGGCAGGTCTTCAGAATGTCCGAATTCAGTTTTATTTCTACTGGACCTAGGAAGCGAGAGCCTGGCCTCAAACCAGCTCTGGGGACAACAGTCGTAAGGTTTCACTGCACACAGCTAGGTGTGAAGATGGTGTTTGGGAAAGTTAGCTAGGAGGAAACTGAGTGAAGCCTTGGCTCCCTCAGTACCTTGGTGGAGTTTACTCGTTCTTTAGATTGCCAAGTGCCAATGCATGCCAGCTATAGAACCCTAAGGCGCATAGGCCCCAGACTTGGAGCTATGGGGTGGTTAATACAGAATACCAACTTGGCCAATGAGTAACTTTTCAAAGTTAAGAGCACAAGAGATTTTATCTGCTGTTCCTCTTCAATCAGCTGAAGGAAATGCTCAAACCCACCTGGAGGGTGGGGCAGGATGGGAAGGGACAAGCACATTGTTACTCTCTAAAAGAAATCGGTTCCTTTTGTGCTCGCCAGTCGTGCCTTTGCCTAACTGCCTTGCTGTGCTTGTCTTTCTGTGGCCAGGAAGTCAAGCGGGGTGAGTGGGCGGGAGGAAGGCAGTGGGCTTCAGCTCATGGGAATGTGCTGACAGAGCCTGGAGCTCTGTGAGGATACAATACCTGGAGTGGACATTTCTCAGAAAGCAGAGGGAGGGGTTCCCGGCTGGCCGGAAAGGATTCTAGTTGTATCTGCTTGGTCTGGGGAAGGTAGAGGTGCATGCTTCCTTTCTTAGGATGGTCTCAAATGTTACCTATCACCTGGTTGGCAAGAATTAAAAATGGCTTGTGTGTGTTTAGGAATAATGTACAAGAACCTTATTATCAGGCTAAAGTTAGATGAGGGCAGAAAAACAATCCAGTCTCTCCTGTCCCTTTTACTCTATGGAATAGTCTAAGAGCCATTCTGTGCTTTTGAAACCCCTTAGCCTATTCGCTAAGACTTTACTTTTTTCTTCAGAGACAGGTTCTTTTATAGCATAGTCTAGTCTAAAACTCTCCATGTAGCCCAAGCTAGCCTTAAACTCACGATCCTCCTGCCTCTGCCTCCCAAGTCCTGGGATTATAGCTGTGTGACCGTGCCTAGTCACACCGCACAACTAAAGTCAGTGCTATTGTTTCTTCATGTCTGCTTTTTCTACTGCACTCTCTAGAACTTCAGGGCAGTTGGTATCCCTTGCATTTTGTAAGTGTTAAAAAGTATAACAAGCAGTTAAATAAATATTAAAGTGGTTGAAATTGTGAAGACTTTTACAGATTGCTTAAGTTGTGGTTAGGACTTCAGCCAGGCCTCAGGAACGTGACACCAAGATTGGGCATGGATTGAAAACCTCTTCATGTCTCTATACTCCACTTTCCCTGTGGATGGTTACCCAAGGTGGCAGGGTGGGTGCTGTGGGCATCAGGTGAGGTAGTGGGTGTCAGTGCCATGGTTCACTCTGTGGAAACTTTTCTCGATGATGCATTCATTGTGAACACGAGGCCAAAGTGGTCATACTGTAGGCAGTGTACGGGGTGAGGCAGCTGAGACTTACTTAGCAGAAGTTTCAGCAAACTGGAATTATACCAAGCTGAGCCAGTCTCCTGGGGTTTTAAGTAGCATTTCAGATGGCACAGCTCTGTTGATGCAGAGTGGTAACAGCTCCGGTGGTAGAGAGAAAATGCTTGTTTTTAATACTGTTAGCATTAATTTTTCATTGTAAAGAATTCATCCTCATCAGAGCCTCAATCAAGATGAGCTCTCTGTTCAGTCTTCCTGTGTGAGAACGTATATATCTATTTATTAACTAATTGTTAATAAATAGTGAACTTTTTTTTTTGCTCTAAGTAAATTCCTGTTCATAATAGTTCTTGTTTTTAGAGACCAGATTAGATCAGGGGATACAGTTACAATGGCCCCCAGCTTTCTATCTGAAGAGTGGCGAGGTCTGTATCATTAAGAGCTGAGTGCAGCATATGGATGGTGTAGGAAGAGAGTCAATACTCAGCCGTTCTCCACGAGTTAGCACCAACCACCATGGGGATAGACACTAAATAAGATGAGCTGCAGGAGGAGGTGAGATATAAGTTCTCAGAGCAGGTAGGCTTTCCATAGTCCATAGGGAGCTGGCCATGTCTCCTGGTGAGTGCAGCTACAATGTATGCAGGAGTAAGGTGTGGGCCAGGCGACAGGCGCAGAAAAAGCAAGCAGAGGAACCAGGAGGAAGAAGAGTACAGATCACTTGGCAGAGCATCTAGCCAGAGCCAGAAGCCAGAGTATGAATGGAAACGGGCTTCCACGAGTGTAAGTGGGATGCATTTATCCCTCAACGATGGAGGATCCTCTGGAGTAAAAGTAGATTGGCAGGGAAAGAGGGGGAACAACAGCTTTCAATTATCCATGCCATCGTTCCCCACCAATCATTGCAGATGATGAATAGGTGTAATAAAAGCCAATATTCCATTTTTCCAATTTACATGAAAAGGAGGTCATAATACATTGTTACGCAGAAGAAACAGCAGGTTACTAAACAGTGGATGTAATACGACCTTATTTTTGCAATATACTTGAATGTGTAGAAACAGCCAGGGTGGATTTATATAGAAACATTAACAGTAGGACTACTAGTGATTCTTATTATTTCTCTCATCTGTATTTCCCACAATTAACATGCATCATGACTGTAATAAGATAAAATCACCATCGAAAAATAGGTTTTATCTTTTGGTGATAGGTTTATGCAACTTAGTATGATGTTATCTAGATTCATCCATACTGTGGCAAGTATCAGGATGTTCTTCATTTTAAGAAATGACAACTCTTACATTGCATGTGTAAACCATATTTTAGGAGAGATGTTTTCAAAGCAATTATGAAACTTCCAAACTCACCAAGAAAAATGTCTGCATTAGAAGGTATAGGGAATAAGTAGATAAATGGAAGAACCATCCTCTCTAGGATGGCATAGGAATGCCAAGAGATTTCCACCAGGAAATGGGTTTGGGGGAAAGGAGGACCATTTCATCTCACATCTGTTCATGAACTCAGTGCTGGATTCTTCTGTCTTGTTCTCAGACAGGGTCTCATCATCCATCCCAGGCTGATCTGGAACTTTCAGTCTTCCTGCCTTTGCCTCCCAAGGGCTGGATTATAGGCAAGGGTTCCTGTTCCTGGCTCTTCTGCATTTACAAATCTGTCTGGATGACTCCGACTTTCACTCACAAAGAGGCAGAGATAAGGAAAACATCTGTCTGACTGACTTTATTGGTGGAGTGTCAGAGAGCAAACTTCTGATCCCCTGGGAAAGCTTTCCTAATTTTAGCTAATACCAACTTTTGGGCCTTACAGCAAAGCTATCTCAGGACAACCACAAGCTTGCTTAGGAAGTGAGGAATCTGGGGATGTTCAAATTATATTGTTAAAAACCTTGTTAGCCAACACCGGTGTTACAGGTTTATTAGAACAACTACTTGGGAGACTGAGGCAGAAGAACATGGCCTAGCTGGACTACTGAGTGAGTTCAAGGTCATCCTGGGCAATTTAGTAAGAAACGGTCTTAAAAGTTTTTGAAAAGTAAAAACAAGACTTGGGATCAGTGGTAGAGCCTAGCATCTATGAGGTAATCCCCTGTACAGCATGCATACATGCACACACACACACACACACACACACACACACACACACAAACACACACACACACACAAACACACATACACACACAGAGTGATGGTTTGACTAGCTATGGCCCCCCATGTTTGCTTGACCCATTGGGAGTGGCATTATTTAGAGGTGTGACTTTGCTGGAGTGGGTGTGACCTTGTTGGAGGAAGTGTGTCCCTGTGGGGATGGGCTTTGAGGTTTTTTTATGCAGAAGCTACAGCCAGTAAGGCACACTCCTTTTGTTGCCTGTGGATCAAGATGTTGAACTCTCAGCTCCTTCTCCAGCACCATGTCTGCCTGCATGTCCCGCTATGAAGATAATGGATCAAAATCTCTGAAATTGTAAACCAGCCCCAATTAAATATTTTCCTTTATAAGAGTTGATGTTGTCATGGTGTCTCTTCACAGCAATAAAAACTGAAGATACACACACACACACACACACACACACACACACACACCCTGTAAAAAAATAACTTTAACTAATGACGCCTTACAAGGAGTCTGTATTTAAGGTCTACTGTTACTTGTCATCCACATCTAATACTTATTTTGAACAGTTTATTCTTAAAATGTTAGCATATATATCATAAAATAGTAATATTTGGGGAATGCAAATTTTATTTTAAGACATAAGACTAGATAGGTACATAGAGAGGGTGGAAAAAGACAGTTCCATCCCTGCAACTTCTCATGAGATGATTAGGAATGGCTTTCTTCAAGCCAAATGTGACAGGTGTCACCGTGGTAAGAACATTTAAGCTATTGTCACCACAATGCCAAATATTTAGTGGAAAACAAAAAGAATTCAGTTCTAGATGCCAATACTGGGCCTAAATGACATCATCCATCCAGATGCGTGCAAAATCTGGATTGTTAAGAATTGAAGTTTTGTGATCAACATCATGAAGACTCGGTTTTTGAACTAAACAAGGCACTTATGAAACAAAGTCATACTGGAAAAACACATTTTCATTATAAAGAGATAAATGAAAAAGACACATACAGTTTAGGTTATATGAATTAGTTTGTATAAAATATCATGCAAAATACCAAACAAGATACTTCAAAGTTGCAGTTTTCAGGTTCTCAACGAATCAATTTGAGCATACCCAAGCTTTGAAACAAAAAACCCGAAACAACCATCCAACTGAACTATGGGAGGCCCTCTGGCTTACCCTTCGCTGTGCCAGAACATGGAAGTTCAACGCACAAAGCTAAAGCATCTTCTAAGACAGATATTCTCAGGCAATGGTACAACTTCAAACCACCGGTAAAACATCTGAATATTTGAAGGCATGACAAAGTAAGCAAATAAGTGGGAAAATTTTAGAAGAGGCACTGAGTAGGGTTTTAATCTCAGACACCATGTGCAAGCCAGAGATTCAAGGGGAGAGGGGTCCCTCTTCTCAGGCCCTCCCTTTTTGGCTTAGTGCTGGACTTTGTGGGGTGCTGCTTCAGGGTAGGAAGGAAGGAGAAGCAGCACTGTGGATAAGCGCAGTAAAGCAGAGCCCTGTAAGATGGCAGCAGATTCAGGAAGCACCTGACTGTACTTATACACCAGGCAGCTGACGCCACACAGCTGAGCACAGGCACAGAACCGCACGGAGAAAATGTCAAGCCATGCTAAGAACCTCATGGACAAAATAATTTCTTAGAGCCAATTAGGAAATACATGGCCATATTCTAGTTAGGAAACGGAGGAGTCGTTTATTCTACAAGCTTGGACCTGATTCTGTGTTTTTTAAACCTCTACACATACTCCTTGGGACCCAGAGGTTTGTTGCTTCTCAACCCTCAGCGGCCACTTCAAGCCTGTTTTGAAAGAGCTCCTCTTAGCCTACACAGATCTAAACACAACTCTCTCTTGTGCTCGGTCAGCTCTGGGGATTCTGAGCTCTACTGTCAATCAGCCATCTCCACATGCCATTCGGCTTAGCCCCTCCCACTCTCAGCACCTTGCTTCCCCAGTGGCCAGCAATCACCTCCTCGGGACCAACATCAGTAACTTAATAAAGAGCTTAGAAACCCTTTGTCCTCACCCACCCCACTTTCTTTTAGAAAGTTTGCCAGTTTCCCGGGGCCATAAAATGAGAGGAGTGGCTGGTCTCCCTCCCCACATATGCTTCGATACCATGGAAACCAGGTTCCATGGGGCACATGTCTGTCTGCTTACAGCTAGAGAGACATGGCTGCCTCAAAAAGGGAATGCACACAGTTCAGCCTAGCAACCTTAACTTGCCATGGCAAAAGCAGTCTGGCCCAGAAGCCCCCCTCTCCTACCCCAATACCCTAAGCAAAGATCCCAGGACCATTGTTTATGGTTCCTGAGAACAAGGAGAAAACATGGCTTACAGGGCTGGGAGAGACAGAGTCAGGAGGAGAGGAACTGAAGAGGGGCTCAGGCATGTGGCCTGGTGTACCCCAAGACACATTAAACTGCACCTGATCAATAAAACACGCTGCACCACATACGGAAAAGATGAGAGCGGCCCACCTGTGTCTGTTGAGGGATATTTACAAAGCTTGGATCCCGTGGTCCAACACTGACGAATCGGTTTGCGGGGGAGGTGCTGGGTGTCGAGTAGGCTGTGAAGGGAAGGGACACATGCGTTCAGGAAGCAGCACGAGATTGCACACACAAACAACACCAAAACACACAGTCTCTGAGCCTGTGCAGCTGATTAATGCAAACGCTGGAGCTAGCAAAGGATCTGGCTAGCGAAGGGGGGGGGGGCAGGGATTGACACCTGGGGACCGCTGGAGTTAAAGGACATGGAGTTGGTGCTCAGAGGAGTTGTTTTCTCCTCCCATCATCCAAATTAGAACATGCAGGACATTTGCGAAGTTTACTCTGTATGTTAAATATGAGCCCTGGGGTGGAGAGAGACACCCTGGTCTTAGCGACAGGGAGAAAGGAGTGAAGTAGGAAACGGAGGGGCCCCGTTCATGTTATAGCCATGCTTTCTCAACTGCTACACTTGGACGAGCCACAAACCAACTCTGGGCCTCCAAGCTAGAGATGGAAGAAGCGTGTAAGGAAGGAATGAAGGGGGTCTCCAGGAAGGAGGAGCGAGCAGCCTTTCAGGGCCAGCTGCGTGTCTAGAATCTTTATGATGCCAGGTGTGCTTAAAACCTCTGAGTTGCCACTTGTCCATTCTTAGGACCTTTGCAGATGCAAACTGAGCTCTCTCTGGGACCTTGGTTATCACATTCGAGTTCACTAACCTCACTATACATGGAAGATTTGTTGGTTTGTGTTTAGGAGCTCCTTTGATGGAGAAAAGAAAATCAGGAGCTTTTTGAGAACCCAAATAAATTTGGATGCTGCATGAATTCACATCACCACAAACTTCAAAAATTATTTCTTTGTTCTAGAGTCTTTAGATTGCTATTGAATTGTAACTTTTATTTTTAATTCTCTCTCCCCTCCTCTCTCTCTCTCTCTCTCTCTCTCTCTCTCTCTCTCTCTCTGTCTGTGTGTGTGTGTGTGTGTGAATATGTACATGTGGATACATATACCTAAGGAATTCAGACTCTGATACCTAAGGTGTCAGATTCCCCGGAGCTGGAGTTCCGGGCGGTCGTGAACTGCCTGACCCAGGGCTGGAGATGAGACTAGCCCTCCGCGAGAGCAGTACCTAATTATAACTACTGAGCTAGCCCCAATGTCTACATTCTAAAAGCAATTTTTCAAAACTATCTCTAGATGTACACTATCTAAGGGGGAGGAGGGGAAGACCTCACAATTCTGCCAGGGCAGTTTTGCCTTTGTTGACATCACCCATTTCTCCTCGAGGTTCTGCTCTACAGAGGAGGGCCCATGCTGCTTGTTCCCACTCTTAAACACACACAGGGATATGATTCCTACTGAGTTGGCCCAAGTCCTGTTGGCTACGCTGGAAAGAGATGAGCCGTGCAGACAGGCCTGTGATGGTCACATGGCATAGCTGAGACATGGTGCAGCTGAGTTAAAATGCTGAGCGCAGGACGAACCCCAGGACCCTCTGAGATCAGGGTAGGATCGTTTTAGCAGCCGTCATCCAATAGTGGCTTTACACAGAAGGACGAGGATGCTTCATGTCATAGTCTACTAATGGGAATCTGCTGATTTCCTCTGGGATACCTTCTACGCCAGGCAGGTTTGAGTTGAGAGCTAGCTCTGCGTTCAGTCACAAGCCTGAGTTACTTGTGCCTCTTAGCCTATGACTTTGCTTTGATACACTCTAGGAAATATCAAAAAAAAAGTAAATGGAAAATATGAATTATAGTTGCCTGGCAGTATAGTTACCTGTTTCTAGAACACAAAAGGATGGAAGAGAGAGACAAGATGGAGGCCAGCACTGAAATCACCTCTTGAATCTGTTACTTAGCGGGGAAAGTATTCTTCTCATTGTGAGTAGGTGGGTGGTTTACACAGGCAGAGAAACGTGTGGAGGTGTGTCTGGGTTCTGAAGCTATGTGAATCATATGTTTCTGCAGCAGGAGCCCTTAGTCTGCCGGTCCCGACGACACAGTGCACTGGACAGCAGCTGCTTAGCAAAGGCACGCAGCAAATTTTCTCACGGCATTCTAGTCATACCGATAACATCCCAAACAAGCACACTAACTGACCACAGCATACATGTTGGGGCGTGTATGTGTGTTTGGCTACACTGGTCACAATAAACTGGCTTAGTTTGGAAAGGCATTCGTATGATGTCCCATTAGCTATTTCTGCTAGACCTAAATGTTGACATTTTTACTTTGTTTTCTCTTCCCATAATCTAAATTAGAACATCCAGGACATTTGCAAAGTATACTCTGTAGTCAAATATGAGCTCTGGAGTAGAAAGATATGTAGTTATTTTTTTTTTTAATTCTTTGTGGGCCCACCACCCAGCTCCTAAATAAATACAGAGAGACTTATTTTTACTTATGAATTCTGGGCCTTAGCATGGCTTATTTCTAGCCTGTCTGTTTAACTTAAATTATCCTATTTCTCTTTAACTACATTTTCCACCTCTGGGCTTTTTACCTTTTTATTCTACATATCTTCCTTTCCTTCTTACTCCATGGGTGACTGTGTGGCTGTGTGGCTGGCCCCTGGCCTCCTCCTAGTCTTCTTCTTTTCTTGCTCCTCCCTCTCCCTCTTCCCTAGATTTCTCCTTCTATTTAGTTTCATTACCCACCAGCACCACCTATTTCTCTTTCCTACCTAGCTCTTTATGAGATCATTCAGGTGTTTTAGGCAGGCAAAGTAACACAGCTTTACAGAGTTAAACAAAGGCAACATAAAAGAAAGCAACACATTTTTGCATCATTAAACAAATGTTCCACAGCAACAATGAGTGTAACACATCTTTAAGTAATATTCCACAACAGAGATAGACCCTGGTCTTAGTGACAGGGAGAAAGGAATGAGGTAGGACTTCTTGCCTTTGAATGAAGTGAATGAAGACTTAGTGTACAAACAACTTTGGTACTCAGAATTACTAGGAAGGGATAATTGTTTAATTCCCTTTCTTCAGACAAATCACAATAGTTTTCTGAACGACTCAGAAGGTCTCTAATGCTCCAAAGCGCTACTCAAATGCCAAAATTTATTCTGCTTAATAAAAACAAGAGAGTGGTCCTGAGAGATGTGGTAATGTGTTCACACTTATTTACCCTGAGGACTGTGGATGCCAGAGCTGCAGTCTCATGCTTAGGAAACATGGTTCTACAGAAAGACAGCTTCTGGGCACATTTACAGACATAGAAAAGGCAAGGGAAGGAAGGAGGGTTCGAAGGAAGGAAAACAAGGGGAAACAAGGAAGGAAGAAGACAAGGTAGAAAGACAAGGAAGGAAGGAAGGAAGGAAGGAAGGAAGGAAAGAATTCTAGTGTCTCTTCCATATTATAGCTATAAAGGGCAGAAGTTCAACTCTAACAGGATGTTAGTTCCTGAAAAGATATGACGGAAGTTGAATTTGATTTCTTTCCTTCAATAAAATAATGGAATCAGGGACTTGTAAAAGTCCTCAGCAAAACAGCAAAACCTCAGCTGAAATTTAAAAAAATAAACATATATCATAGCAAATCAGTGATATACACACAAACAAGAGTTTCCAAAATGAACAGAACATCAGGAAAAGATGGGCAATGTGGTAATTAACTACACATAACTGTTACAATGCTGCTACACCATATCATAGCTTTCCTGATAATTTTTGTCCTGTTCATAAGACCAATGATCAGATGCTGTGGGAAGAGCTATGGGAATTCATGAAATCTGGAAAATAGATATGGGGGGATTGCTGTAGGCATTTTGAGACTTCTGAAGGAGAGAACCAGGGGCAAATAGTGACTGTCTTTATGCCATCTACGGGGATTCCATTTTAGCTACAGAATATTCTTTTAAAAGTCCTTGTTTAAAATCTAATTGCTATTCATTTAGTGGCTTCTGAAACAAAGTGTTTGTTTTGATTTTTGGACGTCTGTCTGACATAGCCATGGTCAGTTTTTTCCTAACACCATGGAAGAATGTTTTATTAGCAGCTGCCGCCAGCTCTTTGTACTATCTGATGACATTTTAGGTGGGCCTTTACCACATAGTCTTAAGTACCAAAGTTAAAACCACAGTTGCTCTCCCCCTACCGCCATTCTCCTTGGCTCCTCCTTTCATGTGCATGTCTAATCCCACACTCCCTCACTAAGGACAGATACTCTCTTGCCATTGTAAGAACAAAGGGGCAAATGGTTCAAGAATCTTTCAATATCAGCAACAGTTTAACAGGGTCTCAGAATGGTGGAAACCGTGAGGTAGGTTTGGTGGCAGAGAGAGAGAGAGTAGAGAGACCCCATCAACACTACTCTTCACACCTCTTAGCTTCGAACTCAGCAATGGATACAGTCCGCAAAGTTACAGTTGGTGTCTTGGCCTCTTTTTCTGAATCAGAAAGAACAGGGATACATGTGGATAAGGAAGGAGACAACAGCATTTCCAGGGGAATTAGTGCCAACTGCAGCAACCCTGACCCAGAGACACTCGCTCCTGATATTAAGAATTTGGCAGGTATATTTTTGAATGGAAGTTATTACTATCCTGCCTTTGGAAAAAAAGTAAAAAGATGTTACTATTAGGATATCTATATCAAAGTCAACTGATATTTCATATATAATCTCCCAAATCTGACAAATTAGCAAATTCAGTTTGTGCTGCTCCTTTGGAGCTAGGTAGATGGGCAGATGGTTTAAGGTCTAGCGTAGCAGCTGAAACATGATAGGGAAGGTGGAAAGGAAGACTCCCGGAGCTTCTGTAGAACATGTGACTGCAAATGGGCCCTCTTTGAAAATTCAGATTGGTCTGCATTCACAGGCTCTCCAAGGAAGCTGAATGCTGGGTTTCCTGGGGGCGGAGCTGCTTGCTGGTGGTGTCTGCGGACAAATCAGCACAAGGGTGGGATCTTTTAGCATAAAAAATAACGCAGGAGACCAGGTGAACTCTGGCTTCTGACTTTACTTCCAGTTGCTAGCATCAACCCTTGCAGGTAGACCCACCTTCTGCTGGAAAGTGTGAAGAGAGATTTGTCTCTTGTTTCATCAAAGACACAACTTCTTGAAAGTGGCAAACACCCTCTTTCTTAGTTCGCTTACATCCAACAAGTCTAATGTCTGGAGTCCACCAGAGAGTTATTTTAATGTAGTCATATGTTCTCTACCCCAAAGATGCTTCTCTGTACACTTGCCATATGCCAGCCTCTGTTTCGCACACTGTTGCATACAAAGGTGACAAAGATGCCTGCTATCCTCAGATGTCAGAGTCAGCTGAGGAAATGCAAGTTTTAAAAATGATCATGAGAATCTCAAAGTAATACAGATAATCTGTGGGCTGTTCAAGACAGACAGTGACACCCTGTAAGAGGAAAAGGAAGACGTTTTAGAGGAGACGGAGATGGCTTTTGAGATGTGTGTGAAGGAGTGGGGTGGGCAGGTTCCTGGAGACAGGATATCACAGAGGAAGTAGCATAAGTCAGGAAGGGAGGATGCAATCTCAAAATGATGTTTTGCCATTTGCAAAGAGAAGGCTGATTCTGAAGGATTGGAAAACTGACGTTTGAAAAAATGAAGGGGAAGAGGTCCATGAAGTTAATTTTCTTTTAAAAGGAAGAAATAAGATATAGAATAAACAAAAACAATGTATCTTGGTTCCAGCACAACAGTCAGTAAGCCCCCACTTGGGACCTTTCCCTTCTGGTCCTGTACACCACTGCTCAGCTCTTACAGTCTCTTGCTCTCAGAAACTCATTTTTGGGTTTTCCTCAAAACTTTAGTTTCATTCCAAAGATCCTTGTGATTTTACAACCTGCCCAGGGAATGTTCAGTTACTGTAACAAGGGTAACCAAAGCAAGTTCGGAAATAACAGACTTATTTCTGAATAATACTAAGTCTTCAAACAACCGCCATATTATTAAATGATTCTCAGCGACACCTGACCACGACGGATGTTGATAAGTTGCAAACTGAAGCACCCCGTTAAATAGTGTTCCAAAATTTTAACTTCCTGTCATGTTTCATAGTGTGTGTGTGGGGGGGGGGTGGATGAGAAAAATTCCTTTAAAAATACTAAAACTATTAGAAAAGAGATTAGCGAATTTATAATGGAAACCATTACTATTGAATTCTTTTATGGATTTGAACAGCAGATACCTCCAAGGTTACTAGAGAATGCTGGAGAATACTGGAGCCTTTCTTTGTCAAATAAATCTACTGGTATGAGCTCACCTTATTAATTTCACAGAGCTGGGGACAACATTAGGAGTTTAAGTCCTTCGAAAGTCAGAGCTTTAGACAGCTTCCCATGCAAGAATGATGATACTGTTAGTTCTCATCATTGAAATCTAGAAGATCACCATTCCTAATTCCCACAGTTTGGATCAACCCCGTGCAGTCGGATCTCATCTCACTCTATCATCTCCGCCAATCTTCTGTCTTCACAAACAAGTTACATCCAAGAAGCACAGCCCTCAGGGCATGAACTTAAAGACACCTATCATCGGTAAGTTATGACAGAACAGCATATCCACCAGCTTCCTTCCTGGAAAGCTAATGCATTAACTTTAATATATTGGCATTACTAACATGTCCAATAACAACGTGCACGACAAGTCTATGGCCAACTGCTCGCAGAAGGCCTGGAAGGAGTCAACTCAGCCAGACGGCTTTGCTTTTGGTATTTCTGGTTGTATGGAGGTTCCTCAGCGCTGGCAGGAAGGTTGGAGGCACAGGTACACAGAGAGAGGGAACTGAAGGGATTTCTCAACTGAAGATGCTAGGACCTTAGGTTACTAAAAATCTGTGCAAAAATGTGGCACCTCCTCATGAGTGTTTCCAGCACCATTCTATTCAAACTGACCATAACTAATTTTTTAAAAAAAAATAAAAGGAGAACAGGCTTTGTTTCAGTTTATTTCTGAGAGCTAATCTAAATTCTGTAACTGTTACTTTTTTTTTGTATCAATGCTGTGTGTTGCTCCAATTGATAGGACATGTTTATTGATTCAAGGAGATTCTGTGGATGAAAAGGCACAGGTGAAAGTTATATTAAACAGCACGAGGAACAGACCCTGATTCAGCTCAGGTTTGCTAAAAAAAGAAACGTAGATCGATATATTGGCTCATTCTCCCTTGAAAAGCTCCTGCAACCTCTCAGAAGGCTGTGTAACTCTGGAAGCCTACTCATGGGAATTTATCTTCAGCAGACAGTAAGAATACTGATAAAGATTTATGCTCCAAGATGTTCATTACAGTATTGCTTATAATAGTGACAAGCTGGAACCAACTTATGAGGTAATGCCTCATACAGACAGTGGGAGCATTCTAGAGACAACCGTGTCTTCAAATAGTAACTGATGACATCACAATGTGCTTGCAATATGAAATAAAATCACCTTACAGGGCTGTAATATGCTCATGGATGGACACACCTATATATACATTTATATGTGTATGATGCTCAGTTAGGGCTGAAATGCCAACAGAAAACGGATGATTGGAAAATAAACTAAAGTGATTAGCTCTGATGAGTGGGGTGGCGAGCACTTTAACAATACCTTCTAGGGATGTTTCACTTTCCTTTCCCTTAGACAGGGTCTTGCTATGCAGCCTGGGATGGCCTGTAACTTGTGACAACCTTGCCCTGGGCCCCAAGTCTGAGACTATAGACATTCTTCACTATGACTGGATGGCTCAGTAATTATTAATCTTAAGTAAAGGCGGACAAATGGAACTTGAAAAACATAACACTATTTTTTTTAAAGGGCAGTGAGACATAGCAAATAAAGGTAGAGTCAGAACATCCTGGTGGAATCTAGAAGTTGTTTGAATTTTGATTGGGCAGGGCCTCTGTATGGAGCACAGGCTGGCTTCAAACTCATAATTCTGCTGTAGCCTATGGAGTGCTACCATGCTCACAGCTTGCCTTATTTGGTGCCTATTAGAAAGATGGTCTTTGCAGCCAGTTAACTTCTCCAAAATATCTGTACGTAAAGAGGTGAGGATAATACGTGTTATTTACTGTACTCTCCCTTAATCTGAATGTCTAACAGGCCGCTTTTCCAATAGACCAGTCCAGAGGGAGGTGTGGAAGAATTTCAGAAAAGACAGGAAGCCTGGATCCCTCTGTGCTTTGGGAGAAAACATTTGAAGAAAAATGTGCTGTCATCTACCCTGAGCTCACCGATTCTAAAATTTGAGGCTAAGAGAATTTACTATGCTCACAAGATATTTGTCTCCCAACAATTAAAAAATGCACTGACACTTCTTAAGAGGTCATGTTATATTGAGACTTCTCACAATTTGTAAGGGGATCAATTGTAGAAATCTTGCGAGCAGTTTGGTAATGGGTCTCAAGAGGAATGTTGCTGCCACTTGGCTTAGCGACTCCACTTCCAGCACTGCAGTCCATGAGATAATTAGGTTCAAACATGTGTTCAAGGAGATGCCAGGCCCTGTTCCATAGGATGGTGAAAATGGATGTTTAAATGGAAGGAGATGGGTACAAATTGCTTAAAACTGCACTTCTTAACTTCCTCATAAGCAAGGTATAACATTCTAGTTAAGAAAGTAGTACGTAGATATTACAGTCAGTATGATCCAAGCCAGTCCATGTATATCTATGAAAAAAATAAAGGCATAAATGTACTCTACAGAAGGATGGAGGAAAAGTGAAGTGCTGATAGTAGCTAATTGGAGGAACATACTTTTCTTTTCATATTTTTCTTTGTTTTAAAGTTTTCTTTATATATACACACACACACGCACACACACACACACACATATAAAATCTTTAAAAAGAAATTCTTAAAACTCACGTGTCATCTCTAAAAGCACAAAGGAGAGAAAACTATGGCAGATGCAGACTTGGACTGGCTGTGGCTATTCACATGCATGCAGCCTTCTGCTCCATTCTCTTCCCAAGGATGCCCATCCTCTTGACTGAATGCAGCACCTTGTGAATAGTGGGCAAGCACTGAGCTGCCCATCCCTTCAATTCTCATCTTGGTGTCCCTTCCCTTTTCCTACTCTGAGTCCTATGTTTTTCGTCTAACTCAGTGACATTTTTCTTGAAATAATAAAAGCATGTCTTTATGGGGTGTTTTAGAATGTTCAAAGGAAAATCACAGCATCACGCCTGTCAAACATGTTATATGTCCTGGCCGAGCAGAAAGCACTGGGCTTTGGTGCCCAAGAGGCTTGAGTTTGAGCGTTAGCTCAGGTTCGTTTTCTTTAGAGAAGGTCTCATAATTCCTCCTTATAGACATAATAACTGTACCTAATGCATTTAGAAGTAACGTACCCAGTGCCTGGGCTGCAACAACATTTTTTCTTTTTCTTTGCAATTAACATTTTAAAAAGATTGCTTTTATTTAGTGTGTGTGGGCGACTGCGCGCACGTCTCGGCACATGTGTGGAGGTTACAGAACAACTCGCGGGAACTGACTCTCCTTCCGCCACGTGGAGCCCACGCTGCCAGGCATAATGGCAAGTGCCCTCACCCACTGAGCTACCCTGCTGGCCCCCTTTCGCAAATGAAAACCTTAAAAGATAGACCATATACAAAACAAAACGCTCTGAAAATGATAACAAATTACTGCCACAGATAGTCTGTATCCGTCTGTATGCTGGGGATCCCTAAACAATGCCTGCTGTGAGCGAAATACAGACTTTATGCTGAAGCCTCTTAGAAGGGGAAATATTATTTATAGAAGATAACACATTTTGTTATTATGCTCAGGGCCAAAGGATTTAGTGTATGAGCAAGACTGTGAGAAGGTCATTAGGCAATACTTTTAAACATAAAGAAATAATTATATTTTATAAAAGAGCAAATCAAAACTTAATATCACTTGCTTCTATCAGAGGAGGCACTCCTGATAGTCTTGTCTCTTTCCTCCAGTCAACCCGGTTCTTAATTCCTAGCCCTTCCTCTCAGGCAGCATTCAGTGCAGGCCACACCTCTCAGGACCCTCTACCACATAGACCTCAAAGGCTATTCTGTGAGTCTAAATAGGCTTGTCTGCATTTGAAGAGCCAATAACAATTACACTGGTGGATATCCGGGGTCTCGGTCTCCCATTATAACTGACGCTTCAATAGCTACTTTAGATATAGCTTTGTTCATATATCCAACTACATGTGTTGCTTATATTTAAGATGTATGCATATATTTAAGATTTTATACAGAAATATGGAATACTTATGCTAAAAATGCTGTACATAATTACACACACATACACACACACACACACACACACTTGCACACATTCTATGAAGAGGCTAAACCATTGAAGGTCCTCCAATGGCCTGTTTTTCATATGTATGTTTGACAACATCATGTTAAATTACCTTTTGGTCTTTGCTAATGGGACAGGTATAAACCTTTAAAGTTTTCATTTACATTGCTCTACATCACACGAATTAGAAGCCTTTCTAATGTCTCCCTTCTCTTTCTTTATGTGCCTTCTTGTATTTATTTGATCGTGGAGCTTTCTGATCCAGACTTTGAAAAGCATGTATTAAGCATTTTGGCCTTTTGTCACAAATGCTGAAAATATTTTCTTCACATTATATTTTATAATTTGCTCCAGGTATTTTTCATGTGTATAATTTTTGATATTTTTAGTACAGAACTTGTTGGTTTTTTTCTTTGATGGATGCCTGGTTGGTATATGTGTGTGTATGTATATATGTGTGAATATATTGTATTTTTCAGAGAGGTCTTCCTCTCTTAAATATTATAAATAAAGCTGTACTGTGGTTTTTAAAGATCTGTAGGTCAACCTTTTAATGATTTTTGTCTGTCTGTTTGGGTTCCAGCTGAAATTTATTTTTATGGAAGAAATATTTTTCCAGAGGGCTACTCAGCTGTCGCAGTATACTCTACTGAATCCTGGATCTTTCCTTTCAGATGCCACTCTTTTCATAGACTAAACACTGTGTATTTGGGCTTTGCGATGGCTCATGTATTTGAAAGCTTGGTCCACAGTTGACAGAACTGTTTGGGAAGAATTAGGAGGTGAGACCCTGTTGGAAGAGGTGTGTCACTTGGAGTAGGCTTTGCAGTTTCAAAATCCCATGCCATTTCTAGTTCTCTCTCTCTCTCTCTCTCTCTCTCTCTCTCTCTCTCTCTCTCCAACTTGCAGATCAGGATGTAAGTTCTCAGCCACTGCTCCAAAATCATGCCATGTTAGGCAAGTCCCAAAATAAATGCATTTCAAAATAAGCTGCCATGGTCATGGTGTCCCTTCAGAGCTACTGAACACTAAGACTGACCTTACTCCTGATCCCCTAATGTATAAAAATCAGACTATAATGGAAAAAAACTGGGAGTGGTGGCTTATGCCTGTCATCCCTGAACTACGGAGGAAGCGGAATGCTAAAAGCTCCTTGCTTGCCTGGGCTACATAGCAAGATGGTCTCTGTCTGTGTCTGTCTGTCTCTTATTCACTCACACACATATACCATGCTGATAACAGAAGTATTAGTAAAGAGATTAAAATTAATGGAAAAAGGATAAAGTAAGTTTTGCTCTACATCAGACACTTCCTTGAGAGGAAGCAAAAATGGCAAGGAGATTTTTGGTATTGTTCTCTCTCTTGTGTATGGTGACGGTTAGAAGAATCTGTGGTATTAAAAAAATTCACAGGACTCTATGCCAAATTTTATTAAGTAGACATTTTAAAATTTAGAAAAGGATAATATAGTCTAGACATCAGTTGTGAAAAAAGTACTTTGGGAAATGGATCCACTAAGTTGGTTTTCTCTTAACTATAATCTACCATTTCTCTAAAAGATGGACCATAATCATTATGTCTTCCCCTAAATCTTTTATTTTTTGTTCTGTACCAGTGACTACTAAGGTCTTTCACGTTTCTCCACAGAGAGTTTTCGTTGCCACAGAAAAGGAAGTTTTAGGCTACTTCACAGAGTCTCACATCACAGTGAAACAGGGGAGTCCAGTTTCAAGGTGCTGGGAGGGAGTCATTTTCCTATAACACTTGCTACCTCATTTCTCCATTTTGTCTTCTCCTTCTCAATCGGCTGAATAGGAAGTTTTCCGCTATGGGTTAATGTGAGGGTGAAATGGGGCCCTTCATGTAAAAGGATTGTTAAAGTACCTGCGCCCCGCTGAGAGCTAGGCTCTTCTGTGGCATCCCTCTCAAGCGCCTCTCCCTAAAGCTGCCTGGTCATCTGAGAAGACGGAACCTCCAATGAGAGAAACCCCCACCAGATTGGCCTATGGGCGAGGCTATTGGGCATTTCTTTGATTGATGATTAATGTAAGAGCGCCTAGCACTCTGTGGATGGTACTACCCTTGGGCAAACGGTTCAGAGTTACATAAGAAAGGAGGCTGGTCAAGCCATGAGGAGTCTGCCATGGCCTCTGCCTCAGCCCTTACCTCTAATTTCCTGCCCTGACTTCCTTCTATGACAAACTGTGATGTGGAACTGTAAGCTGAAATAAATCCCTTCTTCTCCAAATTGCTCTTGTTCATGGTGTCCTATCACAGCAATAGAAACCCTGACTAAGATACATGTAGACATACATACATACATACATACAGTCTGCGGTAGCAGAGCTAACATGGGAGTCCCACCATTCTACCACCAGAACATCGTACTGGAAAAGGTAACCTTAATTTTCCCATTTCATTGTCTTGTGTATAAAATATTGACCTCAAAGGAATGGTAGGAAGATAACACACGTGGGCAAAGAGCTCTGGTTCACCAGAAGGCATCGAACATGTGTTGTTGGGTTTAAACACTTCTGTGCTTGTGAAAGATAATTGTTATGCTCTCGGTTATAGGTGCATATTCATTTACAGAATGAAACAGATATAAGATTCATTGGATACATAAAAATAAACAATAAATGTTACTTGCTATTACATGCTTCTACTTTAATAGAATTTTAGTTTAAAAAATCAAAAGTTCATAACCAAGAAGGAATGGAGGAGAAAAATGTTTATTACGAGCTTTTTTATGCATCTTAAATTGACTTTTAATTAATTAACAAAGGAAAATATGCATATTTTATCTCCCACCATAATTTAAAAGTGCTTTCTCCTTTGCATTCTAATTTCATGTTATGATGCCAATCTTTACTTTAGGAAAAAAGTGTGGAAAATTCCACTTTTGTGGGATGAGCTAGTGCCAACCTATGGCACGAGGACTCATAGAAATCAATCAATCTCTCTCTCTCTCTCTCTCTCTCTCTCTCTCTCTCTCTCTCTCAGGGGGTGGAGGAAATTTCATTATGTAGTTCTGGATGGCTAGAACTCACTATGTAGACCAGAGAGGCCTTGAACTCACAGGGATCCACCTGTCTCTGCCTCTAGAGTGCTGGGATTAAAGACATGTGCCACCACACACAGAATCTCAAAAACCTCATGCCATATTGTATGTTTGAAAAGAAGTCATTTATTAAGAATATGATGGGCCAGGTGGTAGTGAACATGCCTTTAATCCCAGCACCCCAGAGGCAGGTGGATCTCTGTGAGTTTGAGGCCAGTCTGGTATACAGTTCAACTTCCAGAACAGCCAGGGCTGTTACACAGAAAAGCCATGCCTCAAAAACAAAACAAAACAAGCAAATAATAATAAAAAAGATGATGCATCCTGAAATACTCTGCAACCGGTCCAGGGTTGCTATCCGCAGGAAGTTTTGCTTAGCTTGAGCACTGGGAGGTCTAATGGACTCAAACATCTAGTGCCCACCTCTCACTCAGAATGGCTTTTCCTATCAGCTTCCTGTCTTCATCCTTTCAGGAGCCCAGGCTAAAAGCCCTACAGGTCATGTCTGATTTCTCTCCTTCTTCTCAATCCACATCAGGTGCCTCTGCAAAGCTTATTAACTCTCTTTAGAATATGCCTGAAGTTCAAGAGCTTCTCACAGCTTCTACGAACCCCATTCCTAGGTCAGTGCATGGACAACTCTCACCTGGGTGATTGCCATAGCATGCCCACTATACTCTCAATTTCATCTGCTTGTCCCTAGCTTCCTAATTCATGTGTGTTTTGTTCATGATGAAAGTTCTTATCTGTTTCATTTACCTTGGTGCCCCTTGGTCTGGAATGGGGGCTGGCATGTAAACGACACCCACTACATCCATCACGACCTGCTTTTGCTCCTCCCCGGCAACCTATTTCAACAAAGCCTGCCAGAATTTTCTACTAATGTGCAGGCTTTAGGAAGCATTACTCTGCTAACAGTCTCACTTGCAGGAAATGTCCAGGTCCTGATGCTGGCCAACAAGCATCCTGCATCCAAGGTCCTCCTCCATCCTCATCACCTCTCCCAACTTTCTCACTGTCCCCACTTCCTCACGCACACCAGACTGTTGTGGCTGATCCCTTACCTACCAGGCATCAGGTCCCACCCCACCAGGGCCTTTCTCTAGTGTCAAAGGGCTGGGAGGTCTTGTTTCCCACTTGCATGCTACCCTACTGCCCCTTGTCCATCAGCGGCTCTGTACACATATTAAAATATCAAAGTTCTTTTTAGGAAAGAGTACAGCTTTATCCTCACTCCCACTTCCCTCGTTTTTAAAGGGATGTTGACAGGTTTTTCCCATTAAAATATATTTATTTTATAGGCAATTTTTTCCAGATCTGCCTTTTTTTTCTTTCTTTCTCATACTGAAAAGTTTAGTATTAGTTCCAGAGGCAACACATACTCCGCTTTAGGCTGGCATCATTTGTATTTCATTATTAGATGATATTAAAAATGTTGCTTTGACCTTTAGTCAGCCACAACGCATGCTTATTATCCTACTTCCTCCTGGATAACCTGCTGTGAGTGGGCAGAGGAGTGAATGCTACTCCCATCGAGAGGGAGCTGAAGCCTCCCAAAAGTTGGTAACAGAGGAGGCCTTTGGCTTGATTTCCTGTTTTATTTTTTAACTGAAAAAAACAATCTTATTTTACTGTAAGTAATCCCAAACCCCTAAATAGAAAAGTATCTGCCACTGTTCTTTGAAACAAGCTTCAGTTTTGGATGCACTGTCGGGACGCTGAGCATTGTACGGAACACCTTGACTGATGCTGCTTCCCACTGCGGGCGAGCTCTGATAAACTGCTAAGGACAGACAGATTGAACCATGCTGCAATTTTAGTTTCTAAGAAAGTACGTGATTATTAAAAAGTGTAATTTCCTCTTAACTTCTTATCCATCAGTAACACTAGTTTTCTACCTCTTTCCCAGCTTACTTCTGAGATGTGCCAATGGTTCACCGTTAAGCAGCTTCCTTCCCATGCTAACATACTGGTTCTCTCCTTTGCTGATGAGCGTAAGACTGACCCATCTCTCACCAGATAGGTCTATCTCCCCAAACTGTCCCTGGATTTCAGTCCTTCTGCTGAAGAATTTATGCACAATGTCATCTATTTACCCAAAGAAATACTAGACAATACAAAGTTCACTCTCTGATCATGTCCAAAGGATGCAAAGTCACTTTATATTCAATGTTCCCAGAACCAATTCCAGTGATGATGGTCTAAATGAAGGACTGTCTTTCCTTTTTGGCTCTTTCTCTCCTGTATCCATTGTCATTAATTACAATATCAAAGGGAAGAAAGCCAAGAGGCCTTCTTATTTAAATGCTTGTTTATGTTTGCAAAACACCCCTCCACCCATTTCCTTCTATTCAGCTGTTCTCCAAGTTCCTGACCTTACCACTTCTCTTCCTGATTGCTCTTCCATCTTTTTCTCTTTTCCTCTTCCAACAGAGGCACCCTGCCACCACCCCTGGGCTCTCTCCGGGGTACTGCCACTGCCCCCATCCCTACACTTTCATCCTCTCTAAAGGATTGAGGAAGGGCCCATCACACCACCTTTCAAAGCCAGGCTACCAGGTCACCTGGCAGCTACAGCCATCACTCTTTCTGCCATCACTGCAGACACGAACAGAGGCTATATTTGTATGTTCGCACCTTTTAGAGTCCTTCCATCTCCAAAAATTCCAAGAAATATCTGGAGAATTGCTCACTGTGGAATTCATCAAACAATCATTCCCACAATATAAAGAGATGTCAGAATAGTTTATGACTAAGTGTTCCCAGACTGTTGAGAGAAGAGTCAAAGGTTCTCTCTCTGCATTCAGTCCTACTCTGTTTTTCCTTCCCTTCCCAAGCCTCCTCATGTGGCTACCATGGCTTCCAGCTTTGACTTTTTATCAGGCCCGTCTTACTCTTAGTGGCATTCAATACACACACCTTTGCATGGACACGCTGATCTAGACAATTTCCTATCTCATGTATAAGGCATAGAACTTTTATCTCTCATCAAGTTTCTAGGGATAACCAACCCCTTTGCTATTAAGAATATGCACAAGCAGATGCTTTTAGGACATCATGGAAATAGTATTCTATGCAAACCACTCTAGCAATACACACACTTTACTAGGTTTTACCGTGTTCCCAGTACTCAGTATGTAGCTACAGCATCTTAATCTACCACCTACACCCAATCATCTCCGTCTCTGTTGTAGTTTGACAGAAGATGGGAGTGGTATTCACTGTGACTTGGATCTGGGCTCTGCCAGCTCAGGTTATAGATAAAGCGGTGGGATCTGTGCCTATTGCTGAAGCCCGCACAGCAAGGGACAAGGCTTAAGTGTGAACTCAGGTGCACAAAGCATGGTAAGTAACCGGCGCCTTGTCTCGGTCATACTTACTCGGTGAGGTGGGGGAGGCTGCACCTCCTTCTGTTGATGTGGTCGGAGGCTTGGTGTCTGGCATGGGCAGAGGCACAGGCCTGGCCATTGGTGGTGGCGGTGGCGGCGGCAACATTGGGGTGGGGAGGAATGGGTTGTGTACCTTGCCTTGACTGCTCCCATTGGGCTGCAAGGGGTTCAGAGAAAACACACACAAGGAAAAGAATAAACGGATGTCAGCTATTAGCTCCTTCTGCAAAGCAAGACTCGTTAGGTGCCTGCCAGGCACATCACAAATATTCAGGCTGTTGGAAGCACAGTGATCTTTTGTTCCCCAGAGGGTCATGTCTAGGAGCACTTTAGACCTGTCTGTCCCTGAATAACCAGTTCTTGCTTGGTGCTGTTTCAGCTACTGCTTCCCCCAACAATTTCAAAACATTTACAAAATGAATACAAAATGCTTGTTTAATATCTACATGCTTATTAGACTGAGGTGTTATTCCTCCATGGGCATTTATATAGGTAAAATTATGATCACTATAATATATATATATATATACACACACAATGATATTTTTAATTTTCATTTCTTAAAGTTGATCTAAGACAGTTAAAAATTGTATTCAAGGAACATAGATATTTTCTTTCACATATTATATAGAATTAGGTACAAAAACTGTAATATTTGGCTATCAGATTTCTATTAGGTAAAAATACCAGCTCTGATTTGACTTATACCAGCAAACGCCATGGAACTTGTCCTTTTCTGGCTGCCTGGTGTTAGTCACAGAACAGCTCCTAGCCAAGTCAAGTTTCCCTCAGAAGACAACATGTAACTTATTTTCAAAGTCTTTGAAAAAGTCTTACGGAGAGACTATTCTCAAACCCCGTAAAATTCTGGTCAAAACACAAAACAGGGCATTTGGCAGTTACAGAAAATGATGTCATGGCATTAAAGAGACCACATTGGATGTTCAGAAGTCAGAGTTGGTACCAATGACCAGCTCAGGTTTTCATGATTTCCCAAGTGGCTTTCCGTAATGAGTTACAGCCAGCAATAGCCCGTATGTAGACAGCAGGTCCAACCCAAAATTTAGTTGAAGGAGAGCCTATTGTCCTGGGCATTGAAGGATAAACTTAGTAATTCTTAGGCCCAGACCTTCATCGGCACTCGCGGTATTTGCAGTATGTTTCCCCGGATGCTGTCTGATGAGCAGAAAGTGTGCACACTCACTAGGTAGCATCCTTGTCTGTGTTCCCGGATGCTGTCTGATGAGCAGAAGGCTGTGCACACTCACTAGGTAGCATCCTTGTCTGTGATTCCCCGGATGCTGTCTGATGAGCAGAAGGCTGTGCACACTCACTAGGTAGCATCCTTGTCTGTGTTTCCCCGGATGCTGTCTGATGAGCAGAAGGCTGTGCACACTCACTAGGTAGCATCCTTGTCTGTGATTCCCCGGATGCTGTCTGATAAGCAGAAGGCTGTGCACACTCACTAGGTAGCATCCTTGCCTGTGATTCCCTGGATGCTGTCTGATGAGCAGAAGGCTGTGCACTCTTACTAGCATCCTTGCCTGTGTATAGTTTCTGTGTGGACCCAAAGTCCACACGTGAATATTTTAGAATAAGTGAAGCAAATGAATACACAAGCAAAATGGAAAAAAAAGGCACCGTATCGATTTGTTGTCTAGACAGAAATGTATCTGTGAACAGATCGCCAGACATTAGTCAAAGCTGCCATGCTGGCTCAAATCTGCAGAATCAGGTCTTTCTGCAGGGGAGAAAAACCAACGACAGAGCAGGGCGACATAGCATCCTAAACCAGGCAATAAGAATTATGGCTAATCTGTGGATGCATGCATAGATATTATAAGAAAAGGAAATCAAATATGGCTTTCTGCTGGTCTTAGTTTATTATTATTATTGCCAGTGGCCTTGGGATACAGCTATTCATTGTAAACATATAGCTTTATATTTGTAATAAAATTTGCGATTTTATAAAGTAACGTTTACTATTGGAATGTTATTTCAAATTGTGATTATTTGGTTTATTTGAGAAAAATGAAAACATTCATTTGTAGTTATTGAACGTGGCTCAGTTTTATATGAAGATAAGTGGAGAAGATAACTACCCGTAGAAATAACAAACCATAATAAACCTTGCTTCTAGCATCTTGAGTTCAAGTACTGGTCAACTGGATCTAAAGTGTTAGAAGACTGTATTTTTTTTTTCAAAAAAAATCAACTTGGTTGATCTGAAACATCTGCCTCCCTGTGCTCCCTACCTCTCTCGACTACCCCAAAACATGACTGAAAATTATTCGGTCTTTCTATTTAGCTAACTGCATGACCCTGGGGCTAGAATGCTGGAGGTGGAACTCAAAAGGTTACACGGTTCCCTCTCCAGACAATTTATATCCATAAGCTCGACAGCTGCAAACTTAACACAAACACCGATTTTAAACCCCGGCCAATCCCTCTTGTAGCGAGTTAACTTTCCCATAATCTAGAATAAATATGGCGTTTGCCTGCAGTCAGTCAGCATGATGTTAGGAAACAAAACCACGTGGTCACACACGGTCTCTTATTATTTTTACATTTGGTTAGCATTTCTAGAGAAATACGGGGGAAAAAAAAGGTTTCCTTACATTGAGGAAGCCCACCTGTCCAGCTTGCTGACCCGCATCAGGGCAGACAAGCTGGACAAACTCTTTCAGCGTCTCCTGAGGGTGGTAGCGGATGGCTGGGTGTGAGAAATAAGGCCCAGGCTGCTGGATGATCGGTGACGTTGGGAAGTGGAGCGTCGACGGCGTCGCATGTGGACTCGCTGCGGGAAACAAGACAAGACACGACACGTCAGGGTTATGGGTAACGCGGCTTGCACAGCTGAATCAACGGCCTCTTTCTATTATTTTTTTCATTTCTTCTCTGGGCCCAATTCACAGAGCTTGCTCATGTGACAGGATGTAGCGCTGGACACTTCTGATGGATTTTCTCCTCTAAGGCTCTAAGACAAACATGGAGGTTAGCGTAGGATAGAATTTCATGTTGCCTCTCTATGTTCAGTGGACGTGAGTTATAAAGGCATTAATAATCCTTGTTGAAGATGAAGATTATTCATTACCTTAAGAGCCTTTTTAATGAAGCAAGCAATAAAAAATGTATTTGGTAGATTAGACCTGATTTAACCGACATTACATTTGACAAATTCTAGTTTGCACATATGGATCCCCTTTCATGCTGAGCTACCCATAGATAATAATTCATTGTTAAAGCTCTTATACTCCTTTCAAGGAAATTTCTAGGGACTAATTCAGGACTGGAGTTTTTTGAAGTCTGTAGTAAATGATCACTTAATGAACCCATGCAATTTGGGTGCCTCACTTTACGGTGGAAGGTTCATGTTGCATTTTTCTCTGCTGCCCTTTCAAAGCTAAAGCAGCTACAGGCTGAGCAGGCAGGACTCCGTGAAAGGTTGCTTCTCTGCCATAAATCTGATAAGAGATTCAGACAACGACTCCTTTATATTTGAACCCTGATAAATATCGTTTGTACAAGATTACATTAGATAAAAAAGCTTATGTGAGATCTTAATAATTTTTCCAGGAATGCTTTTGTCCTTAAATTGGAGAGATGATGGCCAAGACCTGCCAGAGGATAAGGGCTTTGTGTGAGGGGGCTGATAACACTTAGAACAAGTCCAATCAGAAGAGAAAAGACTCCAGATAAGGGGTACACATGCCTGCCCCGGTCCCTTCCTTTTATAGTTTGAATCTTTCAACTGAAGGGTTTCCTACAAAGAGAAACACAGAAGTGCCCACAGTTTTAGACAATATGACTTTCTGAATACCAAGAAAAATTCATACTATTGAAGAGAATCCAAAGTTCAGTAGCCCCTCCTTTTTCCCACCATCCCACTGGAGTGGTTAGGAATGCATGCCTACTGATACTGGGGTCTCCTGAGGATTAGGGTATTTTTTTTTAAATAATAACCTTAAGGGGTAGGGCTTTGTGGGTCAGAGCAACCCTTATAGTTCCTACAGTACAAATGCAGAACACCAACCCAGGCTTCCTTCCAGATAATCAAGTAAAATCATCGGTTTCAGGCCACTTGAATTCATTCAATAAAGATTCAGAGATTCTCATCATGGTTTCAAGAGACAATGTTGGGATAAACCAGAAATTTTGTTTTTGCCCTTAATCATACCACTGAGGACATCACCAACATAATCTATTGATATCAGAATTTACCACACTGCCCCTCTCCCACTTACTCTTCTGTCTGCTCCTGCCTTGGTAGAAAGCTTGGCTATCGACTTAGTCGCTCACTCAGAACTGAGTATGGCACTGATAAATATTTGCTGGCTGCACACTAAATGTCTGAATAAAGTGTGATTATGAAAAATAAGAAAAATGACCATATAATTTTCCAAGGACAAAATACATTTTTGGACCCTGAGCCAGCAAACATGGAGGAAAACAGTTGTGAGTTAAGACTACCTACAACGAAATACAAATCTTGGAATCCATTATAATCTCCGAGTGAACACTGAGAAGCTGAAGAGTTAAATGCTCTTGGACTCTTCTTCCCCTGGAAATTGTGCTACTGGATTTAAAGAACGAAAGGACTCTATTTTTTTCTTCTAGCATGATGTAGTTGTCTCTAATGGTATAAGAAACATTGACCAGATCCCTGTTTTTGACAGAATCATTTCTAGTTAGCATTGTAGGTTTTATTTCTCAAACGAGGACAGGAATGTACTGAGTTGAAAAACATTATAGGTTCAACTGTTGCAGCGAGTCAAACACGAAGGCCCCGTGAGACTGACCTTGACGATAAAGTGGCATGGCCTCAGGTTCTCACAGAAAGTGCTGAGTGGCTTTTAGATTAGGAATGGTGGTGGCCAACAAGAGTGTGCTGCCCAAGGTACAACACTGCCTCGAGTAAAGACTAAGTAGATACAAGTTAAAGAAATAATTCACCAGTACTGTGCACTCTCCCTGTGAATTGTTAATAAACATCATTGAGCTTATTTTATTAAAGATGTAAAAGAAAATCAGCAGCAGCGTAAATTCAGACTTCAATTTCTTTATTACATTTTAGCAATAGCAATTTATTCATCTTTTCCTTATGGGTGCAGAATTCAGTGCAAGCCTGTGGTACTGTATAGAATTAATTCTATAATGACTGATTGATTAGGATCAATTAATTCTTAATTAATTCCAGGAAGTCATCTGGCCCGAGGTTCTAAATCATACTTCTGCTGAGTCTGCACTTACAGGGTTGTCCTCTCTAAACCTCTTTTCTCTTGCTGGGGACAGAGTCATCAGTTCAGTGGAGATGGGAGCAAGCTGGCTCGAGGCCATGACCTTTAGTTTCCTCAGACAGAAACCTGCTAGAGATGCCACAAAGATCTGCTGATTATTACTGGATCCCTGGTGTTTCTCTGGGTAATCTTCATCTTCTTCTGGACACTGAGGCCCCGAGAAGTCCAGAGCTAAGATTTAATCAACGTCTTTTCTACTTTTCTCCTCTCTATTTTTTCCTTCCCTTTTATCTTGGGGTTGATGTTGTAAGTATACCTAAGTTTGTATCTAAGTTGTTTCAAATCATTTTAGAAGGAGTCACTGGAGCTAAATCAATCAATTAAGTCATTAAATGTTCTTTGATTTGGCTGAAGCAAGCTGCATAGAAAGGAAACTGCCACGATGAAGCTGCCATGGTGTTGATGGAGAGCACAGGTGGCTAGGTGTCCAAATTTTTGATGAAGAGAAACATCTCTTATGGATGTGTGTGTGACTAGTTGACACAATAAAAAATTATGGTGCATTATGTAAATGCATATTTAGATCCTTTAAAATGTGCATTATTTACTTGAGAGTCAATAGAGGCTTTCTCCAGTGGTTACAGTTTATTGCCGAGCATCCATCTGGATCCATGTTGAAGTTAATACAATACTGTGAATTAAAAGACACTATCAAATTGGCTGCTTCTGGGGTCTACTGCTCTCAGTACCCCAGGCCAGGGGCAACACGCCTGTCGGGAATGCTTCCCTCTGAATGGCTCTCCCTGCTAGCTTAACCATAGGTAGCGGCCAACCTGGTTTACAGCAACTTGGGAATACAGATAGGATGGAGAGGAAGGAAGTGGGACAGATTTCTCTGTCTGTGACGGCCCAAACAACGTCATCACAAACACATTCAGAAACAGGATTTCCTAAGGGTCCAGTAATCACTTATGGTCAGGCAGAATGGCCTTGCTTCCTTTCTTTCCAGACTCCAGAACTTTCTAATTATTTAAAATTATCTCTTTTAATTTGAAGAAGAAAAAGGCTAAAAGTCCAACACAACTAAACATATGTTTAACTCAAAAATGCTTCCTTCTTTTAAAGCAGAATTGACCCGGCCTGGGGAGGAGAAGGCCAAGGCCATTACAATGTGGCGGGACACAGGACCTGACAGCGATGCATGGTCTTCCCGTCCAGTGAAAGGAGACCGCTCCGACACACACTTGAGTCATGTGCATGTGACCACAGACCACATAGAGAGAATGGTACTGAAATGGGTGACCACACCTTGTATCCTCAGAGTTTATTAAAATCTTAGAAAAGGAAGTCATTTCTTCTCACTATTTCCAGGGAGGCTTCTGAAGCCCAACCTAACAAATCCTAAGAACATATCTCCGTCTCGTAAAGCCAAACCTTCGTGTGCTGAAGCGTGTCATTCTCTGTGCAGCCCTGCTATTGCCCTTATCCTCATCTGTGAACCACTGGAGCTTCTCACAGCGTACACAGAGATGTTAATTAGCTTTTGTTTTTGGGCACCAGCCATCAGATTCTAGCCTGTCCTGGGAGAGGTTCAACAGGGAAGTTGTCCAGAGGTGACAGAGTCATAAATTCTCCTCCTCCTTCAAGTGCAGCATGCTTGCAGATACAGGCTTCTTTGCTGGTAAGAGTGAAGGAAGGGCAGCTCTGAAATCGAAGACTTGCAGAGTGTTGTGGTCTTCCTAGTATTCAGAGGGGCAGCAGCTGTGGTTCCAAGTTGTTTCTTCTGCTTGACTGTCACAAGGAACTGCTACCCATGCGTCTGCAGCAGCTTGGAATACTCTTTCCAGAGAAAGAGTGGCTTTGAGAACTCCTGACTACTCTTGCTTAGAAGTAAACTCCCCACCCCACAAGGCAAAGCTCAAAAGGAGAAGAAATTCTAAGAAAAAAAAAAAATCTCACCTAAAACCAAAAAGCCTTCCACAGGGGCAAACGGAAGTTGCATTGTTTGGGTTGTCAACTACTGAGCTTCTTAAGAAACTCTAAACCAACACTATACAACCCACTGAAGTCCACCTGAAGCTGAGAAATCTATCCTAATGGCCCACAGCTCTAATTGATAAATCATGCGTGAATCAGGCCTGCCATTTACGAAAGCTGAGAAGTTTGGGGCTGTGGGATTTATGTTAACAGACTCAGGAAAGGAGGAATTGGAACTGGTACTAGGGCCCTCAGGAGGCTGAGCCTTTTTTAAGCAACAAAGTGCGTGACTCAAAGCAAGCGAGGGTTCTTCACATTTTTCTTGTCCCTACCATGAGTGTCATCGAGAAGCATGTGAAAGGCACAGGAGAAAGCATCACATTGCACGATGCTTTGCAAAGTGGCAGGTGTTCATGTGAATGCTGCAGAGAGGGTAACAGCATGCTACAGCAGGGTTCCAAGCCGGTGATAAATCAAAGGCATCTTCTGATGGGCACTCAGAGTGTATGTCTCTTGGAAAAACAGATCTCCTCTCCTCCGACAAAGAGAGGCCAATGTTGTTTTACATTCTTATGTACATCCATTTTAACTACATAAAAATCAGTGCTTCTCTTGACTCCACAAAGTTCTCCTCTGGCCTTCACAGACAGGCTGTGGCTCTCACGTGATCTCTCCCCACATACCAGGTAAACAAACAAGTCCACAGCTTCTGGAGAAAAAGTTCTGTTTCTCCAAAGCTCTGGGTTCTGGTCTATCACAGAAACGGAGACTCCCAGTCTATGAAGGGTATTCTGAAAGTCTGTGGCTATATTCTACTCTGTGCTACAGAGCGGCCCTGGACAAGCCATTAACAAATGGGTGAAACTATGGTCAATAAAATCTCATTTCAAAATACAGAGTAGGCCTGGATTTACCCTGGCACACATTCATGTGATTCCGTTCATCCTTAACCCCCCTCTCAGCTCTGCAGTCAATCAATCACTGCTCTCTCTGTCTCTTCTTCACAGCCATTTGTGAAGCCCCAGGCTTCTGGGGCTTCCAAGGCCACTAGCACATCTTCCAGGCCTCCTGGAAGACTCGTGTCTCTTCACAGCTATTTAGCACGCTTTGGCCTTGGCTAGCTGCCCCCATCTATGGCATTCCGAGCTCAGCATATAAGTCAGAAAAGGAATGCAGCATAATGTAAGACCGAGAGGTCTTGGAGTAATAGATTCGAGTGTTCGAGACCCACGCAGCTTGTGTCCTGGAACTCCGAGGAAGGACGGCGAGTGAATGAAGAAAGGAAAGACACACAGACACATGCACTGGAAGTCTGGGACAACATGGGGTCTGATACTGCCACAACAGGGGTGCCGCACAGGGAGAGGGGTTAAGTAATCTGAGTAAGAGGTCTGTGTATGCCAGCAGTCTCAGGCTGTAGACATCCGGGAGGAGGAAGCTGTAGTGGCTAGTCTGCACACACTCCCCAGTCATTCATAAACGCACGCACGGCTCTGCAGGAAAGTTTGCCATTTCTACGGACCCTCACCTGGGTAAGGCTTTGCCACTTTTCTGGAGCGAAGGCATTGGGGCCCTCCACAGGCTGTGTCTATATCCACAATGCACACTTGCTCAGGACTCCACTCTCTCAGGGCTTCCTCCACCTCCTACATGTGGACTTAAAATTTAGCCCCGCCCACTCTCTGCCACAATTCAAGCTATAGTTTCTAAAGCTCTCTATGATTCTATCTGCCATCTCTATGATGGAGGCTAATACCACATAGATTTGCTGTGAGGTTGTGTGTGTTTGGTGTGTGGCACCTGATGCGGTTTCTGACCCCTCAACAGTCAGTGAACAGCCTCTTGTGCTGATATCACCATTACAGAAAAGGACACTGGGAGGCAGTTAAGAGACTGGAATTCATTCCCATATCCTCAGATCAGTTCTGGCTGTACAGAGCCTGTACCACACACAGGGGGAAGGTCGGTGGAGTAAAAAGTTCCCGTTCTCTGCCTCTCTCCACATACAGGACTATGTGGATATTGAGAGAGCAGCAACAGCATGGGTCTGACATAAGGATCTTAGAACTAATTTTGCAAACAACGAAATTCAGACACAGTATTAGCGGTGGCAATGCCTTTGCTCTTACAGTAAAATAACTATGTTCAAAAGCCTGAAATGCTTCTTTTCTGACCAATGATATTTTAAATATCTGCTCTTGCCTGAAACTCATGCTGAGACAACCTAGATGGTTAGAACTATGTGACCATCTTGCCAGGCATTTTTCCACTTAGCGCTCAGAACTTGGGTGCTAATGCTAACTATTCACACTGGCCTCTTCTTCCACCGTGGTGACACATCTGTCACTCAGGCTGCCTCCTGAACTATCCAGCTTCTGAGCATGCTCTCTAAATAGCGGCCTAACGTGGGCACATGGGAACCTTCATCTCTCTGTTGAAAGGCCCAACAGTGTATGCGGGTTAGATGGGTCGCACAGACTTAGCACGAAAGATGCTGTCCTAGGACCAAGGACACCTTTTGGGAAAGCTTCCTATTTAGACAGAAACCTGGGTGTTAGATTACTTTCTGCTTCTATATGGCTTACAAGGATGGACAAAGTCCCTTTCCTCTGGTTCTCTCATTTCAAAATAGGACTTGAAGGAAATACTTACTGAGGCCAAATTAAATTTGGGTGGATATATAGAATACAGTATCTAGAATCATGTTTACAAATAACTCGGTATGACTGGTTCATGGTAATCGAATAAAAATCTAGAAGGCTGGAAAACAAAGCAGTATATGTCATTAAAAATATTTTAAAAATAAGCCACAGGGCAGATCTCGACTGCTGGTTAGGATATCCAAGGTTTATAGACACGGAGTAGGTTAAGGTCTGACACACAGCCCCAGCCTTTATCCTGCCAGGGTTCGGAACTGACCATATTCTCACACTAACTGCACAGGCTACCATGGTGGTCCATGTGGAATGTGTTCAAACAGCTATGGCTATCGCAGATAGGAAGAGTGGGGATTTCATAGGCAAAGCTTTTGGTCAAGGCCTTTTATTCCAGTGACAGAAAGCATACTAAGGCAGCCCCATAACTGCAGAACCAAAGGACAAGCTTTAGCTCTTCTCTCCACCAACCATCAGGCTGACTGATGGAGGAAGGTCATTGGCTAATAAAGGAACTGCCTTGGCCCATTTTATTGGCTAGAGGATAGGTGGGAGGAGTAGACAGAACAGGACGCTGGGAGGAAGAGGAAGTGAGCTCAGTCTCGACAGCTCTCCTCTCGGGAGCAGACGCCTGAGAGAGACGCCATGCCCCGCTCCTGGGATGAAGCTCCGTCCCAGGATGGACATAGGCTAGAATCTTCCTGGTAAGCACACCTTGGGGTGCTATACACAGATGATTAGAAATGGGCTAAATTAATATGTGAGAATTAGCCTAGAAGAGAATGGGCCAAGCAGTGTTTAAATGAATACAGTTTGTGTGCTGTTATTTCGGGCATAAGCTAGCCGAGCAGGCGGCTGGGGTGTTGGGGACGCAGCCCCGCCGCCGCCTTTATTACTACAGCTGACGGCACTTGAAGACCGTGACGTTGATTGTGATAAGCAAAGGTCACTTCAGGTGCCCACCTGAATCTGACGTCTCCTTAGCCACCTTGCAGAATTAGAGTATTTCTTTCTAATGTTCATAGATTTTACTTAAGGGGAGGAAGAGTTAGTCCAGCATGTACAGTCTGGTACCAGCTGGCTCTGGTGCCCACTGCTCTGTGCCAGCCACCCCTTCTTGTGGACCTGCTCTGTTCTGTATGGGTTTCATATAACAAAATTGACCTTAAAATCCATACCAATGCAAATTATTCATACCTATATCATATCCCCCTTTAAATGTAAAAGAACATTTATAAACAATATTTGGGAATATGAAGCCTTTCTTTTTTGTTTAAACAGAAAAAGGAAAAATGATGTGGGAGTCTTCTGTGTTGTGTTGATTTCATTGGTTAATAAAGAAACTGCCTTGGGGCCAGGCGGTGGTGGCGCACGCCTTTAATCCCAGCACTTGGGAGGCAGAGGCAGGCGGATCTCTGTGAGTTCGAGGCCAGCCTGGTCTACAAAGGGAGTTCCAGGACAGGCTCTAAAGCTACAGAGAAACCCTGTCTCGAAAAACCAAAAAAAAAAAAAAAAAAAAAAAGAAACTGCCTTGGCCCTTTAATAGGACAGAACATTAGGTAGGCGGAGTAAACAGAACAGAATGCTGGGAGAAAGAAGCCTAGTCAGTCAGTCGCCATGATTCTCTCCAAGATGGACGCAGGTTAAGATCTTTCCTGGTAAGCCAGCTCGAGATGCTACACAGAATATTAGAAATGGGTTAGATCAATATGTAAGAGCTAGCCAATAAGAGGTTAAAACTAATGGACCAAGCAGTGTTTAAAAGAATACAGTTTCCGTGTAATTATTTTGGGGTATAAGCTAGCCAGGCAGCCGGGAGCCAGGGCCTCAGGAATGCAGCCCCACCGCCGCTCCTCATTACTACAGTTTCAAAAAGCAACTACTATGGATTAACACTGTTTCTGCCTCGCTAATGTGCACAAAGGTACTTAAGCCTTCTAAACTGGCAGGCACACTTTTATTTTCTAAGTGTGTAATAGTACCAACTAGAAAACCCTTTTGAGAGTTAGGAATGAATGTATAGAGGTCGAGCAGGCACATTCATTCAACAAACATACTGAGAATCTACTACCAGAGAAACAGTATGCTAGCTAGACTCGGAGTATTTATTATCCTTCAGATGTCTTCAGGAATGAGATATATGAAATGTAATCCAGAATATGCAGTGGGATCAGGAGAACGAGACTCCAGAGTTGAACGTTCACAAATGAAGCTACAGGTCTGCCTAGGTTTCAGTGAGAAGTGTCCCCCAGAGGTTCCTGTATGTGAACACTTGGTCTCCGGCTGACGGTGCTGTTATAGGTTACAGACCCTCAGGAGGAATAGCCTTGCTGGAGAAAGCACTTCCCTGGTTGGGGGCAAACGTGGAGGGTTTATATAGCCTCATACCACTCTCTGTTCTCTCTGTGTGTGACAATGTGGACAGCTAGTTTCTTGCCACGGCCGCCACGTCATGCCCTTCTCCTCCATGGCGGACTCTATCCCTCTGGAGCCTAAATAAACCCTTTCTTACTTAAGTTGCCTTGGCTGTGGTTTTCTATCGCAGCCTCAGAGAAGGTAACTAATACAGGGCTCACAGCAGGAACTAATGCCGGCCTTCTAGGCTTGGGTTTGATCTGTGCTTTACAAGTGCTGAGTGCAGAAACAAGTCCCAGGCTGGAGAGGGTTGTTGTCCACTACCTAGCATCCCAAACGGCTTCGTGCTTCCCCTCCTGGAATGTAAGGGACTGTTTTTGCCTGGCCAGCTGTCCTCATCCTTTCTTCTGTAATCAGAGGTCTAACATTTCTTTGGAGAGCTTTTTTCCCTCAACCTCAGGTTATGTGGTTAGTAACCCTGACACCTGGTTCTGATAGTGGTCGGAGAACTCAAGCTACACAATGAGATATCATCCCATTATCTTTGAGATATAAAAGTTGTTTAAGAGATGAGCAAATGGCCCCAATCAGGCAAATTAAATCTATGGGCATCCAGTGGTAGCTGCTTTTCTAGATCCATTGGAGAAAAGTGATTCTTTCTCCCTTTGGTCGAAATTAAGTGTGGAGTTGTTCGTGCTTTGGATGCTACAGCATCAGGAGATGGAGCCTGTGAAAAGGGCTCACAGTGAGAAGAGTAGAGGAGATGGGTTATGACCTGTGAGCTTGTTATAGTGCTCAGGAATTTGGGAGTTCAGGATTACCTAGTGAGATCCCTTAAAATGATAATGTTTTTAACTGTGTCACAGAAGGTACCCACAGAATCTGATGGACAAAGCCTCCAGCCTCCACCAACAGCTCAGATGGTGATGGTGCTATCCTCAGGTTCTTCTATGGCCTGCTCATTAACTCCATCTCAGCTGCAATGACGTCTGTTCTACTAGGTAGAAAGGTGAGAGTGGTCTTTCAAGCTCGACCATTTGGGCCTCCACTGTTCATGGCAGCTGAAGCCTCAACGATTATCTGCTGAATTGAGTCTCTAAGGAGCAGATGTTGTTGAACAAAGGTACTTCCCCTTTTAGCAAGAGAAACGGATAAAGGAGGTGGGGCTTGTATAGGTGAAGTCTCTGTCCATCAAGGGATAGGCCACTGGCTCCACAGCAGAGTCCCCTCTACCACACATGAGTGGGGGCACAGGGAACCTGGGTCCGCTCACTTCCTCCAGACCATCTTTCTTTTCCAGCTTGTTCTAGATCAGCAAGAGTAGAGGGGAAGTGAGGCACTAAGACCATTTCTAGGAACCAAAGAGAGCAAAGGAGGTTCTGAGCGCAAGGCAGGAGTCTGAGAGAAAAGGACATTTACCGGACACACTGCGTTCCAAGCCCCCCACACTGCACAGGGCATTTTACTCTCTCCTCTCATGGATGCTTTTCCAAGCACGTAAAAGTTGGAAGACAAAGGCCCACTAAGGACGAATGACTTCTACAGGCTTAAACAGAGCCCACATGGCTTGGTAGAACTTGGATTCTGTTGTGGACGGCTCTACTGCCAGGCATAGCTCCTTCCTATACATTCTCTGCTTCTCTTTAAATTACTTTTTCAGAGCCCAAATGGTTTATTTCCTTTTAGAGTTTTTTTGTCCCAGATCCCTTAGTACTGAAGTAGAAGCAGGCAGCTCAGATTCTCTCACACATGTTTTTCTCATAAGAAAGCCGAGCTCTTCGAGAGATGCAGCAAAGCAGCTGAGGTTGAATAGAAAGAAATGGCAAACAATGAATGTAAATTTTCTGTAGAGCCATGACTTGAGAAACCATGCAGGAGCATGTGAGTGAGTGCATTGCCCTGGTGTTCCTAACACACGGGATGCAGCCTGGGAGAGTGCCTCTCTGTTCTTGCAGCCATCTGGACAGGACAGGACGGCCCTACAGTGTGCGTCCCCTTGCCCCAATGGGTGACAGGCTGCACGACATAAACACTGCTGAAGCTCAGCTCCAGGCAATGCAGTGCACTTAACTTGAACATGATTTATGATTCTGTCAGTAGGGGAGGCTCCAACCTGCACTGATGCCTAAATGTGAGCTTTCTATTCCAAACAGAAGTTGGGGGGAGGGAGGAGAAAGGGAAAGGAGGAAGGAGGGAGAAAATGGGAGAAGACTATTTCACATGAAGAGAAGATACAAGTTCAATTTCAAAGTTTTACTTGTGTGCTAAAAACAGACAGACAAATAATGAGTTCTAAGCATGGAATCAATGTAAGACTAAACTAAACGAGGAAGAAAGAACTGCCAAGGGGCTTATTTGATAACAGTCACTTATAGTTGATGTGTTTGGTATCAGCAAAGGGTCTTGGCCACTGCCTCCACTTAAATATGGGCGTGGCTCCATGCCTGTGGCAGGGAGTGTACGGCTAAAGGCGAGAGAAAGAAAGGGATACAGGATAGGGAGGGGAAGCAGCGTCCTTTGTTAGGATGAGTGTGGATGTGAGTCCACCAGGCTAATCACCCTGTTATCCACAGCACTCCCTCCGGGGGATCTGTGACTCTTGAAGATTAAGGAGCCAAGTGGCCCCCTGCTCTAACCTGTCCTCCCTGGACAGCATATTAACGTGATTCCGCTACAGACGAACCCTCTTTAAAGTTTCCTGTAGGATGACAAATTAACCCAGCAGGGTGTCCCACACATCTATCTTCATACAAATTATTAGTGTAATAGAGCTCTGAGTTATGCATTTATCTGGTAATTATTGAACAGTTACACACAACCAAGCTGAGTTGCCCTGGCCCTTTATGAGGTTCGCTCGGTGGGTGGCCTTACAGTCAATTTGGGACGGTTCTCCACTCTGCAGCTCACTTGCAGAGAAATTAACTAAACAGCCTTCTCCTTTAAATATTTTCCATGTCACCGTGAAACTCTTTACAATACAATAAAGGTACAGTTTTAATTACGCGCTTCCTGACTTTTGTTATTTGTAGTTTTAAAACATTTGCTGGCGCTAGTTTTTCCTTTGGCTGGGCAGTAATAGCTGGTTGTAAGTATCTGGCTAATGAATTTAATAATTTCCTGAACTGAGACTTAAAGAGCCTTTGCTAAAATGCCGTATTTCCTCTCTGCTATCACTAAACGTCCAGTCCCCTGGACGTGGTGTCCGTGTGAAGCTGGGCCATGTGTGTGTGCTCGCTTTGTATTCCCAAATCTTTCCTGTCTTCCCCATGCTCCAGAGTGGAGCTTGCTAGGTCTGTGATGCCTGGCTTTGGAAATCAGCTGGAGTCATTCCTCCTGGAGACGGGCGATGTCATGTTTCCCCAGACGACAAACTCTAATAACAAACACCCTGAGTCTGTCTGTTGGCAGGGTTTGTCAGCACCGTGTTTGCCACAGGTACTTAGTTACTTCTCATTTTCTTGAGATGATTCAATTGCACTAACACAGGAGAAACAAATTAGACCCAGTTGAGCAGCAGTATGTTCTACAGCTAAGTTTAAGAAGCTTTCCTAAACAGCCAAGAAGTTTGTGGATACGACAGGAGAAAGCTGGACAAGACTAACCCTTGGGGCCTGTGCCAACAGAATAGGGCCATGGCTACAGTAATGAAACACCAGGGTATGTCTCTTCCGGGTTTGTCATTGAATGGAAACAATACTCTAGGCAAATATTGTGTTCTTTCAAAGGGACACAAAATGTTGAGCTATTTTTTTCCTAATACATAGCAAGGCAGAAACTCCTAGACAAATGAGTTCATATTCTAGGCACCTCCATAAATGCTGCAAAAATACTTGTTCTTGACAATATTAATTATCATTATTGTTGTTATTACAGAAGGGGGAAGAACTTCCCATTATTCTCCTCGCTTTCTGTTTCGATCACACATATGCATTCATTAATTTATCTGAGGAATGGTTTTTGAGAGCTCTTGCGCAGTCATGAGGCTGAGGGATTCAGGGGTGAATGGGTAAGGCACTGTGTCTGCCATTTAGTAACTGCTGCCTTCATATTTATCTCCCCTTCCCTGCTGCTTTCTTACTGTCTATGCATGCTGCAACCCACACTCCTCCAGCCATTCCTGGTGACCCTGACTTCTGGGAAGACGATCTTCATGCTCATATCTCTGCAGTATGCTTTTCTTGGCCAAACTGGGAAGTACTGTTGACTTCAGCTCCTCAGCAGTTTCATCATGAAGAGCAGGATTCTCTTCTGGGCCAGGAGGATCATAGATTGAGAAGGCTTTCAGAGAATATAAAGTTTTCACTTCCTTTCCAAATAGCACATGTCTTTGAAAGCTACACAGCAAATCTTTGGCTTATATGATTATTGTTTTGGTATATGTTATGAACACTTTTAGAATCAGGACAATTTGACTTCTAAACTATATACACACACAATGAACTCACATACCATCACACACACATACACATACCATGTGCACACACACCACATACATACACATACAGGTATGTACACACACACACAGACCACGTACACATACCACATATATAGATACAGGTATGTGCTTGCACACATATACACACACAATGCACACACACACATGCACACACACACACACATGCACACACACGTACCCTCATAAAGATGGAGTGGTGCAACCACACCTGCATTCGCTTCATTTTAATTTAATAGTACCTAGTTGTCTAACAGAATTATTTGTTTTCAGTTGCTCTCTATTTTGCATACTGACAAACAGATGGCAAAAGGTTTGAGACGGTATTGAGCATCATTCTTGTTTGTACTCTGACAATGCCAAATGACATGGTATTTCCCCAAGAGGATGCCCTTCTTTGTCTTCCCTGGCATCTGGTGCCTCTCCTAGCACAGTGGAGGTCAAGTCCAATTGCTGAATTGCTTGGGACTCTATGTGTTTCCGAGTTTGGATTTTATTTTAGAACTGGGAATATCTGTATACACTTACCAATTAAACAACCCTAACCTGAGAATCTGAAATTCAAAATGGGCCAAACATTGAGCACCAATGCGATGCCCAGGCTGTGTGACATCTGCGCTCACAAGCCCATTCTTGGGAGCATTTCTGATTTTAGATTAAGGTTGATCAGCCCACCATACAACTGCTGCTTTTCTCTTCCCTCAGCTGCCAAGCAGCAAGTACTCTGGGGATCCTCAGGCTCTGCTTACTCCCTCTATTCAGTGACTATAAGAGTACCTTGCTTGTTGTGAGCACTTGGTAAACATTTGTGGGACAAATTAAGGGGTCACCAGATGGTGACAAGAATTTTCAAGTTAATTTTAACATTGAGAAAAGCCAAAATGACTTTAAAACTGTTTGAAATCACTTGTGCCTCGGAGAAACTGTGCCTTTGCCAGTAGCAAGGAATCGGAGGGCAGTAAAGACAGAAGAGACAGGAGTCATTTAGGATAGCTATCTAAAAACGCAGTGTGAGAACACAGTCTATGTCATGACTATCAGCGTAGGTAAATGGCCATAGCATGTCTCAGACTAATAAAAAGTGTGAAAACAAACCAAAGGTTTGAATAAAGGGAGCTCTTTTTTTTTTCCGCCCCAGTGGCAGAATAAAGGTTAGGAACTACTGAACTGGAAACTAAACAAGATGAATGTGGTCTTGGCTCCGATCAGCTCAGATTGCTATTGGTAAGTCATATAAAGTGCATAAGGAACAGTTCACTAATATAGTCCTTCCTCATCTATTGATTTATACAACCCTGAATTTATACATAGCGACGATTATATTAAGCTAAAAAAAATCTAATCTATACGTTGTACCCTCCCTTATAGCTAAGCTAATTATAATAGTTTTGGCCATGTGACCATACAAAAAAGGACAATGGATGGCTGGTGAGATGGTTCAGTGGGTAAAGGTGCTTGTTGCCAAGCCTGAAGACTTAATTCAATTTCTGAGACCCACATTTTAGGAGGAGAGACTCCTGCAACTTGTCCTCTGACCTCTACACACACATGCCACTATATGATATAGAACGCATATACATACATACATACGTATGTATGCAGTGACATGTGTTTGTAGAGGTGAGAGGACAATAAATTTAAAATATCATTGATGGTTACTCCAAATCTTTAAAGGAGTCAGACAAAGGCTGGAAAAATGGATCAGCTGGCAAAGGAGCTTGCTGGAAAGCCTGGTGACCCGAACTTAATGCCTGGATCCCAAACTGTGAAAGGAGAGAACCGATCCCTGCAAGTCACTCTCTCATCTGCACACCTATGCTTGTTCACACGGACATACGAACACACACATACACACACACAATGTAAAAGGGCCAGACAAACCCTTATGGAATTATTTTCTTAAACTCTGTGCTGCATCCCCACAAAGAGTCATCTAGCTAAATGTGGGGTTCATGCAAAAATTGGCAACAGTAAAAGATTCTACATAACTGAAAATTAATTAAACAGTTAATGAACTCAAGGTGTTTCTGTAGTGTTCGCCTAGGCTGATCATGTGACTTTACCACAGCCTTGGTTGTGAGTGCATACATACTTCCCATTCCACATGCCACCCACACCACACAACACCGGCTGATGCCACCTGGGACACCTCCATTCGAGCTGAGACTCTTGAATGTCGTGAATTGAAAAGTTTTTTTTTTTTTTTAACATATGTGGTCTTCTGCTCTTATAGAAACAAAATGGTCTGATCACGGAAGACGAACATTTTTCTACCATCATTTGTCAGTATGTAGGTATCATATTAATACATCTTTGGATTGCATTGGAATACTTGGTTTCTAAAGTTGTTGTTTGAGTTGTTGATGAGACATATAAAAATAATTCAATGACTTCCGGCTTTAAGTTAGGACAAATTTCCTAACAATTTCTGAAATGACACTGAATATATATGTATTATATGTGTGTGAGAGTGTGTATGAGTGAGTGTGGAGGCATTCTCAGCACCGATGATAAAAATTCAAGTACTGATTCAATCTAAAAATGATGAAGATGCTTCATGTCTTGCAGTGTCAAATATTTAGCCAAAATATAATTCTATGTAGAAAATTAATAAACATATCCATCTTATTTATGACAAATTATCTTTGGTCTTTACTAAATATACAAAGTAACCAAAGAATTTTTAAAAATAATTTTTATGCTTTTTTTTATCAGCTACTCTTTGATTTAGACACCCATTCTATGTCTAAATACCCTAGGTCATGGAGAGACTTCTCAACGAGTGAAAGAAGTCTCAGAACTGAATCTACATCACCAGGCATAGTCACAACGTTTGGAACAACAGACAGAAGAACAGAGGTTTTCTTTCCAATTATCATAGATAAGATATAGTGCCATGATTGAACATGTTATGACGGGGATGACTTTAGGTAAAAGAAAGTCTTGATAAGCTCAATCTTCCAGCTTCCAGTGCCCAATAAACGCAATTGTGTACAATGACAAAAATGGCTTTGTTGAGATTTAACTTTTCTTGCTCCAGGTTATTTCAACACAGTAGTTTAACCCCTTCACCTGATTCTAACCGCACAGAGAAATAGGTGTCAAAGTATTATCCACATGGTACAGATGGTCCAACTGAGACCACAAGGCAAAGTGATTTATCAAAGCCACAAAGAAAGCCACTGCCAGGGAGGAGATTGGATTTAATAAACCACATACCTCTACCTTTATAATGTAAGCAGTAGAGTGGTCAGAGGAGCATAAGCTAAAACAAGCCATAGCATTTAGTACCAAAGCTTTTCTGAGGCCATCTCACACAGTTTGCTTTAGATGACAGGCTACGGTCCTCCCCCATCTTGGAAACTCCTTTAGAAGAAGTAAGCGAAAGATCATAAATTTGTGTTTGCTGTTTCTTCTGGAGCACTGAGAACTTATCAGAGTGTGTGGGTGGAGTATAGTGTGGTGTGGTGTAGGGGTTGGGGTAGAGTGTGAATTTCTTTTGAGTGTGCATTTACGTGCACTTAAACTACTTTTAATTTATCCACTACGTAAAACCTACTTGGTGATATAAAATGTGTGAAAGATTCGTTGGATACGACCGGACAAGTTTATTTTACCAAGATCTTTATATATTAAAGCTATTATAACTTTGTTTACATTTGTGACAGATGAGATGTTTCTGTGGGCTTTTGTTTGCTCTCTGATTTTATATAAAAATATTTTCTTCATGGAGTTGTACATTTTTTGATGTAACCTAACCCATATAAATCTTCCTTTGTGGTACTGTCCATTCATTTTAAGCTCTAAAAAAATGCCTCCCTATAATACAGAAATTAGAGGGCTATTCATCAACATCTTTTTCTAGCATAAAAATGCATTTTGAAGTTATTCACCAAGTAAATTTGAACGGAGATGTTCTATTGGTGATTTGGTCCTCATACTTGGCCTGAAAAACCAGTCTTTGTCTCTGAGGGGTACTATTGTAGGCATGAGCTTTCCAAGCAAAAGGGGATGCAGAACCCATTGTGAATGGCTCTTCAGTTTTGAGGGACAGCATCCCAACCTCGAAATACCTTAACCAACAGATGCCCCAGTTTGCCTACCTTAACTCTGATTCTCAGCACAGAGATGCAACGGAATGGAATCATTACCCTACTCCAAGGCCTATGCCACACACTAAAGGGTAGGAAGGGGACAGTGAGGATGGGTACCTGAGCAGATTTTCGAGAAAGGAGAACTGAGGATGTTGGGATTTGTCTTGAATGTTGGGGAAAACAAGGAATCTTTGGTATTCCATAGTTCTTAAATGAAGCTTCTCTTTCCTCATACACATCTTAAAACTATGAATATAATTAGGAGGTCAAAGGTCCATGTGTTGTGGGCTAAAGAAGTCTACTCTGGCCCAAAGCAGGGCAGGCCATCTTAGGAGAGGGGCTTAACCATTGTGCACCTGGTGTAAGTGCTAGGCAGTCCCAACAGTTCACAGAAATGCAGCTTGAAGCCAAGACACAGGGTAGATACCCTTGGTATTTTTCTGAATAAGAAATGATGTACGCACATTGTTTTCGTTCTTCAGAAAGTCTCCAAACATGCTACTGTATTGCAGTTGTCACAGGGAGAGTATGAGTTTGAGAAGAAAGGTTCACTCTCCATTGTGCGCCCTTCTCAAACTGATGAGACACTAACAAGCCAGAAGGTGAATGGGAACACAGGGGCAGCTCCCAGCCTTCCCAGCTGTTGGCATGCTGCTCTTCACCACCTTTGCTGCCCTGCTATAGGAGGGGTTTTTCATTTGCTTGGAGTGGCTGCTACTCATAGGACTCTTTAGATCTGACTTCAATGCTGTGCACTCTTTCAGGTCTCTTTATCTGATGCAGTGATAGTAGCCTGCTACACACCAGCTTTTCTTAATGCTCATTTCCTTCCTCCAGCTCTGTTCTCTGAGGAGGGGAGACACTGGCCCCAGTGTCTATACAGTGACAAGAACCCAGGAAGTCTTTAATGAACAAATGAATGAACTTCCACAACCCCCTCCTCTGAGTCCTGAAGAAAGATTTGCTCTTGACATTCATTTAGCATTTGAACATGCTAAACTGAACATAAAAGTGAGGAATAACATGCCTAGGACCATAAATATTCTGACCTAAAGCAGCTTCATACCTGCCATTTCCTGCTAAAGTTTAGATGCTCAACGAATGTTAATGACAGGCTCTAATACTAACTAATTTAATGGCTCATTCAGATGTGAATTCTCAGCTTTCTCTATATAATGTGTAATATACATATACCATATATATGTATGTGCACACATATATGTATGATAAGCATTTGTGACTATGCCATATGTACAAGTGAGGAAGAGTCAGGGAGCCTGATGAGAAAGTCATATCAATGAACACAGTATCTCTGAGATGAAGAAACTGAATTTCCTGATAAAGAAATGGTCTCCCATGACGGAGTATTTATTTTTTTAAGTGATATTTTTCACATGTTCTCTGTGCATCCATCTCAAGTACCACATTTTCTTAGGACTATCAGAGTTTTCATAAATGGATTCAGATTTGTGGCCCTAACATTGCAACAAATACCAGTTTCCCAGGTATATGTCAAAGTAGACAAGAGACTGTAACTCTCCAGGGTGTTTTATGATGCCAACCGGTAGATCACAGACATGAAGGAGAATCTGATGGAAGGGTGAAAATGGTCACAGTTATTCATACTCCTACCATGGGAGTTTTATAAATAAACCAATAAATATTTTCATCTTGCAATAGGATCAAGTTAAGTGAGTTGTTGACATTCTCTTGAGGTTTCAGTCTTGTCTTTAACGTGAAATACAAATCATATTTCTTGTGGACACATTTTAATAATAAACTTAAAAGCACATGAGACTAAAATAAGGAAAACATGGCAATGAAAACCAGACAAACTATCTACCACTTCAAAAGGAATGAATGAAGACAACTCGTCACCACCCCAATGCCAACAACCTCAACACAAAATGCCGCATATGGAAATCGGGTTTCGTGGGAAGAGTAACAGTAAGGATGGGAGACTGGAAAAACATTTATGTGAGACATAGGTAACTGGCCACATGGAAAAAGCACACACCCAGATACATACACACAGACATGCACACACACAACTCGAGAGCACACTTGATTTGGGCTCAAATTATTCCCCACCTCTGCAAAATCCCACTGCCTCTTTAAAAAAAAAATGTCTTTGTGTCTTTTAAAATTAGGATTGGATGCCGAATCTCTTTGGTCCCTAAAATTCGAAGACTACCCTTGAATAAAAGAATTGATCACTCACTGCAGGGGAGCCCTCACTGTCTCCTCACTTTGCTACTCTGATCTCAACATTACGATGCTTACACCTTGTGGGTCTCTGTGGAGCAACTCACCTCTGGGTCCTGTAATGACAGGTCGGTGATGCTGTGTGAATGCTGTCCCCAGGGAGGAGGTCTGCGAAGGGGAGGGGCTGCTGAAACCAGACTTCTCCGACTTCTTCAGTGTGGTTGGAGATGGCATGCCTGGTAAGAAGGGTTGATTTGTTGAGGCAACTTTAATCTACATAGCAACAATTTGTGTGATCAAAAAGACAACACGTAGAGTGGAAAAAGAAATAAAAATGGAATTGTTTGTAAATGGAAATTTATGCTGAATTGCTGTGAATTTGCTACAGGAACAAACAGGTAACAGAATGGCTCCCCTTTTAGGTGGTTCTATAATTTATTTCAATTTATTGTATTAAATCATAGTTTGTTGATTTTTCTCTACATGGGGTTTTCTGTATCTTGGATCTTCAGTGTCCCCTGTAAAAGACCTGCATTTTAAGATTTTCATGTTCATATTTTTAGTTGTGAGCCTTGTCTTTAATGGCTGAGCCATCTCTTCAGCCCATGACCCCAGCTAAGACCCTAAGCAATAGAGGAGAGGGTGCCCGAACTGGCCATGCCCTGTAGTCGGATTGATGACTATCTTAAACGTCACCATAGAACCTTCATCCAGCAACTGATGTAGACAGGGGCAGAGACCTGTGGTGGAGCATGGGCTGGGCTCCCAAAGCTCAGCTGGAGAGTGGGAGGAGTGAGAATATGAGCAAAGAGGTCAAGACCATGATGGGGACACCCACTGAAACAGTTTACCTGAGCTAGTGGGAGCTCACCAACTCTAGCCAAACAGGGAAGGAACCAACATAGGACCAAGCTAGACCCTCTAAATGTGGTATGACTGGGACAGACCATGGGGCCACTGGCAGGGGTCCCTGCTGTTTGTACTGGCTTTTTGGAACCCATTCTCTTTGGGTGGATACCTTGCTCAGCTTGGATATAGTGGGAAGGGCTTTGATCCTTCCTCGGAACAATGTGCTTTGCCCTCTCTGCAGAGGGGATGGAGAGTGAGGTGGCGGGTGGTGTGTGTGTGTGTGTGTGTGTGTGTGTGTGTGTGTGTAGGGAATGGGAGGAGGGGAGGGAGTGGAAACTGGGATTAGTATGTAAAATGAAAAAAGATAGTTTTTAAAAAATAAAAAAGATTTTCGCATTCAGAGTGGTTCTATTGTGGGGAGGAGGAACTTTAGGAGCTAGGTTAAGGGGGGAGATCATTGGGGGCATAGTGTTGGGTGGGATCCTGAGAGCTGATCCCTTCTTCTTGTTCTCTCTTGCTTCCTGGCCAGGAGGTAAGCAGTTTTACTAGCTGCCTTCTCTCCACCTTGCTATCACGCACCACACCAGTGAGCCTGGGAGGTCCACCCGAACACAAACCAGATCCTCTAAAACCACGAACCAATATGACTCTCTTCAAAAGCTGCTTTTCTTCCAGATACTTGTTCTAGTAATAGAAATCTGACTTACAGAGGCTTCAACTTTTCCAGGGAATCTGTCACGTGTCTGCGACCTCTGGGACCCTTACAAAGGAAGCTGCCTAAGCACACAAAGACAGCCTCACGTGCAATCATTTTGTCTTGTCAGTTACCGTATTTCAGCACCAAAGCATTTTGCTACACTTTAAATAATTTAGCTTTTTTTTACATAAAAATGCCCTTGATAATAGTAGCTCAGATGTTCCTTCAGTGAATTATTTATAGAACAAAAAAAGAAAAGATAAAAGTTAAAAAAAAAACCTTAAAAGACAAGCAATTGGGACTGGTTCAGTAAATATGGTCTAACCAATGCAAAGAATACTGTACAAGAATAATGCCATGGGAGATATTTATAATATACTGTTGACTGAAAAACCAATTATAACATGGGGTGTTGTAATACATCAATCACAGGATGTGCAACACAATTTAAGTGATTTTTTTTTTCTATGCAGAGAAAGAACTAGAAGATGTGTGTGAACTGTAACCATGTCTCCCTCAGTTGAGTTAAATTTCTATGGCTTTCCTTGCCTTCATTTTGCTTACTTGCCCTTTCTATGATGAACATACATTACCTTTATGCTAAGAAAACACAATAAGAGCTTGTTTTTTAAAAATAGCATTTTTTTTGCTCCAGAGTCTAGGGTTTTCACAACATTTCAAACTTAGGAAATGCTTTGGAAAGAAAAATTGTGGGGAAATAATGAGAAAACAGTTCCTTGTAATTACCAGATTTGTGGTGTTCTCCACACCATGCTGACAGACACAACTGGAGGCATCTATCCATTTGGGAGCGTGCCAGTTAAGACAACAGAAATTTGGACGTAAAAATAAAGGAAATGACTTCAAGTCTCCATATCACAGGACAAATCTGGGATTTCAAGTTTCCAGCACAAAATTGGTCTGCACTGCATCAGAAGAAGAAGTTCATTTACACATGTCTACCTGTAACTTTTCTTTTTGTCAATGCTCTGAGAATTATTTGGGCAAACTAGAAAAATAAGTAATAGATTTATTGGTATTAATTTGCAGCTGTCGTTGAGTAATTTCTAGGACTATGAACTATGATGAGCATTTTTTATTTAGATACAGAGATGGTCCAAATGTCAACTTGTTTGTCTATACCTAAACACATCTATTTTTTAAATCTGAGATTAGCTTGACTCTATGATATCCAAATACATGTGGATGTGAAGTGAGTCTGTTTTAGCCTTCTCTAAGTTAAAGATGTTGATCAAAGGTTGTGAAACATACCAAAGGATCCCAAAGGGTTGTGTGTGCATGCATTCGTGTGTATGAGTGTGTTTTTTAAACTCCCTGTACAGATTTCATCTTCACCTGTGATTTCACACAGAGATGCCACGTTATAACAAAATTTAAGGTTTCCATTCCAAGAGAGAAACAAACTAGTTAGTACATTTCTAGTCAGACGCAAGTACAGAATGGATGGCTGTGTGATTTCATTTTATTCGTACTCCTGAATCAAATGCTTTCTAGGTCAATTCCTACTTGATCTGAATTAAAAACAAAGTCACTAGTTCTAGTGACATTAATTACATTTGTTTGTTGAAAAGTCTACGGACCACACAATACCATGTGCTAACAGGTAGGATACACTGAGGTCATACATGAACACTCACTGCCAGTGACATAAACAAGGTATTATCATTTAACTACAGTGGGGAAAGCCTTTCAATAAAAAAGGAAATAATAAAACGTTTAAGTGTAGACATATCTCCCAAGTCATTCAAACCTCTGTTGCACAAATGAAGTTTTGAGCTGCCAATGATTCTACTTCTTTAAATTCAGTCAGATGCCTGAATTACATGTTAGGAAAGACACAGAAATAGAATAGCAGTGGAAGATGTCAAAACTTTGAAGACTGCAGATTTTATTTTAGTTTCTGAACAATGGAATCATAGTTATAGTTATGGTATTTAACCAACTTTATTGAAGGGAGAAAATGACTGACTCAAGAAAGCTGTGATTTCTTCAAAATGTTCATCTTTTCTCTCCATGTTTGATGTGTAAGAAAGGAACTTTAAGTACAATAGACAGTAACAAGTAAAGAATGATCAAGTGCTAAAAAATTAGTGAAATAGGGGCTTGGGAAAAGTTCAGTGGTTAAGCACTGCTGTTCAAGTATGAGGACCTGACTCCCAATCCAAATCCAAGAACCTACACAAAGCCAGGTGAAGCCATGCTCACTTAGTCCCCACACTCCTAAGGCATGACGTACGGCCCAGGGAGAAAAATCCCTGCAAGTCTGTAGGCCATCTAACCTGGAGTACACAGTACAGTAGCACAAACAGTGGAGACCTTGCCTAAAACCAGGGTGAGAGGTGAGGCCCACCTGCAGATTATATCTGACCTCCACATGCACATTGTAGTGTTAACGCACACACACACACGCACGGACACACACACGTTCAGACACACACACACACACACACACACACACACACACTTACACACTTTAAGCTCTCCTTGAAAGAGTTCAAAAGGGAAGAAGCTCAGTCAGCATGCAAGAACAACAAGCCAGACTGTCTAATCCTCTAAATTTATCCCAGTCAAGTAATGTGAACCCTAAGGCTCTCATGAAGCTCAAAATTACTTTGTGTTTTCAATTTTTAAAGACTTATATTGAGTACATTTCCTTATTATATACTTTAATATTTTTCTACATACATAATGTATGTTTTGGTTAATTTGTTTTGTATACTTAATTGACCAGATGAAATTTCAAAATGCAGCTAAAAATCCTCGATGTTAAAAGCTACAGATCATACATACATCTTGGCTTTTGCTTTCGGAATAGTTTAGTTTCCGTACATTACTTTAAAGAAAAATCCTCATTAAAGTCCTTTCACTCACTATCTGTGCACCAGGTTATAGAATTACTGTAAGAATGATAACTGGTAGGGATTTCTGTTAACAAACCCAGTCTTCAGTTTTAATGTACTATCCAGAGTAATGAAACTTTAAGAAGCCCAAGACCTTAGTTCTAAAGTCAAAAGGCTGAATTCTGCCAATGACTGTGAGGACATAAAGGAGAACCCTAAGCTCCGGAGAGGAGTACAGATGGAAGAAGACTATGACTCCAGCCTTGGAGAGACCTGAGCACCTTGTTAGACTGAATATACTCAGAACCCTGACCACAGAAATGGGACATGCAAAATGTGTGCTGCTTTCAGTTGCTAAGTATATTGTGATATGCCACCTGCACTAGGAACCAATAGGATTTCAGTTGCTAAGTATATTGCGATATGCCTTCTGCAATAGGAACCAATAGGATTTCAAATATGTACAGCAACACCCGTAATGCATATTCTCTAGACTTCCAGAATTTTCTGTAACTTTGACCTAACAAATCCTTAGTTGTAAGGTTTTCTCCAGGATACACTGAAATCAGTGAAAATGACACTACCTCTTGAAAAGGCTACGACGTTCTTGGAGTCAGGGAAGAGGGGTATAATTTGTGGTTATTTTCAAAAAAGGATTAAACACTTCTGGAAATTGTTATCCCCCCTCCCGCCGATTCTTGTAAGAAATAGATTTCAACAAATAAGATTAAATGGTATTTTAAAACTCTAAATTAATTCTCAAGGTCTCCTGGAGAAATCAAGACTTACTTTAAGTAATGAAAAAAGGAAACAAGAGAATCATGATTTTAACCATTTCAACCGCAGATTATAGGCTGATCAAAGACTTTGACCAAGAGCTCTGTAGTGGCAGCTGTGAAAGAATTGCAACAGGAACTAGGAAGTTGTTTCTGCCTGAGAATCTCCCGAAGGGGTCACTTTCAGGATCTATCGGAGCAGTGGGTGTGTGAGAGGACATACCATAAACATGAATTTTCCAATGATAGCTGGACAGACATTAAATTAATTTATGTGTCTGAATGTTTTGCTCGAGTGTATGTATGCATACCACATGTGTACCTGGTACTGTGGGAGTCAGAAGAGGGCTTTGGATCCCCTGAAAATAGAATTATGGATGGTTGTAAACCACTGCGTAGGGCCTGGGAATTGAACCCAGGTCCCCTTCAACAGCAACTGAAGCAGGTGAGTGTTGTTTCTTGGTTGAAGAGCTAGTAAAGATGTCATTTCCCTCTGAGAGTTGCCCCTACGTAGGTTAGAAGGAGACCCCCAAATGCTTCAAGGTTCATTTATATCAGCGGTTCTCAATCTTCCTAATGCTGTGACCCTTTAATACAGTTCCTCATGTTGTGGTGACCCCAGCCATTAAGTTATTTTGGTGCTGCTTCATAACTGCGATTTTGCTATGGTTAGGAATTTAATGTAAATATCTGATATGCAGGATCTCTGACATGTGACCCCTGTGGGGTTGCGACCCACATGTTGAGAACTGCTGGTATATATGGTCTTTGGCACATCTTGGCTATTCTTTTCCATATTGTCAGCTTCTAATCCCCAGCGTCTATCTGTGTAATGATCCTTGCTCCAGGTCAATTATTCCTTCAAGCCTAAAGGTTACAACAAGCCTTCATCTCCTACCTGTCTCCAAGAGAGCTAGGAGACACCTGGTAAAATCAAATTTCTGTACATTAATTGCTTTCAAAAATTGAACTGAGAATAATGAAGCTATAAATTGGAGATCGCCTACTATGTGCTGTGTACTTACAAATATCTGAAGTCCTTACATTTTTATTTCATCTATACAGGTATTATCCTTACCGTCCTACAATCTGATGCTGCAAGAGGTATAGATTATGGCACATTAAGAAATTTGCTCAAGATCATGCCTACTGATGGCATTTTAACAACCAGGTCTTGGCAACTTACTGAACAGTCAGGCTGGACAAAACCTGACTGTCGTCTCATTAGTACAAAGTAAGGTACTGCTAAGGTAAAGTTATATGCAGACTCAAGGCAATGTAAGTTAGGCAGATAGGATCTCTCCTTCTTGAAGAGTCAAGATGAATACTAACATTCTGGAGTAGAGAGGATCATGGGTAACTGAAACTGCACCAAGCAAAACAGCAGCCTGGGGCTGACACACCACTAGGGCAGGAAGCGGGGGGGGGGGGGGGGGGGGAGGAATCCTCTTGCAGGTGGGAGCAAGTCAAGCATGCCTGGGAATAGCCAGTAGGCTGAAGGAAGGCTCACAGGGTGACTGAGGGGAAAGACTGAGAAGGCGAGAGGCCAGTTAGTAAAGTAGAGGAACCCAGATTTGAACCCATGCAGCCAAGGCTCATTCTACTTTCTGTGTAACACTTCCCTTTCTGTAAATGCTGGTGACCACTTTTATGACTGGCTTCTTACATGCAGGCTCTTGGATTCAACTACCTTTCAGGTACAAGTCTAGGGAACCAAAAAGTCCAGTTGTGTCTATTAGACTAATAGCATCGGTATCAATTTCCCTGACATTTCTCAAGCCCAAAATGAAGGCTCAGGCACATCTCTTCAATTGACGAATTATGCCACATTCTCTACACTGCCCTTGGCAAGAACAGGGCCTTTCTAGCACCACTGAAACTACTCCACATGATTAGATTGGCTTTAACAACCAGGATGCTAAGGAAGATGCTAACTGGATAGACTAATGAAGGTTTTAGGACCATTCTGGTCCAGGTGGTGTAAATGCACAAAATGCCATATGAGGGTATGGTTGAAGAGTTTGTTCCATTCTTAGATTTTTGTACCAATGATAAAAACCATTACGGTTCACTGTAACATAATTTACTATAATTAACACACTAGGTAACCGTGAGGTAAAACATGTGACTATTAGCCTCTTTCAGTGAATAAAATGTCTGGACATCACTTTTTATGAGGAAGAGAATCCAATGAAAGGTAAGATGCATCCAAAGTCTATCCTTCTCATCCTGTGTGTATTTTAAAGGACGCTGCCAGAAAACCTCTGGAAGAATTACCATGTCATTGAGATGTCCAGGCTGTTTAAAAGGCTTGGTGACATAGTGATTCCTTCCTTTTTTTTCTTTAAATAAAAAGGAGTATGGTGGAAAACATTATACTAATCTTTCTAGGGAAAAGAAATAATGAATCTCTATTGTGCTCCAAATATTGTAAGTAGAAAGAGCTATGTATAGCTACAGAAAATAGAGCGGAGACACAAGGAAAATGCTACATGGAAACCTGGTTTCTGGGGCAACATGAAGCTTCCTCTTTCTTTAAAAACAAAAAAGCAAAAACACAGCCCAGAGACAAGTTGTGTGCCATGCTTCATATGTGTCCAGGAGACAGCATATTCTCTACCTACCCCACTGCCCTAGTCTTTCTTCCCACCATATGTTAGGGGAAGAACTGGCTTTGGCTCAACACAGCAGTCACTCCCTTTCATAGGAATGTGGGTAAAGAAGAAATTTGTGAGAAAAACAAATGATTTTCTTTGCACTAAAAAAAAATGCAACATGGTAAAACATTCTGCTTAGATATACAGTTGCAAAAGTAAACAATAACACCTGTGTTTGGTTTGCATCTGCCTTTTCCAATATGGCAGATGCCAGCCACGTGAAGCTACTCCAATGCACATGGGTTAACTTACAAATTCCATTGCTTGGCACCACCACAGTTTGGGTGTCCAGAGTCATGTGAGGCTGATGGTTACAGCACCTCACAGGGAAGATGCATGTGCTGGCATTGAGGTGGAGTCCCCTGGAGCAGCTTTTGTCTGTGTGATGCCAATGGACGTCCTACCTTCTCATTCTGTTGGACAGGGGTGGTAACATGGCTTTCATGGATCTTATTGTGAAAGACAGGAGTGCACAGGCAATTTGTAGTCTCGAGAAGCAAAGCTTGTGCACGGTGTGAAAGGATGGGGAACCCAAAGATTCCCCCTTTCTTTCCCTCTCATCTCCAAGAAGCCACAGGCAGTGCGGTCTTCCAGCTTTGTCAAAATCCTTATCGATGCTTTTCTGAGCAAATAACATTAGCCTCAGTGATGTGAGCTTAAGTGTTTATTAAAATATGCTCCTACCTGTCACTCCAATCATGATCAAACACTTGGAATTTGAGGGTTCAACTGGCAAAACTTAATTTGAAGGCAGTGTGGGGTAACGCTGGCAGGAGGACTCTATTTCCCTTAATATTTCTTGGATACATGGAAAGCACCCATCACTTTATCTGAAGTGAAAAATTTGAAGCTGATTGAAACATTTCATAAGGGAAAGAGAATATAATTTTAGGCCTCTTCAAATTGCTTGAACTGTGAAATCAAGTAATAAACACGAGAAAAGGTTCTGTCAGCGAGAATCTCGGCTTGGTATAGTCAGCGTTTTCTTGCTAAACCTTATTATGGCAAAGCATTTGATGCTCCATCTCTGTACTTGTTCATCCTCACAAATAAACTACTTTGACCTCCACCTGTTACTTAGTGAAGTCTGCCTGCCATCCTTCAATAACCCTGCTCTGTGCCCTGAAAGGCCGTTGAGCCGCAGAGAAAGCAGGGAGATAGACTTGTGCAGTGAATTGAGCTGATATCCTTGTATAACTATCCAGCAATTCACAGCTCAAGACAGGGCTATATAGTAAAGGAAAATGGATTTTTTAAAAAGTCAGTGTTTATAAATGTTGGAAAGAGGTAACGTGTTTCATCATTTGAAGATGGAGTTTTTCACAGAAAGTTTCTCTCTTAGGCTACTATTTAATGAAAACAGCTTCTAACCCATCTATAGATTGAACCCTCATTTCAGATCGATGAGCCCAAAGGCCATTTCAAAGCTTAAAAATATTTAGCGTCCAAGAATACTCATTACACTGATATTTTGCAAAACAAAACAAACTGCTGGATTTCAGCTACATCTTCATGCATGCAAAAATGCCACAGTATTATTAGCAGTATCTAGTAGACATTTCAAAAACCAAAAGGAATTCTGATAGCAATCACACAAATCCATGAGTCATTGCAGCACAGTATCTGGCTGGCTTGCTATTTCCTCTTTCTCTAACAACAGTGACATATCAAGCAGAGTAAGCTGCGTTTCTAATGATGAATGCTGCATTCGACAGAGGAAGGGTGTCTGTCTAATTACATTACGCACTTATCTGTGAGGGATCAGCAGCATGTTTCTGCTCCCTGTCATTCTCTGTGACAACATAATGATAGATCCGTTTACTTACGAGTGCAGTTATTAAAAACCGCGCTGTTTTCTTAACTGTCTTCATGTCTTGGAAATATTTTATTAAAAATTACTTATCTGACACTAAGGGTAAATGCTTGGCAGAGCTTTGCATATCAATTAAGAAAATGAGTCAGTTCCATTCAATCAATGTCTCCTGTTGAGTGTCGCATTCAGGTTCTGTGAAACTTGCCTCTTCTCCACAACGTTTTGGATCTGGAGTTAATGACTCACCCTTTCCTCCACTCGTCTTATTTATCCAATTTTTAAAGTTTGGTTTTTTTTACTTCAACTAAAAACTGCTCATGGCCGACATTTTCTCTGGAGTCATGATTTAACACTTCTTTTTCACATTCACACCTTTTTTGGAAACTCAACACAAGGATCCCATTTTAAGCAGACAACTCCCCGCAGGCCAATCAGGATGGATCGCTAGCTGTGCAGCATCGTTCACAGCTTTTTCTCTTCATGGGATGAACTTTATCCAGCACTTGTGAGGAAAAGGTCTTTATACGGGCTAAAAACAACACAGCAAACCACACTGGGCACTACAACCGGCTATTCCCAACCGAGCGACTACTACGTGTGTCAATGAAAAAGACAAAGCCGGCTTTCTCCACTCACTGATCCAAATGGCGATGGTTACTGACTTGCCCTTGACGGTGAAAGACAGCTAAACACTTTTAGGCCCTACACACATATTGGATATTAGAACCCATGACCTGGCTTACGTCAGCACCTAAGGTGTGCTGGGACGCAAGCAGGTCTGCAGAGTGACTTTGGTAGACTTCACTCTTCATGACACAGCTGACGAGCAGATGATGTGCTCTGACTGACATCGATCCACGTAATCCTGATATTCAGAAGTCACTAATGCTGAAAGCTGATGTTAGCTGAATGAACTCTAGGTTAGGCTTGCTAACAGGGCAGAAGAGCTGGGACTACATAGGACACTCAGATTAGAAATGGACATGGGCTCTTCGAGCTGATGAGGGAGGGGGACTTGATCGGGGGAGGGGGAGGGAAATGGGAGGCAGTGGCGGGGAGGAGGCAGAAATCTTTAATAAATAAATAAATTAAATAATAATAATAATAAAAAAAATGAATAAGTCATAACAGCAAAAAAAAAAAAAAAAGAAATGGACATGGGGCCGATGCTCTCAGAAGTTCTAACACGCTCAATCATGTCCATCTACACCAAATGGAAACTTTAATTTACCCCTCATTATTTGCAAAGGAGGTGCCCAGAAATTGGAATTATTCAAAATAGAGAACAAGAGGATTAACGGCCCACATCCAAACACAGGTTCTCAGGAGCCTGGTTTGAGTGAGTTCTGAACATCAGCAGAGGCTGGTGGCACCCGCTCTCCACAACCTTGCAAGGGGCTGGACTATACACAGGCCCTCACATCTAACAGACCAGAGAGCCAAGGATCGTAGCAGCACTGTATTTAATAATCCAAAAGCATCAGGCAGGATTATAGTTGATAAGAAAGGTGGGGAGGGGATCAGTAATCCTTGATTCTAAAAAGTCACACTAATGAACTGCTTTTAACATGTACAGTGTTTCCATTTCAGTTACATTTTCTGCTTCTAGGAAATATTGTAAAATGGAGGGGGCTCATGTATGCTGCATATCTCCCTGCCCCCTTCATCGGAGAGACATACACCGCAGCTAGGGCTGGAGGGAACCCTCACCGCTGGAGCACTCGGAGAGCTGTTCAGGAATCCATCAGGACTTGGTCTCTGATTTACTGTGTGCATGTGAGCACTTCCTGGAACCTCCCAGGACGGACTGCACCCATCATCTCCAAATGGGTGGCATGTCTTTGATTAATTGATGAGTTTATGATGTAACTGAAGCCTGTAGATGGATGGAGTTGGATAAATTATTGTAATTGTCTGCAGGAAAACAGGTTGCGCACACAGGCCCATCAGAAGCTGATGCCCAGGGAGACCAGGACTGCAGGGATCTACATGGACCCAAAGACTTCCTTCGTTCTCTCTTCCCATTCCTCATAGAAAAGATTCCTGCTCCAGAGTATTAAAGAACTACCTTATTAAAAAGCATTGGAAGCCTTTATTTCCACATGAAATATGGTATTATATCCTATCATTTAATATATACATAGATTCATTTGTATGGTAGAAAAACAGAAGGTAAATGAGAGAGAAATCAGCCTGCAAATATGATCCTAAATGATCTGATATCTGGTCACTTTTTAAATAAATTAAATGGATATATGTGAAATAATTACATATATGTTTCGCTCATATGTTTATATATTTTATGTATATATGCATGTATGTATGTGTATATACAATTGAGAATAATATGTGTTGACATAAATTGTTGCTTATAAAACACTTAAATATTTAAAATTCCAGCAGCAATCTAGTGACAAAAATATTAGTCAATGCCTTCTATCTTAATCAAATCATGGCCTAGTTTATATTTACACTATGTCCATACAGTAGAGAAATTAAGATCACTACTTAAAGGGAATTTTTCTTTTTATATCAGAGATTAAAACAACTTTGTGTTGTAGTTCAAGAAAATTTTAACAATATCTAATTTAATATCTAAGTAAAGCAAAATATCACATCTGAAGCAATGCTAATCTATCATGTATCTCTGTCTACCCTTTATCCATCTGGAAGTCACAAACCTATGACAGGGAGATCTTGGTACATATAAGAAATGATTTCTTTGGCTAGCTCAGGATGGTCCCAACTCACGCACTTCACCTACTGTTAACTTCCTAGAGGTTGTGCCATCTGCACACATGTTAGGGATGGGGCAGGTGATACTTGGCTGTTGGGAGGAGAAGGACCTGGAGACCAGGTCGGCTGCTGCCCTAGTGGTCAGGGGAGGGCTGGTAAGCAAGCCGAGCGCAGTGGGAGATTACTGCCCAAACCAATGAAGAAACTCCCAAACTGTGAGGTTTTCTGTCTCCCTTTCAGTCTCAGCACTGACTTAACTATTCCCCACTTTGCTTCAGTGAGCTGTACTCACTGAGGCCAGCTTTGACCTTGCTTATTTTTCTATTTCACCTTCCACTTTGCACAGAGCTTTGTAGGTGATATTTACAGATGCATACAACATGTTTCCCATTAAATGCCTTAGCATTATACCTCCTGTAACACTTCAGAGTTCTTCTAGTATTCTCAAAAAAAAAGATATACAATATTTCAATTTGTGTATCAATTTAACAAGCTCTAGGGCTTGTTAAATGTACCTCATGTATACTGTAGGCATCCCATAGATAATGACAGATACAGTACTTTGCACATAGTGGAAAGTCAGTAAATGGTAGCTTTTGATTTCTTCATAACATTATTTGATGTTCTCAGAGCTGAAGTAGAAGGTGGGGCTATTTTGTTGTTCCTGACTCTTCCACACGCAAAAATCCAGAAAATCTAGAGCAGTTTGCAAAGATTGCAGATTTGATCATGGGAGGAAACGAAAATTTTAGAGATTTTTAATTCCTAATTTCTATACATTTTTAGAAAGCATTCTGTCTTTTTCTTATTATTCTCTCTCAAACAGGCTTTCCAAGGGAGTGGGGGCTGGGGGGGGGGGAATCAGCTTTACCGCTCCTCTCTTCCTTTTGCAGGTCTCAGGCACACACTGAGCCAACAGCACCTGGGGATGGTGACAGGCACAGGGAGAGAAGAGTCCCAGGTGAGCCTCGCCAATCAGCATCATCTTTGCTATTGTTCCATTTTAAGATATTTCTACAGCTCACTTTCAAACGTGAAACTAAAGGATTCTGGTGGTCTGGGTAATTTATTTATTTACAAAGTCCCAGCTGAAAGGCAGTATCTGTTTTCTTGGGAGCTTCAGTATTTATAAAATCGAGCATCTGGGTTCTCCAAAGCCAATGAGGCTCCCCCCACCCATTCCTTCATCAAACGCGCTCAGCACTCTGATCTCAGTGTTTGACCGGATTCAAAGGACAAGATAGGACACACATGGTCTCCAGCTTCGTATTTATTTATTCAACAAATATTGATTGAATGTCTGTCACATTACCAGGCGCTGCAAACAGGCTTTGGAAGAAAAACAACAGTAATTTTGTTGAGCATGCTCTGCCATATATGCAGGTGGCACACAATACAGACTGTGTGTATGCGAGAAGACATGTCTTTCTTCTAGTAGATAGCTTTTTAGATTTCAGTAAAAAGGGTTGCTTTAGGCCCTTTTCTGACATTAAGAAAACAGCCCTGATAAAAAAGGTAGGCACATCTTTTGCAGGGTGGTGAGAGTACCCGTTTTGTAATGGTGCTTTTCTGTAGTACCCCTTTATTTAGGTGAGATTTCTCTGATAAGGGTCATTAAGACAGACCCTCATTCTCTCCTGATGCTCCGGGGCACAGCCTTCCCTAACGAGCAGGTGCCGATACTAAGCAGATAATGGGGGGAGCACCCTGCCACAGAGTGATGCTTTCCCACTGCTCCATAAATGCAGAGGAAAAGCCAGGACATTGATCCCACGGCAGTGTTCTGTGACGGCAACTCTTCCCATTACTGCAGGGGATTGTGGGAGATTTAATCATTTCCCCCTAATTTATGCGAGTGCAGCAGAGTGTCTGTGATCAATGGACTATTGTTACCAGTCTGACGCTGTTCTATTGGCATGTATAACGGGCCCTATATGTCTCAGCTAGATGTACGAGTTGGTAAACTCCCACCCTGAAACCTGAAGAGTGGCTGTAGGCAGTCAAATGGGACTGGCAGGTGTGGAAACCCACACAAGCCCCACAGGTGATTGGTTGTTTCGTTTTGTGACAGTTTCATTAGTTAGCCCAGGCTGGCCTTGAACTGTTAAGCCTCCTCTGCCTTAGCTTCCCAGATGCTGATGTTACCAGTGCAAGACCATGCCTCGCTTCTAATAAACGTTTTAAAAGGCTGCAATGAACTAATGCTACTCTCTAAATGTAATAGTGCATATAGTCAATGAGACCTAGTGTCCCAGTTCTGCAAATCTGGGGCCACCAGCTAACTGTTTGCCAAAATAGTCCTCTGGAGATGCTTTTAAAATGGTTTTGAAATGTATTTATTTATTTAATAACATTTTATAAGAACAGAGGACATACTTAATTTTGACCTTTAAAAATGAAATCAACTTATCCTGGAAATAAGTTTATCTCTGAGAGAAGTTCATCACTTATTACATTTAAAAAGTAATTGCAATTAAATATATTAGTTAATCAAGTTTGGCTTTAAGACTTGCACTGAACTGTTTGAAATTTACAACATTTTGACTGACATAATTGTGTCTATTAATAGTTTTATCATCTTGATGTGATTATACTTATAATGTATATATATATATAAACATAATTTAATGCATTCAAATTTTGAAACATTTTCTATACGAGAAAGTTCAAACAGTTCATTTTTTATTGTGTGTTTTAAAGCAGAGTTTCATCTAGTCCAGGCTGGCCTTGAACTCATTAAGTTGCCAAAGATGACCCTGAACTTGGGATGGGGTGCTGGAATCACATATGCCACTATACCCAATTTTAAGTAGCTTCTTAACCCCACAGTTAAACAGCACTGAGTTTCATGGACAAGTGTTCCAGCTTCACACTGAATTCCCTTTGGATCCACTGAAATGGCATGACATACTCAGTGCAGGGGCAGCCTCAAGTCTGGAAGCCGCACAGGCAGACAATCTGAAGAGCCCTCTATTTGGGGGATATAGAGAACATGAAAGAAGGTCATAGGGCAGCTAAGAAGTGACCACACAGAGAAGAAATATATTATTCCAATAATTATCATAATTTATTTTGTGCTAATTATTGGAAGACTAGTCTCTTTCAAGTTTGGAAATGTTTCTCAGCAGGATTCCATCCTAAGCCCAGTGTACTGGCCACTTGTTAAAGACACTGACCCTATTTCTCCACTGAGATTTATAGCTCTTTTAACTGCTATCAGTCTGTGCCCTCAATGATCCCAGGGACAAAAGTTCATGTGGTTGGAGGATATTAATTTTACAGAGGACTTTGGCTTCTATCAGCTCAGTTGAGGGTCCTGACTTAAGAGACAGAGATGGGGCTGAAATAATAGTATTGTTGTATTATTATTGTTGTATAATAGTATTGGCAGTCACTAAACCCCGAAGGGTTTTCAGAGGTTTGATCTTTGAGACAGGGACTCAGTGAGGTCTTCTTTGTATCTATCCTAGAATATTACACACAGTTGGCTCTTGATAAAATTCCATGACTTGATCTGACTGATAGTGGTACGATGAGCAGAGGCCTAAATGGGGGAAGGTGGGAGGGAACTGGGGACGAGGAGAAAGAGAGCACTTTTCTTTATTGTTACGAGGGTCAGCTGCTGCCTAGTATGTGAACCTCTCTGATCCCTATGAAAACGGGTGGGTTTCTATCAATTGGGGTAGGTTTAAAACCACTGCTGCTAAACACAGGGAGAAAGGCTTGATAGCATAACATTTAAAGGTAACTGCCTTTCAGATAATTTGGGCAAGTCCCACAGCCGTGAGATCTGGCTGGTCTCTGATGCATTTCCGAGACACTTCCTGCGGAGCTCACTGCAGGTCCTCGGAGGCTCGGTACATATGTATGGTACATACGTGATTGTATATGAGAAAAATGGAGAGGGAAGAGTAGAGATGTCCAGCACTAGTGAAGCAGGGAGATGATCTCTCCAAACCAGATAATCTTAACTATCTACAACACCTCAGAAAAACAGAGCACCGCTGAGATCCATGATACAGGCCTCACTCAACATGCATTATTTTTTATAATTTTCTGTGAAATAGCATAGAACGAAATCTTATTGACAAATAACTATGCATATATATGGAGGAAAAGTATAGTGTTTTGATGCATGGACATACTGCCCACTCACTAAGTCAGGGAAGTTAGTGCCTCTATCACCTCAAACGATGACCATTTCTTTGTCATAGCAACAGTCAAACTCCTTGCTTTGGGTTATTTTGAGATATACATATCACTAAATGTACCATTATCATCATATGTCATGTAGCATATCATTGAATGTAGCAGCTTTACTGTGTGACAATGTGTAGTTTCCTATTTCACTGTGACGTCTGGTGTACTGACCACTGTCCCCTCCATCGTCGCTTCCTCCTTTCCACCCTAACTGCCAATAAGCACTATTCTTTTCAATTACCTTTTTAAAAGTATCTGGTTTATTTAAAGGAAACCCAGTTAAGGAGAAGGCTGGTTGGAATATAGTTTAACGCCCTACTACTGATCAATGAGAAGCTTGGCTGAGTCTTAGCAATTATTTTTCCTACTATTTGCCAGTAATTAGATTTGACTGGAAGCCTGCAGGTTAAGAATATAGGAAATAGCAATTTTTAGAGGATTGCTGGCAGCAAATTCTGCTGTCGAGTGTATAAGCAAGCTCCTCTCTCTGCTTCATTCACTCCTCCAGTCAATATTTATTGAACACCTATTATGTCCTACACACTGCTGTGGGTTGTAGGAACACAGCAGTGTAAAAGACTAAGTCACACTCTGAGGGAGTGCACATTCTAAGGTGATAAGAGAGGGAGCATGGGTAAGGAAGAGAGAAGCCATGAAGGCAGAGATGGTGGACACAGGGCTTCTCTGACATAGCGTTTGAACAAGTTCTAAATACTGAAGATTATTTGATTTTATGGATGATATGACAGATATTTCATCATTAAGTTCATACTCCGCCTATATATACTGTTCTATGTGTATTTTAGTAGCTCATATCTTTTTTTTCCTGACCTAGGTTCCATGATAAGAGTTTGAGATAAGGAAAACAGGGAATTTTCAGGTCTTTCTAGCGAGTTATTTATGATTTTTATTATGACATTTTTAACTTAACTATGAGTCTGGAACACAAGACCTTGAAACATTAGCTTAAGTGATCATGCTCAAGAGGTTAAATACAGAAGTGAGCTTATATCTTGGCATCAACTTTGGTTCCAAAGACAGATCCTGGCCACAGACACACCATCAGTGTGGGCTTAGGCAAGCTGCTCTCAAAACAAACAAACAAACAAACAAACAAGCAAACAAACAACACCAGAGTCTGCCCATTCTGAAGAACATTAACCGACAAACACAGGCACAGCTAGGACTTTGCCGCAGCCCTTCCTAATCATTTGCATCATCATCTCATGGCCGACCTGTCACCTGTGTAGACTGCACAGCCATCGACGGGATGTGAGTTCTGACGGACAGAATTTCACGGGGCTCACGTCACAGTGCACGACCAGATCCAGTCCTACCAAGTTGTGAGACAACAGGGGAATGAAACCAAGCGGAGGGACGCATGGAGCACTGAGAAGCAGAAGCCAGCCCGAGACTGCCTAGCGTTTCAGACGAGCATCCTGGCCTGTGGGTTGCTGCACAGACAGGCAGAGTCAGGTGCCGGAAGTGCTGAGATGAACCATTTGAAAAACATGCGCGTAATTTACCGGAAGTCTGCACCGCTTCACTTTTCACCGTCTTCCTGTTGCTGAGGGAAGTCTCTCCTGGCCACCTTCAGGCCTCTATACTTAGGGAGCCCTGGAAACTCAGTGAGGCCTATCCCAGATGCCGAGCTCTCAGAGGGGAGCGGGAGGACAGCCTTGCTTCCTGTGTCACATCAGAAGCATAGACCCAGTGCCCTTCATACTTGTTGGGGAGAATTATCCCAAGCGCAGGCTGCCCATGCATTTGGATATACATAATTCCCAACATATTTCTGAAGGCAATTTACATGAGTGAACCACTAAAAGCCTCCCACTTAATTAACTGTACCCCTGGGGAAAAGCTATGTAGGCCCGGATAAGTGTGGGAACAACATAAAGGTGTTCTCTGTGCCAAAAAGGGGATTGGGCTTGATGGAAAATCCCCAAAAAGGACCATCTGGCGGCATAAATTATCCATTTAAAGTGGCTGGTGTGAGCTAATGACACCAAAGTCGCCATGAACATGTGCAACATCCCTCGGTTGTGTTTTAATGTCCCCTCAGGCCCTGTTTCAATTATGACTTTCTATGCTGAATATGGCCAAATATAAATTCATCCACTATGCTCTCCAGTCCCCAAAAATATATTGCCATGAGATTGCATTTTTCTTTAATGAAACAAGGACAGACAATGGGCAATCCTTTCAGGAACACGATTTCTTTAAGAAGAAGGAAAGGAAAAAAATCTCTCCATGCAAAGAGGATTTAACCATTAAACCTAGTTATCTGATGGCTGGCAAAGGGTGCGGAGACACAGATGTTAGGATTTAGAAACATTTGACTCGCAATGTGTAGGTATGAATGGGAACCGCTGTGAGTAAGAGAGTTACCAGGCTGAAGTGTTCTGTCCAACTGGACACCACAGCCCCCAAATATGCCAGAGAAGAAGAGGAGGAGGCTGGGAGGGCTGGACTCACTGTGTGGGGCTTTGTGTCTGTCAGCGTCATAAACTAGCTTCAGTACACATGGGACATGTGAGTATAGTCTCCTGCACACATGTTCCACACCTGTATAGTTCATTCTAATTGTCACCGAAGCAGGGCTCAACAAAGTTTCCCATCTTTTAATTTTTCAGTACACATAAACTTTCCATCAGCGCTACACAGGGGGCATGGTTTACTGGCAATGAAAGTCAGTGTTTGCATTCTCGCCTGACCTGGCTTTATTTCTTAGGCACTTTAAGTGCTGGTTGATATACGTGCGGACAAAGATGACGGACGAGCAGCCTGTTGAGGACAGCCACCACGCCTGGAGTGTTGCATGGATGACATTCAGAGACAAGGACACTAGCAGATCTTGGCACCCCTGTGTCCCTCACAACGCACAACACAAGATCGTCTGCTCTGGTTCTGCACCTGCTCTAAATCCCCTGAAAGCAGGAGCCCCTGCCGCGTCATCTACCCTGGAGTTCTCGGGAGTGGCATCATACTTGATCCAGAAATTTCAACTGAAGTTTGCTGAGTGGGTAAACTCAGGAGCTGTGTGAGGGCACTGGGCAGAAGGAAATCACACAGGAGTCTTACATTTTCATAAAGGAAGAAGATTAAAACAACCCAGTCGGTAGGGCTTGGGGGTTCATTGGTACTTGTTTTTTTTTTTTTTTTTTTTTTTTTTTTTTTTTTTTTTTTTTTTTTTTTGGTTTTTCGAGACAGGGTTTCTCTGTGGTTTTGGAGCCTGTCCTGGAACTAGCTCTTGTAGACCAGGCTGGTCTCGAACTCACAGAGATCTGCCTGCCTCTGCCTCTGCCTCCCGAGTGCTGGGATTAAAGGCGTGCGCCACCACGGCCCGGCATGGTACTTGTTTTCAATCAGGACAGAATGCAGCTAAGGTAGGGAGGAGGCGCACACTTCTGTGAATGTCAGACTTTATATCGATTATGGAAACTCCCATGATCAGCATCCAGATGGCTCCATCACCCTAAAATCTCCCTTCTGTGGCTTCTTTATAGTCATATAAAGCCATCTATAGCCATAGAGTTTGTATATTGAAAAACTGTTGGGGAGGAGAGGGAGGTGTAAGCTTGGAAAATGAGGGGCTAGTTCCAAGATTTTCTTGGTGCCCGTCTGTTCTTGCAGGCAGTTACTTTGAGACTGGAGTGAGGAGGGATAGCCCGAGAATTTGTTCTTTTTTCTCTGTATCCTTATGTGCTGGATATAATTCTTAAGTGGACAACACAGATCACTTCACTCTATCCTCAAGAGCACTGAAGCAGCTCTTACTACGGTCAGGTTGGGTTTGACAGGAAGGCCGTGTAGTCTGGCTGTAAGCACACAGCCCTGTCACTGAAGCGAAGACTGCACTTTAGATGATTCCCAAGTCTCTTTATCTTTTACCCATCTGACTTGTATTGACAAAGGCATTGGAGCTCATTCCCCAAGCTATATGGAGGTCAGATGTTAAGGTTTGACTTGTATTGACGAAGGCATTGGAGCCCATTCCCCTAAGCCACATGGAGGGCAGACTTTAAGGTCTCCAGAAGCTGCTGATATCATAATTGCTCTGAGATTCTACAGCCACCGCTGATGACCCCACGGTTAGACCAACAGAAATGTACCCAGGTTCGTGCAGACAGACATAAAAGTAGTTGTAGTGTTTAAACAATCATGATGGAAACCAACAACAAGGAAAAAACATCCAAATGTTCGTACGTTATAAAAATCCAACGTAATCTGTGGCATAGAAGACTTGTTCTGCTTTATACTGCTATCCATAGATTTGGGGAATTTGATAATTTTCCTTATAAATACTAGAGCATGCTTAAAAAAAAACAAAAGGCGTGTATGTATAAAAACAAAAGAAAACCACCACCCTGGAGACAAGGGGAACAATAAAGCCTGGAGCTTGAGTCCCCTGTGGGTTACACAGTGAGAGACCTCAGCTCGACAACGACCAAAGCAAAATGAAACACCTGTGGGCTCCATGCAGGGGACAGCCGTGAGTGAGACACACACACTCATCTGCCTTTCACTCCGGCTGTATCTGCTGTTCCCTGCCGCTGTACGTGTGAGGATAGGACCACCTGTGCATGCTGTCTCCTTCCCGCTCATGACCGTCCCCTGCTCACCTGGCTCGACTTCGTGCCATCCACTGGACTGACTGCCGCTCCCCGGGGAGCGCCCTTGGCCGGTGTAAAATGGTTCTTCACCAGGGCTGTCCATTTCGTCCTCCACAGACTTGAGGCGCTTGGTAGAGCTGATGGAAGAAACAAAGAAGAGCCTAAGCCACCTCTCTCCTGGACACCTCACTGGAAAAACGTGCAGTTCTAGGACCCTCTGCAGGCTCTTGTGGAGTTGTGCAACTGGACGTGGTACGCAACCTTGGCCTATGTGCCCAAGCTCTGGCTTCGTGTTTACTGATCAAGTTGTTGCGACCCCTCCATTTGGTGCCTTGTTTTCTTTGCGGAGTCAGTGGTTGGCTTCTGCTTTGGCCTCCACTTAGGAAGCCCAACTATCCTAGCGCCATAGGCATGGCTCAGGTGTGGTCATTAGCAGCACGTCTAGAAACTTATTCAATTCTCTGCAGAAGCCCCCAAAAGGTTAAAAATAAGTAAATAAAAAGCAGGGCTCATTATCTTTCTAGGGATGCTTTGATAGCTTGGGGGGCATTTTTCATCTTCCACTTGGATTCGTTCATTAAAAAAGAGATATTTACTACACATCACGTAGTCCGGATACTCCTTTAGGCACCAGAGATAAAATGCCAAACAGAATGGCTCAAAATAGCAGGAAGGAGTGAGTGCTTTGCCTTGAGATAAGGAAGAGCACAGACATACAGTCGTCTAGGGGCTTTTATGTCCTACACAGAGATGAGAAAAATGACATTTTATTTCATTCGTGTGAAGGAAGACTCAGTTTCTATAGAAGTATGACAGAGGAATTTTTGCAGTATATTTCTTTCCTTCGAGCTGAAGAGCGACTGAGGAACCTCCCCACTGTGAAGTGTGAGGGTTGGACAGCAGGGGCACATCGCCTGCTGCTGATGTCTGCTCTAGTGAGCGGACAGAGAGGGCCAGGAACACACTGCTGTGCACGCAGGTCTCCCACTCTGGGCAATGGCTGTGGGAAGCCTCCTGCCCACGTGTCAGGAGGAAGAACTCGCTCTGGGTTTCAGTCATCAGACACTGGCTGTGTAGCTAGCTCCTCCAGCCAAGGGCAGCACTCAGACCTGGAACAGTGTGGTGAGCCAGACATGGCTCTCCAAGAACAGAGATGGAGAGGCCCAGGGAAAACAGAGGGGGCACGAAGGAACCATGCACTGGCTGCGGATGGAGGTGCGCCGGTACTTAGACCTGGAGCTTGGGAAGGGCTCCTCAGGGCAGAGGGGCTCCTGAGCTGTGTGTAAGGGCTAATGAGATGGCAATAGAAACAGGAAGTGGCTAGAGTAGGCTGCCCCCACTAATGCACAACTCAGGCACTGTATGATTTTAAAAATATTAAAACCCTCGGTATTTTTTGGCAAACTGCCATTGCCTCAAGTTTCATAAGTTTTTTTTTTTCTAACCTTGACCTTTTTTCTTTGCCCCATGACACTTCCATGCCTCAAAATCTAAGAGGTTAATGTCTGGCCCCTGGGGTCGCAGCGGAACGTAGAATGGCAGGGCAGCATCCATCCTCACTGCTGAGCTCATGGTGTAAAGGTCACCAGATACTGAGTAACATCCCAAGAGCAGGTGCCTGGCAGCAGGGGCATAAGCCAGGTGTGATACACATAAAACTGCTCCTGAGATACTGAAACCAATAAACCAATGGAGGGGCCCAACAGATGAACATGGAGGTCAGAGAGGATACGGTAAGTCTGGACTTTATCCTACAAGCAACAAAGACTTCTGAAGTCCTCTATAGGTGTGACATGTGACATTGTGGAGAAGTGGCTGGGTAGTGCAGAGAACAGACTTGGGATGGCAGCAGGAAAAAGGAGGGGTTATAACCTGGGTAAGGGGAGATAATGTTACTGCCACAGTCTGAATTTTAAAATGCACAGGACACAATTTAGGTAAGAAATTTAAATCATTCACGTGGGTGGTTCAGTATTCTTAGGTTTTAAGTTCTATTCTCATTAAAACCAGATTGCAGGGAAGCAGCCCTCTGGTACCATGCTAATTTAGGACTCCAGGTCGGGTCTGAACTGCCTGGTGAATGGTCTTCCTTTTTCTGGAAGTTTGGTGAAAAGTAACCACTTGAAAAAAACCTTTTCTGCTTTATGTAAAATGTGGCGACGGCATGTTCTTTATTTGCAATTATACATACTACATACTGAAAACTAATTTCAATACATAAAAAGCACAAGCCCCTAGTGTCTCTCAACACAATCCTATTATCTCTTTTAATGGAAAATACAAATGTTCTAACCAACTGGTTCCCCTTCTTGCCTTGCAAGCAGGTAGCTAGGGGCCAAATTTAAAGCAAATCTCTTGGTCAAGGTTCTTGATCTAATAAGGAGTGCCCTCCTTTCCATATGGGTTCCGGTTTCTGTCTCTACACTTAGTAATACTTGTGTTTTAAAACTGTCAGCCACTTGAAATCATCTTGCAACTTAGAAGACTGTAAGTTGGGTGAAAACCTCTGGTATACTCCAGTCAGTCAAATACCAGACTTGCCTGTTCTGGCAAGACTGCAAGAGCTGTGGGGATGCAGGTAGGATCCCCCCGCCCCCCCGGGAGTGGTGCTGCCTTGGTATTCCATGATTCTTCTATTACTACCCAGAGTTTTATGTATGCGGATGACCAACAGGACTAATTGGATCCCGCTCAAGTGCACCCTACACAACTGACTACATGTTTTACAATGGCAGTTGTGATGTCTGGGGATAGACGTGACGTGCTTACTGAAGGAAGTTCCCAACTGCACCCAGGGGGCACAGATACAGGTTGACATGGCTCAGGGAGTAGCAGATTCATTTCCCAGGAGATTTCTGTACCTGCTGGTGCCCTAACCACCCTTCCCCAGACTCCTTTCCTCGCTTTTCACGTGTATCCGGATGTGATCATTTATCTGGCTCTGGATTTGACCCCCAACGTGAAGACTTTTAGAGAAACTGACTGGCAGAACTTTGAGGTCGTGGGAATAAGAAGTGCAAGTGATGTCCACTGTATCCTGGCTGACAACCCAAGGATTCTCCATCTTTTTTTTTTTTTTTTTTTTTTTTTTTTTTTTTTCAATCTCACATTTTATTTTATTTTTTAATTTATTTTTTTAAAAAAATAAAACAAACTATCTTTTTTTCATTTTTCATATCAATCCAAGTTCCCACTCCCTCCCCTCCTCCCAATCCCCTCACCTTCCTCCCCCACTCCACCAGTTCTCTCCTCAGAGAGGGTAAGGCATATTACTTTGAGGAAGGACCAAGGCACTCACTAGTATATCCAGGCTGAGCAAGATATCCATCCAAAGAGAATGGTTCCAAAAAGCCAGTACAGACAGTGGAGATAAGTCCTGGTGACACTGCCAGTGGCCCTGCAGTCTGCCCCAACATATAACTGTCACCCCCATTTAGAAGGCCTAGTTTGGCCCTATGCTGGTTCCTTCTTTGTCCGGCTGAAGTTGGTTAGCTCAAGTAAACTGTTTCAGTGGGTGTCCCCATCGTGGTCTTGACCTCTGTGCCCATATTCTCACTCCTCCCACTCTTCAGTTGGTCTCAGCCAAGTGTACCACTGAGAGTCTCTGTCTATTTCCATCAGTTGCTGGATGAAGGTTCTATGGTGACATTTAAGATACTTATCAATCTGATTACAAGGGAAGGCCAGTTTGGGAACCCTTTCCACTATTGCTTGGGGTCTTAGCTGGAATTATCCTTGTGGATTCCCAGGAATTTCCTGGGTACCAGGTTTCACGCTATTCCCACAATGGCTACCTCAATCAAAATATCTCTTTCCTTGTTCTCCATCTCTGTCTTTCCTCCATCTCACCTATCTCATTCCCTCAAGTTCTTCTTCCCCCTCCTCTTCTCCCCCAACATTCATTTTGTCAGGAGATCTTGTCCATTTCCCCTTCCCAGGGGGAATCTATAAATGTTTTTCTTTTTTTTTTTTTTTTTTTTTCCCATTGTAATCTTTTTTTTTTATTTTTTATTTTTTATTTTAATTTATTTATTTATTAAGAATTTCCATCTTTTTTATCAGTATCATTTTTTGATCTCTAGTGTCTACTCCAGTCAGATTATTATAAGTACTCCAAAGCTTCTGTGACGAGGGATCAGCCAAGCATCTATATTCAATGAGATCCAACCCCAGAGGTCAATTCCACTGTGTGCTGCTCTTTCCTTGTTAATATATTTCTGAGTTCTAAAACTTTGGGATTTCTTGGGAGTGTGCTAGTAAAATTCAAGTGTGAACTGCACAGGTGGGGATACCTGAGCTTGCGTATGAGGACATTCAGGATGGACACTGGCTCAGCATCTGCAAGCTGGATGTGTGGATAGAAGGACAAGAAGATCCAGGAAGAAGGAAAGTTGGCAGTGCTAAGAAGGATAGGCAGGGGGCTTCCGAGACACAGTTACTGATCCTATGACCTGCACGTGGATGACTATCGTGACAAAGTTCTTTAGAATAAAACGCTTATTCCTATTTTTATCCAACTTTTCTGTGATTTTGGAGATGCCCATCCTGCTGCAATATAAAACACACGGGAAACACAGCTCATGCTTATTTTGTTTACTTTATCTTCACTTTTATAAATGAACTGGTCCTTGATTCTGTCTTTTGATCCTGACTGTCTAATACAAGGATTCTACTGCATGCTTCCTAATACATGAGACACACCTTGCTTTGTACCCACAAGGCAAAACCATTCCCCTTACTGAGTGTTCACATCAACCAATCTGAACATCTCTACCTGTCAGTGTGCAAAGCTCCTCTGATTTGTTTTGGTGCCCATGGTGCCAAGTAAAAATACTTTGTGCCTATTGTTTGCTTCTGAGTTGGAGAAGAGACACTGTCCTTCAAAGGGCATAGAGCCAGACTGGGAGGAAAGACAAGCTTATGCCACTCAGAAAGCAATATACTCAGACAACAGCCACATGGACCAGGGTGAGGTGGTGACTTGAGATAACTGCTTTGCTGGGACCCCACATTCTATGGTTCCTGGATACACCATTGTTACTAAGACAATTCACTGCAAATAGCTATGGTTTGTAAATTGAAGAAGCCCCAAATTTGAATGGCGACCTGTCTCTACTGGGGCTATGGCCCTGGAAAGCTGCTGAACTACTCTGCGTGCCGGTGGCTCCAGGGCTGCGATGGCAAACTTGTCTGCTGGAGACAACTAAAACTTTTTTTTGTATGTGATTCTGGGCCATTCATCAAGGCATATTTTCTAATGCGATACAGATAATTCTGTTGAGTCTATATATTGAAGGACTTTTTTTTTTCTTTATTTTTTTCATCACTTTATTGTGGGCAGTGATATGCCTCAACAGGTAAGGTGCTTGCTGAGAAAAGCTAATAACTCAAGTTCCCTCTGGGAAACTCATGTAAAGGTGAAAGGAGGAACTGACTCCCAAAAATTTGTCCTTAGCTTCTATTTTACATCCTTGCAAGCACACCTGAATATATTCCGTCTCTCTTTTTCCTCTCTCTCCCCTTCTCTCTCTCTCACACACACCTACACACTAATAAAACAATAAATAAATAAACATCTCAGGAAGAGAACAACAAAAGAAAATCAAACATTACTAAGTTATTAACTAGTAATATTTATAATTAACTCCTTATCAGGACTAGTTATTTACAGAATAGGAGTGTGTGGAAGGACAGGAGGAAAGGAACACTGCAAGAGAGGTCCATGGGACAGAGGCTCACATGTGAAAAACAAGTCACCCATGCACTTTTAAATTAAGCTCCACCCGTAAGTATTTACAAAGCTTTTATTGTTGACAGAGTGCACTGTCTCTTCTGGCAGCAAATATTAAAAATCCTCCAAGTGTATTAACACCCAAATGTATTCTCAATCCCCCTTTTCTATTATAAATGCATTTGGGATTTGAGACTTTTGTTTTCTTGTGGAGGTGATACTGTAATGAACCAAGGAGGACATTTAAACAATGCTGAAGATATAATACAGTGTTCGAAATGACAGCTTGATTTATCTTCAAGTTGATGCTTAAGACACTGTTCATAAAGGTAAGGTAGATTCCCACACCAAGGAGAATGTCCACGCTCTGGGCATTATTTTAAATCATAAATGCCGAACAGAAATCGCATTTGATAAATGTTTTTCTGCAAAGCCGCAAACATGATTGGCAGCCCTACTCTGCTCCTTTCTTGGCTGTCACAGTCCAGTGCTAAAGCCAATTTGTTAGGAACGCCATGGCTCTGATGCCTAATCCCCTGCCCCGCGGTACAGGTTATCTAGAGACAGCAGGGTCTTGCAAAGTGCTTCTCCAGATGTTGGCTCTGATAGTTAACTAAGGGTATCAGGAAGTCTGGCACTCACAGGAAGCTGTGCTGTCCAACCTTGGCTTTTGCAGGCCTCCTGGACCACCTGGGTCCAAAGTATGGCCCTATCCTGCTATCTGACCTGTATTTCTTTTATAACCTCATACCAGGATACCAAATCAGATGCATCTTTGGGGAACTTATGGGGTCCAGCAGGCTAAAAAGGTTGTGGCCAGGGTGCATAGGCCAGTGTCCTCAGTTCCCACCATATCCCAAGCAAGCCAGGGCACTCACCTCTTTTTCCCCAGCCAAGCCCAGCCATCTTTCCCAGAGAATATGCTGCATCCATTATCACTCTTCTCCATGTATTCACTCAAATTATCCCTCATCCAGACACCGTGCCTTTCCTGCCTCGCCTTAAAGCATTCAGAGTGGAGCACCTCACCATTTTGGACAAAACTAATTCAAATCATGCTTATTTCATGGAATACACCTGAAGTAATTGGTTCTCTTACTGGTGTGTGTGTGTGTGCGCGCGCGCGTGCGTGCGTGCGTTTGTGTGTGTGTGCACGTGTGTGTGTATGACTTGCTATTTGTCTCATGTATATTTGCTTTGTCTCTCTAATGAGATAGCCTATTGAGGCTTACCCCACTTCTTTTGTACCCTCTACTGTTATAGACACATTGCTAAATATCCAGCAAGCTCAGAGTTCAAAATCAAGGTGTGCTTTTCTGTGTTTTAGCCTCTTGGAAGGCCACCAATTCACTCACCTGGTTGAGGATGTGCTGGGTAGAGACCTCCTCATTGCTCCTGGACTCATGCTGTAGTATGAGGAACTTTCCAAATCAGAGAGAGAAAAGTTGGGGCCGGTTCCTGCAGCGATTGGTGCTAGAGAGAGGAAAACAAACAAACCATAAGTTAAGTACTATGGATTCCAGATCGACAGAAACTGATGTTAGCGTAGCATGGAACATATTTTCTGTTGGCATTTATCTGCAAAGCTTATCCGGAATAGACACGAATAAACTGTGACATCAAAGGAACACTGACAGTAAAGATGGTCCACACCAGAAAAGTGCATTCTTTCCGAGGCGCCCTTTATCTTTTCCTTTCTGTAACAGTAAACTGTCACCAAGCTTGCGGCATTCCTGGATGTTTTAAATGAAAATACCTCTCATATTTTAGTCTTATTTTTTTTTTCAAAAATGACTGCCTCAAATTTTCTCTAGGTTTTTCTTCCTTTGATCCCAACAGCGTCTCCTTATCGGTATTTTGGAATTCCGTCTGAGTTTTAATGAGAGTGAATCGTCCATCTAGGCCCCCATTTCCCATTTCCTGCAATGGGAACTGTGCACTCTCTTGTCTTTGTAGCACATGAACTCCCTGCATACATCTGTATCTTGAGGTCTGTTGTTTTGCTTGTTAATTTGGTGGGATTTTGATTTTTTTTGGTGTGTTTGTGTGTATGAGTTACGTTTTTGCAAAGAAGGGTTGCTTGCACGGCATGCAGCAGGGACAGGAAGAACTGCAGTGATGACGAGATCGCATGGCCCGTGAAGCTGAAGTAGTTGCTACCCATACTTCATAGCAGATTTTGAAAACTTCTGATCCAATTGATCCTATCTATTATCTTTATAGTGAATCATTTTGGAGACATGATTACCTGTATTTTTATATCTTCCCACTTCTAGACGCCTTGCCTACAATAGCTTAACAAGTATTTTTTGAATGAAATTAGTCACACCTACCAATCTTTTTTTAAAACTGTAAATTCCACATTGAGACTAATGGTTCAAGAAGCCTCTTTGAAATATTATGTAAAAGAAGTACAGTAGATATACTTAAAATATAACATATACATATTAAGTCCACCAATGTAGAGAAATACATTCAATACATTAATATCTATTAGGAGAAAAGGTAATTAGGAACACCACGAGCCCAGATTTTACTCAAGAAATGATCATGGAGCACTGTTATTACCAATAACTGCTGGGAGCAGAAGACATGTAGACCAGAGACATCGCCCATGAACACACTACAGGGGAACCTGGCAGGTTAAGGTAGAGATAGCTGAGAAGCCTTTACACAGTAATCCTGAAACTGGCACCAGAAGTGAGTTTCTAACCCAGCTTCGGAGGAAGAGGCTCAAGGCAGTAAAAGGGCCTGAAAAAATGTATCTGGGTGCTGAAAGGACAGGAGGGACACAGATAACCGGAAGGAAAGTAGGAATTCTGGGTAGAGTGAAGAGCCTAAAGATAAGGGAACAGAAAATGTTGACTGGGTTTCTGACAGCTTTGTGTCACAGGACACAGAGTGACAAAAACCATGGCTAAGGTAGAGTCACAATGGATGGCTGAGGTTAGGTCATAAAGGATCTGGTCTTTTCTTCAGGAGTCCAGAGTTGAGTCTGGAGCATCAGAAGTTTGTGAACCATCAATGCATTTAGCATCTCTGGGAGTAGAAACCTCTGCAGTGAGATTGCCAGTGTCTACGCATCACCCCTGGCAGCCGGAGGCAATCAATCAACACTGGTCATATATGCAGGTGGCTGTACTGAGTTTTAATCACTAGAAAAAGAGGGGCCAGCAGCCTTTGGGGATACCATCGGTTTTGCATTTATAATCTAGAAATACCTCTCACTCATGAGAGCAAGCATGGGAGAGAAGGGGTGGTTGAAGAATTGAGTTGGTAAAACATGAGGCAGTGATGTCATTTAAACAAGAAGATGAGGTGAGATGAGAGCCAAGGATGGCCAGGAGGAGCCAGGTATCAGTTATACCAATCAGGACATTCTGTGTCCTACTGGCAGCTCCTTGTAACAGGAACGAGGGCTTCTCAGGATGCTTGCTGGGGAGGCAGGATGAACTGTAGAGTACCTTAAGTAACTATGGAGTCTGAAGACATGAAAGTATAGAGCAATTTCTAAAACTATACATGGAGTTGGCTAATAGCAATGACTAAATCTCAAGCATAGCTGTCATGTAAAAGCAATTCTTTACTAAGATACGGAAAACTGAAAATCGAGCACCTGTCTCAACAACAAGCTTTAATAAGAGAGGGGTCTTTAGCTCATCTTGACAATAGTGTAAACATGTTTCCACTCAATAATGCTGCTACTCATTCTATCATTTGTTTCTGTACTCAATTTATTTGCATAATTTCATCTTTTATTCCACAATATTTTATGTATGAAATGGGCTATTATGCAAGATGTCCCATGCCACTCATCATTACTGGAGCGGCCTGCACATAATACTATGGCAAGTGCTCCTGTACCTGGGGCCTCCTGGGCCCTCCAGCCTTGGTAACCAGAGAGAATGGAAAGGCCTGTCAGGGTCAAGAATCTGAATTTAGGTTTTCTTCACAAATTTCAGAGTGGAGCTCCTCGGCCCTGAGCATGGGGGCAGCCCCCTGTGGTAAGGAGGAGTGGTGAGGCAAGGCCTGGAAGGAGTGGGCGAACTCTGAGGCCTAGCTACACAGTGGTGGATGCTGGCCCTTCCTCTGAACACTTCACGTGCTGTGCGATCTGCTCTAGGAAAATGTCTCCTTCCTCTGTTACCTTTTTTTACAATACCAAGGGAGCCAGAATATGTGAAGGAAGAAACATGAATATGTAAATACAGTGCACTACCTCTACACAGATTTTAAAAAATAACTCAGCCCACATACGTGTTCCTTAATGGGCCTTATATTGACCTCCTATGTTTCATGTAGCTTGCAGTCAAGGGGGACGCAGCAAAGGCCCCAGACAGCCTGATCCAAAGTGCTCAATGAAATCATTGTGATTTCAGAGATTGGCAAACATGCACATCTAAAATTTTAAAGCATTCCAGAATCTAAAATGAGAATGAGCTTCTCAACCTGGGTTAACTAAGCCTAACAATGCAGACACCCAAACTGTGCCTTCCATACAAGGTCCTGGCTCACACGTACTCATGTCACTGTACATGCATGCAGCCCATACCCTATGTAGGGCCAGGAGAGTGCCTCACACCTACGTGCAGGCTTCCTGTTGCAATGTCCCTCTAACAGGCATAGCATTCTCCGAGTCTCCCATCTGGAAAACTGGCAGAGCCTCTGATAAGCAATAAAGACAGAACACCAGAAAGAAACGGTGGGGAGGCTTTTGGAGACCGTAGCACACCATGTATCTAGGAAGTACTAATGCCATGTAGCAAAATAATGATGATAACCATGCAAAACTGGCCCCAGCACTACCGCCATCATCATCATCACTCCCTTACGCGGTTTTCATGGGCCAGCTGCTAGGCTAAGATCTTTAAGCCTGTCCTCCCACTTAATCCTCAGAGCGCCACTAAGAAAGAGCCCAGGCACAAAGAGATAGAACAACTTGCCCAAGTCATGAAGACAGATCACACCACCTGACCTGAAGTCATCCATATCCCAGAACTGCCTCTGCACCCTGAAACAGCTCACTCCCCTTTGTATAGACAGTTGAAGATCAATAAATACACTTTGAATTAAGGAAATAGTTACCATCCCCATCCACCTCCCTCGACTTGGAGTAAAAATGAAAGTGTCTTCTATAAATACGCATAGGCATAGAGGAAGAGGCCCCTGTTTCTTAAGAAAGACGGCAATTACTCTAGCCTACGTATCTTGTTCACCAAGGAGTTTTTCTCAGAAGGTTAACTTTGGAAATTGAGCCTTCAGATGTTATTTCTAAGTCATGCATCTTCCCTTCCCCCTCATTCCTGTCATGAGTCGAATGTACTCTGTGTCATTTCTTAATAAATGGTTTGCTATTAAGACATCATTATAGTAATGTGGGCTATTGGAAGAAAGGGGTTACTTCGGGAGCCAGCCCTCTTGATGACCTGCTCTTCTGTACACATTAGCAGTTGGAGAGGGCTGTGGTTATTGAACTTCTGCCATCCACCAGAGACAATCTGCTCCGGGCTGCATTGCTGGAAAGAGAAAACTATGGGGAAAAAAATCCTATCCAAATTTCTAGGCTCCTCTGCCTGGGAGATGACGGTGCTGAGTGTAGGTCTTGTTCGGCAGGACTTTTCAGGAAGTGTTATCAAAACGTCTACCCATGCGTCCAGCCTACAGTTGAAGGCACACAGAGGCTGAATTTCCTGGGACAGTGCAGATTCCAAGAGTCTCTTTGGTACCTTAGGCATTGCTTCATATGCTTGAAAACAGTGGGCAGGGCATGGAAACTTCTGCCCCTGAGAGGCTTGCAGTCTAGGGATCAGACATCATAGCTGTCCTTTCCTCAGATCGGCATGCTCCTTCCCCAATACACACAAAGGGGGAAAAAAGGACCAAGGGCCATAAATCCCTTCCCAAGGCTATGAGGACTCAGCACTTGATTTCTAACTCATAAAATAACCATGAAAAATTAAGACATCTTTTTCTTTCAATTGTGTGACCAAAAAACACTCCCAGAGAGTTTGGAGTTTGCACTATAGACTGGGGGCTGGGGACTCCAACAATAGCACACAGTTCTATGCCGGAACAATTTCATGTTGTTTTGCATTCCGTTGGCAAAGGTCCTGTAAGAAAGTCCATGTCACTGCCACAAAAGGAGTGAACATGGGAAAATACTTGTTCTTCTTTCCATCAAAGGCTCAGTTGTAAGACACACAATGCTATGAAAACTGGCGAATCTGGAATCATCGTTAAAGGAAATTAACTTGGAAAGTAATTTATGGCAAGAAAATCCAACTCCTTTGTTATCTCCCTTTTACTGTAATATGTTTCCTGAACACTGCCTAAAAGAGAGGGCTTTTAGAAAGAAAAAAAAATAAGTATAGTCAAATTAACTCATTTTATCAATTTGTGTTCTCTGCCGGAGTTTCCTGACTGTGGCTATGACGGGCTGTAAAACTGATGAATTTGCATGGAAAAAGAAACCAGTGTAAGTAATTTGTGTAAGAGGTAACGCGGACATAGACTGCTATAATTCAGACGCCCTGCAGATAGCAGACCGCTGCAGGGTGAGCAGTTACGGGCTAGAAAAATGACCACGCTGCAGTCAGTCTGACTTGAATGGAAATCAATCATAAAGGTACTTTCTCTGCAGCTTCTACACCACAGCCTTCAGCAACTCCTTCGCCAAGCAGATTTCTGGTCTGTAAACCATGTGCTGATCTCCCCTTTCTACCCCTGGTTTTGGAGGAGTGGCCAAATGCAGATGGGGAGTAGGGTTTTCAAAGAGGAACATAAAAGGAAGGCAGTGAACTAAGACATGGATTTCCCTCTATGTGAGCTTGCCTGCTATGAAAAGGTTTAAGCAATGCTTTTCTTTTTCTTTTCTGAAATGCAGTGCTCGTTGCCAAAAGTCAACAGAATGCTTTTAACCCCACAAAAGCAGTTGCTAGCACACACAGATCACCTCACTCACACAGCCATGCCTTGTGGACACAAGTTAAGGAACTTGTGTGTGTGTGTGTGTGTGTGTGTGTGTGTGTGTGTGTGTGTATGAGAAGCACATAAATTTTTATTCATGAAAGCTATTTCAACTTTATTAAAATAGGCTGAATTCACTGATACTGAGTTATATTCCACTTTGAATCATAAAGGTTTGTTTGCCTTTAACAGGTAACTACTCTAAGTTTAATTTGTAAGTTATTCTTAGGCACTTGAGTACATATAATATGTCTTGTGAGGAACTCAGACGTAATCTCTACAAAGGATGAGCTGTCTCTTATTTACATAGCCCTCTTAGCATACAGCATAGGTCATTTCACAGATTATACATGTAACAAATGTTTACTGAATTGAAAAACAATCAAATGAGCATGCTAATGAAAACAGCAAAGGACTCCTGTCTGCTGATTTTTATTATGCGCCAGATAATGTACATAAGATATATAATTTTATCCTATACTACCCCTAGGGAACATATTAACATTATTCTCATTTCCAAATCAGAAAATAAACGGTGATGTTTAGCAAAGTGTGCAGGGATAGCGGAGGGATCTGATCTCAGGTATTTCTGCCTAAAGAAACAGGGAGCCGTAGCCTGTTCTCCTTGTCCTTGCTGTCTCATGGTCACTGGGGAGATGTGTTTCATGACATAAGTTACCACCATATAGTAGCAAGGATTTTGTGTCCTCTTCTTTCTTCTCCAGAATTTCAGCATGAGGAGTTATAGCTAGTTATAGTTATAGGCCTGGATGCAGGACCTCACACTAGGTTCAGGAGAGCGGCCATGAGGCAGTGAATGATGCTCACTGATCTCTTGCATTAGTGGCTTCTGCCTTTGGGACTGAAATTGATTTTCTGCATCTTAGAGCAGCATCATCTTGTCTAAGCTTTTGGTTGAAGTCAGATGTGGTACCCGTTTAGGATAAGATAAAGCCTCAGTCATGGGATTCAGTCTTCTTGACAGGGGAAGATTTGATGGCATAAAAGGTCGTCTTACCACAATGATCTATAAACCATGGAAGGGCTTCTACACATAAGCTCCTTCCAGAGGAGTACGCTGGTATTGACCATTAGCTGTATCAACAGAGTCCTTTTTTAATAACCCTCTAATTACCTGTCTACAAAATAGCAGTAACAAACAACAGCAACAACAACTGAATCATTTTCCTGCTTCATTTTTCCTCCTCCACTTACTGGGTGTTAATTATGGACTCCTATTAATCATGGCTCAGCTTAGCAACTGTTGTGTGGAGCAACTTTTCTGAGTGAGCTTAGTCTGTCTCTTCCCAGACATGTCTACGAACAACGGTCTTTCCAATCCATGACAGTTAGCTATGATCAGATATCCCAAACCAACTCTCAGCACACTTTGGGTCCTTATTGTGGGGCAGAAGAATTTCTATCAGGCTTTTGGAAATCAAAAGGAAGCTTTTTAGCTTCCCAGTGTTATTCATTGGATAGTAACATCTGTTCTTCAAAGTGGGGCCTATATAGCAAATAAAGATTTACTAAAGGGCATATTATCAGTAGTGATCTCCTGAATTTTTGCTCAGAAATAGAAGCATATTTTTAAATACTATAGAATTAGGTATTACTTAAAATGCAGATATGGTTAACCCATTAACGGCTGACCACTTACAACCTGCAACCTGCCAGTGTCAGAATGAGGATTTTTGAACACTCAGTTACCCATTAAATACCTATTAGCTACCCAGAATGCCGCAGAAAGGTAGGCTTTGGCTAAAACCACAAGGATTAAGAATTTTCTAGATAGATGAGTAAGAACAGTATTGGTATGTTCTTATTTTGTCACAGTTAACTGAAGTGAGCACTACAACGGTTGTAATAACCAATTATTAGGACTCAGTCCTAAAGTTGGAAATTCTTAATTATACAGATGTGCATGTTTTTAAACAATTTGCTGATAGTGGTCAGCTCAAGGATCAGCTCAAGAACACACAGTAGAGGGTCAAGGGAAAAGGCTTGATTCATAGCAATGATCATAGAAATTACCATTATTGGGCTCTCAGTAATTCAACCTTAGGGATCCTCTTATTTTACCTCTGCTATGTTCCTGAGACGCAACACCGTTTTAGCCCTCAGATTTATGCTCAGCATATAGTCAGGACTTTAAATATTTTATATTAAATAAATGATTATAACCTACGAGGGAAACATAGACAAGGAGCATTATAAATACTTACCAAAGTCCTATAGCTATTAAGGTTTAAGCTTTCATCCCCAATATAAATCCTGAACTACTCATGGAGCCATATAGCCATTTTGATCATGGATAGTCTGCACTAACCACAGAAAGTATGAGCAGAGTGACTTAGAAAAGATTAGCAATTGATGGACCTACAAAAAGAGACCATGACAACGAATTAGAATGTGTATCAGGGTATTATGTCTGCTTCTTTTCCCAGGGTCCAGTGTCTATCCTAAGAGTACTCAGAATCTGGTAAACTTAGCAGAGGCCTCAGCCGAGGATAGAGAACAAAGAGCCCAAACCCAGTCATTAGTGGCTCTAACCAGGACTGGCACACGTGTGAGTCTAACAGAGCACAGGACACTCATGCCCAGTGCTGTCCAGTGTCAGAAACACACTCCCACCACTTGTAACATACACAGTAGTGCACAAACAATGACTAGGACATATACCCAACACAGGACACACACATGCCTAATAGTAGGGCAGGACCAGCTGAGGACAAAGCCAACATCTGGGTAGGTCACCTTAGTAGCTCATCCCATTTGGTTGGTGAGGATGGGATAGAAGTATGTTGAGCCACCCATACGTGAATGGGCTCTCAAAGAGGTGGTAGGAAATCTTAGTCCTGCCAGTCCCTCTCATTTGCTTCTTGTTTTCCCATCCAGACACTTACCCCAAATGAGTCAAAGGAAAAAACTCTATGACAAAGCATTCTTCATAAATAATCCAATTTCAACATTTATTTTTAAATTGTATTGAATTATACTGGAGGAAATCTGTTAAGTTAAGCCAGACAGACTGATTTTTTTTTCTTCCTAAGAGTGTGGCAACATTTATTATTTTCTCTCCATGTGGGGGCTTGATTTAAACTAGAAAATGAAGCATTTGCAATGCTGTAATACATTTAGAATAAAGTAGCTGAGACTCAAAAAAAAATTAAGGGACTGATCAGCACTTTCTATTATGTAACTAACTTAACAGATTTTCTGTAAAGGCTGCATCTTGGATGTAGACACGATCTTTTAAAAGGCCTTCCAACCTATTGTCCACTGCACACCGTACCTTCCTTCCAGAAGGGGCGGCTCTGGCTTCTACGCCAAAGACGTGTGATGCTCATTTTAAAATTACTAGTAGAGCCTGCTATTGACCATCTAATTATGCCGAGTTCCATTTATAAACATAGCTAACCACTAAGTTTATGGAGACTTTTTGTGCGGCTTTAATAGGATATTGATCGAGAGCATAGTTTGAGTGGCCTGCCATTGAATTGTGTAATGGCAAACAAAGGCAAGGTCATAGCGACTGCTCGTGCTGGGGCTGGAGTCTATTTTTTATCATCGTCTTTTTGTTTCTTCTCTTAATGCTGAAACCCAAATGGTTTCTTTCAAATGAAGACCTTGCTTAAGAATATAAATTATTTAAAAATAATAATTTCTGTGTCCTGGGCATTGTTACTGTGTACCTTAACAGAGAGAGCCAACGGGCTGCCCGCTCAAACAAGTTTCTAAGTTATCCTGCTCCAGTAAAGGCAGAAAGATCTGCAGCCATTTGAGTGGTGACCCCCAAAGAATGGGGTATCGGAGACTTCTCCTTCTTATCTGAGATTCACTTCTTCATTCGTCTTTCTACATAAGAACAATTTGTATTTTCAAGTTTTAGTTTATTCCTACCCAAGTCTTATGTCCTTATTGTGCCTTTCCACCGAGTTAATCCTGCTTCAGTATTTCTGCCACGTCAGGTTAGACTCTGGTCAGTGGTTCTTACAAAACCTATGTGCATGGGTCTGGGCACTGGAAGCCATACCAAGGACTTACAAATGAAGTTCAAAAACGAGCTGTATTCAGAACTCCGTCATGGTTTCTGTGTGAGAATATCAACAGTGCACATTCCCAAGGCGGGAAACAGCCACTAGGGTGCCACCTCATGCCAGGCTGAGGCACAGGCCTGTTCCATTCACCGCCACTCTCCATTGACAAACAACTCAGGAACCCCAAGTCCACTGGGCAGCCAGGCTTTGTGGCGGAGTCAGGGTAATTCATCTGCCGGACTTTAATAGATTCTGCAGCCATGCAGCAGGAACCAGAGCCCGGGCTGAGGAGCTGAGAGTGGTTTTCACACCCAAAGATTCTAAGGCCAGCCACAGTGTACTGAGGATCCTGGCTTTGCAGAATTCCAGGGCTGTGAAGTCATAGTGAGCCACGGAGTTTACTTAACCCTTGCAGCCCGTTTGGGTGTACAAACCGCGCTGGCAATCAGAACCGGCAGAGCAGAGGCACAATGGGCTGTGTGTATCTGTGGTTTCGCTCGTTCCCACTGAGGCCTTTAAGGTTTCAGAGTCAACTCCAGCGACTTCAAGGGAAACAGTCAGCACTTGAGAAGGAAATGAGCAGTAGTGGGGTTTGGAGCAGAACTTTTTGAGCGCACACCAGGAGGGACATTTGGCAGCCGCGGAGCACATACTTTGAGGAAACGCTGGCACAAAATAAACAAGAATGGGCCTGACAGAGAGCCCTTGAAGCGGCGACGTTCAGCAGGCAGCAGAATGGGCTCTCCACCGCAGCTCATGGGAGGGGCCTATCTGAAAATGCCTGTGGAGGGCTTTGTGTAATAAAGCACCATCTCAACAGATGGCTCCTGTCTCCTCCTTCATGGGATTATGCTAAAACAACCTCAGTGATTCGGAACCACAGTCGCTCTCCGGAGCCTCTGCTCTGTTCTGAATTCTTCCTTTTCTCTGGCCCAGCATGCAGTGGTCTGTGTTTTCTCCCTCTTGTGGAACAAGGTAATAAATAATGAGACGGGGTTCAGATGGTCCCGCCACGTGTGGAGACAGGCAACAGAACGGATCCGTACTCTCAGCTACAGGACTTCCTTTGCTACAGTTCCCCAACATCAGATGATGATGGCAAAAATGAAAGGGAGGAGACAAAGATGAGGGAGTTCCTGGGTGCCTGCAGCTCCCATGGGCCAGCTGGAGTCCCGAGTTCAGCAGTTCCTTGCATCTGATCCAGGCATTTATCGTCAGGCAGCTGGGCTGTCTAGTCTAACTTTCACCTAGGAACTTGTGAGGCTGAGTTTCTCTGTCTTTGCCATCTTGGAGGTGGCAGGGTCACAACCAATACAATCAGCATATAGTTATCTCAGCGACTTTTCATTTGCAAATACTGAACTGGCAGGCCCCACTCCACTACAGTGAAAACTGCACTAGAATCCCGGAGAAATAAATATTTCTATGATCAAATGGAGAAGGCTAACCCTAGGTTTCTGGAAAGAGCAACCCTTCAATGCCAGAGGATCATATCTGAGTTACATGAAGTATCCACACTTGTGCCTGGTCACATCTAGCTGTGCCTTTGACGAATAAAGAAACCAGGTCAGGGTGGATCACCAAGGAAGACATTCTGAGGGAATAAGGAACTCTGACATGAGGGCCAGTGAAATACACCCACACAAGGGGCAAAACAACAGAGCGATCCAAGAGGTGTGCGCGTGTGTGCCATGTGGGCAGGTGGAGCACAGCCATTCGGGACAGAGAGATGATCCTGCATGATACGTATAGGAGATACGCTCTGTTACAGCTTTTGGAGGCATTTAGAATGGATACCAGGAACAAAAGCACAAGAGGAAATCCCAATGCAAACTCTACACTTTAGTTAATAATTGCCTGTCAATATTGGTTCACCTATAGTAAGAATTGTAGCAAACTACCCAAAGCTGTTAATAACAGAGGAATCAGTTAGAGATGGGGACTCTGTGTTTTGCTAACTGAAAATTATAAACCTAAAAAACTGCTCGAATATATTTTTTCCAGGACTGGTGATGTAGCTAATTGGTATGGGACATATCTAGCATGCTGAGACTCTGGGTTCAGTGTACAGCATGCACTGCCAGAATTAAAAATATGAAGAGTACTAATTTAAAACAAATCATATTGAAAATGAATCTAGGGATAATATAATTATGTATTTTACTTGTTCAATTTTGCATTATAGCAATCCTTTAAAATTTTCATTACTTTAGATATGCCACCTCAACAAGAAATGATCAATCAATCAAAGCCCAGGATCCTTTGGTCTATTTTACTCTATGATGGAGTTAGAGGAACAATCACGACAAAGGCTTGCAAGATCAAGATGCTCAGTGTCTTTGAGTACCGCAGCATCCTTCATCTGTGAAAAGGGACTGTGACTTAGGCACAGAAGCGCCAAGTGAAGCAGTGTCCACATATCTAGCCCAAAGTACAAGCCCAATGTACTTGGTAAATTCTCACTCACATCATTTTTAATATCCAAATTGAACAATGCAGGGCTAGCATCCTGGGTCTCAGCAACACATTGCCAGTTAGCTTAATCCTATTTCAAGGATGGAGAATGCTCCTCAGCCCCTCTTATCTGCAAAAATTCCCTACATCCCTAAAACAGGGGCTCAGCTCTCCCCATGTGGGTACAGGAAGAGAAAGGGCAACACATTTCTGAGGAATGAGCAAGGACCCACCTTCTTTATGCGACTCGGATGGCATGCTCTGCTAGTTAGCTTTTGTCGGCCTGACACAAACTAGGAAGAGGGAACCTCAGCTGTGGAACTATCTTCGTTAGATTGACAAGTGGGCATGTCATAGGGCATTGTATTGATTAATGATTGATGTTGGGCCGAGTCCACTGGTCATTCCTGGGCAGGTATTCCTGGATTGTCTAAGAGAGCAGGCTGAGCAAGCCAGTAGACTGCATTCCTCTGTGGTCACTGCTTCAGTTCCTGCCTCTAGGTTCCTTCTTTGGCTTCCTTTGATGATTGAGTGTGACCTGTAGGCAAATAAACCCTTTCTCCCCCCGCCCCCTTTTTTTTGGTCAGAGTTTATCACAGGCATAGAAACCTAACTACGGCATATGCCTTTGAGAAAAGTGTTCAGGCTGATGTCCAGCTTGGAGATCCCTCTTGCAGTAGCCAAGGAGATTGACAAAATAAACCTTGACAAACCTAGATTAAAGATCTAGGAAGAGAGGGTCTCTGGCATACAGTTGACCAGTTTGGCCTGAAGCCATGGTTTAGCTGATGCAGCCTGGTCCTGCTCTTGCCAAACAGCTGCAGTCAGCACAAGGCCATGTGTGAGTGAGTCCTGGAGCGATTACACAGCAGTGTGCAGAACCGGCAAGCATTGAGAAGCTGAAGGATGCTCACAATGCCAGGCCTTTGCTAACCAGCCCCCTACACAGGCACAGGAACCAATCCAAGACACGCTGCAAACTTAGCCCCAAGGGCAGGCATCCCCTCTGGCAATCTTGAAGGAACATGTAGAATTCACTTGGCAATCATGCTGCCTGAGACTGAGGGGAGGGCTAATCAATCTTGGCTATAAGAGCTGAAAGGAAAATAAGGGAAAGGAGGAAGGGCTAGATGCCAGGGATGTTTCTGAGCTGTCTGGCCTCTTACAACCCCCAGACCTTGGAACTCTTCTGGTAATGAAGACTAATGCAAGATTTGAGTAGCCAAGGCAGAATGAAATGGGCTAAAGCTCTAATATTAGAGTAAAAAGGATTTTTTTTTTTAAAAAGCAAGGCTATGCTTGGATCTCAATTAAGCTTCAATAAATATACTTCCCTCTAATGCTGCTATGACTGATACACTCTGATAAGATATACTCTTTATATGCTCTTATTAGTAAGAGTATAAAAAATTTAGAATATTGACAACCTTTAATATATGTGCATTGCTGTCTATGGCCAGATCATAGACTGGCAATTCAACCATGCTCTAACCAGAGAAGCACATGTCTTCCTGTTCAACAGTGCCAGCCAGCTCCCCCTCAGCTGATACTTTGGACACCTTTCATAACACAACCACAGGATCTCTAATGCAGGCCACCACCTGCTACTTCTACTGCCTCTCACTGAGGATTCTACCATTACCACCCAGAAGGACCTCATCACCAATGGCCGCCTCTCTCGCTGCCAGAATTCTAGCATACGCAGTTGCCTTTCCAGAACTTAAGCCTGGTCTTAAACAGAAAAGTTTCTAAAACTCCCCTGTGTTAGTCTCAGATTGTGGCCCACATCAAGGCTTACCTGAATCATTTATACTGCTTGGCTTTGAATAAATGATTTCCACTAGATAAATGATCCTTAGGGTCACCTGTAACCTTTATTGCAAGGATTAATTGGTAAACCCTTCCCCAAGGCCTGGCAGAGCACTAAACAAATAACAAATGGTCAAGAACTCCTGGATTTTCCTTCAGGCTCACATCGTCGCCTATTTTTTGGACACACAAGATTTATGCTAGCCTGTGATGATTAAAACAGAGTGGAAAAAATCTAGGCTTAGATTATCATCAGGCTGGCTTGAGTTTCCTTGCATCTATTAGGACCAACTAACTGGTTTACCTGTGCCTCCTTTCAAGCCTATAACACATACATCAGGGGCTACAAACTCCATTTCCTTCCGCAAAGGGCTTGATGCCATTTGGAAGTTGTGTTTAACAATATAACTTACCTACCATTAGTATTCTGAAATAGGTAGAGGATAAAAGTAAATCTTTAATATTTGTTTAATTTTACTTTTATTAATTAAATTTGTTGATTTATTTTACATCCCAACCATAATTCCCCCCTCCTTCCTCTTTTCCCATTTCCTCCCACAACCTCCCCGTTTTCCCCATTCATTCTTCCTCTGTTTCTGTTCAGAATGGGGCAGGCCTCCCATGGGTATCAACAAAGCAAGGCATATCAAGTTGATGTAGGACTAAGCGCCTCTTCTTGTATTGAGGCTGGACAAGGCACCCCTGTATGAGGAAGAGGTTCCCAAAAGTCAGCCAAAGCAGTAGGGGCAGCCCCTCCCCCCACTGTTAGGGGATTAAAGGTAGCCCAAGCTACACAATTGTCACACATATGCAGAGGGCCTATGTCAGTCCCATACAGGTTTTCTGGTCGCTGGTCTAGGCTCTGTGAGCACCTATGGGCCCAGGCTAGTTGTTTCTGTGGGTTCCCTTGTAATTTCACTTTAAAATTGAGACTGAGAGTAGGTGGTCGCTTTAGGAATGGTTTTAAAACAGAGATGTTCTGGAGGTGTATGTGTGAGGTGGGGAAAGAAGAGACAGAGAGCCAAAGACAGACAGACTTCCATGCTTCTTGGACGGTTTGAATTATGTCATAACAAACAATCAATGGGCCTTTGATCAACAGAACTGGGTGGTGGCACGCACTCTTCCGTCTTCGCTGCAGTTGGTCTTGACAAGCTGGTAAGGACCATGCTGTAACATGCCACTCAAACTGAGACCATTAGCATTGCTTACAGGTCAGAAACAAATTCTCTTAAGTGCAGAATTCTTTAGAAACCAGAGGGAAGAGTCAAGATCTTTTAAAGCCAAGTTCATACTATGTACCCAGGACTATTGGGAGACACTCAGTATTGGCCCTGACATAATGGCTCACATTAAAATACTAATTATTCCTAGCTTAGAAATATTGGCTTCCAAACACATTCAGTGGTGAAGTTCCTCTACGGAGAAGAACAAAAAGAGTTTCTGAAAGAAATACCCTATGTGAGAGGAAACACAAATTGACGGCAAATCTGGACCAAATCAGAGGAAAATTATACTTACTTTGTGACACTCTTACTAGCTCGGTCACACTGAAAACACCTGATGTGACAAAACTGTCCTGGAAGCCCAAATGTCCTGTGGAAACAAAATCAGAAGAAAACCAAGCGTCAGAATCAGAAAGCGCTCCCTGCACAAGTGTAAACACCCGTCCGTTATGATTAAGCATGCAAGGCCTAAGCGCACACTCAGCCCCCTCGGTGCTCCTGTGGGAGGGCACAGTCATTTGGTAACAGAGACAACTTTTGGGTTGAGTCTGGAGGTTGTGGAAAAGTTTTGAAACAACAGCTGGGTGATTTTCGAGATGGTTAAAAAAAAATCAACAGGAAATCTGAAACAAAAGACAATTTTAAAAGAAAGAAAGGAAAGAGATGACCCCCGAGGCTTAGTCATGGGGACGCAGCATCCCTGGGAATCAACTAGGAGAGCAAGGCTCTACAATGGTTAGAAACACTCACCATAGGAGTGTCTGACCAGGTTTAGCTGCCTGTATATTTAAATCAAATGAGCTTTAAAGGTATTCCTTTCTTTTCTAGAGGCCCTACAGAAGGAGTTCTGGAAGAGGCAGATGTAAACTCAGTCTTGAAATGTGGAAAGAAGTCATTTTGTTCATAGACACAAATTCATATTTGCTTAGTGAAAAAGGGTTTCGTGTTGGTTGATTTTTTTATAATATATATATATATATATATAAATGGTTCAAAATTGTTTCCTCTTTAAGTTTTATGTTTGCTTAATTTTAACTGAATGTAGTTAATTTTCTCTAAAATATCTGATTTTACACCCCACAAACATTGTACAACTTCATGGGGTATTTAAAAACATTTAAGCTTACAAATGGCGAGGGATACACAGTCTAAGATGTGTATCCCGGCACCTACAGGTTTCGTTCTGTGTCTTACAAGGCATATTATACTCGAGAGATTTTTTCGTGAAGTCGGCTTACTCTTTACCTGCTTTAAGTGTGATGCCCTGGAGCAAGTGTTAGCTGAAGATATTAAAAAAAGGAAAGAAAGAAAAAAACCAAAACACTGTTCTTTGCAGTAGGACGCACACCTTAAGAGATCCAGCCTGAGAGAATAAGCCATCTGTATGTACAGCAACCCGTCAGTAAGATGTGCACGCTTCAGAAAAGCTAGATTTCACATGCTGCTGAGGGGAAGCAAACCCATGGACTTCAGAGCATACATACCAGAAAGCTTACTAGATGCCACACCCAGCAATGCACAGAAGGAGCCAAGTTCTAGAGGGTCATTAGCAGAGCTATGAGTTCTTCTTTTGATTACAACAGAGTTTTGAGGAAGGAAGGATTTTACTGCGCTTTAAAATTTTCAGTTAATTCTGATATAACACAGGATATCTATGAGACCAAAAATAGTCCGAAGCTTTGGGATGTATACCAGTCATAACCCGCTGTTCAAAATGAAACGGCAGAAGTTCACCTTAAACATTCTGAAGGACTTTTACTTATCAAAGCGACCTACGTTTTGTATCTAGGGGATCCTATTTAGTAAGGGCTGAAGGTGCTGTCTCTTGGACTGAGAAGTAAAAACTTTAGCAAATAAATAAAAAATTCTCTTAAAGAGGTCTTGTCAAAACAGATCATAACATTTCTTTTTTACTGGGCACCATTAAGATCACGTTTACCCCAGAGATCATAACAGAGGAAATCCGCTACAGTGTACATGAATGTGGACTCCATGTGCACACCATCCAGGAAAACACAGATGAATGGGAAGTGCGGTTCTTCCTTACCTCTCTTTGTACAAGTTACAGGCTGACACTTGCTTCAGTACCAAACCCTGAAAGCCTGTATTTTCAGGAAAGACTCATAAGAATCTCTGAACTAAGCAAGCCCTTAATTCTGCCACCCAAAAGCAAGTCTATCTTCAAGCCTAGTTTGAGTCTGATGCAAGGAGTCAGGGGCAGGGTGACCTTTGTCATCTCTCACTGAGCAAACAAATTTGTGGAAACTAGATTCATGCTTAATTGGTTTACCAAAGGGATTTTTATGCCTCAAAGTAGCTAGTGAATAAAGAGATGAGTGAATCTTTAAACCAGTGATGTTCAAATCTTTTCCTTTGGCCCTCCTGGATTGCCAACTTCTAAACATCTAGGCATCTACTGGACATGCTATGCAGACATCTCACAGGCAGCCTTACATCTAACACGTCCAAAGTCTTTAGTTTTCTGTGATTTGGTGCTATCCTCTGTCTGCAGTTATACAATTGCCTAAACCCATGTGTCCACATTGATTCGGTTTCCAGGATATGTGGTTCCACCTCTCATGTTTCTTCTTTTCCTGAGACTGAGGTGGAGCGCATACCCAGTCCTCACCACCACGATGGGGAACCTCCAAACTGTCTGCTGTCTACTATTCACTCACTCATTTGGCATCCTCATGGATCCATTCCCTACTCTGGAGCCAGAACCATCTCCATCTCACTGAATGGCAGAGCCAACCACTCACTTAACACACATTTACTGAGCTGGGCTGGGCACTGTGCTGGATCTACGGTCCCGAATTTCAGAGAATTTGCAGTTTGGCCATAGAGACACATCAAAGTGTTTACAACAGATAGTATAGTCTAAGTGACACGAAGGGAACACACAAGGGATTTGAAAGGATGGCAAGGAAAACTCTTTCCTAGCACTGTCTGGAAGATATTGAGAAGATAGCTAGGACAGAGAGTTGGCAAGCTAGCTGGTAGGTATACAAAGGCTCCAAGGAGAGTAGCAAGTCCGGAAGAACCTGAGATCAATCCAACCTATTCAGGGCCCACTGGCCTATCAGAAACCTCACGAGAGTCCCACAGGTGGAACACCAACTGCTCATTTGTTTGCTTCTAACATTTTTTCTTATAATAAGGTTGAACTAAAACAAGCCCTGGAAAACTAAAAAAACTAAAATACTCAAATATATATATTTCTTTCAAGCCGAACAGGACTGGCTCAAGGAAAAAAAAAAACCCACTTCCACGTGGCTTCTGCTGAAGAAGGTGCCATTGGTTTTCTGCTAAGAAACGCCTGGGGTATGTACAATGGTGGCCATTCTGGTCCACTGTCTGGGAGAGCAGACAAAAGCAGAGTCGAAGGGCAGAATTGTTCAATGAACAGTAACACCTGCCCCAAAGAAACCCAGTCTCAGAGTTAAACTAGGATCAGGAGACAGCAAAAATAATTTCTCCTTCTATAGGTCGCCTACTGTCTCAAGACGGGGTGGAAGGGGAGGGAAGTAGATGAGCGTATGCAAGCCCGAAACATGAAAACACAGAGTGTAAGTATTTCCCATGCCCCCACGGTAGCATCTCTCCACCGTATAAATGAATGATCAGATAGATTTTATTTATAACTTGTCCCTGACAGACAGAAGGGTTGTGTAAACACTATTTAAGTGGCTAGTTTTGCTCCTTCGCTAGTTACTTGGAAACCCAGTGATGAACTCTGTTAGGTGACAGCAATGACGGGAAACCTAAGAAATGGTGGAAAAAGTGAGATGGTGGACACAATGACTAAGCAACCCGGGCAGATTAATCTTTCTTTCTCACACACACAGAGTCATAAAAATGACTTGCAGGGAAATCACACGGACCAGGTTGCTCTACGTTATTGCAAGATGAAGAAAAAGTGGAAACAAAAATACAAAGTAAATTCTGGTAGTTTGAAATTCAGATGTTATTAATGTTAAAGATCTCTGTGAACTCCGGAAACGCCTTGGGATTTCCACTTTGAGCAGGGCCTCTGAGAAACCATGGGAAAACATGGGCCGCTATTAAGCTCACCTGGCATGATGCAGCATTAGACTGTTGGATGGTCTAGCTCTAAATCCAGAACAACTGTACAGGAGACTGAAATAGAACAGGTCTCTTTTAATTTTAAATAAGATGGCTCGAAAGTTCCTCCACTGAAGTTTTTTCAATGAGTCCCCAAGTAGAGCACAGGTTTCAATGCCTGGGAGTTAACTGTTCCCAGTGCAGAGGGTGGAGCCCTTCTGGAACAACAGAACGTAAAGAGACACTCTTTTGTAAGTGCTCAGAAAAAGCCATTCTCTTTACCTCCACAATATCAGCAATTATTACGGGAAATGTCATTCTCTGGAAACCAAATCTCCTTTTATGGGAGGACAGAACATCTATCTACCTTTGGATGTTAAGACAGGAAAGGAAAAGCTAGATTTTCTGAGATGTGGTGAACCACTGAACTGCCGACAGGTTGGGGAAGAGAACCAGGAACAGGGCGTTGTGAGGGCCGGCCATTAAAGGAAGCCGAATGTCTCCACTGTGATGTTTGTATCTAAGGAGGATACAGATAAGACTTTATACAAGACTCGGTGTTTTTCATGTTCCGATACCAAGGCTGCCCCTGTCCTGAATGATCAGGTCTCATCTGGTTGTGGGTGTAGGCTGACTGCAGTGTGCAGCCAGTTCTGTTAAGTGACGACTTCCATTCTCTTCCTTCCATAGCAATTGAGTCTCTGACATTAGTAAATCACAGGCTAAGAAGAGAGACTTTCCAAGCCATATTCCTCGGTGATGGAGAAAGAAAAAGATCCCTTATTCTCCCCTATCATATTCCAGGAGTAACTTGGGTGTCCTGGGTTGTTCAGTTCCATAAAGGAAACTCCTTCCTGGAGGTGATGTCCTCCTTCTGTGCACTGAACAAGCCTACAGCACTCAAGGGATACAGCTCCATGTATTTCATATGTGCTCAAAAAATAAGGTGAAGTTAAACTTGACTTTGCCCCAAAAGGTCAAAAATCAATAATGTGAAGTTATAAAGGATTTCTGTTACACTGACCATTGTCACTAGCCTTCCACCTCATTGACATTATCTCTCCACTCTGTCAACAAGCCAGAAGGGCGCTATAGCTTACGAACTTACACTGTCAAAGGGCCCAGCACAGCCCAACCTCTCTGTGCAGTGTTTGGTCAGTGACTTGGATAATCTTATTCGTTGGGCCTCTACTGCAGCACATAAATTACTATGTTATTATTAACACTGCAATAGTTACTTCTGTACTCAATTTGATATCTCAGAAAGCAGGCCTTTTAGGAACTAAATGGAGGTATTTACTTCTATGGGTTGAATAAAGCCAAATTCTAACTTGAGCCTAATTTATGTTATATGATGATTAAATTATTTGCCATTCGTTAGAGAAATCTGTGATATTTCTGGTTGCTGAAAACAATTCCTTGTATTGAAAACACGAAGAATTCACATATCTATTTGTAAAGACATAAGAATGAAAACCTATTGTTTTGCTTTGAGAGTAACCTATGTGGTCGAGAAACAAATATCAGTAGCATTTGATTAAACTAAATTTGATTACCTGATGATTTTACATAGTCTAATTTTTGAATAATTAATGAAAGGACCACCTTTATCAACAGAACATCTAAAATTCAGAGTAATTGTTTAACTTATTTTGTATGTTTCTGAATATTGGATACATGATATCATGAAATAACCTGGATATGGAACGAACCATCAAGGCCACTTACTAGTGGAGAGACCAATACTATATTTTAACAAAGTTAGATTAATAAAAGTCAAGTTTTTGAAAACAATCATATATATATATATATATATATATATATATATATATATATATGTTTCTTCCCCCAAAATTTCTAAATATCTTAATTTTGCCCTTTGGTAAAGGCAGAATAAATTTCTCTCTCCCCCACCTTTCAAATACCCGAGGATGAGCTCTCCAGCCAGTGCCCCTCCTCCTAGCTGGAAATCCTTCCAATCATGGTTTTGTTTTGTTATGCTGTTTTTTTATAATAATAAATTAACTTCCCTATCTCCCTTAAACATTTAGACCACAACAGAATGGATGTTTTGCAAGTGGAGACTGTGTAAGAACAGAGAAATATTAACTTTGGGGATGATGTTTTCAAATATGCCACTGAAATATAAACAAATGGAGAAAAAATTTACATCAGCTAAGTGAAGCCACTATCCTTAGTATGAAGAAGCATTCGTTTACACATTTGATTTTTTTAAATTAATTTTGACGCTTTTAAATTAATTTAGTTTTGAACTAAAAGGGGGATTTCGACCAACCTTATTGCTTTCATGTTTTGAATCAAAGCTGCCTCCAAACATGGACAGTAACAACTGGTAATTGACAAATGGGTGGAACTATTTGTAATAACTCCAGCTTCTACTACGAACCCTTGCATATATTAGCGAAAAAATAAGGAAATTTATTCCCTGAATACATCTGAAACTGATTATCTTAAATGAAACAGACATGGAACTGGATCACCCGAGGGCTACCCTGGTTCATGGGTGTAAAACAGCAGAAAACCTTCATGGCCCATCACCCTGCCTTTCCTCTTTAGGTCTAATTCATGTGGCTGTGAGCCCATTAATAGAGCTCAGCTCGCTAAACCAGCATAAGACACGGGCAGTGACAAGGAGAGACGATGACCAGCAGCTATGTGCCAATTTTAAGACACTCAAAACTGATTTTGGTTCACTAAGCATGGAAAGAAAATCATTGATGAACTGAAGCAATACATCGTTTAAAAAAGGCTTTCAATTATGTTTCCAAGGCTACAGAGAAGAGCAAATCTAAGAGCTATTTTATACACAGGGATATGCATTTTTCCAAATTCTATAACATTAGTGAATATTTAAGGCCACAAAGAGCTTTCATTGCTTAGGCATTTTACTTTGTACAACTCTTGCAATAAGTACTCTATCATTAATGCCATAATTCGTGATGTTTACTCAATCACAGAGTCTATATTATACTTTTCTGCAGAAACTATTGCAGGTTACAAATCGTGTAGGCCACAATACTTTGAAGTTTTCTGGTCTAGCACAAACACAGAGTATTTTAGAAGTACCAGATAGTTCTTTGTGAAATATAACAAAATGAATTAGACTGTTGAGGCCACATCGGGTAAGGACAATGAAGGAACACTTTTTAAGACTTTAAAGTCATGTAATGCAATTCCAGGCTGGATTTTTCTTGTTAAAAAGAAGGAAAATGGGAGTGATTGGAAGAGAAAGGGGCCAATATTTGACAACAGAAATCAGCATAACCTTTTAACTGCAGCAGCCATGGGTGACTGCCCTTCGACCTTGGAAGATTATGTGGGATTTCAATGACAACAGCTGGAAACGAGCCTGTGTGAGCTGAGTACAGATCTGAGACCTGCTACAAAAGGCTGCACAGTCTGGGTCCAGATCTGCGTGCTCCTTAGAAACTGTTTCCCGCTCCTGGCTTAATACACTGTGAGCAGGAAAGTTGGTGAGGGGTTTTCTTTTCTTTTGGTTTTTTTTTTTTAAGTTTTCTTTTAACTTTTTTCCCCAAACAAGAAATCATTGGTGGATTTCATCATTCCCCATTCTCTTCCCCATCTGTACAGTTTACATTCCCACATGAAACAGGCCCACAGAGACACAGTAATTTATTTTTTTTTTACATATGACATTTCAAAGATAACGTATCTTGGAGTTTAATCACGCTTTCCTTGAGTGCTTAAATGGTCTTTTCTGTGGACATTGCAGTGGAAACCATCACAGAGACACAGGCGGCACACACACACACACAAACACACACACACACACACACACACACACACACACACACGGAGTGGTGGCAGTAGCGAGAGGAGGGCGACTAACTATAACTTTCCTATCAACAGTATAGAACATAATGCGTGTCCTCACCCATGTGGACAAAAGAACACTACCTATCCTACTTTTTTCCCTTGGCATGCACATTCCTGCTGCTAGGTTCATGATTTCATCCTTTTCTTTACTTACTTCTTGAATATATTAGCATTGTTAAGTCTGTAGGTTTGCTCACTCAACACAACATGAGAGAAGATGAATTCCAAAGAGGTTACCCTAACCTGGTAGATACAGAGATAATGGCTCAGAGATAGGGTCCGTTTAATCCACGAAACCTTCACCCCTTGTGCTGGAAGGCAGATATGCTGACGCAGGCGCACTTTCACTTCTCATTGCTCTGAAACCACCAAAATGACGCCGCACGATTACTGAAAGGACATGCTGCTGTGACTCATTTGTGCTGTTTTGGTTTTACAATGTGCCCTGTCTTACCTTCCACCACCCTGGGTTTTGCTGATTACTCTTCTTGCAATATCAAATTAGCAATTACTTAGCTTCAGTAGAGGTAGCCTTGCAACTATGCAAATAATTACCTGTGTCTGGCAAAGTCAACCCGGTGGAGTGGTACGGAATAAGCCGAAGCTGGTGGCACTGTCTTCTAGCTCAGACATGGGCCATCTGCCCACGCCCTTCTATAGCAACTGTAAATGTTCTTCCAAATGAGCCACGGGACAGAGTGTTTTTCAGAACAGACCAAATCCATTTACTGTTTCAAAATTCTATAAACAGAGTATTAAGGAATTCAATCCCCAGAGAAACTATATGGGTGTTGGCCTTAGTCTCCTGGGAGCTCCTGCCAAACTCACATATTTGTCCGACTATTGGTTTATATTGTCCTTTGCAGTTCTCAGAGGAGGAAGGGCCACTGTGTGTGATCTCGGTTCACTTTAGGACTGGGTCTGGCTGGTGACAGGTACACATGATAAATGTTCCAGAAGGCTGACCTAATTTCCGTTGAAGTGAGTGTTTTGCTAAGAACATTCCCTCACAGTGTCAGCTTGCAGCAGAGTCCCGAACCTGCCAGGGTCTGTTTCCACTGCTTGGGAAACTTTACTTAAAGCGGAGTTAGTTTTGTCTTGTTCAATAACCTCCAGAATCAGGTTTAAACTTATCTATGTTTTAAGCCCATTTAAGAGATGTAGTCGTCAAACATGCTAAGTGTGACAGTTTTCAGTTGTCTGTGATTAGAAAAGCTCAACTGTCTGAGCTAAATGAAATTGGGATTGACCTGAAATACATTTGTCTTTTCTTGCATAGGAAGATCAGTATGTCAAAATGCTCATTCATTTTGCCATTCACAAATTATGTTTGCAAGGTATTATTTACACAATAAAGTGGGAGGAGATACCATGGATGTTAGAGTCCTAAATTATACTAAGTTTCATTTCTTTGTAAATCAACACTAATGGTTGCACCTACCGCGTAAGTTTGTTGTTAGGAATAATGAGCTACTAAATTTTAAATGTTTAGCAAAGGACTTTGAGTACAGCATGTTATAAAATGGCTCATATCATTAATCTTATAGAAATGTTACTAGAAAAAATTCTAGTTACGTCTGCCCTTTTGACAAGGAATATTAAATATTCACATTTATACATCAGTGAGAATGTTGATAATCTGATTTGTTTGAGTAAACTTGGTGGTAAAATAAAATTATTTTCCAAAGCAAGTAACACAAAACTTGTTCCAAAAACAAACCCTCCGATATGTTTTAATGGATTATTCCAAACTAAGGGGATTAATAGTATTCAGCTTCTAAATTAGTTCAAATAAAGTAGATACAAATCTAATCCCTAAATATAATCTTATTTGTGCATAAACATACTTATTTGTAACATTCATAATAACTACCATTTAAAATTTCAAGTACAATTTTAAAAATAATTCGTTTTTTTATTTTTTTTTAATTTATTTATTTATTAAAGATTTCTGTCTCTTCCCCGCCACCGCCTCCCATTTCCCGCCACCGCCTCCCATTTCCCTCCCCCTCCCCCAAATAAGTCACCCCCCCCCCCTCAGCCGGAAAAGCAATCAGGGTTCCCTGTCCTGTGGGAAGTCCAAGGAACCCCCACCTCCATCCAGGTCTAGTAAGTTGAGCATCCAAACTGCCTAGGCTCCCACAAAGCCAGTGCGTGCAGTAGGATCAGAAACCCATTGCCATTGTTCTTGAGTTCTTTTTCTGACAGTAGACTAAGTTTGTTTTGTGGGGGAAGAAAAAAACAGCTTCCCCTGGCTAGTTTCACTTTAGTGTTTTAAGGATCTGGTTTCCTGCAAACTCCTGTTGCTATCTAACGTGGCCGCTCTAGAAAGTGGGTATTTAGAATCTAGTTTTTAAGCTACTTTTCAAATAAAAGCCATTTACAATTTTTAAAAACAGGAAGTGCTTCTCATCCTTCTAAATGGGTAGGATATATGTGATCATTATGCATGCTAAGTAAGGAAAAACTTATTTTGGTTAAGATCTCCACATTCTGGCTTTGTACCTCCACATAAACAGAGAGCCGTCGGAAAGCCTCGCTCAAGATGGGGTCTTGATTCCTTGTAGCTCAAAATCAATGCTAAGAGAGTTTGGCCTTTTAGGCGGAGGATGATCGACACGCTTCACTTTCCTGCCTTTGATCACTGAAGCACTTTGGGATGCAGGCAGTCTCCTTGATTTTAGGGAAAGAACCTTTGTTCTCACAAAATGGACCGAGTCCCTCTCAGCCTCAGCTGGAAGACAGCACGCTCACATTCTCAGAATTACTGCTTCTCATCAGGGCCGTCAGCATTTTGAAGGAAACTGGTCACTGCAGGACACTTAGCACACCCACTACCACCACCACCAGTAGTCTTTCACCACTGACTGCTGACTTTTTCCCAGGAAAACCAAAAAGGACCTCACATTTTGACATCCCCCTCCACCCAGTGGAGAAAAGCTGCCTTCAGACCTCACCATGCATCTAATATCGAATAATCTTACATGGAACTATCAGACACATTGGATCCAATGCTCCACTGTAAACTCCCAGAGGCCAGGCATTACGACTCTCACTGCCCCAGAAATCTTAGGTAACATGGAAAACTGGAGAAGATATATACATTCTGTTCTCTGCCATTAGCACAAAGATGCAGGTGGAATAAGACTGAACATAGGACCCAAATGACCCCACGTCCCTTCTGCTAAGAGAGGAGAATTCCACCCCAGAAACAGAACAATCCAGGCAACCATAGGCTGCATGATGTCAACCAACCAGCAAGTCCCATGACGGCCTAAGTTACCAGCGAGTTGAGGATGAGCGTAACTCATCCAGTTCTCTGAAAGTCTGCTTTCTCTGATCACCCTGATATTTTTCAGAACATCTATCATTTTCCCAATAGTAAGAAAATAAGTAAGGGCAGATACCCAGTGCCAAGTTGGAGCGTCCTTCTGCCTTATGAATTACAATGAGCTGTCCCTTTAGTTCAATTTCTGTCCTTAACCCACGGAAACCCATAAACCTCTGCAAGGTGGTAGAATAGTCACAGAAGAGGCAGGAAGTTTGTGTGTGTGTGTGTGTGTGTGTGTGTCTTTCACTTCATTTACACCCTCAAAGCGTGTAAACTGTCAGGGTCAATTGAAACGCTGCTCACTGCCCTGACTCTAATCTTAGAAACAGTGCCATGCAGGACACGGACTGTTGCTATCTTGAAGGTGGAACCCTTCTGGCCGCCACTGATGAAGCCAACACTACCTGCTTTATTTTTACAATGACTCACTTGTATAAAACTTAGTAAGGTTCAGGGATAATTTGGGGGCTCCAATTACCAACAGAAGTGTTAGAAAACAATGCAATTTTTAAAAAAGTGCTTTAAATATTTTCTTAAATTATTTTTCTACAGCTTGATTCACTCATTCAATAAACATTTATTGCTGCTCATAAGAACCATAGATAGGTGAACCCAGAACATATACCAACAAATTGTGTCCTTGGCCTAGTAAAAGTTCCTTTTAAGGAAGATGTAATGATGACTTTTTGATATTATTTCTATATACAGAGTGTTTTAGTTAGTTCACACATACTTTGTTTAAGCCCATCATAATTCCACACACTGATGACTAGGGAGATAGCTTTAATTTTTATAGCTTATTATTTATTTTTATATAAAAAAATAGGTCTCAGTTACTATCTTTGTGACCTGAAGTAAATTAACTACATATTCATAATTTTTTTTTTAGGAATACTTGATGGATCTTCTTTCTGCTCTGGGTATGTAGCAGGCAAGGGGCTTCATATTTTGGAACTTTGGGTACTTGCAGTCCCGTGGGATGAAATCTCTGGAAGGGTACAGACCCTCAGGGCAGAAGCAGTTTCTGAGAAGACTGGTCAGGAATGGCTCCCTGGAGGCTCAGGATGGCCTGTATAAGCCCACCAGGACCTGCACTAGTAGCAATGCAAACCTGAGGAGGTGACCCTCCATTTCATGTGTGCACAAATAAAAAGAGACCAGTGAGGGCTGATCTCTTCTGAGTGCTCACCCTGAGCCTAATCTTATCTCTGCTTTGTCCTGTGTCATTTCCTTCTTGCTATGATCGCCTTGTGTTTAGCCAAAGCAATGAGGACAGCTTTACGGCTTCCAGGCCAGTAACTCAAGGCCATATAGCCAGTGACTGCAAGGCAGGATTTCAACTCAAGAATCCACTCTCAGCTTTGGCACCATTTCCCAACTTAATAAGACACCAAGTCCGGAGGCCTAAGCCTTGGATCATAAGAAGAAGATGCTACGGGCAGGACAACCATGACTCTCACCACTGTCTATGTATACATGCCTGGTTTGGCCACTATAGGCAGTAGTTTTGCTTTCCATATCAGGCGATTCTACTCAAACTGAAACCTTTGCTTTTCAGACCAAGACAATATCCTTCACCAAACCCAGTAGGAAGGTTACTCTCTCCAGCTCAAGCCCAGTAAACCCACAGTCTCTCACAGTAGTTGCTACTCCTTAATACCATTTCTCCTCTCCTAAGACGCCTGCCCCATAATATACAGTGCTGTCCTATCCTCGCCCGCTACTTAGCTTACTGCTTTTCTTCTCAAATGCAAACGGTCAAAGCTATGCCATCTTCATAGCAACACTGAGAGAGAACCCTGGAAAGTGGAGCAGGATTACTAAATAAAAACACATTTATATGTTTTATTTGTTGGTTTGTTTTTAATTGCCGTTTAGCATCAAAATGAGACTCGGAAGAAAATAAGCCTTATGGTAAAAAATTCCCGTGTGAACTTTCTTTCCAGGTCAAAGTCCTGGGGAGGTGTTTAGTAATGAATTACAGAATGCTGCTCAGAACTGTGGCCTGGGAATATGGCTCAGTTAGTAAAGTACAAGCTGTGCTAGCAGAGGAGTCAGTTTGGATCTCTAGAACCATGTAAAAAGTCAGTGTGGGCAGAAGGATCCCCGGAGTGTGCTGACTAGCTGGTCTTGCTAAATCAGTGATCTCTAGGTTTAGCTAGAGAGAGCTTGTCTCAGAATAAACTGGAAACTGATAGACAAAGGCACGGAAAGCCAAGCTCTGGCCCCCACATTCACGGATACCTATAACTACAGGTGTATACAAATGCACATGTGTGCACGTGTACATGTGTGCATGTACACAGCGGGGGACACCAAAACTTAGGAACTCATTTGGGCTTTGAAATTAAATTGGGAAATAAATCTAATGAAGCTCTGGAGCCATGTTAATTCCCTATTTTGATCTGAGGACTTGGGAGGGATGTGGACTTTTGCAATGGCCTTCTGTGTATGAAAGATGAGGAAAAAATGCAAATCTCTCATGCGCCCAGGGTTTACCTCTCTGAACACTTTCACCATCCAAAGAGCACCCCCTTTATATTGTAAGTGTGCACCCACACAGACAGGTGCATCAGTATCAGAGACAAAATGCTGTGAAGAGGGCAGATGACCACAAAACAGGCAACACACAGCTGCTCACATCTTGGTGGCACTCGACCTCACAACAGAAACCTGAACCTTTCTTCTCCACTAGACAAAACAGGACTGTGACCGAATCCTCCACTGGGCACACACCCACAGCTCATTTTCACTGATGGCTGAGGACCTTGGGGCAGCTCAATCTCTTCTTCTCTCTGTAGATTGAGGACCAAATGAAGGAATGTACAGGCTCTGGCACTGCCTGGTAAAGGCACCGCTTACAAGGTTTGCTGATGCTACTTCTGGGCGCCTCTGACTTCAACGGTGATTCCAATGGGCTCTCATAAGAGATGCTTTCTTTTGCAATACTGAACTTCTATCCATTTGCAAGAGCTCATAGAGGAACGAACATCAAGAATTTGGTGAACAGTTTGCTAATCTGAAAAGAGTCCCACACCTGTTTATGAAATAAACAGCGAACTACTGATGCTACAAGGTATATACACACAAGTCTACTGATGGATGCTACAATGTATATACACACAAGTCTACTGATGGATGCTACAATGTATATACACACAAGTCTACTGATGGATGCTACAATGTATATACACACAAGTCTACTGATGGATGCTACAATGTATATACACACAAGTCTTAGTTCAAAGTTCCTCAGTGTGTGTTTTCCATAGGTGACATTTGGTAAGGTCTGGATACATTTATGATTGTCCCAACTATGTGGGCATCAGGTGTAGCGAGTTCCTAACATTTAATCCCTAGGGGTCAGGAAAACTGCTAAATACCTGAGAAGGCACAGAGTAATGACTAAAAACAAAGACACGGCACAAAAACATCATAGTGCCTAGAAACCCTGATTCTTAATTCCAGCACAGTATATAATCATTAATTCACCCAGCTAAATTTACCAAGGGCCTACAGTTTAGCTGTGCCCCGTAAGAGCTGGAGTTATAGAATGAAGACCGGATAGCAGCCTGCCATAGTTTGCATAGGCATGAGAACAGACCACTCCTCAGGAGGAGGTCCTCGTGTCACAAGGGCTGTGGAACATAGAGAACACCAGAGACAAAGACCTCAACCTGATTCTAGAAGTATGTTCAGGAAATTAAGAGGCACAAATAGAGGAGGGGGGGGAGGGAGAGACAGGGAAAGGAAGACGAGGAACAGAAAAAAAATGGAGAAAACAGAAGGGAACATTTCAGCTGGTAATGACCAGAGACGGGACTTTGGGAAACACCAGGGAAGATGAAGACTCTGGTACCCTTTCTTAATAGGAACACTATCGGTATGGGGAGGGGGGAATTACTGCAGAGGGCTGTGCTGGGCATCACAAGACATTTAGCAACTCTCACCCCACGTCCTTTCCTCCCATATGCTGGATGGAAAGAGGATGCTTTCTCCCCAGGCATTTTGACAAGGGGAAAAGCCTCCGCTGCATTACTTCTTGATTTGAGATTGGTTAAAGTATTAATGAGTGTCTGACAAGCATTAGGCTTGCAGTAATGTTTGCAGGTTCAGCCCACTCTCCTCCAGTGGTCTGGAGCATTCTCACCACAGCATCTCACCCTTCCAGCAATAGACTCATTAGAGCCTCACACTGCACCTACAGTAGTGAAAACGTGCCAGCCCAACACACCAAAGAGATTCCCCAAGCACAAGTAAATAAATACTCAAATGCCATTTCACCTGAGCTCCATCTTGACAGAGAAAGTCCAATAGGGTTTATCTCACAAACAGTCCCTGTGACAGCAAACCTCCCCAGGCAGTTTAAAGTGCTCAGCCAACAGCTTGAAAGACAGACTTTCACTACACTACAAAGAAAAGCAGTGGTTGTTCCAAATGATCGTTTGTAGGATAGAAAATTAAGGACAAAAAGAAACACCCACCTAAATTTCTATACTTTGGGAGTTTAACTTTACTCTTGAATTAATGCAAAAAGTAACCAAACCTTTCCACATGATAACTTCTGCATGGATTTTTCTCTCACTGTTGAAAGCTACAGAAACATGAAAAGACTCAAGGAAGGAAAAATCACTTCTTCATTTGTGAATTGGGGTAAGACAGCTCAACAGATAAAGGCACTTGCTGCTAAACCCAAAGATCTGAGTTCAGTTCCCGGAACCCACAGAGTGGCGAGAACTGACTCCAACAGGCCGTCCTTGGGCATTACACACGGTCCCACATCCACATACACTAGATAAATAAAGTAATAAAATTGAGGGCCGGGTCACTGCAGAAGGAGACGAAGACTGCCAGTACATAGGCCTGAACACAGGGCACTGAAAGAGCAACCTCTCCCCAACCCGCTATGGCATGGCCCTCTGTTCAGAAGGTTCGGTGAGAAGCTGCACATTATTTAAATGATGTCCAATCTTATAGGTTGGATAAACACAGCAAAGGCATGATCAGTAAAATCTGTCAAGAAACTCAGCAAGGTGTGTTGGGGTGGGGGTGGGACATAAAGGAGCAACACAGAGAAAAGAAACTCCACAGGGTAGTCCGGTCGCTGATAAACAGTTGGCCTCTATCCCCTTGCACTCACACAAACGGAAATGGTGTCAGAGCTGACTCTGCAGGGCAGGCTGCTAGACTGGAGGGTGGATTTCTTTAGTCTTGTGTAGAAATGGAAGAAGGAACTCTACCTCAGCACTGACTCTCAATTGCTGCCTAACTGGGTCTGGGCCCATTTGGAAGGTAGCATAGGATCTTACAGGCAAGGCTTCTGTGCTAACATGGAGACACAGCATTGACAAAGGCAGGGCCAGCAGGGATGAAGCCGACTGAAGGCTTAGGATGTGTTTCTCTTAGATCTGTAAACAAGCCCCAGAGTCAAGCGTTGACTTCATTGTTTCCTGAGAAATCAGAAGAAGAGAAATTTAAGTGATCCGCTTGAGTTCCTACCACTAACAATGGACAGAAGAGCCAGGACAAAGACTTAACTGGTTCCAAGCCATCTTCACCTCCCAGAGACCCCTTGTTAGACCCTCTTGGCTTCCCTATAAAGGTAAATTTTCACAGTTGTTGTTATTATAAAACCACATACATCATAGTTGGTCTTTATGTAAAAGAACAATATCCTGGTGTAAGAACTCAAGCTGACCAAATGGTTCCCTTCTATTCAGAGCCTCTGGAACCTGGATTACCACTCATCTCATTCATTTAAAGAAATCAAACTTTGTAATTTCCTGTAGTGCACAAATAAAGAGATCTCGGTGTTTTCCATTTTCAGCAACAATGATGATGCGTTCCTATGGGATTTCCCCCACTTGCCTGATCTTTTGACTCAGGCACTAAACAGCAAGGCAGGTAAGAGCCGCGAGTCACCTCTCTGTTAAGAGTTTCACGGTTACAGCCAGCTTTCCACCGCCCATTTCTGACAATCAAACGGAGAGAAGCTGGGTGCCACTAAATTTTTTCCAGCTTTACAAATTGAAAGCCAAAAAATTCCAGGAGCTACTAGGTTGTCCTGGGAGACTTGCCCCTCATGGAGTTCAGCTAGAGAAGGGGTCATGGTCTGTGGGAAGGGTAAATTCATGACCACGAGACAATATCATCATCACACGTCTTCTGCCCGTGTTCATAGCCAGGCACGCTCTCTCTGCACCACCACCTCCCAGTTCCACGGGGAGCACTTGGCTTCTCACATAATAATAACAACAGCAGCAGCTTACATTTATAGAGAGACGGGAGGGCCTATATTTCTTAACTCTTGACAAAAGATAGCTCCCAGCTCCACTTCAAGAACATCAGTTCTCATTACACAAGGCACAAAGAAATCAGGAGTCTGCAGAGATTTGCCAGTGAACGGACCTGCTAAAAGTTCACGAAGGTTTAGCTTGATCACAAACACGTGACGCCCTCGCCAGCCTGGCCATTCTGGAGAAACACCCCGTAACAATCACAGAGAGGAAACGCAGCTAACTCTGGGTCCCATTTCATCTCTCATTGCTGATGCGGGTGACCGATGCTTATTACGGTTCAGAAGTACATCACATTTTCTTGGCTTGCAGTGTTGGTCTAATCCATTTAGGCTGCTTTAGTGAAATATCATAAATTGAGTGGCTTCTAAACAACAAAATTTATTTCTTGAACTTCTGGCAGCTGGGACTCTGGAGAATAGAACACCAACAGTCTGGCTATTCCCTGACAACTCTCTTCTTAGAGGTGGTACCTTCAACTGCATCCCCATATGACAAAAGGGTACCTAAGCTCTTTGGGAACTGCTACAAGGGTTCTGCCCTCATGACCCAATCACTGACTCAAAGGCCTGCCTCCTACTAACACACCATGGGCTCAGAATTTGAACATATGGCCTTGGGGAGGGACACAGATTTTTGGGTCCTAGCATAAATGGCTGCAGAATGCATGGATCCTTCCATGTCCCACCAGAACTTTGTTTTGTTACTGCTTTTATGTAAAATTGATTTTCCATTAATCAACTCAGAATATTCTGGACAGTGTTCTCTTGGCTATGATAGAGGAAGGTGAGCTGAATCAGAAAGCGATTTCCCTGGATGCCAAGACACAGACGAACAGACCTCAAACTTGGGCATAGAGCCTGGTCTTCTTGTGGGACCGTGAGGGGGTTTCACACCTGACATGACGAAGCAATGCCTGCCCATGCTGACCCCACAGAAATGACACCAGCACTCCACGCCAGCAACAAAAGTTTAAGAAGCAAGCGATTCTAGGAAGAACCTTTGTAAGCTAGGAAATACAAGGACCAGCTACATTTTTTTAGGTACCTAGTTATGAACATTGGGAAGAGCTAAACAGAAGTGGGTGAATAACAGAAAGCCTTCCAGAAACAGAGAAGGAGAGAAATAGAATCCTATACCAAGCCTTATGTTCTAGCCCAAGAGTTTTGGTCTTTATCATTGGAGTGAAAATGTTTAGGGGAAGGCAGAAGAGACCTAGAGAAGCAAGGGGGGCAAAGGCTGGCATTGTATCTCTTGAAAACAGTTAGGAGGAGGGAATCCTTTGAGGTTCGGCCCTGGGTTCAAATCCAGCCTCACTCCTTTATAACCATAAAGCCTTAGAATCGTCCTCCGTCCTTCTAAGGATTAAGCAGGAGGACAGGCTCTGGGGACACAATGGCTTTTCAGTTTGATTGCACTCTCAGAGGGGTGGTTGTCACAGGGGTTGGCATCAGGACAGGCACAAAAGGAATCCTCACCCTCAAGGCTGACACAGGAATTTGTGAAAATCGTCTGGTCTCCCAGATTGTGTGTCTAGAGGTCTGAATAGTCACTGTATCTCACAGACCACCTGTCAGCCAGCGTGGCCATGAACTTGAAGCTTTCATGCCAAAGCCTCCATACTCCTTGCTTTCTACCGCTCCTCAGATGTGCTGAGATCTCTTCTGTGCAGCCCACTGCCATCCCAGGTACTTGGGAGGTTGCTCGAGGTGCATTCGGCCTGGTGCCCCTGGAGAACAGGGTAATACGGGGCCTCATGCTTAACCTCTGCTCTCCCTAGGGGGATCTAAAGCTCCACACTGCTCCATGTCTGCCGTCTTTCTTCCTTATCCCCTCTCCCTTTTTCTGCTATTTTTCTCATTCTCTAATATATCTTCATTTTTTCTTAAGTTTTAGTTTTGATCAACACAAAATTATTCATATTTATGGGGTGCCTTACGCTCCTGTGTATGCACGTGTTGTGGGATGATCAAATCAGCGCAATCAACACGTGTCACCTTAAATAGTTGTCATTTCTCCCCCTTTTTCCTCCCTCCCTTCCTTCCTCCCTCCCTCCCTCCCTTCCTCCCTCCCTCCTTTCCTACCTTCCTTTCTATTCTTTTTCCTGAGACAGGGTTTCTCTGTCTAACAGCTGTGGCTGTCTGGGAACTCACTTTGAAGCCCAGGCTGACCTTGAACTCACAGAGATCTGCCTGCCTTTGCCTCCCAAGTGCTGAGATTAAAGGTGTGCACCGCTACACCTGCTATTTGTCATTTCTTTGTGAGGAAAACATTCAAAAATTTTCTTCTTTTAGCCATTTTGAAATAATACATTTTTGTAAACTGTAAACACCAGGCTGGGGGAAAAAAAAAGATGGCCACAATTCTACGTAACTATATATAGCACACCTCTGTCTTCTCTTTGACTTCTTTCTCTCCCTCCTGTGTCCACTCCATACTCGACAGTCACAGCATTGATCTCTAAGTTGCTCCATAATATATACTTCGGTATGCAGTGAGTATATTGAAAAGTTAATAGGATATATTTTTATTGTGATCATAATGTTAATCACATCTAATGCTGGATAAAGCCCTTCTAGGGTGATGCCCACCATAGACCCGCAGCTAAGCAAGCTCCCCCAGCTGCTTTCACATCCCAGTGAACTTTGGAGACCTGGGTAAAGCTAGGCAGCTACTGACTAGACATCAAAGTTCTGTTTTGCGTACCAGGAAGGAAATCCAAGAGAATTGCATTTCAGGTCTTTCATTTACTTCTTCCTCAGAGACTGGGCTGCTGGGGTCTGTGTGGGCTATGGACATAAGTTCTTGGCATATTTTACCCCTCCAGACCTCAGGGTCAGAGAGGAGATGCCAAGAAGCTGATGGACGGTGGCAGTCTCTCCGCGTGTGATGACGGCTGCCCTTCCCAACTGCCTCCCTCTCATCCTCCACCTTCTTGCAAATATACCATGAGGGCCTGTATTCCTAGGCAGATCCTTAGAGTTCCTCTCGCAAAGATAATATGGCGACTCTGAACTCTCTCTGCTTTTCACGTTTTCTTTAAACTAGAATCTCTTTAAAAGAGAAAGTGTTAACCATAGGGATTTTAGGTTAACACAACTAACGCTTAGTCAGTCATGCTGTGTATAGGCATTTGGTGGTGGCGGTGATGGTGGTGACAGGAATTGAACTTTGGACCCTGAAATATGCTAGATGTTTGCTCTATAGCCCCCATGCTTTTATCAAATAAACATGGCACAGCAACAAAATTGAAAGATGATGCATGGTCTCTACAGTATATCTCCAGTGGCAGCAGAAGATCCTGTTTCTTCTAGGTTGGAATCCTTGGAAATACCTTTAGTGCCACTGAGGGCACAAGCCAGTCTCACACCAATTTCTGTGGCGTAAAGTGTGATTAAGGAATCTCTGACCGGGAAGCTGGAGACTGGTACCCAGAAGCAGGATCCACAAGTCTTGCAAAAGCTTCAGATCCTGCTTTGGTCTGAGCTGACCCATCCCGGCTCCTGTTTCCAGAGTCTCTCTCCTCCTCTTTTGCTATTTTCACTTCCTCAGACACAAGCCTTCAGCCCCACTCCACCACTGCCTTCAGGTCTCTGCTAAAATGACCAACTTCAAGTGAGACATTGATGCCTGATTCCCGCCACTCTGTGGTTCTAGCTTTCATTTTTCTCCACAGCACTGGTCACTACTTGTTCTTTTGACTTGTAACTTAATCTTCTGTCTCCAGCAACTAGAATGCATGTTCTGTGAGGGGCAGGAAGCTATGCGCACAAAGTAGGTGCTTAAGAAACATCTGCACCAAGTTGAAGGGAGAAGCCATTATTTTCTACCACTTCAGAAGTCATCTGGCCTGTGCAAGGTATGTAATCTTTCTGAGCCTCAGTTTCTTCACCAATAAAAGAAATGATGATGAAAGATTAAAAATCAGACACAGTTCACGACTCATTTAACTATTCAATTAACAGTTCAAAATGTGACCATCAGAATAGAAAAAAATAATTTCAACATCATTAAAAACAAATGAAGAGTGATGATTTGAACTTTTAAAGGCATTGCATAGCTCAGAATGCCTTGAAGGTGCACGAAAGACATTGTTCTCTTGAAGGACAGGTTGTTAGAACAGGGATAGTCCCCTATGCTGCAATCATTCTCCCACAAGGCATTGTTTTGATGAACTAAGAATAAAGAAATTATAAACATATTGCTTAGTTATACTCCCCAAATAAAATACATATTGAATAGAAAACACATTGGAAAGTTAGGTTTGTGGACTCCCCGTCCCACAGTATTGCAATAAAATGTTTGGGAACAGCTAATAAAACTAATATGCAGCTGGGTTCCCTGCCTAAACCAACTTGTGCTGATTACAAGATAGGTCACGAGGTCTGCGTGCTTTATTTTTGATGCATTCATTCTAATTGTTACTATGGGTGAAGACTAAACACAGAGACTCAAACATCCTGCTAAGGACGAGTTTACCCAAGGCACACCACATGTTTTCTTTTCTGTCGTGAGCCTGAGGGGGTTTCCAGAAAAACGAGATTCTTAGAAACTACACTTTCACTCGTCCTCACTTCAGCTTCCCACTTAGTCACTGTCCTGGAGCCTCCCAGTTGCTCTCCCTGGGTGAAATAAACCCGAGGTGGCACACAACAACAAGAGCCGTAGCTAGCAATGAGGCAGTTGGAAAACACAGTGCTCTTAAGACTGCTGAGTGGAGCAGTGTAACACAAGAAACAGCGTACCAATTTGTTGACATTATTATGCTCCGTATGGCTTCAGCTATGGGTAAGGTTCGCTCCCCCACTCCCACTGCCCAGGGTATTTGTTGAAAGCACATGGGATTGGGTGAGAATTCCAGGTGCCAGGTCATACTTCTCTACAATAAGTGAAGGAGGGCAGATGAGAACCTCTACCCGTTGCATGGGGAGATAGCAATTGTCAAAACTCATACTTTCCCACCTAGTACTTCCTCTTCTGCATCAAAAACCATTTTGGTTCTAAGCAGCTGCAGCACATCCATGCTGTGCCATATGTGAGAAAAAAATCCTTCTCAGACGAGCGCTAATAATGAGAATCAAAGGCAAGATGCCCAGGTTAACAGTGGTTGGGAGCCTTTCCGAAGCACAAGTTGCTTCCTTTGGAAGGACCTGGTGAGGATAATGTCTAGTCTTCTGCTCTGCTTCAAGAACCCAAAGCTCAGTAGTGGCGTAGGTCTTTAATCCCAGCACTTGGGAGGCAGAGGCAGGCGGATCTCTCTGAGCTCGAGGCCAGCCTGGTCTACATAGAGAGTTCCATTACAGCCAGAGCTCTCAATTCCAAACCAAACCCACCAATCAAAAAAACAAACAAAAATGCCTGCCCTTAGACAAGACTCTGATACTAGTTAGCTATTTGGGGGTGAGAGATTAAAACATATTTTTTCTCTCTCTCTCAAAAGGCTCTGCCTTCTAAATCTCATCTTCCAGTAAACAGCAGGCATCACCCTCTGGCCAAGGGGTCCTCAAGCCACTGGGAAGATGCCAGAGGGGTTTCCGCAATGTACTACAGGCAGGTACAGGACAAACGTCTGTTACACCCATGGAAGCATTTTTAAGTCCTTAAGGAGCAGCTGTTTCGGGGAGATGAATAACAGCTCTTTAAAAAGCATTGTTGACTTTAATTAAGATCTAGCTGTGAGAAATACTGAGAATTTCTGAAGACTATATGACCCCTCGAGCCCTACCTACCTTTGCTAGGCTTTATAAATTTCCCAATGGATCAGAAACAAGATCCTTTCATGGCTCAGCCAGGATTATGGATCCAGAGATGATTGTATTGGTTTCTCAGTACCCAGTTTGTGGGGCCTAAGAGAAGCATCTTGATCTGGTCTCCTCCATTTCCCTTAGAAGCATGGGCTGCTCCTCTGGTCCTCAGGGTCCTTGTGCCAGAGTCCCATGAGAAATTCACATTGGGACAGAGTGCCAACGAAAGCTTCTGCCTCCAGTGTACGGGTGTTTATTTTCTCACAGGTAATAGAAGCACACAATTAATCACGTATGTTTCTCTTTCTGCTTTGGCTGCCAGGAAATTCATAACCAAATTCATAGCTTAATGTAATTGATCATATTACTACATGGCAGTTTTTGTTCAAAGCTCTTCTCTGATTTTGCCTGTCTACTTAAATTAATTTATTTGTCAATTATCGTGTTTCACTTGTTTTCCCATTTTACTGTACATATTTTTGTAAGCCACCGATCTTTGCATAAGCATATACAGAGATTTAGAATATGTATACTGTGCATGTATGCATATACATTTTGTGTGTTTCTCTCTCTTATTTGTGCATATGTTATGTTGGTGATTAGAAAAAATAATTTCAGAAAGCACTGTTACATAACAGAAATGAAATTGGTTGTACTGGATTATTCTTTATAGATTCTATAATATAGACTATATTGTAGAGAATTATTTTAATGAGTTCAATGATTTTCTCATGGTATCTATTCAGAAACGGTCATGTTTAATGGCACTTTATATTATTTTTGATTAATGTGTATTTAGAATTCTTGGAATCAAATTTGTAAATTCTTAAAAGTTTTCAGACTAATGTAAATTTTTAAAAATTAAGTATGATTAACATACATATGTGAAGTAGGTATAGATCTGTTTGGATATCAAGTTGTTATATTTGGAAGAACTTCTGTAATGTTTCCTATAGGAAACCTGGAAGCACAATATAAATGATATCTATTATTGCTACTGACTTAGTCTATAAAATATGGTCATAGAGATGAACTGTATCTCACCAGTAAACATGTGAACAGCTGTGGAAATAAAGGGATGAGTGTGTGTGTGCGCGCGCGCGCGTGCGTGCACTGCTAGGAACTGAACAGGACCTAAAATACTTATTTAAGAGATCTATCGCTGAGCTATATCCCCAGACTCCCTGCGAGTTACAGACTGTTATTCTTAGTTCATGGCTTCTTGGGAGGACTCAGTGTCTTTGTAGACCAGAGGATTTTGGAGCCCCAGAGACCCCGTGCAATACTCTGCACAGCAAGGGGCTACATGGGAAATCTTAGGACATTTGAAAGCTTTGCTCTTGAAAGTATGGGACTCAGTATCCCTTTAAGACTGCTCTTCTTGTGGACCAGGAGATAAAGCCTAGGCAGTGAGAGAGATTCTTAGGGGAGGCCTCCACCTTTCTGATTTCCTTAGAACGGCACCGTTTGCTAATAACCCAGGAAGCACACATGAAGATGTTAACCAGCTTGTGCTTCAAACTAAGAGATTAAAAACACAGCTCATAAGAACAGCATGTGTATCTCCTGTCCTGCCATTTAAACTCCGAGTCGCTGTACAAACAAGTCTATCTTGAGGAAACAGGCTGAGTAATTTTCCATTTGGACTGTCTGAGATTTCACCGAGTACTTCAAACTTGCAGAAGTCTGTGCTGCCAGATATTTTCCTTAAATTTATTATCTACAGGTTTTCCCATTAAGACTTCCAATAAACAAAAATGCTCTTCTGAAAGGTTGGACTTTAAGTGAAAGCTTTTCTTTTCGCGGCACTGAGATTAAATTAAAAATAAATAAATAAATAAAGAGGTAGTGGCCTTTTTTGGCGAACACTGGTTAACATTCTTGGCTCATATCTGAAGACAGACTAAGGTTTCAGACACGTGAGCCTTCACAATCTTCAAAGGAAAGTTCAAAAGATGGGGAAGGAAGGTAAAACTACAAATCTATGCGAAGATCAAGAGCAGAGACACTGTCACGGCCGTGAATGTCAACAGTGACTCAAGGAAACTGGAGAGTCTGTAGACACAGTGACAGAGGCCATGGGGAGAGAGACGCTCCAGCACCTACACAGATTCAGAAAGGACCATCTCCTGTGGGCTTCCGCTAATTTACTGGATGCCTGTGCACAGATGCCAAGCAGAGCAGAAGTGCTCTGTCACCCTAATGATAGGATGGCATAATAATGCTACTTTACTCTTACATTAACTTATACACGTGTCAGGGCGTGCATGGGAACATGCTATGGTACACCTGTGGAGGTCAGAGGACAACGTGGGGAATAGGGTCTCTCCTTCCATTGTGTGGGCGCTAGGGATTGAACTCATGTTGTCAAGGGATGGTAGAAAGGACATGGATGCCAACAAGTAAAATAAGACAAATTTATCTCACATGGTACCAAGGTATTAAAATATGTCCAGTTGTTTTTATTCTTGTGTTTGTGAATATGTATGTGTATATGTGTGATATGTGTGTGCACGCAGGTTCACATGCACGGCCATATACCTTATGTTTTGAGACACTCACTAATTTGGTTCGACCAGCTGATCAGTAAGTTTTCCGAAACACAATTGTCTTTGCTTCTGAAGCACTGGATGGAGTTCCAGATGTACAACATCGAACCTGGCCTTTAGGTGGGAGACTGGGATCCAAACTGGGTTCCTCATGCTTACGTCAGTAAGCCTTTCTGTGAGTACACTTGAAAACATTTATGAGAAGAGCCCCCCAACTGTTTTGTCTTTTGGTTTTGTATTTATTTATATTTTTAGGCACTAGGTATATGCTGAAAACTGTGTGCCTTTTTCCATTATTGAATTTAAAATGCTAGACAGGTATGTGGCAGGTACTGTTTTTAATTTACAGTCTATGGAAGAGTCACCAAGGATTAGAAAGGATCAAGGCTAGTTGTGGCTGATCCAGGCATGAAGGCCAGCTTTCAGAATCCTAACTGTATGACAAGCGGAAGCAAAACTGAGGCACAGCTGGCAGCTAGTCCCTACACATGTCAACCTGGCTGTGCCGCTGGCAGACGCTCAGGGACAAGACAGAAGTGTGAGCCCTGTCTTGTGGCCACCATGTCTTCCTAACAGGGGCTTGTTCTCCTTTACATGGGTCACACTGATGGTTTTCCAGCTCGCCATGAACTTCCAGATGGAGAGGTGTCCTCGGCAACGCTACTGTATCGAAGAAACATGTTTCTTTCTCTTGGCTCCTCTATGTCCTTCTAGGTCCCTGAAATCTCACTCTCCACTCCATGTCTCTGGAATCTGAATGGAAGCGTCCTAACCGCTACATCCTCAGAGCACCTTGTCTGTTTCCCCTGAATTAGCATAAACTCCCGACATTATTAGATATATGGCTGCCCACTGCCTTCAAGAAAATTGTCTCTTAAAGACTATATCCAAAATGGCTCCGTGGCACCCACATATGCATCTTTAATAAAAGTTTAATGCAGAGTTAAAAGAAGAAAGGCAGGTACTATACTGCAACATTTATGTCCACGAAAGGGCTGTCCCCAGAGGAGCCAGCGAGCATTGCGATCAGTCTTCTCTCTGAAAGGATTTTCCAGTCAGCCTATCTCCATTCCATGTAGGTAATGGAGCTATTTTTCTGTTTAGGAACCAGTGGTTTAAGTAATGTAAGCTATGGATCAGTGGTTTGCAATGATGGGGCTGATCGAAAGACAATCACACTCAGCACTGCTAAGGTTAATGGCATTGCCTCTTATAGAGGAAATATAAAAGTGGAAGACAGGGAAGAAACCAATAAAAACATTTACACGCATCTTTAATGGTATGCAGAGTAGAGCCCACTTAAACGAATACCAACTAATGAAAACATCTCGAGAAGAGAGAGATTTTTAGGGAAACCTTTTATCTATGGGCTCTGTATTTATAGAGCAAACCTTTTAAATGAATATGGGGTTTAAAAAAAAGAATTAAATTGATAATTGTTGTGATTCATTGTGGTTCACATAGTTTTCATCAGGCCAATGAAATAAATGAACCATTTAACCAAGAAAGGCTTTTCCACCAAGTTGCGTCATCACGTGAGATGACTAGGGAGTGTCCTCAGAAGATGCCGCAGAGAAAGAACACTGCCTTGGGAACGGCTTGGGATACCCACTCTCGTGAGCCTTTGTGTGAGCACACCTGAAGACACTGATGTGAAGAGGAAGAGCCAGAACCCAGTGCAATTAACACAATGTACGGCAAGGAAAACATGCTGTAGCCTTCCCAACACACACGTCTTTCATGAAATTTGCTATTTACCGTGATTATTGTTTTGAGACAAGGTTTCACTATGTACCAAAGCTAGCCTATCACACACTATGAAGCCCAGAATGCCCTCAATGTGCTGCAGTCTTATTTCAGCCTCCCGAGTGCCCTGCAGGGATTATAGGCACAAGCCACCGCACTGGGCCATTTTTTTCCTTTTTGAAAATAAGCATGGATATCCTGAAGGCACGGACATGCAGTAGCGGGGCATGTGGAAAAGGCACAGGTTTGCGATCGGCATGAGTTATCATGGGACAGAAGCGTGAGGCTTGAAACAGAAGTGGCAATTACTACTCAAACATTCTTTTAAAATCTGGGAAATAACTTGTCAGGGTTCTAAATCTATAGTTCGTAGAGTCTGCGCTCCAGTGTATTGAGAAGGCAGATACTGATGGCTCCTTTAATGTCACCAAATGAAGGCAAGAGTTGCTGGGAAGTTGTTGGGGGAATCCTCAACATCTAATAAAATGTGGCCATACAGACACCAGGGTTATATAACTCAAGCCTGTTTTCTCCCTGAGCTGGTTATTCTCCTTACAAAGAAAAGCCAAATAGAAGTTGTTTGAAAGTGGACCCAGACACTCCTGGTGTGAATATCCTCATTCAAATAAGAATTTTAACAGTCTGGGAATTGAGGGAGTTTCAGAATAAATGAGCATGAGTCAGCTTGAAGCCACACACGGACACACAAACACACTCAGAAGTTCCCTAAATGTGCCTGGATAAACTGCAATTCTGTTAGACATTAAGGCTTTATTTGTGCATTTCTTTTGGCTATTTGGGGTGATTTGGGGTGCTTGCATTTCAATAACTATCTTAGAAATTTTAGAATATCAGATAAGTTCAGAATAGAGCTAGCGTGGTACCATGTGGACATGGGAACGATGCTTTTTGTTTCCTCAGGATTCTGCAGGCCTGGAGGGCAAGTTGTGTGTGAAATGCTATAATGCATTCCCCATTAGAGAGCAGCAGCCATTCAGGTAAGACCTCTGTAACTGTGCTCAACCAAAAGCCTAGCATTGTTGTGTTGAAAAATAAAAATCCCATAATACCTGCAGACTCCTAATATTTCTTTTGAAAGAGACATGGAAATGAAAGGTCTGGTTTCTAGGAATTATTTTAATAGCCAGATATGTGGCTTGATTGATTTATGCATTGTCACATATTTTCTATATTGTACCCTTACAAGAACAAGAATAATCATTGAACATTTCTTCAGATGGCAAAACTGAGGCAGAGGGAGACTCAGCCCCTTCCTCAGGTCAGTTGTAAGAAGGAACAAGATCACATGCAAATGCCCCAAGGCATTTCCCAGCCTGGGCTCTGCAAAGATCCCACTGGAGGAGGATGTAACTCCTTCCACATTCTCCTCCAACAGGAAACTTATTAGACCCATCATGTCTTCAGACTACCCATGTTTGGGTACCTCGGGAAGGCAAGAAGAAGAATAACAGAAACACCATTCAGCATATGCTGAAATAAGAAGGATGTGGCCTGCCTCGGGCCCAGTGCTGTCCCATTTAAGGCATCTCCTTCTGGTTTCCTTAACTCTCTGGGAACAAGGACCCTTCTGGGTCAGTTGTCTTCTTTGCCTATGCTTGGACTAGTGCTATCTAGCTCAGCCTCATAGACATTTTTCTTCTGTCAGAGCACTGCTCTGAGGAAAGATGCTGGCTGTGGACAGACAAGAAGTGTGGGGATGATGAGGATTCTCAAATAAGAAGCCTGAAG